>NC_140590.1:1427243734-1428503838 GCF_964204655.1 Triturus cristatus | reverse complement strand
AAAGTTGTCTGGTTCCTGCCCGTGTGGATTGCAGCTTCAAACAGAATAAAGGAATAGAAATCTACCTGTGTGGCTCTTCGCTCTTGGGGTGCAACTTCGTTTGGATTTATTAGCGGCTGGCGCCCCAGCCGTTGGAGTGCCCAGCCGCACAACAGCGGATCCAAGGAGACGGGAATCGTGGTCTCCAGTAATTGGAAGGTAGTCCTTGCTTGGGGTATTCATTGGCCATCTGCAGGAGCAGGACTGTACACCTTACCCACTGTGGGTTTTAGGTCTCGCTGAGCCAGCGCATGCGCTGCTCTGTGAGACATTTAGTGTGTGGCTCCAGAAGATGCTACCACGCGCTTTTGCTTGTGGCGGCCTAGAGCTTGCGGTTACGCACACAAGCGCACGTGCGCCTCGCTCCGCCTCTCCAATGCTCGCTATGCCTTCGCTTTCACTGCGATCGCGAGCACTTTCACTTTCACGGCCGCGCGGCCGTTACTTTTACGGCTGCGCGGCCAATGCTTGTCTTTGTTGCTTTTTTTTTTTGTGGTCAGCTACTTTGTCTCTTTACCCTGGGACCATCCCACATGGGAGATGCAGCGTAAACTGCACATTGGTAATTGACAGCACTTCCTTTGTGCCTGAGGACCAGAGAAGCTTTGTACAAAGCCAGACAGGTTTCCTTCACTTCACCATGAGCAGAGATGGCTCCGAGGCAGCAGGCGTTCAGTGGCTACATACCTGACTTGTGATTACTGTAAACACAACATATCTCTTTGCTTTAATTACATGGTTGTTATGCAACACATCTCAGAGATGAGGGGCTGCAGCCAGCACATGATTTACATCTCAAAAGACTCAAAGGATCACTTTCTTTAAAGCAGTGGGATATAAGTGAGTGCGTTGTGCTTCAGAAGAGCAGTGTGCTTGTCTGTTGTGCGGTCTCTGCTTGAATTAGTGTTAAGAAATGTGCCACGTATCTGTGCTGATTTGCAGCTTGCAAGAGGTCTTTGTTACAAAGCAGGTAATTTGTAAAAATAAAAAACACACCTTTTTGCAGACCTTTATGCTGCACTACCAAACAGAATTCCAGTCTTTTCTGCATGTTGCCCACTTGCACTGTATATGGTGCATACTTAACCATGCTTCTCCATAGCTTTTGCTCGTGCATTGATCTGTACGGAGTATATTTTCAAAATCGTGGCAGTAGGAGGGACGAGAGGCAGGTGTTATATTCGGGGTAATGGGGATTAAGTTCATCATGAATATTAAGCAGATGTTTCACTCCATTTTGGCTCGTTTCTTAGTTAATGATGCGTTGTGTCTTTTTGTTGGTATCACAGCGGTCTACAAAGTTGAAGCTCAGATAACTCGTGAGTGTTTGTCAAGCTCCCTAGACAACCAGAAAAATGGAAGGTTTATTTTAGAACTGATGGTTTTCTTTCAGCATGCCCCAGGTAACCATATGATTTCAGGATAAGTGACATAATGCATTCCTTCGTTACCCTAGAGAAAATCCCTTTGTTGTAAGTAATTTAGGACAGACCGTTTCTCTTGGGGTTAAGGCATTGTTCAACTTAGGTCAAAATCAGATTGCATCATTTCGTGCAAGGTGTGCACTCTGTGAGCTCGTGGTTAGCTTACAATGGGCTGACAGCTTTGGGATCCATTTGCGAAAAAACACAGCCAGCAATGTTTCAGGCTAAATACATGCTGATATTTTTAATTGATATTTTAAGCTTCGCCACTTCCCTTTGTTTTTAGGTCTCGGCTGTCCAAAGCAGCGCATACGCTGCTCTCGGCATTCGAGAGCTTCTTGGAATCAATACAGATTCCAAAGCTCTCGGAGGCGGAGTTCAAGCCCCGCCCATCTTTTTAATTGGTTTGCGTCATCCTGCATGCAAAACGCAGGATCACCTTTGAAAAGGAGGCTTCTTAGTCCCTCCTTGTTGCCGCCGAGTCTCCTTTTTTGCCCCGCCCACCGGGATTGGATCTCTCACTTGTTGCGTTACACACTCATTATCTGCTATGCACTATATTTTGCCCAACGCCGATAGCTTGTTTTTGCTAGGCACGGGTAGATTACGTGATTTGCCTAGAATCACAGGACGTTGGAGCCGACGCTGCGACTTGAATCTCCACATCTCCTCACCCCATCTCACCTAGAACGCAGTGCTCCACCACTGAGCACTTGTTTGAAATGGTTGCTACTTTGTCACTAAAAACGTGCGTTCCGTTTTCTGCAGGAGACCTCTAAGCATTTTTGACGCACAGCCCTAACATGAAATGATTTGATACGTTATATTGGACCACCAAGTGACTACAATATGCCAACATTGTCCAGATATTATTGCTACTGCGTGCATAATGATTTCATGTTTTGGACATGTTTTAGTTCTAATAAAACGCTCCACATTCGTAGAAAAATGTTCAAAAGTCAATGTTTTTTTTTTTTTTTAAATGTTTATACCGACTTCATGGCTACGCAGACCAATGTGTATAATCTCAACGTCAAAATATCCTTCCCTCCCTTTTCTCTCTCTCTCACTCCTTCTGTATCGCTCTCTATCTGCGTCTCTATCCATCTCGCTACCTCACTTTCTGGGACCGTTCTGCGTTTAGATACATATGTTTGTTTATATTTTTAATAACCACATATTCTTGTTATGGATGAGCAACTTATCAACTGCATTGTTTTCCTAAACAGTGGAGCGTCAGACAGGTGGTTTGCTGAGGAACTCCGTGTATGTGGTCTCCAAGGGGAGAAATCAGCCATTCAAGAAATACTAGTAGACTGCACTCTGCGCTTCCTTATGCTTTCTGCAGGTGTTTATTCAGTGATTTTTGCCAGAGTGTAGGCACAGACAGGCGCGCAGTGTAGGTGAGCGCAAATTTGTCTCGGAGGGATGCTCACTTGTAAGCCCTGGTGATTCCAAGTAAAATATCAGGCTAAAATCATAATGTTCAGGCAGTGGTTTCATTTTGAATGTGGAAAATAGGAGGAAATGGCAGATTTCACCGGGAGAAACAGTTTGTATGACAGGGAACGGGTTTCACAATCACCCTTAGAGTTTCACTTGTGTGCAATGTTACAAAACTCACACAGGTGAAACCACTTGGTTCTGCATTCCCGGCGCACACTGCAGCACGTTTGACCGGGGTTCATTTAAAAAAAAAAAAAAAAAGTCTAACCTGCCACCTACCACCCTAGACAACAATAAAGAAAGGGCAGACGGAAACCATGCCCTGTGTGGGAGGAGTTGCGCTTCAATGATTAAGGGGCATATCTACAAGGCGGCGATATAAAATTATCGCCGCTTTTGCGGCCGTTTTCGGCTGAAAAGTGGAGATAATTTTATCGCTATATTAGCAAGGTCAAGCTATCGCATGAAACCTTGCCTTAGCACCTGAATTCCTAACGCCCATCTTTGCATCTCTAATGAGATGCAAAGTGGGCGTTCCTCACGCCTGATTTTAAACTGACAGCCATGATATCCTATGTAAGGTGGATATCATGGCTAAGTATGTGAGGCCCTATCAGCAAGCTATCGCCAAACTTCGTGAGATTATCGCTGGGTTTCCAGCGATAATCTCACTTTTGGCAGTTAGCGCTAGGATTTTTATTGCTTTTTGATTTTTAGCACGCTTTCTCAGTGATAAAAATCCACGCTAGCCGGCGATAATTATCCTAGCGCTAAGTGCGCTTAGCGATAATTATCGCCGGTTGTTGCCGATATGCCCCTAAATTGTTTACTGTGCAACATGGAAACTAGAGTTGTAATCCCGGCTTCCCACTCAAACACACTGAGTGATCCTGGCCAATTTACTTTATCTCATTTTGCTCCCCAGCCTTCTCCTCCGCTCCAGTTCTTTGATATACCTAAATAATTACAATTTCAAAGCTTTGGTGATTAGAGGGCGAGGAGGCGCAATGGCTGAGTGTCATATGACAGACCAAAGGGACAATTGGACGTGTGTCTGTGGGGAGAGTGTGTTGTTAAAAAGCTTTCTGTTGCTCAGGGTGCAGACCTCTCATTATTATTGACTCGTGGCTCGTGCATCTACACCGTTTTTGCTGTATTTGTGGCTCTGTGTATTGTAGAGGGCGTTTTCGATTGTGCTAGGAAAATAAGTTGTACAGTTTTGCAAGACAGATGTTTCAGAGATGCACGTGCAAGCGTAATATGATTTCAAGGATCCAACAAGCATTGAAAATGCAATAGGTCTCGCCTTTTATTAAGTTAAAGCCATTTGCTTTGCTATTCAATACTATTACCAAAGCAAATGGCTTTAACTTAATCAAAGGCGAGACCTATTGCATTTTCAATGCTTGTTCAATTTAGTGGCACACGATGACAGTCCTTTCCTTGGGTGTCTTGGTGTGGTGCAAGGAAGGGGGCCAATGATTACCTGTATTTACCAGTTATGACTGACTTTTACTGCCCAAAAGGGAAGTAGGGGAGTCTGGCCTTCTTCTTTATTTATATACACCATTTTAATCTGTTCATATTTTTTTAATTTTCTAAGCAGTCACGGACCGCCTGTGGAGTCTTTGTGGACTTTCAGGGGTCCCGGGACCAAAGGTTAAGACCACTTTTCCGTCGGCTGCGCTGCCGCCTCTGGTGCAGGAAACCAGGGTTCGAGCCTCGAGGTCGCGTCCACATCCTGTGATTCTGGGCAAATCACTTAATCTCCCCGTGCCTGAATGTGTAATGTAAATACGGTGCTATGTAAGGCGCTCCAATACCTTCGAGTTCGCGCTATATAAATATGCAAAAAAAAAAAACTCTTCACTTGATCTCCTTAGAGTCAGACGGCCCTGGTCTCCTCGGCCATTTGCTGATCTGCAGAAAGAGCAACCGAGTTTGTATGTTGTGTGTTATAAACTCCACAAATGCCAGATGTTCTTCTTTTGGGAAGGGGTGCAGGATAAATAGCATTACCCTCTTTCTCGGTAATGCTTTCCTGCAATTTTTCCTAAATCCCGACTGGATTATTATTTTCTTTTTAGTAATGTAGTATAATTTGACCCACACATATAGAGTTCAGGAACCGGAAAACACACTTCGTTTTAAATTGCAGTACCCACTTTTTTAGTTTTATGGAAAACACCTCCACTAGAAAGGAAAGCTAATGGACTTTTGTGGAATGTATGTTTTTCTTTGGCATCCACATGCTAATGTCCGCCTTGTAGGAACATCTCGAAAAGGGAATGTAGAAATCAGAATAAGTGAAAGTGAGCTTTAATTCTGCTCTGTGGGTCTGTTGTCTAGAATACCTCCACCAATACATGAATGTGTATATACATATACTTTAAGAAGAGCGCTTTTTTGACACAATACGTATTAAGGCCAGATGTACGACCCCTAAATTTTGCGAGTCGCAAATTGCATCGCTTTGCAACTCACAATTTGTGACACGCAAAATGCAATTTTCAATAGTGTCTCAGACACTGTTAGCGATTCCTAATGGGGTTGCAAATTGCCTGCCTCATTAATATTCATGAGGCAGGTGCTATTTGCGACCCCATTAGGAATGGCTAGCACTCACAGGGATGGTAGGCCTGCTGGGGTCAGCAGACCACCGTGTCTGTGACTGCTTTTTTAATAAAGCAGTTTATTGTTTTTAAATTAAGCCCGTTTTCCTTAAAGGAAAATGGAATGCATTTAAAAACAAGCATTGGCATAGCCAATAGGTCTCGCCTTTGGGACCTTATAAGTGTTTAGTTATCCAGCACAATATCCTTGGTGCAACAACATCAAGTGTTGCATGGCTAAACACTTATAAGGTCCCAAAGGCGAGACCTATCGGCGATGCCAATGCTTGTTTAATTTGAATTTAAGAAATTTGACAAGACACGCTCAGTGCAGCGCGAAAAAACTGGACTCCCTGAACCATAATGCCTCACAGGCAACGCCCATAAAGGCGGGAACAATTAATGATAAACACTTGAAATCAGACAGTCTCGCTCTAATACCCCACTATCGCCATGAAGAAGGGAAAGTGTATCCTGAAACGCGTCGGCGAAACAACTGTTGGGTTTCTGGTTCCTGCCCGTGTGGATTGCAGCCCCAAACAGAATAAAGGAATAGAAACCTACCTGTGTGGCTCTTCGCTTTTTGGGTGTAACTTCGTTTGGATATAGGCCTCTGGCCGAAACGCGTAGGTCGTCTATTGTTACCTGACACACTTTGCACTTTGCATTGTTGAAACTTAAGGAGAAATGAAAAAGAAAAAAAGCAAATAAACATGAAGTGAGCAACTTGAACTTACCTGGATTTGCTGTTTGGTGTGATGCCTTTTCGTGACCCTCTGGGACTTGGTGGTTATTGCTGAGGTTCTGTACGGAAAACTTCTTCCCATATATATATATATATATATTATCTACTGGCGGTCGCCAGTAGATAGTTATAGTTAGGACCGTGTTTCCATAGGAAATCCGCAACATTCTATTTGGAATAACTTTGGCGCCGGTCGACGAATCCTCGCGAAATTTTCAAAACTAATGGGGCGCTATGCTCCGCTCCTACCCTGAAAGTCTCGGGGGGATTCGTCAAGCGGGGGCTGAGAAAAAAGGGGGGTCCCAAAACACGTTTTCCCCATGCATTTTCCCATAGGACCTTTAGTCCGAGCTACAGCCCGAACGGCTGAACAGAATTACTTGAAATTTGGCAGAGAGGTAGTCCTCAGGTCAAGGATGTGCCTTTTGTAGGTCTGGTGTAAATCTGTTCAGTAGGTCCTGAGAAAATAGCATTTAAATCAATATATATATCTGTAAGCGCGCTCCGTGCGCTTACCGTAAGCTTACCGTACGCGTACGGTGCCGTGCGCGAGCTCAATTCTGATTGGTGGTTACATGACTGTAAACATTCGAATCGGTCGAAATCAGGAAGTGTCGGCCGCCATTTTCTGTCTCTCGCACTGAGAAACAAAGGTGGGGAACGTGAAAAGGGGGCAACGAAGAGAGTTGCAGACCCCCTAGTATTTGTCAGGGGGTCCAAGAAGGACCCAAAAGTACGAAAAATACATTTAATAATTTTTTTAAAAAATCGCGGAGTGCGCGTACGGTAAGCTTACCGTACGCGCACGGGAAAAAAAAATAAAAAAATAAAATAAAGAAGTAACAATCACATTTAGTAAATAAATTAAAGGAGCCACAAGGGAGAAACAAGCAAATGTTACTGTGTAAAAAAAGGTGAGACGCGCTCGGCATGGACTGCGCAACGTGGGCGCTCGGTGCGCGAAGCGCACCGTGCGCGCAGGGTGTGCGCACAGTGAAAAACCAGAAAAAAAAATAAAAAATAAATACATAACTTAGCATTTAAAAAAACGTACAAATTCACTGAAAAAACCATAGGTTTCACACACGTTATAGTTAGGAATTATCATTTACAAAACCTTGCAAATTCACTTAAAAAACCATAGGTTTCACACATGTTATAGTTAGCTGTACATTTCACTCGTAAAAAACCAATGAAATTCCACATTATAGTTAGATCAGGTAACTATAACTTGCGCGACCGCAATCCACAATGTGTAATTTCAGATGTCATCATTGATGTCATGAGTGATGTCACTGACCATGTCATGAGTGATGTAATATGTGACGTCATCAGCAGTTTATTGTGGGCGCGCAAGTTATAGTTACCTGATCTAACTATAACGTGGAATTTCATTGGTTTTTTACGAGTGAAATGTACAGCTAACTATAACATGTGTGAAACCTATGGTTTTTTAAGTGAATTTGCAAGGTTTTGTAAATGATAATTCCTAACTATAACGTGTGTGAAACCTATGGTTTTTTCAGTGAATATATATATATATATATATATATATATATATATATATATATATATATATATATTACCTTCTGGCGGTCGCCAGTAGGTAGTTATAGTTAGGACCCTGTTTCCATAGGAAATCCGCAACATTCTATTTGGAATAACTTTGGCGCCGGTCGACGAATCCTCGCGAAATTTTCAAAATAGGTGGGGCGCTACGCTCCGCTCCTACCCTGAAAGTCTCGGGGGGATTCGTCAAGCGGGGGCTGAGAAAAAAGGGGGGTCCCAAAACACGTTTTTCCCATGCATTTTTCCATAGGACCTTTAGACACAGCTACAGCCCGAACGGCTGAACAGAGTTACTTGAAATTTGGCAGAGAGGTAGTCCTCAGGTCAAGGAAGTGCCTTTTGTAGGTCTGGTGTAAATCTGTTCAGTAGTTCCTGAGAAAATAGCATTTAAATCAATATATATATCTGTAAGCGCGCTCCGAGCGCGCACCGTAAGCTTACCGTACGCGTACGGTGACGTGCGCGAGCGCGATTCTGATTGGCTGTTAGATCTTAGTAAACATTCGAATCGGTCGAAACCAGGAAGCGGCGGCCGCCATTTTCTCTCTCGCACTCTGAGGGGGGGAGGAAAAACAAAGGCAAAAAACATTTAAAGGTGCTGTTTAGACAGCTCGAAACCACCTAGCCTTGATGAAGGTGTCCCCAAAGAACCCCCAAGGCCCAAAAGTCCCAAATTTTTTTTTTCGAAAAATCGCCGATTACGCTTACCGTACGCGTACGGTAAAAAATATATATAAAAAAAAAATTAACCATACTCTCCCCACCCCGTGTGCAAATGGTGCCCGAAGGGCACCATTTGTGCACGCCATATCATAGTAATGAAAATGTAAAGGTTTACCTTGCACAACGAAGCGCATAATATGCCCTCCATGTGCGCACGGTGCGCAAAGCGCATCATGCGTTCATGGCCCATCCAGCGTAACGTGGGCACGCGGTGCGCGAAGCGCACCGCGTGCCCACGCCACGCCACTGCGTAAAGTGGGCGCGCGGTGCGCAAAGCGCACCACGTGCTCACTGTGCGCGCACGGTGCGCGAAGCGCACCGTGCGCGCACGGAACGAACTGCGTTAAGTGGGCGCGCACGCCACGAATGGCGTAAAGTAACTTAGCATTTAAAAAACCGTACAAATTCACTGAAAAAACCATAGGTTTCACACACGTTATAGTTAGGAATTAGCATTTAAAAAACCTTGCAAATTCACTGAAAAAACCATAGGTTTCACACATGTTATAGTTAGCTGGACATTTTACTGATAAAAAACCTATGAAATTCCCCTGTTATAGTTAGTGCAGGCAACTATAACTCACGCGACCGCAATCCTCTGCTGATGACATATGTGTCTTTATGAAAAAAAAATATTTGTACTATATGTATAGCTAAAATTTAATGGAAGAAGACATGGGCAAATAAGTGTCTAAATACAGTATTAGCATCAGCAGAGGATTGCGGTCGCGTGAGTTATAGTTGCCTGCACTAACTATAACGGGGGAATATATATATATATATATATAGTCGTTTTCGATCAGCAGACTATATCTATTGCTTTTGCTCACCACAGCCTACAGCATGGGGCAGTGGTCCAGCCTACTTTAGCCATTCGTTTTATTCACTTTGAATGACTGCACAAAGTCTGTGCACATTGTTCCTATCCACCTACAAAATGCTCCTGTCTCTTTAATGATGAAGCTGGTTCAAAATGACATTTTTATATATTTAGTTATTTGCCTTGACTTTCTTCGAGTAACTGTTATTCATTTGGTGCCCGATTCGATGGAGATGTATTTTTAATCACCTTTTTAAAGTAACTATTAGAAAGTTGCTAAGTAACATTGTAACATTGAAGCTGCCTTCAATTTCAGTGCTTGGTTTAGTCTTTAATTAGTCTTGTCTCCTTCAAAAATAATGCTAATAATATGAGTGGCACAACTGAAAGCTTAGGTGGTTAAAAATATCACTACACACCAGTTAATGTTTTTCAAATTTCAAATTTGTATTCCAAGCATATGGTGGCCATATTTAGTTGGAACATATTTTTTCTTTTTCTCTTTGTCGCCTATGCTTGCCAAAAAATAAATAAAATTAATCATTGAACCAGCTTGTCAAAGCAAGGCATTTTGGTATTGCCAGTGCTTGTTTTGTTTGAGATTTCAATTCAAACTCAACTCTTCCCAGTTCTTCTGCTATATTTCAGCAGAAGAAACAAAATGTTGTATTTCTTCCACTAGTACATTTATAACATTAGATTTTAAACTTTTAATTAAAAGCGTTTAATAAACAGAAATTTTTCAATAGTAATTATTACATTTTTTTGTCGCATGTGATTCTTCATATACTCCTTAATTCAGTGTTCTTTTCAGAAAAGAAGCCCTCGCAGTATAAACATTAAATGTAGAGTTGGGGATAATATTTGGCTTATGCTAGATTCCTGTTTCATGAGGCCAACAAGCAGAAGGCATTGCACCATCTGAAACAAAGAATCCAATGAGAAGCAAATGTTTGGTCTTCCAGCCAACGTAAGTGCTACACTTGGCGAGAAGAGTTAGATTCACTATTAACAATCCCTACCAACATAGGCCATTGAAAATTCACAGTGCAACAATGTCTAAAAAAGAGCTAAGTGGAAAGCAGAATTGCTGGTTTATCAGCAGACTTGTATAGTATTGCCCAGAACCTACCAGAACAGTCATCAGTTGCATTGTATTTGTCTTATCACATTTGCTGCGCTTCAAAGGTAGAGGACAAATGTCAGGCTATGTCTTCTGACAAATTGCTGCTTATGTTTTAACATGGGGATTGGTGTTACACAACCCCCTCTCGCTTTGCAGTCAGAAAAG
The DNA here is from genome assembly GCF_964204655.1 of Triturus cristatus. Classification (NCBI taxonomy): domain Eukaryota; kingdom Metazoa; phylum Chordata; class Amphibia; order Caudata; family Salamandridae; genus Triturus; species Triturus cristatus. The sequence continues at coordinate 1,428,493,169 of NC_140590.1, read as the reverse complement.
TAAAGTGAATTAAGACATAATCTTGATGGAGTACAGGGAGTGTGAAAAGAAAGATTGTAGGATGTAATTTTTTGTAACACAACAACAAAATGTAAATACCTGTAAACGAACTGTACGCATTCAGTAACTAGGATATTAAAAATTAAGCGCATTTTTTGATAATTCTGAATTGAGATGGAAACAAAGATTTTAATAGGATCAAAACAAATCAAGACACTTGACTTGGTGATGCACAAATGATAAATGTTCACTGAAACCTGATTTCCACACATTATCACATGTGTGCCATATATTTTTTCAATAGGACTGGAGGTCTGTGCCATTTCAATGGAAAATGTCCTCTCTGTAAATGACAGGGACCTACCACACCGTGTTTCAGTTGCATTAAAAATTCTCCTGCCTCATGTCCATTAAAGCTAGATGGGTCACGAAATTCCTCATTTTAAATATTGGGCTGTGGTTCTAAAATGTTTGAGAAGCACTGCATCAGATAGTGAATGCTACCTCTGAGTAGCCAGGTGCATGCCCCTCAGTGATTGAACCAGTCTGAGTACGGTTTCTTTGCCGCATAAAAATACTGTGCGCCCAGGATTGTGATGTTATCCTCCCTCGTTGTAGTAAATGTGGGCGAAGAACTAAATACTCTTGCAGTCAAAGCGGTAGAAGAGGCAGAGCAGCCTCTTCTACCCCCTCCTACATCAATGAGGTCATTACGTGACAAGGGTTACTGGGTGATCCCACACTGCCTGTGCAAGTGCCTGGATGCCCTCGTGGGTGATTAGTGCGCTGTCTCAATCAATATAACATAACAATGAGGTGACCTCCTGCAGACCCAGGAATGGCCCCATAATAGGAGGTCATCAACACCAACCACCAACCCTCACATAATGGCAGCTTTAGAAGTTGGTGAACTTATTTATTTATTGTTTGTATTGTAGATAGTACAAACTCAACCCGAAGTTATTGGAGTGCTTTATATGACTACCAGTTACGTATACAAAGGCACAATTATTTTTTTCCACATGAGAGAAAAAGTGATATGCACAAAAACACAGGATGTTGAACTGATGCCGAGACTCAACCTTGGTACCCCAGTTCCAGACTCAGTAACTCTGGCCGTAATGCTACATCCTCACCCTTACCACAGCTGCTGGCCATGATTGTGTCAACCACACTGAAGGATATGCTGCCTGCAAGGCCTTTGAGTACACTGCCATTTTGTTTTTACATTGGCAAAGACCACAGTTGTTGCACAACACAGTATCAGCAGGTAGCTTGTCCCTCTAATTTCACAGGCACAAAAAATGCATGCTCAAGGCAGACCTGCTGCACAATGGGATAGGACCAAGAGCAGAGAGAGACATTCATCACATTCCTGGTGTCAATCACCCATTGAGTATCACAAAATGCAGTTTCTATGGACATCAAAGAAGAGACAGTCTAACAGTGGAAAGTGGAAAAACAAATTACAGTGCCCTCGGGGCCCATTGATATAAGACAACCATTTGTGTGCGAGGTCACACTGCCATCTTCAACACAGTAAGTCATGTTTATGGACAACAACTGCCTATTGTAATGCACTGTGAGGCATGAATTTGTAGCACATGCCAAAAGTGTATTTTTGCTGGCATAGTTATAGTGGTCATTCAACAAATGCCAGCAATTTACCTGTACATGTATGGAATCGCAGGAGATTTTCACAACACACGAAAGGCCACATCACCACACAAAAGACAAAGCTCACTTCTATGTAGCCATATGGCACGAGTATCACTTGAAGTGAGTCTTAAGGAAAAATAGAAACGTTATGTATTCTAGGTTGTGTGGTGATGTACACAAGAAGAGTGACCATCCAAGGTGTCACCAAAGCGCAAAAAGCACAAAGCTTCGCCTGAGATAGTCACACAACCTTTGTGCTCCAGTATGCTCTTGGGTGTTTCTAAAGCCACGGCAATTTATAAGCAGAAACCCAAAACACACTACACAAATAAACCGTGAAAGGCTTAGTTCACACTTTTGTGAATGTAGTCATGTCCATACACAAGTGCACAGTAGGGTGCCCCATTCCAGAATGCATCTACCTTGTGATGTAAGGACCATTCACATTATTTATCTGCCACACCACCAATTCACTTGCAATCCAAATGCACTCACAGGTGAGGACCAGCAAGTACCAGCTAGAAAAGACATTACAGTTGCAGGTTCCACGAGTTCACCACAAATATCTTCAGTTTTACACATGCCGTAGAAAATGCTGCAATTTGTCATGTACGGATTGTATTTTATTTAGGACTCCCAGTTTCATGGTATTTATATTTTTTCATATCCGTCTGTATTTATCCATATTTTTTTTGGTGCTAATTTTACCTGTATAGATCCATATTTATTTTAAATTTTGTGAAAGAATTAAGCTGAAATGTGTACATTTCTGCATTTATTTAACCAGTTAATGTGCACTTGTGCCTCAACGCCTGACAGGTTTCAATGATATCTACACACTCAGATGGTAAAATATGCACTTGTAAAAAAATATGTAGATTTTAGTCTGAAGGTTGTGCAAATCTACTGCTGTTTAAGGCTCTTTACTAAAATCCTTATATATTGTTTGGTGGAGAAGTGTGGCTCAATGATTAGAGTGGCAGACCCTGATGCAGAGGTCTAGCCCGGGACCAGGGTTCAATTCCCTGCCTTGCCGGGTCTTGGGCTCAAAAATTCCACGGACCTGATAATTCTTGCCTCGGTGCCATTCCAATCATGGAGTGCAACTCTGGGCAATAGCTTGCTTAATCTCCACAATGGCCCCCACAACGCTAAGGATGCCTGGCCTCCACCTTGGGGGTTCCCAGGAGTGGACGCCTCACAGGGAAAGCCAGGATGGGTTCCACAGCGGTATTTGTACAAGCGCCTTGAGACCCTTGCGGGTGAGTAGTGCGCTATACAAGTATCAATTTACATTTACATTGTTTAATCCCCTTGCTTGTCAATCTGCACAGCTATTAGCCTGTCTGTCATGATTGACAGCATTTAGAATCACTCAAAAACAACCCATATTTCCGTTATTATCCACATTTAAAAATAAATTTAGACAGGAAAATAAATTGTTTTCTGATTGTATTTAGCTGTAAAAATCAGTAAAAACGGAAAACAGGGAGCCTTAATTGTATTATGTCTTTTTATAGCACTTCATTCATCTTTCAGAGCTCCAAGGCCTTTTCTACAGTGTCAGGGACAAGATTCCCCTATTATTTGTGCATGGTTGGTATAGTGTCGGTTTATAGTGTAGCCTGTGTGGGAAGCATCACGTGTTAGGTGTGGTTCTGTGGTTCAGAGGGGTGCTTTAACAGTGTTTTATAGAACTCGTAACTTTGCTTAGACATGAATGTGAAGCAGAAAGGTGCAACACAGAGTTGTGTTGGCAGATATGTATCATATCTTGCCCTAGTTGAGTGGGTTAAGTGTTTAGGAAACATTAGGTCATTACAGCTCTTTGGAAGTCATGATGGCTGTGCAGCTTACTTATTTTCTCTGGCAGCTAATTCCAGTGCTTGGCTGTCTGTACAGAGTATCTGGTTAGGGACAGCATCAACTTGTGGCAGATTGTCCTCCTTTATGAGTTGGTGTGTAGTTTGAGTTGAATAAAAATCAGTCCAGTGCTGGTCATGGCCTGATGCGAGTTGCTGAGAAGTTTGAATGAGTCAGGCCTTTCCAGAAGTAGTCAATATAGAACTTAAAGGGCAGGAGTGATGTGCTTATGACTTAGACTGGGCCTTTCACATGTAGCTACATGTAACTCTCCAGTTGCTCCATTTCTGGAGGGAGGTGCATGAGGACTTGCACTTCTGGTCAGGTCTTCTCCATCCAGCACACTGCTGTTGAACTTGTAGTAACTTATGTGTTTGGTGTGAAAGTGCAGTCAGGAATCTCTTCTGTGTCAGACCTTCCCACAAGCCACTTCTGACTGACCCTTGCAGGTAGCGGGGACATGACAACAGGGGACAAAGGTGTGGGAGCATCTGCTGTGCCAGCCATTCCCAAGGAATGCTTGTAGCTGGGTCTGACCTTTGATGTCTAAATAAATTAGCTTACCTTCTATGCCGCGCCGCCGCATACCTCTCCCACTGCCGCACACCTCTCCTCGGTCTGCTGGAAGCACCGAGAGCACCCAGGCTTCCAGACTCCCCAGCCAATCACGACACTGCAGGAGCAGCGTCGTGATTGGGCTAAACGTCCTGTTTGGATGCTCAGGCAGTGCCTGGGAGCCTGGGCATGTTCTCCACGGGGCTGTGCACTTGGATAAGTGCAAGTCACTTCTAACCTGCTCTGGCGTCACAGAGCCCAGCTCTGCCCCGACTCCCACATAGAAAAATAAAATGATAATAATTTCCTGTTATTATCATTTTTTTCCTCTTTTTTGCAGTGCTTAAATAGCAGTGGGACGACGCTCCTCCGCCTTAGTGGAGGAGCCACCACTGCATACTGCTTAAAAGAGGTTTGTATCCTAAATAACACTGTATTATAGAATCCTGTGTACTTGTTACTATAATATACAATAGACAGTACAGTTAACACTTATTATTACATATTTACGTTACACGTAATTAAAAACTGTGGCAGCAGAAGAAAAAACAATTGGCCATGAATCAAATGATTTAGCTAGGTTTAGAACCAAGGTTTCCTGATTTCAATGTCAACAACCTAGCACATCAGTCATGAGTTTTTTTCCTGATGCCCCTTCACCAAGTGCTTTCGTCACTTCCACACTGCCAAAAGGATTGGGTCACTGGAGGAGTTGATTTAGGTAAATCATAGATTTTAAGGATTACTAAACTAACTATAAAGTTAATCTGTCAATCAATCAATCAAGTCAGATTTGTAGAGCGCTGCTTATCACCCGTAAGGATATCCAGGCTCTGTCGGGTTGCTGTTGCTGGGTGTAGTCAGTCAAACAACCAGGTCTTTAAGCCACTTCTGAATTCCTGCAGGGTGGGGGTGGTCTGGATTGTGGAGGACGCTCCAGATTTTGGCGGACTAGTAGAAGAAGGCACGGCCACCACTCCGGCTTTGGTGGAAGCAGAGATTGTGGGCAAGGGAGAGGGAGGCAGAGCGCAGTTGTCTGATGGGTTGGTGGAAGTTCACCCTGTGGTAATGTTAGGTCGGTCCTTTATTATGCAGGGCCTTGTAGGCGTAGGTTAGCATTTTGAGCTAGCACCTTTTGTGGACGGAGAGCAAGTGAAGTGTTCCGGGGGGAGTGGTGATGTAGGTCCTCTTTGGGAGGTTGAGGACGAGCCTTGCTGCTGCGTTCTGAATGGTCTGAAGTCAGTTTATCAGCTGGAAGGTAATACCCACGTATAGGGGGTTGCTGTAGTCCAGGCGGTTGGTGATGAGGGCCTGGGTGACAGTGAGCCTGGTGCTGATTGGGAGCCACTTGAAGATTTTCTGGAGCATGTGGAGAGTGAGGAAGCAGGCTGAGTATACTGTGTTTATCTGTTTTTTCATGTTGTGCTTGCTGTTAATTATGATGCTGAAATTCCTTGTATGTTCTGTGGGTGTGGGTCCCAGTTCTGCTGGCCACCAGGAGTCGTCCCACCGGGATGTGTTGCTCCTGAAGATGAGTACCTCTGTTTTGTCAGTATTGAGTTTGAGGCAGTTATTTTGCATCCATCTGGCTACACTGGTCAGACATGTGGAAGAAGGATTTGGGGTTTGTGAGGTCTGAGGATAGGGAGAGGGTGAGCTGAGTGTCGTTGGTGTGATATAATGTTCATTCCATAGGATCTGACCAGAGAGGTCCAAGGGGCTACATATATTTTGAACAGGGTGGGGCTTAGTAAGGACCCTTGGGGAACACCGCAGATTATGTCTTTTGAGCCTGAGGTGTAGGGTGAAAGCGGACGCTATGTGTTCTTCCGGTGAGGAAGGAAGTGATCCATTTGAGGACATTACCTTGGATCCCCATCTCGTGGAGTCCTTGTTGGAGGGTGTGGTAAGACATGCTATCAAAGGCCGCTGAGAGGTCGAGGAGGTTCAGGGCTGCAGTTTCTCCCTGGACTTGGAGAGATCTGATGTCTTCGGTGGCTGCAATTAGGGTGGCTTATATGATGTAATTTGAGCAGAAACCAAATTTAGATGTGTTTAGAAGGCCGTTGTTCTCTGGGTGGCTAGTGAGGTGGTGGTTGATTGCTTTTTCCAGTAATTTTACAGGGAACAGGAGCAGGGAGATGGGCCAAAAGTTCTTGTGCTCTTCTGGATTTGCGGTTCTTTTTTGAGGAGCGGTTTCACGTTCGCGCGTTTCCATCCTTCTGGGAAGGAGGCAGAGGTGATAGATGAGTTGATGATTGAGGTGAGTTCCTTGCTGATGGTGCTGCTCTCATGCTGAACATGTGGTGGGGGGCATGGGTCCCTGGTTGCTCCTGAGTGGATAGAGCTTATGATAGTGGTGTTGGTTTGCATAGTGAGTTGGTCTCACATAGTAATTCTTGCATTTGAGTTGGATTTGGTGATGTTGAAGAGGCTGTGGATGCTGGCGATGGGTTGTTGGATGTCAAAGTGTTCGTAGATGGTGGAGATTTTGCTGTGGAAGAAGTCTGCGTGTGTGTCACAGAGGTCCTGGGCGAGGGTGATGGTGTTCTTTGTTGCAGAGAGGTTGAAAAACTCTTTGATGTTGCTGAAGAGTTCCTTGCTGTGGTTGGAGCTGGATTCAAGGCCTGTGGTAAGTGAGTCCTTCTTAGTGTTTTTTAGGAGTTGGTGGTATGTTTTGAGAGACAGTTTGAAGTTGGCTCGGGTGTTAGGCACTTTGCTGGTACACCAGATCATTGCCAGTTGTTTGCAGTTGCGTTTGGTGGATTTAAGTTCTGGGGTTACCCAGCTGGTGTGTTTAGAGGGGCTGCCAGTTTTAGAGGGTTTGATGGGGATGACTATGTTAGCACAGTTGGTGATCCATGTGTTGAAATGTTTGATGGCCACCTCAAGGTTGAAGATGGTGTCCGGCAGGGAGGTGCTAGGGTTTTGGTCCATAGGTTTTCAGTAACCTTGCTCATGTTGGAGAGGCTGGTCTGTTTGGTGGGGGTGCCGAGGGTGGCTGTGATGAATAAGTGGATAATCGAATGGTCGGACCCGGTAATTTTGGAGGCATGGCTGAACCTGAGTCTGTTGCTGGCTGTGAACACAGTGTCCAGTGTGTGCCTGAAGATGTGCGTGGGGACAGTTACAAGTTGCGTGAGGCTGAGGTTGTTCATGCTTTCGATTAGGTTGGCTCTGTTGGCTCTGTTGATGTGGAAGTTGAGGTCCCCAAGGAGGATGAAGTTCTTGGAGCTGATGGCCAAGGGGGCAATGAAGTTACAGATTGCCTCACAGAAGGCGGGTGTGGTCCTGGTGCTCTGTAAGCCAGGGTGTCTCTAATGGTGGTCTTACTGTCTGTGTTGAGTTGGAAGTTGAGGTAATCCATGATGGAGCAGTGTCGGACGGTGGCTGTGCAGTGGCGGGATTCTTTGTGGATGATGGCTATTCCATCTGCATGTTTGTTGATGCGGTCCCTGTGTACGATCTTTTATCCGTTAGGTGTGGCGGTGGCGAAGTCCTGTGTTAATGTGGGGTTAAGCCAGGTCTTGGTGAGGAAGATGACATTAGTAGTTAGGGAATTGATAGAGTCCCAGATCTATGTGGTGTGTTTGTGGATTGATCATGTGTTGATCAGGAGACGGATTTCTCCTGGCTCTGTGGTGGTGGGCAGGGGCCGGTATGAGGGCGAACTAACACTGCAGGAGAAGCGGCATTGTTAAAAGGTGAAGGTGGTCTCCTTGGGTGTTTACTCAATTGGGTAACAGATTTTTTCTAAACAATTGTGGTGGCTGCTAACAGTGCGTTCAATTAGCCTACCAGAAGGCTTACTTGGCTTTATTGACCTACCTGAGGAAGGTCTAGGCAGCACTGTTTTCTTTTGTGGCATTAGAAGATTTTAACACCTCTTCTGGCACCATGGAATGTTAAACCAGGATTAAATAATTTACAGTGAAGCATATCTTAATTTGGAACAAACATTGGCAACATTAATAGGTTGACCGTCACAAGCTGGAGTGATGGTCATTTTTTAAAAAATTCTCTATTTCAATCATTTACCACAAAATGATAGAAATAAATAAAGTCATTTCAATGCAGACGTTATATGCTTGCAATAAAACTTCTCAAATTAAAATAAAATTCACCAATGCAGCAGTTAAAAGTGTTGAAGCCTTTCAGTGGCGCCATACATTTTGGTATTTTATTATTTGCGTAGGAGACAAGAATAAATCACCGCCTATGCAAGCACCCAGATTGCAGGCAACTAAATTATTATAATTTCACTTAAGACTTTATACCAGCAACTTTAAAAAGGAGACTGAAAATAAACGACATTCTATTTGGCCAGCAGGCAAATCGCTGATAATTAAAGGTAATATTAAAAATAAGTACAGTAAAACACACTTATACCCAGATTTGTCACTGAAGAGAAAGGAACTGTTTCAGGTAGATGCAGTGGCGTAGCTAGCCACTATGCCGCCTGTGGTGGTCCATACCTGTGTGGCCCCGCGGCAGCTGTAAGAGGGTCGTGCAGGGGGTGCTGACGATATTTCTGCATTTGCCACCCATGACAAATGCATGGAGGAGCGGGGGCATGAGGGGGTTAGGGGTATGCTAACTCATGCCGCCTGGGGGGATCTGCCCTCCCCTGGCCCCCCCTCTTGCTATGCCACTGGGTGGATGTGAACAATCTGCACAAGCTCGGTGCAGTCACTCAAAATGAAGGAGGTCAATCGATAAAGTGGACTGACCCACTGGTTCATGCGGTATTCTGAGGTGGTCAGAAGCAAAATGTTAAGGACAACTTCCCACACTAATGGATGAAGGCCACTGACCAAAACTCCCTCTATGTATCTATATTACATATGATTATTTTGAAAAACAATAGTCTGGTAAGATAGCTAAATCTGAACGCCTTATCATCTTAAAAGCGGTTCACAGGAGTTATCGCTTATCCCTATTGTTTTTTTACCAAAAATGAATGCACTCCAAGCAATGACTGTTTCCTTCTTTCTCCTACATTCTTGAATATAGGTTTTCGGTTCCTAACTACTGCATTATGTTCGTTTTTAGCATCTACCTTATGTACTGTTCACAAATGAAGACACATTGCAATAATAGACTAGGTTGATATATTTAGTCTTTAGAACAGAGTGATTTATGGACACACAGTAATACAAATTATTATCTAATTACTTATTAGATTACCTTAGATATCTGACCCTCAGAATGACACTGGCTCATTTTATGATTCAGATGCTGCTCTTCTCTCTATCATTATGTTATAACTCCAAGGGGTATATTCACAAGAACGTGTGATAACTACCGCAAGAGTAGCTTAACGCAACTCTCAACATCGCAGCCTATCGTGGGAAAATTACCCCATGCCAACCAAGTATTCACAACGCGGCGGTAGCATGCGATAGTCACCAGATAATGCGTCAAATGGCCACGCAAAAATCAACGCCACGCTGCAAAACAGCGATACGCGAACGCAAAAAATCATGCGACGAGGCCAATCGCGGTACAAAAAGTTGCAAAAACCAGCCACAGGCTTGCAAATCCCATGCGTCTGGTGGGAAAATGCACCATAAAAACCACAGAAACAACACACCAGAAACAAGCCAAAGCACGTAGCAACATGGATGCACCCTGACCGAGCGCAGAGGCCAACGCGAACCCCACAACCCCCACAGACCACCAGCAAGAAACAATGGGGACGGCCGAGGAGAAGAGGGAGAGGAAGACGGGGTGCAGTCCGCAGCAAAACCAGATCAGCGTCACGGAGGTGACAGAACACTACCAGCAACTGACCCACAAATAGACCACCGGGAATGCAGTCGGAGTGCCGAGGAGGCCGATCGAGGAGGCCAAGAGGCGCTGGCATGATGTGACAACCTAAACCAGGCACAAACCCGCTGCCAACAGGAAGGCTGCAACGGTGACAAGAGGTGGCAGTCCTGCGCCACAGGAGGAGCTGGAGGAAACCGAGGCCACAGTCATCAGTGTGGAGATGGTGCAAGGAGTAGGGAGTATGGACACAACTCGAGAGGACCTGGCACAACCTCAACAGGGTGAGTAACGACCAGGGACTGGGGGGACGGGGGTAGATGGGCACAATGGGAAACATGCACAAGGAGGTGTAGCACACTGCACACCCATTATAACTCTGGATCATGTCCCTCATCCCCTTGGCACACTGCAGCACACACACATAGCAAGGACAGCACACCCACATTGACGACAACATGGTACAATACGCAAAGTCGACACTGCAGAACAGAGGACACAACTGGCTCCGCACATGCACAGAAACATGCCTACTACATCTGACAGAGCAGGAAACTGTGAAATGGAAATGTACGCATACGACCTCACATCTGTCATGTAGTCCAAATGTACACTGTCCCGCAGCACTATTCAGCACCTCCCAAACAGTCACAATGTACATTGTCATACAGTCTGCATGTAACCCAGAACAATGCACCAACATACATGTCAACACAATGTCAACAAGCATCTCCCCTTCACATTGCAGAGGGGCACACAACACCTCCAGCAGAGCACAGAAGACAACACATCTGTGATGCCAGAGAGGACCACCACACCTTCAACACCGACGCCCTACAACAGCCCATGGACATCCCACGCAACCCACCACCAGGACCCGGGGAGCCAAGCTACTTAAAGGAGAACACAGAGCCTGAAACAGACCACACAGCAGGAAGCACCCGCAAGCACAGCTGGCTCACAACACTTCACCCACCCACACATGGCACCCCAATGCCATGTGTCAGCATGCCAAAAGGAGGTGGCTGAACTGGTGTAGGTGGGCTACAAACCCATGGAAGGTGAACTAGATCACATACGTTGGTGTCTATTACCCTTCAGGGACCATCTACACCCCACAAAGGAGACCCACACTGCCATAGAGGCACATGCAGATGCACATTCCCAGGACACAACCACGCCCCAAGGGCCGGCACATGTCAGTCACACACTCACGTTGGCCCTGCGTACGATGGCCCAGGCCACTCCCCTTACGAACTGAGTGGGTGACGACAAAGCTACATGCCCAAGCTCAAACCCGATGCCTGCGGTGACATGCCTGCATCCAGTGTACACAACGCAATGTAATGTTGTAGGGCCCTGGGCCCTCATGCATACAAGACCACAGGGACACATGCAGATATTATGTTGAACTGGCTACGGGCACGTGCACCCGGCACCTTTATTGGCAGGGTCACATATACAGTGACGCCTGTACTGGATGTGTGTGGGGTGGGTGCAAGTTGGTGCTGGCAACAAATACAACAGTTAACACAATGAATACATAAACAGACAACACAAATATCACAGGGACAACTGCGGAGCATCATGGAGGTAGCCTGAGCAAGTCCAGAGGGCACACAATGAGCAAACAGAAGTGTCCTTGAGTTGCAGTGCAATCAGGTTGGGGCACTACAGCTGAGCGCGCCCAAGTGAAGAAAAAGTATCGTATTGTCTCCCTTCGAGATATTCCTGATGCAGATGCAGTGGGGTGTGTTACACCTGCATCATCTTCCTCATCAACGTCCCAGGTCTCCCACACTGCTTGAGGTGACATCGCTGGACAACCTCTCCACAGAACAAAACTCAATCAGTAACGGACGATGGCTTGCGGTGCACTGAGTCAGTGGCACCTGGAGTGCCGAGCAGGGTATCAGTCTAATGATGGCATCCACGACAGGTGTGAGCAACTCCGTAAGTCTGTTAGGACCACCGTTTCGACTCTGGCAGATGGCCGTTGGAGGTGGTCCTGGCGGTGGTGGCGTGTGCCTCCTGCGGTGATGTGACGTCCGGGCCTGTCAGAACTCGATTTGTTGTGTGAGCCCTGGTGGACCGCAGTTGAGGCGGGAGGGAGCGGACAGCACAGGGCCACAGACACATGGCTTTGATGACCCTAAGGCCATCGCCTCAGAGGCTATCCAATATCTCAGAAGAAGGGGTCCCAGATCTGACCAGCACAGAGTTAGTGGCCCCGGATGCACAGCGGCCAGCACAGGCACCCTGCCACGGGATGGTGACTTGCGGTGCACTGAGGTAGGTCCACGCGCAGTGAGCAGGTCCTCATCGATGTCGAAGGTGAATGTGGCGGAGGCTTGCGGGGGACAGAGGAAGATGTCCTCCAGGGCATGATGCGGAATGTCTGATGTTATCCGAAAGCAGCAAATGGTGGAGTAGAAAGCGACAGCCTCATTTTCACCACCAATTCGGTATCAGCTACATGAGGATGAAAACTAGCCCCTAGTCCATAGACTCAGATGCCACCAATGTACGACCAGAGAGTGTCCATGAATGTCGGGATACAGACTTTGTGGCGCCGGGGCTGAGAGGGGATGCAGTCTGCGATGATGCCGGTACACTGATATGAACTCCGCCATCGCTATATCAAGTCTCTGTGACCTACTGGACCACAGAGTAGCCCGGAGGCAGCGGTCAGCTGTGGCCCACACCCACCTGTCATTGGCTCACGATGCACAGAGTTAGTGACACCAGGGCAGTTGTCGGTAGTGTTCGATCACCTCTGTAACGATTTTCCTATTCCCTCCGGACTGCAACATGTCATCCTCTTACGCCTCTCCTTGCGTGCGATGATATGTATTCTGCCTTTGAATAATCAATGTTCAGTTCTAATTCTGTGATCTACTCATGCGCAGCGTAGGCCACGGGCAGCAGTCCGCGTAGGCCCACAGACAGGTGTGGTTGGAATGCTATGCACAGACTTGGTAGCACCACATCGAAGGGTGTATAGTGACATGAACTCTGCCGTAAATAATGTTCACTGCCACGGTGTAATCAAGACTCAGTTCCAAATGTGTGACCTACTTGACCGTGGTGTGGGCGGGAGTCGGCAGTAGAGTATGTCAACGAGAAAGGAGTAAAGTGGGCCTGTGTCATGGAGGCCATGATGGTCGGAGAGGGTGCCAAGGTCGCAGGCCTCGGGCTTGGAGCTTGCGCAGGCACGTGGGCCCTCCTTGACACACGCCGGTGTCAGAAGGTGATCAGTGTGGCCTGGTTGCACAGGGGCGGGCCTGACGGGTTAAGGGTCCAGCGGGCCGGAGTACGGCAGGCGTACTGGATCGCAGGCAACTCCGCTCACGAGGACGGCATCGGCCTTGTGGTGTGGTGAGAGGCGCCGCACTGGCAGAGACCTTGGGCTTTCCGGAAGAGGACCACGCCCAGGGCTACGTGCTTTTTATTCACACCCCTACACCGGGCCATCCCACTCTGCTCACACTTACGGGGGGGATGTAACAGGCAACATTTCTGCGAACTCCCCCACTGGCTGGGGTGACATGGTTGCGTCCACTACACTCCATACACCAGAGGTGTATGTCGCCATAGATATGGGTGTGTTCGGCATACCGCGGTCTCTTCAGCGCATCTCCGCCACTCTTGGCATTGTGTACTTTCCCAATCATGGTTCTCCTGCATCCTTCACACATGCCTGGTTGCCACCTCTCCCCACATTCGGCTAGTGTGTGGCTGAGGTGCCATGCCGTTGATGGCTCATGTTCACGGCTTGCCCAGGTTACCATTGTGAGTTGTTCTGTCGTGTCTGGTGGGTGGGCATGTTGTTTTGCCTGTTGGTTGTGATTTTGTGATGTGTGCATTGCCAGGGTTGTGAGTTGCATGGTTGTAGAGTGTGTAGAGGTGAGGTGAGTGGGGTGTTCATTTGGAACTTGCCAAGGGGCTGTGCATTTCCCTTGGTGCCATCCTGGGAATGCTGGTTGCTGATGGACTGTCGGAGGATGAAGGAATCATGCACACTGGCGGTGTATTTGGAGGCGACATTGGTGGAGGTCCCATGGAGTTCGGATGTTGCCTGCACATTGATGTGAGACGTGAGCTGTCTGTTGCGGTGATTGTGTGTTGTGTCACCAGGAGGCACAGGTAGGACATGTGTGCTGTGGATTGACCCCAACACGTGCGTGCATCCAGCTTATGGTGTATGGTCCTTGCTTGGCCTCCAGCGGATCCTGCGCATTGTGTTGGACGTATAGGGACTGGGGTACCAGGCTGATGGTGATGTCCAGGACAGGTGTGAGGGACTTGGATGTGGCTGGCTGTGAGACTCCTCCGACTCTGGCGGGTGTTAGTTGGGGGTTACCAGGGGTCAACAGGTGCAGCACAGCCAGCAGCTTTGTGTGGGGTGGGATGTTGGTTGTTCGCTGTGTTGGTGTCGTCGGCCTGTTGGGCGATGTTGGTCAGTATGCGTACGATGGTTGTCCTTTTGAGCCTGTAGTCGGCAATGACATTGTCAGGTGTTGGGTCTGTGAGGCTGCTGCGTTTCCTGGGGGTCCGCTGTCTTTAGCAGCGCTGCCTCTGTGGTGGTCTGGGGGGTTCCGGTTGGGGGTTGGGGTCCTGGGGTGGTGGCGGTGGGTGTTTTGGCCCCCTTGGGTGTCCGGGCCGCATGACCAGTGGCTCCATGGCATCTGTTGCCCTTCCGATGTGGCTGTGGGATGGGCTCCCTTTTGGGGTGCAGACTGTGGTCCGCCTTTACACCAGGTCTGAGCAGGTGTTATTTTCCTGCTGCTAACGCGACTCATCGCCTGTTTTGTGTTCTTATCGCAGATCTGGCTGGTCGTTGAGAATGTTGTGGAGTGGTGTTGTTGTGGCTTTTGGCACGGGAACGCCTACTCTGCATCTCACTAGCGATATTTTCGGTGTCATCTGTGGTGATATTTTTTTAAGCTGCTATCGCGGGTAAACTGGTGCTGTGGGCTGTTAACACCAGCTCGTGATTGGGGCGATAAGTTTATCGCAACTTTGGCTGCGATAAAGTGCTGTTAACTTTGCGATAGATCCTTGTGAATATGCCCCCAAATGTATAGTTTTGAAACGTCAAAAGCCTTCATAAATGATGTGGTTGAATCGTTGTGTTTATCTCTGTGTCTGTATTGCTGACTTTTTTTCTTCTTTCTATAAAATCTCAATAAAAATATTTTAATAGTATATCACACATTCACGTCCATTTACTTGTCACTACAAACCAGAAAATGACTGAATTTTTATACACGCCTGCATGCATGTGTCTGTAAACATTGAGTCATAGCTGCCAGGCAAAATATATGAGGAATACCAAAGTCTAAGAAGGTGTGCCCTGCTCCTGCCCTTCATCAAGGTATTATCAGTAATGTGCATTCAGGGAACTCAGAGGTTTGTTATCATGTGAGCACTTTATGAGAACAGCAGTAAACCACGTTATCACAAATGGAAACTGAAAGGAACAGCTACAAGTTTGCAAACTGTAAATCACATGTATGTTTTCAACAATTAAATAAATAACTCCAAATGACAACATTTTTAAACAAAGGAGAGGTAAGTTAGGTTGGTATTTTAAATAAGCTATGGCAATGCCAGTAGCTCTCTGCTCTGAAAGGCATAGTTATTGACTTTGCCAATGTTTGTTTACTGTCAGATGCATGCATACGCATGTGCATGACATGTGCACATACATGTGGATGCATGGTCAGCAGTTTTTAGCGGATTTTACGCTGAAGGAATCGTATTCCAAGAAGGCCAACTATGTGCACGCAAGCATTGCGACACTTGTACATGGGTGCATTTTGCCCACATGTGCGCACATGTTTTTTGATTCAAATGTGCAGATCCGTAGTGATGTATTGACAAAAGAGATGGATGGTCTGCTTGAATTAATCTCTGCCACTCATAATTAGTATGGGCCGCAACCGATCTATTGTTTGTTGCCCGCCATGCCACCTCAGACAGGAACCAAACCATAAGCAAGTCAGCACTGGACCTTCCCCATTACGAGCAACCCAGCCTGACTGCCAGGTAAGTTTGCCCCCGAATGGTAATGCAAGCAAACATAGGCTGGTTTCTTGCTGTTTGAACCTCATCAGCGCGGTACAGCTTCAGTCCTGTGGCAATTTGAGGACGGGGCCCAGTGCACATAGGGCATCACACAGAGGAGAATTTAAAGGTGATGGGTGGATTGATTAAATTAACATCAGCCATTGATAATTACCCTGTTTAGTTATATAGTCCATCCAGCGATGGCCGCCATAAATAAAGGGTGGTGGGGCGGGTGGGGTTACGCAGGAGGCGCGGTGGGCAGTGGAAAATGCAATATTTTTTTTAAAGCGTACCTTTTGCTACCTCCTCCAGCGATGCGTCTCCTCGCACCGCCTCTCCGCTTCCTGCCTTGCCCCAGCAGCCGCTGGGACAGACCCCCTGTCCAATCCCCTCTCTGCAGACCAGCATGGGATTGGTCTGAGCAAGCAGGAAAGACACCCTGCTCAGGCCAGGGAGTCTGTGGGGTTTCGCCAGCCTGGCTGCTCAATGCAACTGGGCTGGAGAAAACCTAAGTGCGCATGTGCGTTTGCTCGGCCTGAGATGGCCAGCCAAACACACATGAGCAACAAGGGAGTGGAGTGCACTACTAACACTCCTCCCCCGCCCCTCCCAACACCATTGGCTTAGAGCCAGCAAACGTAAATTAAAGCAGGAACACAGTTTTATTTTACATTTGCTGGCTCTGAGCCAGGCAGTGGGGTGACGCTCCTCCGCCATTGCAGAGGAGCCGCCACTGAGTCCATCTTTTTTCCCCACCATGCCACCGAAACAGGAACCAGCCATATGCACCTCAGCTTTAGTTTTGCTCCAGTAGGAGCTGTCCAGCCTGAACTGCAAGGTCAGGTCCCCTCTGATCGGGGACACAACCAATCACCAACATGTTTCAGCCTTTTGGCTTTGTCAGTAGGGTGGAGTAGATCCTATGGCATAGTGAGCACGCGATCGATGTCTGGGCATACCCGCTACAATTAAAGCTTTGCGCTGCGGTGATAGAAAGCAACCATTTTTAATTCACCATTTTAGCACAGTTAAAGATCTGGCTTTTCACTCTGGATCTGACTAGTTATTCCTGAACCCTTGCAGCCCTTCTGTTCATCACCTAGCCATGGGCAGCGCCAAGACGCCCTGGGCAAACGTTTGCGCTTTATAAATTATAAAATCAAATCAGTTGATGGCCATGTTAGATCGGTAAATGAAAAGTTAAACAAACAGCAAATGTATATATCTTTCCACGCCTCACTATTGCAATCCACAAATGTATATATTTGTATGCATCACGCTGTTGCCCTACGGCTCACCACAAACACATTTGTTGCTCGCTTGAGTGTTGTTGTGTGTTCTAGGTATATCTATAACACTGACAAACGTTTAGCAGCTCTCCGTATCCTGTCGTTGAAGCTTTGTTTTAAATCGCGCTCTCACCCTTCGAGGTTGCGCAGTTCTATGTCAAAACTGTTAAATAAATAAATGGAAATATAAATAAATAAGTATAGACAGACAAATGAACAAATGTATTACCCATCATAACGTTATCAATCTCGATTCATTAGTAGAATCATGCCCCATTGTGTCTTCCTTATTGATGGCCACTGACATATTTGTGAATAACGTGGCAATTTTTCTGAAACACAAAAATAAACATTTGCGGTGATGAACCCCAGTTGGATGCACTCATCGGCGCTCTGTTTCCTGTTAACTGTCATCCTTTTCGAAGACACCACTTGTTTTTGTCAATGTTTATTTGTCATGTCGAAAATGTTGCTTGTCCAGAGCTCTTGGCAAGCGAGACGGTGCGATAACGTGCCTAGAGCCAAGAAGCGCAGTAATTGAGGCGTGTTCTCGGCTGCATTGGCAACTCGACGAACCCGCAGTACTTCGAGTGAATTCTTGTTTACGATATCTCTAACAACAACATTCCTTTTACAAATAATTACATTGCGCATTTTTCTGAACCCCTCAAAAAATGGCAGTTTTGGAGAAAGATATTACACAAACTGAAAGGAAATGCTGAATGTGAGACTTTGTGTTTTCATTTAGGTTGTAATAAGTGTGTTTTATATATCTGTCTCCTATCTGCGTCATCTGCTGCTGTTTCATATCACTGCCATCGACCGTTTTTTTTTTGCAGTCTTATATAGCGCGAGCGCGAGCTCGACCCGGAAGTGTCAGAGAGCTTCGCATGAGCACCAGTTGCATTACAGACCGACATATTCATTTCTAGGCATGGGGAGCTTAAGTGATCACAGGCTGAGTGAGCCTCCTGCCAGATTCGAACCCGGTTCAGTAGCTTTAAAGTCGGCTCTTCCCTTTGTTCCCAACCGGGAAAATCCAATTTGAACTCCCATTGAATTATGTTAAAATTGGATTATATAAATTTGAAATATTCGTACTTTTCAGTCTGTTAGTCTTCTAGCAAGATATCGTCCTAAAGACTATGGGCATGGTTCACGAAAGGCCTCCGCGTTCCTGCAGTCGTGGAGTCGCCGCTTTTGTGGTGGAATCTCCGCAATGAGAATTCTCTATGATCCCCATGACTGTGGGACCCCGCCACGAGTGTGGATGCCCTTTGTGAATCAGGCCCTGTGTGCCTAGAACGTGTTTTTTTTTTCTTTTGTAGATTTATATAGCGCGAACTCGCCCCGAAGGTATTGGAGCGCCTTACATGAGCACCGGTTACGTTACACGAGGACACATTAATTTATTTTTTTGGGTAGGCACGGTGAGATTAAGTGATTTGCCCAGTATCACAGGATGTGGACGCAACCCGAGGCTCGAACCTTGGTTTCCAGCACCAAAGTTGGCAGCTATAGCCGTCTGACCACATCCTCTCCTCTAATTTCTCCTTTTTTTTTAACGACTATTGCCCTGTGTGCTGTATTTGTTATGAGGGAATTTGTCTTCTCTCATTAACTCCCTATGAATGCCCTGCTCCTTCCTACACTTCCTGTTCAGTTCATGCAACAGGAAGTGATGTCCAGTGTCCTTGTCTGTGTACCTGGGAGGACTCCTTTCGACATGTTCTAGGTGTCCTGTTCATGACTTAACAAAATAGCTGCACATGTATGGAGGCTTGGCTGTCCCACCTGCTGGGTCTCAGGTGCATTGCTTCTGTAGTACACACTGCGCCTTAGACTAGAATTCTGTCACAACAGGTCTACAATATATAAAACCCTCAGGTGTGGAATTCAGTTGTAGATGTTCCGAAATGTCCAGGGACACCTCTAATTGAACTCCGCACGATGGGTCGGAGTGATCCTAAAATATAGGGTTGAGACCCACCTTATGTTGATTGGATCTCTCCAATCAGCACAACTCCCAGATTTTTGCTCAATTGTAGCGCTCTGATGGGAGCGGAAATTGATGAGCAGCGCTATCGGAAATGATAAATCCAGGCTTGGGGAGTGAGTTAATTATTCACAGAGAATCCCCAAGGATGGAGAGTCATTGATAACAAATGTCTGATCGGAGGCTGGTATGGCCTTCTGTGATAGATCTCATGAATATAATTACTGTGTTTCAGGGGATTACCCAGAATACTGGACTGGCCATTCAATCACGTGAGGTCAGGCTTTGCATTCAATCGATGAGTACATAACAGCTCCTGCCGGGAGATGCTACAGGCATCTGAGGAATGTCCTCTCTGTTTAGATATCCTACGAACCTTGAGTCTTATACTATATTCTTTGTAAGTCTTTCGTTTAATGAAATGTGAAGGCTTCAATTTGTGTGTAGTCGATAGTTTGGCTAGGATATTCTTCCAGGACGATATTAACTTCACATTTTAAAGAGACTATGGGCCACATGTATCAACATTGGTATTAGCGATTACCTAATTACGATTTTCTGCGAATTGCAATATGGTAATCGCTATTACAAATGTATGAAACTCATAGAGTTTCATTTAGCGATTCCTAGGGGGTCGCAAATCGACCTACCTCATTAATATTAATGAGGAAGATCGCGATTGGTGACCCCCTAGGAATCGCTAAAATCATGGGGATGGTGGCCTGCTGGGGTCAGCAGCCCACCATGTCCGTGATTGCTTTTAAATAAAGCAATTTCTTTTTAATGCAGCACATTATCCTTAAAGGAAAACGTGTTGTTTTAAAAAAAAAAAGAAATGAAAAGTTTTCTTTTCGTTTTTTAAGAGAAGACAGTTGTCCGTGGGCTCTTAAAAATGCTTTAACAAACATTCACAAAGGGCAAGGGGTCCCCCTTTGTGAATGGGTTACCACCTACTTGAAGTAGGTGGTAAAATGCAAATGTTTTGCAACCGCCTTTCAGTCACAAAACATTCCTACATCCTTATGCGATTCGGTATTAGGAAGGGATGTCCTAAACACACCTCTTCCTAATAGCGAATTGCTAACCCATTTTGCGATTTGGTAATAGTGTTTGGTACACTGGGAAAGCCTTTTTTCCAGTGGCAAATAGCCCGATTTTGAGAATCGGGCCGTTTGCGACCTTAGAAAAGGTATATACATGTGGCCCTAAGCCACGTAATGTTGATCATATCCTAGTGCACATTTTCATTCCAATTCGCCATGGTGATGGTAGAACAAGAGATGGCAATGTTTTAAATGGGACCCAATGTTTATTGTTGTGCAAGGAGTCAGCGGTGGTGCCAGTTTCAGACGGTGTCTCTGGTTCACCAAAGCTGTGCACCAGGCTGTTTCTTGAAAATTAAAAATAAGAAGCACTTCAGTGGGTGCTCATTTCTCTGTTAAGGTGAATAACATACCTGGATTATGTGCTTGTCTTCGCTGTGAAATTTCTTTCTTAAACTTGAAGTGCTGAAAAATGTTATTTCTTTATATTTTCATCAGTAGTTAAACCAGGATAGTTTATCAATCTTCCCTTTTTTGCCAAGATTTTTTTTGGGGTCCTGAGGAGATCTAATCCTTAAACGGGGCTTCGTTGCTTTGTACGTGTAGAGTTACACTATATCATGCTCTACACTTACATAAATGTGCAAAATGTCTTCTAGTGAATTGACTTGTATATTTACATCATCGTACAAAGATCATTTTTGTTTTGTTTTGACATGCCTTGAAGAAGCTGGCACCAGATTGTTCCATTTGAAGCAAGTTGTTGCACCAAAACAGCAAATTAATGTGCACCCTCATGAATCTATCTCTGAAGATTGACAATTTCCATGTCTGAGGTATGTGATCCAATTTAAAGAGACTTGAGTGATGTGGGATCATGCCATATCATTGTTGCAGTTGGAATAGGGTTACTTTATTTGCTTTTAATTGTAGGCCAACATTTCTATATAATATAGGCTACTTAAATGGTTTCCAATTGTGCTAGAGCAAACTTCGCCATAACTCTGCTTATGGTAAAGCTCTTTGTCAAAGTGAAAACATTAGGAATTCATTTTAGAACATACAGAATTATAGATGGGTAACAGTGAATTACGAAGATGTTTTTCACCAAGGGGTTCTGAGTGACGTCAAACAGACAACAAGAGCTAAGCTAGAGTTGTCTATGATGTCACTCAGAATACCGAGGTGAAAAACATCCCCTCTACTTTTTTACCCATCTATAATGTTATGTTATGTATGGTCCCCGAAAGCATCTGCTTCTCCTTTAAAGTGCTACACAGTGGCAGTGGAGTAATGGGGAAGCCATACATAATGAGTCATGGGTCCTCCATCTTGACAGTCTCTGTCTGATTCTCTGGCCGCCCTTGATTCGCCTGTCAGACCTTTTCCCCCTATTTCCTCCCCTAAGTCCCCTTTACCCCTTCTCATTTTGTTCCAGCCTCCGAGAGCCTGGGGAGTTATGATTGTTGATCTCCAGCCGGTCAGTTGTTACCCTGAACTTCTACCTTCCGTTGCCGATTTATTTGACCTAATCGCTTTTCTTCTCCTGCCACTGACTCTCCCCCCTTTTCCTCTTTTTTCTCTTTGGACTTGTTCTTTGTGTTTCGTTACTATGCCCTTTTTTTTATTGATGTAACTGTGAAACTTTATTGCTACGTTCCTCATGTAAAACGCTCGGATACCTCCGGGTCTAGCCAGCGCTATATAAAACTCAATAAATAAAATTAAAAATACATAACATTTGCTCTGTTATTGATCCTCGTCCTAAAGATAAAAACAAACTGATTGAGGGGTATGGTTCACAAGGGTGCCGGGGGGGTTTAGGGGTTAACTTGAAGTGCCACTGACTATTTGCGAACTAAGGGTATTGCCCATGATGAATATTGTCCTATAATTGTTTGGAAACGGGTAGCGTGGTGCAGAGCGGGCGGGCCAAACTCCGGAGGAAATGTGCAAAGCATCCACGCAGTACACACAGGCGACACACCAGGCACACTCCAAAAAGAGACACTACACCAGTTTAGGTAAAAGAACTATTGTATTGTCCAAAACCACAAGGTGTCAGGTAATCTCTACACTGCGCCAACTGGCGCTGGGTCAAATTTACAGGGGGGAATTATATACAGGGCCGGGCCAATCGGGCCCCTGACGGAATCATTGCAATTTAGCAGATACTAAACGTAAGTCCATTAGCTGCAACCTGCAATAAAATACATCAGGGCATGACGTTGAACATTAGGTCGGCACACCTGTAAAGGAAACCTCACAGCATCACAATATACCTGACCGTCCTGGGCATCCCCTTAGGCAGGAAATTAGGGTAGGCAGAGCATCACCAGCTTAACCTGGCATCTAGACATAGCCATTAACATAGCGCTTGAGAACATAACATTTGAATATAGCGCCGCACCTTTCACGGCGATAGCGCGTTAAAATAAGCCTTAGCGCGCAGGGCATGGCAAATAAACATAGCGCGGGAAAACAGGCATCAATACATTAAACCCTGGCATCTGAATAGCACTTTAGATCATACCCTTCAACATAGCGCTGCACAGGGCGATGCACTAGCGCGTTAAAACATGTCCTGTAACATAGCGCTTAAACATGGCCTGTAAATATGGCGCCAACCCTGGCATTTAATCATGTTCCTCAGCATTACAGTAGGTCAGGGCATCCACGGTCGTGATGAGGGAGGGACCCTGGGGCCCCACTCCGGGAGTCGCTTCAAATGCGGCCCCCCAAGGTCCCAAACAGTAGCAAGCTCTTGGAGCCCTAAACGAAGCAAGAGGTGGAGGCATTAAACATTGCTAGCCCCTACCCCTGGCACTTGCTCGGAGCCTTTCTGGAGTCACACTGCTGCAGGGGGAAGGGCGGGCACCGACAATGTGCCCCGTCACGCCCACCATCCCCCGCTCCTCAAAAAGGCCCTTTCGTGGGGGGAGCCTGCCCTCCAGGTGCTTTAAATCGATTCCGATGCAGCTGCCCGCTGTCAAGTGGGGCAGCTGAGGACCACCCACACTCAGGCGGTCCCGGGGGGGAAGGCGAGCACCGACAATGCCCCGATGCCTCCCCCAGCAAGCGCGGACCAAGGCACCACTCACCGGCACTCTTGAAGGACTTCGCCCGGGTTCCCGCCGGGGACCCGGGACTCCGACGATGCTCCCGCTTCGCGGCTCCACACGGGGCTTCCCTCGGCTTCCCCCGGGGCCCCCTCCTGGGACCTGGGACTTCGACGCAGCACTCGGGGCTCTCCTCCGGCTCCGGAGGGCCCCCACCACGGAGCGAAGTCTCCGTCGACCTCCGGGCTGCTTCTTGGCTTCCTGCCGTCCGGCAGCCAATCCGTGCGCGGCTGTCGCGGGGGCGCGGCCGATGACGCGGCCGGGGCTCCTGTTGCCAGGCAATGCCTCGAAGCGTTCTTGAGGCCCGCGCGGCCTTGATTCCAGCCGCGTCAGTCCTTCCCTCGCTCCGGGGGCCGCGGCGGTGATTTCGGCGGTGACAAAGTGCGGGGTGGGCACCCGCTAGTATAAATAAGCAACACCGCGTGGCGGCACACACACGGGGTGGGCTCCCGATGTTGTAAATACGCGGCGGCGCCACAAATGCGGGGTGGGCACCCGCTTTGACCAAGGCAGTTCTCCCACACTCACCAGCCGGGCACAGTCAACTAGGAAGGTAGCGCTCACCAGCTATCGCGCTCTCCTTCCACGGGCAGCTAGAATATAGCGCTCTCTCCCTGCAGGCGGCTTATACATAGCGCTCTCTCTCACTGCAGGGACTGCAGTCCGTCCCCAGATAGCGCTCACCAAACCTAGCGCTCTCCTTCCAGGGGCTTGTAAATAGCGCTCTCCTTCCAGGGGCTTGTAAATAGCGCTCTCCTTCCAGGGACCTGTAAATAGCGCTCTCCTTCCAGGGAGCTTGTAGATAGCGTTCTCTGGTCCCTGCCCCTTGATTGAGGGTTTCTTGAGGGGGGGGAAGTTGCGTTGGTGGCTGCAGGCGGACTACTCAGTCTCTGCCTGTCGTCCCTGGATTCTCATCTCACCGGGCCAGATCAGTGGGTAGTTCAGGATCCCTCACTCACTTAAAGGGCAGTGCCTAAACCCTGTCACCTTCAGAGGCATAGGTCCCTGACTGATCCTACCGCCTAAACTCCTGCGAGGGCTTCTCCAGGTTTGCGTTGCCCCAACTATATCTTTCCCTCGCCCTGTGGA
This sequence comes from Triturus cristatus, assembly GCF_964204655.1. Classification (NCBI taxonomy): domain Eukaryota; kingdom Metazoa; phylum Chordata; class Amphibia; order Caudata; family Salamandridae; genus Triturus; species Triturus cristatus. The sequence goes on along the minus strand of NC_140590.1, from coordinate 1,428,468,715 downwards.
CAGTAGGGGGGGGGGGGGGTAGGTAGGCTCAGGGCCCAGCACACAGGCCTATGTGGCGGTAACCCCTGGCAGCAGGTCCCCTCTCTCCCAGGTCCACCCTCTGACTGACTGCATGGCAACCCAGCTCCTCCCTTTAGACGCCCCTCACCCCACCTTCCAGACAGTGCCAGAAGCTTCTAGAAGCGTCTGGGGAAACTGGCTCTAACTGGCCTAGGGGGAGGGGTAGAGCACCCTGGGTGCCAGGCTTCCCTCCAAAAGCTGGGGCTGCTGGGAAATATCGCCTAGACTGTCAACCCAGCTCAGTCAAACGGCGCAACCACACAGCTTTGGCATCCATCTTAAATTACATTTTTAAAATGGGGAAACTCAGTCTGCATTTACACATTTAGTTTCCCCGAAAAGCGAAAAATTCGGGAAAAAGGGCCAAGTCCAACACAACCCCCTTCCAGCCAAAAGCCAGGGTAGACCGATCAATGCCTTGATGGGCTTCCCTGCTTAGGGCGAGAAAAGGTGGACGCAGGCCCGCAACCGCAGGAGCACCCGCAGGTTCTCCTCCACTCTGGAACCCGAAGGTTCCCTCTCTCAAACCTTCCTCGACCGACTGAGCCACCACCCGGGGGTCCCCTAGCTGGTTGTGGCCAGGACTGGCCCCTAGGCCACCCAGATGTCTCTGGCCCTTGCGGTCTCACAGAGTGGGGGGCAGTAACCCCAGGCCCGTAGTACCCGTTGACCACTCTCCTCCTCCTCCTTGCAGTTCCGAACTGCCACTGGTCCTCCCACCTGGGGTCCGCACCCTCAGGCTGACCAGCCCTCAGGGGCGAGGCTCTCCTCCCCCTACCTCTCCTTCTGGGGTTCCTCACCCTACCCTGCGAGGCACCCTCAGACCACCACTCTCTCCCCAGTCCAGGGCCTTGACCCTTCAACTGGTTCCCCAGCCTAGGGTCTAAACCCTTAGGCTGCACCGGTGCCAGGGGCGAGACCTCTCTCCCCCTCCACCCCCTCCCAGAGTTCTGCACCCTCCCAACGGGAGTAGCACCCCTGGAAGACAATTCTGGGGGGACACTGCTCACAGATGTCCCACCCGCCAGGTCAGGCAGTACCCATCCCTGGCCTCCCAACCCAGGATCTAAGCCCTGTGGCTGAGCCGGTGCCCGAGGTGAGACCTTCCTCCCTCTGCACCCCCTTCCAGAGTTCCGCACCCTCCCACCTGGAGAAGTACCCCTGGAAGTCAATTCTGGGGGGACACTGTTAACAGATGTCCCACCCGCCAGGTCAGGCAACCCCTGAACCTGGCATCCCAGCCCAGGATCTAAACCCTGCAACTGGGCCAACCCCAGGACCTCAGGAGCTCTGATTACAGATGCCCCGGGTCCTCCTGACACTAGGGGCTCCCCCTCACCGGGCGGCACATCAGGACAGCCTAGGCTCCCAACCTGGGGCTCCCTTACGGAACTCTCCAGGCCCTAAGACTGCGGTTGGGGCACCTCGGGACACCTCCCCGTCTCACTCCTTCTTATGGATAGGTCGTGAGGCCCTACAACCCTCTCTCTTCCCGGGGACCTAGCTGGGCTATTCGCCACCTCTCCCACCTCGCTGGGTTGGAAGATCCCTGCACCACCCCCTTCAGGGTCACTCCCCAATGCCTCCTCAGACACCCTGGCCCTCACCCAGAGGTCTGCCTCCTGTGCAAGCTCCCTGGGGTCGGAGAACCCACACTGTACTAGGTGGTGACGCAACCTTGGGGAACAATTCCTCAGCATGTGCTCCAGGATGACTACCTGGCACAGCCCTTCCCACTCATTCACTGCACTCCTCACCAACCAATCCTCCAATGCAGTCCCACACACCTCCGCAAACTCCCCCCAGGACTGGTGGGACAGTTTTCCCCTGCCCCTGAACTCTAACCTGTCCCCCTCTTTCTGGGAATCAGGCACCGTCTCCTGGGCTCTGGGAGTGGGACACCCTACATTGGATCCACTCTCGCTGCCACCACTGGATCCCACCCTTACTGGTGAATCCAGACCACAAAAACCACTCTCAGGGGACAACTTACCCTCCCGAGCTGGTCTCTCCCTGGCAAAGGCCCTCTCTGCCTCCGCCATCCTCTCCTGCGCTAGGACCTTCTCCGTCTCTAGCCTCTTCTCCTGCACACTCAGCCGCGCTAGCTCCACCTTGAGCCTTCCCAGCGCCAGCTGATGCTCCCTCTCTTCCCTCCTATCTACCCACTCTTCTGGGGACAGGGAAAGGGACAGGGCAGTGCCCCCGGGACTGGACCCAGCGCGGGACTCCCTAACTCTGGTGTCCTTACTCGCTACTGGCGTCTCCCCCCGGTAATCTTCCTCCTCCTCGTCAGTGTCACCCCCCTCCTGGGTTATGGACTGGACCCCCTCACTCTCGGAGTCCTCCCTACACTGGAGGTCCTCCTCCGGGTCTCCACTAAATCCACCCTTTAAATATGCGGAGGGGTAATCTGACAGGTCCCCACCGATCTCTAAGGGTTCCCCCCTCTTGAGGGCCTCATAGAGAAAGAGCTTCCTGCGTGTGTTGCCTACTGGGGGTATCCCTCTCTCCCTGCAGAAATCCACTACTTCCTGCTCCGTGTATTCCATAAGATCATCCTCGTTGTAGGTTGACCCCATCCTGGCACGGTACACCCGGGACACACCACCCACAGTGCAACAAGGGGACACAATTTAAAAACACACTTCCAGGAGGAAATCACAATTAAGGAAAAAACAATAATTCCCCAAAACCTGAGATTACTTTAAACGCTCAATTTGCAGTGTAACCCGCGGTCGCTGTGGTACTGCGCAAACACAAGTCCTATCCCACCGCTGAACACCAATGTTGGAAACGGGTAGCGTGGTGCAGAGCGGGCGGGCCAAACTCCGGAGGAAATGTGCAAAGCATCCACGCAGTACACACAGGCGACACACCAGGCACACTCCAAAAAGAGACACTACACCAGTTTAGGTAAAAGAACTATTGTATTGTCCAAAACCACAAGGTGTCAGGTAATCTCTACACTGCGCCAACTGGCGCTGGGTCAAATTTACAGGGGGGAATTATATACAGGGCCGGGCCAATCGGGCCCCTGCCGGAATCATTGCAATTTAGCGGATACTAAACGTAAGTCCATTAGCTGCAACCTGCAATAAAATACATCAGGGCATGACGTTGAACATTAGGTCGGCACACCTGTAAAGGAAACCTCACAGCATCACAATATACCTGACCGTCCTGGGCATCCCCTTAGGCAGGAAATTAGGGTAGGCAGAGCATCACCACCTTAACCTGGCATCTAGACATAGCCATTAACATAGCACTTGAGAACATAACATTTGAATATAGCGCCGCACCTTTCACGGCGATAGCGCGTTAAAACAAGCCTTAGCGCGCAGGGCATGGCAAATAAACATAGCGCGGGAAAACAGGCATCAATACATTAAACCCTGGCATCTGAATAGCACTTTAGATCATACCCTTCAACATAGCGCTGCACAGGGCGATGCACTAGCGCGTTAAAACATGTCCTGTAACATAGCGCTTAAACATGGCCTGTAAATATGGCGCCAACCCTGGCATTTAATCATGTTCCTCAGCATTACAGTAGGTCAGGGCATCCACGGTCATGATGAGGGAGGGACCCTGGGGCCCCACTCCGGGAGTCGCTTCAAATGCGGCCCCCCAAGGTCCCAAACAGTAGCAAGCTCTTGGAGCCCTAAACGAAGCAAGAGGTGGAGGCATTAAACATTGCTAGCCCCTACCCCTGGCACTTGCTCGGAGCCTTTCTGGAGTCACACTGGTGCAGGGGGAAGGGCGGGCACCGACAATGTGCCCCGTCACGCCCACCATCCCCCGCTCCTCAAAAAGGCCCTTTCGTGGGGGGAGCCTGCCCTCCAGGTGCTTTAAATCGATTCCGATGCAGCTGCCCGCTGTCAAGTGGGGCAGCTGAGGACCACCCACACTCAGGCGGTCCCGGGGGGGAAGGCGAGCACCGACAATGCCCCGATGCCTCCCCCAGCAAGCGCGGACCAAGGCTCCACTCACCGGCACTCTTGAAGGACTTCCCCCGGGGCCCCCTCCTGGGACCCGGGACTTCGACGCAGCACTCGGGGCTCTCCTCCGGCTCCGGAGGGCCCCCACCACGGAGCGAAGTCTCCGTCGACCTCCGGGCTGCTTCTTGGCTTCCTGCCGTCCGGCAGCCAATCCGTGCGCGGCTGTCGCGGGGGCGCGGCCGATGACGCGGCCGGGGCTCCTGTTGCCGGGCAATGCCTCGAAGCGTTCTTGAGGCCCGCGCGGCCTTGATTCCAGCCGCGTCAGTCCTTCCCTCGCTCCGGGGGCCGCGGCGGTGATTTCGGCGGTGACAAAGTGCGGGGTGGGCACCCGCTAGTATAAATAAGCAACACCGCGTGGCGGCACACACACGGGGTGGGCTCCCGATGTTGTAAATACGCGGCGGCGCCACAAATGCGGGGTGGGCACCCGCTTTGACCAAGGCAGTTCTCCCACACTCACCAGCCGGGCACAGTCAACTAGGAAGGTAGCGCTCACCAGCTATCGCGCTCTCCTTCCACGGGCAGCTAGAATATAGCGCTCTCTCCCTGCAGGCGGCTTATACATAGCGCTCTCTCTCACTGCAGGGACTGCAGTCCGTCCCCAGATAGCGCTCACCAAACCTAGCGCTCTCCTTCCAGGGGCTTGTAAATAGCGCTCTCCTTCCAGGGGCTTGTAAATAGCGCTCTCCTTCCAGGGACCTGTAAATAGCGCTCTCCTTCCAGGGAGCTTGTAGATAGCGTTCTCTGGTCCCTGCCCCTTGATTGAGGGTTTCTTGAGGGGGGGGAAGTTGCGTTGGTGGCTGCAGGCGGACTACTCAGTCTCTGCCTGTCGTCCCTGGATTCTCATCTCGCCGGGCCAGATCAGTGGGTAGTTCAGGATCCCTCACTCACTTAAAGGGCAGTGCCTAAACCCTGTCACCTTCAGAGGCATAGGTCCCTGACTGATCCTACCGCCTAAACTCCTGCGAGGGCTTCTCCAGGTTTGCGTTGCCCCAACTATATCTTTCCCTCGCCCTGTGGACAGTAGGGGGGGGGGTAGGTAGGCTCAGGGCCCAGCACACAGGCCTATGTGGCGGTAACCCCTGGCAGCAGGTCCCCTCTCTCCCAGGTCCACCCTCTGACTGACTGCATGGCAACCCAGCTCCTCCCTTTAGACGCCCCTCACCCCACCTTCCAGACAGTGCCAGAAGCTTCTAGAAGCGTCTGGGGAAACTGGCTCTAACTGGCCTAGGGGGAGGGGTAGAGCACCCTGGGTGCCAGGCTTCCCTCCAAAAGCTGGGGCTGCTGGGAAATATCGCCTAGACTGTCAACCCAGCTCAGTCAAACGGCGCAACCACACAGCTTTGGCATCCATCTTAAATTACATTTTTAAAATGGGGAAACTCAGTCTGCATTTACACATTTAGTTTCCCCGAAAAGCGAAAAATTCGGGAAAAAGGGCCAAGTCCAACAGTCTCATTACATGGAAACCTTTTATTTCTGTTAATAAAAAGATGTTAAAAAAAAAAATCCTTACTTGCCATCTTTGACCAGCCGCCACCAGCATCCCTGCCTTCCTTCCTCCTCCTGCAGCTGTGCTTTCTGCTTTCAGATAAAGCAGACAATCAGTGTAGTGTTGACAGGCTCTCAGAGAGCCCTGTCAGCTTGGCCAGGAAGGCCTTTATGACATCACAACTGTGGGTAACCAAGTTTGTTATCAATTGTTGCTATTAACAGTGAGTTGTGACATTTAGAAAGTGAAATAAATGATAGAGGCTCTCTTCCAAATACACATAACAAACTGATAAAACACATATCTTATACATCCTCTTTTGATGGTAAGACAATTATTTAAACAACTTGACATATTTTGTGTTTACAGTCCACTCCAGGGTACATTAAAAGGATATTAAATATTGTTTTCTCGGGCGTACAGAAAAACTACAGAAAAACATAAAATGTGCTGGTGTTTGCTTAGAGGTATTGTAACAAGGACTAGGGGGTAGGGATGATTAAAACCATGAAGAAAGGCTACAATAAAGTGCAAAGTGCTGAGTCTAAAGTGGGCTAGATAAAATCTATGGGGCATATTTACAAGGCGGCGATAGAAAATTATTGCCGCTTTTGCGTCCGTTTTCGGCTGAAAAGCGGCGATAATTTTATCGCCTAATTAGCAAGGTCACGCTAACGCGTGAAACCTTGCATTAGCGCACAAATTCTTAGCGCCCAGCTTTGCATCTCTAATGAGATGCAAAGTGGGCGTTCCTAACCTGACATGACTGGAGAAATGTCGCTAAGCGACATTTCTCCTATCATCAAGCCCCACGCTATGAAGCATAGCGGCAAGAAAAGTAGCGATAACCCCTGTTATCGCTACTTTCCTTACGCCTGCTTCAGGACAGCCATGATATCCTATGGAAGGTGGATATCATGGCTAAGTTTGTGGGGCCCTATCAACAAGCTAACGCCACATTTTGTGAGATTATCGCTGGGTTTCCAGCGATATTCTCACGTTAGGCAGTTAGCGCTAGGATTTTTATCGCTTTTGAGATAAGCGTTGCTAATAGCACGCTATCTCAGCGATGAAAATCCACGCTAGCCGGCGATAATTATCCTAGCGCTAAGTGCGCTTAGCGATAATTATCGCCAGTTGTTGCTGATATGCCCCCGAGTTCGCTATTTGAGACTCATGTTAACTATCGTTCCATTCCTGCTTCACACATTCTGGACTATGCTCAGCCACTTTGAGCTTCTAACAATTTCGTTTGGAGAATGGAAAAGGTTTGAAAACCTATGTTGACAAACCTTTTTTAACATGGAAAAGCCAAAGAATGGAAAATGGCTCGTCCTGTCTCAAGCAGTCTTCAATGACTGAACAAGAAATGCTAGTATGCCTTGAATGCCAGATCTTAAGCCAAATAAGGAGTGGTGCAACCCGAACTAAAACCTCTAAGAAAGAAAGTCTGACCTCAAGGTGAACAATAAGGCTATTTGTACTTGTGGGGGTCGCTAGCAGCCTGTGTAAAAAGTTTTTTCAATTTTCTGGAGATTACCAGGTAAAATCAACCCCACACACCAGTCCTGTAAAACCCCAATGAAAAGCAATTACTTTCATAAAGGATGATAATTTATTTTATTGGTTTTGGCCTGGTTATTTTGAGAACCTGAAAATACCATCAATGGCCCCTGCAAATTTGCAAACCCTCTGCATTAAAAGTCCTTCCCACCTCAATTTATTAGAAAAAGTTATAGCGAGGTAATTAAAACTCTGGATTTTTGTGATAGGGTTACAATTGATATAAAAAGAGCAGATTTGTTTTTTTTTGGTGCCGCAAGTAATGATGTGCGATTTCTTGTGGTTAATTTTCAGGTTAACATCACCCATTAAAGTGTTAAATTTGTCAAGGAGCAATTGCAAGCCTTTGGTGGTATGGGCTATCAAAACAGCATCATTCGCATATAATAGGACGGCTACCGAATGGTCACCAACCCTAGGGAGGTCTGTTTCTTTGCAGTATCGAGAGCCGTTAATATAAAAAAGAAATAAAAAAGGTGATAAAATGCAACCTTGTCTTACATCCTTGGCTGAATAAAAAGATGAAATGCAGTCTCCATTTATGTTATAACGAACTTGTACCATTGTATCGTTGTGAAGGCATGCTAAAAAGTATACTAGAGCAGGTTCAATTTCTGCTGTGCACATCATGCACCATGGCTTGCCCCTATGCACCATATGAAAGGGGTGGAAAGATCCATGAAGGCCATATGAAGGCCTCCCCCCACTCCCGGGTCTGGACATATTTCTCTGAAATCAGAAGGAGGTTTAAGTCTGCTCAACTGTCCCTACGCCCAATTGGAAACCATATTGAAATTCTGAAAAAAATGTACTATCAAAATCCCACTCCTTCAAAATCTGTAAATGGACCCGGCCTAATGTCTTTTCCAATGAGTCAAAGAGAGAAATGGGCTGATAACATGAGAGTGAGCTTCTATTTCCTTTATATAGGGACAATGGTGGACTCCTCCCAAGAATGGGGAATAACACCTTTGACTGCTGCCCGAAAGACGTTTGTCAAGAGTGGTGCCTATAAGCCTGGGTCCTGTCTACACATATGAACCGGGACCCTGTCTGGGCCAGGTGCCTTCCCTACGGATGATTACGATATGGCCCTAGCTACAGCCTTAATGTCTATAGAGTTGCTTAAGGCCAGGGTCTCCGCATCTGTGGGGTTATTGGCTCTAAAATAAAATGATTCCAGGGATTCTGAGATGTGACCGACCCACTTTACCGGGTGAGATGTATCATTCGATTTTGGGTTGATTATCATCTATAAAATATGGTCTTTTTATTAATTCCCAAAATGTCCTGGAGTCTCTCAATACAGCAGCCTTAAGGTGTTCCCATGCTTGCTTTCTTATGACCTGTTTTCTTACTCCTAGTTTTATATGAGGATCTACACTGTCTTATTGCCTCACTATTACAGGGATGCAACTTTAGCGACTCCTTTAACTGTTTAAGGGCAGATGTGCAAGCTGATGAGGCATAAATATTGTTTGAATCAATGTTGCTTCTTCTTCAGCCTCTGGGTTCACTGGAGACATGAAGTTTGGCCCCTCGGATTTTCTCGCTCTCCATCACTAGGAGAAGGTGGAGACATCACTGATTCAAATCTTCGCGAAGGCCCTGCTGGATGAAACCATGAGTGTAGAGGTTGAACCTCCCGATGTGATTGAAAAGGTGAAGTCTAAAATTCAGGAATTGAAAGACCTTCCTCCTGATGAACAGCAACCGATTTTTTCAAGCCTGAAGAAGGATGGGGCATATTATCAACAAGGCGATAAAAAATTATCGCTGCTTTTGCGTCCGTTTTCGGACGATAATTGTAACGCCCTATAAGCAAGAATCCATGCTTCTTCGCCCTTTCCCTTAACGCCCAGCTTTGCATCTCTAATGAGATGCAAAGTGGGCGTTCCTCACAAGAATAACGGGAGAAATGTCGCTAAGCGACATTTCTCCTATTATCAGGCCTCACGCTAAGAAGCATAGCGACAAGAAAAGTAGCGATAACCTCTGTTATCGCTACTTTCCTTACGCCTGCTTTGAAACTGACTTAGCCATGCTATCCTATGGAAGGTGGATATCATGTCTAAGTATGTGTGGCCCTATCAGCAAGCTATCGCCAAAAGTTTATGCGATTATCGCTGCATTTCCAGCGATAATCGCACAGTTGGCAGCTTGCGCTCTGAATTTTATCGCTTTGGAGGTAAGCGTTGCTGATAGCATGCTGTCTCCGCGATAAAATTCAGAATTGGCCGGCGATAATTATCCTCGTGCTAGGTGCGCTTAGCGATAATTATCGCCGGCCCTTGCTGATATGCCCCGATGTTCTTTGTCTGATTACACCGTTCAGAACAAATCTACACTTCTACTCTGCACCTTGTACTAAGACTTTGTGTTGGTGCAAATAAAAAGGAATAAGACACCTTACACGCGATTCTAATAAGTCAGAGGTAGAGTTTAAACCAGCTGAACCAGGTGATAAACATTTTGGCTGGTGTCATTTCATGTCCTTGGCGGTAAGTTACACCCCATTTACCATAGTATTATGAAATCAGATTTGTTGAGGTGGCAATGTGAGACCTGAAAATATATGCATATGTGTTCGGTTGCATTTTGTTGTGGTGGCAATATGTTGTCATTTTGCTCTCTAGTTTTGTGTGCTGTATTATTACATTATTACATTGTGGTATTGTTGAGTTGTACCATGGTCATTGTGTTGCATTCTGCTTTCACCGTTTGTTGTGTTTTAGCCTGTTATGTTTTAATTTTGATATGTTATGTTGTTGTATCATGTTCTGTTGTGCTGTGCAATTACTTTAGCGATGTAAAAAAATGCTGCAATATTTCCAGCCAAAAGCATCACTTTCCTTTTAAGTTCCATGACAAACAGCCATTTATTGCTGCTAAAGGCGATAAAACAGCATTGCTCCAGCTTTTCAATCATTTCAGTCACCCATCAGCCCAAAACAGAGCTGTCCTAAATTAGTACTTCAGTGCACTGCATGTGATACTGCCTGTATGGCTTGAATATTTCAAGGTTGTTGAGAATGCAGAGATCCACCATCTCTGCAGCGGCTGTCCCACTAGCAGTGTAGTGCTGTAGTTTCCATTACCTGCCACTTTGATAGACATTACTGTGGCAATAGCTACCTGACTTTGTTTCAACAAGCCAGAAAGCATGCAAATGTATATGGGCGAAGAAACAAAATTGCTATGAGAAAAACAATAGAAGTTTGGCCATGAATGTCTGATAGCAGTGTTACAAAAACATCTCAAAAGATTTCACACTGCTTCCTGGTATGGGTGGAACACTACATTTACAAAGCAAGGTACACATCAGCCCCTTGAATCAATCACTGACTTGGCATTTATAGCTCACATGACCTGAGATGCTTGATGTCAAATGCAATGTAGTTATTTAAATACCCACAAAAATCTTTTTGAATAACTAAATCAAAGAGGCAAGCGACCAGGAAGCTTTTATTTTGTATCAAAACAGTGTGCAGTAGGTATTGGGAACTGCCCTTTCACAAACTTAAAGAATAATGCACAGGTGTTTTTGCCTGTCAACAATTGAACTGGTGACTAAGTCCTCAATTTCCTATATGTAATGACGTGTGTAAGACCATATACGCATAATCTCAGTGAACACCAACAGGGTTAATATTCCAGGAGATGTAGGTGGAGTGGAGAAGCTTAGCAGACCTGAGCAGAAAGGATGACCTACAATTGAGATCTTAAAGCAATAAGAAATACTTACAATGAGATGCACCAGTCAGGCTGGCATTCAGCGGAGAAGGGTATTCACTGGTGGTGCTGGACCGAGGTGATAGGAAATTGGCAAGCATTTTGTTGACAGTGAAAACATTTATTCTTTATTTTGTTTATTTCTGCACTGCTACAAAGTGCCAATCTAACAAGAAATGTCAGCACACTGTGCAATCAATAGCAATTGAGTGCCATGATCCTCTACTTACATTCAAGTTCATGGTGAGCGCTTGTACATTACTCCAAACTCCATCACTTTAGTGTATGCAGAAGATAGAAAGGCCAGCCGCTCTGAGCCTGCTCAACCTCCCCACAGCCTTCAACACCATCTCCCTCCACACACTCGTCCATCAACTGAATCAGATTGGAATCACATTCAACGTGCTCAGAAGGATGGCATCCTTTCTCACTGGGTGCACCCAGATAATCCGTCTCCCTCCCTTCACCTCACAACCCAAGCAGACCCTCTGAGGCATCACTCAAGGCTCATACTTCAGTCCAACCCTCTTCAACATGTTCATACCACCACTTGCAGATATCGCCAGACCCATGACATCAACATCCTCTTCTATGCCAACGATACCCAGCTTGTCCTCTCGCTCGCAGCGGACCCTACCTCGGCAAAGGCCAACTTCCACAACTGTAAGAAGAACATCTCAGTTTGGAAGAAGAACAACTGCCTGAAGCTCAACATGGACAAAACTGAAGTTCTGATCTTCAGCAGGCACACCCTGTGGAATGACTCCTAGTGGCCATCAAATCTCGGACCCAACCCCACTCTGAAAGACCACACCCACAACCTCAGCACCATCCTGGACAGCGAACTCTCCATGAAACGCCAGGTCAGCGCCCTCTCCTCTGCCTGCTTCCACACTCTCCGCCTACGCTGCAACGTTTTCAAATGGCTACCCATCAGTACCAGGAAAACAGTGATGCAGGCTCTCATCACTAGCCGGCTGGACTATGGCAGCACACTTTATGCAGGCACCACCAGCGACCTAATGAAAATATTCCAGACAATCGAGAATGCAGCAGCCATATTGATACTCAACCTGCCCAATAGGTCCCACATCACCCAGCATTTGAAGTACCTCCACTGGCTCCCAATCTAGAAGAGAAGCTAATTCAAGTTCCTGAACCCACGCCTACAAAGCCCTCAGTTGACGGAGGACCTGCTTATATGAACCACTGCCTGAATTTGCACCAACCCCCAGGAGCCTCTGCTTTGCTCACCTCGCCCTCGCACAGATACCACACATCTGCTGCTCTGGAGGACACTCCTTCTCCCACCTCGCCACTAAGTCCTGGAACTTCCTTCCCCTCCACCTCCACACTTCACCCTCGCTGACCCACTCAGGAAGGGAATCAAGACCTGTCTCTTCGACTGATACCTGCAGCACAGCACCTGGACCCTCTCGGGTGACAAGCTGCGCTATATAAGTACTGCTTGATTGATTGATTGATTGTGCCGTGATCCTGGAACATTGGCACTTCTTGGCAAAGGGTTTTGCATCTCTAGAGATGCAGTATGTATCAAAGCCCAAGTATAAAGTACAATTCCCATAGTCCTCGGAAATCTTAAGTTGGTTGGATACAGCGGTGGCCATTTTGGAGTCGGTGACAGCAAAATGCAAGGTAAAGGCAGCAATACTGTTAAGGTAATGAAGGAAAACATGTAACTTTGAGTGGAAAGGATGGAGTCTTCATGAGATTGTAGAAAGAAGAAGAATTATCAAGAGAGATGTATCAGGGACCGAGAGAGAGAAAGAGTGAGAAAGGGTGAAGAGAACAACGGGTCCAATAGTTTTGCCACTCTCCAGTGTTTTAAAAGGAATGTGTTGTGCAAATAATTGTGTTGTTAACATGCCTCAAAATGGCTCAATTGAATGCATGGAAATGATAAGGAAATTATTAACCTTGAACTCGCTGATTATGTAGGATCATGGTGACTTATTCCTGTGGTATTTCTAGACGTCTCTTGTAGACTGTGAAGAGTATGTGTAGTGTCACTGGTCCACTGGATGGTGGTCTTGTGAGTGAGTTGGGAAGAGAAACAAAAAGCAACAATAAAAGTTGCAGAGCCTTTCAATTGTGATAACCACTTTGCCTTTGTTGGACTGGGACATACCAGGAAAAATCTAATCTTCTACTTTGATTTTTTTTAAAGAGGTTTTGCATTTTTTTAAGTAGTGGTTACACCTTTTGAATTATCTGCTACGGAGGAACAGCCTGTTTACATTTTCCAAAGCATCTTTAACTATTTTTAATTTTTTAAAAAGAAATTAAAAGTTTATTTTATTTTTTAAATTCAGTCTATTATTAACATTTATAATAAACATAATTATATATAATTTTTAATATTAAAATAAATATATGTTTTAAATGTCAGACTAGTCTAATTATTTTAGCATTAGTTCTTAATGGGAATTATTTTATTTTTCTGCCCCCATTGTTTTATATGGTACCGTGTTCTAGGACCTGTGAGGGTCATGTGTATTGCTTGACTTACTCCAAGGCTGGGCTCGAGTTTCAACCAGTTTTGACCACTTCAGGGCTGTAGTAACTTTAGAAGTCTACTTTGTAAAATAGCAATGGTCTTACGCATTTGTGGCTGTATGTTTGATTTAGCATGTCCCTCCGTAAACCCTTCCTTAAATTCCCCTAAACCCTTTCCATTTAGTAGTCAGTATTCACCATTTTCCAACCACTTCCCATTTCCTTTCCACATTTACTGTTGAAATATATCCCTATATTTGCAGAGATTTCTGACACAGTGGTGACGTTCGCCACACAGAATAAATAGGAGAGGTGGATGTCTATCTGTAAGTACAAGAAAGGTCCAGGGGTCCTGATCCTGGATGGTATTGACAGCATCTATCATTGAAGGTGGAGGAGATTGGCTCGAGGTACTGAACCTTTCCAGCCTCGTTTCTTTAACTGTACAGAGAAAGTTTGAGCTTATTCTCCTTCTTGATTGTTACGTATATTTAAATCTCTCAGAAAAATACCCTTTTAGATTTGAGTGTTTTTTTTAGAAAAGAGGAAATTTTCTTGTGCTAGATCGCCACGACGTTCGGAGCGAGGGATTTCCCGAGACAGCTGCTCCGCTCTAAATATAATTTCAGCTTGTATTATATTGGCTTGAAGTCTGATGTATTTTACTATATATTAAACCTAAGGAAACTGTTCTTTGCTACTCTGATGATTCAATAAACCTTGAGAAGGCCCTGGTTTAATTGACCAAGTAGGGCGAAACACGTGTCGGCTGGTGCACCTTCACAGTACAAAATAATATAGAAACAAGGATGTAACCAATAAAGAATCTTTTCAAGATAACACAAGAAAATTGTCTCTTTTCTAAAAAACACTAGAATCTAAAAGGGTATTTCCTGAGAGATTTAAATATACGTATCAATCAAGGAGGAGAATACGCTCAAACTCTCTCTGTAAAGGTGGATGTCTGTGCCTGAAGAATTGTGAATAGCTTTGTGTGGTATGCGAGTAGTACCACTGTAGTGCTAATTTACATACTGCAAAATGCAGTTTGTGGATAGGGCCCCTTGTTTTCAAGTTGGGTCTGTGTATGGGTGTTGTGCTTTTAACTAAACAGTAAACGGTTTCTGCAATATTTTAAGACATGTAGATATTTACTTCATAGAGTATGTGCTGTATTTTTTTAATTTTCTTTTAATTAGATATAGTTATGCTTTTTGTTATGTTAAAATAGATGTCTAAGGTATGCGTTTTTTATTATGTTTAATATGTTTTAACATGTGTCTAAGAACATTGCATTTAAATTTATATCTGTTTTAAAGTTTACTTTTAAATTTTGATACTGATATGTTTACATTGCTGGGCTGTAGATTTATTTATGTTTGTAAACATTATATTTTTGTTGTTGCTTTATTGCTGTCGTCAGTATTTTTGTTTAAATGACATCTTTTATTCAATATTTGTAATATTGTTGTTTTGTGTTTTACATCGAGTTTGCCAAATGTCAATATTTTTGGGGTAGATATTTAGGCAATGACATTTTGTATCATGATGTTGCTGATATTATGGCAACAATCCCACTATCAATTCAGGCCCCTCTAAATATTGTCTTGTCCCCCTCACCCCAATTTATTTAGTTGAATGTAAATTCATTTTTTGAAACTTCCTGTGCCTCCTGCCTAATTTCCACTTCATATATCCATAGCAGTATTACTTCCGCTACTGTCCTCCATTCAAAAGCCGGAATAGCACCGCCCATGAATCTACTCCTTCACCATGGGAGACAGGTTTCCTAAGGAACTGATATGAGCACAAGTATAATGGTACTGGCTGCCCACTCAACAAGATTTCTCCTAGAAACTCTAGATTACAACCATTATCCTTGCATCTCAGCTACCTACTTGTTTTTCGTATCTCAAGAGTTCAAGGAGATGAAAAATGGAGGGCCATATTCTCAAGGAGCTATAGCCGAATTAACGGCACTTTAGCACAGCCAAAGTCGCGATAAATCCATCACCCCATTCACAAGCCGGTGCAAACTGCCGATACCACCAGTTTTCCTGTGATAGCATCCTCAAAAAACATCGCCACGTATGACCCTGGCAACTATTGCTAATGAGATGCAGAGTAGGCGTTCCCGAGCAAAAAGCCACGACAATACCACTCCACAACATTCTCAACGACCTGCCTGATCTGCGATAAGAACACAATACAGGTGATAAGGTGCGTTAGCAGCATAAAAATTAACACCTGCTCTGACCTGGTGCAAAGTCGGACGACAAATGGCTACAGCCAAGGGAGCACAGCCCATAGCCAAGCATGAAGAACCACAGATGCCCCCGAGCAACTGAACATGCAGCCCGGAGCACCAAGAGGGCAACAACACATACCCCCACCCCGGACCCCACCCCCCCTCCTGACAAAGAGAATGCACATCAACCCCACAAAACCATGACCCTAACAAATCCCCTGAAGTCGCACAACACCTAACAGAGAGGTGTGGCCACAAAAATTGAAACACACATCCACATCATATAACCAAAACAAAACCTTTTTTACAGATGAAACAAATCAAAACAATCATGAAGAGGCACTGCGTGTCTTCTCCGGGCCTTCCATAAGTCACAGCCTGCAAGACAGAAAGACAGATAAAAAGGTGTGTCATGCACCCATCAAAGGACAGAGAGGGAGAGCGACAGAGATAGGGAGAGAGAGGGAGAGAGGATGAGAAAGAGAGAGGGAGAGAGAAAAGAGAGAAAGAGAGAAGGAGAGAGAAAAGAGAGAAAGAGAAAGAAAGAGGGAGAGAGGGAGAGAGAGAGATAGAGAGAGTGCAGACACTGTGGACCCAGGCCTCACTGCTCACCTTCCGCCACCGGCGTGTGTGCAAGAGGGCTCACCACGTGCCGGTTGGATCTCCAAGCCCGTGGCCCACAACCATGGCACCCTCCACATCATGCAGCCATGCACCAGGGGCCACCAGGTCACACACATGATTCTGGGTCTTGGTTTCGCAATGGCAGGGAACACATCAGTGCACAGGGCATCACCGCAGGCTGCACACCCGCTCAGCCCAATAGGTGCCACTAACTCTGTGAACTGTGACGCGATGCCACGTGGCAGGAGGCACGCACTGCCTGCTGGCTCAGGCCTACACTGCGGTCCAGCAGGGCTCACACCAATGCCACCATTCCGGAATGCCCGGACTGCGCATCATCTCAGGCTGCAAACCCACTCTGCACAGAAGTGCCCCTATCTCAGTGTACCGAATGACACCGTCCTGTGGCGGTGTGCCTGTGCCTGCCGCAGTGCATCCTGTGCTACCAAGTCTGTGCACCGCTAGCCATGGACCCTTTATGATTGAGTCCCGTGGTGCGGACGCCATCAAGTCCTCCCCAGCACCGGGCAATGCGCTGTGCCCGGGCCCTAGGCCCTCATGCATAAGGGATACCCACATGGAGACACCCATTTGGAGAGTGGAAATGGCATCCAGCACGTACGCCAGGCCCTTTTTATTGGCACGGTCACATGCCCTGTGATGCCGGTGCCAAATGGGTGTGGTGTGGGTGTGAACCAGCCGTGAGGGAGTGGCCGTGGCATGCGGACAACCAGACCTGTGAACAGCAGATCCCTACAGGGAAGACCTGGGACATGTAGCGTTGTCGTCCCCCCGCTGTGAGCGGAGTGGACTGGCCTGGCGAATGCCAGTCCAGCGTAGGTGTGTGAACAATGACCCCGAGGCTGTGTGCGTGCTTCCGTTCTGGCCGGGACAAGGAAGTAACGAATGCGTGTTTCCCCGCTCGAGTGTTGGCACCACCCGGCACGCAATCGGCAATGTGTCACCCTGTGACCCAAGTCTCACAGCATAAGCAACATGGACGTAAGGTGCAATCAATTACCCTACATGCATTCAAGATCATAGACAAGACACATCGTTGTGAAAATGAATGTGTAATGCACATTCAATGGAGTGTTGTATGCGGAGCAGTACAGGGCCATGCAAAGCCAACCTTGCAGCGTCGGCCCGTGGCGGGCCATCCAGAGTCCTTCTGTGAATGACATGTTCCTCAGTAGTGGAGGAGTTTAGTCCGCAGTCTGATATCTGTGTCATGGGTGACCAAACAGAATATGGCAGTCCATGTCGAGGTCGAAGGTGAGTGTGGCAGAATGCATTGGGGGACACTGGAAGGGGATGATGCTGAGGGCATAACCAAGCATTAACAGGCCATATGGCAGACATGGATGCTGAGCTTTCTTATGACCAAGAGGCCAGATTCATACGCATCTTCGTCCTCTGCCGTTGCAGGTGTCTCACATGTGGGTGGTGGTGTTCTATCTCCAGCACTGTGTGGCAGTGACACCGCAGGGGCTGGAAGTAGAATGACTGCTGCACTGCGTGGCACTGACACATCAGTGGCCGGAGATGTGGATGGAGTGGTAACAGCAGCATGCATTGGCGCCAGGCCTTGTGGCAGCAATCCCATGAGGATGGTCTTTATGGCATTGAGGGACCCAGCCAACTCTCGCTGGTGTGCAGCTGTGTCAGCCGCTGTCTCCGCACGGTTACGCTCCCTGTCCTCCATGAGCCTCCGCATGAGTCCCAACTCCCGGGCGAGCTCGCTGGAGCCACTCTGACTGGTCAGTCGTTCTTGCCCTGAGTCAGGATGCTGGCGATTTCAGCCATGGTTCATTGGAGGGCATGGAGCGGACTGTCGGTGTCCGTTAGAGACTATGAGTGGACCCTGATGGGACTTAGACACCCAAGTATGGCGTCTAGTTTGGCTGCCATGTGGTTGAACCCCACCTGCACCTGTTCGGCCAGCTTCTCCTGGCACCCCAACACAGGGAGTTGGAAGGCCATGTGTTGGTCGTGGGGGTCCTGGGAGTCAGCCGTGGTGGTGGGTGCTGCCTGCTGTGTGTACTGTGCAGGGGGTGGGCTCTCCTCGTAGAACAGAGGTTGGGACTGCTCTGCAGGAGGTGTTGTATTTCCCTCTGCAATGTGAAGGGGAGATGCAGTTTAACATTGTGCTCACATGTATGTTGAGCCATTGAACATGTTTACATGCAGACTGAATGACAGTGTACATTGTGACTGTTTGTAGGGAGCTGCCTATGTGATGTGGGACAGTGGAGATTTCGACCACTTCACGGATGTGTGTTTGTACTTGTACATTGTCAACTCACATTTCCCTGCTATGCCATATATGATCGGCCAGTAAATGCACAAAAGCGGGACCAGTTGTGTGCCCTGTTCTGTTGTGGACGTGTTGCGGATTGTGCCACATCGTTGTCAGTGTTGTTGTGCTCTGCATGTGATGTGTGTGCTGCATTTTGGGGGAGTCGCCCCTGCAGCTCTGAGTTGGCTGCCCCTGATCCCTTATATGCGGTGTGCCTCTGCCTTCTGTGCTTATACAGAATGAAAGGAGACTTGTAAACGCGCTACTTAGCCCGAAGGCATCAAGGCGCCTAACCAAAACAATTCAAAAGAAAGGCAAATCAAGTCTAAGCGTAGGCATTGGCGAATAACCATGTCTTGAGGGCCTTCCTAAAAGTCTGCACAGAGGGAAGAGATTTGATCTCCAAAGGCAGAGTGTTCCACAGCTTAGGGGCGAGAGTTGAAAAGGCTCTGCCTCCCCACTTAGCTTTACGTATCCGGGGAACTGAAAGCAAGAACTTGTTGGTACAGTGCTTGTATGTGGCATTCGTGGGTGCATTGGTATCTTGGTGGAAGTTGGGGGTCTGGGGCATGGTTTGTCTGATGATGTGCTGTGCTTACTTGTGCATGTGTGCCATTGTGCCCATCTCCCCCGTCCCCCCAGTCCCTATTCGTTACTCACCCTGTTGCTGTTGTGTCCGGTCCTGTTAAGCAGTGTCCCGGCCCCCAACTCCTGCCACCATCTCCCCACTGATGACTGTGGACACCATTTCCTCCATCTCGTCTAGCTCCTCCTGTGGCGCTGGACTGCCACCTCTAGTCTGCATTGCTGCCTTCCGGTTGTTTGCGAGCTTCTGCTTGGTTTGGCGCTTGACATCATTCCAGCGCCTCTTCAGCACTACGACTGCATTCACCTTGTCCACGGTGGTCTGCCATATTCCATTTTTAGTTGCCAGTGACACAATGGAGGTGATGAACAGTAGTTGATGGTGTTCTATAACCTCCGTTATCAGGATCCTGTTTTCCTGCGGACTGAACTTTTTCTTCCTACTCTTCTTCTCCTTGCCCTTCCCCGACCCCGAAGTCCCAGGCTCGTTCTCCGGGGGCTTGTGGGGTTCTTGTTGTCCTCTGCACTTGCTCCGGCTGACTCCATTGTGCTTTGCTGTTGTTTGGCTTTTGTATGTGCTTTTTTCACCTTTTGTAGTGCATTTTCCTGCATGTCGCGTGGGGGTTGCAGGCCTGTGGCTGGTTTTCTCTGATTGGCATTATCGCTGCTTTTTTGGCGCTGGGGTTTCGCATTTTTACGGCGTCACATTGGTTTTTACGCGTTGGATTGACGCGTAGTCGTGGGACTATCGCATGTTGCCGCCGGCTTGGAAATACCATGTTGACACAGAGTTATTTTCCCGCGACGGACTGCGATGTGGTGAGTTGCGATAAGCTACTCATGCAGTAGTTATCACACGTTCTTGCGAATATACTCCTATATCTTTTTGTGAGTTATGATCCTTAAAAAAATAGGAAAGTTTAGCTCAGCCTTTAAAGAACAACCTTATTTAAGGCTAACTTTTAAATATTATTCATCTTGCTCTATATTTAAGATGTAAATTTTACTTCTTTACTGATACTCTCTGCTTTAGGGTTTTCCAAGCGGTCTATGCGTGGCTAGTTAAACACTGTTCCACTTCTCCGTACTCTTGCACAGGAGATGTTCCTCGCTCTTCCTCCCACTGGCAAGCAGAATGCTCTAGTCCATCTAATGCTTGGTGTGTCCCCCCACAAACTATAAATGCAGATGCTCTATTACCTAAGAAGTGTGCCACACCACTATACATGAAGAAGGGTCTTGTGCTTGGAAAAAGCACTCTCTCTAAGCATGCCCTTGCTTCCCTGTTGTCTCATCAGGCTGCTTGTGTAGCCTCCTGCCACTTCAAAAAAAGGCAACAGGACACAAGACAATGGGGGTTTACATGGGCATATGGGAAAAATCTAAAAAAAATAATGATAGTAACTGCTTCTTTCATATAGTGCTTGTTACCACAACGGTGCTGTTCACTGCTATGGTTCTAACCTGTGACCTGCAGGTAATACATCTCAAAAGCAAGTGCTTTACTCAAAGAGCTGTATTACTAGCTATAATACTCCATCTGCAATAAAATATAAGCACCGTGCCAGGGCATGAGGTGATTGTAGCTGGGCATATAAGGTTGGCATCAAGGATGACTGTGCTTGGGTATCGGATCCTTCGTTTGCTATACAATCGCAGTACCTGGGCATAGTAGGTTGCACCTTGGTGTAGAATGGTCGCAGCCCGTCCATATGGGCTCAGCGGCACACCTCCTCACCTCTAGCCCATCAAGAAGAGTGACTGTCAGGATGAACAAAGGTCAGCCTGACAAACACTCTTTTATTTTCAGGTCAGGCAGCCTGAAGCTAGACATGCGCTAAATATGCAGGCTCCTGGCTGCCTGAGATGAACTTTGCTAGGAGGAGGATGTCACAAATCCTGTGGGTGTGACCTCTTCAGCTCAGCGGAGGTCCTCGAGGGCCTCCCCCTCATGATGAGGGGGAGCATCACTCATTGCCTCGGACTTGAACGCTCCAGATTTAAGCTCTTAAGTGCCCAGTGCCGAGTGTCAATCAGTGACACCTCATTACAGAGTGGGGCAGGGGGTCTGTAACTCTCACTGACCCCATCCCAGTCTGTGATGAGTAGGGTTTGCTACCTTCCCCCACTGGCTGACCTTCGGTCAGCCAATGAGAGAAGGCAGCAATCCCAACCCTCCTGGTACAGCCAAGGCAGATCTGCAGGTAAGTGTGAGTAAAAAAAAACCAATGTATGTTTGGTGAGTGCGTGTATGTATGAATTTTTGAGAGTGAGTGTTTGGGAGTGAAATGGATGTGCATGTGTGTGCTTGTGTGTGAATACTTGGGTGGAAGTGAGTGTATATGTGCGTCCAATCCGCCTCTCCCTCCTAAAATTACCAGCCGCCACTGGTGTAGAAGACTCCATCTCTCAACTAATAGCTGTTGTGCAGCACATAAGGGTACTTTGAGAACAAGATCACTTTACCTGGCAACCTGGTGTCATTCCTGAGAATAGCAAGCTGTTTAGCAGCGAGACTTGACATCCAAAGCCATGAAAAGGACGGTCCCACATAGAAACCTCTAAAGGCCCTGAATGGATGCTCCTCTGTTGTGTAAACTAAGCCTTTGGCTTAGTTCTGCAAGGTCTGACTTTCCCACCCACGGGTGCTCGGACTTGGTTCAGCGCATCAATACTTGAGCATGCATTTCCAAGTTGGTGTAGCTCAACACAACCCCATTCGATATGCTTGTTGATGTTGTGTCCATGTTTTCTGGGTTACTAACAGTCCATTAATAGAGGTCAGTGACACAGTGGTGTTTCAAACCCAATTTCATTTTTTAGAATATCACATACAAATACTGCACTTAGAAAAGACACTTTCTATTTTAAAGTGTTCATTTCAACAGTCTTATCCTGTTGCTTAGCACATGAGCGCTGACCACACAAAATATAATTAAAACAGCACTAATGCATATCACTAACAGCGAGAATAATATGAACATTTCTAGCATGGCTGGAATTTCATTACCAACCAAACCCCCTAACGACTACTTGTATGTGCTACACTACGAGAGCATAGATAACTTACATCTAGAGATTCTTGGGATTCAGTGCACTGCATACCTATTCACAGCGAGGAAGCTGTGATTATCAGACTGGGAGAGAGTGTTTCCTCGAAAGGAAAACACACATCACCTGGGCTCAACTTCTCTCTGCTCGGAATTTTCTAGGTGTTAGCGCTCAGCACAGGAATGGATGCTACAGCAGTATGGCAGTCCCTAGCAGGATTCCTGGCTGGACCTTGTGTGATAATCTGGGTTGAAGTCCTCCCTGAATTAGTGGACACTTCATCGAGTTTTTATTATAGTATTGGCCACAGACCTTTAACCTACATTGGGGAAATTCCACTTTATTATGGACATAACCGGTATAAACCAGTATGATGGTTCATGACAAACCGGTATAAACTTGTGAGAAAACAATATATGCCAATTCTGACTACATTGTGTACAAAAATACACTCACTGTCTGAACTTGAAGCATAGAAAACAGTGAACTTGTCCAAGACCTATATCGCCTTACGTGTTTGTCAAGGTCGTTGTCTTGATGATTTAACACTTTCACAAGTTCCTCAAAAGGGGACAGACTGTATCTGGGTCAAATGTAGGCAGACTAACTTAACATCGAGCCCAAAATGGAGTCTGGCCTTTGGGTCTTTACGACACCTCAAGCAACCTACATGGCTATTCCTCGCGTTACTGTTCCTGGATGTCCCTTAAGCAGTCCTTACGCTTTGAAGATGAAGTGTGACAAGGTTCCTTTAACCCTTTCGATGTGCATGACGGAGCGGTTCCGTCATGCGCAACGGTCGCGCTGTGCGGATGACGAAACCGCTCCGTCTCGGCCCCGCCCGCGCAACGAACCTTCAGCACGGCGCGGTAATCCGCGCTGCGCTGAAGGGGTTAAGGGGTCAGCATTTGTTTACAATGTGATTGGAGCCAATGCAGAGCAAGAGGTGTCTTGCTGAATGCAGCTTTAGCAATACATTTTTACCTTTGAAGCTGCTAATAAGAGGAATGTAAACAATTACAGTGAAGCAGCCACAAACTAGCAGGGGAGTGGGCCACAAATTCTTTAATGCAGGCCCCATTGAGTTAATGGTTAGACCACCCTTGATGGCAGGTACATTATGTTATGTAATATTGATTTGTATAGCACACTAATCACCCGTGAGGGTATCCAAGACCTTGGGCAGGTGTGTAGGTTTGTGGTCCCCAAGGTGCTTATTGGAAGAGCTAAGGTCTTCAGCTTCTTGAGGAACTCTGATATGTTGAGGGAGTTAGTTCCATGTCTTGGGTGCGATGTAGGAGAATTAGTAATCTCCAGTTTTTTTTTGCAGATGCGACAAATGTGTGCGAGTGAGGGAGGCAGAGTGTAGGTGTCTGGTGGGTTGGTGAAAGTGCATTCTGCTGTTAAGGTATTCTGGTCCTGTGTTGTGTACGGCTTTGTACATGTGCGTGATAAGTTTATTTTGGCTTCACTTGTGAATGGGGAGCGAGTGAAGCTTCCTGAGGTGTAGTGTGATGTGGGTGTGCATACAGAATACTTGTCATATGATACAAGTGTCTAGGTGATTGAGACTGTACTTACCATATATTTGTAGAAGATGGGCAAATCAGGTTGTGCCTGCCACATCATGGTTGTTTCAGACCCTTTAATGGTTGTAGCTGCTCAAGTGGTGCTGTATCTGGCACAAGATGGCTGAAAGTGGGCATATCGGGCGGAGTCTGTCATATAATAAAAACATTCTAGCTAAATGGTGGGGGATTACATTCTTTCTAAACACGTTGTACAAGGCGAAAGAAGAATTTCATCCGGTTGTAAAAGCACATGATTTGAACTTGCTCATCGAAAAATGCATGTATTTTATGGCAAAACTCTGCAATGCCTTTGGCCATCGATAACCAATTAACTGAGTGCCTTTTTGTGCAGTACAGCACACGTTTCACTAAATTCAAAACTGCTTGTCAAAATTCTGCAAAAGGAATGCTTTTATTTTTTAAACTGAGTAAAAACATATGATTACTATAAAAGCAGTAGCGGCTGCTACAGGACCTGGATGATGGAGCGGGGGTACGAAAAAAGAAAAATAAAGTACCAAAAAACGACAAGCTGCTGCCTCTCCTCCGTACTCTTCCTTCTGTCACCGGCCTGGCAGCAGGAAGCAGCAGGAAGCACTGGGCTCCCTGGATCCCCTGAGCCAATCACTATGCTGCAGTGCAACATTGTGATTGGTCGGAGCGCCTGGTTCTGTGACGGGGAATAGTAGGCTGGGCAAGTTCCTCACCAGGCTGTGCATTACAGCCTGGTGGGGAAGATGCAAAGTGCACATGACTGTTTGGCAGGCCCAACAGGGCTGGCCAAGCAGTTGTGTGCACTTAGGGGGTGCATACCTCTCCTCCCCCAGTTCTGGCCAGGCCGCCCCACCTGAAAGCCGCTGACTGCAATAGGAAAACTAAAATTATAATGACGATACGTTATTATCATTTTATTTTTCCTTTTGAGCAGTGGGGCGACACTCCTCCGCCTTAGAGAGGAGCCACCACTGTAAAAAAGAGGGTGCTATTAAGAATTGCAAGCTGTGTGCAACCACTACTCTAGCATTCAATTAATATAGGTTTATCAGGGGCTTTATGCGCTAGGCCTTTTACTTTAAATACGCTGGAGGAGCTGCTTTCTTTTTTTTTTTAATACTCTTTTTATTAACATTTTCATTTTCAACCAGTACTGCAATACCATATCGTTCTTTACATTGGAGGAGCTGCTTTCTTAAAGAAATGTTTTCTTAAGTGTAATGTCATTAATGCATGTATCTCTGACTAGGCACGGGAACCTAAGACAGTCGTGGCTATGAATTCAGACGCTTGTTGCAAACATTTATTTATTTTACTCTGAGGGGGGGGTGGAGGGGGGGCTCCTCCGTTTGAGCCCAGGAGCTTCGTCCCACAAACAAGACCCCCAGGTCAGAGCTGAAAAATAAAATGGTAAAGTTTATTTATTACCATTTTCATTTTTCAGCAACCGACCCATCCCGAACTGGGCGTCAGGACAGGCCATTGCTGCTGAGTGGCAGCACGGAGCTTTGTGCTCTCAATCAATCAATCAATCAATCACGACATTTGTAAAGCGCGCTACTCACCCGGAAGGGTCTCAAGGCGCTGGGGGGGAGGGGTACGTTACTGCTCGAACAGCCAGGTCTTGAGCTGCTTCCTGAAGGAGAGATGGTCTTCGGTTAGCCGAAGGTGGATGGGGAGGGAGTTCCAAGTCTTGGCTGCCAGGTAGGAGAAGGATCTTCCTCCGGCGGTGGCTCTGCGGATGCGTGGTACGGTGGCGAGGGCGTGGCTGGTCGATCGTAGCTGGCGGGTGGGCGTGTAGAAGGTCATGCGGTCGTTGAGGTACTTGGGGACCAGGTCGTGGAGAGCCTTGTGTGCGTGGGTGAGGAGTCTGACGGTGATTCTCTTGCTGACGGGGAGCCAGTGCAGGTCTCTCAGGTGTCCGGTGATGTGGTTTTGTCGGGGGATGTCCAGGATGAGTCGTGCGGAGGCGTTCTGGATGCGTTGGAGTCTTTTTTGAAGTTTGGCTGTGGTACCGGCGTAGAGGGTGTTCCCATAGTCCAGTCGGCTGGTGACGAGTGCCTGGGTAACGGTCTTCCTGGTTTCTGTGGGGATCCATCTGAAGATCTTGCGGAGCATGCGCAGGGTGTTGAAGCATGATGAGGAGACGGCGTTGACTTGTCTGGTCATCGAGAGGGAGGAGTCCAGGATGAAGCCCAGGTTGCGCGCGTGGTCCGTTGGTTTGGGAGTGGTGCCCAGGGCAGGGGGCCACCAGGAATCGTCCCAGGCGGAGGGGGATGATCCCAGGATGAGGACTTCCGTCTTGTCTGAGTTCAGTTTCATGCGGCTGTGCTTCATCCACTCGGCGACGTCTTTCATCCCTTCGTGTAGGTTGGCTCTGGCGGTAGCGGGGTCGTTGGTGAGGGAGAGGATCAGTTGGGTGTCGTCGGCGTAGGAGATGATGTTGAGGTTGTGTTGGCGTGCGATGGCTGCGAGGGGGCTCATGTAGACGTTGAAGAGGGTTGGGCTGAGTGATGATCCTTGTG
Organism: Triturus cristatus; assembly: GCF_964204655.1. Taxonomy (NCBI): domain Eukaryota; kingdom Metazoa; phylum Chordata; class Amphibia; order Caudata; family Salamandridae; genus Triturus; species Triturus cristatus. The sequence continues at coordinate 1,428,442,456 of NC_140590.1, read as the reverse complement.
GTACGCCGCAGATGACTTCGGTGGCCTCGGATCTGAACGGGGGGAGGCGGATTCTCTGGGTTCTTCCGGCGAGGAACGAGATGATCCACTCCAGTGCCTTCTCTTGGATTCCGATGTTGCTGAGGTGCCGCACTAGGGTGCGGTGGCAGACAGTGTCGAACGCAGCAGAGAGGTCCAGGAGGATGAGGGCCGCTGTTTCCCCGTTGTCGATCAGGGATCTGATGTCGTCGGTTGCTGCGATCAGGGCGGTCTCGGTGCTGTGGTTGGCCCGGAACCCGGACTACGAGAGGTCGAGGGATCTGTTCGTCTCGAGGAAGGCAGCGAGCTGTCTGTTGACGGTCTTCTCGATGACTTTGGCAGGAAAAGAAAGGAGCGAGATAGGCCGGTAGTTCTCGAGTTTAAAGTGCACATTTCTCTTTGGGCGACCGTCTTGTGATGGCCAGCCAGGCATGCACATTTAAAACCTCTCTAACCTAGCTGTCTTAAGACAGCTGGGTTAGAAAAAGCAAAGTCCTCCAGTGCTCTTGTGAGCGCTGATAGAGGCCGCTCCCACCAATACTAGTGCTTCTCTCATGCTGGATGAGAGCAATGCCAGAATTGACTTGGGAGTCGGTAGCCTGCCTGCCTCGAGGAGAGAAGGTTTGAGGAGGACATTGCGCTGGTGGAAAAGGTAAGTGGCTTTTATTTTGGGACATGCCAGCTGCCTCTGATTTGACTTTATATTGTTTATTGGTTTTGTGTTTTTTAGAGCATTTAGATGGCTTCTTCCGTTATTTTATGGAGCAGCTGAGGGGAAAGTAGGAGGCGGGACAACAAACAGACATATATAGGCTGCTGCTCCAATAAGAACGACATAAGAGGGAATTTGTCAATCGCGTAGGGCACTTTTTTGAAGCCTGGGGGCAAAATGGCAGAGCTAAAAAATGCCAAAGGAATGAGACTTGTCAGTAAATGAGCATAGGCCCACACTGTTTATATTTCAAGAGATATAGTGAGAGGCAGTTTCGAATGACCAACCTTGGACGTGTAATTGGATGGTATCAGAATAGTTGTTTGGCCAGTAATGTGAAGTGCTTCTGGCATGATCAGACTGGCAAGCCAGGCAAGCAGGCAATCCCCCAGGAGGCTGGAGTCCCAGGAGGCTTGTTTTGACACTTGGAGGCCAGTTTCGGCCTCCTAGAGTGATGGTGCACGTTACTGCTTCTAGCGCGCATTAGCACGTCTGCACATGGAGGGCTACATTTATTCTTTTTTTCAGGACTGTTTTAAGTTCCCAGTCCGGCCAGTAATGTAGCAAGGTCAGGTGGTACCTGGTGCGGAAAATTTCTTGTCACCCCCGTCTTGACAAAATGGCAAAAATATGTGTTTAAAACACATATTTTTGCCATTTTGTCACCATCCTCAGTGATGACACCCGGGGCGGCCCGCACCCAAGGCACCCCCCTTCCTACGCCACTGAGTCTGGCCCTGGCTTCTGGGCAGGGCCTTGCAGACTAGGGTGTGGATTTTAGGTAGAATTAAGGAGTTCGGCTATCAATGGTGCAGGAGCCCTGGGCCCAGATGTCACAGTGGCCATTGCACCCCAATTATAGCTGTTTGTATTGCCATGCCAGGGGATGGGGCCCATTCACCTCGTCTGTGTAAGAGCCATGGCTGGCTTGCTACACCACCGGTTGAATCCTCTGCTTGCCCAACTGCCAGGTCATCAGAGAAGCCAAGATGGATCAGATCCTACAATGCAGAGGATATGACGGATCACAAAGCAATGTGCTCTTTGAACATACAACATAAACATCTTTATAGGACAATTGTACATTTTTTGTGCCCTTGAACAACTTTTTAAAACATAAGCATTGTGTGACACCATGTGAGCATCCCCGATTTTATCACATGCCTCTGTGTCGGACACCAGATGTTGTTAAGTACACAGGGGGTGTTGCTTTGATTGGTGCAGCAGGTGTAGAGCCACCGGAGTACAGTGACCTGAAGGGCCCACCGCACTCTTAATATTGCCGTATTTTATTATTAAAACAGCAGCCAAGGGGGCTACTTTCCTTTCATGCACCAGGATTTATGACACACCGGCTACTCTACTTCGCAAACACTAAACAACACATAGGAAATATGGTGAAAATGTTACCCATTCCGTGTTGTCCACGGTTGGAGTTTTTTTTAACTCGTATTTTCGAGAACTGTTTTATCTTGTATTGATTCTTATTTCTATCGGGATAACTCATATGTCAAATTAAATGCATATGCATCTGTAAACTACCCAAAACACAATAACCAGTGATTTGGTGAAAGGGAGAGGAAGGCATTACAAGTAAAGCAAATGCCCCCAAAATATATCTCTCCTGGGGCCTCCAAAATCCTTAACATGACACTGTTAGGCCCTGTACAAATGCAGTACAGGGAAGCCTGATATATTTACTGCACAAAGTACATATAAATACTGCAGGGTGCAATGCTTACCAGATGTGGAAAATCCTTTCCTTTTCCTCTGGAAAATGATCTGCGACATGTGGAATTATTTTTGTCCAGACCAAAGTCCTCATGACGTCAGCATCCTTCATGAAGGCAATGAACACCTAATTAGGAAAACTAAATGAGCTTGTACAATGGGCCAAAGGTGAAATCAAAAGGCCCTTCTAGCTCGATAAGCTATCTGCATTGCCAGAGGTAATGGACTCGCCTGTTCATGATAAAGCAGGAAGTGTGGAATAGCAGAGGATAGTAGAAAATTTCACAATGAAGCTTCGGAGAACAACTTAAAAAAAGGTCTTTAGAGGCTATGACTTAATGGGATGAGCACCACAAGAGCACAGGAAAAGCACTGAGGACTTATCCTGGGGAATCGATAGAGAACAATGTCAATTGGATAGCCATACCATTAGCTTATTCAACCAGAAAAATGCCAGTTCTCCGCCCATCAATGAAAATCAAAAACAGACTAAAGATCTGAAACAAAAAACTGAAGCAATCTGCAATATGACAGGAAGGTAATCTTACTTCTGGTATTAAAATGTCCCTCAAGGAAATGGCTGGGAAGAAATGAAAGTTGCGGCATGACCGTCCGTCAAACTTTTAATACATTGACAGAAACCGCTGTGCAGTTATCACCAATTGTTAGAGTTGTCCTCATGGCTGGCGTACAGCCCTACATTTGAAATGTGGAGGACCCTTGGTATGGCGGGAGTAAAGTACTCCGCCATATCAACAAACTTGCCTTCGATAACCGAACTCTGAATCAGCCCCCAAGTTTTAGCCTCAAAATCTCCTACATAGGTTAAAGGGTTCCACAGCTAATGTAGTCATGGCGAGTACTGCTAGCTCTAATTTAACTATGAAAAACCAGATCTCATCATCAGCTGGTATATAATAAATCAGCTGAGGGTCTTAAACTAATCTTGTACCCCGAGTATCATTCAAGGGGAAGGTGACATTTTGAATGCGGAAACATTATTAAGCTCCTCTTAGCACTACCAGACCTTCACCCTTAGAATCCAAAGATGTCATCATCATAGCCTTTAAAGCCCCGAAATTAGGAAATAAATAATAAATCAATGGATGTAACTTTCTCAATTAAACGGAGAGGAAGGCTCATCTGAAATTCAAACGCACTTCTTGACCTGGGCAATCACAGTTACACCCCAGAACCATATACACAAGATATCTGTATGTGTTGGCAACACACTCTTTATCAAGTCCGCAACAACATTTGAAAACAACTAAAGAAAGTACAATAAATCTTAAATGGGGCGAAGGGCACTGAAAGGGTGAATAACATCAGAGATACCCAAAAAACAATTAATTACAACAAAGCAAAAAAAAAAAAGAAAAGTCCACAAAATCAAATGTGATAAGGGTGATGGCTGGTCATAGTTATCTGCAACATTAAATTGATACTACTGAAAGGAGATCAGCTCTGAGTAGTGAACAATTACCAATTTGTTCTTTCAACATTAGAGGAATTGATACACTTTAATTCTAATCCTGCTGTGTTGATGCACATAGAAGCTTATGACACCATCCAAGAGACCTTGGCTATGGCACCCACCCTGCTGTCAGATTTCTGTGAAATATTTAGCCCATCCATAAAACTTTGATGAGTGGGAAAGCCTTGAGGGTGTTTATCAATCTGTGCATAAGAATATGTCCTATGATGCTATAAAACTGTTACCAGATAGGAAATTTGTATTATTGGCGACAATAGAGTTCCTATTAACTCATGGCCAGAGTTGTAAAAACATGATATTTCATAACACATATATTAAACCTGCAGCCATAGCAAGAAATTAATTGTCCAAGCTCTCCCTAGTTCACTCTGAAGCCTTAAATATCCCTGTCAGATCCAATAATAAAGGGAAACTGGGATCTGCCTGCAGATTTTTAATCTCTAACTTCCCCTGGCCTATAATTTCATTAAGAGCTCCCTGGAATATGGTTGAGCCCACCCTGACTTTTAGGCGTCAGGGTGACCCGATGATGAAGCATGACACCACTAGGGTGTGTGAGGGTAAATAAAACAAAAGAATTGGTCTCCTTCCCCCACCTTCTAGTGGGTTACCAGCTTTAGCTTCATGTAGGGACTTCCCATCCCTGTCATATCAGGGTTCATTTGATACGAGTCACAGATACGATTTACATACCAGAGGAGTACTATTTGTGGATTTATGTAATGATGTAAACTACAATGAGTTCTGTCGAGAGTCGCAATCATGATATGTATCAATTAGCACATACACAAAGGGTCAAATCGTCATTGAAAATGGTATTCATCAATGCTCTTGATCAACCATCCCTTGAAGGATAATAATGATGAGATAGGGGTGTATGTTGAACCAGTCCATATAAAAAAAGATGAATATCTTTTTATTTGCTTAATGTTTATTTGTTGTATTGTGTTGTGTCAAGCACTTTTGCACTTTGTGTCACTTTTGTGTCACGTTGTGCTTTTCCATTTCTGTTTTTTACAGCCATATCTGAAGAAAACCGCATATAATATGTGGATATATGATCTTCAATATACAAAATAAGCAATGTCATGTTGTGTGTTCTCTTTCATTGATTGTTTTATAGGAGTACAAAATATTGGTCAGATATAACACCAAACTCCATCAATGATATGTGTATTGATGACTTAATTTACTGGATCATATATTGATCTATACACATTGGTGATTTTTCAGACACCATTAAGATAATGCAAAGTGGTTGCGACACCCGACAAAACACATTGTAGTCTATATCAAATGGGCTAAGAGCAGCACTGTTCATGTCTAGTATCCCCTACCGTTGTACTAGAATTGTATAGATACCAATTCAGTTCTGGATAGTTAGTGAGGCTCATTATTAGTTTCAATACACAAAATGGGACAGTTCCCCTCTCTGGTGAAATACCACCTTAATGCATTGTTAGATGTAGATGGCAAATGCTATGCCAAACTTGCATGTAGAATTGGAAGAATGGGCACTAATAAAGGGCTCGTTCCTTATTACCAAACAGGATTTCTGAGGAGCTACCACCATAACAAATATTTTTTAGCTTTCGCGCTTTTGATACATGCTACAGTTACAATAAAGGGAAATCTCTGCTATGCTGTATTTGTAAATTTTGTCACAGCCATTAATTGTATAGACAGAGGGAAACTATGCAAAAATAAAAACGTTGGGCATTCCCCTCTTCTGTTGAGAGCATTTAAAAACCTGTACTGATGCATATGGGTACATATTAAGTTATTCTCTGGCCTGGTCATCTCAGAGAAAATATTAACAAAGGGCTGAATTGGGGATGTATTTAGTGCAATTGTTGTTTAATTTACATCTCTCTGACTTGGGTGAGCTGATTTCAACCTCACATTATTTCTCCCCTAAACTGCCTGGGCAAAAATGTGGTATCTTGCAATATCCTGTTGACACAGTGGTTTTGGACAGATTCCCAGTTGGTAAGTAGTAGTGGTGGATGGTGAAATATTGAAGTGGTGGGGCAGAACCAACTGAGAAACAATGCCTCAATCAAGCCTTTATTCTATACTTTCACAGTCCCAGGTGTGCAGGATATTTTTATATAGCACTTCATGTTAGTCATTTCTCAGCGCTGTCAATAATAGATGTTAGATGGGAGGAAATAGAAAGGTTGAGAACTTCAATCTGGCCAGGTGTGAAGTAGGATATGAAGGACCTTTTTACAACAAATAATGTAAAACAAATCATAGCAAATTTAACCCTGACTTGAGCCGCAGGCCCAGATAATCTCCCAGCAATAATTATAAAAACCAGGTGAGCAGAATTATTTTCATAGATGTTTCTTGGTATACCTAACACAGGCCATATATCAGAAAATTGGAGAGGAGCAATTATCAGACCATTCTACAAATGAGGAGATATAAAAGCCGGGAAGAACTATAGATTAGTTAACTTACTGAAAAGGTATTTGCTAAAATAATTCTGGAGAGACTCAAGGATTGGGTAGAACTAAATCAGATTGTGCCCCGGGAACAGTGGGGTTTTAAGGAGGGCCATCCTACAGTCGACCACTGTTTTGCGCTCTGGCCCATTGCGCAGAAGTCTATGGAGCAGAGGGGCAGTTTGTTCTGCTGCTTCATAGACGTTCATGCAGCATTTGATTTAGTGGACCGAAAGATACTGTGAGAGACGTTGATTAGATACATCCCTAAAGATCTGTGGATGATAATTCAAACGCTACATACCTGTAATTGGGCGCAGGTGATTCTGGATATAGAGGGGAACTTATCACAGAAAATCCTAATTGGAAATGGGCTGAGACAGGGGTGCGTTTTGGCCGCCTTACTTTTCTCTTTATTCATAGCAGATTTGCCTTCAGTTTTGGCCGCTATGGGGGGTGCCAGCCCAAAGCTAGATGGTAAACATATTGCATGTTTACTGTATGCAGACGATCTTGTAACTATAGATCAAACAGAGCTAGGTCTGTAGAGAAAGCTGAATACGTTTAATGAATACTGAAGCCTTAAAAGACCTGTAGTAAATATTGGTAAGATAAAGTTATTGAGCTTTGGAAAAAGAGTAATAAAGTTCATTTGGGTTAGGGGCCCCATGAGCTGGAAAAGGTAAATGAATATAGGTACCTGGGGATGTCATTTGAGAAAAATCTTAATTGGCATACTCACCTTGAGGCATTAAGAGTAAGGGCCATTGCTTCCGTCAGTGTCTTGAAAACATTCAATAGGGACTATGGAGATAGTTCTGACAGACCGGCATTAAAAGCGTATACAGCCATACAGATTCAATATGTGTTATATTTGAGTGGCAAAAATAGGTGGGATGCCGAAGAAGGTAAATGTTTGAAAAATCTATTATCATTGCCCAAATCCTAAATGGTTCAGGCAGTAAGACTGGAAATTGGACTGATATCATGGGATATAATGGCATGTATGGCGCTATTAAGGTTCTGGCTGCGCCTGGGTTGTAGGGAAGAGTACAAAATATCACAGTGGTCTGGAAATGAGATACTGCAGAGTGAGCTGAAGTGGGCAAGAGGGACATGGGAAACTATCATTAAAGCCTGTAGTGTTATGAGGATTAAGTTGTGCCCACAGAAATTACAAATCCAGGTAGACAAGATGGAACTTCGGGCATTAGGGAAAGAAATTTCTTGAGATCTTGACCAACAGTATCTCATGAAGAAAAAATCCAACCGCTTCATGGCTCATTCTTCGGAAAATGAAAAACATTTCCCATATATAGGGAGGCTCTATGGCCCACTGAGTACCCCCCTCCAAATTCTGATGGTAACCCTGCTAAGAACTTGAGGGTCTGGTTCAGTGAAGGCCTCAGGTTCTCCATGCAGATAAGAAAACTTGCGGGAGTGTGCTTTGGCATGCTGAAATCGCTCAGAAAGTTTTTTCCTTTGCTACGTTGGCCAGCCAGGGAAATGGTGACTCGTGCTCTTATCTTGTCACGCATTGATTATGCCAATGCATTGTACAATGGCCTGCCTGGCTACCAGCTAAAAAAAATTGCAAACTATACAGAATGCTGCTGATAGGGTTCTGCTTGGTATTCTAGGAAGATCAAGTATGAATCAGCATTTACGGGATCTCCATTGGCTTCCCGTGGCCCGCCGTGTCCAGTTTAAAGCCCTCGTTCTGGCTCATGGAGCTTTGCACGGATAGGTACAGCGTCTGGCAGTGGTACCCCGCTTCCGCCTTACTCGAATGGGGGGCAGCTCCCTTTCTTTTAAGGCAGCAGAAGCCTGGAACTCCCTTCCTCTAGAACTGCGCAACATCCAAGACACCAGGCTGTTCAAGAAACAACTTCCGACCCTGCTTTTTAACTAAGCCTAGTTATGCTCAGCTTCTTCTGCTCCTACCGATCGCACTTCGCGCCGGGACACTCCTGAGTACCTGTGTGCACTATAAATGGATCATAACATAACATAACATAACTCCCCTGTCGTTGGATTAGAAGAGAACTATTAAGGTTAAGAATTAGTATTAATCCTTGCTATGCTAACAACGGGGTAAGAAGAGTTATGATTGATATTAAAGGGAAGTGCACTTGTAGTTTGGGTACCACATGCAACATATTTCACTTCTTACTGGACTGCCATATGGTCTTAGATATAAGGAAAATGTTTTTATGTTCAATATTTAATCAATCAATCAATCAATCAACCAAGCATTTGTATAGCGCGCTACTCACCCGGAGGGTCTCAAGGCGCTTGGGGGAGGGGGGTCCGCTACTGCTCGAACAGCCAGGTCTTGAGTTGCTTCCTGAAGGAGAGGTGGTCTTGGGTCAGGCGGAGGTGGATGGGGAGGGAGTTCCACGTCTTGGCAGCCAGGTAGGAGAAGGATCTTCCTCCTGTTGTGGCTCTTCGGATGCGGGGGACGGCGGCGAGGGCGTGGCTGGTTGATCGAAGCGGGTGGGAGTGTAGAAGGTCAAGCGGTCGTTGAGGTATCTTGGGCCTTGGTTGTGGAGAGCTTTGTGTGCGTGGGTGAGGAGTCGGAACGTGATTCTCTTGCTGACGGGGAGCCAGTGCAGGTTTCTCAGGTGTACGGAGATGTGGCTGTGTCGGGGAATGTCTAGGATGAGGCTTGCTGAGGCGTTCTGGATGCGCTGGAGTCGTTTCTGGAGTTTGGCTGTGGTTCCGGCATAGAGGGAGTTGCCGTAGTCCAGTCGGCTGGTGACGAGGGCCTGGGTGACCGTCTTCCTGGTTTCGGTGGGGATCCACCGGAAGATCTTATGTAGCATGCGTAGGATGTTGAAGCATGATGCGGAGACGGCGTTGACTTGTCTGGTCATGGAGAGGGAGGAGTCCAGGATGAAGCCCAGGTTGCGTGCGTGGTCTGTTGGTTTGGGTGCGCTGCCAAGGGCAGGGGGCCACCAGGAGTCGTCCCAGGCGGAGGGTGATGATCCCAGGATGAGGACTTCCGTCTTATCTGAGTTCAGTTTCAGGCGGCTGTTCGTCATCCACTCGGCTACGTCTTTCATCCCTTCGTGTAGGTTGGTTCTGGCGGTGGCGGGGTCGTTGGTGAGGGAGAGGATCAGCTGGGTGTCGTCGGCGTAGGAGATGATGTTGAGGTTGTGTTGGCGTGCAATGGCTGCGAGGGGGCTCATGTAGACGTTGAAGAGAGTGGGACTGAGTGATTATCCTTGTGGTACGCCGCAGATGACTTTGGTGGCCTCGGATCTGAACGGGGGTAGGCGGACTCTCTGTGTTCTTCCAGCGAGGAAGGAGATGATCCATTCCAGTGCCTTCTCCTGGATACCGATGTTGTTTAAAAAGTCTGATATTAAAAATCGATCACAAGCAGTAGACCTTTTAGCTGAAATGCATAATTTGGATATAGCATGTGCCATTGGAAAGTTTATTCCAAAAGTAAAAAAACAAACCTTAAAGGTGAAAAGAATTTAAATTTCTCCCATAGATACATATATGATACATGGTATTTTAAATAGAAAGGTGGAATGACTCATGAATTTTATATGTATGAATTTTATGTGGGATTTTATTAAGAAATGTTTTATATTGGATCGTATTTATGGAGATTTTATGTGTTTAAGGACTATTTGGTCCAAATAAACTTCTGTCTGAATCTGAATTTGAAATAGATGTTACTAATACCAAATAAAATTGTACTCAATGCGTTTCGAACTAAGGATGATCAAATCCTAATTTGGCCTTGCGATGATTCCAGACCATGACCTACCATGGCACACCAGATGTAAGCAGTGAATTTTCAACTCAATGAGCCATCGGTGCTAAATTCTTCTACCAAAAGTAAATGTCTGCACTTGCCTTTTCAAACTAGGACCAAAAATATGCACTTCACATGTCAGTTACCCAGGTATCTGCTGTATTGCAAATAGATCCTTGGCAGCAATGTGGCTAATACCATCAGCCTCATCAAAATATTCTTCCTGCAGTAGTGCAGGAAGAAAACCTATAAGTCAAACTCCTTGGCAGATGGCATGTGAATGACTGCCAACAGCTAGTGGCAGGATGCAAAGTTACACCTAAGGCAAGGTTTATTTGTGAATGTTGACATCTTTTTGCTGCTGTTTTTAAGAAGCCGGTAGGTTTAATGCAGTGGCGAGGGACTCCCTTTAGTTATTGTGACAATAATCTAAAACACAATTTCCTGTTCTCATTTAGTGAGCGATGCACCTGAGCAAGTTTCATTTTCACAAGCACAATTGACAGATGCCCTCATATCATGTGTGACACCTTCAAGCAGTTCTGTATCTTTATCGAAAAGCATGTTGCATTCTGGGGTTTGTAGTTTCACTTTTGAGCATTTTAAGTATGGGGTTTATAATTCACAGCACTCAAAGTGGCACACATGACTTGGGGCTCCCTGTCAGCTGTGCAGCTCTGCCTGAATGCATGGACCAGACAAAACGTCCCTATGGAAAGGATAACATTTTGGGGGCAGCACAGCAGGATGTGTCTCTTATTTGGAAAAAGTGAAGCGTCAACAAAAAGATGATGTTGCACAGATGCAGTTGTTAATTCAAAGCCCTAAAACAGATCAGCCCAAGCTACCACTTGCATACATGCCAACCCTCCCGATTCAGGTGGGAGACTTACGAATTTCAAGACTAGCCTCCAACCACCCGATTCCTGTATGCAGAAACCCGGGTCTGAGTTTGGTGAAACTGCCCCCCAAAAAATGTTTATGCCTGTAAGGCATGCTCCTATCTCCCCCTCCAAGAATTACCTCGACTTCAAAGACTAACGCTTTTCTTTAATTCTTGGAGAGTGATATTCGAGCATGTGACAGGCCTCGATATTTTATTTTTTGGCAGTTTTACATAGCACAAACAAAAACAGAGTTAAGAACACTGTTTTCATTTGCCATGGTGCCGAACTATGGGGCATATTATTAAGACAGGCGATAAAATTATCGCCGCTTTAGCGGCAGAAAACTACAGCTAAAATGGCGATAATGGGCTTGATAATATGCTCTATGGAATTCCAATTGAAGCCCATGTTAGATGTGAAGGACATCTAACCTAAGCTTCAATTGGAATTCCTCAACTCGCTCAGCAGATTTCTAAACTGGAGCATTCGTGACCTGCCGCGACTGCCCGTGTTAAGAAATTTCACTGGAAGAAGGTCTAGCGTGCCATTTTTCTTGTTCGTGCTTGCCAATTTACCATTGGTGAGCCGTGAGAGAGAAAAAAACTCCGCTATGCATCACTTCAGAACTAAGCGCAGAGTGGGCAAAACTCTGCGAACCCCACGGGCAGAGCAAAATTCTTCGCCCACCCCTAGCTGCAAGCCTGTTTTTTGGTTTATTATGTGAAAATAAGAAACCCTTCCACAAATAAGCTGACATTTTCAGTGTGGCAATCAATTATGAAGAAGGGAAACCTTGGGGAGCCTACATAACATCAACATTAAAAACTAGCATTTCAACGAAATATGGAATACTCTATTTCCATCCACAAAAACAGCAAATCATCAAGTACGCAAGCTAAACTCATAAATGAAGATAAGACTGAACTGAGCCATGGACATCGAGTCAATCGTGGATGGTCAGTAGCTCATATGATTTGAAGATAAAACAAAAATAGTTAGGTCTGCAATTGATCATAAATCAAAAGAGATAATTAATAAGAGTAAAGTTCTGTCCGATTTGGCTGAGAGGATATCATTATGGCAGGCTAATGGGGGACATGGTCTTAACCTGCTAGGTGTGCACTTTGGTGAAAAAGTGCATAATTCAAATAATCTGCTTATATGAAAAAAACACTAATTCCAATAAGGAGACACATGCTAAGGCCGACTTTTGCACATTTGGCCATATGAAAATATAAGAGGTAACTATAGCATGTTTAAATTATATTCGACCCCAAATAACAGCATGTTTTTAAAAATGTCTGACAATTGTTTTTTAAACCATATAGACAGAGGTGGTTGACAACTAGATTGCTGTAAAACTGAATTAATCTAATTGGCGTTTTCTATAACTTTAAAGCTGTTTTATATTGTAATGAAAATAAATAATCGTACAATAAATTTCTTACTTACTCCTCATCAATCACGTTCGTCCTCTGGGGAATTTTAGTAGGCTATATCTGATGAAGATTATCAATGTAAAATTGCAAGGGTCCTTGCGTAAACCTATAACCAAGGCCTTAGAAAGAGACCTTTTGGAGTAGGTATGGTTCAAGAGTGGATCCAACAATCAGGCCTGCATTAAATAGATGGGTTAAAAGTACTTACCAGCATCACATTGCAAGCAACCTGAAAATGGCTGAACATATGGCATGGTGAAGCAAACACAAGCATTGCTACTCTGTTAATTAAATGTTCTGTAGAAGGCACTGCTCAGCAGTGTATGGCTTTAAGTTAACAATTAGATACTGTGAGACCTTAACCAGCATCTTCTCCTCATTATATATTGCAGATTAAAGGAAATAAAAGAGATTAGAAGGAAGATATAAAGGAAAAATAAGAGGAGGCCAGCATTATCGACCCCAAGTGAAGCTACAAAGAATCAGATCGTTGCACCTTATGGCAGAGGTCCTCAAACTCTTTTGTCCTCCTCCCATCCAAACTTTATGGCAGCATTTGGGAGAGCAGAAGGGGCAGGGCTGAGTGCAGGGTGGGACTTATGAGATCAATTCATGGGTATTTTTTCTGTACCTCATAATCCACACTAAATTTGAGACTTATAAAAGAGCAAATACATCAAAAACACACAGAATCCGACAAAAAATCACTCCTCCCCATAATTGAAATGTTTTGATCCCCTACAACTTCTGGGATCTATTGTAACTGCTCCTGATGCACTAAAGATAGGTGCGGCCCTCAGTAGCAGGCTGTTTCCTCTGCCTCTTTCACTCTTCCCCATGATGTCAAGCCATCGCTCCAATCTTGAAAACTGACTCTCTGTCCCTGACTGCAATGGAGTAAAGGCTGGATCCACCAACTAGGTTTTACCTTTTGACTTTAGTCCTTTAAGTTCCAATCCACATAGGAGTACACTTTTAAAGTCCCCATCAGTGGAGGCACTTCGGCACTTTAAGATTCACAGGGTGTCATGCAGAGGCCCAACAGCAGGGTCCAGTCCAGGTCTAGTCAGCTGGGCAGTTGCAGGAAAAGGACATTTATAGCTAGTGTGTCTCTATAGCTTTAAAAGGATGCCAGATTTCTGACCCCTGGAGTCCACTTTTTAGTCCTGGGTACAAGAGAGGTCATGCCAAGTCATCCAAGGCTCTTATCAGGTTACATATAGCAAGTTCAGTCCTTTTCTGATCTTCCTCAGATCCAGGACTGATCTGAAGTTGGTGTCAGAAGATCCCACATTTATGCCTGTCACGAGATAGTGGGTGTGAATGACTTTTGGTCACAGCTTAGGCAATGGGGTCAAAGTTACTGAGGCCACCCCTTCCCACTTTGGGCTTTTTCAAGATGGCAGAAGTCTTCAGCTACACTAAATCTGGGCTCTGAAAGCTAGTTGTGTGCTGGGAGTTTATTTTGGTAATCCTAATGTCCTTCCACATATGACAGTAATATCTGGTTTGGGGCAGTCGCTGTACCACCAATAAATCCAGAGAAACACGTCTGATAGAACAAAGCAGGGCTTTTCAGCAACCAGACAGTTAACACTCAAAAACTGTTTTGGCACCTTGTTTCCCATCCTTTGAAGTGCACCCCCAGTGTTATATGTAAAACCCAGAGACAGAAGTCTGATGGGACAAAGCAGGTATATCTGCAACCAGAGAGTGGATTCAAAAGAATTGTTTATGGCATCCTGTTTCCCTCCCTTTCAAGTGTGCCACCAGTGTTATATGTAAAGCCCAGCAGATCTATCAAGCTGGATTAGACATTCAATCAGGATTTGATATTACAATGTCAAAAATGATGCTCACAGCCCACCCTGTATATTCTGTCAGGTTCAGAGTGGTCATCTCTGCCCATGCAGCTCAGCCTACTATTTTTCCCAGGTAGGCACTTCACAACTTTTTCACACCTGTTCAAGTGCTCATTAATGGGTGGTGGAAGTGGGAGTGTGAATGCAAATTTAGCCTTATGGAACTTCAGGCAGGCAGGGAAAAGGTAACTTTCTAAAAGTTACTTTTCCTTCATATTTATTTCAAATATGACTCCAGTATTTTAATAACTATTTAAAATAGTTGTTCAATTATCTAGCTAGCTAGTCCAATTCCCAAGATACAATATCCGGGTTTTGAATGTGTACTCTAGTTTCTAGAACTTCAAGGCCTGCCACAGTGAAAAATAATGTTTGGCGCTAGTCACTGTAAGGACATGTTAACCTTAAATTTCTACTTGTTTTACTTTTAAATATCATGCACCCTGCCTTGTGACGTACAAGGCCTACATAAGGGTGACTCATTAATATTTAAAAAGCAGGCTTTGACCTGTCACCAGAGTTTATTTTTGACAGCTCAAAGAGCAGTGTTTAAACTGCCACAGTCAGACTACAATGGTAGGTCTGAAGCCATGTTTTACTCTGCCACTATAGTTAATGGCACAATAGGTGATGCAGTCCATTAGTCATATTTAACTTATAGGCCCTGGGTACATTTGGCACCGTATACTAGGGGCATATAGGTAAGGTAAACATATCTGTTAGCAATATGCCAACTGGACCATTTTTAAGGGAAGGGCACACACATCTTATCACTGGTTATCAGGGTTAAAAGCATGAGATGTAACACCAGTAAAAATATTTGGTTTAGGAAAAGGCAAAAAATATGTGGCGACCACGCGGAAAAGTAAGGTTTTTTAGAGATATGTGCTGTGTTATGGACAACTGTACTAACTAGTACCAAATTATTTTACAGAATCATACCTATAATATAGCCTTATAGCCCACTGTTGGAGGTTTTTTTAGCCATTAAAAGCCTGCTCCAGCGTAAAACATAGGAGAGGGCCTTTAATGGCCGATATAGCCCAGCTACGGTAGGCTATAAGGCAATTTGAACATTCTGCCACTAGAAGGCAAATGCTCTAACAAAGAAAACAAAGGCCTCCGGGAAAGGAAGAAGCTTGCAGAATGAGGGTCTCTGGGTGTTATCCCATGTTTTGAGCTAGAAGTGCTTACTGTTCAAACTCTGTTTTAGAGTAATTGCAAGCCAGACCCCAAAATCCTTCCTCACTTGTAATGCTTCCTTTTGAGATATAGATTAGTATAACTTTCCTTCTACAGTCAAGAAAGATCACAATACATTCTTCTTGCCCATATAGATGTTCCAGGAAGTTGCTCAAGACCTACGGGCACCCGAAAACTAACTGTCAATAGGTTCAAACTAACCAATTGGGGACGAAGGGGTTTTGTGAACTCCACTGCCAAAGAATGGAAGGCACTTCCCTTTTCTATGAGGTCAATTCCAAACTCTTTCTGTTTAGAAAGAACCTAAAAACCTGGCTTTTCCCAAGTAACTCATTATACACGTGTCCTCTCTCTCTCTCAGGGTTAACGACTTACCACCTTTGGGTATTTGTTTGCGCTCAATAAATAACTTTAACATAACATAACATCACCAATCTCATGTTCCTACACTTCTTGTCCCACTGTACTTTCTCATAAAAAGTTTCTCCATACTTTGTAAACTCATGCATCCTGGGACACCGTATTTGGGTAATATATTCCTACGCCATGTTCCTGTTGCACCTCATGCCAGGATAATGCTCGATAAAAAAATCCCTTCAAACATTTTTGCAAACTGCACCATCCATGATTAGGTTATTAGCAACTAAGATCCATATTTCAGACTAGAAGGGCTGAGTATCTATTGCTTTGGAAATGGAGATTTATCTTAAATAAAAATAAGCATGAAGGCAAGGCCCCATTGTGAAACATTGTTCCAAACAATGATATACTGACTCCATTTGGTATTTAATGTTGTGCAATCCAGAGTGCCAAAACATAGAAAAACCATGATTGCAAGCCTTGTGTGGTAAAATCACAATGGAATTGAGCAAAAAAATT
Organism: Triturus cristatus; assembly: GCF_964204655.1. Taxonomy (NCBI): domain Eukaryota; kingdom Metazoa; phylum Chordata; class Amphibia; order Caudata; family Salamandridae; genus Triturus; species Triturus cristatus. Next base: position 1,428,426,008 of record NC_140590.1, on the reverse strand, counting down.
AAAAAGGTAGAAACTTACCTTAAGAAGAACATGATAAAACCATCCCAGCACATCACCCAGCCACCATGGAAAGAGACAAAAGCAATTTTACACACCAAAATACTTTCAATAGGCTTTCAGAAAAAGACTGCCTCAACATTATCATCCCAAGCAAATCATCAGGCTTACCTTCAGATCTCGCTTCTCCAAATACCTTTAAAGATATCTTTCGCACAACCTATGCAGGTGAGGGATCTAGAAGCCTACTGAACAAGTCTTTGGAACTAAGTTATTTCCCACCCAAGCTGAAAACCTTCTATAAATCAGACCACTTGCCAAAAAGAAGAACCTCGCCTCGTCTGACCCAGCAAGCTAGAGACCAACAGCGAATCGCTGATTCCTAGGAAACTTATTTGAAGGAGCAGATTTATTCAACTCTCCAGGTTTATGGAGGAAAATGACTCAATGCCACTCTGGTTTCAGAGTAGCCAGAGGCAAAGAGTTAGCCATCATATATGTTTGTGTTGACCTAAGACCGCAGTGGATAAGAACAGAATGCCAGTCCTATTGCTTCTGAATCTATCTGCAACTTTTGGCACTGTCCACCTCCACACACTACTGCAAGGTGTAGTATATCTACCACCTTTCACATGAGCTCCTGACGCCACACAGTGGCATTCCTCAAGGATACATCATCATCTCCTCTATTATATATAACTAACTCACATATCAGACGTGATTACATCATTCAACCTAACTTGTTGCATCTATGCAGAAGAGAAATTATTATACTAAGGGATGGTCTCAAAGGCGATATAACCCAAACCTGAGCAACTGCTTTGCTCCATTAAAGTGAGTAATCATGTGAGCCCAACACCTCAAAGACAAGGATCATGACTTGTAGACAATGGAAAACACTCCAGTCTACCACCATATGGCCCAAAGTACTCGAAGCCTTTCCAACAACATCAGGAGAAATCAAAAAACATAGATTCAGACCTATCCTTGATACCACTTATCAATAACATCACAAGGAGTGCCTTCTACTCAATAAACTACAGCTTTACATCTTCCCAAACCAGGGATACCAACACAAACTACAAGCTATCCTACACTCGTAATCTCCAAATTTTAAAATGTCAACAGCCTATACCTTGGAGCACTCAGATTCATTTTGGTCAAAATTCAACTAATCCAAAACGTTGCCTCAAGATGTGTTCACATCCTTTACCCAAGAGTATGCATGAATCCAGCCCTCCCATCACTACTCTGGCTGCCTACATCTAGAGGAGCAAAGTTCAAGAGGTTCTCCTTTACCTGCAGAGCATCCCAATGAAAAAGACTACTATACCTACAAGTTAAATTCAAGCAGTACAAACAAAATAAAACACTGTGCTCGAGGCTTGAAGGCAACACTTTCTCTGTAGAAGCCTCCAAGCTCTGGTTACTACAACCAGCCAAGATTTGATTAATTCAGGATCATATTCACTTTTGAAGAAAGTTGAACATTACATCATGCCTGAACCCTAGGATAGAACCCAGAATAATAATTGCATCTTTAAGTACAATCTACAGTCCCCAGATATGGAACACCCCAATCAGCACACTACTTTCTAAGGTCAGGTAAGTTATGAAGCTATCTAGCCTGGGTAGTATATAGTAATGACAATCCATATATAGCCCTCCTGCCCACCCTAATACTAAAATCATAACACTCAGCTGTCAGGCAGCTGATAGTAGTTCATAAAGGCTGCATAATATTTGCCTTACACAGCTATGCATTCTCACGCTCACATAAGACAAAACTACTATTGGTTATGTCCAGTATTGTGCAAATCAACAGCAATACTCAACCCATAAGACACTCAAGAAGCATGTAATAACAGAAGAGACCCCCACATGTAGCTGGTCAACCAAGGACTTTATTTTAGTTCGCCACTGCAGGACCCAACAAGCAACATACTATGGCCACTTCTTGATATCTCAACAATGGCAATGAGATATAGGATCATAGTAACAAAGTCCATTCCAGTAGATCTTAACAAGTTTTCTCCCTCCAACCTATGCCTTCTCAGGATCATAATCCTAAAATATGTCAAAATGGACAACTCATTACAGTAATCAGGTAAGTGGATTATGGTCATAAGAAATACCATAAAGGGATCTACAGAGCTGCCAGCTTACTGAAAACCATAAACTGTGCCTATCTCTCTCACTTGTTCACAATGGTAAGTGCTACATGCCATAACATGATAAACACACCACGGTGGTCCTTACACACAACATGAAAACATTTCTCACATAAGATCAAAACGAAGACACTACTTGACCAACTACGCAACCTGATTGGTGGAGCATGCTGCCTATGTAGTCAAGCACTTCAGGGCCCCACATTACGGTTTTAAATGCGATATAAACGTTGCAACACAATAAAATACAATATAATTTTCCTTTTGCCTCACCTCCCCTCGATAGTTTGCATGGCTAAATGCATTAACTGGATCTATTAAATGGATCTGGGTGGCAGACCTGTAATTTGGAATATTTATGGCACTATAAACAGGTGATTATCCTTCATTCTCATGAAATACTAGGCATACCAAGTCCACCTAAATTTGCAGGTGCGTCCCTGGTTGGCCAGCTGTCTCCCTGAAGCTGTCAGCTCCCTACAATGTGTTAGCAACTTCAAACTCCGCAGAACCTGCACAAACAAACCACCCAAAGCCTTCCTAAAGTTGACAACAAATTCATTAAAGGAGAAACAATATTTCTTCTCTTTGGATTTATATCATAAACAATTTCAGTGTAGACATATATAAATTCAGTTCTGACGCAGTTGTTGATATGAAATCAACTTTGAATGCATGACGTGATAAAAGCAACATTTAAAATTTAATTAAAACATTGGAATGTTGGGACCTCCATTGAAGATAATGGAGTAGTTCAGGGCTTATAGTGGCTGGTATAAGTCTTCTGCTCCAACATTCCAATGACACCCTTTCTGTTTCTCCCTTTCTTAATTTAGAACATTCTACCCTCAGGGGGTGGAATGTTCTAATAGCCTTGTAGCCCTTCTGCCTCGGGCAATACTGGTTGTTAAAGGCCCTCTCCCTCAGTATCAGCCCTCACCTGCGGTTCTGGCCTATAACTAGGGTTCAGGGCCTTTAACAACCAGTATAGCCCCTGGCAGCAGGCTATAAGGCTATATTAACTATTTTTGTCACTAACCAATGTGTTTCCCAAATAGAAAAAGTCAAAAAGAAGAAGAGAGTGTCGGACACGTACCTGAACAGATGGACAAAAGTGGGGGACACCTGTAATCTCTGTCACAGTTTTGGGCTGACTAACTGGAGGCTTAAATAGTTGAAGAGCTGAAACAGTCCTTTTTCATCCCATTACACAGTGGTAAATGGGTGCTTGGCACATCGACCTCAAAAGAACTTGCTGTGTTTGGCTGGAAATATAGCAACATTTGTCGACATAGCTAAAGTAAACCACAGAACACAACAACAGTCACAAATTAACACAACAACGCAATTAAAACATAACAGGGTACAACAGAACAGTCAAAACAGAACATAAGTCAACAACCACAGTACAACAAACAATTTTATATTGCAATATTCCAGCACAAAAACACAGCAGAACAAAAACAAAAGAACTAAAACAAGAAAAGGACACACATCAAATATGTGCATTCTTGTCACACGTTACTACCTCCAGAAACAAGCTTTCATAGTAAGGTGATAAAAGTTGTTTACACAAAACACTACCTTAACTTGCCAACAAGGATAGTAAATAGCACCAGTCAAGCATGTATCATGATCTGACCTATAATCTGCTGCGGTATTGTCGGATTCGGTCATTGCAGCCATACGTATGTGAGGGCAGCAGGTTGAGGGGGGTGGGCATCATTTTGGATTTGACGACTAGACACTGAGCTGCAGACCAAAGAGTACAGTGGCTGTTGGTAGTAGGATTCGCTGAGCTAGTGTATACTCTATCTGAATCTGCTTAGAGGGCAAAATGCACAAGATGTGGAACCTTACAAAAAGCGAGTTCCTGTCACTATTGTTGGTAGCGATATGAAAAAGTGCAAACCACATCATAGCCTCACAACAATCACCTACTGCACTAGACAGAGTATCTATACTATTCAAGTGGTGAATCAACCTGTAGTGAGTAGGCATAGCCAGTGCTTAATTTGTAAGTAAAAATGTGCCGGTGCCCAAAGATCTCCTCTGAAACAAGCGGCTGCTGCAATTAAATGTGCAAGGACAGAATACTGAGGCAGTGGAATCCTCCCCGACCCTTCAGCTCACTCTTACAGCTTTCTGCTTTCTCCTTTTGTGACGCTTTTCCGTCTTTCTCTACCTCCATCTTTACCATATGTGCCTTTTGCTCACAGTGAATGCCTGATGCAGAAAAGTAAGTGCCGGCCCCCACAAATAGGTGCTGGTGCCCCACAACCACCAGCTCAAATTAAGCACTAGGCATAGTTTACACATGTGGAGAAGAAGATAGGACATGTTGAATTCACATCCCGAGCCAATGAAAGTGGAAACAACCCTATGAGTACCTGGAGCCCAACACAACCACAGCTACAATCTGTCTTCTCACATATAGCCAAGAGTGATAGACCATTACCAGTTAAACTTGTAATGAACTCGGTTAAATGTTAAAACTCAAAACCACAAAACCTCAAAATTTCAAAACCTCAAAACCAACATAATTCAGTTCAGTGTATACACCTCAGTCCAAGATACGTAAAATAATCTGTTAGAATGGAGTTCCTAGAATGACTAGGCATCATGTAGGGACAAATGTACGAGCCCCCTCGCCACTGGAAAGTCATGCTTTACGATGTTCCTGTGGAGAAAGGAGCTGGCGTGTCTCACCGCTGCCTTGTAAATAAGGCCCCCTTTCATGCTATGCTTAACAGTCTAGCCCGAACTGCCAAGCCAGGTCCTCCCTGGACTGGAAACAAGCATCCTAGGACCAGTTTCGGGTTTTCACCCCTCTTCAGCCAGGATAGCTTGATTCCAGTGGCATGGAGAGCACGGGATCCACGTCTGGGCATACCCGTCCCACTCGGAGTGACAAATGCAAAAACAACAGTTGATGGACAGAATGCAGAACAATGTCATACATTCACCCCAGGACAGAGATCTGGGCCTAAATCCATCGTTTTTTTGCTCACCATGCCATTCCAGTTTGAACCCAGCCATATGCAAATCAGTCTTGACCCTGTGCCTCATGGGAACAGTCCAGCCCGAACTGCCAAGCCAGGTACTCCCTGGACTGGAAATAAGCATCCTAGGACTGGTTTCAGGGTTTCACCCCTCTTCAGCCAGGTCCCTTGCTCACTTTGCCACTGGATTCAAGATAGTCTGGCTGATGACGGCTGATTAGCCAGAAACCAGTCCCAGGATGCTTGTTTCCGGTCCAGGGAAAACATGGCTTGGCAGTTCGGGCTGGAATGTTCCCATGAGGGACAGAGTCAGACTGATTCGCATATGGCCATGTCTGAACTGGGGTGGTGGAGTGAGCTAAAGAATGATGATGGATTAAACCCAGATCAGTTGACTGGGGGTGAGGGCTTGCGATGTTAAACACTCTGTCCATCATCCCCTTTGCTTTTGCTTAATACTTTGCTTAGCCAATGCTTTTTCTTTTCATTTTTCAACATTTTTTTGCCATCATTATGTGTTTACTAAGTTTTCAGGTGACAATAATTCATAGCCCATAGCATGTTTTTACGTGCCAATAAGAATCATAGGGGCTTATTTACAAGCCCCTTGCGCCGCTGGTGTGTCACTTTTTCCCATGTTAAAAGTGACGCACTTGCTGCGCAAGAGGCTTGTAAGTAAGCCCCATAGTGTCCTGTGCTGTGCATTAAAACTACAAGAAGTTCATATATTCGTAACACCTGCTTGCCAAGAAACACACGCCCTATTCTATTAAATTGAGTTTTTTTTAAATTTAACATTCTTATTGCAAAAGACGTGCCTGCCACTATTAGACAGGGGCATGATTTTCTTCTGCCTTTAGGTTTCTGTGAAATAAAAAATAAAACGCTTGAAATAAAAATTAAAACGCTTGGCACTGAGTTTCTTAAGCTCGACCGATTGACTTTTCCAATATTTGTGAATACTCGATGTTTCATTGTTTTTTATTTTAGTTCACAGAATATCCCATGTTGTTACTGTTCGAGCTTCTTATCCTGTAGAAACAGGAGGCCACAGAGGAACACCGAAAATAAAAAACACTCTGTGCGTGCAAAGCACTGCAAGTGTGTGTTCCTTCTGTAAATTAGCTATTGTGTTTTTAAATTCTTGTTGTGCATGTGTGGGAAGGGTTGGCACTGCCTAATGAATGCTAGGCAGATGCCAGGAACAGCTGGAGAAGTTTAGACAAGTTGTGGGCGGTTGAGTTTCATGGGCAGGGCAAAGACTGAAATTAACAGGCGCTCTGTGGCCTCGTGCCATGATTCATACTTGTGTAAAGGACAGAGCGCGCCTCAGCCGCAAATGGAGCTCGGTCGGGTGTGTGTGGTGAGGTTTTAATAAAGTCTGAAAAGGACCTTTGAGCTCACTGTGTTATCGAAATGGCATATTTCCACGTGAAACCTATTGCACACTGCAGGGCCGAACTGGCTACCGGGCGTTTTTTGCTGGGGTGGGAGGGTGGGGTCCAGGTTCACTGCTGAGGGGCTGATTTTGTTGCTGGGGAGCTGCAGGCGCTTTTGAATGAACAATGCAAAACAAATAGCTTTAAAGCATACTTTTTAACCCCTTCGCTGCGGCAGGAATTCCGCCGCGGCTCTGGGGGGGTTTGGGGGCAGTTGCGGGTCCGCTGTGCTCGTGACGGAACCACTCCGTCACGAGTCACGGGTGAGCTGTGCTCATGACGGAGTGGTTCCGTCACGTCTTCGCCCACTGCGCTAATCGCCCGCACAGGCGGGGAATTAGCGCCGCGTGGGCGGAGCGGCCGCCAACGGCCGCAGCATGACGGAACCACTCCGTCATGAGCACAGCGCACCCGTGGCTCATGACGGAGTGGTTCCGTCATGAGCACGGAAAGGGTTAAAACATTTGTTTTGCATTGTTTATTAAGTAAAGCCCGGTAGCCAGTCCGGCCCATGCACACTGTATCTCACGGAGCAGTGTACGCGTTTCACGTGCTGGCTGTTCACAGGGTGGTATTATATAGTTTAGGATGTCAAGCGGTGAATTATTAGTGCAAAAGTGAACCAAACCGGCTTCACACTATCTAATCTTGCAGTGGCAACACGGACACCTGCGTTCATTGGTGCAGAACTTGGGTTTGTGCTATAGAATATCAGTGCAAATGTTGTTTTTGCACTGGTCCGGCAGTGTAAATGTGAAAATTTTTTTGCACTAAAGCGACTTTCGATCATCTTACTCCTTGTGTTCACGGACCGGAACTCCATAAGAGCGGGACGAGGCAACTCATAATTTTGATTTCTGCACCTACCGGTACAATACTTTCTTTGCACTGATTTGTTACACTAGTGCAAATTGTCATTCCATCCGTCAAAGAACCCCATATCAGAGGAACATTGCAAGACACTACTTTTATAGTATCTAACCTGGCCTCTAGTATTCACAAACTCGAACTGCGCCAGCAAGGGTGGGGGGGGGGGGTTGTACTCACAATTATTGTTTTTTGCAGCCGCGGCCCGTGGAGGGAGTTCCGTGGGGCGGTAAGGCGGAGCGTGGGAGTGGCAGGTTGGGGGGTTCTAAAAACCGGAATATGGATAATTGCAGGTAAGTAAACAATTAAATAAATAAAACGAATTTCGTGGCGCGCGCTGCATCGCAAAAGGACCTGACACCTCCATCCTCCGAGGAATATTCTTCACAAGCCCTCACGGAAAATGTATTTTTGCATTAAATGTGCAGTGAAACTATTGGTGCAAAATAGCACTGCACCACTATTCTTTCTTGCCTGGGCACTAGTACTCACAAACTGGAATGGGGGAACAATCCTTACTCCTCCACCTACTGGTTCAAAACGTCCTTTTTTAATACTCTCCATTAGTTACAATGTTGGTTTCTGCATTGGTTTTATGACATCCTTGTTGTTGCCATAGCGAACCTGCCATATGGTACTCAATAACTAAAACTGAGCATTTAGATAATGCAGCAACTCGCAATCAGGGGCTTTTCATAGCAGGAGATTTCTGAGAGAGAAAACTGTCCCCCTCGCTGGGCCAAACAAGTTTCAGCAAACAGAGGGCAGACTTCAATGGCTGTTCCTTGTTGGAAATGGGGTTGTCGGTTGACTGGGGTGTAAGCCCTGGTGGAGCAGCAACCACAAGCCTAGTCAGGGTAAAGAGCAGGCAAACTCTAAATTAATAACCCATGCACACCCTCTGGTAGCTTGGCCCAGAGCAGTCAGGCTTAAATTTAGAGGCACATCAGGTTAGAAAAATAGCTCCAATTTTTAATTAAAAAACAAGACTAAAACTACAAAAATCTAATCACTAGAACCAGAGATATTGATCTTTAAAGTTTGTTGTGAAAAATAGTGCCAAAAGCACAAAGTGCCATTGGGGATATCTGGCTGTGCCACACCGGGACGAAGTCACTAATTGAGGCAAACTGTGAGGGGGTGTGAGCCTACTACAGCGACCTGGTTAGGCCCGCTAAACAAAGTAAACAAAGTATCTTAAATCCTGGTTACGGTGCGTTGTGTGGATCAGCGTCAAAGATGTGTCAGATCCGCGATGTGGCAAGGCTGTGGTGTGATGTCCTGATGCATTAATAATCCTCTCAACAGGCGAAGGCCCATTTTGAGGAAGTTAGGCACAGACGAGGTGATGCGTCGGGTCAATGAGCGGTGAAGCTACAATGCAGAGTTTTGTCGTCAAGGCTGCTGTCGACACGAGATGCGAGGAGCTTGCTCTGGAAAAAGCGTTGCACAGCAGAGGTTCCGGAGGTGACCCAAGATGTGGGTGGCGGCAGCGATGTGAGTCTTTTGTGATGGGTTCAATCTACGCAGCAGAGGCGATGAGTCAGTTCTGCTTGGGGATGCGCCACGTAGTGAGGAGATGCGTCAGGTCTGCTTGGGGATGCGTTGCTCAGCAGAGAAAATGTGGCAGTTCCACTGGCAAGAATCTTAGGTCCACTTCCAAGGGTCCATGATTTGGGTGGCAGAGTTCAGGTGCAGGGGCTGGACGTCTGTTATGTTCCTGAGGCTTCAGATCAGGAGGCAAGCCAGCTAGCCTTTGTAGTTAGTCTGGGTTCTGTGGTCAAGAGATGCAGATCCAGTCCTTCTCACCCAGGTAAGAGGGCAGCAGTCAGCAGATCAGTACAGAAATCAGCAGTCCAGCAGAGTACAGTCCAGCAGAGTGGCAGTCCTTCAGCAGCAAATCTGTCCTTCTTTATAACAGAATATCCACAGGTCTAGAAGTGCACTGAAGTGGTGGTGTCTTAGGTCCAGTACCTGGGTGGCACAATTAGTGATGTAGACCCTCTAGTAGCAGTACATTTACAGGCCATGGGTACATGTATTACCACTTTACTAGGGATTTATTATCAAATTAAATATGCCAAATGGGGATGAACCTTTATTACCATGTTTTAGAGGAGAAAGCACAAGCACTTTAGCACTGGATAGCACTCGTAAAGTGTACTGAGTCCTAATACCAGCAAAAGCGAGGACAGAAAAGTGGAAGAGAAAGGCTAAAACTGCAGGGAAAGACAACCCTAAGGCTGTCAGGTCTATCAGTCCATCTTTACTAAACTAATACTTTAAGCAAAATAAAGAAAGCATTTTGAAATTAGGGGTGTGCAAAATTTAAGTAATTTCCTTCGGAGTAATTACCTGTAAATTGCTGAAAAATTACAGGACCTTTTGGCTATATTTTAGACTGAAATGCATCTTTGTGTCAGTCTTGGACATGAGGACGTACTTCATGCTAAAAAAGTGCAAAAAACATAAGTGCCACCACCAAGAGCGGATCATTTTATGTCTGCATTGTTTGGTGCTCCCATAAAAGTATTTTTACCCGAGTGACACCCAATTACTCCAAGGGTCAGAATAGCGTAATTTCACAGATTTTTACATTAAAGGTGTAACACGAAATGCTACAAATGACACCAGCGTAACTGCAAATGCCACCTAGGCATGGTTGAAATGCAACAAAAGGCCTGCATACGGAACAGCCTCATCCACCCACATAGCCATCTGTGCAACTATGTTTGGCATTTGGCCAGGCCTAAATGACATTTTACTGCTCAAGTGCATTGTAGATTATCTCCTAAGGGTGTACATTTTAAATCGCACCTCATCAGGGCTGAATGGAATAAATATTTACCCATTGTCGGCTAATGATCAGTACATTTTCATGTGCAAGAATCTTGTGTAAGACATTATGAGGCCAAGTCACAAAGGCATTCTTGAGCGCAGGAAGAAGGCCTCCTGTAGTTTTACTGTAGTTCTCCTGTAGTCCTCCTGTAGTATTCCTGTAATGCTACTTTAAATGCTGTTAAATTCCTTTGTTAATTGCCCCAACACACCAAACAAATCAGAATATTCAAGGTATTTTCCTATAAAATTATTACAAATAGAAAGGAATGTGCCCTCTTTGGACTTTTACTAATACAGGGTAGGACATTTCGAGGCCAATTCACAAATACATGTATAAGTAAGTGAAATAACACTACAAGAGTTCTATTTCAGGTGCTCAATAAATGCCCTTGGGAATTTGACCCAAGACATAAAAAATGGATACATACAGAGGCTATCATATATGCTCTCTAAAAAAATTAAAGAAGAATGGATTGTGCCCTCCTTGGTCATTTACTAGTCGAAAAGTGGCATTTCACGTCCCGCAAATATTATTCAGAATTTACCAGAATAAAGATTTTTTTTTTCTTTTTTTAAAAACTTTATTTATCTTTTGTAAACAAATCAACACGAGATCTCTGCAATGGTTACAACTGTCATGTGCGTGAATCAAACAGTGCGATGGCAATACTCCTGTGTCCGTTAACAATAGATAAGCCCGGCTCCAGGCGGCCATTTCCTGTTCTTTGTTGCAGCAACCCAGCCCGCCAGATCCCATGTGGCCATGCAATGTATCACTGACCCCCACCATGCCCCTCTCCTGCATAAGTGCCATTCCATTCAAATCCTGCAGTGCCCAACCCATGCGCCACCCAGAAATCATACCCTATGCAAGGGGGACCCGTCGCACCACAACCACCCCGAGGCCCGCATGTTTACACAGAGGCACCACAGCCAAGTCTAACCAACCCCTGTGGGCACAATTCCCGAGTCAGAGTGTGTGGGAGAGGCGCCTGGCATATTTGCGATATATGTTCTGTAGGGACCCCAGATATCTTTGGGACGAGCTGTTGCAGAAAGAAGACTGGAGTAAATCTCGCTGTTTGTGCTACAGTAAGCCATATCAGTAAGCCATGCATTAGTTGCGGGAACCGCCCCACTACCCCAGCGCTTAGCAAGTTCTCGCTTTGCTAGTAGAAAGCCCAGCGATGCCAGCCTCCTCACGGACTTGGGAAAGTTAACCGTGTATCCCAGCAACGCCACTTCCGGGGTAGGAACCAGGGAAAGCCCCAGCATGGCCCCCATGATTTTGTGTATCTGCGCCCAGTATGGTTGCACTTTCGGACAAGTCCAGGTCATATGGGCAAAGTCAGCATGAGGGGAGGCACACTTCCAGCATGTGTGGGGCCGCTTGGGATCAATGGAATTAAGTTTAGCCGGCGTCATGTAGCTTCTGCGGAAAAACCTGTAGTGTAAGAGTTTGTGGCGGCTATTGAGGGATATCTTTTTGGTGACCTTACAGCAAGCGGACCACTGTTCATCCGTGATGGGCCTACCCAGGTCAGTCTCCCATGCCAGTCGTAGTTTGTCGTCCGTGCAGGGAACCTGCGCAATACATAGCTTGTACAGTTTAGAAATAAGATGTGCCCCCGTGGCTGTGTCGATGAGGAGAGTAAGTGGCTCTAAGGAAGCCGGCTCGAGGGGGAATCCCCTAATTCCCGACCTGACTGTGCAATACAGCCGATTAAGGATAAATCTGTCCATGAAGGTGGCATCACTGAATCGCGCCTCCTCTGACATCGAGAACACGTGCCCACCCGGGTATAGATCACCAATCTTGGTGATGTCAAACTTCGTCAAAGTGCGTTGCACAAGTTTCAGGCCAGTGATCGGAAGCCATCCCTCATTAGGTAACGGGAGAGAAGTTGAGTATAAGATAGGCTGATCCATGTAGCGCAATAGCCTACTCCAAGCCCAGCTCGTGGTAGACATCGTTTGAATATCAACTGGACTTCTGGGCACGCCCTTAGGCAACACCGCGGCCAATCGGCCTGGGAGCACAAAATCAGCTTCCGGGCGAAGAAATGGAATCCGCACTTCCGGGTGGTACCATGCATAGGCGTGGGCACACTGCGCAACCAAATAATATAGATACAAATCTGGTATTCCAAGTCCGCCTCTATCGTGCGGGAGCATGAGTGTCTTCCAGCGGACCCGCGGATGCTTCCCTCCCCAGACCAATCTAATCAATTGAGCCCGCAGCGAGGCGAAGACATTTAGAGTGAGGGGGATGGGGATATTATTAAAAAGATACAAAAATTTAGGGAGTACTATCATTTTTATAATGGCGATTCTGGCCGCCATAGATAGCGGAAGCCGTAGCCATTTGTCCACCTGCGATTCAAGCTTCGCTATCGCGCAGCCATATTTAAGACGAATAATCTCTTCTGTGTTCAGATGGATGTGTATGCCCAAATATCGTACAGAGTCCGAGCACCACTCCAGCGGATACTCGCACTGCCAAGGAGAAGTGCCGCTTGTCAATGGGAAGATTATGGACTTATGCCAATTGATACCCAGCCCGGAATGACGACCAAAGCGAAGTATTTCACGTATCAGAGGAGCCAGATTCAGCCGAGGCTCTCTAACATACAGTATGGTGTCGTCGGCATAGAGTGAGACCAATAGGGGACCCGTCCGGAATTGGGGCCCTCTGTGGAGATGTCGCTCCTGAAAATGTCGGATTAGTGGGTCCATGCCGAGAATGAACAGCAGCAGCGACAGTGGACAGCCCTGACGGTTCCCGCGGGTAAGAGCAAACGGGCGCGATAACGTACCATTAATTCGGAGCCTCGCCGTGGGGCGGCTAAATAAGAGCCGCGTGGTGGCGATAAAGCCAGCCGGCATGCCCATGCGCTGCATTATGGATAAGAAAAACGGGCATTCAAAAGAATCGAAGGCTTTTTCAGTGTCCAGAAGAATTGCGGCCGCGGGTGTGTCAGGGTTTATCCTGTGCAGTACCGTAAATAAAGTTTGCAAGTTCAGCGATGTCGAGCGATGGGGTATGAAGCCAGATTGAGCCGGGGCAATAATAAACTCCATCAATTGTGAAAGTCTGTTGGCCACAATTTTGGCGAGAATTTTGTAGTCAATATTTAGTAGCGAAAGGGGTCTGTATGACTCACATAACGCCGGGTCTTTATTCAGCTTTGGAAGTAAAACAATGACCGCTTTGCTTAGAGTGTTCCAAGGCCTCGGCGTAAACCTCGATAAGCTTGGGCGCCAACAGATCCGAAAATGCCTTGTAAAAGTCCCGCGACAAGCCATCTAGGCCCGGGGCCGAGGAGCTCCGTAGGACTTTAATCGCCCCTCGAACCTCAGTCACCGTTATAGGCTCCGCCATGGATTCCTGCATGCCCTTTTCCAAAAATACTAGCGCGATTTCGGATAAATAATCCTACCGTGCAGAGGCGTCATCACTCTGTCTGGTCGTATATAATGCCGAAAAGTAGGCCAGAAACTCATCCCTAATCTCGGAGGGCGTCGTGTGAAGCATTCCGTCCTCACCCCGATCTTCAGTAATGTACGACTTACTGTACGGCGGTCGTAGAGCCTGCACTAATGTACGACCCGGCCGGTCGCCCTCGCCGTATCTACGGGCAGTTTGGTATTTGCCGAGATATAGGATCTCTCTGTCTGTGGTTTCCCTGTATTCGGAGAGGAGACGCAACCTCCTGGCAAACATGGCATCCGACGCTGCCCATCGCGCTTCCGAGTAAGTGTCGTACGCAACGCTTTTAGGATCCCGGCATGCTTAGCTATGCAAACCCCCCTAATGTAGGCCTTAAACCCCTCCCATAGCATGGTCCAAGAGTCAACCGAGCCGGTGTTAATCGCGAAATATTCCTCAATTGCCTCAGTGACCTCATGATAAAACAGGTCGTCCAACAGCGCTTTTCCAGGGAAACGCCACTGGCGCTCAAAGCCTTCGGGGCGCGGCGCATTCAGGGAAAGCAGGACCGGCGAGTGGTCCGAATATGTTCTGGGGAGAGTCTTTAACGTCCGAAACCAGGGGGACAGACCGGGGGTGAGCAACCAGTAGTCAATCCTAGTCCAGGTATTGTGTTGGCCAGAAAAATGTGTGTAACTAGTGGTGGCTGGGTTGCGCTTGCGCCAAATGTCAATAAGGGAGAATTGATGACAGAGGTCTCTGAGAGCGCGTCGAGCCCTGGGCTTAGTGTCAGCGGCCATCGAGGTACTGTCCAAGCCCACACCTAGTAATAGGTTGAAGTCACCGCCGAGCAGGAGCATAGCGGGCTCCAGGGTCATAAGTTGCGCGTTTAGCGCGTGAAAAAATTCTGGGGAGTCAGTATTGGGGGCATACACGCACACCAAGATGATCCCGTGTCCCATCAGCACCCCTCTCACTATGCAATAGCGTCCCTCTCTATCCCCAATGACCTGATGGCAATGAAATGGGACTCTTTTGTGAATCAGCACAGCAGCGCCTCTGGCATAGTTGCTAAAATTGGCAAAGTACCTGTGTGTTCCCCAGGAAGCAGCAAAGCGAGAGGTGTTTGTGGAGTGTAAGTGCGTCTCTTGGATAAAGGCGACATCCACCCGATGCCGATTTAGATAATGCATCACCTGCCTGCACTTACGTTGATTGTTAAGGCCCCTGACGTTCCAAGACATTAATGACAAGTTTATGGGACTGTCATTCAGACCTATACGAGCCATCTAAACATCTGACAAAGCAATCGTGAACAGGAGCCATCAGTTCCACCAGATAACAGCAAATTCGTCGCACACCAATGAATGCTTCTGAGATCAAAACAACCTGCCCCAACCCCCCTGCCCCCACCCAGCCGTACCAAAAAAACTGGCGGCAATCCCAAAGTAGTAAACAACAAAATAAAAGGCTCCAAACAGATGCACCATGCGCTGTCAGACATTAACAAACGGAGCACCATTTCCAACATAACTCCCATCGGTTTCCACCAAGTGGGGGTGGCAACGACCCGGCATCAACCCAGCAATACGCAGCAATCGTTCATAAATTGTCCTGAGTCCCCAGCCAGCAATAAATGGAACAAGCAAGGATCAAACATAGGCACCACCTCATCCCACCCCAGAGCCCGGAAACAGGTCCTGGCTGGCCATCGATCCACTGTGTGGGGTAGACTGCCCACCCCCGCCGCCGCGGGGAGGGCTTTTATTCGGCTTGTATGAACGACAAAGTCCTGCACCTCCGTAGGATTTTCAAAGAGCCGCACCCGGCCATCAATCTCCACCCGCAACCGCGCCGGGTAGAGCATGCCGTACTTGAGGCCAAGATTGCGGAGCGCAGCCTTCGCCCCGGCGGAAATACGCCGGGCCTCCTGAACCACAGCAGTGAAGTCCGGGTAGAAAGCAAGTTTTGAGCCTTGCCAATGAATATCTCCCTTCTCTCTAGTGAGTCGTAAAGCAGTGTCCCGGCCTCGAAAGTTCATGATGCGGGCTATCAGTGGGCGAGGCGGGAGTCCCGGATTAGGATGTGGCCCCAGGGAGCGATGTGCCCTCTCCACCACAAAGCTAGCCGTGAAAGAGTCTCTCCCAAAGATGTCAGCCAACAGTTTTTCCACAAAGACATCCAGCCGGCCCGTCGCTGTGGACTCCGGAACCCCAATAATACGCACATTATTGCGGCGACTTCGCGATTCTAGGTCCTCGTTCTTAATGGCCACGTCTTTTAATATGCGCTCCATTCTGTCCTCAGCCCCGTCTAAGCGACGATCATGGGCCTGTATCTTGGCACCCATGGTTTCCAGCGTTTTATCTAAGGAGTCAAAGCGACTGTCTATGGACCGAAACCCAGCCCTCATCTCCTGTAGCCAGTCGGGTGAAGGGGCGCCGGCCGCTGACCCACCACTCGTGCTTTTGCTCTGCGCCGCCATGTCAGGGGCCCTCTCCGACGAATGCTCAGCAAGCTTTTCAAATGGCAGCGTTTTCTGTTTCGGGTCCCTGCGACCCATGCCTAAGCAGGCACGACTGGACACCAATCAGCCCTCTCAGGAACCCGGTGAGGGCAGCGTGTCAGAGCGGCACCAGCTCAAACCAGGCAATTCAGGCCACAGAGCGTTGTACGGGCCTCCAGGACTTCCTTAGGACGAGGAAACAGAAACCATGCCGGCCCCAGCAGCGCTGAACACAGGAGACAGGCCGTAAGGGCGGGAGGCCCGGGCGTCCGGTCAAGCAGGCAGGAAAGCCCAGCACCCAGAGCACACGCCACCAACAGAGACGACCCAATGAAGGGGGCAGGAGCGACCCAGGCGCCCGGCACAGAACGGTAAGCCTCCCCGCCCCCCCACCACCGCAAACCAGCCGCCGTCCGCTCCCTCCGACCTCACCCACTGAATTCAGCGAGGGACTCGGGGAAGCTAGGCTAGCGGAGCCGCCAAGCGGCGCCGGACAGCCGCCGACCACTCATCCAGCCCCGCACGAGCAGCAGTGGGGGGGCGAGGCAGACCCCGTCCAGCCCGCTCCCAGGCGTCCACACTCCACACCCCCCCCAGCCTCCCCGCGGTACCTGCGTCCGAGCCGGCCTCCGCCGTCCCCTCGACTCCTCCGATGCGCCGATTCAAGCCGCCATTTTGTCTCCGCCTGTCCTCCGAGCCAGCCGCCCTCGGGAACGCCGCTGAAGGTTCCGCGGGCCAGCCGACGTCAAATCTTCAACCTGGGGACTGGGGGTTGAAGCGGCATCGCCCGCTGTCCGTTACTCCGTTCAGGGGGCCGGGGACATCCGTGATTTTGCTGGGCCGGCGGCGGAGCTTCAACACCACGCAGCCATCACAGCCTGCGGCTTGGCCACGTCCCCAATTTACCAGAATAAAGTTGAAGGTGTGCCCCTCTTTCGTTTATATGGCTTTTCTGCAATATTTGTAGATAATAGACAAATAGAGGCGGCGTGGTATTTTGACCATGCCAAATGTAATTGGAATAGATATTGTGCCCCCTACATTTCAGTGTGGGGATTTTTCAAGCTTTTTTTGATGTGACCCCTAGTCCTTTTTATTTTGACCCGAATTCAACAGTGAAGAGGAGATGTGGCATAGTGGTTGGAGCTGCCAACTTTGGAAATGGGGGGCCAGGTTCGAGTCGCATTTTGTGGTTCTAGGCAAATCGCTTAATCTTCCTGAGTTGCACATCAATCAATCAATCAGGGAATTGTAAGCGCGCTACTCACCCGTGATGGTCTCAAGGTGCCGAGGGGCGGGGGATCCGCAGATCTGTTTAGCCGAAGAGCCAGGTCTTGAGGGTCTTCCTGAAGGTGTTCAGGGAGGGTGAGCGTCTGATGTCTTCCGCTAGCTCGTTCCAGGTCATGGCTGCAATGTGAGAGAAGGATCTTCCGCCTGCTCTGGCTCTATGGATGCGCGTGGTTTCGGCCAGTGCAAGGTTGGAAGATCGGAGGTTTCTTTTGGGTACGTGGAAGTTGATTCTGTCGTTGAGGTCACTATGATGTTACTTGTTGTCTCATAATTGTGGATGTAATGACAGAAACAGAAAAATACAAGTTGGATGGCACACTATGCTAAGCAGAGATTTCTGGCTTAGGTGTTTTAAGCCACGCCCTTAATTACATCGGCCACGCCCCTTGGAGAGACCCCCTAGTTTTTTCATCCCACTTGAAGCCCTGCGCTTGTACCTCATCACTGGAAATCCACACTGGTTTAATCTTCACCTCCTCTTTCTCCAGTTTCAAACCCACTCCAAAAATACCTTAAACCCAAGGAAGAAGGATCAACCAATTATTTTTCACACCCCCATCTTGCATCCAGCCACCCCCAGCAATGACCCATGCAAAGCTACATACTGGAAGGTGTATTAACCTATTTATTGTAATATAATATAAGGAATGTATAGCATCTTCTCACAATATCCTGGTTATTTGTTCGTACTATGTTCAGCGAAATTTGTTGCTACGTAATGCACTTCTTGTCGAACTGTTTTTGTTACCAAATAAATAAATACATTATTAACTAAATAAATAAATGCATCACAAAAAATGTCAGGTCGATTCTTTAATCAACAATTAAAAAGACTAAATTTAATGTTACTTTATGTGATTTTTTTCCTATGCTAGGTCATGTTATGGTGAGTTAGATTGTGGTGTGTGTGGAGTTAGTAAGATTTTTGTTCATTTGCAACCTTCCTCAAGTTCCATGAAAACTTAGCAATGACGCTCAATTTTTCTTTTGCTACATTGGCCCGAAAGCGTGAATGGTGTGACGATTACATATATGTTATTATGTAACCCTAAAAAACATTCTACTTAAGGTATGCTTAGTAGAAAACAGTGTCGCTTGACCCCGGATTAACATTGTCCGTAAAAAAAACTCTTTTAGAGGTAAACTTGCAGATAAAGAGTCCGCATACTTTTTCGAGTTTGGAGTTTGAGAACAGGGAAAATTATCTCACGAGCTGGAAAAAAACACCTCGTGATGTGCAGTTAAGCTTTACTTGGGTGAAGGCAAAGATAAAACGCAAATCTTTGTTAAGAATGAAAATCCGGAGCTTCCGACAACTTTGCAGGCAACAAGTTAGCATTGGCAAAGTCAAACTGTTGTGGCAGTGTTTTTTTTGTTGCTTAGTCACCGCAAATGTGCGCACATGTACATGTCGTCATGGAATGGGCTTTAAAGTATTACACATAGGTTACAAGATGGCTGCTGTGGATGAGCATGGGTTCACTGTAGACATCTTTAAATGCATTTTGTAATGTTTTAACAAGTGCTGTTCAAAATTGGCTGCCATGCATATACACATAGCCATGGCGACCATCATTGAATGCATCTTAGTATATTTTTATAAACTACATTCTAAGGTGGCTGCTGTGGATGCACACGCATCATAAGTGACATCTTTGAGGAGCACAAAACGATTTACATCAGGCGTGACATGCACACACAATGACAGCCATCTTGAAATGGTCAAAAGGCTATTTTAAGATGGCAGCCATAATAGCATGGTGGCCAGGCTAAATTTACCGATGGGGCTGTGGGAGCAAGAGGACAGTGGGTTGGGGATAGGGGATAGGGTGAGCAAGGGGTTTAAAAAACAAAGGGAAGGGGTTAAAGGGCAGGCGGAAGGAAGAGCAGAGAGACGAGGGCACAAAAGAATCCCTCACATGCACTGGACTGACATTAGCAGAAAAGGACACATGAAACAATCAAAATGTGGGACAGACACAAGAACAGGGAGGAAAGCCATTGAATCAGGAGCAGGTACTTGAGCTTGACAACATAGCCATTAACTCATAAGCAAGAAGTTGCCCCAAAGCTCACCCTATGTACACATAATATATTGGAAATAATAGCTCTTGCGGAGACCTAAAAATCCCCAATAAGATAATTTAATATTAGATAAGTGTACAGTGATTTTTGCTACAATGAGGCCCCTCGAAGCTTTAGAGGTAAAAATAAGTAATTCTGCAATTTATTGGCCTGTCAAGCTTAATAAGCATTTTTTAATAATAGAAGAAGAGGGCCAATACTTGCTAGCTAATTAGTGCCCATTGTAAGTGGAAATTGAAGGGCAATTCTCAGGCCTTAAGAGGCAATCATCCATATGAACATTTGTTTTGTGATCATTAAAGCATGGGTACAATTTCTCAGATTCGAGAGATGTGTGTAAAATTCAGTGTCCTCTAAATGAATAGCGTCTTTCTAGGTGTCCTATCAGCAATGCTAACTAACATCTTCAGAGGTGCATTCCCCCCTAAAACACTGCATCATGACACCGGACTCCATAAATATATGCTGCAAAGATGGTGCATAAGAACGTAGCAGTTTATGTTTCCATATACTTGTGGGAGGGAGAGGAGCTCAGGGCAGCTGCGGCCGGCACGGCTTGCGGGTGGTGAGACGATCATGCGCGGGGGGGGGGGGGGGCTGTTAGGGGGCACGCGGGTTACAACTTAAAAAACAAACAAACACTTACCTTCCCACCGGGTCCCGCGTCTTCTCTGCTCCTGCTCTCGTCTTCCAGGAACAGGAAGCACCCAGCACACAGGCTCCCCTGACCATTCACAATGCAGCATTGTGATTGTTCTGCAGCCAGGTGCTGGAGGGGTGGACATGTTTTCCACACAGGCTATAATGCAGTCTGCATGGACAACACTGAAAGTGCGCATGACGGTTTTGGACTGCCTGAGAGTGCTGACCAAACAGTCACTGCGCACTTAGGAATGTTGTACGTACCTTCCTCCCCTGCTCTACAGCCCCGCCCGCACCCTCACACATGCTGGCACAGCAGGAGGACAAAATAAAATGAAGTTATTACCATTTAATGTTTTCCTTTCTTTCCCTGCTTGGAGGCAGTGAGGCGACACTCCTCCTCCTTAACGGAGGAGCTGCCACTGGCCCAGGGTGAGAAAGGGTAAACTTTAGCCCACACAAATAACAATGTTAATGTGGAAGGGGGGTGGATAGGAGCTCACACTGGTGAAGGTCTTTGAAGTTCATCGTGTGGTTACGAGTCCTTGTAGTGTGCTCTCTTGAGGTCACTCTAAATGCCCTTTTTGAGTGCCAGCAAGGACGTTAAGTACACTAATGTTGACAGGAGTGTGCCACTGTAGAGTGTCATGGAGTAAGATGGCTTGGATTCGAAACTCAGCATGTTGATCGCTCGTGGTGGCTATGATGGTCTAGATGTCAATCTTGATATAGGGATAGGGACTTTTCAGGCCATGAATCAATTTGGAGACCAAACTAACAGAATTTAAATATTTTACCGGGTCCTGACGGGGTTGGTGCTGATATTTCTAGGAGGCGACAGATCAAGGCAGGTCCAAAATGTCACAGTTGATGACTTGGTTTAAGGTGGCAATAGCTCAAAGTTGAAGCCCGATGAGGACATTTTAACTGTAGTTATGCTTTCTGTGTGTAGGTCTAGTGAGGTGCTACATGTTTTGCCTGACTGGAAGAAGCGGTGTGCAGAGTGAGTTAAACCTGAGGAGTTGGAAGTGGGCTGGTGTCGCTCGTGATGTGATGAAGGTGACCATCTTTAAAAAGGATTCAAAATATAAGCCAAAGTGTCAAGCCGATGGGTTCTGGGTGTCAAGAGCAAAAGGATGGAAGAAATGTTTGACTATGTGGAAGTGGATGAGGGAAAGCAGTCAACATTCATTTTGGCAAAGTTCACCATGCAGAGGTGGATTGAAAACCAAAGGTGGGAGATTGTCAAGCAGTTTGGGATTTTTTTCTTGAGTTTGAAGAGAAGAAAGAGATGAAGATTTGTTCATCGGCAGATAAGAGCTGGTAAGAAAATCTAAATGACATTGCTAGGCGTAGTTGTGTAAGAGGAAAAGAACAGGGGATCATGAAGAAAGCCATCCGAGACATCCCAAAGATACGGGATGGGAGGGTAGGGGAGTCAGTAGAGCACAGTGAATGTATCAGAGCAGCTCTGGCTGTCCCTAGCAAGCAGAGTATGTCTGGCAGTATAGTGTGACTGAATGTGTCAAATATTTCTGGCATGTGGAGAAGAATGAGGCTAAGGTCAGGTGCGCATCACATGCAGAGTTTACGAGGTTAAACATCTTGATAAGGACTGATTCAGCTGAGAGTACAGAGACAAATCTGATTGGAGCAGTGCTCGGAGGCTATGTGTAGGGCAGAAGCGAGTGAATTGGTTTGACCCCAGTCATTTTAGAGTTTTGTAGAAAAAAAGTGAAGCTGAGGGTAGATGCCGGAGCAAAGCCATTGGTTACAGAGCTGCGAGAGAAGGGTTAATGTTATAGAGGAGGATAAAATCATTTCTCCAATCCAAGCTACCCTGGATAAAATGGTGACCAGAGGAGTGGTCCTTAGGATATTTGACAACCAGACACATTTTAAATATGTTGCTGAAGGTCACACAGAGCAATAATATCCCTGCTCGTCTCTGCTGTTAAAACATTGTGCTTGTTAAATTGCCTAGTCTAGTGGTCTTTCCATAGTCATAAATGAAAAGAAGAGAGACCTCCACTTCACAACTGCTGTAGAATCCAGTCTAGCTGCTTCACATGCTTAGAGCAGAATAACCAAGTCAAAATATTTGCTCAATTTGTTTAGAATTATTGAGTGCAAGTTGTTATAACTATTTATTACTCATTAATGGTCTCCACACTTACTGTTTTTGAAACAGTATTCACTTTTGGCGGACCAGGTAGTCTAAGAAATTTTAAATTGAAGGTGCATTCTTGTTTGATTTCGCCTATTCAAACTTTTTTTAAAATACATATTTTGAAATATATACTTTGCAAAGTTTTTCACAGAAGCAATTAACAGTACGATAAAACGCAGTAAGCCTTTCTAATTTCATCTCAATTCCAATTTGTAGGTTTGGTGCTCAGCAGGTATTGTGTGTCCTGAAATGTAAGGAAGGAGCTTCAAAATAGAAAAAGGAATTCAATAAATAAAATTTGCCATGATAATCAAAACACCATTCTGGCTTAATGCGCCCCTTTCAGGCATGCCGGCATTTTACTTTATGAGAGGCGGTGGGGCATTGAAGGGGCTGTGTATATAATGTGGCAGTGGGGCTTTGAGCCCATCAACACCTGGTCAACCATGATTGGGGACAGGGCTTAGAGCCCAGCGCTGCCCCAGTCTATACTCCCTAAAAAAAGAAAAAACAAAGACTTTTGAGGCAAATGCTGTTGTTTCTGGAGAGACTGTGAAACCACTGATGGACTTCGGCAGCCCAGAACCCCCAACCACGTGCTGGAAACCTGCTCTCTGCCATGGTTTCCAACTCATTTTGTGCCACTGTGTGATATCAGCTCTTCACTAGGAGACCATGTCAAGAGAGCCTTTATCAATGTGACACACAGTGACACTGTGTGAGATGGCATATCAGGCCTTAATTGGGGGCAATTAATGATTGCAAGGAACAGTTAGGAAGAAGGGCACCACCTTCGTGCAATATTTCTTTGAAAGTCACATTGTCAAAGAGCTTTCTCAAACATGGTATGTGAATATTGTCAGTAGAGTATGTCATGTTGTTCTACCACAATACTCAAGAGATCAAAATCGGGAGTGAAGAGGAAAATGGTAGAATTGTCCTCCTCTCAATACTGTTTCTCAACACAAAGATTCTACCGTTATATTGCTTGATGCCTCAAGAACCTTAAAGGTTCTAATCATAACGATGGTGTGGAAAAAGATGTTAAATCCAAAGCTCCTTCTCGTTGCTGTTAGAAGGGCAATCCTATTGAAATTGTAAAATACCCCTCACACACTGAAACCTGATTCAGTGTCATGCTTCATCATTGGGGTCTTCCCGTCCCTCTACGTGGCGGGGCGGGGCAGGGCGTACTACGACCTACGTAGACGCCGGAGCACTTATGTTCATAATGCGAGTTATGTGTGGTGCATGGGGAAGTAGGGTTGTGAAAAAAACAGCTAGGGAAGGCGCTAAAGTTATTTTTTCCACAAGCCAGGGATTTAAAAAAACAAAAATCACTATTTTTTCACGACCCTACTTTCCCATGCACTACACATAACTCCCACCACGAACATAAGTGCTCCCGCGTCTACGTAGGTCGTAGCATGCCCCGCCCCGTAGAGGGACGGGAAGACTCCAATGATGAAGCATGACACTGAATCAGGTATCAGTGTGTGAGGGGTATTTTACAATTTCAATAGGATTGCCCTTCTAACAGCAACGAGAAGGAGCTTTGGATTTAACATCTTTTTCCACACCATCTTTATGATTAGAACCTTTAAGGTTCTTGAGTTCTACCACAATAGCAACGCTTTAATAATGATCTACACTTATCTTGACTCCACAGTATCAACTAAATACATATTGTAATTGCATTTATATAGCGCTTACTACCCCTGACGAGGCTTTAAAGCGCTTTTCGGCGCTTAGCACGCTACTCCAGAACCTTAAAAGGATTAGTGGTGAATCAGTTTAGGGAAATTTGAACTTAATTTGAGCAGTGGACATGTCAGTCTGTTATTTGGATTGAAAAAGGATAGTGGAGAGATAGGAGAGAGAAGGGTTTGTATTTATATAGCACTTGGTACCCCTGAAGATGCATACAAGTGCTTTTCAGCGAGTACCACGCTACTTCAGAACCCATACAGGATTAGTGGTGAATTATTACAGGGAGATATGAAATTAATTTGAGTGGTGGTCTAGAAAGGGTTTGTTTGGAGATCATAGCAGCAGGAGGAGGTTTGGGATGAGTAAAGGGAAAGGGGGAGGAGACAGAGGTTTAGGAGGTTTATTTGGGAGATCAGAATTTCTAAAATGGGCTTGAGATGATGCAATAAGGGGTATAGGAGGGAAGAGTTTGGATACGGTTATTTTGGGGATCATAGTAGTAGAATCGGGTTTGGGATGAGTCAGAGAGTGGAGGTAGAGGATATATTGAGAAAGGTTTAAGGTGAGAAACAAGGTTGTGCATTTGTGAAGTTGATAATAGTAAATCTATATTGCTGTGTGGATGCATACATTTACAATATTAAGACATACAACCCATGCCATTAAACAGTTACGTTGTGGACTTTTGGATCAGGAGACCTGGTGTATTTCCTCCTTTTGGCCTGATTCTAGCTTCTTAGTGCATGCTTGGCGATGGCCAGATGGGATTGCAAATGCTTATAGTTAGTGGGTTGATAGAGTCAACCTTTATCCAGGACTGAGACCTGTGGCATATTATCCTTGTTCTCATGTTCAGAGCTCAGCATCTCTCTGTGCAGTGGAGCTTTCTCATTGTGCAGGACTGGTCATAGCTGCAGGGCCTCCTCCAAAGTCCTAAGGTTACTCCCAAACCTCGTGCTAACTAGCAACCTCAAGTCCTGTCAGAGAGGCATCCTTCTATGCTGATGTCGCAGGGCCACTCCGGAAGGTACATCTAATGGAGGAGCTAATGATTATCTAAAACGGTGGGCGCTGGCAGAAAGCTAGGGCCAACCAAGCTTGGGTTAAAAAAACATAATCTTAGTCAAAATGAGAGGCATCACTGCAGACTATATCTCTCGCATTTACAAAGGAAGGGAAGAACAGGCAACAACTGATCAACGATATGAAGGCTTCCAGAGACACAATGCAGACTTTCTGAGGGACTTTACATCTGCGTGCAGCTGCTCATGGAAAATGGCAGCCTTCCCATTGGGCATGATGCTGTTCCACATGGCCTTGGATCAGCTGTCCAGTTTTTGTCCACCACAACATCGGGTGCTACCACCTCTGTTTAAGATTGCCATGTAAGCCATGCCAGTATTTCACTTATCTATGGAATAAGCGACCTTGAGATGCTGGGAAAAAACACTCAACATGTCAAAGATATTTCTTAGGTCGATACTGGAACTATGCCCTCTTCTGAGGGTACATTCACAGTATCCACTTTAGGTGACAGCAATGCCACCATGCGACAGACGGCTGATTGAATTACCATTAGAGGTTTTTCTCCAAGGTGGATCCTGGCTTGTCAGGGGCCCGCCCTTCCTAGTGGAAACTTTTAGATGTGACAACCCTTCCTTTGTTAGTGTAGATGATTAAAGTCCTTGCCCGTGCAGGTGAATGGACGGTCCAGCAGCCAATCATTAAAACAGGCACCAAGTGATGAAACCTTCCAGGACAACATTCTTGTGTACAACATTCCATCTTTACATAGGGCATTAAGTCAAATTACATTGTAATCAATTAGAGCACTACAGTTGTACTGCCATTAAATAAGTGCTGGAAAATATGTTTACATTATCCATAGCA
Source organism: Triturus cristatus (assembly GCF_964204655.1). NCBI lineage: Eukaryota > Metazoa > Chordata > Amphibia > Caudata > Salamandridae > Triturus > Triturus cristatus. Next base: position 1,428,399,968 of record NC_140590.1, on the reverse strand, counting down.
CTAAAACAGCCCATTAACGAATTCAGCAATGACCATGACCCTGCAGGGTGGATTCTAACATCTTACAGTCACTCATAAATTTAAATACTAAAGGCAACAGAATTGAGACCCACATTCTGTGCCAGCTCCTCACTTCCAATCATCCTACCGCGTGTCTACCCCAGAAGCACTCCCCCCCTCTAAAATGAAATATAGGTTCCACATATTTTCATTCATTTTATTAAAAAACGTACATATATCATACATGTGAATACAGATTATTTTGCTGAATACGATGACTATATCATTTGATAAAGATCATATATGGATCGTCAATACAATATAAAAATAACACCTTTTGTTGCACAGATACACAGCATTGGCTCCTCTTTACAAAGTGGTGCAGGAGACAAAATTTGCACTTGCCAGAGAAATTGTTTGGATGGTGAGTTGCATATGAAACGCACAAAAAAGCCTCAAGTGTATCTTGAAGTAGAAGGTGGAGAAATCATAACTTCGCCATCAAAGGTTTGCAATGGTGAAAACACATTTTTAAATTTGCAAGGCTTGGCACTAATCTCGCCAGCAAAGGTTTCCAAAGGTGACTAATTAACTTGAAAAGTTTGCCACCTCCACAAAACTTCATTGTAGCCTGAAAATTACAGCAAAAAATCTTTGATGAGAATACTTTGTGCAAAAAGTTTGGCCGACACCATTTTACTGCTATAAATTGTATTTACTGGGTATTTTCTAACAAAACCTCCTCCACTGGCATTTTTTCCACATATTGTTTTTTCTTTTAACTTTGCAACCTCCGTGAAATTTTTGAAGCATGGAAAGTTTAACAAAAAACATAATAACTAAGTTTCGGTATTAAACATTTTCACCTTCTTATAACTTTATCTGGAAGATTGACAAAGTACCGGAGGTGTCGAGATTACATGAGCAGTTGAGGTCCATATTGTATATGATGACAGTGGACTATTTTGTTCTGCAGCACAAGGTGGTACCTGAAGCACACGCAGATATAAAACGATGGGGCATATTTACAAGCCCCTATCGCCACAGGAACATCACTTTTAGTAATGTTTCTGTGGCGACATGGCCCTTGCCTTATTTACAAGGCAGTGTTGGCTTAACGTGGCTTAACGCTGCCTTGTAAATGAGACACCCTTTCACGCTATACTTAGTGTGAAAGGGGCAGGAAATGGGTGTTGTGGTGGGCAACACCCATTGATTTTGACACTGCCCCGTATTTACAAGGGTGGCGTAAGTATGGGGCAGCGCCAAAATTAAGACCAGAGAAAACCTGGTCTTACCCTGGCGAAACAAGGAGAAATGCTTTATTTTTCCTTGTTTTTGATGTTTCCTTGTGTGCTGTGTTGTGCAACATCTCCCAGGACCCGTCACAATAAAAACTTCTAACACGTTTCATATTAGAAGATCCGAAACAACGTCCACAACAGCCACTCCACCACTACTACTAGCAGTAATAACATAATGCCTCTCACAAAAAAAACCCTGACCAGGAGCGGCCCGTGAAGGTAAGAGCGGTGAGGCGTTGGGGTCGGATTGGTGGGGGGATTCGACAGACGACAATGAGGAAAAATTAAATAAATAATTAATTTTCCCACATCATCGTCTGTTGAAATCCCCCCACCCGGCCTTACCGCACTTACCTGCACAGCCTGCTGCCGCCCCTGACATGTCACAGTAATTCATCCTAATAAAGTTAACAGTAACACCCGGCCTGCTATTCCATGCTGTCCCCCATACTACCTCTGACCCCCATGGCCACATCAAACAATGCCTGGACTTTTGGCACCTCAAGTGACTCTTCCAGGGTATGACCTACCTTTCCCTTTTCTTCTCCTCCTGTAGCATTCTGTTCCCTCCCTCTCAGCTCTTTACCTTCGGCACAGTGTCCACCTTCCCATAGTCTGTCACAGTCCTTCAGAATCTTTTACTTTCTCCTTTCACCTTAACCCCCTATATATTCATTCCTCTCGTCCTGCAGCTCTCTTTTTCCTTTCGTCTCATTCCCTACTGCACCCCCTTTGCCTCTCCCTCTCCAGCTCTACCTTCTTCTCACCCCTCCTGTGATTCACTAATTCATAACTCCTCCTGTAGCAATCCCCCTCCAATCCCTCAGATCCCACCTCTTTTTATTACATTCCTTCCCCTGCTCACCTCTCTTCTAGCTATACCTACTTCCACACAACCAGCTATCTTTATCACCTCTTCTCCCTAAGCCCCCTCTTCCTACCACATCTCTTTCTTTATGTCACATTCTCTTGCATTGCAGCTCTGCCACCACTAGTTGCTCCCTACACCATCTACCTATCTACCTTTCACCTCGCTCCCTAACCTCTCAATATCTCCTCTCCAGGTGCAGATCTCCATTGCTCCTGTCTCTTCTGTTTAAGAGTTCTCCTCCATCACTTCTGTTTCACAGGTCTCCCTTCTCCCTGATATGTAATCTCCTACAGTTTATTTCACCTCTTGCAACCTTCTTTCTCCATTCACTCTCTCCATTCAGCTTTTCCTTCCACACCCCTTTTCCAATGGTGGCTGGTGTTAGGGCAGGGTGACGGGAGGGGGTAAAAAGGGGGGCCAGACGGACTAGGGCAAAAAAAATATTAATTAGAACTTACCTTCAGCCGCATCGCGCTTTTTTACTCCTCTGCAGACAAGCTCCCAGAATCCCCTGTGGCCAATCGTTACCCTGCTCTCACAGCATGAGAGCAGCGTCAGGATTGTCCTGAGAGCCCTTGATTTGCGCTCATAGGGAGACTGGAAGTCTGTGCCTGATGTCTCCAACCCGACAACGCAGCTAGAGAGCTTCAGTGTGCATGTGGGTTTGGCAGTCCTGAGACTTCTTCTCCAGCAGCTTTCCATAGCCCTCTCATCTGCAGCTTCTATTGCACCAGTTCAGTCTATTCCTGCTGCTTTCCCACCAACCTCTAACTTCTTCACCATTTTCCCTTCTCGCTATCCTTTTCCAGTCCCACTGAAATGTTCTCTCCCCTTTTATCCGCTGTAATTACAACTCCTTTTACCATCCACCCTTTTGAGCTACAGCTACAACAATTCTTTTTCCCTCCACCTGAAGCTATTGTTCTCCTCACTTCTCCTCCACTTCTCTTCTTCCAACTTCCTTCCCACAGCACACATCTTTTTATGAAGCTCTTCCTCAATGTTTCATAGGCTTCCGCCATCCAACACAATACTGAGCTAACCTGACCCTGCTGAGTTGGGGTCAGTGGAATGAGGACAATAGTGTTTGGGGTCAACTGCAACACCCGGCCTTGTTTATATATTCATGCTGTTGGGCACAGGAGTCTGTACTATGGGTGCTGTCTGCAGACAGTATCTCATGCTGAAACACAACAAGTACTCCTGGGGTTCCTAAGCGAAAATCAGGTATTTCTATATGGAAGGCCCTAGTGGGGCATAGGAGGGAAGTCCTGTCGTGAAAAGAAATCCTAGGGAGTGGGGAAGGAAATAATTCCTTTTGTTTTAATTACCCTCACACACCCTAGTGATGTCACGCTTCATCCTCTGGTCACCCTGACCTCTGTAAGTCAGGGTGGGCTCAACCGTATTGCAGGGAGCTCTTAGTGAGAAAATGACCAGGGGGCATTAAAGATTAAAACAAATCATAAGCAGATCCCAGTATCCCTTTATTCTTGGATCTGTTGTGGTTATTAAAATATAAAAATATGGTCAATTGGAGTATTTATGGTCCTATGACCCTAAAGCCAACATGTTTCAGTCCTGGTTGGGCCTCGTTAGGTCCTGGACTTTCTTCAGGGCAACATGATACCCTCCCTGGAAGGGGCAGAAGGATATTCCCTATGCTGCAAATTATTTAAGGGCAGAAAGCTGCTCCTTATCGGTTTGTTCAAGACAATTATCTTTTTTTATTTTAATTTTCCTTTATCACTCTATCTGTGGAAAAAAGAGAAAGAAGAAACAAACCAAAAATACATCATTGTGTTTAGGTCACTGGACGTTTGTCACTGCTTCCCATTCGTGATGTGCTTGCCGGGACACCTGTGTTCTGTGCACACTCTGCAACACACATCATACCTAAGTTTTATGTGAGTCATAGGTTATATTTAGTTTTACCACACTCTACTTAGGTGTTGTGGTAATCGTTAGGGACAGGGGACGGGGGGGGGGTTGTTTGGTTAACACACCGCATAACAAACAAGAGTCTTGTCTGACTAAATAGTCTCAATCTAGTGAATGATGCCCTAGACGAGTGACCTGAAGCTATTGTTCTCCTCACTTCTCCTCCACTTCTCTTCTTCCAACTTCCTTCCCACAGCACACATCTTTTTATGAAGCTCTTCCTCAATGTTTCATAGGCTTCCGCCATCCAACACAATACTGAGCTAACCTGACCCTGCTGAGTTGGGGTCAGTGGAATGAGGACAATAGTGTTTGGGGTCAACTGCAACACCCGGCCTTGTTTATATATTCATGCTGTTGGGCACAGGAGTCTGTACTATGGGTGCTGTCTGCAGACAGTATCTCATGCTGAAACACAACAAGTACTCCTGGGGTTCCTAAGCAAAAATCAGGTATTTCTATATGGAAGGCCCTAGTGGGGCATAGGAGGGAAGTCCTGTCGTGAAAAGAAATCCTAGGGAGTGGGGAAGGAAATAATTCCTTTTGTTTTAATTACCCTCACACACCCTAGTGATGTCACGCTTCATCCTCTGGTCACCCTGACCTCTGTAAGTTAGGGTGGGCTCAACCGTATTGCAGGGAGCTCTTAGTGAGAAAATGACCAGGGGGCATTAAAGATTAAAACAAATCATAAGCAGATCCCAGTATCCCTTTATTCTTGGATCTGTTGTGGTTATTAAAATATAAAAATATGGTCAATTGGAGTATTTATGGTCCTATGACCCTAAAGCCAACATGTTTCAGTCCTGGTTGGGCCTCGTTAGGTCCTGGACTTTCTTCAGGGCAACATGATACCCTCCCTGGAAGGGGCAGAAGGATATTCCCTATGCTGCAAATTATTTAAGGGCAGAAAGCTGCTCCTTATCGGTTTGTTCAAGACAATTATCTTTTTTTATTTTAATTTTCCTTTATCACTCTATCTGTGGAAAAAAGAGAAAGAAGAAACAAACCAAAAATACATCATTGTGTTTAGGTCACTGGACGTTTGTCACTGCTTCCCATTCGTGATGTGCTTGCCGGGACACCTGTGTTCTGTGCACACTCTGCAACACACATCATACCTAAGTTTTATGTGAGTCATAGGTTATATTTAGTTTTACCACACTCTACTTAGGTGTTGTGGTAATCGTTAGGGACAGGGGACGGGGGGGGGGTTGTTTGGTTAACACACCGCATAACAAACAAGAGTCTTGTCTGACTAAATAGTCTCAATCTAGTGAATGATGCCCTAGACGAGTGACACACCGGGTAACTTTATTAAAACGTGCCCAGGTGAACATTCTTGCTGTATTGCTGGTTGTGCCCACGTTGAGTGTCGATTAACGTGCCAGTTTATTGAGCTGTGATTATTAAACGTGTGAACATACAGCTCTGGGTGGTGTAGATGTTTTATTTTGATTGCTAGTTGCCAGGTGCTAGGTGGTCTGTGGTTATAATATTTAGCAAGAGAAGTGTAGGATAGACTGTTTGATATATTGTCTATTAGAACATTGGAATGTTGTGAGCTCCATTGAAAACAATGGAGTGCCCTGGTATTCTAATGGCCGGTAGATGCCCGCAGCGCCAACATTCCAAAGTTGTCCTTCACAGCTTTTGCTGTGAACAAAGTCCTCATGAAGCTCGAGGGGATTTCAATCCTCTCTGGTACCATGAGGCCTTTGTTTTATGTGTTATAACATTCTGCCTTCTAGTGGCAGAAAGTTCTAATAGCCTTATAGCCCTCCGTAGCCAGGCTATCTCTGATGGAGCGGGCCTTTAATGGCTGGTATAGCACACTATGGCGGGCTATAAGGCTGAAGGTGACTTTTGTCCCTGGACTCCCCTGCCCAACGATGTTACAAAACGATTGTAAAGTTTCCATAGCCTGATCTTAGTAGTTAGTCTAATTCATTGTTTTCCAGCTACATGGCCGAGGACCTATGGTGCACACCTGGGTCTTGTAAAGTTGAGCCAAAACATTCTGAGGGTTCTGTGGATATGGTTGTGGGAGGAATGAGGGGGTATCTTATTGAGATGGCAATGCTTAACCAAAAATATGCTTTGGTGCCACATTATGCCGTAAGGTTGAGCTGTATCCTAATTAAAAAGTTCTCTTGTTTCTGTGAAGGAAAATTGTTTATGGAAGAAAGTGCTGTTGACTAAGCAAAACTTGTCCTACTTTGGCCCCATACTGGGTGCCGCAGTGAGTGCATGAAAGAGCAAGGATGTTGTGTCTACCATGTCCAGTTGAGTTCAGCGATGTATGTATGTTTCCTCACCAGTCAGACTAATTTTCTCTGTTGGCTGACAAGTGTAAAGTGTTGTTGCTGGCCTGTGATAGCTGCCTACATAGCATGTGTTAGCTGCCTAAGGTGCTTATTCTGTCTTACTTGTTATTTGAATAGACATGTCATCCTTTTGGAAAGAAATAGATTACCAAGAAGGAAACGATTTCCCACAATGCGTTAAGTAAGACAGCTCCACAATACACAAAACCATGCCATTTGTTCATCACATTCGAATGCACTGATGTCATCTGTTTGCAGGTTTGATACTATGACAATCTATGCACATTTTGCATTAGTAAAGATGAACAAACTCAGGTTCACAAAGCTGGAAAATAGGTAAGAGTAAAGGTACAAACTCAGACATACCCCGTATCATGGGCTAATATCCCCACTAAACATTTATGATTGAAGACTTGATCTAAAAGTATTGTCTCTCTCTATCAGCAGCTCTACATAAAGAAAGTGTGCAGCATGTGGGACTTCCAATTATTGTAAATAGGGTTTTTTCTCGTTTTACAGGTCCAAGCAAAAGCTGGGGTGAATTGGAGCACAGATATAATTTTAAGCTTATGGTAACACAGTTTTGTTCAGGAGCATATTGCTAAAAACTGCGCCCATGCTGGCATTGTGCATTTTATTGTATTTTAGCTATTTATTGTGTTTTACTGTAAAGATTTTAAGTAATCGTACGGTCAATAAAGAATTTGTCAATTCTCAATTATTGGTATGTCCATAACACAGGACATACAAAACAATATACACAAAACTTGGAAGTGATGAATAATGATCCCATACGTCTATCCTAACAAATCCATAAGGTCTGTTTTATATCATTCTCTTTGCCTACACAGTGACTGGTGGTGCACCACCCAATCTATTTTGCTGTTACTGTGTTAGCTGTCGGCAAGGTAATGCACCATTAAGAGTCCTGCACTTTGAACTTTCGAAAAAATTAAATATTGATTGGCAGTAACTAAACACAACTATATTACTAATATGCAAGCACTCATTTCAAATCATCTACTCATATTAGTACCATTTATAAGACATAATTTACCTGTTTCGTGGCAATCAACAAATTTAAGATGATTTATTTGAACATTTTACCCAAGGATTGTATATGCTTACAGATGAGCTCCCACAACAAAGAAATTTATATCAGTTGCAAAAACTTTAAATAACTCAGAAAAGGAAAGTAGGCCCCAGGGTAACTATGCTGGTGAACATATGAGTCCAGATAGATCATCAAATCTCAGACCTGGTTGTGTACAGAATACAGATCAACATCTCAGAAGCTTTCATATAATTTCAGGAAATCCCATATCGGTGCTACAGAGACAGCTATGCGAGTATTATAATCACCTACGGGAAACCTGATGGGAAACTGCACTCCTTCATGGATTCACCGTTTAAATGTCAAAACACTCTGACGATTCTTCCAGAAAGCAGGTGGATCCCCTGGTGGAATTACAGTAATTGTGCCACATGTAATTAAAGCTACTTGAAATTGCTGGAAGCAATTTACAAATTATGGAACCTCAGTGAATGCGTTCTTCGGTTTGGAGAAATAGTTACCACCTGAAGATGGGCACATCAGATAAGATATTTAGGGATTATTATAGAAAAGTTTGAAATCGGAAAGTTCAAAATCGGACGAGTGACAAATATTTTGTGCCATTAACTGAGTTTTCAGAGAAGGGCGCACACTGATGGTAGTAAAGATTTGTAGAGGGCGTGCAGAGGAAAGTGAAAGAGTCTGAGGTCAAATATGTGACTAGCAAAGATTAAATTTACATTTTAGAAGGTAATCAATGGAAATCAAAGTGGTAATTGTCTGAGGAGTAACCCAGAAAGCAGATTGAACACTTAGGCAAAGATGTGGGGGACCCACCTGGCAGTGTGCGTATTTCAATACTAAAAGAACTTTAACATTGTTAATGGATACAGGGGCTTAAGAAGTGATTTTAAGGGATATCCACGACATCTGGTTAGAATTGCAGAACTCTCCTGAGGATTGAAAGGTAAATGTAGGTCAGGTGGTTGCTGTGGAGTGGGTGCATTAGTTTGCAAGTGGAGAGGAACCACAGCACTCAGGATAGGCATGTTCCAGCAGAGCTGAGTCACTCTGAAAGAGCTTACTGGCAAGGGGAGTAAATTATGATAGGAACTGCCAGGGATGACGCAGCCATGCCTCTGTTGATGGGCGTTGCCTGGAACGAGACATGGGTGTTGTCAGTAACACAAAGTGGAGAATCCACTGAGTAGCAGGGGCTTTAGATGAACACCACAAAAATAGGCATAAGGCCTTTAATACCACAACGGTATTTTCCCTGGATCTAAACCTAATCTCTCCAAATAGTGTCTGGAAAAATTGGAAGAAAATCCCACAGCTCAAAGCTCTATTGAGCAATCAGCACAACGTGAATCACCACAGAATCTTTTATTGTTATCAGCAGAGACATGTTCTTTGCACTAATAAGGATAACAAGACTCAAATCATGTCAAAATTAGATGATTTAGGCATTCTCAATATCTATGTTTTGTCAATAGCAACCTTACATTGTGTCAATGGAGCAGGTATTATTAGAATGTATTTGTGTGCTTATACTATAGACCAGTGGCAGTGGCAGTCGGTCAGTCATATTAACTTTAATTCGGTTTGATGAACCATAAAATTGCACAATGCAAAGACATTATAAATACATAAAAGCTTAATAAATACAGATCACATCCCTTTACAGTGTACATATATTCAATAATTCCAGTCGTAATACATCAATTGATAAAAAACGGCCCCAATACAAAGATCAAGGCCAAAGAGACAAAAATCTCAAAAAGATAGTCCTTGAAAATCTTTCTATGTCAAGGAGGTTGGACGGACAAGCCCATGTCCTTGTGACAATTTCTCTAAACGGTGGCAGTGTATTTTATACAACTCATGTTTGAGTGGTGTGGTATTAAAGTGGTGCCCCAGCAGTCTGTCTCTTGTGCCAGCCTTTAAAATAAGATGCTCATAGCCACAGGCATAGCATGTCTTGCCCTTGGTGCTATCTGTGTCAATCCAACTGGTTCACTGACAAAATATCGAAGACCTAAACATCGTGCTACAGAAATATTGCGTCAAAAATATTGATCTCAAAAATATAGTTTTCCTATACATATAATGGTAAGTACACAAATATCGGAAAAAAATATTATTTTACACTAATATTGAAAAATATATACAAAAATATCGCCTTTTAAGATATAGATAGTTAAACATAGTAAATACTAAACATATTAATATGTAAAAGGAATATGATGTAAATTAAATATATTTAAATAATATGTAAAATATATATATATATACCTATTTAAACATATGTGTGAATGTTTCTGAACACATAAAATGTAAAACTATTATTAAAATAATGATTTTCATTTATATTATCATTTAAAAAAAATAATAATTTAATAATACAGAACGCTGCGGCTCGGCTTCTCTTCGCTCTTCTGTCTCTGGTTTTTATTTGCCACCTGCACTGGCTCCCAGTGGAGAAAATAATTCACTTTAAGGTCCTATGTATCTCCCATAAAATCCTCACAGGCTCCGGCCCCTCCATCTTGGCACAGGATGTGCCTCCCTGTGTTCATTTACAGGGCGTGAGGCACCAGCTTCCTCTCCGCCACGGTTTTCATGGCGGTGGAACCGCCATGAAAACGCTGTGGAGAGAAAACTCGAAATATGCTTGGCAGGACCACAGCAGTCTCGTCAAGCATAATGCGGCCTCTGGAACGCAACACCACCTCCAGGGAATGCGGTTTTCTGCCAGTGTCGGCTGACCCATGGCGGTCCGACCGCCTGGACTGCCACCTCTGCGCCACGACGAGTCTGGCGGTCCTCGGACCGCCGGACTCGTAATTAGGCCCTTTGTAATGCTGTAAATCCGTGAATGGGCAATGAGCAGATTGTGAAATTGTGTTCTATGCCAAATAAGAGTATTAAGATATTAGCACAGATTTGTCTTTTCCCATATTGGTAAAGAAGCCATGACCTGGTCACTGCACTCCACAGGTTTGCCTGATGTTAAAGTAATTGATTGAGACCCCTTATTCTGACCCCATTTAGGAGTTATGGTCTAGCATAGGCATCAAATCCTGAGGCTTTGTCAGGATTTGATGGCATTTACCAACCCATGCAGCTGGTCTATGAAAATCAAAGCTCACTGCTTTTATGAGTAGGGTGTGCATACACCAGAACGGTCGATTGACGAATATTGGAGTCCAATAATAACACCTGTATGTGTTCTCTGGTTGTTCATGTGCTTAGGTCAGGCCACTCGGAATATGCGTCTGTGGATGAAGTAGTTATACAGTATGACTGACTAAATTATGTAGCAGAAAACGATAAATTATGCAAAGCATTGTTCACATTCTGCGACAGTGTCATTTGGCTATTATGTCATGTTAAGGCCAGTTAATGCTTGCTGAGTATACATTTCAATCCATTGGTATCAATTAACACCTGAATGCAGCAATCAGCAATTGAAAGGCCAAGGGTCCACCACTCTGGGGCACCACCTGTTGTGCTTTTTTTTCTTTTTTAGTAATTTCAAACGCCTAAAGGTAGGAACACCTTTTTGTTGCAATCTCTGCACATTATGCAGTTGATGGATGGACCATGCGGCAAGTGCGGTAAATCAGTAATCATGCTGAAAACATCAAAGCTGCAGAATAGCATAATTGCTGTGTGTGGTGTCTTGCTGTGTCTTCTGGAATCTAGAACGCTTAGCGTGTTCGGGATTCCGAGAGAGACGGTTTGACCCAGGTTTGTCTGTAAGACATAATTGATGATGCTCCGCATAAATAAATAGATTTACCTTAAATGAAGTGTGCTTTGAAGAATCATCATTACATTGGCGACGATCGCAAAACATTGAAGAATCAAGCCTGGAGTCCAGCCCCGAGCAGATCAAGCGACCGCCATCCTCCGCTTTTACGGTGCCTTTCAGTGTTCCGATATTAACGCTGCATCACGCAAGCCAATCGGTGAAAATCCAGCATTCCCTGGACCTCCGATGAGACTTTTAACCATTTTAAACCAATTTCGCTATCTCAACGCTTGTATTGCTCAATGCGCAGGAGCGCGTTCGAGCGCGATGACATCATAACATCGGCGGCCATACTTTGGGATGCTCCTACGCAACGTGACGGCCATTTTAAGTGCTAAGTTCAACCATTGAACTGGATAGCACGGTTGCCACGCAACGAGCAAGGTGTTAAGATGCACATCGCTGATGTGCACAGCAACTGAATTTCATTTGAGATCAAGTGCACAAGTAAACTTTACATCGCTGATGTGCACAGCATTAACATTATTGGTTATATTGTTGATAAACAGTGACAGTGACAAAGGAGGAAGAAAACGAAGGCACACAGTTTAGTCACACACTGCTGATCTGCAAATATATATATAAAAATATAGATATATATATATAAAATAATAATAAATGATTAAAGCACTATTTTCACATAACTCTATTATTATTATTATTATTTTTGATTTTTGTTTATATATAAAAATGGAGGGTTTCAATGCCCCTACTCCATTTTTACCATCTCCTGGTGAACCTGTGTTGGAATGGAAACACTGGAAAGAGGGCTTTGAAGCATATATTGAAGCCATAGGTGGCGAAGACTATACTGACAAAAGGAAACTTGCCATGTTAAAGCATTGTCTTGGTGCAGAAGGCAGACACATTTTAAGCCATCTTCCACCCACTACCAATCGCATTTCGTCATCAGAAGAAGATATTTATGTATTCGAAGAGGCTATTACAAAATTGGATAAACGTTATATAAAAAAGGTCAACGAAGTGGTGTCACGTCACAAATTTCTCAGCAGAGGTCAACTGGTAAATGAATCCATAGACACATCTGTAAATGATTTAAGAATTTTGGCATCCAAATGTAATTATTCTACTTTCCATGATCAAATGATTTGTGATCAAATGGTACATAAAGTTGCCAATGTAAAACTTCAGGAAAAATTACTTGCTGCAGAAGATTTAACTTTGGACAAAGCTCTTGATATTGCTCATCGTTTTGAAGATATGCAATTGGGCTTGAAAGAGCTTGCTGAGCAAAAAGTATCAGAAATCAATTCTGTTAAGGCTTCGAATTCTGCAGAAGCCACGTCCAGCAAAGAGAAACTTAAAACTCAGGTTACTCAAGAAAAAAAAGAGTACATTTGTTTTAAATGTGGTATTCCAGGTCATTTGGCCAACGACAAAAGGTGTCCTGCTGTTGGCCAAGTGTGCAAATATTGTAAATTGAAAGGTCACTATACTAGGATGTGTAGAAACAAAAATAGGATAAGAAACAAAAATTTTGAACAAAAGATTCATAATGATGAGCATGTAAGAGAAGTTAAAGATGACATTAATGATGATGAATTTCTTTTAGTGGTTTATGAAATTAATAGCAATTTGAAGGATGCCCCATTATGTACTATTACTATTGGTGACAAAGATGTGAGGGTAATGGCTGATTCTGGTGCCAGACACACACTCATTGGTGATGAATGGTTAAAAGAATTTCCTCATGTGAATTTATCACCTCCGGATATTAAATTGGTTGGGTATGGTAGGAAACCCATTGATATAATTGGAATTTTTACATCCACTCTTAGTTTTAAAGGTAAAACCATCACTTCAAAAAACTATGTTGCTAAAGAAGGCTTGTGTCTGCTGGGGTGGCCGCAACAAAGAGATCTTATGATCACTTTAGACCCTAATCATCCTGATCAAGTTCTAGGATATTCGGATTTTATTTGTCAGATTGACGTTGATCCTGCATCTGAGTGGGAAAAAAGATTTCCGAGTGTATTTTCAACCACAAAGTTGGGGTTTCTAAAAAATTTTGTACACAAGATAATTTTAAAACATGACGCTATACCAAAGGTTCATAAAGTTAGGAATGTTCCTCTACATTTAAGAGAAGATGTAAAGGATGAGCTTAAGAGGCTCTGTGACCTTGACATTATAGAGGGAATAGAATCATCTATATGGTTAAGTCCAGTTGTAGTCGCGCACAAATCTAATGGAAAAGTCAGATTATGTGTTGACTTGAGGGATCTCAATAATAGTGTGTGGGTTGACAGACATCCGTTACCAAATATAGGTGAGATGTTCATGAAACTGAAGTGTGCATCGATATTCTCTACTCTTGATTTATCTAACGCTTATCATCAGATCGCTCTTCACGAGGAAAGTAAACATCTTACTTCCTTCATAACATCTGAAGGCGCTTTTAGATACAAGAGAAAGCCTTTTGGATTAATTTCTGCATCCTCTGTGTTTCAAAGGTTAATGCATAAATATTTTTTTAAAACATGGATAATGTGCTGTATTTCCAAGATGATATTTTGATTTTTGCCTCCAATCCTACTGAACATACTGACATTTTACATCAAGTTTTGTGCATTCTACAAGATAATGGTTTAACTTTGACTAAAGATAAATGTACATTTAGTGTATCATCTGTTGATTACTTAGGCCATTCAATTGACAAACATGGAGTTTCTCCCAAGCAGAATCTAATCAGGACCATTGATCAAGCTCCTGATCCACAAAACAAAGACCAGTTAAGATCTTTTTTAGGTCTTGCTGAATACTATGCAAAATTTATACCATTGTTTGCTGACAAAACTGTGCATATGAGAAACCTACTAAAAAAAAATGTTTTTTTTATGGGATGACAATTGTAGAAATGAATTTAAGCAATTGAAAATGTGTATTTCGTCTGCACCTGCCTTGGCCACGTTCAACACTGCTCATGATTCAATAATTGTTTCCGATGCCAGTAATGTTGGGTTAGGTGCAGTTTTGATGCAAAATCAGGATGGTCATTTAGTCACTATTGGTTTTGCATCAAGACCATTGAAGAGTGCAGAATGCAAATATTCAGCGTTAGAAAAGGAAACTCTTGCTTGTTGGTGGGGAATAGAATATTTTCGTAAATATGTATATGGTACGGCATTTAAAGTCAGATCTGATCATCGTCCTTTAGTGGATCTCTTTACAACAAAAGGTTGTGGTAGAGCCACTTCAAGAATCGCTAGATGGCAATATAAATTACAGGATTTTCACTTCCAAGTTGAATATAATCCGGGTGTGAGGAATATTTTGGCAGATTGCCTATCGAGATTACCTATAGTTGATGACAATGTGGTAGAAGATGATAATGATCTTGAAAAGGTGATTTCCATTTGTGAAGTGTCTAATGGGTGTATACAAGAGAAGGAATGGAAACTTGCGTGTAAGAACGATGTCGTACTTAGGGAAGTAATTGAATAAATCAAATCTTCATGGCCAAAGAAGGCTGATGTTTCGGAGTTGGTGCGTCCATTTTTGCAAGTTTCTCATGAATTGTCTTTAAAAGATGATATTTTAATGAGAAGTCTACAGCTGGTGGTTTCCATGGATTTACAACAAACAGTTTTAGATATCGCTCATGAAGGCCATCCTGGTATGACAAGCATGAAACGCAGAATTAGAAGTGAATTTTGGTGGCCAGGCATGGACAAAGCTATTGAACGTAAGGTTAGGGATTGTATTGAATGTTGCATAAGTGATAAATCTCAGAAAGTTATTACATATGATCATCTTCCTGTGTCCAGGCCATCTCGTGTTTGGCAATGCGTTTCTTTAGATATTGCTGGTCCCATATGTCTTGGTCAGAATCCTGTGTATGCAATTATACTCAATGATCAGTTATCTCAATGGCCAGAAGTCAATATTGTTCCTCATGTAACTTCTAATGTTGTTATTACATTTTTAAATGAAGTGTTTGAGAGGGAGAGTTTCCCAGAATCTCTTGTAACTGACAATGGAGTACAGTTGACTTCTATTGAAATGAAAAGTTTTTTCGAAAGGCATGGTATCAGTCATGAACGCTCTTCTGTCTATTATCCTCAGAGTAATGGAATTGTAGAGAGGTGGATTAAAGTCTTTAAGGAAGGCTTACAATTGGCTATTTCTAATGGTAAGAATTGTAGTCAAGCTATTAGTGAAGTTCTTTGGAGTTACAGGAATACTCCTAGGAGCATCGGTGATCTTTCGCCTTTTGAGAAAATGAGGGGAAGGAAGAGTATATCTAATTTAAGCCAAGGATGGATGAGAGATATATTTATCAGTAAGAGTGACAGTGGTGTGTCGGATCAAGGTGGAGTTGATAAAGGTGTTATTTCTCCGGTTAAAGTCAATGACTGGGTTCGTGTGAAGAAAGGGAGGTTTGTTAAAGCTGGAGAATCTCGTTATTCTCATCCTTTGAGAGTGGTTTGTGTGGGTCGTCAGGTGGTGGAATTATCTGATGGTAATGTTTGGAATCTTTCAAAGGTTGTGAAGGTTCCTCAGTGGTTGTGGCCTGATAAAGAGGTATCCGTCTCTACCGATATATCATTACCCAAAATTTCGAACAATAAAACAAATTGGAGAAAGTTTGTTCCTACAAAAGACAGTAGTCTGAGTAAGTACCGTGTAAAAGGTCACGACATATACCTGTTTGGTATAAGGATTATCTTGTACAACATAAGTGATGTTCAAAGTGTGAGCATACAGGTTATGTAGTTAATATGCCATTCTTTTAAAAGAAATGTTTTTTTTTGGTTTTGTTCTGTTCTGTTCTTTGTGTTTCTGAAGGAGGGGAATGTGTGGTGTCTTGCTGTGTTTTCTGGAATCTAGAGCGCTTAGCGTGTTCGGGATTCCGAGAGAGACGGTTTGACCCAGGTTTGTCTGTAAGACATAATTGATGATGCTCCGCATAAATAAATAGATTTACCTTAAATGAAGCGTGCTTTGAAGAATCATCATTACACTGTGCCCCTGGATATGCTTCAACAGAAGATGTCAGCACTGGCACTTGTCTTTAACCAGGCCGGACTGGGAACCACAACCGGCCCTGGCAAAGTGCTCGGCCGGCCCCCCTCCGAGGGGGAGAGGGGGGGGGGGCCGCCAAGCTTTTTGCCAGGGCAGGTTTTCGGCCGATTTTGTTACAGGGCCGATTTTGCAAAAAAACAGCCCTGTAACGAAAACGGCCCCCAGGGGCCCAAAACCGGCCCCCACCCGTGCAGCGCACCGGGGGATTGCCCGGTGCCCGCTACGGCCAGTCCGGCCCTGTCTTTAACTCACTTTTCTTTCTACCTCGTGCGTTCTTCACAGTTTTTGCAACATGTGTCAGATGACCTTCGAGCTCCTGAGGAAGTATTGACTAGGAATTTGTCTAAAAATATTGACTACCTATTTAGCATAAATCTACGTCGTCCCTTGTTTCCTAATAAATATGTCAGTTTGGGACCAAAATATAGGGATATTTTTATTCTCCTTAAAGTATAAAAGTCAGGCCGCAACCAAGCATGATCATAGATTACAGAGAGGTCGCTGCAGGTGGAGGAGTGAAATGCAATGATCAATCCAACATCAAAGTTTCCTACCCAAGAAACGTCTGTGCAGAACTGCACTTGTAGAGTTAGTGAACAATAAATCACGGTTGTGATGGTTGAGCTCTGGAGAGCTAGAGGAAACGTATGATTGGGTGATTGGGTATCCTGGCCTGCTGTGTCAGAGGTGGGCTGATAGGTGACCATTTCTGAGTTACGGCAGAGCCAATCACATGCAAGGATTATGTCTGACATGTATCAGACCCTAGTCCATCCATCTCTAGCTTTCAGAGACTGTGAGCAAGTGTATTGTTTCCCCTAAAAGCAACAGGGTGAACTGACCATTAACCTCACCAGACTGCATCAGAGCATGAAGGTTGGCCCCTGCTGATTTAGGGTCACCTCATTGCATGTGATCACATCCCTCCTCCCATATTAAGCCTGTAGCACCTTCAGCAGAGACAGACAATCTGTACTTAATTACCAATCTTGAAGACACCAGTTTGCTAAAGCCAAGTTGTGCATGCAGTCACCCAAATAGTGACCGCTCCCCGGGAACTTCTTCACATCTCAAGAACAAGTTGTCCATAAGGGAATCACTTATATTTGAATAACCTTGCTAAAGAGGTTAAAAAATGCAAACTAATGCAATTAATAATCATATAGGGATGCTGCTCTTTCAAGCAATAGGTCTAAGCCCATTTATTCTCTGCACCAACCCCTCTTTTCATAGTGGTAGTCATAGTGCCGAAAGTGGGATGAGATTCACTGTAGGACTGCAGCTTTAAAATGCCGGGGCTGATTGTGGCGTTCCCATGCACTCCAGGAGTCAGTATGCCTAGGGTGACTGTAGCTAAGGTGTCCAGTGGAAGCAGCTTTGGCTTGTTGCCAAGATAATCTCTCCTTAAACCCATCCTGCAGTGCTATGCACGAGGCACTGCACTGATTTCACTCCTGGCTTTGGTGGACAACAGACCCAGGGTGGTTGTGAGAGCTGGAAAGTCAATGGCAAGGAAGTGATTTTGCATAGGTTTACGGCTATCGCTGAATAGATTAACAAATGGAATCAATTCACATCAAATCATGCAGCTAGTTTTCCACTGATAGAAGAATGTGACAGAGTAAAACGAAAGCCATGCTGCTCCTACAAACGGGGTAAACACAGTGTAGATCTGGAATATCCTAGAACGCACATTGAGTACTTTTAACGTTTTTGGATTATATTTTGCACTTGTTTTGGCTGCTACTCAACTGTTCTTTGCACAATTGGGATATGTTGTACTCCCACACTCTTGCTGCTATTTTGAAAGTTGATTTTCTAAAGAAGCTGTTATTATACATTGTTGTACAATGTTTTAGAAATTTGCACATGTAGCTGCTGCTATTTAATGCGTTTTTTCACAAAATTAAATTATATTTCGTTTTTAGGTTTTGTATTGTTTATCCAAATACTCTGATTGTTTCCGAACACCTTTCTGTTTTTTACCAAGCAACTGATGTTATGTACATTATTCTAAACTGAATCTATCACAAAGTTACTATTATTTAGTATGGATGTACACTTGTGCCACTTGTTTTGGTGGAGGTTTTTAATTAGGACTTTGTTGCTGATTATTGGTCTTAATGCTGAGAACCCCTATTTGTATCTCGGTTATTAGGGTAATTGACAATATCCATTTATGCTATGTAAGGGAAAATCTAAGACCAGCTATGAAAGGTTTAGATATTTAATAATGGACTGAGAAATGAATTGTCCTTATGTTTTATTAGATTTATTATGTAATAATTGTATGTATATTTTATGTAGACCTCATTGGAGATTCAAATCTTTAATAAATATTGAATTGTATTGAATTGAATATTGAGTGACTACAATATCATGACCAAAATATTAAGGATCAAAATATTGACAAGTAAGTGTGTGTAGATTTTCTATGCCTAGGGGTACAATATCAATACATGGCCTCTAATTTATTATGCAGTTTCCATTTGTACCCTATTTGACCTATGAAATATTCAAACACTTTGATTGGCTCCCCTCCATATCCCTCTGGCTTTACGCCTGGTTTGTGCAATTTAATTTTCCCTTAGATGTTTTCTTCATAGTCTTTTTCAATTGTCATCTTGACTCCTGAGTTGTACAACATTTCATCACATGTCCTTGACTTATTACTTTATCCATTGGTCTATCATCTTTCACACCAACAACTTGGAACACTATCGCATCACATTCCTCACTTACTTTATTGCCATGCCTGAATGCTTTGGGTGTTCTGCATGCTATTGAAAAGTGCCTCTTTTCCCCACAACTTTTAAACACTGCCTTTAGTGCTGGACAGTCCTTGCTATTGGCCAGATGTCCCACCGCTCCACATCTGGAGTCTTTTCTGTTAAATGCCATCACATGAGCATATTTTGACTTGTGAATTACAGGCTGTACCAAATCGTTATGTCCATGTTCTTTCTTTATTTATTCCACACACAATAAAATGTGTTCTGTTTTCTTCACAAGGTGTAGCATTTCACTTTGTCCTGGGTCATCTTCCAGTCAAAGAATTGTCAATAACTATGTTTTCTTATATTGATGTATTGTCCCTGAATGCGTGACCTGATAGTTGACCTCCTCAATTCAATATCCAATTCACAAAATGTAAAGTTATTGTAAACTTGAACTTTTTCAAGCACACACTTATCGCATAATCATTTAACCAGTCCGATATTTGGCAAAGCAGAGCGGTTCTTACGTAGTGATGTTCCTGAACCAATTTGTCTCCCTAATGTCTCTTCCAATAATCACTGGGATTGGTTGTTTCTAGGTGAAACCCACATTTCTTCAAAGAATTGTCAATAACAATTTTTTCTTATATTGATGTATTGTCCCTGAATGGATTGAATGACCTGCAGTGATCACCATGAAGTTCTTCATGATGTTTCCACTTTATTAAGACTAGTCAAAGCACTCTTCCCCTGCACATCCACTTCTGTGCAGACCAGTTACCGTTCTGACTCTCCCTTGCATCTCATGCCATGTCGCGTGTTGCCATGTGCTTTAACTCACAGCACACACGTACAGAACACGTGCATGCCCACACACCACCAGCTCCCTCTTCCCGCTCTCATACCATCAAATTTTCCCATATGGCTGGTTGCTCATCTCACCTCCACAAAGCTTGCGCGTTAGAGCATGTCCCAGAGCAAGCAGAGATTTCCAGTACCATTGAAGTAGGTATGTGGTAAATGGTAATTTGCTGTGGTTTACACGTCACCAAAGTATACGTCACACTCGACAAAGTCTCAGAAGGACTCCAGTGGCACACAATTATCTTCTAGTTCTGGTGGAGCCAAATCTTTGAAATATTTTATCCAATATCATTAACTATGAATATGTCTTGAAAATAAGTGGCAAAGTATTTTAATTGAGGCTATCGAGGTACCTATATACTGGTACTCCAAGAAATCTCAAGACAAAACTTACCATTGGGGTGAACACACAATTCTGTGATATGCTTGGCTTGAAGGATCAGAATGTCTTTGGTTCTTCATTTCTACTCATGCCCAATGTGAAAAAGTCACTGACAAAGAATAGATCATGAGATAAAGTGCAAGTTTATTCCTGAAAGTGTCTCATCCACTTCTCTCCAGTACAAGACCCTTCTGCCTTAGTGCATATTCTATCCCTTATTCCATATCTTATGCAACCTCTACATTCTCTATGACAATTGCGTATTCCACAATCACAACCCTAAGCTGTACAACGAGCACCAATGCTCTACTATCAGGACAATTTCAGTTTACTAGCACACACCCTGAAAGCTTTGCAGGGCTTTGGATGCAGCTCATTCATACTGCACCAAAAATAAGTTGAAACTCAGGAGCTGCAAACCAAAGTTGATGGTAAGGGGGTCTATATTTTACCGGTAAGTATCAACGAACATTTGTATTATGGGAAACTAACAAAGAAAAGAGAAAGGCATTTCCGTATTTAGGCATCAAACTTGAGTCAATTAAAGCTAGAAATCTAACATTTATGAAAGGCTCAGACAGGCTCAAGTGGCAACAAAGAGGATACAGAGCTGTGTAAAGAACATGGGGCCAGATGTACGAAGATTAGAAATAGCATTTTCCTAATTGTGATTTCCTGTGAATCGCAATTAGGAACTCGCTATTCCTAATGTATGAAACGCTCTTGAGTTTCATTAGTGATTCCTAATGGGTTGCAAATAGACCTGTCTCATACATATTATCGAGGTAGGTCACAGGGATGGTGGCCGGCTGGGGTCAGTAGACCACCACGTCTGTGACTGCTTTTAAATAAAGCACGTTTTTTTAAATGCATCCCATTTTCCTTATAGGAAAGCGGAATGCATTTAAAATGAAAGAATGAATGATTCAAGTTTCATTTTTTAAGAGTTGGCAGTTGCTACCTGGATGGACAGCTGGCTCAAGTTTAACTTGGACAAGACCGAAGTACTCATCCTGGGAACCCCCCCTCTCAGCCTGGGATAACTCCTGGTGGCCTGCCGCACTAGGGCCCCCTCCCACTCCTACAGACCGTGCAGGCAACCTCAGCATCATACTGAACTCCTCGCTCTCAATGAACCGCCAATTCACCGCAGTATCCTCATCGTGTTTCCATTCTCTCCGCCTGCTTTGAAAGACATTCAGATGGCTCCCCACAGAATCCAGAAAGACGGTTAGCCACACACTCATCACCAGTAGACTTGACTACAGCAACGCACTCTATGCTGGCGTCACCCAGAAACAGCTCAAGAAACTGTAGTGTCTAGAACGCCACAGCCACACTGGTCCTCAACATCCCCGGCACAGCCACATGACACAACACCTCCGACAACTCCACTGGCTCCCTATCAACAAGCTCCTCACACATGCCTACAAGGCCCTCCGTGACACAGGAACAGAATATCTGAACCACCGCCTCGCTTTCCCCACACCCCCCAGACCACTCCGCCCAACTCGCCCTGGCCTCCGTACCACAGATCCACAAGACCAGAACCGGAGGAAGATCCTTCGCCTACCTCGCCACCAAGACCTGGAACATCCTCCACCTCAAGCAATCTGCGTCATTGACCCATTTCAGGTAGGACCTCAAGCCCTGGCTCTTCGACTGAACCTCCACACTCAGACTGATCAGCAGCCCTCACCCCCCACTCAGCTCCTTGAGACCCTCATGGGTGAGTAGCCGCACTTTACAAAACCCTGATTGAATGATTGGTCTGTGGGACCACTGCCTGCTCTTAAAAATATAAATGTTCAACATTCTCAAATGGGAAAGGGTCCGTAAGGAACCCCTTCCCTACCACCACTTTTAAAATGGTGGTAAAGTATTACTGTTTTGTGACCGGACTTTGGTCCATATTGGTATTCGGAAGGGACGCCAAAAACACATCCCTTCGAAATAACAAATCGCATGACAATAGAGAAATGGCGAAATGAACTAGACACATTCATGGGTGCAGAGATAGCAGTATTTCTGGCACGGGGTTGCCCTCAAAAACACAGGAAAATATGGTCTCGATGGGCTTCATACCAGGGCATGGACCTTCCTCCTCTTCCTTCGCAAAACGGTTTCCATTGGATGTCATGGGTCATAATGTATGATATATTGTTTTCTTTCTTTGAATATGCATTTGTATCTAAATTTGCTTGCCTATGTGGATGGGGTGGGAAAGTCTGCGTAAAGTTTAGGGTTTCATTTTCATTATATATATATACAAACTGTACCAGATGATATTTTCATGTTTGGTAACTTGTCAGTATCTTGTCTCGAATTGGATTATGTTGGGCAATCGGCCCAGTGGTTCTATAAAAACTCAATAAAATATGTTTAAAAAAAAATACCAAATCGCATATGTAAATTGTGATTCGGTAACAAGTTACCTATTTCACATTTTGCATTTTTACATCAGGAAAAGCATGTACTGGTCTCAAGTAGCCCGATTCTATGAATTGGGCCGTTTGTGAGCAGAAAAATGATTTGTACATCTGGCCCTTGGTCAGGAAAATAGCTGCTTAGTCGGATGGAATTATCACAGCAAAAATGAGAGTAACAATCTGCTGTAAGCATGAATTCAAGCATGCACATCATGAATATGAAGTAATCACTCATACACAGAAGAACACTCACTATTAACTAAATATGGAGATTGCCAGAATGGGCAGGTTGCATTACAGACTTTATGGTTGTGCCCTACTGGTTCTGAACCGCTACACTGCAAGCTGTCTCATTCCTCTTTGTTAGCACCACTGAAGGTAAATACCTATTTCTACAGCCGTGTGTAGTTGGACTTCTTTATGGTGTGGGTTTTGACTGCTGTGAAACTGACCTATTGGTAACAATTTAGAGTGGGCTTTGGTCCTTTCTTCAACCTCGCTCTTTCAGCCATTGGCTCCTGACTTTGGCAATCACGTCGTGGCCCAACCGCTGGAGTATTCTTCTCTCATCTAATGGCTGTTTGAGTGTCTCCTTCCGCATCCACACAGGTGCTTGCATTTAGCTGCATGAGGCAATACTTTGCAACTATAGCTCTTTCTGTCAGCCCCAGCTAGCTCCCCCCTTTTATGTCACTCTAATGTGTATGCTAGTGCATTAGCAGATAAACCCAGAGCGATTACATTGCCACTGCTTGTTTGTTGTAGTTTACCCCTCCAATTTATCTTGCAAGTAAACCTTAATCACTCACAGGCAGTTCTGCACAACTCATGTTCACAGTGTGCAGTCATGCTTGTGGTGGAGATTCAGCCAGGGCTGTTTACGCCTTCTCAAAAAGGCACTGAACTCCACATTTATACCGTATCCCTATTATTCTCAAATAATAAAAAAAAACTGGTATAAAAACATTACAAGCAAACTCTCATCTTTGAGAGAACACTGGAAGCAGTCATCATGAACCGTCTGTGGTGTAGACTTCTGAGTGACCGACATTAACCTGAATGACAGTTAACTGAGAACACGGCACCTGGGGGGACTGCGTAGGAAGGGAGTTTACGGGTCAAAGAATGCAAAAGCTTAAAAGAAGCACAGATAACTGAGTTGAGTGGGTGGAAAAAAGACCTCACTTACCCACTATGACGGCTGCAAGGAATGCACTGTGCACTCTCGTAGGCGTCTCACAAGACTTTTCATTCTACACTTCTGCTGTCACTCGTCTCAGCGTTTGCTTGACTGATTGCATCAGTTTTTATAAACATTCTCTTGTCATTATAATTTCTATTTGATATTTTCTTCTATGCTATGGCACAAGAGGCCCTTTGCAAGCTGAGAGTGCGTAATACATCGATTTGCATTAAAAGGGGCATAGATTGGTCAGTACAGCCCTTCCAAGTACCATGCATCAGGGGTTAGACTAACACATTTTAGTGTAGTGGTCCGCATCACCGCACTAAAATGAATAAATCATGCATTTATAGTGCCTCCTGACACAATCCACGCAGAGGCAGGCACAAGCGAGACGGGAACGCCGCCCTCTATAGAATCACTCAGGCAAGCAGCGCGCTCTGGCAGAGTGAGTGCCGCCCTGGTACAGTTGGAACCGTTTACTCATCAGAAACATGGCAGTGAGTACTGAGCGGTTCACTGCATATACCGCAGCAGCAAACTGTAAGTCTTTTTACTGCTGTTGAATTACATGTGTTTTGATTGGCTGATTGCAGTGGAGCTCGGGCTGCAAGGCCAGTGATGCAATAAGCCAATCAGATGGCTGTGCTCACTTTTGAATTCCAAACCTGAGAGGTCGTCCCTACCGTCAGATATCTATTCCCACTTCCTATTGGCTGATGGCATTCGGCTAGGGTGGGACATGTGGACTGAGCGCATTGCATGCACAATGCATCTGATTGCACCTGCGTGTGCAGCTCGGAGGCCGCAGAGTTGGTTTACAGTTTTGGTTATTCGTTCTGAGGGCTTGTGTGTTTAGAGCTGTGGCTTGCTTATCATTTTCAGGGCCTGAAAAGTGTGACACACTTGTGCGCCTCTGTGTGTACATTGAGGAATACATCAGCAGCCATCCTCTGCATTCTGCAGCTGCTCATCCTTTTGAAAAGGTAGTGTAACCATAAATATTAGTAAATTAAAAAAAACTTGTTGTCCGCGTACTCACTTGGGGGCATATCAACAAGGGCTTTATCTCTGCTTTTTTGGCTTTAAAAGCCAAAAAAGCAGAGCTAAAACTAGCGCCCTATCAACAACAGGGTGCTAACACGCAAATTTTCATGTTAGCACCCTTTTACTCTACGCTTCCCCTTGCATCTCTAATGAGATGCAAAGGGGGCGTTCCAGAGTAAAATAATAGGAGAAATGTCGCTAAGCGACATTTCTCCTATTATCAAGAATGTCGCTAACCCTGTTAGAGACAAAAAAAGCAGCGCTAACCGCGGTTAACGCTGCTTTTTTACGTCTGCTAATTTTCAGACTTAGCCATGATATCCTATGGAAGGAGGATATCATGGCTAAGTTTGCCTGTCCCTATCAACAAGGTAGCGTGTGATTATCACTGGGTTTCCAGCGATAATCTCACGTTAGCCTGTTAGCGTGTAGATTTTTATCGCTATTGAGATAAGCGTTGCTAATAGCACGCTATCTCAGCGATAAAAATTCACGCTAGCCGGCGATAATTATCCTCACGCTAATAGCGCTGAGCGATAATTATCGCCGGTTGTTGTTGATATGCCCCTTGTTTTGTTTTCTGCCTGGCTGGAACTCTAGTGCATCATTATCGCAGCCAGACACTGTGGCGCGACTCCGGTGCATACCCAACAAATGAAATCTAAAGTTGCTTCTTTTTACCATTTATTTTAATTGCAAACATAAAAAAATGTGTGCAGACCAGATCTAAACAAGTCATTGTGCTGTACCACCTCCGCACCAGACACAACACACTGAACAAGGATATCTTTGCTTGTGTGTGTCTGTTGGCTGTAGAGGCCCCCAAGGTTTGGAGAAAAGCCCTCTTTAAAGCTTCTCAGACTTCACTCTTTTAATTTATTTTGCTCGCTGTAGCAACACACAGGGGAGCATTCCTGAAATAAATTAAAAGGGGCAAGGCTGAGCAGCTTTATAGGCCATAACATTATGCTCCCCCACCCCCCAGTCATTCATTATCCTAATTTTGCTAAAAGGGGTTAGTTTGGGTAGAAATGCAATATTATTAGTAAAAACAACCACTGTGGTACGTTTTAAATCTGGGGTTTGTCCTTCTCTGGACCAGACACTCTTAAAATATACTGCCTCCTAGTATGAATGACATGATACTCATTCCTGCACCTTGTAATCCTCATTGTTTTATATAACATTTCATAGAATGAATTACATATGAATGATCCATTGCCTCTGTATAAGGTGTGAGATTTTTTTAAAGTGCTCTGACACTGCACTGGTATGAGCAGCGCTATAAAACAAATGAAATGCATGTGCGAGAGGGGCTATGAAGAGATGAGGGGCATTAATGGAGGCTGGTAGTAAGGGAATCTGGGAGAAGACGGTCTTGGGGGAGCCAAAATAGATTGTTGATCGGGGCACCAAATGCCGGCTCTGAGAGAGTGAGCGAGGGATGTCTGTCCTTGTGCTGTTTGACATTGATAGAGTTGTCAGTTTGGGATGGTGTTATACTCGGTCTTGGCTGTATGTTTATATGGATTTTAAAAGTTCATTGCATGTTGCATAATGGAAGTGGCAATCTCTTACATCCAGTATTATTTGCTTTTGTATTTAACTGTGTGTGTCTTTGCATATCTGCAAAGAGAGTTAATAAAGTACTGCCTCGTAAGACGTGTTTATTGTTCAATATCATGGTTACATCATGGTTACACAATTGTTTTAGAGTACAATGAGCTTACAACAAGGGCACAATGTTAGTGCCCTTCCATTTCAGCTTCAGTTTCGAGAATTTAGAGCTTCTCTTTGCTCAAATGGGTGCAATTTCTGATAATTGACTGTTTCCATGGACTTCATTGCTTGATTTTGCTCGCAAGAAAGTGTCACTCATGGTCATTGAATGTCACTCATAAGTTCACTGAAAGTATGAAAATGTCACACATAAGCAATCTGAAACCTCTGCAGCTATGGGGGGGGTGAGCTTCAGATTTCCCGACAATCACGCTGGCATGTAATGTTATTTATGATATGAGAAACAGCACATGAGGGGGGTTTAGAGGCCAGGAAAAGGAGTACAAATTGAGGGGGGTACGTAAGACAAAGTATTTTGTAAAATAATCATGTTTTAAGACCTTCAAAACAGAGAAGAGTGTGTGTGTGTTTGTTTTTTCAGAGTAAAATCTGACAGACACCTTACCGTACCCGACTGAAAGCTCCTGTACCCAATCATTTACTAAATAATACATTATTAGGGGGGTAACACTCCAAACACCCCCTAAAGACACGCCCCTGATTATTAATGCAATTAATATTAGTAGTTGTAATATTATTGTTAGTGCTACTTGAAAGATTTTAGACAGGAAATTAGCAGGTTCACCGTACTCACGCAGATAAATACTCACATCATCAGACGTATGTATGACAGTATTCTGCATGCATTTAGGACGCATGCATTCTGAACGCCGTCTTTTGAACAAACAAGTCTTCAGGACGCATCTGTTCAGCAAGCAAATTGTTTTAACGACTTGCCTTAGGGGGGGTGCTGGATGTTGAATAGTTTAATTTACTATTCCAACTCCAGTCTGCGCAACAGTAGGGAAGGTGTTGGACTTTGAATCCAACACCATTCCACCAATGTGCCGTCCTAAAAGCAAGTTGCTGTTAAGACTTGCGTGCTGAACGAGTGAGTGCTAATGCCGCATTCGTTCCTTTTCTTTTGCCGGCGCTGTGTTGGCACAGCGTGATTCAGGCTCCGTCCAAAAGGATGTTTCCCCATCAGACATCTGAAGACAAAGAATGCTACAAGGAGAGAAAAGATTGTGACATCAACTTTTTGACTGTGCCTAAAGCAAAATTCTTGTGTAAAACGATTCTACAACAGTGACAGTGTAAAATATGCACAAACATGAAAAGGACACAGGAGACTTTAATGAAAATTCATCAACATTTTACGAAGGCTTTTAGGAAGGCCCCATGAAAAACAGAAATATTTATAATCAACAACTAAACCACAAAAGCTATATATTTTATGTATTAAAAAACAAAACATTTATCGTACAAGACATAACTGTGTCACAGACACTTGGATGGTGGTAGGTTTTTTATTTTTTACCATGTGCTAAATTTGTAAATAATCATTTAAAAAAATAAGTGCAGGGGCGAAAGCTTTTCTTAGGAACCTGTTCTGAAATTTCAAGGTTGCCTAGGCTTGATTATTTATATCTCATGCCTCTTTCTTCCACCACAATAAACTTATTGTGACACTTTTTCTGACTTTTGCCTGTTCTTTATAGGTTTGATTTGACAGTAAAGCTGTATGCAGACCTGTCGTTACCAATTCTTGCTTTGGCTTCACCCATAGGAGTATTCCACTCTCACTTCATGCTATTGGCAGTTTGCTGTATAATTCCACCTTCTAGGAAGTGACACCCCCTGGAATGCATGAGAGACTATTTTGCATCCGTTGGCGCGTTCAATTCTTTGTCTAATACATACATTTTGTACATAGGGCAATATATTTTTTTACTACAAGTCTCAATGGTAATAATAGTACATTTTATTCATGATCGATTATTTAAAGTCATTACATGGTAAAATAATTAACAATAAAATACAGATTGCCATCAAGCTAAATTATAAATCTACTTCACACAAACTGGTTATTCTATAAAAAAAATACTTTGACGAGACTTTCTGTTTATTCCGTTAGTTTCCCTTCTGCCAACGACAGAAATGTTCACAAAACTGGGGGCAGATTTATGAGCCCCTTGCGCCACTTTTGCGTCACTTTTAACATGGGAAAAGTGACGCAAAAGTGGCGCAAGGGGCTCATAAATCTGCCCCCCTGGTGTTTAAAAATGGGCTCTTAGGACTAAAGCAACAAATACCCGCCTGGCGACAAGATCTTATGTTAACCAAGTTCCTAAGATATTTGTTTCCTGTCTGTGCTGGTTGCTTCCCCTGCTGAGACCCACCTCGGAATGGACGGCAAACAGCAGAAGCGATAAGACATACATTTTTGTTTTATAAAACTAAAGTATCCCATCGAAAAATAAGATTGATAGCGCAAAGAGGTGTGACTACTTTTAGGACAAACCAGGCGTGCTATCTTGTGTCAGTACCTGTCGGTCCTGGCAGCCTGACAGTTTCCGCATGCTTTTCTTAACAAGTTTTTTAAAAACATGTAAAGTGACTGGTATGCTCCAAAGCTCCTGTGCCTGTAGGTGTATCCGGGCTTCTTCCATGGAACTGAGTGCAGACAGATTTACAGCGCCACTAGATAGTTCAGTCCATATCATTTATTTAGAGACTCTTCTTCTGTTGATTTAAGTTTAAAGCAGCATTTTAAAAATATCCCTTGCCTTGCTATGGTAGTGATCCAGAACTCCAAGCGAACCTGTGCCAGTTACACAGATCTTGTTATGTGGAATAAGATTTTGTGAGTTTTTATAACTATTTTATCAAGGGTACTTGCTTCCCTCCTGCAGAGAGCTTCCCAGGCATAACTTTGTGCTGGTAACTTCTTGATCTCTATAATTTTCAGAATAGGTTCATCGTTGCGAACCCCTTAAGCTTTTGTAGAGCGAGAAAAAGACCTTTGCAGATATCTGCTGTAGGTGTGCAAGAAATGACCAAAGGGAGTCAATGATAACACCCACATCCTTGTACTCTGTGACCCTATCGACTGGTCTGTTGTTTAAAAACCAAGCCCCCTTCCTTTGTATTTTATCTATTATCATTGGTTTAGTTTTAGCCTTTGAAGACCTATTTGTGTTTTATTTACAAGGACCACATCATGGGCGTACAGCAAATGGGAAATTTGTTTGCCGCCCAGTTTTGGGGGGTGAGAGTGTGTGTGCTCCAGACTGTAGGAGAGGTGAGATAGCTATCAATGGAATAATTGTGGGGTGAGCACACAGCCCTATTTCAGTCCAATAGATATTGGAATTCTGTGCGAAACATGCTTTCCTTCTCCGATCATCTCTCTGATCCGGGTGTTATTGTACAATAATTGTAGGCTCTGGGTAGGGCTGCTGCGATTCCCCAATTTGCTAGCTTTGCCCATAGTGAATTCCTGGGTGCACTATCAAAGGCAGATTTTAAATCCCCAAACTAAAATTTAGGGAAGAATTTATCAACAAGGTTTTGTCAATAATAAATTAGATCTGTAGTAGATTATTTAAAATGCCTGTACCTGTTTGATTCAAGGGAATTAATTGTGATGATCTAGCCCAGTCGTTTAGATCTTTCAATAGGAGTGATTCAAAGTGTTTAGCAACATTGTCCAGGAGAGTGATAAGGCAGTCATTTTAGGGTTCACCCTGTTTCCCCCTTTAAAGGTGGGATGCACATTGGCTTCTCTCCACGAGTCTGAGATCATCTAATTTACAAGAGTTTGCTTGTACAGTCGTGCCAGTTTTCTTCGTCAGAACTTGACGTTACTGTTAAATAATGCTTTGGGCAGGCCATTTGGGCCCGGAGTGCCATCTCTGCGACATGTGTTTACTATTTTTGCCCTCCATAGGCCAGGAGGATACACTTGCTTCTGGTTTTGCTTTATATGACTTGCCTGACTCTCTTCCGTGAATGCTGTCTGTAATCCTTAGCTGACTACAATCCTGTAGGCAACCCAGAGTTGCGACTTCTTCCTTTTCTGATACATATTGAGCGCTCAAATAATACACCCACGTGGATTCAGAAATGTTTGCGTTACTTGCAGTCATTGTACCTTTCTCTATCTGGTCAACCAGCTTCCAGAAGAAGTTTGGGTTTTTATCTTCACAAGCGTATAATAGTTTGGCGCAAAATGTTTCTTCTAGTTGTTTGCTTGCTTTACAGAGCGCCTTTTAAGGTGTTTTCTGGCTTCTTTCCTATTTTGCAGTGGGGTGTCATTTCCCGGGTTCTTCCTTAAACTTCTCAACACTTGATTAAATTTTCTCTATTGCATGATTTGATTTTACTTGTTGGCAAATATTTAATGCTTTTTGGTGGGCTAATGCGTTTGGTTTTGTTGGAGTGAGAATTTGGGAATTTAGCAAGAAACCCTTTGATAAAAACTTCCCAGTCTGGTATAAGGCTGCCTTCCTCATTTTCCTAGAATTTATTTGCTCCGAGCAATACAATTTGATGCTCTTGGTGGTTTGATCATTCCATTTTAATTTCTTATTGTTATCTGTAGGCACAAAAGCTTTTAGGCAGTTGGTCAGTTGTAGGGAAGGTAGAACAATGTCTATTTCAATGGACTGTGGAAAATGTTTTCTTTCAGTGTGTCGTATAATCTTAAAATTCTGAATGGATTGCCAAAGATCTAGATTTATAATTGTATAGTCTAAGATAGACTTTGTTGTGGCGGTAGTATGGGTCCAAGCCGGGGCTGTGTCTTCCCTTGATCTGTCATTGAGAACTCATAGTCCTTTAATAGAGGATAGGGCTTTTACAACATTGTCATTACCGTTTAACTTAGAAGCATATGGTATATTCCATATAAAGTCCTGCTCTAATGTTAATTCCTTGCCGCTCGTATTACAGAACAAGCTCATATTATAATCACCAGTACACATTATGTGTGACATTTTGTGCTCGTGCTTTAACTCCATTGTAACTGATGGTAAATTGGTAAGTCATCTACTTGCATTTCTCCTTGTGAGAAGGGTGTACATAAATATTAACAATTATCAAAGAGAATATCAAATCAAATCAAATCAAGGGGCATTTATAAAGCGCACAAATCACCCGAAAGTCTCATGGCGCTTGCGGACAGCTCAGGGGTCAGCTTGGAAGGGGAGGACTAGTTAGTTGTCGAACAGCCATGTCTTCAGCTCTCTGCGAAAACAGTTATGATCAGTGATGTTGTGGAGATGCAGTGGCAGTTTGTTCCAGAGAGCGGGTGCGAGAAAGGAGAATGACCTTCCTCTATTTCTAATAGTACGGATTCGGAGAGGTGTAAGAAGTGATCGATTGCTGGATCTCAGAGTCCTGAGAGGCTGGTACCAGCTTAGCTTTTTGGCCCAATAACCCGGACCTCTACCGCACATATTTTTATGTGTTAAACAAAGGGTCTTAAAATGAATGCGCTTCCTGACAGGGAGCCAGTGGAGGAATCTCAGATTAGGGGCCGAGGGGGATCTTGACGGGAGGTTGAGAACATGCCTGGCTGCGGTGTTCTGCAGAACCTGAAGCCTGGAGAGAAGATCTTCATTTATTGAAGACAGTAGGGCATTTCTGTAATCCATATGGTTGATGATCAGTCCCTGGACTAGTGGCTTCCTGGCTTCTATCGGAATCCATTTGAAGACTTTGCGTAAGTTATGCATGATGCCAAAACATGTGCCAATTATATTGTTGACCTGATTTTTCATTGATAATTGGTTATCTATTTGGATTGCTAAGTTCCAAACTGTCTGTCTTGGGACTGGGCAGGGGCCGAGATTTAAAGGCCACCAGTCACTAGACCAATGTTCGTGAGCCTTGCCAAACAGTACAATCTCTGTTTTGCCTCCGTTTAGTTGTAGATGATTTGTGCTCATCCAACAGTCAACATGGGACATGCAGTCTTTAAAACTTGATTTTGTTTCAGTTGGATCTGGACCAAGGGTGATCAGGTTCTGAGTATCATCAGCATATGACACAACATCAAAGCCAAAAGATCTGATCACCCTGGCCAGCGGAGTCACGTATAGAGCCCTGCGGCACACCCATCCTAACTGGCCTACTACATGAGACGGTATCACCTATCTGTACTGTGGTAGCTCGGTCCATTATATAGCTTCTGAGCCACTTCAGGGCCTACCCTCTGACACGAATCTCCCAGAGCCACAGTTTGAGAATGCTGTGGGGGATGGTGTCAAAAGCTGCTGATAGATCTAGCAGGACGAGAATAGATGACTGCCCTCTGTCCAATGCTAACCTGATGTTATCGGTTACTTCTACCAGCGCTGTTTATGTGCTATGGGCGGCCCTGAAGCCTGATTGTGACGGGTCCAGTAGTCCATGGCTCTCGAGATGGATAATGAGCTGTTGGTTGACCAGTGACTCGAGCATCTTCCTGAAGTGAGGGAGCAACGAGATAGGACGATAGGGTCTGTGGTAAGTTTTTTTGAGGATTGGCCTAGTTCTGGTTGCTTTCCATATCTGTGGGACCTCTGATTGCGACAGTGACCTATTAAATAGGTCAGTGAGACTGTCGAGCAGTACCGCAGTGATGATTGAGAGGAATCGCGATGGCACCAGGTCCACAGGTAAACCCAATTTGATTTTTAGCACGGCTCTAGCCACTTCCTCTGAATTACAATGGGACAATTCCTCCAAAATATGAGGAAAGCCCGTAGATATAGGGGAATAGTTATGATGATGATGATAAAAGATTTATACTGCGCAAGACAATAACCCGCAGGTATCAAGGCGCCTAACATAAAGAAAATAGAGATATAAATGTACAGCCTTACACGTAGGCTCGCAGGAAGAGGCGAGTTTTAAGGGCACTTCGGAATCTCTGTAGGGAAGGTAACGACCTGAGGTCCAATGGAAGATCATTCCACCACTTAGGAGCCAGAGTGGAGAAAGCCCTACCACCCCACCTGGCTCTTCGTTACCTAAGAGGTTTATATTGTCTTGAGGCGGAAAGGAGTTATGAATTGCAACAATTTTATAGTCATAGAATCTGGAAAGAGAATCCGTCCAGTCCTGTGAGATATGAGCGTGTGTCTTAGCCGGAGGCGTCGTAAATTCTTTTAGGATTTTATAGAGCTCCTTATTAGAGTTAGCCCCCATTTCGATCCGATTTAGGAGAAACACTTTTTTTTGTTACCTAATGTTCTCCAGATAACTGCGGTGGATACATCTGTATTTTTCGTGGTCCGTTGGATCTTTACTTTTTCTCCATTACCTCTCCGCTGCCCTGCAGGAGAGCTTTGCTATCTTCAGTTGCTCCGTGAACCAGGGAGCAGCTCTAGATTTGATTTTTGCCCTGGTAAGAGGGGCGATATTGTTTAGCGCATCTGTTATTGCTCTCTCAAAGGAGATTGCTGCCTGATCAATGTTGACTTCTAGGCTATTTTGTAGGGGGCTGAAATAGGTTGTGAAGGAGGAAGAGGTGACTTTTCGACATGACCTTTGCCATATGGATTCATGCCTGTATTCAATTTTGGTAGTGTGGACTGGAATAGCAAATTTTAATAGGTCATGGTCTGACCATAGTAGTGAAGATGGAGGTTCTACTATGATATCTTTTGAATTTGTGATCAGCTGATCTGTATCCGCTTTCAATATCTCAGCATAATAATACATGATAGAATATGCTCTTCTCCAAAAGACTCACAGTCTTAACCGGAAGGAATCAGGATTCCTTGAGCAATACTACTTTTTCCTCAGTATTGGCAAAGACGTTAGAGTTTAGCTTTCATGTGCAGCTTTCAATAGTGTAAATGCCAGTGTCCACAATAAAGCCATACCTATTGGCTTTGCTAATCTGTGTGGATCCTTTCTTTCTCCCTTTTTTCTAATCTATCTCTTTCTCCTTGTTTCTCCATATTCTGCATTTTTCTTTCTCTGGGTCAAAGTATGATGATGAAAAACTAGTCTGACTCCCCACTTGTGAACCCAGGCACAAACTAAGTAATGTTTTACCAATATAAAAAGGAAGAGAGTGGTGTTGCAGACAACGTGTTCAAGAAGCAAGGCGCATGTGGAGAATAACAAACGTTGTCCCTATTACGTAGAGTAAATAGTGAGGTAAAAGTGATAACATGCCTCACTCCATGAAAAAACACAAATGCGGGTACACCAAAACTTACATGGAGTCCCAGCCAATATGCAGGGGACCATCATAAATTATATATGAAAATATAAAGCTTTCAAAAACCATTTTGAAAAATTGTTTGATCTCTGTACATGGCTGCTATGTTAATCTGTTGAATGCCTGTTGGGGTCTTGTTGAAAATTACTGGTTCATCATCATATATGAACACAAGCAATGTGTCCAAACTAATTCAGCAGTTGCCAATCCTTGCCAAAAGATATCCAGTGAAGTTGAAACAAGTTGTGCATCACGCTACACCCAAGCCGCACATCTATAAATTCTTCTATCAATTTGTCAAACATTCTGTGGTCTTAGTCTTAGTTGAAACCTAAATCTGCTGAATTTGGGACAATTTGACTCTGCAAGGATGTTACTCCATAGTGAGATATGCAAGACATTGAATATAATATTGGAGACCCAATCACAAGTTGACTGGTCCATGAGGCATGATAATAGCTGGTGTGGTCTCACAGTTAACACTAATATTCCTGCTCTGAGCCATTTCAATTTTCGCATCTAGAATCAGGGATATCACATGGGAATTTGTATTTCAAGGCCCAGTTCTGCATGTTAGTCCCCATTTTTGCTAGGAATTTCATCTGAACATTTTGCCTGGGTTCAGCAAGTGAAAAGCCCAAATGCAAGATTTTCAATAAACAGTGTTCCAGTGGGATTTGCAATTTTTATTTGTGTGGTAACTCCAGCTACCTGCCAAATCGAGATTAGCAGTCGGAATTGGCGGCCGGGATTGGCTAATAAAATGAGGTTAAGCATTATTCCTTTATTTTTTTTTTCAGTTTTCTACACACACAAGAGTTATTTCTGGATATATGCACAATCTTCAACCATGATTTTGTTTAAGGTTCCTAACTCCAGTGTGACTGAAATGAAAAGACGTGTAATTGAATCATTGAAACCTTACATATTATACACTTGGTATTTATGTACTAAGCACCTTCATTACAAGCAAGTGAGCTGCCAACAATACAGCAAGTGGGGACGCCATTTGGGTTAATATGCCTCCTATCTGTTTAATATTTACCTTATACACTGGACAGTGTACATTGCATTTATTGGGTGTTAGTTTAGGTTGCATGTTACTTGTATAGTTTTATTTGATTGGTTTATTTTAAAAGTTAGGTCATGCTATTTATTTTATGGGCAATTAGAGCTAGTTTGGCTAAAGAAATGTGCCACACATTATAAAGAAAACACAAAATTCAAATACTCGTAAAATACTAATACAGTGAGCTTCACTCAGCTTGCAGAGTTTTCTGTACTCCGCGGAGCACGCAGAGTTTTGAAAAACTGTGCTTTATGGAGGGGAGTCTTTTTCTCGCTCGCCATAGTTGGAGAGCGTGAGTGAGGAAAATCCAATGCTGGACCACCTCCTATCAGTAGCGGCTCCTGGAGGGAGTGCTGCCGGGCTGTGACACAGGGTGGGGGAGGGGCAGGGCGGGGGGTAGTAAACTCCGGATTATGGCCGAACGTAGGTAAGTATACAATTGAATAAATAAAACGAATTTCATTGTGCACGCTGCATCGCATTAGGGCTATCTGTGCCAATGGCTTCATGAAGACATTAAATAGTGTGGAACTCAGTGAGGAGCCCTGAGGCACCCCACAAGACAAAGGCATCGTCCGGGAAAGGAGATCACTTTCCATGACTTGGAAGGTTCTTCCTTCCAGAAACGAAGCCAGCCACTTGAGGATGTTACCTTGGACACCGATGGCCATTAGTCTATTTTGTAAGATGTTGTGGTCCACCGTATCGAACGCCGTGCTCAATTCCAACAGTATTAGTACTGCAGCCCTACCCTGGTCCAGGGACATTTTGATTCCCTCAACCACTGACAATAATCCCGATTCTGTGCTGCGCTGTATTGTGCACAGAGTTTGCTTGGTTTCTTCTGAGTAGAGTAATTTTCTCTCACCTCATACTAATGGCTGTTTGGTGCATCCTCCACCTCCTATCAAGTGCTTACACTGCCATAAATGAAGGACTATTTCACATCCCAATACGGCATTATAAATAACAAATAAAATCATGGCTCTAATTGACTACTTGTGGGCAGAAAGCAATTCTTTCTTTGTTTTGTCTTTTTTCACTGCAGCAGGCATTTTTATATTTTATGCAGGACTCTAAATACAAGCCAATGATTGTGCTTTTTCTGTATCTCTCTGTGTGATTTAATCAGCTTGTACTGGTGGGAGATTCTATCTGTATTCAATATCTTCTTCCATATTTTGTTCAATTTCTTGTTAGTTTCTGGGATGCTGCAGACCCTTTTTTCACCCTGTTATTCATTAATCCAGAGAGAGCGAGAAGCCACCAGAATCCCATGCAGCACCGTATATTCTTCTCTGAACAGCTACTGTTAGGGATAGGGATGTTAGTTGTTAGGGATACTTACAGCTTGGAAGTTTCTACCTTGAGAGATGACAAATGACATACAACATCTTTGATGCAATTGATAAAACTCATTATAGTGCTTATAGAGAGACACCCTCATACAATATCCTGCCTCTGAACTCACCAGACAGTCATCTACCGGCATGGCTTCCTCGGGCTCCGCTGGCTGTATAGGTTAATGTCTAGGTGGCAACACAACTCTTACTAAGGCACCAGGCTGAGGCTTGATCCTATGAGCTAGGGAAAGGACTGAGTGGGAGAAAATTATGTTTAATTGCTGATGGCCATTGTCTACAGCTGAAACATGTAACGTCCCTCAGAATCAAAAAAGTGAAAAGGGTGCTTTCAAAGAAAGATCCAAAGGATGATTTATTTTTTGTTGGTGGGGAGTTCACCTTCTAATCATGCATGAATATGGGGAGAGGGTGTGGTCTCACGGCTAGACTGCCGACTTTGGAGCTGGGAAACCAAGGTTCGATCCTCGGGGTCGACTCCACATCCTGTGATTCTGGGCAAATCACTTAGGGCCAGATGTATCAAAGAGTTTTACCCATTCTGTGTCTATGGAAAAATTTGTTCATACATATGGCCCTTAATCTCCCTGTGCCCACCCAAAAAATGAATGTGTCCTTATGTAACGGAACTGGTGCTCATGTAAAGCACTCCAATACCTTCGGGTCGAGTTTGCGCTATATAAATCTGCAAAAAAAATATGCTTGTACAACGCCATATTGACTGCGATCTAGTATAATGTCGCACATGCTACATCGCCTAATGCAACATCGTCATGTAAGTATATAATAACTATTCTTAGCTCCACCTATATTTATGTTGCAATGTACTGGTGAGGTCGAAGTAGTGGCTAAAATATTATTGTCATGTGATACAGCACGTGCAATATATTGCTCATATATTAGTAGCTGATGACATGTGCTCTCCTTATATAGGAGAGCCAGAAGATACCAATGAATAGGCAAGAATGAAAATCTGGAAATGGTGCCTAGGGCCAGATGTACAAACATTAGGAATGACAATTTCCTAATTGTCATTCTCTCTGAATTGCAATTAGGAAATCCTAATGTATGAAACTCTTACGAGTTCATTAGCGATTCCTAGTGGGTCGCACATAGACCTGCCTCACGCAATTTGCAACCCTTTAGGAATTGCAGCCATCACAGGAATGGTGGCATGCTGAGGTCGGCAGACCATCATGTCTGTGATTGTGTTTTAATAAAGCACTGTTTTCTTTTTTTAAATACATCCCACTTTCTTTAAAGGAAAACAGGATGCATTTAAAAAGAAAAAAATGAAACTTCGCAGGGTCATTTTTTAACATTCTCAAAGGGGGGCCAATGGTACCCCTTCCCTTTTGCGAATGGCTTACCACCACTTTTGAACTGGTGGTAAAGAATCACTGTTTTGCGATCGGAATTTCGTCTCAAAACATTAATGCATATTATACTGATTCGGTTTTTGGTTGGGACGCCCCTTCCA
The DNA here is from genome assembly GCF_964204655.1 of Triturus cristatus. Taxonomy (NCBI): domain Eukaryota; kingdom Metazoa; phylum Chordata; class Amphibia; order Caudata; family Salamandridae; genus Triturus; species Triturus cristatus. Next base: position 1,428,361,295 of record NC_140590.1, on the reverse strand, counting down.
AATACTGAATCGGTATTTTGTAGCAAACGCAAACTACGATTCGGTCAAGTTACCGAATTGCAATTTGTCTTTTGTACATTGCAAAAAGCTTTTTTGTAGTGGCAAACAGCCCGATTCTGCGAATCGGGGCATATGTGACTGCAAAAAAGATTCGTAGTTCTGGCTCCTGGTCTGTTTTGATTTACTTGCTGTTAGGCGCCTTGATGCCTTTGGGCTTAGTTGCGCATTATAAATATCTTTTCATTCATTCATTCATTCACATCTGGACCCTAGATTGTGGCCACTTTTCCATCAGCCCCAACTTTGCATTTCAAGGGTCTTTAAGAGTTACACTATTATAATCCTTTGAGTGAGAAAGGGGCAGCCAGTTGTGTTGTAATTGTATTGTATTGTAATTGCATAGCGCTGACTACCCTTGACGAGGCATCAAAACGCTTTTTCGGTGCGTAGCACGCTACTCCGGGACCCATAGAGGATTAGTGTTGAATTAGTATAGTAAACATGCAAGTACATTTTAAGTGGTGGATAGGTTAGTCAGTTATTTGGATTTTGAAGGATAGCAGAAGGATAGAAGAGGAAAAAGGTTTGTATTTATATAGCGCTTGTTACCCCTGATGGGGTGTTAAAGCGCTTTTCTGGTGAGTAGCATGCTACTCCGGAACCCATAAAAGATTAGTGTTGAAAATTAGTATAGTGAAATATGTCCCTCCACGATCCTTTCCAATCAAAATAACAGGCAAACATGTTCACTTCTCAAATTCCATATTCCACTATACTAATTCACCACTAATCCTTTATGGGTTCCAGAGTAGCGTACTACTCGCCAATAAGTCGTTTCAACACCCCATCAGGGTTACAAGCGCTATATAAATGCAAAACTTTTTCCCTTTTCCACCCCTCCCCAACCCTTCCCAATACAAATAACTGACAAACATATCCACCACTCAAATGAATTTCATGTTTCACCATACTAATTCAACACTAATCCTTATGGGTTCCAGAGTAGCGTGCTACTCACCAAAACAGCTCTTCAAAACCCCATCAAGGGTAGCAAGCGCCATATAAAATACAAACCTCTTTCCCTCTTCTATCCCGGCCACCTACTCTACTCTATCCAAATAACTGAATAACATATCCACCACTCAAATTACTTCATATTTCAGAGTATCACAATCCTGTATAATGCAGTGCTCCTTCCTGAAGGGACCATAAACGTAAATATAACACAGGTAGACTTCTTAGGAGGGCACTGGAAGGACATTATTCCATCTAATGTGCAAAAAACGACTGCAGACTCGTCTTACAATGGCTCACACAGAGGCTGAAAGCATTATTTGGGAACGCGTCAACTTGAACTATGTTTGTTGTTAATTTTCCATGAGACTCCTGTAGCGTATTTTGCACAAAGCCTGTATTATAGTATTTGGGAACAGAGCGTCTCCCTGTACAGTGCCTGGGGCTGGGGCTGCACCTCTCGTTAGCACGAAACACAAAGCCACACCTTACCGAGGCACACACACGGACTAGTATCTGTAACAAGGGCTGTAATTGTGTCCCTGTGCGGGTTGTGCAAACACGCAAGAGTCAAATATGGTAATAGGCACGCGCGGGAGGTCTGCTGCACGCGGGAAAGGTCACGGATATCATATGGTTACTGTCAAGGTCACGGTGGAGCGCCGTTGTGCCCGCGCAGTGCATCATAGGAAAATCCGCAATGAAGTCAAATGAGAAAATGTAGTCAAGGTAACATTGAGGTCAACAGATATTTGCTGTATTTGGGATGTGCAAAGCGTGCTTTTTGTGCTGCGTGTTGGGAGAGGGTCTTTCTAAGTGTGGGGTGTGTGGCGTGTGCTCAAAGATGGGCTGCAGAAGCTGGGGCAGGAGGGTGTCCATGCAAAACAAGCAGTGAATGGCAGAAAGCAGGAGATATAGGTAAAAAGCAAAAACAGGTAAACGGAAATAGTAAATAATGCACTTTTATGGCTTTTTCACTCTACTAGGCAAACTTAGGGGCATATCAGCAAGGGCTTTATCTCTGCTTTTTTGGCTTTAAAAGCCAGAAAAGCGGAGATAAAACCATCGCCCTATCAGCAAGAAGGTGCTAACATGCATAGTAGCATGTTAGCACCCTTTTTCACTACGCCCACCTTTGCATCCCTAATGAGATGCAAAGTGGGCGTTCCTGACATTCACTACACGTAAGAACATCTATAACGCGGCTTTGCGCTATCAGCAAGAATGCCCTAGCATTTTAGCAGACGTTAGTTTTTGGAGAAAACTGCTGTTTTCTCCAAAAACTAACGTCTGCTAAAATCCTGACTTAGCCACCCCTAACATAGGGGGTGGATTCTGCTGATACGACCGTATCAGCAAGGTTATCGCCGTTTTGCAGGGAACATCGCTGGAAAACCAGCGATATTCCCTGCAAAACGACGATTTCCTCGCTATCGCAGGAATCTTTATCGCCTTGGAGATAAGCGTTGCTAATAACGCGATATCTCTGCGATAAAAACCTGCGATAGCGGACGTTAGGAAAAGGAGCGCTAATCACGCTTTGCAATAGTTATCGCAAAGCGTTGCTAATCTTTATTTGTTCGTACTGCTTTGAAGTAGCTGACAAACCAGTGGAGTATGTGGCCTTACGACCAGATCTGCCGGCTATGGGCCTGGGGAAGCAAGTTCTAATTTCGTGTTTTCTTGACATTCATTAATTGGGGCAAAATCACGTAATCCCCCCCCGCCTAAAAAATAATGGAGCTGTTCCTCATGTAGAGTGCGCCAATCACTTTGGGTAGCAAGAAATAAAAACTGGTGGGCCTCATTTATGAGCCCCCTTGCGCCGCCGGAACGTCATTTTTTGTGACGTTCCGTGGCGCAGGAGCCTGCTCCATATTTACGAGGCAGCACTAAGCCACTTTTTTTGGCTTAATGCTGCTTCTTAAATATGGCTCCCTTTAACGCAGATTTCTGCGTTAAAGGTGCGTGTAATGGGTGTTGCTGGGGGTGTTCCCAGCAACATCCTTGGCTTTTTGACACTGCCCCAGATTTACCAGAAATCATAAATCTGAGGCATCTCCAAAACCTTACGTCTCCCAGGGGAGGCGTAAAGGAGGCACACCGAGGACAAATACCTTTATTTCACCTTGTTTTTCATTTTTCTATGTTTGCTGCAGAATGCAGCACACATAGAAAGAGGGAAAGCTTCTTATGATTGTTTTTTTGCAGGAAGGTTTACCTTCCTGCATAAAAACAAGATTCCCGTATGGTGCAAAGGTTCCTGTGTTGGCGCACGGCAGCCCATTGTACGCCAGCGCAAGGGAAAAGGACAGGAATGTGCCGTATCTGATAGATACAGTGCATTCCTGCCCTTTTCTTTTACTATAGGGCAGCGCAGCAAGAAGGCCACAGCGCTGCCATATGGCAAAACCTCATAAATGAGGCCCTGGTGTTTTTCTGCCAAGCCTTTCTGCTTATTTCCTTGGGTTGTGTCTGACAATGCAGACCGTTGAAGGAATGGAGGGGAGATGGACCTGGAAAATCACAATGGTGGATGCTAGGGAGTGGGAAAATTGTTCCACTGGATTAACAAGTTACTCTATAGAGTCTGCAATGACAAATGGAGCGTGTGATTCCTTTTTTTTTTTTTTGGCCAGGAGCGCATTGCATGCTGGGACTTGTAGTTTTGCCTCACCATTCCAATTATGGTATCAAAAACTTGCTGCTACTTGGATGTTTTAGGATATTTAAGGCAGATATTCTTTCCTCCGATATTTCTGTTCCCTAGCATTTTTCCTATTGATATTAGTTACATTTCTATGGGAAGAAAGGCAGCATGGATGTGGATGGGATCACATTGGCACTATGCTGCATATGTTACTTATCACCAATACGTAATTTGTAAAAATGAAAAATAAGTGCAGAGGTCTAAGGTTATTCTTAAAACCCTACTGCTGGCATTCCTGAATGCTGGGGTTGCCAAATGCTGCAATTGGCTAGTTCTTAGTATATCTCATAACACTTTTTTCCATCACCATACTCTGCCTGTTGCTTTTGATCACTCACTCTGTCTTCTCCCTTTGTCATTGTTTTCATGTCGCCCTGCTCCTTCTTCCCTTGCCATTTCTTTCTTTTGCTCTGGGTCAAGGTCTGTTGATAAGAAAAAAAAAAGTCTGGGTCCCCAAAAATGGTTGTCGTTGTCCCCTGAACTGGCCTTTAATATTTGGATGTCAGAAAAAGATCTGTTCAGTTCCTGGCTCATTAACCAACAAAAACACAAAGGGTCTGATTACGACTTGGTCGGTGTATTCTGACCCCTTTTTCTACTGGGTCGCAATTACAAGTTGGAAGGTGTTTAACATACCCGATAATTACTGGATATGTTAAATACCTCAACCATTGGTAAATATCGGCAGTCCAAACCTGCCGAAATTTAACCTGGGAAAGGCATACAGGATTTACTGTATCATGAAGATTTTGGTGTGCTAAACACCAAATTTCTCATGCTATTCCCCACAGACTCATAATAGGTGCTATTTATCAAACCCGACAAATAACATATCGCATGGTATTGTTATTTATTTTCAAAAACAACAGTTTATGGACAGAATGTAGAACAATGTCATACATTCACCCCAGTACAGAGATCTGGGCCTAAATCCATGTTTTTTTGCTCACCATGCCATTCCAGTTTGAACCCAGCCATATGCAAATCAGTCTTGACCCTGTCCCTCATGGGAACAGTCCAGCCCGAACTGCCAAGCCAGGTCCTCCCTGGACTGGAAACAAGCATCCTAGGACCGGTTTCGTGGTTTCACCCCTCTTCAGCCAGGATAGCTTGAATCCAGTGGCATGGACTGTTCCCATGAGGCACAGGGTCAGACTGATTTGCATATGGCCATGGCTGAACTGGGGTGGCGGAGTGAGCAAAAGAATGATGATGGATTAAAGCCAGATCAGTTGACTGGGGGTGAATGTTCAACACTCCGTCCATCATCCCCTTTGGTTTTGCATTGTTATTTATCAGGTGTGATAAATAGCACCTATACTTGTAATCAGGGCGATACTCAAAGATCCTTTATTGTTTATTTAGAATGGAGTCTCCTTGGCATTGTACTACTTTAGCTCATTCATAAAGGATGATGGGGTGAATAGAGCTGGGTTGGCACTCAAACTACTTAAGATAATATATTTTTCATACATGGTAAGGCTGACTTATCAAGCAATCAGGCCATGCCTGTAGAGCAGGTCTAAGTGGTCTGTGTATGGGACTGATTTTTGGTTCTTTATGGGCCTGTTTTATCATGTGCTGCTACAGGGGCGTAACACAGGCCCCCGCATCCCCCGCGGTGCGGGGTGGCCCCCGAGCTGCAGGGGGCCCCCGGCACAGTACTTCTGCCTGTGCGCTCCAGAATAAATCGGGAGGGGGGCCCCTCCGTGTATATTGCAGGGGGGGGCCCTTGAACTTTCGTTATGCCACTGTGCTGCTCCAGTTTCTACTGTTGATTTCCCTGATATTAAAACAAACTCTAGCTGCACCAAGCTCAAATTCATGCTGTCTCCCACACCTTCCAAAACACTTATATTGCATGCCTTTATAAGTACAAAACTGCTCCGATTTGCAAAGTGCTACTCTTTTTCTTAGCCATCTAATTCACTAATGGGGCCACATTTTCTGTCATCTTCCGACCCTGTTTCAATAAGGGAAAAGGCAAGCTTTACACAAAGTTCCTGAACTTACATGAATTATGGCGGCATACATTACACTTTGCCAAGGGCTAGCAGAGACTTCTGGAAGGATTCAAAGATTAGAGAATAAATAACTTTCCTTGACTATTTCCAAGGAACCTATTCAAAAGACAGGTCTCTTGCAGGTCTCTCTGGATAGTTTGATGAGAGAGGGATATGACCAGAATTTGAGATGGACCGCCAGATCTGAAGTTTCTGTGCTCCAGGTAAAAACGAGTTGCATGGTCTGACTCGCTGTGAGATGCCGTGAAGATGAGTGAGTGGAATGCTGATGGGTCCACATTGTTCAATACTTTAGATGCTTTCTTGGTGTGGGTACAACTAACTAGAAGTAGCAGCCTTTTGTTGGCATGATCTTGAGAGTTAAGGATTGCTTGGGTGCGGCTACATCAGGGATTTCCTCAAGATTATCAGTCATAATATTCTGACTTATTATCTGTAATAAACAGGATGAAAGATGTATTTGAGGAGTTGGAGCATCATTTAATCTCGATGAACTAAGGAGGTATAGTTGGAGTTGGTTATTGCAGTACAAGTTAAGACATCCAAGTGGATTATTGCCACTGGATTGTGTAATTACCAATTAAGTAGGAGTTCTCTGAAGGTGGCAATGTAATGATAGTGAACCAGGACTATGTTATGCCTGAGGTCGGTCAAATTTCCACCTCAGCGGTCAGGGTACTTGGAGACCTGATCCACCCGGATCAATCTGGTTTTATCCCACACCGTAACACTGCGTTAAACCTTAGGCGACTTCATGGAGTGATTGCCAGGGCGAGCACGCTGCGTGAACCAGCTATTGTGGCGTCTCTTGATGCCACGATGGCGTTTGATACGGTGGAATGGGCATACCTGTGGGCTGTGCTTGCCAAGTTCGGCTTTGGCCCTGGTTTTGTGAGCTGGGTGAGGTTGCTTTATGAGGGTCCTCTTGCGAGTGTTGTGGTAAATGGGCGAGCGTCGACTCCGTTCCAGCTTGGGAGGGGCACCCGGCAGGGTTGCCCCCTGTCGCCTTTGTTGTTCGCCCTTGCCCTCGAGCCGCTGGCAGCGTGGATACGCTGGCACCCGGATATACGTGGACTTAGATGGTCGCCTGATCACGAGGACCGTATTTCGCTCTATGCCGATGACATCCTGTTATATCTCGCCTCGCCCAAGAACTCGCTTATAGTGGTTTGTGACGTTCTGACATCTTTTGGTAAGAACTCTGGTCTCGTCATCAATTGGAGTAAATCATATCTGTATGTTCTGAGCGGCGACGTCCCACCTGTCCCGCGAACTTGTTCGATCCAGATCGCCCAGCAGGGCTTCGTGTACCTGGGGATTTTTTATCTCCACTGACTCCACTTTGCGGTATGAGAGGAACCTGCTCCCTCCCCTGGCGCGTTTGCGGCGGGATGTTGCGGGCTGGCGGAGGATGCCGATCTCCCTCCTCGGAAGCGCCGCTTTGTTCAAAATGATGTCTCTTCCCCGGTTCCTCTACGCCTTGCAGAATACTCTTGACTGGGTACCGGCCAGTTACTTTCGGGAGGTTGAGAGCCTCCAACGATCGTTGTTGTGGGATGGGCGGCCGCGCATTGCGATTGCTAAGTTGACGCTTCCGTGGTACGACGGGGGTATTGCGCTTCCGGACATTCGACGCTATTACTGGGCCACCCAGTTGAGCGCGATTAATCATGGTTTCTATGGTCCGGCTCTAAGCCCCGGCTACGCCATGGACCGATGGTTGTTGCGCGGCGGTAATTATCACCGAGCGTTGTACTCGAGATCGCTGGACTCGTCCCTCACAGGGCCCACGGGGGTGGCGGTGCGGGTGTGGAAGTTGGCGATTGACTCGCTGGGCTGGAAGGATAGGCTCACCCTTGCTACCCCGTTGTTTGAGTCTGACAAATTGGGGAAGCTTTGGCATACAAAAGGTTTTGAGAAATGGGACTTGATCGGTATCTCCAGGGTTGGAGATTTGCTGATCAAGGGGAGGGTGAAGTCCTTTGAAGAGCTGCAGAAGGAGTATGAGTTGGGGAAATCTGAGTTTTTCCGCTATGTTCAGGTGCGTCATGCCCTGCGGTCAGTTCTCGTAGAAGGTGAGAAGGTGCCTGAATCCTCTCCATTGGAGGACCGGATCCTCGATGGCCATATGCCGGAGAGTACGATCTCTCTTATCTATAAGAAATTGATTAATGTTCGGGCTGACCTGCTATTGGGGCTGCGGGATCAATGGATTAGGGACGGACTTGAGCTGGATGACGAGGACTGGCAGTCTGCGGCTTCCTCTCCTAAGGAGGTTGCGATCCCGTCGCGTCTGCGGCTGGTGCAGCTCAAAATACTCCACAGAGTCTATGTTACGGGGCCAAGGCTGGTTCATATGGGATTTTCTGAGGAGGGCTTATGTAGGAGGGGCTGTGGTATGGTGGGTACCTTCCTGCATATCATTTGGGAATGTGGCGTCATCATGGAATTTTGGAGGAGAGTCCATGCGGTAATGGGGGAGGTGATGGGCATTGTTATGCAGCCGGAGGCGCGGTGTTGTCTCCTGAACGTTTGGGGGCCTGCTGATCACGATGAGGCACAGACCCAGTGGGTGACTCTGGGTAACATGGTGGCTAAGCGAGCCATCGCGCGCCTGTGGGGCTCCGCGGGACCCCCCACATTAGCTGCGTGGAAGGAAAACATGGACTGGAATATGTTCAGGGAAAAGACGGTATATTGCGCTAGAGGGCGCCCTCGGAAGTGGCATGCCATTTGGGGGCGGTGGAACCAATATAGGGGGGGCATATGTCTTGCCCCTGATCTGGATCCCCCCGAGGAGCAGCTCTCTCCTTAGCATTCTTTCCAGCTCTGTACATATGTTTTGATTGTTAATTGACTTCTTGGGCCTCTGCTTTTCCCCTTTTTCCTCTTATCACAGCGCTGTGACTGATAGACGAAGGGGGTCCGGTCTCCCCTGAGGGGCAATCACCAGGTGTATTCAGTGTACTTCGCCTTGCTTGGGTTTGGATTGTGTTTTGTTTATTTAAAATAGAACCTTTTTGTTTCTCCTTTCTATGCACTGTGGATGCTTCTTTGTATTGCTCTCTTGAAGCTGCCGAACCTCCGGGTTGTCGGCTGAATAGCTGTGTCCTTATTTTTGATGAATAAAGGTTTTATAAAAAAAAAAAAAAAAAAAAAAAATTCCACCTCAGCATGCTGAAATTCTTCAGCATTGAATGAACATCGTTAGATTACCTTTGCGATTGCCATGGGTGAGACTGAGTGGATGGCAATAAACAACAGTTCTTTGCTGACTCATTTATCTTGGAACCCCCAATGATGATCTTATTGTGAGATAGAGGTTGCTAACACTGATGTAGTTGTAGGTGGTTATATGAAATAATACTGACAAAAGCAAAATCAATTCGCCAACATATCTGAAAAAATATCAATTTCCAAAATGTCGTCAATTCATACCAAACAAAGACATACACAAATATCCATTTAAAAAATATTGCTATAAAAATATCTAAAATAAGTAATCTTGATAACAAAAATATTTCTAAACAAAATATTGTTATCTCATTAAATACAGTCAAAATAAGTTAACTGCTGAAAACCAAAATCATTAACAATAATATTGCCTAAAAGAAGGAGTAATGGAGCACAAATAATTATTTTTAATAACTTAAACAAGTTAAACTCTCTAAAAATAACAGTAATATACATTGTATTAAACCTATATTCTTGAAAACAATCATAATTATATAAAAAAACACATACCTTTGAATACAACCTAAAAATAGTTTACAATACACAAAAACTATTACAAACATGAAAAAAAATATTACAGGTCAGGGAAAGAGATGCAACCATTGCTCTTGCACGCAGGGAGCTGCATTTCCAGCAACTCCCTGCCTGTGCAAGCAATGCTAGCTCACACAAGAAGTGGGGAGCTGGCTGGGATTGGGCTGGTCTTGAGACTCCCCGTGGTCCTATAGCACATTGGGTGCTCTGAGCCAGACCAGGGCACCCAGGGAGACATGGCCAGCGCCAGGGGGATGGGGTCCCCGGGACCGAAATCGACTCAGGGAGGTGGACCGCGCAGCCCACCTTCCCCATTGAACTAAGGCTAAGATCTGGGGAATGGGGTTCCCGGGGCTGAAATCCCCCACTAAGTTTTGCTTTGGCCCTAATGTTCATTATCAGTAATTAACCCCTTCCCCGCTCATGACGGAACCGCTCCGTCATGAGCCACGGTTGCCGTGTGCTCATGATGGAGCGGTTCCGTCATGCCACGACCGTTGGCGGCCGCTCCGCCCACGCGGCGCTGTTTCCCCACCTGTGCGGGGGGACAACGCAACTGGGCGGAGTCATGACGGAACCACTCCGTCATGAGCACAGCTCAACCGTGGCTCATGACGGAGTGGCTCCGTCATGAGCACAGCGCCACCGCGCTGCCCCCCCGCACCCCCCAGCGCTGCGGCGGAATTCCCGCTGCAGCAAAGGGGTTAAACCTCAAAGTGAGGTATTTACAAATATAAACATAGCAGGTGCCCCCGTTGAAGCTCCATTTCTGTAAAAAACAAATGATCCTAACTCTTGGGCTTAGCAAAGGCAAAGCAAGTGTGTTTTCTCTGCAAACCTTCATGGAGGTGACTGCATCATTGATCTACTGAAGTTCAATCTGTATGTGACTGTGACGAATGGGTTCTTTCATGCCATCTCCTGGTGAGAGCAGAGTCCATGGTTCACCCTTTAAATTACTACGAGTTTACAAATGTGCGAATCAATTGAAAGCTTCACCTGTTTGGTCCTGGCCACCTTAGTAGTATTGAAAGGTCTTCCTGCCTTTTGCCAGGATGATGGACAGCTTCACAAGCAGCCCTGAGCATGTTTCCTGATGATTTTCGTGAGGAGTTCTTGATACTGAGGAATATGAGGACATCTCCACCAAACAAGGAAGCGTTTCATATATTTAAGAGGAAGGACCCTCGTTTGGTGTAGATTTATCTCTTTGCACTCTTGTCGTATTGTCTATAGGAAGATTCATGTCATAAATTTCTGGATACAGCCTCACGAGAAACACTCACATTGCTAAAATGTACACAAGGTCACTGGTGACATTTCTTTGTGCTCCATTATGCAGCTACAGTACAGAATAGCTACTGGACATTTACCCAAGGAGGTAGCACTTAGTAATTACAGTTGAGTAGATATTTTGGGCAAAACTGTGGATTGTTTTTGGATAAAGGGGCAGGTGCAGCTGCATTGTAGCTGAGTCACTGACACAGCTACTGGCACACACACACAGACACTTAGACACCCACTCACACATTCAAGCACTCACACACCCACTGACAGACCCAATCAAACACTGATACACCCACTCACAGACCCACTCAAACACTCACACATGTACTCATAGACCCACTCAGACACTCTCACACCCACTCACAATCTCACTCAGGCACTCATGCACCTACTCACAGAACCTCTAAGACACTCTCACAGCCACTCACAGACCCATTCAGACAACCATGCACCCACTTACAAACCCACTCATACCCACTCAAAGACCTACTCAGAGGCTCACTTACTGACTCACAGACCCACTCGGAGACTCACACACCCACTTGCAAACCCACTCATACCCACTCAAAGACCTACTCAGAGGCTCACTTACTGACTCACAGACCCACTTGGAGACTCACACATCCTCTCACAGACCCGCTCAGAGACTCTCACTCACACTCACTTACCCACCCAGACACTTATGCACCTACTCAGACACTCACTCAAACACTCATGCACCCAGTGAGACACTCACCCACCCACTCACACACCCAGGGAGACACTTATGCAGCCAATTACACACCCATTGAGACGCTCATGCACTCGTTCACACACTCATTCTCAAAGGTTACAGGTTACAGTTAGGAAACAAAATTTAAAAAACTTAGAAAGTCACTTAAAAAACGAAAGGTTACAGGGATGTTATAGTTAGGAAATAGAATTAAAAACGGTAGAAATTCACTGAATAAAACAAAGGTTACAGGGATGTTATAGATAGGAAATAGAATTAAAAAACCTTAGACATTCAATGTAAAAGGCAAAGGTTACATGGATGTTATGGTTAAGCTCAGATTTCACTCATACCAAACCATAGAAATTCAGCAGTTATAGTTACCTGGGCTAACTATAGCTTATGCCCCTGCAATGCACTGCTTATTACCTCACATATTACCAGCTGCGGTCCGTACAGGTAACAGCAGTGGGGCCTTGTAAGGGGAGATGCCGAGGGACGATGCCAAGGGAAAATTAATTATTGATTTAATTTTCCCTCTGCATCGTCTCTCGGAATCCCCCTTACATGGCCCCACCACCCCACAGCTGGACCACAGCTGCATATTACATCACTCATGACATGGTCAGTGGCATCACTGATGATATCACTGTTGACATCTCAAATGACATCACTGATGACATCATCTTCAGAACCACTTGCATCTTCATAGAACCTCTCAAGCACCCACTCCCCATTGCAGCACTCACACAACCAATCATTCATCCAGAGAGCCACTCACACACCCACTCACTCATACAGGCACACACACACCCACTAACTCACCCATACACCCATTCACTCACTCACTCACTCACTCACTCACTCACTCACTCACTCACTCACTCACTCACTCACTCACTCACTCACTCACTCACTCACTCACTCACTCACCCACCAATACAGCCCCTCACACATCCAGTCATACAGACATTTACACACCCACTCAAACACCCTTACAGCCTCTCGCACACCCACTCAATCACCCATACAGAAACTCACACTGCCACTCACTCACCCATACAGGTACTTATGCACCCACACACTCATCCATACAGCCACTCACTCACCAATACAGCTACTCACACACCCACTCACTTACCCATACAGCCACTGACACACCCACTCACTCACCCATACAACCACTCACCCACCCACCCACTTGCATACCACCAGAACCACTCACATACCAATTCACATATTCATATAACCACTTACACAATCACTCACTCACCCTTATAGCCAATCACACATCCATTCTTCTCCACTACAGCCACTAACACCCACTCACTTACCTTAACACACACTGAAACAACTACCTGCTCACCGATAAACAACTCACACAACCACTCTCTCACCCAAACAGCCTCTCACACAGCCATTCAGTCACCCATAAAGCTACTCACACACATACATACACACACACCTATGCAGCCACTTGCTCACCCATACAGCCACTCACACACCCACTCACTCTCCAATACAGTCACTCACTCCCCCATGCAGCTACTCACATACCCACTAACACATCCATACAGCCACTCACACACCCATGCAGCCACTAAGTCACCCACTCACACTCTCATACCGTCACACAGCCACTCAGATGAGATATATCAGAAATAACGAATTACTAGTACAGAATGAAAAGTAATTTAACATATGCGGTAGCTTAGTATATATATTTAAGTCTAAGAAACGTTTACAGAACAGTTAGGGCCTTATTATGGTTATGGTCGGTCAGATCGCTGAGCTCCATCATATCGGGCAGGAGACCGTCTGACAATGAGTCGGTGGTTTCACCCACCTAATTATGATGAGACTGCCAGCAAAGCGGATGAAAAGTGCTTTTTACTACTGTGGCATGTGCTGCGGCCTAGGAAAAGGGCCGCAGCGCAAGCCGTAGTAGAAAAAACCTGGCACATGCCTGGTGTATGGATGTGTGGGGGCACTTCATGTGCCCCCCGGCCACTTGGCAGTGGCCCACAGGGGACTGGGCCCTGCTTGGGGCCCCCTAACTCTGTTTCCGTCTGCCTTTTCATGACAGTCGGACCACCATGAAAACGCAGTCGGAAAGGGACATACTAATCCCTACAGTGGTGCCTGCACAGGTACGGTCTCTATTGAATAGGAAGGATTCCGACTGCCTCCCCAACATGATCCTTGATCCTTTCAGAGATGGCGGTCTTTCCCTCTGACCACTCCAGTCCGATGTCTGCATTCTAATGCAGCTGTTGGACCAATGGCCAGCCTGTCAGTTCGGTTCGACCGACATCGTAATATAGCCCTTACACGCACTGGATGGTGTTATGAGTGATGTTATCAGTAATGTCACTGACCATGTCATGAGTGATGTAATATATGAGGTCAAAAGCAGTGCATTGCGGGGATGTAAGTTATAGTTAGCTCAGGTAACTATAACTGCTGACTTTCTATGGTTTTGTAGGAGTAAAATCTGAGCCTAACTATAACGTCTATCTATCTATCTATCTATCTATCTATCTATCTATCTATGTCTATCTATATCTCCAACCACACTTTTGTTCCTCCAAAAGTCAGCCGCGCTTCATCACCATATCCCACAAGCCAGTACGACACCATCAAGCTGCTCAATGTTGCTTTATTTTTATTTCAAAGAAACACCCGACATGGGATGCCAACAGGTTTTGGCTTATGCCTTCAAGTGGGCAACCCTGATTCCCACAACCAGCATGATCATAAGGCAGTCCTTCCTGTTTCACGCTTCCTGTTCAAACAACAACTAATCAACAGTAAGTATTTATTTGGGACTCAATACGGCAGCCATGTTGATACACCACTAGTGTTTTTAGAATAAAGATAGCATTTAAATCATCAAAGCTGTTTGAAGATGCCACGTTAATTTTTTTAATACAATTTTATAGTGCAAATGGTCTGAAAAAACAGAGAATTGTCAATCAACATATTTATATATGTATAACTTATTATCACGATGGTAAAATATTTTACGACTTGAGGTGCATGTTTTTTCCAATTATTATAAATAGGCAAAATAAATATCAAATACATTTAGTACACATCAATGTAGACGAAAGTGCTCAAGTGCATGTGATAAAATGAAACATGGATAAGGGCATTTTGACTTATTTGCACAGTCTTTATGCTGTCAAATAAACCAATATATATGCACACCTGTAAATATATTCTGTCCCGCATATTCAGAAATAGTGCAAAGTATCCTAAAGTCCAGTTGATCACATAGCTGCTCTGGTATCTCATATTGTGAGACACATGTATGTAATTAATAATAATTATGCCTAGTTAATTCATCAATTACACATCTATATCTAACCACATCCTGATGTAATAAACATGAGCATTTAAACCTCCATTCTTAATGTGGAGACCGTGACATATCCAAAAATGAGATAGGGCCACTGTGGCTATTTGGGTGGGTGAACACCCAAAATATCGATTCCAAAATATAGAATGGACAGAATATCGACTCCAAAATATAGAATGGACAGAATATCGAAAATCAAAATATAGATAGGTCAGAATATCGAAATTGGGGTACAAAATATCGATTTCCATAATATAGAATGTAAAAATATAGAATTCCATAATATCGACTTTAAAAATATAGAATCCCATAATATCGATTTTTTTTTAGTGTTATGTATGGTAGTATATGTGTTAAAATTATGTATTATGTTTGTAATGTATGTTTAAATTTTTTAAACTAATGAATGTTATGTAATTAAATTTTTGCGTAATTTAATTCCGTAGCGGGTTGTGGGTTTATAGGGGAATAGGGTAGGAAGTAATTTAATTATGGTAAATTAAATATTAATTATGTTTAATATTTAAATTAATTATTAATTGGTCATTAATTTGTATTAATTGATAATTAATTTATATTAATTGATTAATTGATCATTATGTTAATTTTAATTTTGATTATTAGCAGCGGGTTGTGGGTTTATAGGGGAATTGGGTGGGAAGTAATTTAATTGTAATAAAGTAAATAATAATTATTTAATTTATGTGTATTGATAATTAATTGATAATTAATTATTAATTGGTAATTAATTTGTGTTAATGGGTAATTAATTTGTACGAATTGCTAATGAATTTTTATTAATTGTAAATTATTTTTATTAATTGATTAATTGATAATAATGTTAATTGTATTTTTTATTATTGGGAGTGGGTTGTGGGTTTATAGGGGAATTGGGTGGGAAGTAAATTAATTGTAATAAAGTAAATATTAATATTTTTATTTATGTGTATTGATAATTTATAATTAATTTTTATTTGGGCATGAATTATTATTAATTGGTAATACATTTTTATCAATTGATACTTAATATTTTTAAATGGTAATTAATTGTTATTAATTGGTGATTATTTTTAATTA
The DNA here is from genome assembly GCF_964204655.1 of Triturus cristatus. Classification (NCBI taxonomy): domain Eukaryota; kingdom Metazoa; phylum Chordata; class Amphibia; order Caudata; family Salamandridae; genus Triturus; species Triturus cristatus. The sequence goes on along the minus strand of NC_140590.1, from coordinate 1,428,345,342 downwards.
ACTTTTTATCGGTATTGATAATTAATGTAATCTTATTTTAAATTTAAATCATTACTTTCCCTACTTTTGCACTCTCAGGAGTGGGAATAGTATGTTTTACCCTCTGCTATCCAACTCTTTCCCTACTGGTGCACTCATTGGAGTGGGAATGGTAATTTTTACCCTCCTGCTATCCAACGCTTTCCCTACTGTTGCACTCTTTGGAGTGGGAATAGCAATTTTTACCCTCCCGCTATCCAACGCTTTCCCTACTGTTGCACTTACTGGAGTGGGAATAGTAATTGTTACACTCCCGCTATCCAACGCTTTCCCTACTGTTGCACTCTCTGCAGTGGGAATAGTAATTTTTACCTCTACGCTATCCAACTCTTTCCCTACTGTTGCACTCTCTGGAGTGGGAATAGTAATTGTTACCCTCCCGCTATCCAACACTTTCCCTACTGTTGCACTCTCTGGAGTGGGAATAGTAATTGTTACCCTCCCGCTATCCAACGCTTTCCCTACTGTTGCACTCACTGGAGTGGGAATAGTAATTTTTACCCCTGCGCTATCCAACGCTTTCCATAGTGTTGCACTCTGTGGAGTGGGAATAGTAATTGTTACCCTCCCGCTATCCAACGCTTTCCCTACTGTTGCACTCTCTGGAGTGGGAATAGTAATTTTTACCTCTACGCTATTCAACGCTTTCCCTACTGTTGCACTGTTTGGAGTTGGAATAGTAATTTTTACCCCTACGCTATCCAACGTTTTCCCTACTGTTGCACTCACTGGAGTGGGAATAGTAATTTTTACCCCTACGCTATCCAACGCTTTCCCTACTGTTTCACTCACTGGAGTGGGAATAGTAATTTTTACCTCTACGCTATCCAACGCTTTCCCTACTGTTGCACTCACTGGAGTGGGAATAGTAATTTTTACGCTCTCACTATCCAACAAAATCTAAACTTTTTTAAATTACTTATATTATGTTTACATTTTAAGCATTTTTATATTATATTATGTATGTTTTATTTAATTATTTTTAATATTTAATTAATTTTATATTAATTTTAATATATTTTAAAAATTCGATATTTTGGCAAACTATATTTTGACAGTCTATATTTTGGAATCGATATTTTAGTACTTACCTGTTTGTAGATAGGGAGTCGATATTCTGTCCCTCTATATTTTGGTGTCGATTTTTTGTGTACTCGATATTTTGTCCCTCGATATTTAGTCACAGAACCATTTGGGTGATGTACCACCTTTCATCACTGCTAATTCACTTCCATTGACGTGCTTATCGCTAGTATCTCAATATGTCAATAAAGTGCTACTGCATATTAAAGTGCCAATGCATTCCTCTCCAGAATCAATCATATTGACAACTATAGTCTATTCACCCTCTCACAAAATTTCAAATTTCACTGCATATTAAAGTGCAAATATACTTATCCCCTAAAATCGATCAGATTGACGGCCATCGTAGACTCACCATGTCAATGAAGATGTAAAGTTCTGATGCGGATGGATAAAAAAAATAAAAAAATAAAGTGCAAGTGACCATGCGCAATGAATGTGAGATATATATGGACAGGCATGTATAAAACAAACACGTTTTAGATTTAAAAACTATAATAGTTAAAAATAAACATCATACCAAATCAAAACCTAATTCAGTGGGTGACAGCACTTGAACCCCAGAGTAACTCACATTGACATCAGTATTATATCAATGCATTGTGAAGGCTCAATACTGAACAGCTGCTATGTGGTCATCAATCCATAAAGTTCTGTCCATAAAATCCAATACTCACTACAGATGTACATGGAATTCTGCAGCCAAATTATGCCCCCATGGTTATTCAGTTCCTAATAAGATGACCATCTTAGATTCACAGCGGTACAAAAGGGGGTGGTGATGGACAGAGCATCAGAACCAATCAAACACTCACACCCAGTCAACAGATCTGGGTTTGATCCATCACCGTTCTTCAGCCCACTCTGCCACCCCAGTTCAGACATGGCCATATGCAAATCAGTCTGACCCTGTGCCTCATGGGAACAGTCCAGCCCGAACTGCCAAGCCATGCCTTCCCTGGACCGGAAACAAGCTTCCTAGGACCGGTTTCTAGCATTTCAGCCGTCTTCAGCCAGGCTTGCTTGAATCCAGCGGCAAAGTGAGCCAGGGACTCACGTCTGAGCATACCCTGCCAACTTATGGCGAACAAAGCGGTACAAAAGGGGGTGGTGATGGACGGAGCATCAGAACCAATCAAACACTCACACCCAGTCAACAGATCTGGGTTTGATCCATCACCGTTCTTTAGCCCACTCTGCCACCCCAGTTCAGACATGGCCATATGCAAATCAGTCTGACCCTGTGCCTCATGGGAACAGTCCAGCCCGAACTGCCAAGCCATGCCTTCCCTGGACCGGAAACAAGCTTCCTAGGACCGGTTTCTGGCATTTCAGCCGTCTTCAGCCAGGCTTGCTTGAATCCAGTGGCAAAGTGAGCAAGGGACTCACGTCTGAGCATACCCTGCCAACTTATGGTGAACAAAGCGGTACAAAAGGGGGTGGTGATGGACGGAGCATCAGAACCAATCAAAAACTCACACCCAGTCAACAGATCTGGGTTTGATCCATCACCGTTCTTTAGCCCACTCTGCCACCCCAGTTCAGACATGGCCATATGCAAATCAGTCTGACCCTGTGTCTCATGGGAACAGTCCAGCCCGAACTGCCAAGCCATGCCTTCCCTGGACCGGAAACAAGCTTCCTAGGACCGGTTTCTGGCATTTCAGCCGTCTTCAGCCAGGCTTGCTTGAATCCAGTGGCAAAGTGAGCAAGGGACTCACGTCTGAGCAGACCCTGCCAACTTATGGCGAACAAAGCGGTACAAAAGGGGGTGGTGATGGACGGAGCATCAAAACCAATCAAACACTCACACCCAGTCAACAGATCTGGGTTTGATCCATCACCGTTCTTTAGCCCACTCTGCCACCCCAGTTCAGACATGGCCATATGCAAATCAGTCTGACCCTGTGCCTCATGGGAACAGTCCAGCCCGAACTGCCAAGCCATGCCTTCCCTGGACCGGAAACAAGCTTCCTAGGACCGGTTTCTGGCATTTCAGCCGTCTTCAGCCAGGCTTGCTTGAATCCAGTGGCAAAGTGAGCAAGGAACTCACGTCTGAGCATACCCTGCCAACTTATGGCGAACAAAGCGGTACAAAAGGGGGTGGTGATGGACGGAGCATCAGAACCAATCAAACACTCACACCCAGTCAACAGATCTGGGTTTGATCCATCACCGTTCTTTAGCCCACTCTGCCACCCCAGTTCAGACATGGCCATATGCAAATCAGTCTGACCCTGTGCCTCATGGGAACAGTCCAGTCCGAACTGCCAAGCCATGCCTTCCCTGGACCGGAAACAAGCTTCCTAGGACCGGTTTCTGGCATTTCAGCCGTCTTCAGCCAGGCTTGCTTGAATCCAGTGGCAAAGTGAGCCAGGGACTCACGTCTGAGCATACCCTGCCAACTTATGGCGAACAAAGCGGTACAAAAGGGGGTGGTGATGGACGGAGCATCAGAACCAATCAAACACTCACACCCAGTCAACAGATCTGGGTTTGATCCATCACCGTTCTTTAGCCCACTCTGCCACCCCAGTTCAGACATGGCCATATGCAAATCAGTCTGACCCTGTGCCTCATGGGAACAGTCCAGCCCGAACTGCCAAGCCATGCCTTCCCTGGACCGGAAACAAGATTCCTAGGACCGGTTTCTGGCATTTCAGCCGTCTTCAGCCAGGCTTGCTTGAATCCAGTGGCAAAGTGAGCAAGGGACTCACGTCTGAGCATGCCCTGCCAACTTATGGCGAACAAAGCGGTACAAAAGGGGGTGGTGATGGACGGAGCATCAGAACCAATCAAACACTCACACCCAGTCAACAGATCTGGGTTTGATCCATCACCGTTCTTTAGCCCTCTCTGCCACATGGACTGTTCCCATGAGGCACAGGGTCAAGACTGATTTGCATATGGCCATATCTACACTGGGGTGGTGTAGTGGGCAAAAGAACGATGGATTTAACCCAGATCTCTTGACTGGGGGAGAATGTCTGCATTGTCAGCATTCCGTTCATCATTTGTTTGTTGTAACGCTTTTCGCCCTAAGTGGGATGGGTATTCCCAGACGTGGGACCCGTGCTCACTACGCCACTGGAGTCAAGCTATCCTGGCTGATGACGGCTGATAGCCAGAAACCGGTCCTAGGATGCTTGATTCCGGTCCAGGGAAGACATGGCTTGGCAGTTCGGGCTGGACTGTTCCCATGAGGCACTGGGTCAAGACTGATTTGCATATGGCCATGTCTAAGCTGGGGTGGTGTAGTGGGCAAAAGAACGATGGATTTAACCCAGATCTCTTGACTGGGGGAGAATGTCTGCATTGTCAGCATTCCGTTCATCATTTGTTTGTTGTAACGCTTTTTGCCCTAAGTGGGATGGGTATTCCCAGAAGTGGGACCCGTGCTCACTACGCTACTGGAGTCAAGCTATTCTGGCTGATGACGGCTGATAGCCAGAAACCGGTCCTAGGATGCTTGATTCCGGTCCAGGGAAGACATGGCTTGGCAGTTCGGGCTGGACTGTTCGCATGAGGCACAGGGTCAAGACTGATTTGCATATGGCCATGTCTAAACTGGGGTGGTGTAGTGGGCAAAAGAATGATGGATTTAACCCAGATCTCTTGACTGAGGGAGAATGTCTGCATTGTCAGCATTCCGTTCATCATTTGTTTGTTGTAACGCTTTTCGCCCTAAGTGGGATGGGTATTCCCAGACGTGGGACCCGTGCTCACTACGCCACTGGAGTCAAGCTATCCTGGCTGATGACGGCTGATAGCCAGAAACCGGTCCTAGGATGCTTGATTCCGGTCCAGGGAAGACATGGCTTGGCAGTTCGGGCTGGACTGTTCCCATGAGGCACAGGGTCAAGACTGATTTGCATATGGCCATGTCTAAACTGGGGTGGTGTAGTGGGCAAAAGAACGATGGATTTAACCCAGATCTCTTGACTGGGGAAGAATGTCTGCATTGTCAGCATTCCGTTCATCATTTGTTTGTTTTTAACGCTTTTCGCCCTAAGTGGGATGGGTATTCCCAGACGTGGGACCCGTGCTCACTACGCCACTGGAGTCAAGCTATCCTGGCTGATGACGGCTGATAGCCAGAAACCGGTCCTAGGATGCTTGATTCCGGTCCAGGGAAGACATGGCTTGGCAGTTCGGGCTGGATTGTTCCCATGAGGCACAGGGTCAAGACAGATTTGCATATGGCCGTGTCTAAACTGGGGTGGTGTAGTGGGCAAAAGAACGATGGATTTAACCCAGATCTCTTGACTGGGGGAGAATGTCTGCATTGTCAGCATTCCGTTCATCATTTGTTTGTTGTAACGCTTTTCGCCCTAAGTGGGATGGGTATTCCCAGACGTGGGACCCGTGCTCACTACGCCACTGGAGTCAAGCTATCCTGGCTGATGACGGCTGATAGCCAGAAACCGGTCCTAGGATGCGTGATTCCGGTCCAGGGAAGACATGGCTTGGCAGTTCGGGCTGGACTGTTCCGATGAGGCACAGGGTCAAGACTGATTTGCATATGGCCATGTCTAAACTGGGGTGGTGAAGCAGGCAAAAGAACGATGGATTTAACCCAGATCTCTTGACTGGGGGAGAATGTCTGCATTGTCAGCATTCCGTTCATCATTTGTTTGTTGTAACGCTTTTCGCCCTAAGTGGGATGGGTATTCACAGATATGGAACCCGTGCTCACTACGCCACTGGAGTCAAGCTATCCTGGCTGATGATGGCTGATAGCCAGAAACCGGTCCTAGGATGCTTGATTCCGGTCCAGGGAAGACATGGCTTGGCAGTTCGGGCTGGACTGTTCCCATGAGGCACTGGGTCAAGACTGATTTGCATATGGCCATGTCTAAACTGGGGTGGTGTAGTGGGCAAAAGAACGATGGATTTAACCCAGATCTCTTGACTGGGGGAGAATGTCTGCATTGTCAGCATTCCGTTCATCATTTGTTTGTTGTAACGCTTTTTGCCCTAAGTGGGATGGGTATTCCCAGACGTGGGACCCGTGCTCACTACGCTACTGGAGTCAAGCTATCCTGGCTGATGACGGCTGATAGCCAGAAACCGGTCCTAGGATGCTTGATTCCGGTCCAGGGAAGACATGGCTTGGCAGTTCGGGCTGGACTGTTCGCATGAGGCACAGGGTCAAGACTGATTTGCATATGGCCATGTCTAAACTGGGGTGGTGTAGTGGGCAAAAGAATGATGGATTTAACCCAGATCTCTTGACTGAGGGAGAATGTCTGCATTGTCAGCATTCCGTTCATCATTTGTTTGTTGTAACGCTTTTCGCCCAAGTGGGATGGGTATTCCCAGACGTGGGACCCGTGCTCACTACGCCACTGGAGTCAAGCTATCCTGGCTGATGACGGCTGATAGCCAGAAACCGGTCCTAGGATGCTTGATTCCGGTCCAGGGAAGACATGGCTTGGCAGTTCGGGCTGGATTGTTCCCATGAGGCACAGGGTCAAGACTGATTTGCATATGGCCGTGTCTAAACTGGGGTGGTGTAGTGGGCAAAAGAACGATGGATTTAACCCAGATCTCTTGACTGGGGGAGAATGTCTGCATTGTCAGCATTCCGTTCATCATTTGTTTGTTGTAACGCTTTTCGCCCTAAGTGGGATGGGTATTCCCAGACGTGGGACCCGTGCTCACTACGCCACTGGAGTCAAGCTATCCTGGCTGATGACGGCTGATAGCCAGAAACCGGTCCTAGGATGCATGATTCCGGTCCAGGGAAGACATGGCTTGGCAGTTCGGGCTGGACTGTTCCCATGAGGCACAGGGTCAAGACTGATTTGCATATGGCCATGTCTAAACTGGGGTGGTGAAGCGGGCAAAAGAACGATGGATTTAACCCAGATCTCTTGACTGGGGGAGAATGTCTGCATTGTCAGCATTCCGTTCATCATTTGTTTGTTGTAACGCTTTTCGCCCAAGTGGGATGGGTATTCCCAGACGTGGGACCCGTGCTCACTACGCCACTGGAGTCAAGCTATCCTGGCTGATGACGGCTGATAGCCAGAAACCGGTCCTAGGATGCTTGATTCCGGTCCAGGGAAGACATGGCTTGGCAGTTCGGGCTGGATTGTTCCCATGAGGCACAGGGTCAAGACTGATTTGCATATGGCCGTGTCTAAACTGGGGTGGTGTAGTGGGCAAAAGAACGATGGATTTAACCCAGATCTCTTGACTGGGGGAGAATGTCTGCATTGTCAGCATTCCGTTCATCATTTGTTTGTTGTAACGCTTTTCGCCCTAAGTGGGATGGGTATTCCCAGACGTGGGACCCGTGCTCACTACGCCACTGGAGTCAAGCTATCCTGGCTGATGACGGCTGATAGCCAGAAACCGGTCCTAGGATGCATGATTCCGGTCCAGGGAAGACATGGCTTGGCAGTTCGGGCTGGACTGTTCCCATGAGGCACAGGGTCAAGACTGATTTGCATATGGCCATGTCTAAACTGGGGTGGTGAAGCGGGCAAAAGAACGATGGATTTAACCCAGATCTCTTGACTGGGGGAGAATGTCTGCATTGTCAGCATTCCGTTCATCATTTGTTTGTTGTAACGCTTTTCGCCCTAAGTGGGATGGGTATTCACAGATGTGAGACCCGTGCTCACTACGCCACTGGAGTCAAGCTATCCTGGCTGATGATGGCTGATAGCCAGAAACCGGTCCTAGGATGCTTGATTCCGGTCCAGGGAAGACATGGCTTGGCAGTTTGGGCTGGACTGTTCCCATGAGGCACAGGGTCAAGACTGATTTGCATATGGCCATGTCTAAACTGGGGTGGTGTAGTGGGCAAAAGAACGATGGATTTAACCCAGATCTCTTGACTGGGGGAGAATGTCTGCATTGTCAGCATTCCGTTCATCATTTGTTTGTTGTAACGCTTTTCGCCCTAAGTGGGATGGGTATTCCCAGACGTGGGACCCGTGCTCACTACGCCACTGGAGTCAAGCTGTCCTGGCTGATGACGGCTGATAGCCAGAAACCGGTCCTAGGATGCTTGATTCCGGTCCAGGGAAGACATGGCTTGGCAGTTCGGGCTGGACTGTTCCCATGAGGCACAGGGTCAAGACTGATTTGCATATGGCCATGTCTAAACTGGGGTGGTGTAGTGGGCAAAAGAACGATGGATTTAACCCAGATCTCTTGACTGGGGGTGAATGTCTGCATTGTCAGCATTCCGTTCATCATTTGTTTGTTGTAACGCTTTTCGCCCTAAGTGGGATGGGTATTCCCAGATGTGGGACCCGTGCTCACTACGTCACTGGAGTCAAGCTATCCTGGCTGATGACGGCTGATAGCCAGAAACCGGTCCTAGGATGCTTGATTCCGGTCCAGGGAAGACATGGCTTGGCAGTTCGGGCAGGACTGTTCTCATGAGGCACAGGATCAAGACTGATTTGCATATGGCCATGTCTAAACTGGGGTGGTGTAGTGGGCAAATGAACGATGGATTTAACCCAGATCCCTTGACTGGGGGAGAATGTCTGCATTGTCAGCATTCCGTTCATCATTTGTTTGTTGTAACGCTTTTTGCCCTAAGTGGGATGGGTATTCCCAGACGTGGGACCCGTGCTCACTACGTCACTGGAGTCAAGCTATCCTGGCTGATGACGGCTGATAGCCAGAAACCGGTCCTAGGATGCTTGATTCCGGTCCAGGGAAGACATGGCTTGGCAGTTCGGGTTAGACTATTCCCATGAGGCACAGGGTCAAGATTGATTTACATATGGCCATGTCTAAACTGGGGTGGTGTAGTGGGCAAAAGAACAATGGATTTAACCCAGAACTCTTGACTGGGGGAGAATGTCTGCATTGTCAGCATTCCGTTCATCATTTGTTTGTTGTAACGCTTTTCGCCCTAAGTGGGATGGGTATTCCCAGACGTGGGACCCGTGCTCACTACGCCACTGGAGTCAAGCTATCCTGGCTGATGACGGCTGATAGCCAGAAACCGGTCCTAGGATGCTTGATTCCGGTCCAGGGAAGACATGGCTTGGCAGTTCGGGCTGGACTGTTCTCATGAGGCACAGGGTCAAGACTGATTTGCATATGGCCATGTCTAAACTGGGGTGGTGTAGTGGGCAAAAGAACGATGGATTTAACCCAGATCTCTTGACTGGGGGAGAATGTCTGCATTGTCAGCATTCCGTTCATCATTTGTTTGTTGTAACATCTTAGATTCACAGCACCACAATTCCAACTCTCTATTACCTTTTTGGGGGTCAGCTTTAATATGTCTTATACCATAATATTCCAAGCTGTTTACATTTCCTTGATGCACCTACCAAAAATGTTTGCCCATTAGATAAGTTCTATCTTGATGTTTAATGGCCCTTAAATGTTGTAGAAACCGAATCTTGACCTTATTCACTGTGTGCTCCCAACATAACACATTTTGCAACCACATTCACGAATGTACACAACAAAATTATTTTCACATGTGATTCTTTCCTTCATGCAAGTTATTCCTTCAAAAGTGTCAAAAAGTGGTGCTATTAACTCCAAATTTACAGGCTTTGCAATTAATAATTTTTTTGAAAGCCAAGTTCCAGGTTGGTTTACCAATGTGTTTCCTCAGTTTGAAAGAACATGGATTTTGTTAAATTGTCTCTAAGTGACAGTGCCTTTCGATATATAATGTTGATATGCTGACGAAGTGTATCTTTGAGATGATCATCATGTTGTAATATGTGCCAATTACACATTAATAGGGAGTTAATTGAACCATGTTCAGTGTTGTATTTCATTAAAAATCTTGTAGTGGTCTCCTCATTAGTGTGATCATTTGACTGAACCTTATTACTTCTCGGTTTCTGATTAAAAAGCAATTCATCTCTCCGTTTTCCATTACATTTTGTTGGGCTTCTCTGAGTCCTTTCTGCAAATCTCAAAATCATGGCTCTAGCAGGACATCTGTGGAACAAATTCTGCATGCTCTATGGAACTGGCTTTAAGGTATGCTCCACTTCAATGATGATGGATGACCAATATTTCCATGTAGGATGAGGTCGCAAGATGTCTTTTTGCAGAAGAAGGTAAGTTGAATAGAGTCATCAGACACCTGTAGTGTGACATCGAAAAATACAATTTATTGTGAACTGCATTTGGTTGTCAATTGTATATTGAATGGATTGTTGTTCAGAACATCAATATATTCTCATAGAGGTGCCTCATCTCCATGCATTAGAATAAAATGATCATCGATGAAGCACACCCAAAGTATGATTCTATTCATATAATGTATGTTACAATAAGCCCATGCCACCTCTTTCTCCCACCAACCCATATAGATGTTGGTTTACATGGGAGCAAAAGATGCCCCCATTGTCATGCCGTTTCTGGAGATAAATCTTCTTATGAAAGAGAAATATGTTATTGGTAAGGCAAAAGGATAGCATGGTTAAAAGCATAGTGGTGTGTTGAGCTTATGCTAGTGGTCTAGATCTCATAAAGTATTGGCATGCCTCAATGTCATATTAGTGTATGATGGAAGTTTATAGTAAGCGTGTTTGATGGACGTATATATAGCACAAGAATTAGCTACATTATGAACCAGTAATGCTACAACTGGAAGAAGATGAAGCTCTGGCAGACTTCCTCCTCTTCATAAAAATGAATACAAATCACTAAAAGTAGGTATAGTAACCTAAAACAGTAATATACTTACAAACATTGCTTCCACCTTCATTTAAAATAAATATCCAATACCTACTTTTTCATTTATATCTCCAAACTCTTGGTTTCGCATCAACATTGCAAAAGAAAAAGCCATCATCCAGATCGACAACTCCAAATTCCTAGAAGGGAAACTCAACAAACACAAATTATTAATAAGTAAAAGTCATAAAAAGTACTCCATAATCCAAACTCAACTAAAATTAAAAATTGCAACTAAGCCCTAAGAAATCCCAAAACTAAAATAGCATTATTTTAAACTCAATGTTAGAGAGAAACTTTTTACCTAACAGAAAAAAGATGACCCACCTGACCCACATCTCAACTGAATTAAAAAGAAATAGAAAAGAGAAAACAGCAAGTTAAAAGGACAGCAAATATGTAAGTAGGAAATGTAATAAATAAAAAATGCATTTCCCAATGTTAGTAATAAGTAGAATATAATATTTAACACAAAGTAATAAATATATACTTTTACCATTTTCAGATAAATTGGCACAAAGAGCTACATGATCACCCTGACAAAAGGCAAACAATCGTTACCTCACATGGGATACACATACACTAAGAAAAGCACAAGCAGCAAAAATGTTAACTGGAAATGTACCAAATATTACATGAATGCTTGTTATAAGAGAGCCACAGCAAAAAACTAAATTGCAATCAATGTAAGAGAACACAACCACCATTCAAATGTAATAGAGACTAAAGTAAAGCATATTCTTCAAGATGTCAGAGGAGCAAGAAAAGAGATATACTGCCTAAAGTTCCTGAGCACATTACAGGGCAACTACCATTAATTCCCTTTCTAAAATGATTCATAGCATGCACAAGAAAAGCCACGGCCCATACTTCTGCTACTCCTAGAAGACACAAAGGCATAAACATTCCAGACCATCTAATTATATCACATAATGAAGAACCCTTTCTCCTGCACAATAATAGAAATAACAACATGAGAATAATCATATGCAACACATGACAATTTTACTCAAACTAACCCAATGTACAAAGTGGATGATGGATGGCACCTTAAATAGTGCCCTTCACCATTAACACAAATATTCACCATACATGGAGAATATCATAATAGTAACATGCCCCAAATTTACCAACTGCTGCCTAACAAGCAAAGTGCAACATATTATGAATTACTAAATAAAGTTACAATTCAAACTAAAAACTACCATCCTCAAAAAATAATTATACATTTTTAGCACGCAATGATACAAACAATTGTTAAAATCTACCCACACAGCCACACAAGGCTGTTATCACCATTTTATTAAAAAAAATTGGAGAAACCTCCAAAAATCTGCACTAAGGGGCCGATTCTGATTCTGGTCGCAAATCGTACCGACCGACACGGACCCAGACCGGATACCGACCGACACGGACCAGCGCTGTACGACCCGTGCAGTAGGATGCAACGCATGTGAATTACAACCGACTTGTATGGAATACAAGCCGTACGACCGAGCCGTAGGGAAAATAGTGAACCGGCCGGAAAACCGACGCGATTTTCATCGACCGACACGAACCCGGAATGAACCCGGAATGAACCCGACCAACCCGTGATGTCCGATCCGCACAGTACGATGCAATGAGTGGAAACCCAGACTGACTCGCACAGAGACCAAGCCGCACGACCGACATGCACAGAAAACCGGGCCCACAAGTTATAGAGATCTCCGCAACCGACGCGTATGAAACAGAAGATAAGCAGCGTGAATGAGGCAGAGAAGCACGCACGAGACAACATCAGCGTCCGTTTCCGTCAGATGAACGTCTCCTTCATGCCTACAAAACCCAAAGGAAAAAGACAAAAAAGGACCATACAAGCAATGACAAAGCCAATAAATATCAAATAAAAAAACCTGGGACAAAGACACACCCACAACTCCAAATATATAAAGGACTACAATCACAATCACTACCATGATCCCTTGCAAACAGGAGACACAGCCAGCAGCAAACACCATTACACAGCAACCCCACACACACTCACAACTCACCCATCACACAACTCACACACCATCAGCACCTCATCCAAAAGCACACAACCATACAGCCAGCAAAACCAACACCAACACACCCTCACTTGAACCCTCACACACACATCCCTCACCACCACCACCCATCACCATGCCTCCAAAGAAGAATCCAAAGTTCACAGATAGTGAGTTAGAAGTGCGAGGATTGTGGACAAGGTGAACGCTCAAGCAACAGCAAGGCGCACAAAGGACGATATCCAGAACAGGTGGTATAACGTGCACAGGAGGGTCAAGAAACTCATCGAAAAAGATCACGCCCTGAGTCAGTGCACCGGCGGTGGCCCTCCTGCCAAACCAGTCTACTTCAGGACCTGGGAGGAGAAGGTGCGGGATATCCTACCACCAGAGAGTGTCCATGGGCTAACAGACAAACCAGAGCCTGGTGAGTACACAAACAACATACCCAAGATTGTGTGGCAAGGGGACAGTGAAACCATTCACCGCAAGCAAAACTACAGTAACCAAAAGATAATCATCCCAAGATGTGTATGCCAGTCAGACAAACACAATACCTGCCATCTCATAGTGACTTGGAACTGTGTCATGGCATGCACCAACCTACAAACAAATAGAACAAGGCAGTGGCACAAAGCTAAATAGACACTGCCAGACAGTTTGCCACCACAAACACACTACCTCACAGTGCAGCTGACTGACAGGAAGGAATTGTGGGGATGCAGGTGAAGTGAGTGTATCAAAAGCATGATGGGGTTTGTAGTCACAGATAATGCTCCCCTTCCAAATTGACCCATCAAGACCTCTCTGAAGCATGTGCACATCACAGGCAGTGGAAAATTACAAGATGGCTGACACTGGGTCCTGCTGTGGGGAGCACAAGGCCCTGGTAGGGCATGTGCGCAAATCAGAAGCGATACACCACTGACTGACATCCTGAAAGACAACTTGCACACCCTCCAATGGAAGACCGTTTCATGGTGGGATGTCTGGCCGGGTGGGAAGGAGGACTGACAGCTCTGACCATACTTACCAGCATGTGGAGACACCCCCCCCCCCTCAATACAAACTCCACACAACTCACCGGGTAGAATGCACGGTTCATGACTGAGCCGTACGTACGCTTTGCCATTGACTACAATGAGGTCCGACGCGGGTGACAATCATGCATACACATCGGGCAGGCATGGTCCGAGACAGGTGAACGCCTTGGCCATTGAATCGTATGGAGACGGGTGCATGTGTATTTTCAAAATATGCGTTGTACAGTCAGTTGACCGAGCCGGACGCACCCATTGGCTCTGGACTGTCATGGAGACGGATGCAGATTCAAAACTTGTACAAGTTGTGCGCTGGAAATTCAGTTGGATACCTACAACAATGTTGCAATTACTAGTTTACAAATTTGATGATTGACTGGCCATTGGCCTTTTGTTTGAACGGACGTTTAAAATTTCATATGCTGAATAAAGCTTTTTTCTTTATCCTTGTGAACTTGATTTAGCTGTACATTAGGTTGATTATGTTTAGCATGCCCTTACACCTGTAATGCTTGGTTTCCAATGTTGAATACTGAGGTGTTTATGTGAGGTACTCCATGTGGTCCTTGAGATATGTATCCTATTCTGGTCGGCATCCATGCCATCCTCTGCAGCTAACTGAGTGTGTCATGATCAACGATTTGTAGACATCTCTGTGAACATTTCATTTGCATAGTCACATCTGTGGCTTGCACCCATGCACATATGATGTGCTTCCCATTGTCCAATTTGTCTATTTCCCTGACTTTGGGCGCATCTCCACTGGACATACAGGAGTTGGCATTATTGGTATAGGAGCAACTAGGTCCTCTGTGCAACTTGGTGTATATATGTGTTGAGTATGTGCAGATGACTTAGGGGAGACTCACGTACCCAGGCTGTTGTGACCAGAGCCTTCATTGTGTGGTAACTGATGCCTGACTGACCAAGTGTTCTGTTGACATGAGTGGGACGTGCTGTGACTATGTTTGGCACAGCAGTACTTACACAGGAGTTGGGTCCCCTCAGGCTATGTCACGGATGTATTGTCCCGTGACATAGCCTGGGCCCATGGTGTGTGTTGTGTGAGCATGTGTGTGTGTGTCCACATCCCTTTTCATACACAGGCAGTGTTCCCTTGATATGTTCCTGTTGTTGATGCTTGCTGAGTGGTACTGTGTTCATCCCACAACTTTGCCATGGGCTACCAGATGTGTGGGTGCATGACACACTACTGTTAATTGGTGTTTCATCATTGGGATTTGTCAGTTCTGAGTGGTGATGATGTGGTCAGACGCAGATGGGACACAGTCAGGGGTCCCCAAGGCACTTGTTTGTTCGCAATATCATGTAGTTGTCCCAAGGTGGTACCTTTCAGTGATTGAGACATGTGTATGTGTGTGTGTGTGCTCCCACTTGTCGGGTTCAGGGCTGCAATGTTTGCAGGTGTCAGCATGTGTGCCTTGTGGTTCTCCTTGGGTTCTGCATTGCCCTGGGACTGTGGCAGGTATTCGGAGGGTTACGTGAGCTTTGACGTCATGGCCAAGTACCGCATACTGTGCAGTATGTCTGTCATTCACCAGGGTTGTAAACTGTCCTTGTGTGATGAGTCTGTGCATCTTAGTTCCTCCCAACATTCCTATGTTTGTCATGGGTGCATGTGCAATGTCAAATGTCCATGTGGGCTTCACAGATGCACATTGTTGCAGTTCAGAGTGTGTGGTGTTGAAGGTGGACTAATGTAAATGTTTGCATGTATGGGCCCCTAGCTCCCGTTTGTCCATGGATGACGGGCCATGCTGAGTGATTTGTGTTTGTGTAGGTGTGATGTACGTTTGTGGCACAGGACACATGTCTGGGTTTCACAGTTTGTACAACATCTACCTTTGTCATCACAGTGGAGGTGTCATGCATGCTTGTGTCACCCCAATGGCTGGTCCCTGGGGGTAGTGCTGTTGTGTGTCAGTCTCTTGCTGTGTTAGTTGGTGTTCATTCCAGCTTGTGTCACATGTGTCTGTTGTGCTCCCTCTCATCTCACAATGCCTGATTGCCCACTAAGGGGGTCCCAATGATGGTTTACTTTTGTATGGCACTGTGTCCACATCTGTGTCACTGTGGTTCAGCCCCCCTCATGTGTTGTGTAGTTGCCTGGGGATACTGAGACACACACACACATGTTGTGTCAGATGTGCAGTGTGAGGTTGCCTGTTTGTGTTTGTGCATCTGCATCAGTGCATTGGTATTGCTGTTGTGGGTCATTGTCTGGATGCTGTTTCTGTGATTTGCCCTGCTGTCCCTGTGAGTCATATCACATCATTCTGCACATTCATCCTGGTTGTTAGGTGCCATTGCTGGCATGAAATGTGAGTTTGTGACCTGACACCTACAGTCTACACAGGTTGTTTTGATTAGTGTGTCTATTTTCAAGATGTGTGTATGCTTTGTGATGGTCACTTCTGCTCTTGTGTCATTGTACACTGTATGCATTGTCAGCCCCCATGTGTGGTGCTTGTTTGCACATGGCCGAGAGTATGTTTTGTTTTCACTGCACTGTTAGCCTCACCACATCTCTGTGGGTATGGGACACAACCACTAGTTTGCCCGAGAAGTGTTTAATGTGTTGGGGGCGGGGATCATACATGCGGTTTGGAATTTGCAGGTTTAACCATGATGACACTTACCTTTTGGTCACTTCCCCTCAGGGGGGGTTTAGACCCCATCACCACAGTGCTCGACATTTGCTGCAGTTTGGAACCCCACACTTAACTTTTGTTCTACACAGTGAGGGGGTGTTATTTTTACATTGACACAGTGCAATAGTGATGCTTGCCTTGTGTAGGCCACACTCATTTTTTGGTCACACATGTGCTGGTAGTTACATTGTTATGTTCGAAGTCATAGTCACTGTTGTGGGCATTTGTCACAGACTACACACTGTTGTCATGATGTTAGGGGGGATGTATTTTGCTGGCATACCTAATGTTGGAATGTGAGAGAGATACCGGGGCTAGTGAAGTAGAGGCACTGAAGGAGTTAATTCCCTTCGGTACTTCTCCTCTGCAGGATGAGGAACTGTCCCTTCAAGGCCGGAACCAATGGGAGACCGCAACGCAGAGACCAGGGGTGGAGCCTACACCAGAAATAGTAATCCCGGAAGACGCCGGGGTGTGCGTGTTCGAGAGACTGGAGGTGGAAGGAACAGATCAAAGCACCCAGGAGGAGCGAGGACGAGAAGCAGACGAAAGAATCGAGGAACGAGGACGAGAAGCAGACGAAGCAATCGAGGAACGAGGACGAGAAGCAGACGAAAGAATCGAGGAACGAGGACGAGAAGCAGACGAAGGAATCGAGGAACGAGGACAAGAAGCAGATTAAGGAATCGAGGGTCGAGGACGAGAAGCAGACGAGACGTGCCCTCACGGAACAGAGACAGAAGCCACCGAGTGGGAGGTGTGGACGGAAGACTGGTGGACACCCCCGGAAGATGCTACAACGCCGCCGTAGCTCTGGAGAGTTGCGGCCCCCGCGGTACGTGGGTCGGGGCAAGGGCCATAAACATAGAGAGGGTGGGGGTGGGAGTTTGCGAAGCTATCGCAGAAGGGGAGGGAACGGAGGGAAACTCACGAGTGTGTTCTTTATCTCCCCTCACTACCCTCACAATCCCTCACTACTTTTCTGTTGCTTGGTCACTTACGTCGTATACCCTCACTTACCTGAACCAGCATTGAAAGCGAGGGGAACTCTCTTGTGGGGCTTAGTTCACATATTGAAACCAACACTCCTCACGTGTCCTACACCGCTATCTGGGCACCAGAGGGGAAACACCCTTCACACAAGTTTGGAGGCAATAAAATGGTGACGGCACCTTTTTATAAGGGGATAAGAAAGTACCGCGTACAGGACAAATGCAGTGACCGCCTTTTGTTCTCTTTTCTTTTGTGGTTTCCTGTCACCGGGGTTGTACCATCACGTCTGAAGAAGACCACGAGCCAAGTCACTCCGCCAAACGTCCTGGACACCAACTCAAAACGCCATTTATCATCGTCACCTACCATAATATATACTGTCCCACTTTTCCTATTGACCTGGCGAAATAAATGAAGCCATCATTCAACCCTCTTTAAGGCCTCCTCGCTTTATTTTCCGCCCATCCCTCTCACATGGAGTATGATGGATGTGTAGCGCGTCACCCATCCTATGGGTGGGGGTGGCAGGGGTGACGGGCAACATAAGCCCTATGGGTGGGGTGGCAGGGGTGATGGGCAACAGGTCCCCTATGTGTGGGGGTGGCAGTGGTGATGGGCAACATGTCCCCTATGTGTGGGGGTGGCAGTAATGATGGGCAACAGGTCCCCTATGGGTGGGGTGGCAGTAGTGCTTGGCAACAGGTCCTCTATGAGTGGGGGTGGCAGTGGTGATGGGCAACAGGTCCCCTATGGGTGGGGGTAGCAGGGGTGATGGGCAACAGGTCCCCTATGGGTGGGGGTGGCAGTAGTGATGGTCAACATGAGCCCTATGGGTGGGGGTGGCAGTAGTGCTGGGCAACAGGTCCCCTATGAGTGGGGGTGGCAGGGGCAATGGGCAACAGGTCACCTATGGGTGGGGGTGGCAGGGGTGATGGGCAACAGGTCCCCTATGGGTGGGGGTGGCAGGGGTGATTGGCAACAGGTCCCCTATGGGTGGGGGTGGCAGTAGTGCTGGGCAACAGGTCCCTATGTATGGGGGTGGCAGTAGTGCTGGGCAACAGGTCCCCTATGGGTGGGGGTGGCAGTAGTGATGGGCAACATGAGCCCTATGGGTGGGGGTGGCAGTAGTGTTGGGCAACATATGCCCTATGAGTGGGGGTGGCAGGGGTGATGGGCAACAGGTCCCCTATGTGTGGGGGTGGCTGTAGTGCTGGGCAACAGATCCCCTATGGGTGGGGCTGGCAGTAGTGCTGGGCAACATATGCCCTATGAGTGGGGGTGGCAGGGGTGATGGGCAACATAAGCCCTATGTGTGGGGGTGGCAGCAGTGATGGTCAACATGAACCCCATGGGTGGGGGTGGCAGTAGTGCAGGGCAACATAAGCCCTATGAGTGGGGGTGGCAGTAGTGATGGGCAACAGGTCCCCTATGAGTGGGGGTGGCAGGGGCGATGGGCAACAGGTCACCTATGGTTGGGGAAGGCATGGTGATGGGCAACAGGTCCCCTATGGGTGGGGGTTGCAGGGGTAATGGGCAACAGGTCCCCTATGGGTGGGGGTGGCAGTAGTGCTGGGCACCATCTCCTCTATGTGTGGGTGTGGCAGTAGTGATGGGCAACATGAGCCCTATGGGTGGGGTGGCAGTAGTGCTGGGCAACATGAGCCCTATGGGTGGGGGTGGCAGTAGTGCTGGGCAACAGGTCCGCTATGAGTGGGGGTGGCAGGGGTGATGGGCAACAGGTCGCCTATGTGTGGGGGTGGCAGTAGTGATGGGCAACATGAGCCCTATGGGTGGGGGTGGCAGTAGTGCTGGGCAACATAAGCCCTATGAGTGGGGGTGGCAGTAGTGATGGGCAACATGAGCCCTATGGGTGGGGGTGGCAGTAGTGCTGGGCAACAGGTCCGCTATGAGTGGGGGTGGCAGGGGTGATGGGCAACATAAGCCCTATGAGTGGGGGTGGTAGCGGTGATGGCCATGCAACCCCTATGGTGGCCTGTTGTTAGTGGCCAGGATGTGGATCCCCTGTGTGTGTGTGCCATTTTGCGGGTACGTGTCGTTTGTTTGTGTGGTAGGTATCTCACTTACCGTCTGCACCGTCGGCGTCGGTTCCTGATCCGCTCATAGATGTAGAGTACTGGTATGACCTGCGCGATGGGATTCATGATGTGTTCGTCTCGTACACGCTGCTTGTTGCTCCGTCTCATATCCGTTGCAAGCTGGTCCGTCTCGTAGCCGTGGATTGAGTTGTGACGTGAATCGTAGCTGATATGCTTGTTTTCCGGATGCTGTGGCGTGCCGTATGTGGCGACCCGGCCGGCGCGTAGAAAGTACGCATCGTACTTGTCAGGTTGGAAACTGCCGTGGATACTGCTTCTGGGCGATTCGGTTCGGCGTTCAGAGTTACGGCTCGGACAGAGAATGAAGCTTGAATCACAGCCTATGTGTCGGTCGTGTTTTTGGCAGTTATGCGCATCATACTTCATCTACAGGACAGACCGGCTACGGGTACGTGTTGGTTGCACGGTAAGGCTATGGACAGCTCTCGGAGAGCTGTCTGACCCGGATCCAAATCGACCCATGTAACAAGCAATGAGTTTGCCTTCTAAACTAAAACAATTAATAGCTCTCTGGCCTATGTACCAGTAGCACAAGTAGCTAATGCTAAAGCATAAGAAAACAATACCTATACTAACAAGGAAATTATCGATAACTAAGGGTCTGATTATGATCTTGCGGATGGGATAATCCGTCACAAATGTAACGGATATCCCGTCCACTGTATTACAATTCCATTATATCCTATTGAACTTGTAAAACAGTGGACGGGATATCCTTCACATTTATGACAGAGTATTCCATCCTCTAAGCTAGTATCAGGACCTAAGTCTCTTCTAGGACTGCTTTAAAGGCATTTGTGTTTGCAGACTGCGCCATTCTGGCCACAGACACCACCCCAAGTTCCAAATCTCATTGTGGAATGTATACCACAT
The DNA here is from genome assembly GCF_964204655.1 of Triturus cristatus. Classification (NCBI taxonomy): domain Eukaryota; kingdom Metazoa; phylum Chordata; class Amphibia; order Caudata; family Salamandridae; genus Triturus; species Triturus cristatus. The sequence goes on along the minus strand of NC_140590.1, from coordinate 1,428,324,817 downwards.
TGCAATGGCCCACCAATCCGAAGCAAGCAGTACAGTGGAAGAATGGCACAACTTCTTCCAAGCCATGTTAGGCCAAAGTCACCCTACCCTGAACAACATCCTACAAATCCTAAAAAAAAGTACAACGCTGTCAACAACTAAGAATAGAACAGTCACTAAGCCAAATCAAACCTAAAAAATGTAAATTGACCAAAGAGATATATGAAAGTACAATTCTTTGTAAATAAAAAAGGACTACACTACAAAAACAGTACTGTAGAATAAGCATATCACTAACAATAGAACTCGACACAAAGCACCTATCTCAAACATAAATATTTTTCAATAAATATTACAAACAAATCACTAGTTTATAACAGACATAAATAGAAAAAGATAGAACAAGACTAATAAAGAAAAATATCATACCATAAAAATTATTTTAGAAATTTTTCTTAAAACACATTACTACAAAATCACATTCAATCACAATCCACTGAAACATCCACATCACATACAAAGAAAACTAACATTACATTTTAATTATAAACAAAAACAGTTTAAAAAATAACATTACCAACCTCAAGACATATAATCCAATTAAACTCACTGTTTTATTGCTAATGTCCTTGATCCTCCATGTGAACACAAAAAATCAATACAGAAAAATTGGCAAAAACACACCAACAAAAAATGTAAAAATGATAATCACAATAAAAATCCACAGAAATAGTCCATAATCCTACAATGTATTAAAGAATTTGAGAAATAAAATAAAGAACCGCTCCATAAAAAACTCAAAAATGAAAGGAAATTTAAAAATAACATTGGTTAAAAAATAACACTAAAAAACTTTCTTTTCCAAAAAACACATAAAAAATAGGAATATCCCTGTAAGTGCAACTTAAGCTCTCTTTGGAAAGGTTCGGCAGAATAAAGGGGGTTATGTTTACTATTCCCACCCAAAACTAAACCATCATGGGGAAGGTGTTGGACGCTAAAGGGGTTAGATTTACTATTCCCACTCCAAAGTAAACCATCTTGGGGAAGGTGTTGGACATTAAATTGGTCAGATTTACTATTCCCACTCCAAACTAAACTATCTTTTGGAAGATTTTGGACACCAAAGGGATCTGATTTACTATTCATTCTCCAAACCAAACCATCTAGGTGAAGGTGTGGGACACTGAAGGGGGCAAATTTACTATTAACACTCCAAACTAAACCATCTTGGAGAAGGCATTCAACACTAAATCGGTCAGATTTACTATTCCCACTCCAAATTTAAACCATCTTGGGAAAGGTGCTGTACACCAAAGGGGTCAGATTTACTATTCCCAACCCAAGCTAAAACATATTGGGGAAGGTGTTGGGTGCTAAAGGGTTCAGATATACTATTCCTAACACCAAACTAAGGACTTGATTCCGATCTTGGCGGAAAGGGTTCTGCCGTTGACACTGCCTGCCTGGTTGGCGGTCTGCACGTTGTATTAGGATGTTGTCGAGTTGCTGAATGAAAGACCGCCAGAGTCCTGCCGACTCTGCCCGCTATTCGCTGACTGCCTCAATGGCGACATGGGGAAAATCAGCTGTCAGAGGGCGGTACAGACAAGGTTCCCACCGTCCGTATTAGGAAGTGACATCTCATTGAGCCGACTGTAGTGGGGAGTCCACCTGCTTCGAGCCGTGCAATGGAAGGAACTGGTGTGCAAACTCACCTATTTCTGTCTTTCCCTTTCAGTCACCACCGTGGATCCCTTTGTCTAGGGACCCCCTTCACAGCAGCAACTGGACCCCAAAGAAAACGACCCAGTAGGTACGAAATCCAGGTAAGTCTGTTTTGCACTTTTCTCCCATTGCAGGACTGGGCACTTATGGTCTTGACTCCAGCAATGGAAAAGTACTTGTAGAAGGTATTTTTTCACATGTTTCATGCATAAGTGTACATTTTACACTTATTTAGTCAAAATGTACACATAAGATCATATTCAGACCCAAAATCTTGTTTAAGTTGTTGAGCACTAAAGTGGTAATGTTTACTATTTTCACTCCAAACTAAACTATCTTTAATTAGCTGCTTGATTCTAAAGGGGTCAGATTTGCTATTCTCACTCCAATATAAAACATTTTAAGGAAGGTGTTGGACCATAAGGGGGTTAGACATACTATTCACACTCTAACCGAAACCATCTTGGAGTAGGTGCTGGATACTGAAGGTTTCACATATACTATTACCTCTCCAAACAAAACTATTTTGGGAAAGGAGTTGAACACTGAAGGAGTCACATTTATTATTCCTACTTCCCAATTATTTTTTACATAATACATAACACTGCAAAATCATTATAATCTATATTAATATCTGTAACCAATTCACAAACGTACAAATTATTTAACATAATGCACATTTAAAACCCTAAAACACAATGCCAAATATCTTTTTAATACCAATAAAAAAATGTACAAACTTGAAAAATATGAATGTTTTGTCATTAAATCAAAAAATAATTTAATATTTGAAGAAATAATAATTAATATTTTACTAATATTGCTTACATGTTCAAAAGTAAAATGCACTGTATGTATTACATATTTATACTTTGTAGTACTATAAGAAAAATTAAATAGAACATAATTATTTGTAAATTACCTATACAAATTAAGAAGTAACAAAAAATATATATTTATGTGATAAGCAAAAAAAATAATTATTAAAAAACATTTTAGACTTCCTATTCAAAATATAAATAACATTAAAATTGTTTTATACCATTTTCTTTAAAAACCCATACAAAATATGAATTTTGGTATTATTGTGAGCATTATTTGTATTGTGAAAATGACATTAAAAAATATTGAAAAAACATAATACTTCTATATTTTACAAAAACATTATTAAATCTGTAAAACATAACATTAAAACAATAAATAGTAACACGTATAAAACTTAAAACAGAGTTCTTAAATTGTGACTAAAAATGAAAAAAGCACGTTCATTTAAAAAAAATATATATATTTTCCCCCAGTCTTTCCCCCTAAATCTTACATCTAGGTACAAAACAAAATTATATTAGCATAATAATTAAAAATAAAGAATAACATTGATAAAAAATATTACCAATGATATCTTTTACAAAGATATATTTAACAAGGACATTAGAAACATACCCAAACAATTATATTCTTACATGCGATATTCCTGTTGAAGATATTTCCTGCAATATTTTTACCATGCTATTCTGGTATCATTATATTAAAAACATGATATTTGTCCAAACACTGTTGTAGGCATCTCCTTGGTGGGGGCAGCCTTGCTGTGGTCTGATGCAGAAGGTTACCATTGTGGTCATTGTCTGGTCTTGAAGTATTCTTGTGCGTAAGGCCATTGTGGACGTCCTTGTGAAAACCATTTTGTGTTGAATGATATTAGGTGTTTAGAAGTGAAAAATGGGCATGCGTTATCTTATTATATGTTTTATCGCAGTGGTCTGAAGCTCAGCAAAAACCCATTAAGGATGAACTATATGTGCTTCTGTGGCATAGTTTAGGATGCCATTTAGGGAGAAGATGGTGTGTATGATTTTATTCATAACTGCTGAACTCTCTAGATTTTGTGAGGTGGGCACCATCCTAGGAGATGTTGGCAGAGTATAAAAGTCTAATGCTGTTGTTTAATTACGACATCCATACCAAGTGCAATCAATACCTTTTTTAACTGTATGGAAACTATCCAGTCAAAGTCTGGTGAGGCCATCAACTATCACCCTTGTGCTCTCCCTCTTACAGAACTCAGAAAGGAGCAGCCCCAATATTCTACATCCACATTATTTAGGCCACAACATTGTGCCATTCTGTAACTTGAATGAAGCAGCCTACACTCAGGGCCTGATTTAATATTTAGTGGATGGAGTACATGCTGTCACGGTGGATATTACCTCTACCACTCTGATGGACTACTGTCTGCCAAATTTAGAGATGACCACCAACCCAGCAGTCATCGCTGTACATTGAAAGGAACTCCATCATGGCACTTCCTTTCAATGTACTAAACATTTGGAGGTGTCAGTGAATGAGGTGGAAGGGTACTCCAGCACATTAGCCACAGAGTACCCTGTCTGGCAACCTAGAAATCGGATCTTTATTGATTATTTATTCTATAAACTGTCACCGAAGGTACACCTAAACCAAAAGTGCATGTCAGTGCACACACACATGCACAAATACTCTGATATAACCCACACATAGGCACATAGTGCACCAAAGGCATTATCTCACAACTCCTCTTAAAAAAACACAAATCTTTTGCTAAACAATATCTTCATCTAAATATGTCGGGATCTTTACATATTGTAAGTATTTTATTCAGCCTTACTGATAACACAAACCACTCAAGCCATCAAATGACACCCTTGAAATCTATCTTTTCTAGTACTCACAATACAACACCAGAACATTTTACCGCAACATTCTTTAAAACACACATTCCAAGATATATTTTAAGGATGAGATGCGCTAGTTCTCTAAATCAGTTACTACACCATTTGTCTTAGTCATTGGCTATTTGTAGCCTTTTAAGTCTAAAGAAGAGAATTAATTAAGGTGCAATTTTCAAAAATGAACAGCCATATTTGCAATTATTAACTTGCAATTTAAATATAACATTACACACATTTTAAATGTGCAGACTGCACTATGCAGTCTTAGCTATTAGTATAGGTCACAGAACTGCTAAAAATGCACTTCTTCTTGTAACTAATAATGAACTAGATATTGTAGAATATGTGCACAATGGATATTAGAAGCTTGCCCTCAAGTTGACATTAGGCCTGGGCGAAAATTTTGTTCCGTTCGCGGAAATTGCGAAAATTTGACATTTTCGCGTTCCGCGGAGAGCGCGAAAATGTCAAAATTTCTGCTTTCCGCAGCTTGGCGATAATTTGTTTCTTGCTCGCGATGTAAAATAATACATTCTCGAGCGCGCGCGATCGCCTTACCTGAATCCCTGCGTTCGCCGACAAGTTTTCTTGATCCGGTCGCGTTCTCCATGAGATGTTGTATTGTTTTTAGCCATTTGCGCTGTCTCGCGACAGTTCGCGCCCGCAGTGACGTCATGCGTCGCGCGATCAAGTCGAGACAACTCAAAACAAGATGGCCGCGCCGGCGAGCATCCACATGGGTAAGTTGGCGACCCGCAACCATGCAGAAAATCTCGCGAACATGCTGGAAAAAAACTTCTGCATCTTCGCGATATTTCCGCTTGTTTGCGATAATTTAAAACATTTTCGCGATCATTTGCGGAAGTGTATTTCGCAAATTCCGCCCACCCCTAGTTGACATGTTTAGAAATATTCGCCATAACTGCAGTATGTTTCCTGTTCAACAAATGTATTTCATTTGCTAAGAAACATTTATCGTGATAACTAAACTTTGTATTTTTCCACATATTTCACATAACGTTTGAATAGAATAGTTTTTCATTGTGAAACAGTATTTCTTCATGTAAATGAAATGCATTGCTAAACAGTATTTTGCAAACTGATGTTTCTCTTACTTAGCATTGTTCATTGTTTACACAATTAAACATTTGACAGTAGAAGGATAAACTGTGTTAGATGCCTATAGGAAGTAGGTTTTGGAATAAGAAGCCACATAAATAAGATGTCTGTAACAAACTTTGGGATAAAACTTTGCAAGCTGCATGTTATTTCTCTCTCTGAAGAATGCTGCTGTCTGATTGGATCCGAAGAGTAAAAGCCTTTTACATTAGTGTGTGTTTCCAGTTAGATTATCAATGCTTTGAGATTTCTCTGCACATCTTTTTCCCAGACTCATTCCCTTATCGGCTGTGGCTACCACTGCTGCCGTTCATCCTTTGCCTTACTATTGATGCTTGATTTTGACAGATTGCAACTGTATGCTGATTTGCTCGAATTACTGAGACTTGGCTGGGTTTCATGAACTACTCTTAATAGGAAGTTCTGCTGCCTTGATTTCATTTTTGTGCGTTATCCTCTCTTTATCTCACTCTTTTTATTTGAACTTTAACTCTTGATGAGTTCTACTAACTCTAAATTCTGGTCCTGTTTTTTAGAATAGGATATTGATCCTTTATGTAACATGCTTGATGCATTATCTGATGATTTGTTCTAACCATACTTTATGAGATTTCTGTAAACTTACCTGACTTTATTGGATAATCTGAATAATAAGAATAGCAATTATTTTACTAATCTCTTAATGATAAATAAACTTTAAAATCTAATTCAAACTCTCATCATTGACTCAATTTAGAACTGTAATTGTGATTTAGCTTACTATGATGGAATAGCTCCTGACTCAAAACACGTTGGCAAACATCTGTCACCTAAAGCCAGTTATACTCGGAAGCCAGCGCGAGAACAGGGCTTAACCATGTACGTAATGGTAAGAAAAAGCTGAACCATATTTATTTAAATGTTGCTCTAAATCTGCTCTATCAGTTTTCTGGTAGCAGAGGTTAAGTTTAGACTTCCTGAGACATGGAGCTATAAAATACCTGCACAAGTTAGAGTAATGCTCGAGTCACAAAGCCCAATGTTCAGAACTTGAAGACTGACAAGTTGTGATTTCTAAGGCGGTTGCTGTTTTGGAGGTGTGAGCATTATTAGGTATATATATTGTCAATTGTGATATTAATTACTGTTAATGTGTTTTATTTGTGGTTTTGATTAGTGATTAACGTTGATGGGTTTATTTGTAGATTGTGTTTATTAGTTATTGCTGATGTTATATTATGAAGTTTTGAAGTATATTTTAATAAAATTGATGATGAGTTGATGAGGTTGTCAGACTAAGAAGTAGTCCAAGATCCTGGGATAGATATTAAATTAAGTGTAGGAGACACTTAATAGTTGAGAAAAGTCTAGAAGACTCTGATTTTGTCTGCAGATTATGTGGTGTAGAGTGTGAGGTACCGTCACCTACACAATTGAGATAGGGACGTTAATAAACTGTTGTGATTGTGCTAATATTGATTGATGTTAGCAGAACCTGATTGCCCAAAGGGTGATGCTCATTGATTAGGGTGATTTCACGCTGTTCGAGATTTCGCTTGCAAATGTGAAATTCTTTATGTGTGATAAAAGTCGGAGGGTGTAAAAACCTTAATATTCAGAACTGTTATGTGCAATGAAGCCACCGCCTAGACCCACAGAATTTGAAGCCTTAGGTATGTGGGAAAAGACTGCATGAGACAAAGAGAGATAGAAATGCCAGCATAAAAAGAGAAGTGCAGTGCGTAATTATGCAGATTCTCAATAGCATGAAGCACGACAAAGATGGAGAAAAGCTATAATTGAGGGAACTAAATTATATACAGCCATTACTACTGAGAAAACTGAGAAGCAGAAAAAGAATAAGAAACAGGATAAGTAAATTGAGGATGACAAAAAGCCTGAAACAGATAGTGGTCCCACCTTGCATTTACCCTGGCTGAAGTCATAAAGGGAATTTTGGGCCTAGCTAAAAACAAGGTGGCAGGACCTGAGGGGATCTCTCCTGATCTATACTTAAATGACATTGACACCTAGGCCCCCGTCTTACATTTTGAATGCCTCTGTAGAAATAACTCCCCCCTCCTCCTGGGCTTACGCAGTTATTGTTCCTGTATTCAAAAACGGGGACAGGGATAGTACACTGTGTTATAGACCTGTCTCATTGCTTAATGCTTAATCCTATTGTTAAAGTCTTGGAGGGGGTCTTGTTGGACAGAATAACATCCTCATCTTGGGATCATAACATATTATATGATCTCTAATATGGCTTCAGACCTGGAAGATCAACTATTGCAGTGTTTGAATCTCTATCTAATTATGAATAACTACATAGTGGCTCGAAAGGCATCTATTCAGTTGGCCTTCATGGATTTAACCTCAGCTTTTGAACAGGTTAATTGTGACAAACTTTGGAGAATCATCTTGGAATTGAGGTTGACCAGGACATAGTTTACTTCTTGAGGGACCTCCATGCCCACACTGTGGCATCAGTCAGATATACTTCTGTTTCCCACTGCATTGATAGCTTTAAAACTAAGTGTGGTGTCAGGCAGGGGTGCACCAAGGCCCCCATTCCATTCACCTTATATATAAGCAAACTAGAACAAGTTCTGGTGGAGGGGTTAGATGGTCGGCAAGTAAAAGGTCAGCCTCTGATTGTTCTCCTTTACTCAGGTGACACTGTACTTATGGCTAAAATGTCCAGGGGTTTTCAAGCCGTCATAAATGTATTCATGGGTTTTATGGAAGAGCTAGATCTCAGTACCAACATCAGCAAGTCTCATGTGATGGAAATTGGCCCATGAAATACAAGCACGCAACCTTCAAGATAGTAACATAGATCCCAAGAAAGGCCTATTTAATCCCTCTATTTGAGGTGTGATATTTTAAACAAGCGCAACCTGCTCTCTTGTTTCTACAGATGCTCTCTGTGGATATTGTTTTTTATGTTGCTAGCTTTTAAAAAGCGGTTGTGACATCAAAGAACTCGATGATGGATTGAATGTAGTCCTTCACAGCTGTATGAACTGTTGATCATCTATGCATTTTTATGGTTTTGACTATTTGCATGGTTTTCATTTCAGTGTGTATTTTCTATATGTTATGTATGCTTTTATAGATTTTTATTATAACCAATTTAATTTTTCAAAGCTGATGTGGATTGATTTTAATGCTTTCTTTGACATTGCAGTGCCAAATTATTTATGGGCTGAATGTGAAGTTGTTGTGCAATGGCCACGTGAAGAGCCAACGAGATTTACTTGCACTAATGCACCATCTCCTGTAGTTATGGAGCAATATGAAGCATTGATTACTTTCTTGAAAGGTCAAGTGCCTCCAAAATATCTTGATTGGTGAAGATTAAAAGAACCTCACAAGAACCAAAACAAGCATTGCATGATTATTATGAGTGATTGTTTCAGGAGTTCCAACAACACAGTCAGAGAGAATATCCTGATGCCAGTGACTTGGGATTCGTTTTGTTTCAGTTTGTTATTGGGTGAAGATCAGAGATCAGTGTGCATATGCAGCAAAGTGTGATTTGTTGGCAGATAAAGTCATTAGATGAGACCCTGAGGTTTGCAAAGTAACGTAGAGATGAACAAGAAATGAAACAAAAAAAGCTTAAGGAGAAATATATGTTGGATTAGACAAAATTTGCACAGAGAGTATTTGAGAATCAGTCATTTGCAGGGAATCAAGGAGGTATGCAAGGTGTTGTTCCACAAGCAGGAGTCCGTGGTTCTCAAGGAGGATTTGGTGTTTCACAAGGTAGAGGTGTTCCAGTTGATCCAAATTCAGGTATGGTTGTCGCAATGCTGAAGAAAATGACCCCTTGCCATCTTTATAGCAGAACTGAGCATTGGAGAGGGGGTGTAGGCTTATTCCTGATGTGGTAAATTGAGATGTGTAAATGCAGAGAGGAATGCAGATGCAAAATCTGCCAACTCATCAATTGCAAATGCCTATGCAGAAACAGGTGCCACTGATGCAAGTTCCACAAGCCCAGAAGCTCCCATAAAATATGGGAAATCCTAAATTTAATTTAGATCAGTTACCCAAAGCAAATTTGAATTATTTTCAGAACCAAATTTAGATTCCCTTTCAACAGTTTACTGTATTTGATAATGACAGTTTTGGCTCTGACATTTCACAATGACAGTGCCTGGGGGGGAGGCAGATTATGTTCTCGGTGCAGTCTTAGAGGTTATCCAGAGTGGTCCTTTGTGGAAAGTGAATTGAATGGCAACCCTGTATCATTTTTGATTGATTCTGGTGCTATCATACTCACTGTGAGAACAGCAGAAGTCCCAGACCTACTCATCTCAGGAAAGAAGATCCAAGTTGTAGGCGTTTCGAACAAGCAGATGAAAAATCCAGTTTATGAAAAAGTTCCTGTAAAAAAAGTTCATTTGAGGAAAATCACCAATTTGTTATTTGTGACTCAAGTCCTGTAAACCTGCTAGAAATAGATTTGTTGTGCAAGTTAAACTGCACCATATACTGTACACTGACTGGTGTTGAATTTCACACTCATGATGAGGATGTAGAGTTTATAATGGCTTGACAAGAGACAGCTGTAGGATTGTTTCCAGCAACGACAATTAAAGAATTACCCTCTGATTTGAAATAAACTTTGAACCCAGAATGTGGGATCTCACTGGGAAAGATATTGGACTGATTAAAGGTGTAGAACCAGTCTGATTCACCTTAAAGGCAAGTGCTGTATATCACAAACTCCACTTATCATTTGGCCCCAGAGACAATTGCAGGAAAAACATAGAAGACATGATACAGGAAAGGAATTATGGGGGAGTTGATTAGGAGTCCACGTAACTCTCAATTATGGGTTTGCAGAAACCCAATGGTAAATATAGGATAGTGCAAGACCTTAGGAAAATCAATGAATTGTTGTTCCATGTTGTCCTGTGGTACCGAATCCAGCCACAATGCTATTCCAAATTCTGTGTACTGCAGAATGCTTCACTTTAATTGATCTTTGCCAGGCTTTCTTCTCAGTGCCATTGCACAAAGATAGCCAGTTAGTTTTTTCTTTTATGTTACAGCAAAGAGTTTTGGCATGGTGCCGAGTCCCACAAGGGTATCCAGAGAGGCAAACTATTTTCAACCAGATCTTGAAAAAGAATCTGGAGATGCTATAGCTGCCAGACAGATCAGTACTCGTGCAATGCATTGATGACCTACTTGTGGCATCAGAGACATGAGAAGCGTGTAAACAAGATACCATTGCATAATTGAATCACCTGACTGAGAACGGATAAAACTGCTGTACTGTCAAAAAGAAGTTCGCTATCTGGGACACATCATTGAACAAGCATTTGCAATGCAATAGGTCTCGCATTTACGCAAGTTTATGCTATTGGCATTGTAAATGACATTGCCTTTTATTTAGTTTTTAAAAACCAAAAAACATAAATAAAAGGCATTGTCATTTACAATGCCAACAGCTCAAACTTGCGTAAATGCGAGACCTATTGCATTGCAAATGCTTATTCTTCATTATCACATCTGAGAGCACTGACAGATATGTACGTCCAGGGTAGGGGGTAAGCTGAACAAAAACTTGTTTTATTTAAAAGCCCACAATTCTGCACCACCTACAATAGGAACATAGGCTACATTTAGAGTGTGTATGACAACTGACTTGCCTCTTGGTTAACTAAGGGCATTGTCAACAATTCAGCGCTGGTGAAGACATTTTCTAAAATCATATTTAAAAACTATCACTTTCAATAAGTACTCCTCAATGCGCTTTTATGATCTGTTGAAAAAAATGTGTTAAATAAATTTGAGTGTTGAAGAGACTTTGGAATTTTTTTAGAGGACGTTTTTTGCATGTTGTACATGGCAAATATTTTCTGGGACTCGGCTCGTGCACAGCTCTTGGGAGCCGGAGCTGCCCTTGGCTTGGCTCTGGCTTGGCTCTCTCAGTTAATTTGCCGACTCGGGCAAAGTGTGTTTTCTACTGCTGCTGTAGAAAAACAAGCACTGGCAGAGAGGCAAAATGCTGACTAACGGCTTTGCCAATGCTTTTCGGCAATGTTGTGTAGCATCGGCAGGATGCTGTGCAGCATGGGCAAAAGGAAAAAAAAGGGAGCAATTACGTGGGTATTTTTAAAAGTCCGCGCATGCATGCGCAAATGAATAATGAGGCAGGCACCATTTTTTTATTCACTGATCCAAAAAGGATCTATTTTTTTTTTTTAAAGTAGGGAGGGCTGGCATGTAATTTACTGCCTTTTCTTCCTCCAACCTACCCAAAAATAAGTAAATAAAATCTTTTCAAAAAGCCTCATGTCGCAGTAAAATACTTTCGCCGAATACTGTAGAGGTACTTGCGCATACCTCAATTATTAAAATAGTCAGACTGATAGATTTATTCAGTTTCAGGAGAGTGTAGAGTATAGCCAGATATAGCGCTGACTGTCAGCCAAGGAAACAACTTTCAGCGGAATGTAAGGGCGATTTACTTTACTAAGTTCATCATTGATAACCCTTCAAAATACAACCAACTCGTAATAAGCCCTGTAATCCGGAAAATTGACAAAATACGTGTTGCCACAAACGAAACCACAGCAGGACGCACCAGTGACAAGGAATTCAGGGTATGTAAATTTCGTCGTACGTCAAGTGACAGGAAAGGCTGTAACACTAGTCCTAACGTCGGCTCCTATTACTCTACACATTCTGAATGGTGCAGCGTTTGGAGCCTCGCGCAGGCTTTTGTGAGGCTCGGTGGCTCCCAAGAGGAGGACTTTTACATGCCACCATCAAGGCATGCAGGCTGGCTCGTTTATTTGTGTGTAAATTTATATAGCATGAATTCTTCCCGAAGGCATTGGAGCGCTTTACGTGTGCACTAGTTACGTTACACATGGTAAGCGGTAGGTGCCAACAGTAGAGTGACAATTATTTACGCCATTGCGCATTGACTGCACACCAATGATCGCAGGAGGCTGTCTAATAACAGTAGCTATCCCTCTTTGGTGTTTCCATGTAGTGACCCTTACAACTAAGAAAATAATATCTTTCTTGCTCTGGTGCTAAGTGCACAGAGAGAAAGAGAGAGCTGAAGATATTAACAAACAAGCATTCGGCCGCGCGGCCGAAAACGAAAGTAATAGCGATCGCGATCAAAGCGAAAGTGATCGCGATCGCTTGGACGGGAGCGCTGTGTGGCAAGCACGCGAGTGGTGCGCGCGCAGCAGTGATTGGCGGCTGCACGCGTGCACGTTCACGTGCACTGTAGCTTTAGGCCACGGCAGCACTTTGAAAAACCCAGTTATAAAATGTCTCTTTCGAGCCTTTGGCTCGCGAGACCTAAAAAGGAGCTAGGAAAGTGTCACCAGAGAGTGTAGAAGCAATTCTTTAGATGAATTCACCTCGCGCTCAGAAAGAAGTCAGGAGGTTTTTGGGAATCGTTGGCTGATGTTGATAGTGGATACCAAACTTTTCCCTAGTAGCAAAGCCTTTACTGAGGCTGAAACACAAGGATGTGTCTGATCTGCTTCCCTGGGACAATGATTGCTTGAAAGCCTTCCGAGAGCTGAAATATGAACTTTGACATGCCCCAGCACTAGGAATTCCTGACTACAGTAAAGAGTTTGCATTGTTTTGATTGAGAGGAATGGTGGTGGTCTCTCAGTGCTTGCTCACATGCATGGTGATGCTTGAAATCCTGTGGCATACTTCTCGACAACTATTGACCCTGTTGCCTCAGGACTGCCTCTCTGTTTTAAAGCAGTTGTCGCAGTGAGCACTAGGCTGGAAATGAGTGAGAGCATAGTGATGGGATATCATTTAACCATAATGGAGTCTCACTCTGTGGAACTATCATTAACATGAATCAAGACTCAATACATGACCCATAATAGACTTACCAAGTACGAACCGAAGATTTTGTCTGCAAAAAATATTGTTTTCAAGAGATGTCAAGTTTTGAATCCATTCACACTGTTATCAGTGAATGACACTGTTTGTGATAAAGTTGAACATGATTGTCTAGATGCCGGATTTATGCAGAACCTATATCAGATATTAAAGATGAACCCCTGAATAAGCCCGATCATGTTGTTTTTGTGGATGCTCCTGTCTGTGAAAGAATGAGGGTACCCTGAAATCAGCTTACTCTGAGTGTACAATACATTACGTCATCGAAGCTTCAAGGCTTCGAGGGGTTGCCTCAGCACAAGTTGCAGGATTGATTGCCCTTATCAGAGCATGCAGTTTAACTGCTCACTGAGAGTGCTATATTTACAGTTAGTCAGTACGGCTTTGGCGTGTCCATGATTTTGGTAATTATGGTCACAAAGAGGTATCATGACATCTTCAGGAACCCCCATTTAAAATGAGGTACAGGTGAGAGATTTATTGGAAGCTCTCCACTTGCCTGCAGAAATTGCAGTTGTTAAATGTGCATCACATCAAAATGGTAACGGCTACATTGCAAAGGGAAATAGGTAATTTGATCTAACTGCACTGTATTGTGCTTTCCTGGCAGGCATATTTCATGGATCTTTCACATGTGCGTGTGAAGAACACACTTCATTTTATATCTAAAGGCAGTAACAGATACTTGGGATGGATTGAAAAAAGTGCAAGAATATGTTTTAGAGGCAGGACAAAAAATTGGATAAGTGTAGGGTGTCAGCTAATGGGAGGCCAGTGTTACCTGAAAGTTTCAATCAATCAATCAATCAATAATTTGTAAAGCACACTACATACCCGTGACGGTTTCAAGGCGCTGGGGGGGTGAGGGGTGGGGTGGGTGCTGCCGCTATTGGTCGAAGAGCCAGGTCTTGAGATGTCTCCTGAAGGTCAGCAGGTCTTCGGTTTGTCGCAGGTAGAGGGGCAGGGTGTTCCAGGTCCTGGCGGCGCGATGGGAGAAGTATCTGCCTCCGGAAGTTGTTCTCCGGATGTGTGGGACCGTGGCCAGGGTGTGGTCAGCGGAGCGGAGTTTCCTGTTGGGTACGTAGAAGGAGAGTACACTGTTGAGATAGGCTGGGCCGGTTTTGTGGAATGCCTTGTGTGCGTGGATCAGGAGCTTGAAGGAGATTCTTTTGTTGATGGGGAGCCAGTGCAGGTTCCTCAGGTGGGGGGTGATGTGGTCGCGGGGTGGGATGTCGAGGATCAGGCGTGCAGAGGTGTTCTGGATTCTCTGTAGTCTGTTGATGAGTTTGAGCGGGGCTCGGGCGTAGAGGGTGTTACCGTAGTCTAGTCTGGTGCTGACTAGGGCCTGGGTGACTGTTTTCCTCGTGTTTGTCGGGATCCATCTGTATTTCTTGCGGAGCATGCAGAGGGTGTTGAAACAGGTGGAGGAGACTGCGTTGACTTGTTTGGTCATGGAGAGTTTTGAGTCGAGGATGACTCCCGGGTTGCGTGCGTGGTCGGTGGGGGCCGGGGGGGAACCCCAGTGACGTGGGCCACCAGGAGTCATCGCATGCGGAGGGGTTGGACCCGAGGATGAGGATTTCCGTCTTGTCTGTGTTCAGTTTGAGGCGGCTATCCTCCATCCAGTCTGCGACGGCCTTCATTCCCTGGTGGAGGTTGGATTTGGCGGTGAGGGGGTCCTTGGTGAGGGAGAGGATCAGCTGAGTGTCGTCGGCGTAGGAGATTATGTTGAGGTCGTGCTGTCGGGCAATGCATGCTAGTTGTGCCATGTAGACGTTGAACAGCGTCGGGCTGAGGGAAGATCCTTGAGGGACGCTGCAGATGATCTCGGAGGCACCGGATCGGAACGGGGGGAGGCGGACTCTCTGAGTTCTGCTGGAGAGGAAGGAGGTGGTCCAGTCCAGGGCCTTGTCTCGGATTCCTGTATCGTGGAGGCGCGTGCATAGTGTGCGGTGGCAGACAGTGTCGAAGGCGGCGGAGAGGTCCAGGAGGATGAGGGCCGCCATCTTGCCGTTGTCTAGCAGGATCCTGATGTCGTCTGTGGCGGCGATGAGGGCGGTCTCGGTGCTGTGGTTACTGCGGAATCCTGATTGGGACGGGTCCAGGATGTTGTTGCCTTCGAGGTGACAGGTGAGCTGGGTGTTAACTATCTTCTCGATGACCTTTGCTGGGAACGGAAGCCCGGAGATGGGTCGGAAGTTCTTGAGGTCGCTCGGATCAGCCTTGGGTTTCTTCAGTAGGGCGTTGATCTCTGCGTGCTTCCAGTTCTCAGAGAAGGTGGCGGTCTTGAAGGAGAGGTTGATGATTTTGTGCAGGTGGGGTGCGATGGAATTGCTGGCTTTGTTGAAGATGTGGTGCGGGAGAGGGTCGGATGGGGATCCGGAGTGGATTGTTCCCATGGTCTTGATTGTGTCCTCGATGCTCACGTTGGCCCAGGTAGTCAGGGTGTTGTGGGCGGTGGGGTGTGGTGGGTTCGGCGCAGCGCGGTCGGCAGGGGTCGTCCGGGGTCTGAAACTGTTATGGATGTCGGTGATTTTCCGATGAAAGAAGGTGGTGAGGGAGTCGCACAGGGCTTGCGATGGTGGGATGTCATTGGCGTTGGAGCTAGGGTTGGAGAGTTCCTTCACGATGGTGAAGAGCTCCTTGCTGTTGTGTGTGTTGTCAAGGCGGTCTGTGAAGGAGGTCCTTTTGGCGGTCCTGATGAGGTGGTGGTGGTTGTGGATGGCGTCTTTGTGGGCAGTGCGGCTGTCTGGCGTCTTGTTGCTGTGCCATATGTTTTCCAGTTTCCGGCAGGTGCATTTGGAGTCGAGGAGTTTCGGGGTGAACCAGCTGACTCTTCTGCTGGTGTCTCTGCTTGTGGGATTTTTCAGCGGGGCTACGGTGTTGGCACAGTCGTTCATCCAGCGTTCGAGGGTGAGTGCACCCTCATCGGGGTTGGTGGGGTTCGCCGGAGGGTTGAGTGCGAGGCTTGTCTGTAGTTGTTCTTCAGTGACTTTGCTCCAGCAGCAGCAGGGGGACTGTAGTGTGCGGTGGTGTGTGAGGGGTTTTTGGAAGGAGAAGTGGATGCAGTGGTGGTCTGTCCAGGTGAGTTCGGAGGCGTGGCTGAAACTGACGTGGGGGCTTGTGGAGAAGATGGCATCTAGCTTGTGTTCGGCGATGTGGGTCGGCGTCGTGATGAGATGTTTCAGTCCGAGGTTGGCGAGGTTGTCGATCAGGGTGGAGGAGTTGCTGTCGTTGTTGTTCTCCAGGTGATAGTTCAGGCCTCCGAGGAGGATGTAGTCGGTGGAGGTCAGCGCGTGCGTGCTGATGAGGTCAGCGATGGAGTCGCAGAATTGAGGCCGGGGTCCTGGCGGTCTGTAGACGAGGGTACCTCTTAGGGTGGTCTTGGGGTCCGTGTGGATCTGGATGTGCATGTGTTCAGTGGTGTTGATGGTGTCGTTGGTGTTTTTTGAGACCCTGATGGTGTTTTTGTGGACGATGACGATTCCTCCTCCGGCCCTGTTGGTGCAGTCTCTGCGGGTGATCTGGTACCCGTCTGGGATGGCTATGGCGATATCGGGTGAGGAGGTTTCGTTCATCCAGGTCTCGGTCAGGAAGGCGACGTCCGGTGATGTGGCGTGGAGTAGGTCCCAGAGTTCGACGGCGTGTTTGTGTGCGGAGCGGGTGTTGATCAGGATGCATCTAAGCTGGTTGGGTTCCGTCGTGACAGGTGTCTTGGTGCTTTCGCGGCAGGAGAAGTTGCAGTTCCGGCAGGTGAAGGGGCTGTGGGTGCGTCTCGGGGTGGCCTTGCAGCAGGTGTGGGTCCTTCCTGGGTTGAGAGCGACGAGTGTGTTGGCGTCGTAGTGGCGGCGGTCCTTGTGGCTGCTGCGGCAGCCAGGGGTTCTGGTACTGGGCGCGGTACAGGTGCAGACGTGCGCAGACGGGCTTGCCTTAGGCACACCTTCAGCGCTCCAGCGGCACACCCGCTGCGCGCGGCCACCATATATGGGGACATGGGGAGGGAGGAGCAGCTGGGAGGCAGGAGGCGAGAGATGGGTGGAGCGAATGGGCGCGGAGGGGGCGGGCCGCAGGGGAGGCAGCGGTGGGGAGAGGAGACCGGCACGGGGCACGGACTCAAGGAGGGGGCACAGAATACAAAAAAGCACAAAATCAGAGGGGCACAGAAATACAAAATAAGCACAAAATCAGAGGGGCACAGAAATACGAAATAAGCACAAAATCAGAGGGGCACAGAAGTCAGTGGTACAGAATAAAAGGGGGCACACTGGCGAGGGGTACTGAATCAGAGGGGGCACGGAAGCAGGCAGCGAGCAGGGGGCAGGGGGGCACAGAAGAAGGAGCGGGCAAACAGGCAACGCAAGCAACAGGCACAGCGGAAACGAACCTTTGGCCACCACTGGCCACCAGGGATGAGGCGCAGGTGGGAGCCTGCGGGTGATGGAGTGCCTCAAAATCACCGGCGGTTGCAGAAAACAGCGGGGGTGGCGGCAGAGCTGCAGGGGGGAGCGACCTACCAGGAAGGTCAAGGGTCGCTCTCCTCACATTGCAGCAGCCGCCATGTATGGGGTGGTGGAAGGGAGGAGCAGCTGGGAGGCGGGAGGCAAGGGACGGGTGGAGCAAATGGGCGTGGAGGGGGTGGGGCTGCAGGGGAGGCAGCGGCGGGGGAGTAGAGACCGGGCGGGGCACGGACTCGAGGAGGGGGCACAGAATATGAAAAAGCACACAATCAGAGGGGCACAGAAGTCAGTGGTACAGAATAAAAGGGGGCCCACTGGCGAGGGGTATGGAATCAGAGGGGGCACGGAAGCAGGTGCGAGTGGGGGGCAGGGAGGCACAGAAGAAGGAGCGGGCAGACAGGCAACGCAAGCAACAGGCACAGCCGAAACTAACCTTAGGCCACCACTGGCCACCAGGGATGAGGCGCAGGTGGGAGCCTGCGGGTGGTGGAGGGCCTCGAAATCACCGGCGGCTGCAGAAGACAGCGGGGGTGATGGCGGAGCTGCAGCGGGGGGGAGCGACCTACCAGGAAGTTTGCTGTTCCCAATGACACAATACTTCCATGATACAGACATTCAGGTAGGGATGCCATGATACATCTCTTTAGGTAAAAGTGGTTCAATCCCAAGTTCAGGATAAAAAACATAAGGTGGTCTTTTCAACAGAATACAAATGGACTTCATTGTGATGCCTGTTTATAACGGGCTGATTTATGTCCTGGTTATAGTGTGTGTCTTTTCAAGATGGGTGGAAGTCTACCCAACCAGGAGAAATGACAGTTTCACTGTAGCAAAACTGTTATTGCGAGAATTTATACACAGATATGGATACAAACCCAAGAAAAACCATTCAGAAAGTTTCTGAAGACTTGGATCTTCAGCCTCCCCGATGACCTCACTAAAGCAGCCATCTAACCCCTTTCTGTCTCCGGACCGGTCATCAAGGATTCTCAGCGCCAAGATGCTCCTTCCGGAGCGAACGCTGCGCTATACAAATACCCCTACCAAATACCAAATACCAAAGCCAGTTTCTCTAGAATCAGAAAGAGGGACCCAATTTAACAATGGAGTCCTGAAGATATTTGCACAGCCTTACAGATTGACAACTTAATGGGACCATTAAGTCTCGATTAACAACATCACTGAAATGGCCAGAGGTTTTATCTTTGGTGCTGATGATAATTTGAAGAATCCCTGATTGAAAAACTGGTCTATCACCTCATGAGATTCTCTTGGAACATGCCTTGAGATTGCCTACTGCACCTAAAAATGCACTTGTAAACATCATAGATCACATGATATTTGATTACTGCAAAGGATTGGCTGATGTGGTGTGTTCTGTTTCTTACCAAGTTGTAGCTTTCTCTAAAGATCCACATCAAGTTCAGTGCCACAACCTCAATCTTGGTGAATGGGTTGTGATCAAGAAGTATATGCAGAAGACCTTTCTGGAACCGAGAATCAAAGGCCCCTTCTACGTTATTTTAATAACCAACACTGCAGTTAAAGGTGCCGTAGTTCCAAAATCGGTGCATGCATCGCACATCAGGGAAGTGAGACATCCGGATTAAGAAATTGTGCTCTTTGAACCTAAACAAAGAGCATTGATGACTCTGATTGTGTTGTGTTAACCTTTGGTTCGCCATCTCTGGTGCGTGCAATCCTGGACAGGGGAAGCACTGGATCTGTCAATCCTAATGACATCAATATTCTCCCTCTTGGTTACTTCTACCAACCAACAACATACTTTAAATTCTGTTGGCCACCACTTGAAGGAGGTGATTTTATAGGGAACAGGGAGACTAGATTTTGGATTCCAGTGAGTAATCGCTTTGATGCTTTGAACCTGCTGGAAGATGTTGACTGTCTGGCTTCGGGGCCATATGCCCAACCCAATTCCGAACCTGGTTCCTCTGAAAGTAAGAGTAAGCCCGGAATGACCAGGGTAGGAAATGACCGCCCTTTTAGCTCCATTAATGGTTGCCACAAGGATGAGGACTCAGGTACGAGAGCTGTATTTGCGGAAATACTTCCTAACCCTGTGGGTTGTCCAAACGTATCTCAGTTACACTACGATGTAGCTGAGGATCCACTAGGGGTAGCAATTCCTTCTATTGCCTTAGACAGTTTCAAATCAGCCCTTTGTCATATTGCTTCGTGGAACATTGCAGGCATTCGGTCCAAGCTAAGCAATCATTTGTGGTGGGACTTTGTTTCACAAGTTGATATTTTGTTTTCAAGAAAAATGGTCGAAAGAGGCGGTCCATATGAATGGGTATAGGACTTATCACACCCCAGCAATAGACGGTTTGAGTGGGAGTGCCAAGGGTGGTCTTTGCACTTATATATCGAGTGCTTTGAAGATAAAGGAAATAACGATGTGTGCTAATGATCCATATTATCAAACACTTATACTGGATCTAGATGTAAAATATTGTATAGTTCTAACTAACTTTTGTAATAACATCCCCCAAACCGAAGTAGGAACTGTTATAAAGAACACTACAAAACTATTGAAATCTATTGGCAAAAGTAAGGCGAAAGACACAAACATTATTATTGGCGGGTGATTTTAACTGTGCGCTATGTGCCAACGCTGAGGATAATTTTTGCGGGATCTCAATTGAAGAGGGGGTATGTTCATCACATTTTCGGCATTCTGCCTATGGGGTACAATTAAATGAACTGATTTTTTCCCTTGACTTGGGTTTTGTCAATGATGTGTGCCCATTACCTATCTCCATGCCCAGGACCTTTAGTGGTAGGGGCCTATTTTCTACCATAGACTATGTTTTAATGTCAAGTAACTATGCACATAGTCTCCACTCATTCTATGTCTCAGACATCTCCCTTAGCGATCACTTTCCTTTGTGCTTTTCAATTATGTGTAAACGGTTTTTCTCTGCGCTGGTCCATGGTAGATCAGGCAGCAATAATTAAGACAGTGGTGGATAGATGTAAATTTGCCATTGAGACATGTTTGTCCGAAACACCCGCCCCAGATAATATTTTAGCCTCATTCCTGGTGATATCCCAAACTATAAAAGAATCCCTCCTTAGACGTAAAAGCAGTAAACAATGAGTGGATGGTTTGACTCCAGGTGTACGCAAGCACATTCTCACCTAAAAAGGGAGTTACATAAATCCCCTAGAAACCTGGTCGATCTGAGGACTGCTAGATGGGATTAAAAATAAGCAATTAAGGCAAGGAAAAACACCTTAAAGAAGAAGAAGGCATGGGAGGCATTACATACGGCCTCAGTGGCGAATGATAGTTTGGCATTTTGGAAGGCTGTCAAAACACCTTTTCTCTCATCTGAGGCTGGCCCAACCATTGAAATAGCAATCAGTGAGGATCAATGGATTGAGCACTTTTCAAGAGTATATAATGGCGAGGGAACTCCTGACATGATGGGTAGTAATGGTCAGGAGGACCATAACTTGAATTTAACTCATCTTTACTCTGGCTTGTCGTTTACTCTAGATGAAGTGGAGCGGGCACTATCCAGAAGCCAGGGCGGGAAGGCCCCTGGACCAGATGAGGTCCCCGTAGATTTGTTTAAATCAAAAATTTCTCTGTGGGGGCCCATCGTAGCCCAGGTAATCACAGCCAGCTGTAGCACCTCTTTTGTACCTACCCGGGTAGAATCCACTATCGTACCCATTTTTTAAAAAGGGGATAGGCAGGATCCGGGATGTTACAGGCCTATTTCTTTACTTGATGCCATTACAAAAGTAACAGGTAGAATAATTTTGGAACGCCTCGAGAATTGGACGGAGGAAAACTCTGTCCTGTCTGACCTGCAGTACAGTTTCCGTGCTGGTCTTGGAACGACAGAGCAGGGCTTAAATCTATCAACCCTGGTGGGTAAATACACGAGGGCAAAGCAGGGGAATCTATTTTTAGCTTTTGTGGATCTCACAGCCGCATTTGACTGTGTGATTCACAGTAAACTCTGGTCTATTTTAGAGGATATGGGGGTTGAGGTTCAGATTATTTATTTTCTTAAGCGTTTTTATAGTGATGCCAAGGCACGTGTGCGCTGTGGATTGAAGGGTGAAGGTTCGTCTGCATTCCCGATCAAGAGCGGAGTCAGACAAGGCTGTGTTCTGGCTCCGTTACTTTAATTTTTATATTAATGGGCTGGGGAACGCCCTTCTTAAAGACAATAAAGACTTTCCACAAGTGGGAGGATGTCCAATACCAGCGCTCCTATATGCAGATGACGCGGTGTTGATGTCCCGCACACAGGTTGGCCTTCAGGGGGTGTAAGACAGCTTCTCTCAATTTATGAAAAATCTTGGCCTGAGAGTAAACTCCTCTAAGACTTTTATCATGCGCTGCGGCCCTGGTATCAAGAAACCTAAAGATATGTTTGTTGCAGGGCAGAAGATCGGGGCAACTAAAAAGTTCCCATATTTGGGAATTCTTTTAGCCCATAACGACACCTGGGTAGAAGCAGTCACAGCATAAAAGTTGGTACTCCTAAGAACAACAGCAGCCCTAACTACCTTTGCAAAAAATCTGGGACAAAGACCACCAGAGGAGCTTATTAAGATCTATAAGGCAACGTGTGTTTCATCTGCACTATATGGGGCAGGAGTTTGGGGGTTCACTGATCTGCTTTCAATCCTACGCATACAAAACTCCTTCCTAAGATATATTTTATCAGTCCCGAAAAGCACTTCATCATGTATATGCCACGCGGAGTTGGGACTCCCCTTCATCTCTGATTTAATGAAGCTAGAGCCTGTACTTCTTTGGCATAGGCTATGGACCAAAGAAGAGACCAAGTTAAACAGGGATATATTATTAGACGTGTTAAAATTGGAAGGGGCTTTGAAAATCCCACAAATAAAATATGTCCGTAACACTTTAAAAGATCTTGGTCATCTAGAGTACTTTACTTACCCTCTATCTATTCAACAAATACCAAGGAAAGAATTGAGAAAAGAGGGTCTTTTGTTGTTGGATTCCATCAGAAAGTCACCTGAGATTTTAAAACCTACTGTACTTCTCAATCTGTTGCTTTTAACTACTTTTAACATTCAATCCCATTTCATTTTTGTACCCGGAGTTTATGATAGATTTTTATTAACTAGATTCAGTCTCGGGGTATTTTATAGACTAGTTAGTCTCCCTAAAATGAACGATTGGTCTCAACATCTCCCTCTTTGCCCTTGTGACAATAATGCCAATCAATCTATGATCCATGTAATGTTGTTTTGTAAATTTTAAACCTACTTAAAGAGATTGTATTTGGCACCTGTTTGGGCTTCGCCAATGTCGGCCTGCTTTACTCGCATTACACAACAGCTTGAAAATGCGCACACCACTTTTAGAATAGTAATTTACTTGAAGAAAGTCTTGCGACATAGGAATTGTTTGTCTATTTAATCCTTTTTTTGGGGATAAAGTACATGTGAGTTTAATAATGTTTTAACTTCATAATGCATTCATATTGAGACGATACTCTTATTATTCAAGGCTATGTATCGATGTGTTTTTTATACTGGTATGATATTTTTAACATTGTAAATCATGTATCGATGTGTTTTTTCCTATGTGCTGTTATGATTGTCTTATGTAGCAATCGAATAAAGTTTTCTTGACTTGACTTGACTGCACCACTGAAAGCTGAGACTCAGCAGAGAGCAGTGAAACCAAGATAACGACAGCAGCAATGAGAAGAAAGGGGTGAAGATTTGCAGACTGCAACACCAATTCACGTGCCTGTTGTCTCACAAAGTGGCATTGTAGACTCTAACAAAGGAGAAGCAGAGACTGACTCTCAAGCTGAAATGGTTACTGAGACAGCATCAGTACAGCCAAAAGATCTGCGTGAAGAAACAAGCACTAAAACTAGAAGAGTCACCCGTACAGTTGAATGGCCACAGAATTGTAATCAAGGAAGGCTGAGAAAGAACACATCAGTTGATCGAATTACATCAACTGTCTATTAAGAGACAGAGTCAAGTGATGAAAGTGATACAGGAGACCAACAAAAACTGAGAGATCGAAAAGAGCAACTGTACTTTGTTGAAGATATTCAGCACCTGAGAGGGCTTACTATGTGTACAAAGTACTGAATGTCACAGTAGACGAGTTGTGTGATGTAAAATCCGGACTATTTGAACCGCCATAACATCACCATAATAAGCATTTTAGGATTAAGTTAGGTAACAAGAAAAAACTATGTAATTACAAAGAGATGTTGAAAAGCCTAAATGTTGTTTGAAAGGTATAAAAGAGACTGCCACTAATTCTCATTTTTTATTTTAAAGAAGATTTACCTATGCTCGAGTCTGCAGTAAAAGAGGAAGGATAACATTGCTAGAAGAACACGGAGTAGGGTCAAGGATTGTCTATATAAAAATTGCTTTGCTGAAAACTAACCACATTAAGAAACTACTGACAGAATTTTGCTTTGAATTTTTTCGAACTTAGCTATATATAATATGATTCTAGATAAACATGTGTTGCCTTAGAAATAAGTGTAAATATATTGTGTTCAATTTTCGTAATAACAGTAATAATTATAGTAATAGTGCTAATAGTGTTTTATTTGACACCCGAGAAAGACATTGTCTGCAAATATAACTAACACACACATAAATGAATGATGAAGAGCAATTGAAAACTTCATTTGCAGACTACAAGAGAGATGATTACACAACTAACGTTTATTCTAGATTAGTACACCAATATACACACGCCATGGGAGCAAAGGAGTGTTATGTCTATGCTCATTTACCATCACCAGCAACCCAGGAGGCTACATATTATTGCATACCTTTATTAAATGCAATGACCTGTACCATACTGCTTTCACTTGCATATAGACAAGAACATTTTGAATATGTCTATTTTAATTATGATCTAATACTTTCTAGAGTCCCTCTAATGGAAAGGATGAATTTACACCTGCAAACAAAAGAAATGGACTCAGCTTGGCCCTACCTTATGCCACTGAAACCTTTAGATAGTGTTAAGGCATATCAAAACTATTTAACATGCTTAATAAGACCACTAGAGAAAGTTTTCATTATGGCCTTTAGAGGAAAGAAACACTAACATATTACGTAGTAAAGCCTAGCATATGATGTTTTGAAAAATGTTTGGAAGAAAGAAGAAGATGAATTTAGAAAGAAAATGGTTTATCCAAAATTGAGATTTGACAGTACACATAATGAATAATTTGCATATACAAAGGAAGAACATCTAAACGAACTAACTAGACAAGTAGGTATTAGTAGTTGTGAACATAAATTTGAATTAATGGGAGGAACGTGGCAAATTTTACAAGCAGAATTTGCAATTCCAGGAGATTATTTTGACTGTGAACAGGATGCTTACTTTTAGTTGCCTGCAAATTGGGAGGGTGTTTGTTATTTAGCTGTATTATTTCCTAAAATGTACCATGCATGTAGTATAGAAGCATTAACAATTACACCAGCACACAGACACACCTGTAGTACAGAAAATGGAGTTTAATTAGAAGGAGACATATTTGGTGCAATCATTCCACTTGTAGGAATCATTATAAATGACAAAAATATTAGTAAACTCTCAACTGTTGTCGGCAAGCGGGCAACCAAAAGCTATGGAGCTTTATTAACAGTAATCACTGAGTTTGTAACAATTAGATCCATGGTTTTGCAGAATTGATTAGCATTAGACATTTTACACGCAGAAAAAGGTTGAGTCTGCAAAATACGCAGATTGACCCACTTTTGTTCGTACATACCTGATGATAGTAAGAAAATAGAAGAATTTGCAAGGAACATTACAGGCTTAAAACCTGAATAAGAAGAATTGAAAACACCTAGGGCCTGATTTCGATGTCAATCGGACAGCCTCCAACCGCTGGTCAGAGGCTTTCCGACCGCCATCTTAGGTTAAACTCTGACTGCTGTATTACAATGTCGGAGGTCGGAGTTTAAACCGGCCAAGGGATCAAGGAGCCCGTCAGCCAGTTGGAAGGGCCTCATAATTCCTAATGGATGGTGTTTCCGCCGGCCGGATTATGATGGCACTTTCCGACAGCAGTTCCATGTCAGCCTTTCAGGCATGGAACTGCTGTCAGAAAGTGTCTTTGGGGGTTCCTAGCAGGGCCCCCTTCACTCCTGGCCCTTTGGTTGTGGCCCTATGGTATTATTCTTATTTGCGTTATTCAAAGGCTTTAGATATTACTTTCACAAATCAAAGGGCAGAGAAAGGAATAAGAAATTAGAAAAAGAATTAGAATCAAATAATCT
Organism: Triturus cristatus; assembly: GCF_964204655.1. NCBI lineage: Eukaryota > Metazoa > Chordata > Amphibia > Caudata > Salamandridae > Triturus > Triturus cristatus. The sequence continues at coordinate 1,428,298,638 of NC_140590.1, read as the reverse complement.
CGTTAATGATGATTCCCTAAAGTCATTAAATTTAAAAGTTTAAATTGAAAACAACAGGATTCAACTGATGATGTAAGAGCACTTTGAGCAGAACTCTCATGTGAAATCAAGATAGTGTGATGATTAAGATAACCATCAGATGAGGCAAGAAAACTAACCAAGGTGCAATTTTCAAAAACTAACAGCTATATGTGCACCGATTAAAGTGCAATTTATTGATAAAATGGCACACACTTTCAATGTGCAGACTGCACTATGTAGTCATATCTATCAGCATAGGCCGCAGAAATACTCAAAATACAAGTCTTCTTTTAACTAAAAATGAACTTGATATGCTGGAAAATGTGCACAATGGATTCTAGAAACTTGACCAAAAATTGACATGGTTAGAAATATTAGTGTTGTGTCTTAGTATGTAGCCAGGCAACATGTCAACATTCCTTCCATAGCAACCAGGATGCTTTGTTCTGAGTTGGCTGGGAGAGAAGAGCTGGCAGTTGCAGAGAGAGGACCTGTCTGTCTAGGGGTTGTACATGTGAACTTGCAATAAAGTTCTTCTTACAGATATCTGTCTGCGCTTCTTAAAAGTGGCGACGAGGGTGGGTTGATAAAAGCAGATGAAATTTAAGCTTGGAGTCATCAACCTCTAGACGAGTGATAATCATCAAATTATTGAGACCAGCAAAAATGGACTGCCTGAATACAGCAGAAGGTCAGTGAAATCCAATCAAAACTATTGAGACCAGCATTATTTTTATTATTAACATTATAAGCGTGGAACTGATTGATGACTGCTGGTGCTGCAAACGTGAAGAAGACAAATGAAAGCATATTTTATGCTTTGAAACTGACTAATGACTGTTGGTGTCACTAGTGCTGAGAAGACATGTGGAAGCTTATTTTTTAAAAAAGGCTCCTATATCTGCGCAACAATGTTATTGAACGGCTGGCACCGAATTACATACATTGCTGAATTATTCTGCAGTTGAGGAATTGAAAAGCATTGTTGCTGGAATCAAGCTGTTGATATGTGTGACCTTATGCGCATGAAAGGAAGTCTTTTCCCTCATGTCATTTTAAATAAAAGGAGAAAAAAGAGTGCTCCGCGTGAAGTGAGTGGAAACCCTGACTTGACAAAGAAGATTGCCAGCGTGTATGCCTCTGATTCACTGTGCGCATTGAACGAAGACTTCCTGGCTTTGCGCGTGTGAATTTAATTAAAAATAAACACACCAAAGAGAAACGTGTGTTTGTATCTTCTGCCATAATTGGGAGTGTGGGCTAAGCCTCCCTTGCATTGCGCATTGATCAGGGGTGGACACAGCGTGCGTTTGTGGCTCCTGCAACCAAAGCAAACTCACAGCAGCTCTGCGGCTCTTACCTGAATTGTCACTCTGAGGTTCCAATCAACTGACTCAAGTTTGGCTGGTGTGGCTACCTGTACACGTGGTAACAAAAGAACCCTTACAAGCTGTATCCCCACAAAGAAAACAGAATACACTGGTCCTTTATTTTAGATACAACGAATAATAAATGCTAAAGTGTCATTGCATGCAAATTAAGGACCACAATAATAACCATACCACGGTGACTACTTTTATTTTGTTAGTTTAATATTTTACCAAATAATCTAATTTTTTTTAGGTACTTGATAACAATTTGACAACGGTGACTACTTTTATTGTCTTAGTTTATTACTTTAATGAATATTCAATACTGTTGTTTAGTATACATATATTTTCATTACGTGTCATTTTCCTAGTGTATAATTTAAGAAAGGTTCCAAATGGATATGTATGTCATCCATAACTGCTCCACTCAAATTTTTACAAAATCCAGGAGAACCTCCCTTACCATGGGAAGATTGGATAGAATCATTTGACACATATTTAGAGGCTATTGGTGGGGAGGATTTTGTAGCTTCGTGCAAAGTGGCCATACTTAAACACAATTTAGGCATTGAAGGTAGAAAAGTATTAAAAACACTACCTATTAGCACAGAAAAGAAACCCATAATAACTAGTGATAAAACCAACGACAGTGAAGAGGAAGAAGTGGTAGAATTTCAGCAGGACACAAAATATGGCACTGACGAATACATTGAAGTAATAAAAGCATTAGAAGAAAACTATGGCAAAAAAGTTAGTATTGTAGTAGAAAGACATACGTTTTTTTCTCGGTCACAGTTGCCAGGAGAATCTGTAGAACAATATATTTCTGTATTAAGAACATTAGCCGTCACTTGTAAATTTAGAGACCTTCATGAGGAGATCATAAGAGATCATTTCATCAATAGAACAAACAACATCAAAATACAAGAAAGATTACTAGACATGAAGGATCCTTCTTTGTCAAAAACCATTCAAGTAGCAAGGCGCATTGAAATCACTTCCAAATATGTTAAAGAACTGAGTGCAGAGAAACCTGTATCGAATAAAGTGTGTGTGGCAGAAAAAGATTCAGTCAAAAAGAAGGAAAACAAAGGTAAAAGTGGTTTCATTACGAAAAACAATAAAGTATGTTATAGATGTGGTAGTATAAGACATACAGCTGATTCTGATAGATGTTTTGCTATCAAGGAAAAATGGTATAAATGTAAAAAGATTGGCCATTTAGCACGCATGTGCAAAGCAGGGTTCTTGCCTAATGCAAAATGGAAACCACCTGTAAATGCCATAAGAGAAAATATTGAGGAAGATTACTCTGACAATGAGCGAGAAGTTGAAGTAATGGTGATTTGTGACAATTCCATAAATAAAATATCAGAAAGTTACAATCCTCCCAAATGTGATGTAGGAATAAATTGCACCAAGATAACAGTATGGGCAGATTCATGTTCGCCTTATACTATTATAGATAAAAACGTTTGGGAGAGAATAGGAAGTCACAAGTTGAGCACACCCGATGTAGAACCTGTGGGGTACTGTGGAGTAAAACTTCCCATTTTATTTTTTTTGTATGTACTCTATCCCATAAAGGACATGTGGCCACCAGCAAAGTATATGTAGTAGAAAACGGAAGGGCACTACTTGGATGGTGTGAACAAAGAATGCTAGGCATGAAACTAGACCCCAATCATCCTCAACAAGTGTTAGTGACTGAGGATGCAGAAATAGCTAAATGGAGCACTACATTTCCCAAACTATTTGATGAAAAATTAGGTTGCTTAGAAAAGTTTGAACACTGCATTGTGCTCAAACGAAATAACATACCATGTGTGCACAAAGCAAGAAGTGTACCTTTTACTCTCAGAGAGAAATTGAAAGCTGAACTGCAAAGATTATGTGAGGCTCAAGTCATAGAACCCATTGAGTCATCTGAATGGCTCAGTCCGGTAGTTTTGGCACAAAAACCGGACGGAAATTTACGCATGTGAATCTCAACTGTAACATTCTTCTTGATAGGTATCCACTACCTCACATAAATGAAATGGTATCTTCAGTAAATAATGCAGAATACTTCTCATTAATTGATCTCTCAAATGCATACCACCAAATCAAACTACATGCATCCTCTAGACATCTCACCTCCTTTATTACTCCGGAAGGATCTTTTCAATTTATCAGAATGCCATTTGGCCTGGCATCCGCCTCCGCGGTTTTCCAAAGAGTATTGAGTAGAATATTGGCGAATCTACACAATGTGCTAGTATTACAGGATGACATATTGGTATGGGGGTCTACCCGTGCTGAGCACGACTCCAGATTAATGGAAGCATTAGAAAAACTACAGAGTGCAGGACTAACAGTGGGAATTAAAAAAATGCAAATTTGGTGTAAAACAGATTGATTATTTAGGACATACATTGTCTAAAAATGGTGTCGAACCCCCAAAAACATTACTTGATGCAATCACAAATGCTCCGGCGCCTAAAGATTAAGAACAATTGCACTAATTTCTGGGTCTTACGGAATTCTATTCCAAATGTGTACAGCACTTTGCTGACAAAGTTCACAATCTCAGAATTTTAATGAAAAAAGGAGTCAAATTAGAATGGACTGATGAATGTCAAAAGGATTTTCTCTCCATCAAGGAACAATCGTTAAAGCAGTTTCCCTTAAACCATTTAATCCTTCTCATCAAAGTAAAATAGTAGTGGATGCCAGTGCTTATGGACTGGGGGCTGTGTTGATGCAAAAGAATTTGGGACATGAACGGGTTGTAGCATTTGCATCTCGTACCCTCAAGGGTGCGGAGGCTACATACTGGGTCATAGAAAAAGAAGCACTGGCATGCTGGTGGGGTGTGACCTATTTTAAGAATTGCATATGGGGCACACGCTTTGAGGTTAGAACTGACCACAGACCTCTTATCGAATTATTTACAACCAAGGGAGCGGCAAAGGCTACTCCCAGAATTTCCAAATGGTTATTCAGACTTCAAGGTTTCGACTTCTCCTTACAATATGTTCCAGGCATTCGAAATGTTAATGCTGATTGCTTGTCACGTTTGCCATTGGAATGCAATGAGGATGAAGTTGACATCAATGATGATTGTGTTGTAGCAAATATAACAAGTGTGTAAAGGTGCCATATCTTGTGATGAGTGGAAAGAGGCTGTAACAAATGACTCTATCTTCAAGGATTTAATAATTGAGTTATCTAATCCATCTGTATCCAACATCACACTCAAAAAGAAATTTGGAGAATTTTGGACTGTATGGTCTGAATTATCGCTGCTAGATGGTGTATTACGGAGGAATGGCAGATTAGTAGTTCCAGATAGCTTGAAAGATAGATTACTCAAACTATTACATGAAGGACATGGTGGCATGTCAGCCATGAAGAGGAAAGCCAGAGAAACATTTTGGTGGCCAGGAATGGACAAAAATATAGAAGAACATGTACGTGGATGCATAGATTGCATGTGTTGTGACAAATCTCATAGAGTAGAGGAATCACCCATAACATCAACCACTTTTCCTAGCAGATCATGGGAAAAAGTAGCCATGGATATTTGTGGTCCATTCTTAGCCAAGGGAATTGTCAACAAGTACGCATTAGTGTTAATGGATTATTATTCCAAATGGCCGGAAGTAGCATTCATGGGGGACATCAAAGCACGTCATGTCATAGAATTTTGTGACCAAATATTCCACAGGGAAGGATGTCCTAGCACCTTAATCACAGACAATGGTCCACAGTTCATTTCCAGTGAGTTTAAAACTTATCTAGCCAACATGGGTATCACTCACCATACCACTGCTGTCTATAATCCTAGGGAAAGTGGTCTTGTGGAGAGATTTAATAGAGCCTTAAAAGAATGTATACAGTTATCTGAACAATCTGTTGAAGATTGTAAAGAGGCAGTAAAGGAAATGTTATGGAGTTATCGCACTACACCTCATTCAGTCACTAGGGAATCTCCATTCAAACTTCTCAAAGGTAGGCAACCGGGTACTAAGGCTACTCCTGTGTGGATGTTCAAGGACTTTTCACGTCCAGTTTGTAAGAAGGGGCTAAAAAGTAGGGTAAAGCAATAGCAAGACAAGTATGTGCACAGACACAATGATAAATTGAAAAGAAACAATCGCAAATTCACAGTTGGAGACTGGGTAAGGACAACTAGTGTAGGGGTAAAAAAAAAAAGAGGTTTATCAAAATGGTCTGCTCCAAAATGCATAAAGAAGGTTAGTGGCAACAATGTTTGGCTGAGTGATGGTAAAGTGTGGAACACACGATGTGTAACCTTATGCAACAAAGTGGAAATTGATACCTGGTTGGATGGGGATGGCAACAATCAACTAAACAAAGGTTGTGACACTGTAAACAATGATAAACGTGTCAGGAAAATACCCAATTGGCATAATGATTATGTGACTTATTAACCGTCCAGATGTTGTATTTTATTTTATGTATATAATGAATTTCACATATTGTTAACTTATGAATTTGTTATTCCTTAAATTGTAATATATATTTTCTTTTTTTTGTTCTTTAAGGAGGAAAGATGTGTTGTGTCTTAGTATGTAGCCAGGCAACATGTCAACATTCCTTCCATAGCAACCAGGATGCTTTGTTCTGAGTTGGCTGGGAGAGAAGAGCTGGCAGTTGCAGAGAGAGGCCCTATCTGTCTAGGGGTTGTACATGTGAACTTGCAATAAAGTTCTTCTTACAGATATCTGTCTGCGCTTCTTAAAAATTAGTCATAACTGCAGAATGATTCCTGTTTAACAAATGTATTAGATTTGCTAACAAACATTTATCATGATAATTTAACTTTATAGTAAAGTAGATGGTTAAACTCTGTTCAATGCCTATGGGAATGGAGGTTCATGAATAAGAAGCCACATAGGTAAGGCGTCTGTAAAAAACCTTGTGATAAAACGTTGCATGTTGCTTGTTATTTAATGGGAAAGGAACAGCTGAACTTGCTCTCAGAATAATGCTGCTGTATGATTGGATCCAAAGGGGAGAAGCTTGCTACACATTTAGCAACATCATTTATGCCTTTTATATTAGTGTGTGCTTCTAGTTAGCTCGCAGGCAGGTCGCTCCCCACGTTGCTGCACGGCTCTGCCAGACTTTGCCTGCTGCCAGTACTGTATTTAGTTTCTTTTACCAGACTCACTTGTGTGCCTAACTTTGCTTCTCTCTTCCTTGTGTGCCTAACTTTTGCCTTCTTCTGTGCCCGGTTTCTCCCTGCTTCCCCCCGCCGTCCCTCACCCGTTTTTCCCGCCGCTGCATCCCTGTGGCCCCGCCCACCTGCTCTCCCATTCGCCACCCCGCTGCCGCCTCCCAGCTTCTCCTCCCTCCCACCTCCCCTCATATGGAGGCCGCGCAGCGGTGAAAGGAGCGACATCTGACCCTGCTCGCAGGCAGGTCGCTCCCCACACTGCTGCACGGCTCTGCCAGACTTTGCCTGCTGCCTGTACTGTTTTTTTTTTTTACCAGAATCACTTGTGTGCCTAACTTTGCTTCTCCCCTCCTTGTGTGCCTAACTTTTGCCTTCTTCTGTGCCCAGTTTCTCCCTCGCTTCCCCCGCCGTCCCTCACCCGTGTTTCCCACCGCTGCATCCCTGCGGCCCTGCCCCCTGCTCTCCCATTCGCCACCATGCTCCCACCTCCCAGCCACTGCTCCCTCCCACCTCCCCTCATATGGTGGCCGCACAGCGGCCGCGCCACTGGCGCGTCGACGGCGCGCTTAAGGCAAGCCCGTCTGCGCCTGTCCATGCCTGGACCGCGCCCAGCGCCAGAACCCCTGGCCCCCGCTACCGCTACGACACCCGTCTCCGCTACGATGCCAACACCCTCCACACACTCAACATCGGATGATCACGCACCTGCTGCCTGGCCGCCCCGAAGCACACCCAAGGACCCTTCTCCTGCAGGAACTGCAGCTACACCAGCATCCGGCCCGCCAACCCACCTGCCAAAGAACCCAACTACCTCAGATGCATCCTTCTCAACACCTGCTCCGCCCGCAAACATGCCATTGAACCCTGGGACCTACTCGACACCAACACCCCAGACGTCGCCTTCCTGACGGAGACCTGGCTGAACCCCTCCTTGGCACCCGACATCGCCATAGCCATCCCGGAAGGCTACAAGATCACCCGCAAAGACCTCACCAAGGGAGTAGGAGGAGGAATTGCCATCGTCCACAGGTACACTCTAAAAATCTCGACAAACACCAATGACACCCTCAGCACCACCGAACATCTACACTTCCAGATCCACACCGACCCCATCACCACCCTCAGAGGAACACTTGTCTACAGACGCCCGGACCGCGACAACAGTTCAGCGACTCCATCGCCGACTTTGTCAGCACACACGCCCTCGCCTCCACGGACTACATCCTCCTCGGGGACCTGAACTTTCACCTCGAGAACAACAACGACTCTTCCACCCTGATCGACAACCTCGCCAATCTCAAACTCAGACAACTCATCACAACACCCACCCACTCCACCGGCCACATGCTTGACCCCATCTTCTCAGCAAGCTCCCACGTCTTCTACAACCACACCACCGAACTCCACTGGACCGACCAACGTTGCATCCACTTCACCTTCCGAAAACCCACCACACACCACCGCACCCAGCAGATGCCTCGCCGCTGCTGGCGCAAAGTCACCAAAGACCAGCTAACCACCACCCTCGCCCGAAGCCCACCCGCAGACTCGACTGACCCCGACGCCGCAGCCCGCAACCTCAGACAGTGGATCGACGACTGCACCAACACACTTGCCCTGCTCAAGAAACCCTCCAACAGTCACACCAGAAAGAAAGCGAGCTGGTTCTCTGAAGACCTCCAGGCCCCCAAGCAAACCTGCCGAAAGCTAGAGAAGAACTGGATCCGTGAACGAACACCAGAAAGATACGCAGCCCACAAGAACGCCACCCGCAGACACCACCACCTCATCCGATCCGCCAAAAGAGCCTCCTTCAAAGACCACCTAGACAACAACGCACACAACAGCAAAGAGCTCTTCAACATCGTGAAGGAACTCTCCAACCCCAGCTCCAGCACCAACGACATCCCACCTTCGCAAGACCTGTGTGACTCGCTGGCCACCTTCTTCCACCACAAGATCGCAGACATCCACAACAGCTTCAACACCGCGACCACCCCTGCAACCACCGAGACCTCCACCTCCACCCCCATGACCACCACCCGCACCAACCGCCTGACCTCCTGGACCTGGTTCCACAGCAACCACAGCACCGAAACTGCCCTCATCGCCACCACCGACGACATCAGGACCATGCTTGTTAATGGAGAAACCGCTGCCCTCATCCTCCTGGACCTGTCAGCCGCCTTTGACACAGTCTGCCACCGCACACTACGAACATGCCTATACGACGCCAGGATCCAAGAGAAGGCCCTGAACTGGACCACCTCCTTCCTCTCCGGCCGATCACAGAGCATCCGCCTCCCGCCCTTCTGCTCCGAAGCCACCAAGATCATCTGCGGCGTACCCCAGGGCTCATCCCTCAGCCCAACGCTGTTCAACATCTACATGGCACCGCTCGCCCACGTCGTCTGACTGCACGACCTCAACATCATCTCTTACGCCAATGACACCCAGCTGTTCCTCTCCCTCACCAAAGACCCCCACACCGCCAGAACCAACCTCCACGAGGAAATGAAGGCCGTCGCCGACTGGATGAGAAACAGCCGACTGAAGCTGAACTCTGACAAGATGGAGGTCCTCATCCTCGGATCCACCCCCTTGGCCTGGGATGACTCCTGGTGGCCGACCGCACTAGGAACAGCTCCAACGCCCACCGACCATGCACGCAACCTAGGGGTCACTCTCGACTCCACCCTCTCCATGACGAAGCAGGTCAACGCCGTCTCTTCCTCCTGCTTCACCACCCTCGGTATGCTCCGCAGGATCTACAAGTGGATCCCCACCAAAACGAGAAGGATGGTCATCCAGGCCCTCGTCAGCAGCAGACTGGACTACGGAAACGGCCTCTACGCAGGAGCCTCGGCCAAACTCCTGAAACTACTCCAACGCATCCAGAACACCTCTGAACGTCTTATCCTCGACATCCCTTGCCGCAGCCACATCACACCCCACCTGAGAGACCTGCACTGGCTCCCCGTCAACAAAAGGATAACATTCAAGCTTCTCACCCACGCACACAAAGCACTAAACAACACCGGACCAGCGTACCCCAACAGCCTACTCAGCTTCTACACCCCCACCCATCAGCTCCGCTCCGCCGACCACGCCCTTGACACTGTCCCCCGCATCGGAAGAGTGACCACCGGCGGCAGATCATTCTCCCACCTCACCGCCAAGACATGGAACACCCTCCCCCTCCACCTACGGCTGACCCAAGACCTACTGACCTTCAGAATACTCCCCAAGACCTGGCTCTTCCAACAGTAGCAGCATTCCCCCACCCCTTAGCGCCTTGAGACCCTCACGGGTAAGTAGTGGGCTTTACAAATGCTTTGATTGATTGATTGATTGATCAATGCTTTGAGACTTCTCTGCACATCTTTTTTTCCAGCCAAATTCCCTTGACAGCTGTGCCTACTGCTGCTGCTGTTCATCCTATACCTTACTATAGTTACATGATTTTTAGAGATTGCTACTGCAACTGTATGCTAATTTGCTTGAATTACTGAGACTTGTATGAGTTTCATGAACTACTCTTACTAGGAAGTTCTGCTGCCTTGATTTGATTTTTGAGCTGTATGCTCTCTTTATCTCACTCTTTTCATTTGAACAAGAACTTGTTATGAGTTCTACTAACTTTACATTATTGTCCTGTTCTTTAGAAAAGTGTATTTTTCCTATATGGAACGTGCTTGATGCAGTATTTGATGATTTGTTCTAACCATACTTTTATGAGATTTCTGTAAATTAACTTCACTTTATTGAGTAATCTGAATAAAAAGAATAATACAAATTTCACTAATCTCTTAATGAGAAATGCACTTTGAAATCTATTTCAAACTCATCATTGACTCAATTTAGAACTGCAATTGGAATTTAAATTATTATGATGAAATAGCTCTGATTCAAAATACGGTGGCAGAGATCTGTCACCTGAAGCAAGTTATACTTGAAAGCCAGCATGGGAACGGGGCTAAACCTTGTGAGTGATGGTAAGAAAAGGTTGAACCATATTTATTTGCATTTTGCCCCTACTCTGCGCTATCAAGACTCTGATGTAGTCAGTTATGGACAATAGTGTCGGGGGCTGCTTCAAGTGCCTGCATTGCAACTGCGGGAAGGCTAAAAATGCAGGTTGCAAGATGTGAGATTCTTTAAGGGAAGAGCGCAGAGGATTTTGGTTTTTGGAACACAGACGTCAGTCATGAACAGTTGAATGTGTACATCCCTGGAAGAGGCTGAGCTTCAGATGGATGTGGTGGAGTTCAACATTGACCACAAGGATCATGTTCGGTCGTGGCATAATCCTAGAGCACAGAAAAACGAGCACCTGGCGAGACTTAATCAAAAACACTAAAATGATTGCTACAATAGGTGCTGGTACTTGAGAATCCCAACTCACCGCTTGGTTCATTCATCTTTCGAACAAAGGGGCATATTATCAAGACAGGTGATAAAATTATCGCCGCTTTAGCGGCAGAAAACTGCCGCTAAAACGGCGATAATGGGTTTGATAATATGCTCTATGGAATTCCAATTGAAGCTCAGGTTAGATGTCCTTCACATCTAACATGGGCTTCAATTGGAATTCCATAGAGCATATTATCAAGCCCATTATCGCCGTTTTAGCTGCAGTTTTCCGCCGCTAAATTGGTGATAATATGCCCCAAAATCTGGTTCTTCCCAGGTTCAATAGATCTCCAAGCAGAGGTCAAGATTTAAGTGATTTAGTGGCCATATCTTGGAAATGTCGACCTCGTGCCTTGAGGGAGATGACCCGTCATCTGACTTTAAGAAAATAATTAAAAACAATGCTTTTTGAATAACCTGGACGTAAACTGTACAGTCTTTATAAGGGATAACATGACAAAACAAAATACCTTTTCCAAAACGTCTGAGGTCACTAATTCAGGCAATACATATATGTAGGTGAATATGCAAAAAGCTCATCCATCAGAGTGACTTGGGGCCAGATTTACTAACATTTTACGTCATGGTTGCATCACTTTTGTGGCACATCTATGACACAAAATGCTAGTAAATATTTACAAATCCATGAAAGGGGCAATTTGCTCCACCTACTATGTAAAAAATATTAAACACAATGCAGCAGCTTGTGCTGCATTGCATTCCATTCTGAGAGGCATTCAATGGGTTGATCATGGGCGTTCATATGCCTCCACTCATGGATTTCAGGCAATCCCAGATTTACAAAGGTTTGTAAACCAAGGATTGAGTGAAATTGCTACGCTTCCCAGAGGAAGAAGTAACGAGGAGAAAAATAAGTTGTTACTCCTTGTTTCTTCCTCGTTTTATGTGTGCTGCAATCTGCAATCTGCAGCACACATAGAAAGGTAAATGCCTTGAGACATTATTTTTGTGCAGGAAGGTATCCCTTCCTGCACAACAACAATTCTTCCTGTAAACCAGGCACCCTTGCACTGTGGTGCTACACTGCTAGCGTGAAAGGTTAGTAAATCTGGCCCTTGGTCTGTGAGCGAGGTGATGCCCATTTTAAAAGTAAATCAGACCCTACTTTTCAAAATCTCAGGTTAAATTATGTTTGGCCGTAGAGAGCTCTGTGCCCTCTTGAGGAGTAACCTGCAAAGGGACAGGCAGTAGGATAAACCATCTCAGCGCCCATAGTTCCTTCCAGAAAGAATAAAAACACCCAGCAGTCGTCAAGCAAATCCTGTGTCATTGCCTTCCACTGCTTCAAAGCGCCCGCTGGGTTCTCACAAAACTGGCATTTCCAGTCTGACTCACACTCATCCCTTTTGTGCCAGCTCACACAATGATGTTTATCACAATTTTAAATTGTGCCACATTGTCAACATCATGAAGCAGAGAATTATGCTTATGGTTTGTTTCTGGGCCATCTTGTCACAAGACACTCATGTTGTAGTAGTCATTTAGTTTTATTTTATTTTTATTTTTTTATTTTTTTTGAAACCGTTTATTGCAATCTCAAGAATATACAAGTATGGGCCTACAACCTTTCGGCCGGCCGCTAGAATGACAGGAGCATATGACATACGTACAAAAACACTTGGCGTTGCAAAGGAGCAAAATAGGAGGTACCAGCGTCGTGGGCCACATCACTCTGACCCCACAATACGGTTTCATTTTATACAAACAACACAAAAACCACACCCGCAAGGCAACCTGCAATCGAAAGTAACAGCACGTGCTCCCCGAATGGGGGACCCCAGCCATCCACAGGAGTCTAAAGAGGGGAAGGGGAACAAATCGAGGACTGGGGGAATTCCGTGCTCAGGGCTAGGGAAAGGAGTCAACTAAGGGGACGGGGCTGGTGAGGCCACAGGCAGCAGTGGTGGCGCGCAGATACCCCCGCGGTAGGCGTTCCAAGGGCCCCATACTTTCACCCATGCCCCAGGCTTACCCCTCGCAACATACACCACCTTTTCTCGGAACATGCACCAATCCATGTGTTCTTTCCAGGCCGACACTGCCGGGGGCCTCTGGGATCCCCACAGTTGAGCAATGTCACGCTTAGCTATCATATATCCCAGAGTCACCCATCGCGTCTGCGGAACCGAGTAGTCAGTTGGTTCCCACACATTCAGCAGGCATCTCCTTGCTTCAGGCAGCAGCTCGACATGCGTAACCACTCGCAGGACCTCATGCACACCACGCCAGAATCGCTCCACCTTCGGGCATTCCCACAAAATATGCAAAAAAGTCGCCAAAGCACCACACCCACGCTTACACAACCCATCCTCAGCATAGCCCATACGCAGAAGCCTTGGCCCGGTCATGTAAACCCGATGGAGTATCTTAAGCTGGACGAAGCGAAGGCGAGCCGGTATGGCCACCTCCTTCGGAGAGGCCACCGCGGAAATCCAGTCTTCGTCGTCCAACTCCAGCCCGTCGGCAACCCAAGCCTCGCGGAGGCCAGTCAGCAGGCCCGAGCGGTCATTAATCAATTTTTTGTAAATAAGGGAGATCGTGCTGTCCGGAACGTGGCCATCCAGCACTCTATCCTCCAGGGGGGAAGACTCCGGGATGGAGGCGACGTCCGGGAAGACTGAGCCCAGTGCGTGACGGACCTGCAAGTACCGAAAGTATTCACTGCCCTGCAGCTGAAACTCCGTCTGCAGCGCCTCGAATGTTTTAAATCCCCCTCTCGTCCAGAGGTCCCCCACTTTACTGATGCCGATCGTGTCCCACTTCTCGAAGCCCTTCGAGGTCCACAGGGAGCCCAATCTCTCAGACGCGTACAACGGTGATGCCCGGGTCAAACGGTCCTTCCACCCCATAGCTGCGTTAGCCGCGTGCCATACTCGTACCATGACACGCGTAGGTCCCGTCAGGCGGGGGCCGGGCGCGCCAGAGTAGAGCGCTCGATTATAGTCGCCACCAGGCAGGAGCATCTTGTCCATTTCAAATGCCGGGTTTAAGGCGGGCCCGTAAAGGCCATGATTAATTGCAGCTAGCTTGGAGGCCCAGTAATACCGTTTAATATCCGGGAGGGCAATCCCCCCGTCGTACCATGGGAGCGTCAACTTCGCCAGGGCAATACGCGGCCTCCCGTCCCAGAACAGGCGGCGCTGTAGACTCTCCACCTCACGGAAGTAGCGCGCCGGGACTAAATCCATAGTGTTCTGGAGAGCGTACAGGAAGCGTGGCAACGACATCATCTTAAACAATGCCGCCCGGCCGAGCGGCGAAAGCGGCAGGCGCCGCCAGCGCGCGACGTCCTCCTTCAAGCGCTGGAGGGGGGGAAGCAAATTCCGCTCGTAGCGGGCCTCCGGGTCCAGAGTAATGTAAACCCCCAGGTACCGAAACCCCTGTGAGGCAATCTGGATCGGACAGCCCCGCGGGAGGACGGGAGCCTCCCCGGAAAGCACATACACACATGATTTAGCCCAGTTGATGACAAGGCCTGAGTTGCGGCCGAATGAGCGCAAAACATCAACCAGGACAATCAGTGATTTACGCGGGGAGGCTAGGTACAAAAGGATATCGTCAGCGTATAGGGACACGCGGTCCTCATACTCGGGGGTCCAACGGAGACCACGGATGGAAGGGTACCACCGCAGCCACTCCGCCAGGGGTTCCAAGGCCAGCGCGAACAGGAGCGGCGACAAGGGACAGCCCTGTCGCGTGCCCCGTCCCAGCTCGAATGGGACCGATACTCTTCCATTCACCACCACCTGCGCCAATGGGCCCGAATACAACAATTTGACCCAGCTAATGAACCCCGGGCCAAATCCAAACTTCGCCAGCATAGCCCAGATGTATGGCCACTCGAGCGTGTCAAACGCCATGGTGGCGTCTAAGGACGCCAATATGGCCGGCTCCCGCACAAACGGGACACGCGCGAGCACCCCGTGCAAGCGCCGCAGATTAAGGGCCGTGTTGCGATGGGGAATAAAGCCGGACTGGTCTTGGTGGACCAGATCGCCCACCACGCCGACCAGCCGGTTGGCTAGCACCTTGGCGAGGATTTTGGGCTCCGCATTCAAGAGCGAGATAGGCCGGTAGGATGTAACCCGGTCTCGAGGTCTCCCTTCCTTGTGGATCACCACAATTGTAGCCAGACGTTGGTCCGGCGGGAGGGAGCCCAGCGAGTGGGCCGCCAGGAACATCGCACGGAGGTGGGGTGCCAGTACATCCGGTCGCAGCTTATACAGCTCGATAGGGATGCCGTTCGGGCCCATGGCCTTGCCGGATGCGACCGAGCGTATGGCGAGGGCAATTTCGTCGGAGGTAGGAGCGGCATCTAACGACACCCTGTCCTCCACCGAAAGGGAAGGCAGCGCGATATCCCTAAGCAGGGCATGGGAATCCTCCTCCGAGCAGGGAGAAACCGGGGAATACACCTCGCGGAAATAATCCGCGAAGCAAGAGACAATGTCTTCTGGCTCGGTGACACGCACACCATCCGTCCACTCAATCAGCGGGACCACACGACTCGCTCTCTCCTTTTTATCCAACCATGCAAGCAATTTACCAGCCTTATCACCCACATCATACAGTCGCCCCTGTTGCTCTCTATAGAGGCCCCTGGCCGCCTCCGTGACGAGGGCCCTGTAGGCCGCCTGCTTAAGTTGTAGGACATGTAGTGCAGCATCCGTCACCCCACCCTCTAGATCACCCTCCAATTCAGCGATTTCGGCCTCCACCCGGGTCACCTCCTCCCGCTCGCGCCTCCGGGCATGGGAAATAAAGGAGAGGGCCTCCCCTCTAAGAACTGTTTTGAAGGCTTCCCACAGGGAGATAGCCGAAGGGACGGACCCCGCATTCTCATCGAAATACCGCTGCAAGGATTTAATCAAATCAGCGCGAATGGTGGGGTCGCGCAGGTACCAGGCATTGATTGGAGCTACTCTGCCCTCCCCCCTCGGGAAGACATCAATTTGCAACAGGAGCGGGGAGTGATCTGAAATACCCCGCGCCAAATGGCGCACCTCTCCTACCCTCCCAACATAGGCCGCCGGGACAAGGACATAATCAAGCCGTGAGAGGCTACCATGGGCACCCGAGTGGAAAGTGTACTGCAGCTGCGTGGGATGTTTTAAGCGCCAGCAGTCCACCAATCCCAGTGTATCTAAGAAGCCGGACAGCCACGCCTGCGCCCGGGGGAGGTCCCTAGGGGGGTGACGATCCACGGTCCCAGAAACCACCGCATTGAAGTCCCCCCCAACCACCAGAAGCCCCCCCGGAAGGTCAAGGAGGAGGCGCCCTAGGTCTGCAAAAGTCGTAGACTGTAACCCCGGTGGGACGTACACTGAGACAAAGACAACTACTTTACCCTCCATTCTCCCCACTAAGACAGTGTAGCGTCCCCTCTCATCATGGCGCACCTCGTCTATTTCCAACGGGAGCGAGTTCTTCACCATGATGCCCACCCCCCGTGAGCCCGACGTGAAGCCCGAGTGGGCCACCAAGCGATAGCCACGCCGATTCATGGCACAAAAGGAATTACCAATAAGGTGTGTCTCCTGCAGAAAGACCACATCTGGCGAAAGTCGTTTCAAATACTGCAGGACCACACCTCGCTTAATCCTATCCCCCAGTCCGTTAACGTTCCAGGACAATAAAGTCAGGTCCCTACCCCCATCACATACAGAAGCCATCATTCGTCCCCCGGAGAGCACCTTAAAAATACCAATACAATAAAGGGTTTGCCTTGCGGTAAAAACAAACAACACCCCACCCCAACCCACCCATCCCAACAGAACTCCCCCCTCCCTGCACCCCTGCATGAGCCCAAACAGCCCCCCCAAAGTGCAGTGTGCCTGTCGCCCCATGAATGATTAAACTAACTAGTCCCCCAGAGGAGGAGGGAGAGCCCCCAAGAGACCCGTACCACCTCCACAGGAGGGAGACTTAACGAACAGTCAAAAATGACGACAATGTTGTCCAGAGCGAGGCCTACTATTAGTCCCTCAGTCCTGATCCGGCGAGCCCTCCCCTCCAACCGCGCCCCCCCCACCCCCCCGGCCCCGATCCCCGGGCAAGGAGTCCAACCAGTCCCCGGCTGCCTCGGGACGATCAAAAAAGTGCGTGCGGCCATCCACCTCCACCCGCAACTTAGCTGGAAAAAGCATCGCATACTTGAGGTTCAGGTCCCGTAGACGACGTTTGACTCCGAGAAAGCTCAGTCTCTGCTTCTGGACCGCTGGGGTGAAATCAGGATAGAAGTTTACATCCATATTGTCAAGTCTGACCGGTCCTTGTTGCCTAGTAGTCTGAAGAATAGCGTCTCTGTCCCGAAAGTTGAAAATCCGGGCAATGAGAGGCCTCGGAGGGGCTCCGGCCTTAGGTCTTCCTCCGGGAACCCTGTGGGCACGTTCCACCGCAAAGAATTTACTCAGCCCCCGGGGCTGGAGATGGGTGAGAATCAGGTCCTCCACAAACAGGTCCGCCGCCGCCTCCTCACGTCCCTCCGGCACCCCGACAATGCGGACATTGTTCCTCCGGGCCCGACCCTCGGAATCCTCCAGTCGACGATCCATCAGGGCGCTCGCCTGGCCAAGCCGGCGCACCTCCTTTTGGAGGGCCGCCACGTCCGCTGTAAGGCCCGAGGTGGTGTGGGCCAAAGAATCGACCCGGTCATTGGTCTTGGATAAATCGGCCCTCACCAGGCCAACATCCACGTGGACCGAGTCAATCTTTTGCGCCAGTGTGTCAAAGCGCTGGTCCACCGAGGCCTTCATCTCGGCGATAGCGCCCATGACATCTCGCAGGGTCAGATCCGCGGGCAGCGCAGGAGCATCAGTCGGGCCCTCAGGGGACCTATGCGGCACCTCGGGAGATCCCTTCTGGAGGGTGTAGCGGTCCATGCTGTTGGACTGATGGGCTGCGCCACGGCGGGTCGATTTCACCTTTGCCCGGTCGCCATCTTGCTTTGTGGACATGGTTCCAGTCCCCAAATCGTGCCGATCACCTCGGAAAAGGCCGACAAACCAGTTCACGGGCTCCGGGGGGGTGGGCCACCACAGGTCCGCAGGACGGATCACAGCCGGCGGGCCAGCAGGGCACCCCAACGAGGCCACACCACCGCACACCGCCCCGCAACCCAACCTCGCCTACGCAGCAAGGAGGGTGCAAAAGCGAAAGTGAAAGTGCGGGGTACGCGAGTCGCCCAGCCCTGCCCGCCGCTGTTGATCACTTTGTCTCCGGATCACCCCGCAACTCCAATCCGGGGGGCCGGCGTGGAGAAGGCCGCAAATCTCAATCGGTGCTCCCGCCGGTGTCCGAGGTCCAATTTGGAAACGGAAAACGGGTGACACCTCAGCTCGGGCTCACCAACACAGTCCCCTCATCTAGGACAGGATATTTTCAGGATTTATGTAGGAGGTCACGGAGGTCCTCGGGAGCCTCGCACCTACGCGGCCATCTTGGTTGCGCGCTAGGCTCCTCCCTCTGAGTCATTTAGTTTTTATTTAATAAACATGTTTCTCCTCTCCAAGCCGACGACCTACAGAAATGTTCTAATCTTTAATTCAGCCTGTGAGCTAATGGGGGTCAAAACGTACAGAGAAATGATCGCCAGACTTATTGTTCAGCAGGAATACAGATTCTGAATACAGATCTTATTCTTGATAGGTCTGTTTTGTCTCAAGGAACCCAGTAAAAAAAAAATCTTCAAGAGTCCATACAACTTCTTCTTTTCATTGGAGGGGAGTGGACTGTTGGACTTAAAATGAAGATTCTGAAATAATAATATAAAATAAATCCCACTCCAAATTGCATATGTGGGGTCAACGGTAACGTGCATTACACTAGAACAGGTAGGCACACATAAGAGGACGGGACCACCGTTTGTTTAGAGTTCCCATAGTCTATTTTACTATATCAGGTAATTTCAGGCGAAACCTTTGTCACTTTAACATGATCATGATAACTTCGCTGCAAACAATATTGTATTGTAATTGCATTTATATAGCGCTTACTACCCCTGACGAGGCGTCAAAGTGCTTTTTCGGCGAGTAGCACGCTACTCCAGGAGCCATAAAGGATTAGTGTTGAATTAGTATAGTGAAATATAAAAGTAATTAAAGTGGTGGATAGGTTAGTCAGTTATTTGGTTGAATATGACACATATTCGATAAGATGTAAGATAGTCATCACTGACAAATTGCAACTTGATAACATCTCGTACAGTTTTATAAATTCCTTTCCAATATCACGGACAAAGGATAGACCTGATGTGCATTATGATATACATTCTTTACTCTGTTGCACATCCAGGATTTGCATTTCTATTGTTAACCTCTTCAGTGCCCATGACGAGATAGTCTCGTCATGGAGCACGGTCGCGCTGTGCCCATGACGAGACTATCTCGTCATGAACCCCACCCACTAATAAAACGCCCGGCACAGGAGGGGGAAAGGGCGTGGCACAGAAGGGGTTAAATAACAAGTATATTCACCCACAAGGGCCCAATATTTACTTCCCAGCAAATAATAATAACAATCCACATTTGTAAAGCGCAAACAATCACCCGTAAGGGTCTCTAGGCGCTGTCGGGAAGATTAAGCAAGCTATTGCCCAGAGTCACATGGTGCTGGGCTTATCTGCTGCCGGCACTGGGGATCGAACCGTGATCGCCAGTTTCCGGAGTCAGTCGCCCTGGCCGCGGCGCCACACCTCTTCCACTGAAGATACCATGATGTCAGCAACCCTGTGGTAGGCCTCCATGAGTAGCAAGGCACATGCCCTGAGTGACACCTGTAGGCACTGTCACTGCTCCCACAGTCACTGGCACTAGAGGAGACACAAATGCACAAGAAACAGAGACACTGAGGAGGGACAAGGACACTCAGGTTAGATAGCAACATTATGGAGAGGCTTAGACATAGTGGGCTTGATTCACAAAGGTAAACGTAAACTTTTGTGTAAGTTTGCCTTTGCTTGCAGTTCACAAAGGTATTATTGTATGAGTAATATCTTTACAACCGCGAAGATCTCCCGACATAAAAGGATAGGACTGGCGTATCTTTTTATAGGTGGAGACTCTGCAGTCGTAAAGATACTACTCGTAAAAAACATTTGTGAGTTGCAAACAAACTTAAACTTAGACAAACGTGTAAATGTACCTTTGTGAATCAGGCCTGGTCAATGAGGAGTGGGGTGGGTATTGGTGGTGAGACAACACTGGTAGACACACAAGGAAAAATACATGCTGATCTGAGAGACGAGAAGGACATGAACACAAGAAGGACCCCCAGGCCTAGGGGAGAGAAAAACATGCCTTCAACTATTACATTTTCTCCCATACATTCATTAATATTGCTTTGATCCCGAAGTCCGCCTCCAGTCGTCGATGGATCGGGGTTCATGATTAACCTTTCATTGGGTAGAACAGCAGGAGCTGCTCAATGGTTCCTGAGCAGCAGAGTGGCTGCTGTCTCCTCCCGCTAGTCTAGTAGTGACCCTGTAATAAGGAGGTATTGATCAGGCTTGTAGTATCAGAGACCAGCAGGGGAAATATTGCCGGATCCAACGTACTGAGCAAGCCTGAATCACTTGAGTCTTTTTTTTTAAAACTTTTTCTGTGTCTAAAACTTGCTTTATTTTCATTGGTTCAAAAGCACCGATCCAGGTGAAGGTAGGTGACATCAGGGGAAGAAAAGGCAATGTTGAGAGTCCTTGGCAGTAGCCCCCGGATCCTAGAAATCTTTGATGTAAAAAAGGCTAGGAGGTCATCTAAGAATTACAGCGAGATCTTAAGTGTGTATACACAGTCAAACAGTGGTTTATGTCTATGAAAAAGCTCTTTTTTTGGCAACTAAAAAAACTAAAGTGTTTATTCATTCAAAAGAATTCACCAATGTGTGCTAGCCCAAGTCTAAATGTACTCATGTTGTGTAACTTGAGGATTTTCAAAAGTGAGGAAATGTGTGAATTCCACCGTTTGCACATTTTTGCAACAAAATGATTCTCCCCAGATGTGCCTCATGTACGCACATATGTATTTAAGAGAAATATAGTGCAAAGCTAGCTGTTATACGTGTTGGGGGTATTACCGCAGTGCCATAAGAATTATGTGATTCTGCAGTCACAGTTTCCTTTGCATAATTATGGATTTGACTCATTTGCCACATAAACCACCATCTACTGCATAATATACATATCTTAACAAAAAAATTAAGTGTCTAGCTCAAACAGATCAAAAGTTACTAAAACGTGGGGGCAAGTTTAGTGCCCCCCCATGTAGTGGGAGGCCCTTGGCAATGATTAACTGGTCATCTTTCAGTTGCTTACCTTTGCATTTGGTTGTTAAGCTAGTACTGGTGAGGTGAAGTGAAATCTTTGCCCAGGCAGTATAACCATGCATACAAATGACAAAATGAAGAAGTAAAACTATCAAATAATGCTTTGCCTTATGCCACATAATTTGTCTTTTCTTGACACATAATTGAGTCAATCCTGCCACATAATTTTGTTCTGCCCTGCTGCATAATTCCATTGGCCCTGGATTACTTTTGCTAGTGCAGAAGAAAGGATAAAAGGGTGGATAGAATTACATCATTATTAGATTGACAGTGGTATGAGTGCTGTGATGTGGTTTATAGGGAGGGTTGAGCAGCGAGTCGAGAGGCAGAACTACAGGTGGTGGTGGTGCTTGGGCAAAAGATGTAAGTGGGAACTCTTTGAAGGTGGTTTAGCATTCAGGTGGTCAGCCAATGGCAGTTGCTAAATAAAGAAGGGTTTTCAGCTGCTTGCGGAAGTGGAGGAGAGCTTGAGCATTGAAGAATGTTATGGTCGGATGCACCCAGAAATTAAGACTACTCCCTGTTGGGGTTAATTTAAGGCAGTGAGGGCAAGATGTCCTACGTTCACGAGCACTTGTATGAATTATGTTACAATTACACGAGTGATGGTTTTTTGCAGGGCTTTAGGTGGGATGAAAAAACTGGGGGGTCTTCAAAGGGGCGTGGTCAATGTAATTAGGGCGTGACTTAAAACGCGTAAGCTAAACATCTATGCTTAGCATAGTGGGCCGCTGGACTTGTATTTTGCTGTTTTTGTCATTGCATCTTGATATATGATACAACAAGTGATATCATACCTACAAGTCAGGACTATTGGCTTTGTCAATGGTTGTTAGTTGCATAAGATAAATAAGCAGCAACTATGGCTTGTATATAATATTGAAAAAGCTTCCACTTAAATTCCCGGTGACACCACAACAATGTTGCTGCTCCTGAGGTTCAAAAAGAGAAGGGAAATCCAGAGAGAAAATGATTCTCTTTAAAGGATCTCCCTTCCCCATCAAAGCTCACCTGGCAGGACGTCATGCCGTAACTTCTCCTCTAGTGAGAAGTGAGCAGTGTGAGCACACGCACATGATGTGCCTGCTGTCACTGCAGTCCGGAAAGAAAACAGACCGCCTGTGCCAGGGCACAACACGGAGCTCGATAGAGTCCCGTTTCGAGGCCCCCTTTAAAAAACTGCCGGTGCTCAGCACCGGTGAGACCCGGCCCACTTAAAGCCCTGTTTTTTTGCATGACTGTTTCTGAGAAGAGACACTTTTGACACTATTTATCTAATTAAGGACCTCATTGCTAGCAATACTGTATGATTGAAATATGGTCAACATGTCTAATTAGCTGCCCTGAAGAAGTCCCCAGATTGTGGGATGAAACACGTTGGCTGTAGTTTCTGATGTTTTGTATGTGGAAAGAAATTAAGAAATAGAACAGAAAATACAGAAAGAACATACAGGACACCTAGTCTCTTTATGATCTAAAATGTTCGACATTCACAAAAGGTTTCTTTAAATCTTAAGTTTCCTCATTTATAGAGGTGGGAATATAGGGACATGAGTGACTGGCGTTGAATGGAACTACTAGTCTAATTAACAGTGCGCCTCTACTTTGCATCTGTAAATCTAATGCCCTCTTCTGTTCATTTGGATGATGTGTTGGATGCTGGTTTACTGTATTGGTTTTAGGACTAAGGCAGCTCGGATCTAGCTTGGAGTGGCTTGCATGAACCAGATGTCATTTCGAAAAATGGCGTTAAGGATATTTGTGGTGGTATATATTGACTAGCATTACTTACCAGGTATATTCAGTATGTTTGCCTTGTTAGATGGTGAATATAAGGTTGTGTGGGTGTGATGTGTTAGGTAGTGGGCCTACTTGCAGGGTTCCAATGAATGCACATTTGTGAAATGTTTGAGGTATTTCATGAAAGGGAGGAGAAAAACAAAAACAGTGGGCTGAATGTTTAAGGTAATTTGAGCCAGTGGTAATAATTCTAGGCTCCATTTCAGTGCATTATTTTTGTCACTTTACTACCACAGACAGGGACCAATCATACAAAAAATGCGTAAATCAGCCTGGTTCTGATCTAATAGGAACAAACCTTTGCGTTCTGCTTGGCGCCATGCTGATTATGAACACAAACAACCACAGAGTAATTTCAGCCTTATTGGACCTTCTCAGTGAGGTGCAGGTTGAGTCCTAGGAGCAATGAGCAAGAGGTCTTACACAGTTGCTCATTATATTCCGACTGTTGGATCTGGCTCTCTCTGCAGGGTCACCCCCAAACATTTAGCCTTTTACCCTCCACTTTTTGCAGAATTGTTTTTGTCGGCTTTAGAGCTCTGTACACTTTACCACTGTAACCAGTGCTAAAGTGATTGTGCTCTCCCTCAAAACATGGTTGAACTGGTTTATACCGAATTGGCTTATTTAATGTACTTGTAAGTCCCTTGTAGAGTGGTATATCATATACCCAGGACCTGGAAATTAAATGCTACCAATGGGCCTGCAGCATTGACTGTGCCACCCACTTAAGTAGCCCCTTCAAACAAGTCCCAGGCCTGCCACGGCAGTCTGAATGTGCATTGTGAATATTGGTGTAAAATTTCTATAACAATTTCGTGCTGCCAGCAACTACCAACCACCCCTTACCATTTCCTAGTTTAATTCTGAAATGACACAGGAAGCCACTGCCTATGATCACAGCCGGGGTTTCGAGACACAGTATTCACAATACAATAGGAGAGACAATAGCTGTCTATATTATATGATAGTAGATGACAAGTACCGACACAGAGACATGATGCAATTCCTCACCATGCATCCGCCGTAGACATCAGTAGCGGGAGGATACACTGCACACACTGTGAGTTCTCTGTATTTAAACAATTCTTTACCCCTATTTTTAAACTCATCCTACATTTTCTAACTGTTGGCAAAAACCACCACACGAATTTTCCGTCATCATACTTCACCATCTCTAAATAAGAGATTGATTAACACATTTGAAAATTGATAAAGATGACTCTAAAGTTTCTTCATCTCTAATAAACACACCTGGCATGGGATGTGCTTCCGGGCTTTCCTGCACCAATTCTTCTCCTCCAACCCTTCGAAGACTGTGGAAGTAGCGATTTTATTGTCCTGTTCCTTCCTAGGCAAGTTAGGTCCCAAACAGTCTGAATTCAGCGGGTGGGTTACTGGTCCACTCGGCGACCCTGGGTGGTTACACCTTCACTTTGGGGACTATATACACTCCTAAAGAGGGGTGAGAACATTTCCTGTGCCGTGCAGTGGCTGAGGTGATGTCCACACGGGACCGTGGAGGGGATCTCAACCTAGTATTTAACAACAATTTGGATAGATCAGCGCAGCGTCAAGTTCAGATTGGGGCTCCTTCTACAGAGGGGGCACTTTGAATGCATGATAGGTCAAGGGGATATCAGGCATATATTGCACCTACACACACACAATTATACATTCTACTCACTTGCTCATAAGACGTATGCTCATATAGATCACTTTCTGGGTACAAAAGACCTCCAGCCTATGGTCGCAAGTTCAGAGATAGAGGCCCACTCCCTATCTGACCATGCAGTGGTATCCCTTACTTTGACATTTCCACCAATACTGCCTTCAATCAAAAACTGGAGAATGTGGAAAACCCTCATCCAAAGAGCTGCCGTGGTCAAGCAAATTAATAAGGCGCAGATGGGCTTTTTAGTGATAAATGACACTGCAGATGTCACCATCTCCACACTGTAGGAAACTCTCAATGCTGTAATTAGAGGGGAACTGATTGTTATATCAAAGGTGGGAAAAAAACTTTGCTGTGACAAGAGAGAACAGCTGACCCATTAGGTACGGGAACTCAAACGTATCAAAAAGCTTAAAAGTCCTCCAGAATCTGCTGCCAACTGGAGACTACTCGGACATAGCTAGCAGGCATTGATCTTGATAGAGTAGAATAAGCTGCTCGTAGGCTGCGACACTCCTTTTATATCAGAGGAGACAGATGCAGGCGCCTTCTGGCCAATAGACTACGGCCGCAGAGACAAGCAACAGGAGTCCACTCTATCTTAGGGGCCGACGGCTCTGAACTTATCGGCGGCGACTTAAGGAGCTCTATGTGGAGCAAAATCTACCAGCGGAGGTCCCAGACCTCTATCTTCAAGGTGTCCATACCCCAAGACTTACGCTGGAACAAGCAACTAACCTCGACTGCTTAATTCTGATTGAAGAGGTTATTTATGTCCTCCGCCAACAGAAACTCTTAAAATCCCCAGGCCCAGATGGATTCCCTGTGTCATTTTACAAAACATTCTGCGCAACTCTTGCTCTTCTCCTAACCCAACTGTTCAATTCCATCGAAAGCCCAGGCTCGATACCACCCTCCATGCTAGAGACCTCTGTTGTCGTTGTCCCAAAACCAGGCAAGGATAAACGTGAATGTGCCTCCCACCGTCCGATATCCCTCCTCAATGAGGATATAAAGCTATCTCTGGCATATTGGCAGCACTCTTCAGCTCCCTCCTACTAAGCCTCATCAACCCGGACCAAGCGGGTTTCGTACCACACCGCCAATGCTGTGATAATACAAAACTCTTTTTGAACCTAAATGACAAAGCCCCTCTTTCGGATTAGGAATGGATGCTCTTGGCCGTCAATGCTGAGAAAGCATTTGATCGGGTCATTGGCCTAACCCATAACCCACACTCCAACACTTTGGACTTGGTGGGAGATTCTGTTCATAGGTTCTCAGCAATTACGGCCAGCCATGCTTGACTGTTCACATGAAGGGGCAGGCCTCAGATCCATTCCCCATCTGTAGAGGCACAAGCCAGGGGTGTCCCGTCTCATCCCTGCTTTTTGCACTCTATTTGGAACCATTAGACCAGCGGATCCGGGACTACCCTGGCAATAAAGGGATTCCTTTCAGAGGAAAAAAGCATGCTATCAGCCTTTATATAGATGATGTATTGTGGCTCTGGAGGAGCCATCTAATTAACTCCCGGCTTTTCTTGAGGAATTAGAGACCTTTGACCAGGCAGCAGGATTTGAAGTAAATGTTCACAAATCCCTGGCCCTGAATCTCTCACTGCGACAACCCTAACTTGTAGCTATTCTATACTGTGGATGAACCCCTCAATCTCTTACTTGGGTGTTCAGCTTGCCCATATGGTTAAAACAACTGCAAGCCTTAATTATAAGTGCCTGCGCTATCAGATTATGGTCCTATAGCCGCCCTGAAAAGGTTGATCCTGCCTAGGATTTTATTACTCTTTCAGGCCTTGCTGGTTCAACCACCCGATGGGACTATTCAGGCTTTGCAACAGGAAATACATTGCTTTGTATGGGCTGACGGTTGCTCCCAAATGCGGAAAGAGCAGAGCTACAGATCCTTGGAGGAGGAAGGGCTGGGTATTACGAACCGTCTCCATTATTACCAAGCAGCGCAGCTCCGGTTCCTACTTGAACGGTCTCGAGAGGAATCGGAAAGCACTGGCTTTTCATGGATAGAGCAGTTGGGGGGCAACACTTTTGGAGAATCCCCTTTCTACATAAGCATGCTTGACATGAAGCCTTTATCTATTGCCAATTACCAAATCCGCCTTAGACGTTTGGGACCCAGTGAGACAATGGAAGACCATTGCATAATTTCCATCCCCGTTGACACCGATAGTGGGTAATGTGGATTTCAACCCAGGGCTGAACTAGTCATAGTTCAAGCACTGGCAGCGAGCTGGCTGCCGATCTATAAGCCATTTATTCGATAAAGAAGGCCCCCTGCCCTTTGATCAGCTTCATTCTGATTCTGCGATACCCAAATCGGAGAGGCTACACTAACTCCAAATTCAGCACTGTTTAATGCAGCCTTTGGTCCGTTCTGGAGTGCATTGCCCCCTTACTGCTTATTAAAAATGGTTAGTGATGAATACGTCAGATAGACGCCTAATCACCTAACTATATGGCCTTTTATGCCCACCCCCCAGACTAAGTTGACAGGCCAGAGGCATTGGTAACTAGAGCTAGGACGCTCACTGACCCAAAAGGTGTGGAAAGCAGTATATCACCATGCATGGCACACAGCTCGCAATACGGCGAGCATTGAAGCGGCCACTAAAATAGCCACTTATTGGTATCTCATGCCTGTGTGCCTACATAGGGGCAATCCCAGATGCCGCGCTGACTGCTGGTATGGATGAGGATCCCCTGGTGCCTTCCTGCACTTCCTATGGGAATGTCCGATGCTAACTGACTACTGGACACAACTGCTGGATGACATAGACCCTCACCTCAACACCCAGCTACCCCGTTTACCTACCTACACAGTTCTGGGACTGCCCAATGAGCTTACCTTCCCCCTTAAATCACATAGAGGACGTCCAATCCGATTGGCCCTAGGGGCAGCTCTACAGTATATCCTGACACACGGGGGCATGGCTTAGATTCCCACACACCTGGGATGGCTTCACTGCCTCTGGTACATGTTGGGGATGGAGAGGCTGACCCTGTATCAAACAACACAGGACCCCTCGTACGCTGAACTCTGGTGCCTCTTTCTTGCTTTACTATCTATGGAATTCTGTGAACTAACCTGTCCCAAACATCTTCGTCTTCTTCGTTTGACAGATACTCATATTGACTCCCACCAAAAGAACATTCACTGGAAAGCTGAGCCATGCCATTTTAGGCCCTGCTACCCACAACATCTCTTAGCACTGTGGTTCCAAAGGATAGGGTGGGGGGAATTCGGGAATTGTTGTGTTTATTCATATCTATGCTATGAAGATTGAGCGATGTGCACTCATGGAAAACAACAAGTCAAACATGACCGCAAAATGGAGCCTGGTCATGCAGGTCCTTCCCAATCAACACCTACATCGCATTTGGTAGGCAACACGAGAAAAGCCAGCGCAACTTGCGAGAAGCCCCGACAGGGAGAGGAAGCTAGTAACTTGCAGCAATCCCCAAAACAATCGGAGAATATAATAACCATAATACATGAGGAGGATATAATCCCACGAAGCAATATCGGGCCAAACCCCTTGAGTGTTACCATTATGGGAAACAAACGCAAATGTACACTTTCTCATGGGGTTTCCCCCGCGTTCCAAAAAGGGTATTAAAGAAAGGATCAGAACAAACAACCAACGGTAATTCTGTGGAGAGGACGGATGAACAAGAGCAACAATCAGCTCCAAGTGTGGTAATAATCTGGCAACTTATGACGCCCTCCCCCAAAGATCAGGTTCTTTAAAACATCCTAAAGACTCTCCTGACCATTCAGAGGCGTTTGAATCCAAGGTGACATTTGTGCCTGATTTTCCAACAAAGGGGCTCCAAGACACCCTTAATCGAGGCAACCTCCTAAAACTGTTCAAGGAAATAGCAGATCTCAAAGAGATCACTACCCATGATCTAATATCCGTGGAATTCCAACCGAGTGCCCACAACATGGACATCGAGGAAACTGTAACAACTTGGGCTACAAAGGACCTGGCCGACAAGATTTATTCTGCAAGAACCCAGTTTGGTGTATGGGGTATAATCCTGTTGCAGCACAAGCGTCCAAGATACCCCTACCCCTTACTGGAAAAACCTTACAACCTAAAAAAAGGAATATGTGAGAAGGAAAGACAATTTACTTGCTTACGTGGAGCCAGAGGTCAAACGCCAACAACTATTATAACAGGTCGTAGTGTTACATCACTAGAAGGCAATCAAAATATCAGCCAGCAATCAGCAGTACAGTTGGACTGGTCATGGTTGCCCAGGATCCTGAATAATCAAAATTCCTAACATCGTGCATAATAACTCAATCCGTTTGCCAAGGCAGAAACAAACTCCAAAGAAATTAATGCCGCAAAGTATTTCATTCTCACCCTTATGCATCAAGCCAAAATCCAGTCGGTAAAATACCGATTCGGTAATAGCTCCCGGTATTGTGTTAAAAATACCCAATCCCAATGCATCAACCCAAAACCCGAGCAAATAACGAATCGCTAAATAAATAACCTCGAACATACCGAATCGCTAATACCAAAAATGCTAATTTACCGAATCGCTAAATACCGAATTCGCAATTACCGAAATCACTATTAGCTCCCGGAAATTGCCAATAGCAAATAACGAATCGCACCCCAATGCAAGAAAACTCGCTAATACCGAAAATCCCAAAAATCGCTATTTTGCCAGAGCTAAATAAGGGGAATCAAAACCTGGAGGTAAAGTCACAAAAAAAAAAATAAATAAATAAAAAAAATATTCCTACATGTGCAAATGATTGAGGCAATCACTAAACCCTTAAATTTGGCCCAGGAGACCCTGTTGGCTCCCCCAAAATGGCTGCCCTCTACGTGCTTGCAAGGAGGATGCGGATCAATGCAGCAGGACAGCGCAGGAGAAGGGTACAGGAGAGAGTGTTCAGACTGCGCATAACCCTGCTCGGCCAGAATGAGGACGAGGTGTACCAGAAATATCGCCTCAATCACGCTATGATCATGCGCCTGATTGCAGACCTGGAACCATTACTGCAGCACCAGACCCACCGGACAAATGCAATCCCTGCGCACGTTCAGGTACTATGCAGCCTGCACTTACTGGCCTCTGGGAGTTTCCAGGGGGTAATTGCGGTTGCCGGAGGTGTTTCGCAAAGCGCACTGTCACGCTTCTTCCAAAAATTCCTAGATGCCATGCTGACAATGCTCCACAGACACATCAGCTTCCCCACAACCCCACAGCAGTTGGACCGCACAAAACAGGCATTCTACCAGGTGGCACAATTTCCACATGTGATTGGATGCATCGACTGCACGCATATCCCCATATGCCCTCCGTCAGCAAATGAGTACCTTTTCAGGAACCGCAAGTCATACCACTCGATCAACGTGCAGGTTGTGTGCGATGCCAACAACATCATAACGGACCTAGTGGCACAATTCCCAGGGAGCACACACGACTCATACATCTTCCGCAACAGTGGAATGCACAGGCGACTACTCAATGGCGAATTTGGAGAGGGACTCCTGTTAGGTAAGTAGAACTACGCTTCCCCACACCAACACCACACATGTATGTACATCACCAATGCTAAGTCTATGCTTCTATCTTCTAGGTGACAGTGCTTACGCCCTGCGGGAATACATACTAACCCCATACCTAAATCCAGCAACCCCGCAGGAACATCGCTACAACGCTGCACACATCAGCACGAGGAATGTGATAGAGCGGACTTTTGGGATTCTCAAGAGCCGCTTCCGTATCCTCCACAAGACTGGCGGCGCAATGCTATACCAACCAGACACATGCTGTCGAATAATTGCTGTATGTGCAATGCTGCACAACATTGCCACCAGAAGGGGGATACCCATGGAGGTGGACAGGGATGACGACCCCCAGGCTGACCAACCACCCGCCCAACGACGACCGGCACACATCCCAAACACAGCAGAGGGCCATAGGAGGCGGACAGACATAACGCAAAATCATTTTTGACCCTGGGTAAAATGAGACATTACAAGTTGGTGTTGGGTGCAACTGTTTAATGCACAGTAGCACTGAGGATTGTGCAACAGAACTAGCATTGTGAATCATGCTCCGATTGCATAAATGTAAATAAAAGGTTCCTTAAAGTCAGGCCTGTGCAAACAGGATAATTGGATGGCCATGGTTGCTCCACCATGGACCTGCAGCATGTCCAATTTTCTAGTGCCGCTTGCCACGTACACCAAGCCTCCGCTCAGGTGCATCCATACCCTCACCACGGCCTGTCCCCGTGGAGGCACGCGAACTTCGGCGCCTGGTGCTGGCCTCTGCCAGTGACACGCTGCTGACACTGGAGGCAGCCTCACTGGTGTCATCCCCTCCCAATGCTGCAGCACTGCATGTGCTGCTCTGAAGTTGTTCCACAGCAGTGGTGATGTGTCTCAGTGACTTGGCAACATCACCGCAGAAGTGCCCAAGGTCCACCTGCAGGGAGACTGTGCGGCGTGCCAACACAGCGGTGCAGTTGCTGTGCCGTTGTATGGCCTTGGTAGCGGCGGCAGAACGCAACATTAGCTGCCGGTTACTCCTCCTCTGGGACTCATGGCCCTCCCTGATGGCACGGGTGAGCTCACGTACCTCCTCCCTGAGCTGAGCATTGCCATCAGCAACCGCAGTGGTCTGGTCCCTGACCGCCGTGCCCATGTCCCTGACCGCGGAGCCCATGTCGGTGACTGCTGCAGTCATGGCGCGCATCTCCCTCGCTAGGCGCACGATGTTGCAGCTGATGCTAGCCACATGTCTTCCCTGCAGGTTCTGTGTGCGCAGCATCCTCTCCTCAATTGCAGAGGTTGTTGGGACATCCTGGTCAGCTGAGGAGACGGAACTGCGACGGGCCCTGTGACGCCGTGCGTGTCTTGAGCCTCCATGTGGTGCAGCAGGTGGTGTGGATGTGCGCTGCGTGGGTGCCAATTGAGGGGGGGGGGTTGCCATCTCCTGCAAGGGCGCAACTTGGTGCCTGTGCCTCTGCGGTATTGTGGCTGCACTGGCTGCAGGCTGGCTTGCTGGTGCCGTTGCTTGTGGCGCAGGTGGTGGTGCCTTGGCTTGTGGCGCAGGTGCCTTGGCTTGTGGCACTGGTGCTGGTGCCGATGATTGTGGCGCTGGTGGAGGTGGTGCTGGTGGGGTGGCAGGTGTTGGCGGTGCGTGCGCATCCTGCACAGTCTCCTGGTCTGACTCCACGGGTGTCTCAGAGATGATCAGCTGGTCGCTGTCGTCAGAGTCCCCAGGTGATGCATCTGTGTGTGAAACAGTGCATGATTAGTGGGATGATTACACCTACATAGTGTTGTACCCATCAATGTCCCTCTGTGGTCCAACAAATGAACAGTCTACAGCCATGTACAACATATGTGTTGTGTGAGGATTTACGCCTGTGCCTGCACTCTGGGCTGACTAGACTACAACTCCCAAGATGCAGTAGTGTCATGTGTGGAACTGTCTGTGGCAGAGCTGCAGACACAGTGAGATTGGGCTGGGGGCATGGGTATGGATTTACGCTATGCTGGGTGTGGCACAGGCATGCATCTTACCTTGGGCACTTGTGGCTGCGCCGGACGTGTCCATCTGGATCACCCCCACGACGGCTTCCCGCTCTATCGTCCCTTCCACAAGGTCCTCCAGGGCTGTGTTGGATGGTGCAGTGCTTGTTCCGCCTCCAGTCCTTCTTGCCTCCCGGAGCCTCTCAGCAATCCTCTCTTTTGCGCGCTTCCGGAGGTCATACCACCGTTTTTTGAGATCGTCGATGCTGCGGCTAGTGACGCCAACCGCATTGATCCTCTCACGGATGCGCTGCCAGATGCGCCGCTTCTCGGTCTCAGGCACCTTGAGGGACAGCTTGCCAAAGAGGCGGTCGTGTTTGCTGGCCACTCCCTCGATGAGGTACTCCAGCTCCCTGTCTGAAAACTTCTTCTTGCGCTTGCGTGCAGATTCAGCGCTGGATGGCACTTCCTGCGACATGATGGATGTGTGCTGTGACTGGCAGAATCTGTGTGGCCTCACTCTGCACAGCCTGTCCTTCTTTCCAGCTCCTGTCTGCTCCTCTGTCGAGGCTATGTGGGTGGGGCAGCAGTATTTCCTGGTTGGTGATGTCATCAGCCTGTTCCCGGAGCGACGCGGCAATTTGCGATTTCGCTATTACCGATTCGGTAATTGCTAATTCGGTATTACCGAACTCGCTATTAGCCAAATCGGTATTACCGAACTCGCTATTTGCTAGTGGGGCCGTTTGCGTGCCCCGCTATTAAGGAATCGGTAAATTTAGCGATTTTTAAGGAATCGCTAAATTTTACCGAATCTGTTGATGCATGCCAATTACCGATTCCTTAATGGCGATTCCTTATTTTTCGCTATTAAGGAATCGGTATTAGTTTGGTTGATGCATATGCCCCTCTGTTCCTGGAATTTTCATGGTTTTCATGAAATGGCCCTTGAAAATGATACTCTCACCTTTTTCCAGCAACAAGACGTAATCCTGATCCAGGAATCATGGAAACTCTCCCCCTCGCCAATCGTAGGGTTTAAAGAACATCATATTTTGGCAGAAAGATTATCACCCTTCGGGCATCCACGCGGCGGACTGTCAATATACGTAACACAAAAATACGACTGGGTAACAGAAGAGCTGGATGTGGGTCTCTCTTGGGTACAAGTGATTAAAATTACCGTTCATTCACCCACCGGAAATAAGAAATGGCACCTATTGGTGTGTAACACCTATATCCACCCGGAGAGGAAAACCCAGAAGGAGAAATATGCAAATTCATCATCTTTGATAAAAGTATTACAGAGATCCTATGCGCAATGCCCGATGTTTATTTCAGGAGATTTTAACAGCAATCTCTTAGGGAAAAATCAGGTAGTAAAAATCAAAAAAATACTACGCGACCTGGAAGATTTAGGTTTATCAATATTGAACGGAAAAACAAGGGGCGACATTCCGGCAGGCATTACTTACTTGAGCGGCAAAGTCCACTCAATAATCGATTACACAATAATAAGTAAGGTTCTATCTTCTAGTATAGAATCATTCCAAATAGTCAAGCGTTTGGAAAGTGACCATTTCCCTCAAATAACTAAAATGAATATTCCACTCACTGCATTGTATACTCTGCCGTCCTTACTACAACATGCCGAGAAGTTCAACCTAAAGAAGTTAAAATGGCGTGGGGGTGGCCTGGAAAGTATATTGGTCACAGTAAAACAACATATGTCCAACTCAAGCACCCAGCACGACGAAGATCGCATAAAGAACTGGGAGCAACTAATTCAGGTCCTCTTGCACAAATTCCCAGCACCATCAGCGAACTTGGGATGCATTAAGGCAAGGAAGGAGCCTTGGTTCAACCAGGACCTAAGAGAAAAAAAGAGAAGCGTTGCACGGGAGGTCCGAGCAGTCGCCTATGGAAAAAAAATGGGAACCAGTACAAACAACTGCAAACTAAAAGAAGCAAGAAGCATCTATAGGAAGTCGTTAAGGGTTGCAAAGAGAACATACAAGGAAACCATTTGGAACAAGCTATTGAGTGCAGGAAAACGGCCAAATAGCAGGGATTTTTGGGAAATCATCAACGACCTAAACAAAGGAGCAAGCCTTCATCAGGAAGCAGGGGTAGGAGAGGAATGCTGGTCCCATCATGTACAATCACTGTATGGAAACACAGTGTCAAGCAGTACCAAAATGCAACGGGGGAGTGAGTTGGAAAGCGGGAAAAACAGAAAAAAAGAGACTCAGGCGAATAAAGACCACGAGGACCAGGAAGAAGTAAACGTGATCGCGGAAACTCCCCTAACCTCTAAAAAACAACTGAGTAGAATAATAAAAAGATTGAAGACAGAAGGAGCTGCAGGTCCAAATGGGCTGCCAAATATGCTCTTTAAAACGGATCCGGATTTCTGGTCAGAGTCCTTAACTCCCCTATTCAACTATATATATTCTCAAAACAAAGTCCCCGCATCTTGGCATGGGAACATCATTCACCCCATTTTCAAACAGGGAGACCGTCGCAACCCCACCAACTCCAGGCTGATATCCCTAATAGATGTGGAAGCCAAGCTCTATGCCTCCTGCATCCTAACTCAGTTACAAGATTGGATAGAAGATACCAATATTATCCCCAAGTTTCAAACAGGGTTCAGGCAAGGAATGGGCACCATCACAAACCTGGCCTGTCTGTCACTTTTAATGGAAAAAGCATTAACTGAGGGTTCGAGACTATACGCCTGCTTCATTGATATAAGGTCAGCATTCGACCGGGTATGCAGAGAGCGCCTATGGGCAAAGTTGATAACCTGGGGATTCCCGAATTCCATGTTAACTGCAATAGTCACCTTGTATAACAATACATGGGTAAGGGTTAAGCTTGGCAACAGTGGTAGTATTTCCTCAAAGATTCCGACGTATCAAGGTTTAAAGCAAGGCTGCGTGTTGGCGCCAAGCCTCTTTAACCTTTTTCTCTCGGATGTTAGTAAAGTTTTGGTTACAGCAGAATGTCATCCGCCGAGACTGGCCAACAATCCAATCAACTTTTTACAATATGCGGATGACATAGTAGTACTGAGCAAATCACCAATCGGTCTTCAAAGAGCAATCAACAAATTAGCGGAATATTTAAAACAGGAAAAGCTGGAACTAAACAAAGGAAAAACGAAGGTTGTCCGACTAGTGGAATCAAGTAAACTCAACTTTAAATGGATGGCAAATGGTGAAACGGTAGAAGAACAACCTTCATATAAATATCTGGGTACTTTAATAGAGCAAGGACTGAAACATAAAGAGCAAAAAGCAGTAATAAAAGCAAAAGCTCAGTCATTAATCTTCGCATATCGGCTACTGAAATCCAAACTGGACTGTCCCAACCACAATCATTTATTGAAGGTCATGGCCGCGCAAATTTTGCCCACCTTGTCCTACGGACTGGTCACTTGGCAAGGCAAGGAGGCTGATTTATTAAACGCAATGCAGACCAAGATTTATAAAGCCGTTTTTAATCTGCCAAAATCTTCCTCTCCTTCACAGATACGGCTAGAATTCGGCCTGCAAAATCAAATCTTCCGGAGCATGAGCGGCTTTGTGAAGCTTTGTAATAAATTTCGTTCCGCAAATCAGCAATCCCTGGACCATCTATGCTGGGAAGAAATTAAGCATCAGGCGGATAACAAAATCCTGAGTGCCTGGGGAAAGCATTTGCAAAATTGCTTGATAGAACTCGAAATAGAATCATCATGGGAATTAAGGATGTATAAAGCTGGGCTAAGTAGCTTAACCAACAAGGCAGCCAAAATGAAATCCTTATTGGAAGATCAAAATTCATTGGCCAAACGTAGGCATGGGTGGACAGTTCTTGCATCTTACAAATCATTAAAACCACAAGCATACCTATCTTCTCATTTTAGCGGGTTCCTAAAGAAATTTTACATGGACTATCGGATGGGTGATCACCTGTCAAAAGACCTACTCCCCTCCTGGAAACAGAGCTACCAAACAGAAAAATGCCGTTTATGCGGCTACAAATCCGAATCCCTAGCTCATATCTTTTGTGTATGCCCAGCTGTATTAGATTTGAGACGACGGTATTTAAAACAAATTTTTAATGTCCTAAAAATTCGCACTTGTAGACAAGCAGTAACAAGTTGGCTGGGAGGATCCTCCATAATCCTGGCATGCAGGGGAATCCAATTTATGGGGGCAATAAGGTCTCGCTTGAAGCAGCAAGAGCAGGAAGTTCGTAACATCGGAACCCTCAAGAAAAAGCAATAGAAGAAAATATACTGTGGAAATAGACAACTTAGATTTTATAGAGACAAATTGTCCCATGCTTGAATCAAATTTTTACAATTGTATCTAATAAGTTTTATGGGCCTTGGAGACAATGACTAGATGTTTAATGGTAGTCAACTTTTATTTTTTTTATTTATACATGTGGGTTTTGTAATAATTTTAACAAATTATACAATAAACTTAAACTGAGCGATGTGCACTCACAACAATGCCATGCTTATAGTATTTTGAGGTCTAATAAAGAGATTTGAACCATAAAAATGCATAACTCCTGTTCTACTGATTGATTTGTATTGTTTTGGTCTTGTTATATTGATTACATTTAGCTCTATTTTTCAAACCTGGAATGGGATATTTTTGGGTGGTGTTTTCACTGTTTTACTATTTGAATTATTGCACAAATTCTTTATACATTCTCTCTAAGTTAAGCCTGACTGCTCTGTACCAAGCTACAAGGGGGTGAGCATATGTTAATCTGGGGTTTGCTTCTGCCTTACCCTGACTAGGATTGTGGTTACTGATTGATCAGGGACCACACCCCAGTCAACCAGTAACCAAATGCCTAACACTGACCCATGTATAAACCTCTATTTATGCATGGGTCGATTTATGAGTTCAAAGGTATGTAACACAGCCGATAATTATCGGATGCATTAAGTAACTCAACCTTCACTAAATGTGAGTAGACCAAATCAAACCTGCCGAAATTTACCGGGGGAAAAAACATACAGTATTTACTGTATCATGAGGATTTTGGTGTGTTAAACACCAAAATCTGCATATTATTTCCGAATAACTTGTAATAAGTGTTATTTATTGCACCCAATAAGAATGTATCCCTTGGTATCGTTATTATCAGGGACGATATATAACACTTAGACTCAAAATCAAACACTTATGCCCCGATTACGAGTCTGCCAGTCCACAGGCCGCCAGACTTGTGGCGGTGTGGCCGTGGCGACCTCTCGACCACATTATTAGGAGGCGGACAGTCGGACCACCACAGCCCGCCACAGATGCCAAGGAACCCCCATTCCCTGGTGGTGTTGGGGCGGTGTAGAGGCAGTGGTACCACCAAGCATGTTAGGAGTTTCCTCTTCACCAGGGTTTTCATGCGGTTCCTTCTCCATGAAAACCCTGGCGGAGAGGAAACAAAAGGGGGCCTGCAGGGCCCCCTGGTTCCTCTGCGTCCTCTGGATGCACACAGGGGGGGGCACAACATGTGTCTCTGCGTGTGCATTCACACGAGTTCCTACACGGAATGGACTTTTCACTCCATGCTGTGCAGTAACTGTTTTTGGCATTCCCATTGTGGTGCTTGTTTTAAGAGGCACCGCCGTGGGAATGCCAAAAAAAAGCCCACCAGACAGGAGAATCACATAATCTGGTGGCGGCCCGACTGCAGCTATGGTGGTGCAGCAGCTGGGCGGACCCGGTGCGGCACCGCCAAAGTCATAATTTGTCCCTTAGTGTATGGCACGGGGAAAAACAAAAATGTGCTAGTTTTTTTTTTTTTTTGCAGAGTTTTATATAGTGCGAACTTGACCCGAATCCAATCAGGTATCAGAGCGCTTTACATAGCGCCAGTTACACTACATGAGGACACACATTCATTTTTTGTTATGCATGGGGAGATGAAGTGATTTGCCCAGAATCACAGGATGTTTGGCGTCATTACCGAGACTTGAACCCAGTTTGCCCAGGTCCGAGGTCGAGCGCCCTAACCGTTAGGCCAACTCCTCTGGTTGGATACTTGAATTAATCTTGCTGGTGACTTTAGCCAATGGTTGTTCTTGGTGACATTCCACTTGATCATTTTTGTGTGCACCATGCCCACTTTAGAAAGGGTACTCAACAAGAAAGGTATGCTGTTCCCAAGGGCGGACAACGAGATAAGGGGATAAAAGGATGGAAGTCCTCCTTGTCGGAACTAGAGTCCTCACACACCCAGCAAGCTAGGTGTCATGCTTCATCATATGGACTTGCTCCTGGTCGGGCCGGCGCTGCAATGCCCGACCGGCACCCTAAAAGGTGCTCTTTATCGGAGATCTTTTGTTCCTGCTGTATGGTGCGTGGGTGTGAGGGCCCTAAAAACAGCAGTGTAGATGTGGTGCAAGTGGGTGACATAAAAAAAGGTTGGACAGTCCACATAAACTCTTTATTAAACTGGTAATCCACCTTCTTAAAAACAGCTTAAGTGGCTGCTCTCTGGCTCTATGGTCCAGTGAAGCTCAGCTCATCTCATGTGGGGTGGTCAACATGTTTCATGCGTAGCGGTCCATACTGATCCATTGCATTTCATCAGGACCTATTGTATAAATACTATCTACACTAGGTAGTGGTGGGCTATGCTGCTCCTACCTACCACACTCCTTGGTGCGAGCACGAAGTCCTGTCAATCCCAGTGGTAACGTACACAGAGAGGATGACATAAAGAGACAGTACACAGTCACTAGATAGAAAAGTCTAGCACACTGGTCTAGAAATCCCCTTAAACCCTCATCTCAGGTGTCCATTCCGTGATCAAACGTGGATCGTAATCTGATCCCTAGTAAAAAGGCATACTTTACAAAATAGTGAGTTTAAAAAAGCTAATATATAATATAGTCGTGAGACCGGACTAAAAACAACGCCAGCAAGGACAAAGGTAGTTTGCAACGTGGTAAATCACTCTAGAGCAATCCCTAGCCAGGGAGTACAAACATGCACGAGGCGACTCACCTAGCTACAGGAAATAACTCACTCCATTCGGTATTAATGGGGGATTTAGGCACCCGAGTCATGGTATCCTGTGGATCCAGAAGTAAGGGAGTAACTAGGATTAGACACGCATATTGGAGCACAGCTAATTCTGCTCAATTGCCCCATCTGTGCCTCAGGGCACGGCTGCAAGAGGTGTCCGTGAAGGCAGAGGGAAGGAACACAATCCATCCCCTCCCCTGCCCGTGAGGCCGTGAGGTGCGGTCGCCCCCAGGAGCGTCCCCGCGGGGGGCTGCACCAGAGAGGACCCACTGCCCATGACCCGGCCTGGGTCGAGAAAGCGAAGGACCCCCCCAGGTGGCCGCCAGACATGGGACCGACCAAGGAGCCACACAAACAATCACTAGCCCGGGCGGCTAGTCGCACCCAAGCCGCTCGGGCTAGTGATACCTTTCACCTTGCTGGCGTTGTTTTTAGTCCGGTCTCACGACTATATTATATATTACCCTTTTTAAACTCACTATTTTGTAAAGTATGCCTTTTTACTAGGGATCAGATTACGATCCACGTTTGCTCACGGAATGGACACCTGAGATGAGGGTTTAAGGGGATTTCTAGACCAGTGTGCTAGACTGTTCTATCTAGTGACTGTGGACTGTCTCTTTATGTCATCCTCCCTGTGTAGGTTACCACTGGGATTGACGGGACTTCGTGCTTGCATAGCCCACCACCACCTAGTGTAGATAGTATTTATACAATAGGTCCTGATGAAATGCGATGGATCAGTATCGACCGCTACGCATGAAACATGTCGACCACCCCACATGAGATGAGCTGAGCTTCACTGGACCATAGAGCCAGAGAGCAGCCACTCAAGTTGTTTTTAAGAAGGTGGATTATCAGTTTACTAAAGAGTTTATGTGGACTATCCAACCTTTTTTAACGTCACCCACCTGCACCACATCTACACTGTTGTTTTTTAGGGCCCTCACACCCACAGCACCAAACGCAGGATCAAAAGATTTCCGATAAAGAGTCCCTTTTAGGGCGCCCATCGGGCATTGCAGCGCCGGCCCGACGAGGAGCAAGTCCATATGATGAAGCATGACACCTAGCTTGCTGGGTGTGTGAGGACTCTAGTTCCAACAAGGAGGACTTCCCTCCTTTTATTCCCTTATCTTGTTGTCCGCCCTTGGGAACAGCATACCTTTCTTGTTCAGTATTGTTTGGGCACGTATGCTGGACCCCATACTAAGCCCTCGAGTCCCCCTACTTTGTTAGAGACACTATAAAAAGGGAGCAGCCATATGCAAATCAGCCATGATCCTACTCCAATAGAAGTAGTCACACAAGGGGGGCGTGGCTTCGGCGTCTTCGGAGATGGCCGCCGATTTCGGGAGCTCCGTGGTGCCGTGACACAGTGCACCCTATCCAGGTTATTTCTACCCCTTTTTGGAGTGCGGAAAGTACATTTATTGACGTCGGAAGTGTCTCCTGACGCAATGCAATATCTTTCCCACCGTTTGGTGAGCTTCTGACAGTTTTTTCTTCTCAAAACGGCCGAAATGCACTCACGGCCGCCATTTTGTTTTCATTTTTCAGGCATTTTTCATATTCCTTGCTATTCTACCTCAGAGGATGCGTATTTTCGCCTGAAATGCCTGCATACTCAGAAACCTTCTATTTTTCTATGTCCTCATTGATTTCCTGTGTGAAGAGACGCTTGGGTCTTCAGTTTTGGGCATTACAGCTGCGTTATTATTTACTTCAAGTTATGTGGCTTCACGTTTGGTTCTAGCTTTGGGGGTCAAAAACCGATTGTCAAGGCTCCATATTTCTACCAGCCTACTTTGTGTAACAAGACTCTCCGGGTCAGAATCTTTTGGAACCGTCGCCAGCATATCTGCGTCTAGAGTGGTACTGTGTTTGTTCTTAATTTGGAAACTTTCTACAGTGACTTTTTTCTCTGGAGCTTTGTTGAGAATCTCCCTCTTTCAATTCTACACTATGGCGACATCTCGGATCAACCGTAAAGAAGTGCCGCAATCCGCTGGTGCCCCTTTAGAGGACTTCAATCCGTTCACTATTTTACAAGAAAATACAGACGAAGCTCTTAGTGATTCTATGCCCATAAAAGGCTCCTCTTCTTCTACGACTCGTTTAGGCTCCAAGCAGGGATCTAAAATTCCGTCTTCAGCTCCCTTCACACCTAGAAAAAGAGGGAAAGCGAATCCTCCATCTCCCACTAACTCCGCTACACCTCTTTCAATGGAACTTCTTCTTGAGGAGATTCATGCCCTCAAACCATATATGGAGGAAACCAACACCCGTTTGCTGAGCTTAGAGGATAACTGGTCTCACACTGTGCAGCGGGTTGATGTTCTGGAGAAACGTGTTGACTCTGTTCAGGAGTTCGCTGACAAGGTTCCTCTTATCCATAAAGATGTTGAACGTCTTCAGCAACAGGTTGAACAGTTGGAAAATCAAAATAGGCGTAATAACTTACGCATTTATGGCTTGGCTGAAGGTCTTGAAGGGTCTAACGCCATATCCTATTTTCAGTCATTTCTTCCGAATCTTCTTGGTCTTCCGGAATCTCCTCCATTAAATATCCAGCGTGCACATCGTTTGGGCCAGAGTCCCCGTTCTTCATCTTCATCCACAAAGCCCAGAGGAGTAATTTTGTATTTTCTGGAATATACAGATCTGCTTAAGGTCTTACAGGCAGCCAAACAAAGAGGAAAAATTTCCTGGAACGGTTCCAATCTTTACTTCGCTCAGGACTATGCCAAAATAACTGCTGACCGTCGAAAAAGGTTTTTAGATATGAGACCAGCTCTACGCAGTTTGAACGCACGTTATGGCTTATACCACCCCAGCCTTTTTAAAGTGACTTACAACAACAGAACCACCAACTATGAAGACCCAGCTGTCCTGCAACAATTTTTGGACTCTTGTAAAGGAATTTCTATGGATATCTCTAAACCATGATATGTCGTGTAGTGCCTGTGGCGTATTTACCATAATTGTGCAATTCGTGTGTGTCAGTCATATTTGTAAGTTTTTGGTGTCATTATCATTTCTCACATTAATTGTTATCTTATTTTATCTCTTTTTTCCCAGGTCGTGGTTTCCGTACTCCCCTACTTAATGTTCTTTGTTTCGCCTGGATGGTGTTCTTCTGTGTATTTCACGTTCTGCGACCTCCCATCTGTCGTGTGGCCTTCCCCATATGGCTCCACCTACCCCGTTTTTCTTGTTCTTTTGTGGTATGTTTTTCTGTTATTGTACTGTTTTATCAATTGATAGCTTTAATTTGTCCTTCTGTCCC
Source organism: Triturus cristatus (assembly GCF_964204655.1). NCBI lineage: Eukaryota > Metazoa > Chordata > Amphibia > Caudata > Salamandridae > Triturus > Triturus cristatus. The sequence goes on along the minus strand of NC_140590.1, from coordinate 1,428,255,958 downwards.
TTTTTTCTTTCTCTCCTTCCTTATCTTTTCCTCATTCTTCTGTTCTTATATATTTCTGGTTTTTACTTTATATTTCTCACTTATCTAAAACTTTTCTTTTATCCTCATTTTCATTTTCCTATATTGTTTCTTGATCTTCTCAGTTTCTCACTGCTGTTTTTTCATTATAAGAAATTGTCCTCATGTTTTGCTGTGTCCTTTGATTGCCTCTGCCTTTATGCACAATATTTTCCTTTACGAACAGTTTTAAAAATGTTTAAATAAGTTCTAACATGTCGTTGAATATTATATCTTGGAATGTTAAAGGTTTGGGTTCTCCTATTAAACGTCAACGAGTTTTGTCTCATATTGCAAACTTAAAAGGAGATATTGCTCTTTTACAAGAAATTCATATACCAGACTGTGAAATAACTAAATTGAGACGATGTTGGGTGGGCCATGTTTTCGCATCACCAGGTTCCGGAAAACGCAATGGCGTTGCTATTCTCTGTCACAAACGCTTAGATGTTCAACTCATAAGTCAAGATAATGATTCTGAGGGTAGATGGGTGGTGATCTCCTTACTAATTAACAAGATTCCCCTTACTATTTTTAATGTTTATGCTCCCACTTCGCCGGATAAGTTGTTTTGGCCTCAAATTCTCTCCCGTTTAATGCAATGTACTGATGACTACTTAATTTTTGGGGGGGATTGCAATATGATTGTGGATCCCTTTATTGACAGGAATTCCGGCTCCAGATTTGTCCCATCTTTTATGCATTCTCAATTCATGTCCACTATTTCTCAAAGAGCCCTTGTAGACTCTTGGAGACTTTGCCATCCCACACTGCAAGAGTATACTTATTATTCACCAGCTCACTCCTCCCAATCCCGATTAGATTACCTTTTTATTTCTAAGGCCCTACTTCAGCACATTTCTCATTCGGACATAGGTTCTATTCTACTCTCAGATCATGCCCCAGTTTCCTTGAGTTTAGATTTACTTCCTCCCATTAAGGGTACTAGACGCTGGAGATTCAATAACTCTCTTCTTTTAGATCCTATGTTCACACCAGCCTTTCTCGAATTTGCTTCCTTATTCTTTGAGGAAAATGAATCCCCTCAGTTATCCCCTCAACTTGTATGGGATTCCTTTAAAGCTGCTTCTAGAGATTTTGTTATATCCTTTGTTGCCCGAAAATGACGTGCAGCTTCTCTTTCCTCTCATGCACTCACTTTACAAATTAAAAAACTGGAACATCTTTATTATTTTTCGAAAAGTCAATCTACCTTGAAAGAATTAATTAGTGCTAAACTCTCTTTTAATAAGCTTTCTACTGACTCTGCAAATTTATATTTACTCAAGTCTAGTGCTAAATTTTATAGTGCGCAGAACAAATCTGGCAATCTTCTTGCTAAATATCTCAAGATAAAAAAGGAACGTACTAAAATTGATTCTATCGTATCCTCTACCAATGCCGTGCTTCATACAGATGAAGACATTCTTTTGGAGTTTTCTAATTTTTATAAATCCCTTTATACTCCTGAATCTACTCCTCTCTTATCTGACATCGATCAGTATTTAGCTTCTATCCCTCCACCTCCTTCTTTAGATGTAGACTTCTCTTCTTTAGAGTCTGATATCCAGACTGAAGATATTCTTACTGCTATCCAGTCACTTAAAAAAGGGAAAGCTCCAGGTCCTGATGGTTTTACCATAGAATTTTGTAGCCATTTTTCCAAATTACTTATCCCTAAATTACTTAATTTGTTCTTGTTTTTTATATCTTCCCGAAAATCTGAAGGTTCTTTTCAAGAGGCTTTGATTTGTCTTCTTCCAAAAGAGGGTAAAGACCATACACTATGTAAAAACTACAGGCCTATTTCTTTAATCAATCTGGATTATAAAATTTTTGCAAAGATTCTTGCGCTCCGTTTGGATAATATTTTACCTCATTTAATTGGCAGAGAACAATGTGGTTTCATTAAAGGTCGTCATCTCTCAGATAATACTCGCCTCTTTTTTAATGTTCTTAGTAAATCTCACTCCCGTAAATCTTCGTTAGCAGCTGTAGCTTTGGATGCTGAAAAAGCTTTCGACAGGGTTAATTGGCAGTTTATGTTTTCGACTCTTACTTGGTTTGGTTTTGGCCCTAGATTTCTTTCTTATATTTCTCTTCTTTACTCTTTTCCGAGGTCGTTTATTTTAGCTAATGGTCTTGTTTCTCCTTCTTTCCCACTTCTCCGCGGTGTCAGACAAGGTTGTCCCCTTTCTCCTCTTTTATTTATTCTGACTCTAGAACCCTTTTTATCTAAAATCCGGTTGAATGACAGTATTACTGGTTTCCCGTATGGCGATAAACACTTAAAACTTTCAGCGTATGCTGATGATATTCTTTTATTTCTATCTAATCCTCAGACCTCTCTACCGGCTTTTCTTTCAGAAGTTTCTTCTTTTTCTTCTGTTTCAGGATACAAACATAATGTGGATAAATGTGAAATTCTTCCATTAAATAAATATTGTTTCCATGCTGATTTTGTATCTTCTTCTTTCCACTGGAGCCCTACCAAAATTAAATACTTAGGTTTATGGTTCACCCCTTCTATTAAAGAAACTGTATCGCTTAATCTTAAGAACCTCCAGTCCACTTCAATTAGCTCCACAACACAATGGCATCCCTTATTTTTATCTTGGTGGGGTAGATTAGATTCTGTAAAGATGATGTTGGTTCCTATCATCCTATTTTTCTTATCTAATCTGCCTGTTAACATCCCTAAATCTTGTTACAAACAAATATATACTATTTTATCAAAATGTTTGTGGCAGAACAAAAAATCTAGGATGTCTTTTTCCAAACTTAAAAATCCTAAAAACCTGGGTGGGGTTAATTTCCCTGATTTTGCATTATATCATACTTCCTTCTTTCTTAAAAATTCCTCTTCATTATTATCTCAAAATACGACTGATTTGTTATCATTACCTCTGTGGGTAGATATTGAAGCCTCTTTCATTTACCCTTTCTCATTTGATGACTTTTTATCTATATCGAATACTCCCCAGAAGTTCTCCCTTCCCATTCTTAAACATACTCGTAAAACTCTTCATCCTGTTAAGCTAGACGGTTTAGATGACCGTACTCATTTCTTGCAATCACCGATTTGGTATAATACTCGTATTAAGATCAATAATCACACTCTTTTTTGGAAAGAATGGTTCGATCTTGGTCTTAAATGGACTCATCAACTTTTCACAGGGGATACTTGCATACCTTCTCCTATACTGCAACGGAGCTTCCTTCTTCCCTCCTCATTTCCTTCTAAGTATAAATTATTGACTTTAGCTGCCCAAAGTTCTTATGATAAACTCGCGACTCCCTCCTTACAGACCATTTCTTCTCCTGTTACGATTTCATTCTTGAAATAGAACCCCTCAGCTTCTCAAATTTACAATAAATTGAGACACATTGGTCAAACTCGGGACAAATTTGCAGTTGAAACTAATTGGGAATCCGATTTAAACACTTCCTTTTCCACGTCAATATGGGATAACATTTGGACTAAGATAAGGAAATCTTCTAGGGCGGCAAATACTACACAAACATTATTTTTCATATATAATAGACTTTTAATTACTCCAGCCAAATTACATCAGATTAATCTTCTCTCTCCCTCCACTTGTTGGTCATGTCCAGCCCCTGTTGCAGACCTTAATCATATGTTGTTTACTTGCCCGGTTATTCATCAATTTTGGATTAAAGTTTGGCAGCAAATTAACAAAATATTTCACATGCATATCCCCTTTTCCTTTTCTCATATTTTTCTAGGTAGTGCTGCGGAAGTTTGGTCTTCACCCACTTCCCTTAATCCCCTCATTATTGACTTACTCATTGCTGTTGCCTTTCAACAAATCACTAAGTCCTGGAAAAATGCTTCTAATGTCTCTTTTCAGGCCTGGTGGTATGGTGTTTGCTATAATCATAGGTTAGATAGAGCTTATGTTTACCCGATCACTTTGGCTATTAAACATGATCTTTTGTGGCTTCCTGTTACCAATTTTTTAGATTTATCTGCTCAATCATTACTTTCTCATGTTCCAGCCATAGAAGAAGTTTCCAAACCTCCTTAAATTAAGGTTATTTAGATTAAGATATCTTAAATATTATTCTATTTTATATATGCTCTCAGTATATAGGTGAATTTGTGGCAGTGGGTTCACTATGATGTGCCTTGTTTTATATTGTGTATAATACCTTTTTTTTTTTTATGGTATTATTATAGGATATACCTATAATTTCCTCTTTCTCTCCCTCTCCCCCTTCTTCCCCTGTTTCTTCATTTCCTCTTTCTTTATTATATATAATCTATTTTCTATTTGTATTGCTTCTATATACTATGCTGTATTATTGATTGTAACTTCTGCTTATGTTTAATAAAACTTTCTTTAAAACTTAAAAAGAAGTAGTCACACGAAAACTTCTAGGCTACATACCCTCTAAATAGGAACACAATCAACACTAAATATGTATAACCATATTGGGTCTCATCGTTAATTACTAAAGGCCGCAATCCAGTCCTTTTGTTGTTTTTTTCTCACTGTGCCACTGTAGCTATGGGGTGGTTGCCTACAGTGTTGTAGCGCCGTATGTTTAGATGCATGGTTTCACCACTTCTAAGCCCTAAAACGTGCAACCCTTAACTTCGTTCGCCCTTGGGATCGGATACCTGCGCAGCGACAATCTAAAGACCTTAATGCAAAAGCTTAGGGGTTAGGTGGGAAAATATTCCTAGCTCGTCATGGCCTTGCTGGTAGGTACTGTCTCACTGCTGGTGGACCGGAAGCCTGCCTGCGCGTTAGTCACAGCGCAGCATTGCCGGATGAGACACCGTTTGACAGAAGACACTTTCTATGGAAACTGTATTCCAGTGAAACTGTCAGGGAGGTTTCCAGAGCTGCATTACAACACTGTTCATACACGTTTCCACTGCTCCGAAGCGAGTCCTTTGAAATAAGTGACATCAACTTACAGGAATAAATAGCTGGCAAGTCCCACGCAAACCACTGCCTGGACTCATGTCCCTCTTTTGAACACCACTAAATTTAAATTAATTGCAAAGGATTTTCCTATATCTTTAACTTTTATTTGATTATTTCAGGGGAATAATATAGACAAGTCATTTTCCTATAGTCGCCGAAATACTCTGTCTTGTGCACCTGCATGCATTACCTCTTGCCAAGTAAGAACTATGCCACTGTCTTCACTTCATCCACACTCTGTCCTCTAACCCCGTCGCAAAACGCCACTTTCCACCTCTATGAGCTCCTCCTCAGTCAATCTGCTTGTAAAAAAATAAATAAATCCGGTATTAGTAAAGCGCGAACTAATCACCCCTAAGGATAAGGGTCTCAAGGCGCTGGGGGCAGATGGGAGATTGAGTGAGCCGAGACTCACACAATGCTGAGCTGCCGCCAGTGCCGGCAACGAACCACGTGCCCCGTGCTCCGGAGTCAGCTGCTCTGGCCTCTGCGTCACTCCTCTCCTCCCTCTGCGCCCCTCTCCTGCTCGTCATGAATTCTATCTGTGGTGTACGGCTAGGCTGACGTGCATAAAGACTGGTGTAGCGACGTAAATTCTCTTCCAGCCCGGTCTAACATCTTTCAGTAACTGTCGTGGGTAGTTCAGTCAGGCTTTAGTAGCAATGCTAGGAATACTTAACATGTTGTCAGTTGTGCATTACAAATTTCATTCATTCACCTATTCATTAATTTCTTCATACTTACATTTATCTGTGCATGCCTGTCAACCTGAGGTTCAGGGCTGCTACTCATAAGTGTCACTGAACTGGGCTTTGTACTGGAGTGTGAGACAATAAACATTAGAAGTCATTAAGGGGCATATCAAAAAGGGCTTTATCTCTGCTTTTTTGGCTTTAAAAGCCAAAAAAGCAGAGATAAAACTAGCACCCTATCAACAACAGGGTGCTAACATGCAAATTTGCATGTTAGCACCCATTTACTCTACGCTTCCCCTTGCATCTCTAATGAGATGCAAAGGGGGCGTTCCAGAGTAAAATATTAGGAGAAATGTCGCTAAGCGACATTTCTCCTATTATCAAGAATATCGCTAACCATGTTAGAGACAAAAAAAGCAGCGCTAACTGTGGTTAACGCTGCTTTTTTACGTCTGGAATTTTTCTGACTTAGCCATGATATCCTATGAAGGAGGATATCATGGCTAAGTTTGTCTGTCCCTATCAACAAGCTAACGTGAGATTATCGCTGTAGCAATGTAGTTCAATTGATTCGACTGAAAATGCTTCAAGAATACGAATCCTAAAATGCCTTGGTCTGGCGAGTGCAGGCCAATAGCTGTTAATCAGGCACATCAGTGACAAAGGGCATCTGGTCACAATAGTCACATGAAACACACAAAAGGTGATGCAAGGAATGTTTGCTATTTGTCTAACCACTGGCAATCACTTGTGGAATCATCCAAACCCATCAATCTTTTGTTCACCATGCCATCTCAGTTTGGACAAAGCCATATGCAAATCAGTCTTGACCCTGCCCCAATAGGAGCAGTCCCACCTGAACTGTGCCACTGAAAACAAGCTAAACCTGACTGATGAGCCCCAAGCACGGCGAAACCAATCTTGCCTTGCTTGTGTTCTGGTTCACGGAGGATCTAGCCTTGCATTTGTATAGGACTGCTCCCATTGGAGCAGGGTCAAGACTGATTTGCATATGGCTGGTTAAAAACTGAGGTGGCATTGTGGACAAAAGAAAGATGAGTTGGCATGCTGCTCGGTGTGATTGCCAGTGGTTAGACGTATTTCAAGCATTCCTCCCATCAAATTTTGTGTGTTGGATGTAACACAACAGTCCCATGACCATACTCAAGTTTTGCAGTGTGGACAAATTTAAAAAGGCCTAATTCTTTATGAAGCTTGGTTCTACGGTTTATAAACTAGAGCGTATAAATTAGTTAGCCAACTGCGACCAAGAGTGTATTCACTGGTGTCATAGTGCTGGCAGACTGACTGCCCTTTTACACCGTTAACTTTGCTTTTTTTCTGATTAATATTTTAAGGGGTATTTTATTTTATCATTTATGCATGAATATTAATGCCATTAGTCACAGAAGTGAATAGTCAGTAGAACAAAATAAATAACCTAAGGTAATGGCTCAGTGAATAACTCTTTATAGAGCCAAAATTGTTAGTCAACCAGATTTTGCATTCACAAAAAAACAACATAAATAAAAAGAAAAAATCAGCAGTAAACTGTATGTTAGGCTATGTTTTGCTAAGGATTTGTAAAGCGCATTGCTGTCCAGCGGACCTCCCAGCGCTAAAATGAAGTCTGACACATAGAGGTTCAGGCAGCCACTCATTCAAAAAGATGGGTTTTGAGTAATTTCCTAAATTGTGTTTCTTCCTTGGTTATCGTTAGGGTTAGAGGCAGCGAGTTCCAGAGTTGTGTTGCCAGATAAGCAAACACCCGCTCACCACTTCTGGATTCCTTTAGCATTAGAACAGTAGGGCATTTCTGATCTGTGGAGAGTAGCAAACTTTTAGGGTTGTAGGGGGTTAGCAACTAATGAATCAGAGGAGAACTTTTATTATAAATCACTCAATGGGCCAGACAGAGAAATTTCAATGTAATTCTCTTGAGACCCGGCAGCCAATGTAACCCTGCCAAGGATGATGAGACCGGGTGATGCTTGGGAATCTTTAGGACAATTTGTAGGCACTTGATCACATACTGAGGGCTTCCCAGATGGACTGAATTGGCATAATCAAGTGGAGAAAGCACAAAGCCTTGAACCAATGTTCTTGGAGTGGCTACAGGGAGCCAACTCAGAACCTTCTGTATGGTACGGAATAGGCCAAAGCAGCAAGCAGCTAAGGGCCATATGTATGAACACATTCTCCCATAGACACGGAATGGGTAAAACCATTTGATACATCTGGCCCTAAGTTCTTAACTTGGACCTCAATGGTCAGATTGCAATCAATCTGAAAGACCGGACTTTTTATTTCACTTTTTGGGGGAGGTAAATTCCCTAGCTAGTTAGGCCAGTGCAGTTCATCCCAAAGGGAGGAGTTATTACCAACCACCAGCACCTCAGTCTTATCTCCATTAAGTTTAGGACTGTTACTGGACACCCAGTCTGTGACATCTCTGAGACTAGCGTTAAGCTGAGTGGAGAGAGATATAGTGTCAGGTGTTAAGGAGATGGTGATCTGGCCATCATCAGCTTATGATACCATTGAGAAACCATGTACCATTATGATGTTTGCCAGTGGTTGAACACAGACATTAAACAGGGTAGGACTTAGAGATGAGCCCTGTGGCATCCCACGGTCCAAGGCCAGCATTTTGGAGCCAAATGTGTCCTCCCACACCTGAATTTCAGGAAAGAGGTTAATCATTTATGTGCATTACTAACTATACCAACCTCTTCCAGTCTCCTGATGATATCGAAAGCTGTTGAGGAAACGTGCATTCACTGATAACAAAATATCCTTGCAGGGGCCATGAGGTGCCTCATTTTCCTCAGAGTGGAGTCTGGCCTGTGAGAGGTTCAGCCATTTTCCATTTTCTAGGCCTTCCCTAAGTACCGATACAGATACCGATAATAATGCTAAATGATTCTATTCGGATGAATTACAAGAAATTATAATGGCATTATGTTGGTATTGGTATATTAATGGACACGTTTCCCAACCTTCAGCCAAATCTTCTAAAGCAGTGAGCAGTGACTGGTACACCGATTAAAACCCAGCTCCAGTAACATAAGGTAGTCCTGCAGTGGCCGCTCCTGGTTCCATTACTCCCCAAGCACTGCCTATTGGCTTATACCAACTACACAAGTATCAGAGGGGACGAGAGGATTCAGATACATCAATGGATATTGCCTCCCAGCCAAATAAAATTCTCCTGGCATCTTTTTTGTCAACAATATGTTTCAGCCATACAACTAAAGCCTTTATGGGTTTACAGCTTTCATCAGGACATGTAAATGTACTCTTTCACTGTGTTATTGCTGTCCTATCCCATAAAGTCTGATGTGTGTGTAGGGGGCGGGCTTACCTATCCTGGGCATATTCAACACCTGCTGGTGCCTTATGCCTAAATCTCATAGATTTCTATCCCCTGTATTCAAACTTTCATCAAGATTATCAGGTCACCTTATCCCTATAAATGCCTGTCCAGCTTCCCACTGCTGGGAGCCAGAGTGGCATTTGTGGGACTCAGGTAACATGGCACCCTTGATGAAACTTGACAACAGGGAAGAGTCAGCAATAACAGAGTTGGTGAGGGTCTTACTGATGAATAGAAATATATGTTGGCATATTTCCACTCCACACATTTGGAGATTAAAGGTCTTAGGATACCTTTGTGATTTATTTTTTATACAAACTATTGTCAGTGCTAAATTTGAGTCGGTGGTTGCAGTTTTAGCCCATCGGCATTCATTGTTGAGCAGTTATTTTTCCTTAACAGACATCGATTCAGAGCAAAAGAGAGAAAAACATAATAGCGGGAAAGAAGGAGGATGAAGAAGAAGGAGTAAAAAGATAATGGTTGAGAAAGCACCAATTAAAAAGAACCTGCAAGAAGGAGCTAAAGAGGCAGGGAGTGTCAGGTGATGAGTTAAATAGAATGAAGACTCCACAGCCTCGGTATTTACCACCCAACCTTCAATAGCACCGGAACAGGTTTCTGAGCCAAACTTTGGGCCTCGGAAGTTATTCTTTTACAAACTGAGTAATGACTGTAGTGACTAGATACAACCCATCTGTCAAGCAAAAAAAACAAAAACGCTTGAGTGAATGCCACACAAAAAAGCAGAGGTCTGATTTCATGATGTCATTGCCTACTATCAGCTGGCTGTAAACCATCTAAGTTGGGTCTGCCTTACATTTTGTGTGATGCCATTGTGTCATCCCTCCAAGACAAGACTGAAATAATTTGGGCAAAGATTCTCTCCACCAGCACCTCCTACTCAGTAGCCTCTGGAGGTGAGGTCTATTACCCTGATATTCCAAACAAGTATACTTCTGTCTAAAAGACATCATCAGTGAAGAGTATCTGTTTGCTAGATCACACTGCCCAAGTACAAAACATGTAACACCAAATCATCCAATTGCTGGCCGGTGCTTAAGCCAATCATACAGGCGTTCATTATTACCTCCCTTGAAGATAAATCCATCCATTATGAGCCCAAGCATGCCTTAAAGATTTCAAGGCTGATCCAAATACCATTGGTAACTACCAGACAACCTTTTGATTGACTTACCCAGACAAAAGCTACTCGAAATACTGATCCACACATGAATTGGCACTGACCTTGAGCAGAACAACTTTCTCAATGATTTCTAGACCACATCTGCCCTCAGTGGAGAAGGTAGTCTACCTTATGAATCTCACCGAAGAACTGCAGACTTTCTTGGACCGTGGCCAGGCATACCTTCTAGTCCTCCTAAATAACACAAACGTTGATGGTAGGAATATTTAAAAATAGGCAATCACCTGGGGGAAGCATTCCAATGCAACTGTTTTTCACCCTGTGCCACTATAGACAAAAGACCCTTTGAGAAATGGGATTGTTGGTTGACTGGGGTGTGATCCCTGGTCAAGCACAGCCACAATCCCTTGCAGGGTGAACCACAGAAAGTCACTGAATCAACCTGTGCTTGACCCTGGATAGCTTGGCACAAAAAGCAGTCAGGCTTAACTTAGAGCCAATGTGTAAAATACTTATGCAGCACATAAAGAGCAATAAAGTAAAAACACAAAGCAAGAATATCCCAAACCAATTTAGAGAAACAGAGTAAATTATAATAAATTAGTTGACACCAGAACAACAATAATCCAATTAGTAGAACCAGGGTCATGAATTTTTTAAGTTTAGGTTCAAAATAGTACCTAAAAGTTTAACGCGCCAAACGTGGACATCTAGTTGCACAAGACCGGGTCAAAGTTGAAAGTTATGGTCCACCACGAAAGAGTGCAGTTCTGATGCAAGAAGTGGATTCGCCAGGTAAGCGCTTCCCTTTGGACTCAGAAAAATTCTTAAAGAAAAATATCTGTGATGGTAAAGTTCAGCGTGGCAAGGCTGCAAGAGGTGTTTGAGGAAGAAGTGTTCTCGTTGAATGGCCTTGTGTCTAAGCCGCAGTGAATATTTCTACGTTCGGACTTAGCCTCTGAAAAGGAAGTAAAAAAACTCCAGCGGGGTGAAGCAGAGGGCTGTAGCTGAAGCCTGTTCCACAGATTGGATACCCGTTTGGTGAAGGACCATTGAAACAGATTTGCCTCTACAGAGAAGAACTTAGCGGGAGAAGCCGTGAAGTCAACCCGACCGGCAATGCACCTCAGGTTGATAGGCGAGCATATTGCTCTCAGTCTCCTCCCGGATGTCAGAACACTTTTGGGACAACTGTTGCAGACAACCTCAGTTTTGGAAATTTGCAATATGGGCACCTTTAGCACCACAACCACGGGTCCAAGACTGATGGGACACTTCCTTGGGGTTCAGGAGTCACTCAGGCTGGGCCCAGGTGCGGTTTCAACATGGTGGGAGCCTGGTATGTCTTTGTGCCTTTGAACAGGAGGCCAGCAAACTAGCCCTTGGAGTAACTTCTGGTAGTCCTGGGTGCAGGTGTAGATGCAGGGCAGGCCTCTGAGGGTTCAAGGCAGGCTTCCAGCAGCAAAGCAGTCCTTCCAGGTACAGCAGTAGCCTGGTAGCATGCACAGCAGGCAGTCGTTTGAGATTCCTTCGCAGGTCCAGTAGTGACTCAAAAGTGAATCTGAAGGTCCTATTGTTATACCCTGTGCCCTTCTACTGGAAGGTGGGAAAAGCTTCAGGAAAGGTTCTTTGAAGTGCTTGGAATTTCCTGACTCCCCTGTCCTGGCTCCAAGCTGGCTGCATTGACAATACAGGTTATTAGGCCGTTTGTGTGAAGGCGGAGCATGGGGTATTCAGGTGAAAATCGGACTGTGCTCAGCTCCTCATCCCACCCTGCTAGCGGATGGCCCATTCAGGCACACCTAATCCCTCTATTGTGTGATTGTCTAGGAGAAATATACAAAGTCTAACTGTTTTACATCCAGTCATGTGACCCAAGAAAGGCTGAAAGCACAAAGGGCTAATGGCAGGAACATGCCAAATTACCAACAGTGGCATTTTCAAAATTGTAATGAAAAATCCGACTTTACCTTTGAAGAGGGTTTGTCATTACAATTTCATAAACACCGAACATGACATAGCCACCAGCTGCCCATTGAAAATTACAGCACATTAAATGGAATAAGGAATCTCCAATGTTATCCCATGGAAGGGGTTGGCCTAACAGTACTGAACAACAAATTTGGGAGTTTTTATGACCAGGACATATAAAACTTAAAGTACATGTCCAACGTTTTAATTAGACAGCACCCTGCCCTTTGGGCTACCTTGGGCCTGCCTTAGGGGTGACTTATAGATATTAAAAGACGAGTTTAAGGCTTGGCAAGGGTGTTTAAATGCCAAGCTGACATTCAGTCTGCAATGGCAGCCCTGGGAAAGCTTTAAGGTGCTACTTAAGTGGATGCCGCAGTAAGTACTGCAGGCCTACTTGTAGCATTTAATGTACTGGCGATGGGTATATGGTATATCACTCTACAAGGGACTTTAGGTAAATTAACTATGCCAATTAGGTATATGCAGATCAAACCATGTTTAGGGGAGTTCACACAATCATGTTAGCACTTGTTCGTGTGGTAATGTTGTACGGTCAACTAAAGCAAAAATCCATCAAAAGAAGGATGTAAGTAAGTAAAAGGTTTGGGAGAAGACCACCCTAAGGCGGACGGGTCTAACACGGACCTTAAGCAAATCATATTGACCCTTCTTCTCATGGGAACAGTCCATTGCGCACTGCCCTCTCCATAAGGGAACACAAGTAATCTCAGACCAGTTTCAACTTTGTTAGGCCTCATCAGTGTGGTATAGCTTGGATTCTATGGGACAGTAAGCAAAGACCCAAGTCTGGGCATTCCCAAGGCCACTTAGAGTGTTACATCAATCACACAAACAGTGATGGGAGGAATGCTTGCAAATAGTCTAACCACTGGCAATCCATCAAGTTAGCATTCCAGCCCAACAGATTCCCACTGTCACACTCTAGACAAAGGCCTGCCTAAGTACTGACCCTGCTTCTTATGGGATTGTGGGATTTTATACAAATGGAAGTGTCACTGCTCACGTTGCTATCTCTAGTGGTATATGTACCATGCCCATTTTGGTGTAGCACTACAGTGAACATTTGGGTCAGTCCCTAGACTAGTGAGACCACTATTCTTCTTCAGTTTTAGTTACATCCCTAACATCAACAAAGAGATGCACATTATCTAGATAAATGGCTCTATAATGGCATCCTTTTCTTTATTGTCTTTCTCCCATCTGGTGTGATTTCTCTACTTTCAGCGTGTTTCTCCAGGCCTTAGATCTTCTCTACCCATAGAACTAGCGGTCAATTTCATATGACTCAGAGCTCTATCACAGTTATCATACAATTATCGTATCTGTAGCTTTTTCTCTTAATATGGCTTAATTCCTGAAAATGCTTTTTTTCACGCAAGCACCATTATTTCAAGACATTAACTACAGTTTGATAAGATTGTTTGCAACACACACTCAAACCCTTTTTTCAATGAGCAGTAGTAGAGGATTGTTTCATGGCTGTTGCCTTATCCCCAGCTGATCACTTGTGGTCAGGCGCATGCACCTACATTATATCCTCCTACCACATTCATCTGATGTGGGCTAATAGTAGTAGGTCAAGCTTTGCGGGCACACAGTGCTTGACCAGCATCTGTGACTCAATTTTGTCAGTGTGATAATTTATTCCATGATGTTACTTACCATGTTTAGATTGTCTTGGAGGAAGAAAAGGTCTTCAGCGGCTGATGTGGACCCAACTATGGCTTTCTGCTTATTAGCTTTGTTCTGGAAATAGTTAACATCTGGTCTAATTGATGAGCCTTGCCTAAAGGATGCACAATGAAATATGGTCACAGCATACACTAATACAGTTCTTGAGTGCAGCTGGCATAAATCATTACAGGACAGATTATTGATTATTTGATGAGAATGACTCATTTTGTGGAGGTTGTGGTCACATGAAATATTGTGCAAATATTTCTGTCAAATTTTACCTTGCATCATTACATTTTATGATATTTTCTTGTCTTGCAATAACAAAGTTTCTCATTCTGATCCCGCCATTTGAAACTCACCAATAAGCCTTTGAACAGATTATACGTTTTCTTCCACTATGTGCTGTATTTTTATCAATTGAATCTCTCACACAGTGAGCAATCCTAAAAGGTGACGCAATCTTTAAGAAGTTTCTGGAAGCATAGTGCTGGGTATACAAGTTCCTTTGAAATTCACATTGACATGTTTTTTAATGTAATTCTTTTCTTTGTTCTCCAACAGGCACCCCTCAGGACTGCCGCCAACTGGAACTTGTTTACTTTTTCGCCACGCCTGGCTGCCTATTGACTGACTGGGGCTCACTCACCTTCCTTAACCATATTTGTTCAAGCTTTCCAAAGTGTCTGGTAAATAAAAACAGACCATGACGTTATCGCCTACAAGGAGTTCCTTTCTTTGTTTCAAAGTCCTGATCGAATGATGGCACAGGGCAGGAGTGGCTGTAAAGCCTAGAGTAGCATTTCAGGTTTGCCTAAGAAAACACGATGGCTACTTTCAACATTAAGGGGAACAAAGGCAACGCTTTGTAACCAAGCACTTTGTTTAATGATCATTTTATATTTGACTAAGGAGAGGTATCTGAAAATCCATGTGACGAGAATGCATCAAGTTACAAAAACTTAAACAAAAGTAGCATTGGGCATAACCGTTCAGTCAAGAGTCTTATGTTACACTCAACTGCCTTAAGAAAAATAATAAACACCAGCACTTGTGAAGAGTTTGCAGATTAAGGGCCTCATTTAGAGATTGGCAGACAGGGTACGCCCTCACAAACGTGGCTCATGCCCTTTCAGCCATATTACAAGCCTACAGCACTTGTAGGGGCATATTATTAAGGTAATGCGATAAACATCGCAAATCGCGCTTAGCGCGTTTACCATTATCGCCGTCTATTGCTGATTCACATCGCCGTCTTAGCGGAGTATTAGCAACGCTTTGCTAAATGGCGATGTGAAAACCAGCGATAGACGGTGATAATCATCAATAGCGCGTGAAATCAAGCGATGATTTCACAGCGCTAAGGGAATGCTTGATAATATGGGAGTGTGGACTTAACCTGTAAATCCACCTCCCATATTACAGATAGCTTAGTCAGGATTTTACCAGGCGTTAGATTCCGGCAAAAACCGCAGTTAGCGCAGCTTTTTTCATCGCTTCGCGGATCTGCTCCATGCTTGTAAATATCGCAAAGCCTTGTTAGCGATTATTTACATGGAGTAATGGTCAGGAAGCCTTCTTTGCATCTCATTAGCGATGTATATCGCTAAGATGTGTGGCGTTACAAAAACGGCAGCTAACATGCGCTAATGCATGTTAGCGCCGCGTTGTTGATAGGGAGGTAATATTATCACCGCTTTTTTGGCTTTTAAAGCCAAAAAAGCGGAGTGATGGCCCTTGATGATATGGGAGGACTCCCAAGAAGCACTACAAGAATTCCTAGAATGGATAAACACCAGAGCTGAATGTCTGAAGTTTACATGCACGTCTGACAGAAAACAACTTGATTTTCTGGATGTCACCATTTACACGGAGAACAATGCTCTTCAGACTAAGACATATTATAAACCTACAGCAAATAACAGTGCACTATCCTACAACAGTTTTCATCCCCGTCCTTTAAGAGACAACTTACCATACAGTCAATTTTTACGCTTGAAAAGAAACTGCAGTAGTCTAAAGGATTACAAAACACAAGTGAAAGAACTGGGAGATAAACTGGACATGAGAGACTACCCCTTAAACACCAAAGGAAAGTGTCAGAAAAGAGCCCGCAATCAACCCAGGGAAAGCCTCCTTGAAATGACTGTACGAGATGAACCAGAGGATCTACTAACTTGTGTGACTACATACAGCACAGCGACAAATACAGTGAAAAAAATTATAAATAAAAACTGGAGAATCCTAACATCAAACACACTACAATGGCCTAAACCCAGATTCGCAAACAGAAGAACTCGGAATATAAAAGACTATCTAGTGCACACAAGACCGGCACCTAACACAAGAAGAGAAACCATAACCTTAGCATGGAACCTCAATCCAATCCTAGGACATTATCCATGCGGCTCCTGTTCGGTATGTAATCTGACCAGAATCACTAAGACCCTACAACTCCTACCGAACTTCACCTGGACATTACGTCAACACACGAACTGTAACACCACACATGTGATTTGCATGATTGTCTGTCCCTGTGACCTGAGATACATAGGGATGACATGTCGCAAAATAAAACAGCGGTACAAAAGGGGGTGGGGATGGACGGAGCATCAGAACCAATCAAACACTCACACACAGTCAACAGATCTGGGTTTAATCCATCACCGTTCTTTAGCCCACTCTGCCACCCCAGTTCAGACATGGCCATATGCAAATCAGTCTGACCCTGTGCCTCATGGGAACAGTCCAGCCCGAACTGCCAAGCCATGCCTTCCCTGAACCGGAAACAAGCATCCTAGGACCGGTTTTTGGCATTTCAGCCGTCTTCAGCCAGGCTTGCTTGAATCCAGTGGCAAAGTGAGCAAGGGACTCACGTCTGAGCATACCCTGCCAACTTATGGCGAACAAAGCGGTACAAAAGGGGGTGGTGATGGACGGAGCATCAGAACCAATCAAACACTCACACCCAGTCAACAGATCTGGGTTTAATCCATCACCGTTCTTTAGCCCACTCTGCCACCCCAGTTCAGACATGGCCATATTCAAATCAGTCTGACCCTCTGCCTCATGGGAACAGTCCAGCCCGAACTGCTAAGCCATGTCTTCCCTGGACCGGAAACAAGCTTCCTAGGACCGGTTTCTGGCATTTCAGCCGTCTTCAGCCAGGCTTGCTTGAATCCAGTGGCAAAGTGAGCAAGGGACTCACATCTGAGCATACCCTGCCAACTTATGGTGAACAAAGCGGTACAAAAGGGGGTGGTGATGGACGGAGCATCAGAACCAATCAAACACTCACACCCAGTCAACAGATCTGGGTTTAATTCATCACCGTTCTTTAGCCCACTCTGGCACCCCAGTTCAGACATGGCCATATGCAAATCAGTCTGACCCTGTGCCTCATGGGAACAGTCCAGCCCGAACTGCCAAGCCATGCCTTCCCTGGACCGAAAATAAGCTTCCTAGGACCGGTTTCTGGCATTACAGCTGTCTTGAGCCAGGCTTGCTTGAATCCAGTGGCAAAGTGAGCAACGGACTCACGTCTGAGCATACCCTGCCAACTTATGGCGAACAAAGCGGTACAAAAGGGGGTGGTGATGGACGGAGCATCAGAACCAATCAAACACTCACACCCAGTCAACAGATCTGGGTTTGATCCATCACCGTTCTTTAGCCCACTCTGCCACCCCAGTTCACACATGGCCATATGCAAATCAGTCTGACCCTGTGCCTCATGGGAACAGTCCAGCCCGAACTGCCAAGCCATGCCTTCCCTGGACCGGAAACAAGCTTCCTAGGACCGGTTTCTGGCATTACAGCCGTCTTGAGCCAGGCTTGCTTGAATCCAGTGGCAAAGTGAGCAAGGGACTCACGTCTGAGCATACCCTGCCAACTTATGGCGAACAAAGCGGTACAAAAGGGGGTGGTGATGGACGGAGCATCAGAACCAATCAAACACTCACACCCAGTCAACAGATCTGGGTTTAATTCATCACCGTTCTTTAGCCCACTCTGGCACCCCAGTTCAGACATGGCCATATGCAAATCAGTCTGACCCTGTGCCTCATGGGAACAGTCCAGCCCGAACTGCCAAGCCATGCCTTCCCTGGACCGGAAACAAGCTTCCTAGGACCGGTTTCTGGCATTACAGCCGTCTTGAGCCAGGCTTGCTTGAATCCAGTGGCAAAGTGAGCAAGGGACTCATGTCTGAGCATACCCTGCCAACTTATGGTGAACAAAGCGGTACAAAAGGGGGTGGTGATGGACGGAGCATCAGAACCAATCAAACACTCACACCCAGTCAACAGATCTGGGTTTGATCCATCACCGTTCTTTAGCCCACTCTGCCACCCCAGTTCAGACATGGCCATATGCAAATCAGTCTGACCCTGTGCCTCATGGGAACAGTCCAGCCCGAACTGCCAAGCCATGCCTTCCCTGGACCGGAAACAAGCTTCCTAGGACCGGTTTCTGGCATTTCAGCCGTCTTCAGCCAGGCTTGCTTGAATCCAGTGGCAAAGTGAGCAAGGGACTCACGTCTGAGCATACCCTGCCAACTTATAGCGAACAAAGCGGTATAAATGGGGGTGGTTATGGACGGAGCA
The DNA here is from genome assembly GCF_964204655.1 of Triturus cristatus. Taxonomy (NCBI): domain Eukaryota; kingdom Metazoa; phylum Chordata; class Amphibia; order Caudata; family Salamandridae; genus Triturus; species Triturus cristatus. The sequence continues at coordinate 1,428,237,452 of NC_140590.1, read as the reverse complement.
TCAGAACCAATCAAGCACTCACACCCAGTCAACAGATCTGGGTTTGATCCATCACCATTCTTTAGCCCACTCTGCCACCCCAGTTCAGACATGGCCATATGCAAATCAGTCTGACCCTGTGCCTCATGGGAACAGTCCAGCCCGAACTGCCAAGCCATGCCTTCCCTGGACCGGAAACAAGCTTCCTAGGACCGGTTTCTGGCATTTCAGCCGTCTTCAGCCAGGCTTGCTTGAATCCAGTGGCAAAGTGAGCAAGGGACTCACGTCTGAGCATACCCTGCCAACTTATGGCGAACAAAGGGGTACAAAAGGGGGTGGTGATGGACGGACCATCAGAACCAATCAAACACTCACACCCAGTCAACAGATCTGGGTTTAATTCATCACCGTTCTTTAGCCCACTCTGCCACCCCAGTTCAGACATGGCCATATGCAAATCAGTCTGACCCTGTGCCTCATGGGAACAGTCCAGCCCGAACTGCCAAGCCATGCCTTCCCTGGACCGGAAACAAGCTTCCTAGGACCGGTTTCTGGTATTTCAGCCGTCTTCAGCCAGGCTTGCTTGAATCCAGTGGCAAAGTGAGCAAGGGACTCACGTCTGAGCATACCCTGCCAACTTATGGCGAACAAAGCGGTACAAAAGGGGGTGGTGATGGACGGAGCATCAGAACCAATCAAACACTCACACCCAGTCAACAGATCTGGGTTTAATCCATCACCGTGCTTTAGCCCACTCTGCCACCCCAGTTCAGACATGGCCGTATGCAAATCAGTCTGACCCTGTGCCTCATGGGGACATTCCAGCCTGAACTGCCAAGCCATGCCTTCCCTGGACCGGAAACAAGCTGCCTAGGACCGGTTTCTGGCATTTCAGCCGTCTTCAGCCAGGCTTGCTTGAATCCAGTGGCAAAGTGAGCAAGGGACTCACGTCTGAGCATACCCTGCCAACTTATGGCGAACAAAGCGGTACAAAAGGGGGTGGTGATGGACGGACCATCAGAACCAATCAAACACTCACACCCAGTCAACAGATCTGGGTTTAATCCATCACCTTTCTTTCGCCCACTCTGCCACCCCAGTTCAGACATGGCCATATGCAAATCAGTCTGACCCTGTGCCTCATGGGGACAGTCCAGCCCGAACTGCCAAGCCATGCCTTCCCTGGACCGGAAAACAAGCTTCCTAGGACCGGTTTCTGGCATTTAAGCCGTCTTCAGCCAGGCTTGCTTGAATCTAGTGGCAAAGTGAGCAAGGGACTCGCGTCTGAACATACCCTGCCAACTTATGGCGAACAAAGCGGTACAAAAGGGGGTGGTGATGGACGGAGCATCAGAACCAATCAAACACTCACACCCAGTCAACAGATCTGGGTTTACTCCATCACCGTTCTTTAGCCCACTCTGCCACCCCAGTTCAGACATGGCCATATGCAAATCAGTCTGACCCTGTGCCTCATGGGAACAGTCCAGCCCGAACTGCCAAGCCATGCCTTCCCTGGACCGGAAACAAGCTTCCTAGGACCGGTTTCTGGTATTTCAGCCGTCTTCAGCCAGGCTTGCTTGAATCCAGTGGCAAAGTGAGCAAGGGACTCACGTCCGAGCATGCCCTGCCAACTTATGGCGAACAAGGCGGTACAAAAGAGGGTGGTGATGGACGGAGCATCAGAACCAATCAAACACTCACACCCAGTCAACAGATCTGGGTTTAATCCATCACCGTGCTTTAGCCCACTCTGCCGCCCCAGTTCAGACATGGCCATGACTGTTCCCATGAGGCACAGGGTCAGACTGATTTGCATATGGCCATGTCTGAACTGGGGTGGCAGAGTGGGCTAAAGAACGGTGATGGATCAAACCCAGATCTGTTGACTGGGTGTGAGTGTTTGATTGGTTCTGATGCTCCGTCCATCACCACCCCCTTTTTTACCGCTTTGTTCGCCATAAGTTGGCAGGGCATGCTCAGACGTGAGTCCCTTGCTCACTTTGCCACTGGATTCAAGCAAGCCTGGCTGAAGACGGCTGAAATACCAGAAACCGGTCCTAGGAAGCTTGTTTCCGGTCCAGGGAAGGCATGGCTTGGCAGTTCGGGCTGGACTGTTCCCATGAGGCACAGGGTCAGACTGATTTGCATATGGCCATGTCTGAACTGGGGTGGCAGAGTGGGCTAAAGAACGGTGATGGATTAAACCCAGATTTGTTGACTGGGTGTGAGTGTTTGATTGGTTCTGATGCTCCGTCCATCACCACCCCCTTTTGTACCGCTTTGTTCGCCATAAGTTGGCAGGGTATGCTCAGACGTGAGTCCCTTGCTCAATTTGCCACTGGATTCAAGCAAGCCTGGCTGAAGACGGCTGAAATGCCACAAACCGGTCCTAGGAAGCTTGTTTCCGGTCCAGGGAAGGCATGGCTTGGCAGTTCGGGCTGGACTGTCCCCATGAGGCACAGGGTCAGACTGATTTGCATATGGCCATGTCTGAACTGGGGTGGCAGAGTGGGCGAAGGAACGGTGATGGATTAAACCCAGATCTGTTGACTGGGTGTGAGTGTTTGATTGGTTCTGATGCTCCGTCCATCACCACCCCCTTTTGTACCGCTTTGTTCGCCATAAGTTGGCAGGGTATGCTCAGAAGTGAGTCCCTTGCTCACTTTGCCACTGGATTCAAGCAAGCCTGGCTGAAGACGGCTGAAATACCAGAAACCGGTCCTAGGAAGCTTGTTTCCGGTCCAGGGAAGGCATGGCTTGGCAGTTCGGGCTGGACTGTTCCCATGAGGCACAGGGTCAGACTGATTTGCATATGGCCATGTCTGAACTGGGGTGGCAGAGTGGGCTAAAGAACGGTGATGGATTAAACCCAGATTTGTTGACTGGGTGTGAGTGTTTGATTGGTTCTGATGCTCCGTCCATCACCACCCCCTTTTGTACCGCTTTGTTCGCCATAAGTTGGCAGGGTATGCTCAGACGTGAGTCCCTTGCTCAATTTGCCACTGGATTCAAGCAAGCCTGGCTGAAGACGGCTGAAATGCCACAAACCGGTCCTAGGAAGCTTGTTTCCGGTCCAGGGAAGGCATGGCTTGGCAGTTCGGGCTGGACTGTCCCCATGAGGCACAGGGTAAGACTGATTTGCATATGGCCATGTCTGAACTGGGGTGGCAGAGTGGGCGAAGGAACGGTGATGGATTAAACCCAGATCTGTTGACTGGGTGTGAGTGTTTGATTGGTTCTGATGCTCCGTCCATCACCACCCCCTTTTGTACCGCTTTGTTCGCCATAAGTTGGCAGGGTATGCTCAGAAGTGAGTCCCTTGCTCACTTTGCCACTGGATTCAAGCAAGCCTGGCTGAAGACGGCTGAAATGCCAGAAACTGGTCCTAGGAAGCTTCTTTCCGGTCCAGGGAAGGCATGGCTTGGCAGTTCGGGCTGGACTGTTCCCATGAGGCACAGGGTCAGACTGATTTGCATATGGCCATGTCTGAACTGGGGTGGCAGAGTGGGCTAAAGAACGGTGATGGATTAAACCCAGATCTGTTAACTCGGTGTGAGTGTTTGATTGGTTCTGATGCTCCGTCCATCACCACCCCCTTTTGTACCGCTTTGTTCTCCATAAGTTGGCAGGGTATGCTCAGACGTGAGTCCCTTGCTCACTTTGCCACTGGATTCAAGCAAGCCTGGCTGAAGACGGCTGAAATGCCAGAAACCGGTCCTAGGAAGCTTGTTTCCGGTCCAGGGAAGGCATGGCTTGGCAGTTCGGGCTGGACTGTTCCCATGAGGCACAGGGTCAGACTGATTTGCATATGCATATGTCTGAACTGGGGTGGCAGAGTGGGCTAAAGAACGGTGATGGATCAAACCCAGAGCTGTTGACTGGGTGTGAGTGTTTGATTGGTTCTGATGCTCTGTCCATCACCACCCCCTTTTGTACCGCTTTGTTCACCATAAGTTGGCAGGGTATGATCAGAAGTGAGTCCCTTGCTCACTTTGCCACTGGATTCAAGCAAGCCTGGCTGAAGACGGCTGAAATGCCAGAAACCGGTCCTAGGAAGCTTGTTTCCGGTCCAGGGAAGGCATGGCTTTGCAGTTCGGGCTGGACTGTTCCCATGAGGCACAAGGTCAGACTGATTTGCATATGGCCATGTCTGAACTGGGGTGGCAGAGTGGGCTAAAGAACGGTGATGGATCAAACCCAGATCTGTTGACTGGGTGTAAGTGTTTGATTGGTTCTGATGCTCCGTCCATCACCACCCCATTTTGTACCGCTTTGTTTGCCATAAGGTGGCAGGGTATGCTCAGACGTGAGTCCCTTGCTCACTTTGCCACTGGATTCAAGCAAGCCTGGCTGAAGACGGCTGAAATGCCAGAAACCGGTCCTAGGAAGCTTGTTTCCGGTCCAGGGAAGGCATGGCTTGGCAGTTCGGGCTGGACTGTTCCCATGAGGCACAGGGTCAGACTGATTTGCATATGGCCATGTCTGAACTGGGGTGGCAGAGTGGGCTAAAGAACGGTGATGGATCAAACCCAGATCTGTTGACTGGGTGTGAGTGTTTGATTGGTTCTGATGCTCCGTCCATCACCACCCCCTTTTGTACCGCTTTGTTCGCCATAAGGTGGCAGGGTATGCTCAGACGTGAGTCCCTTGCTCACTTTGCCACTGGATTCAAGCAAGCCTGGCTGAAGACGGCTGAAATGCCAGAAACCGGTCCTAGGAAGCTTGTTTCCGGTCCAGGGAAGGCATGGCTTGGCAGTTCGGGCTGGACTGTTCCCATGAGGCACAGGGTCAGACTGATTTGCATATGGCCATGTCTGAACTGGGGTGGCAGAGTGGGCTAAAGAACGGTGATGGATCAAACCCAGATCTGTTGACTGGGTGTGAGTGTTTGATTGGTTCTGATGCTCCGTCCATCACCACCCCCTTTTGTACCGCTTTGTTCACCATAAGTTGGCAGGGTATGCTCAGACGTGAGTCCCTTGCTCACTTTGCCACTGGATTCAAGCAAGCCTGGCTGAAGGCGGCTGAAATTCCAGAACCCTGTCCTAGGAAGCTTGTTTTCGGACTAGAGAAGGCATGGCTTGGCAGTTCGGGCTGGACTGTTCCCATGAGGCACAGGGTCAGACTGATTTGCATATGGCCAGGTCTGAACTGGGGTGGCAGAGTGGGCTAAAGAACGGTGATGGATCAAACCCAGATCTGTTGACTGGGTGTGAGTGTTTGATTGGTTCTGATGCTCCGTCCATCACCATCCCCTTTTGTACTGCTTTGTTCGCCATAAGTTGGCAGGGTATGCTCAGACGTGAGTCCCTTGCTCACTTTGCCACTGGATTCAAGCAAGCCTGGCTGAAGACGGCTGAAATGCCAGAAACCGGTCCTAGGAAGCTTGTTTCCGGTCCAGGGAAGGCATGACTTGGCAGTTCGGGTTGGACTGTTCCCATGAGGCACAGGTCAGACTGATTTGCATATGGCCATGTCTGAACTGGGGTGGCAGAGTGGGCTAAAGAACGGTGATGGATCAAACCCAGATCTGTTGACTGGGTGTGAGTGTTTGATTGGTTCTGATGCTCCGTCCATCACCACCCCCTTTTGTACCGCTTTGTTCGCCATAAGTTGGCAGGGTATGCTCAGACGTGAGTCCCTTGCTCACTTTGCCACTGGATTCAAGCAAGCCTGGCTGAAGACAGCTGAAATGCCAGAAACTGGTCCTAGGAAGCTTCTTTCCGGTCCAGGGAAGGCATGGCTTGGCAGTTCGGGCTGGACTGTTCCCATGAGGCACAGGGTCAGACTGATTTGCATATGGCCATGTCTGAACTGGGGTGGCAGAGTGGGCTAAAGAACGGTGATGGATTAAACCCAGATCTGTTAACTCGGTGTGAGTGTTTGATTGGTTCTGATGCTCCGTCCATCACCACCCCCTTTTGTACCGCTTTGTTCTCCATAAGTTGGCAGGGTATGCTCAGACGTGAGTCCCTTGCTCACTTTGCCACTGGATTCAAGCAAGCCTGGCTGAAGACGGCTGAAATGCCAGAAACCGGTCCTAGGAAGCTTGTTTCCGGTCCAGGGAAGGCATGGCTTGGCAGTTCGGGCTAGACTGTTCCCATGAGGCACAGGGTCAGACTGATTTGCATATGCATATGTCTGAACTGGGGTGGCAGAGTGGGCTAAAGAACGGTGATGGATCAAACCCAGAGCTGTTGACTGGGTGTGAGTGTTTGATTGGTTCTGATGCTCTGTCCATCACCACCCCCTTTTGTACCGCTTTGTTCACCATAAGTTGGCAGGGTATGATCAGAAGTGAGTCCCTTGCTCACTTTGCCACTGGATTCAAGCAAGCCTGGCTGAAGACGGCTGAAATGCCAGAAACCGGTCCTAGGAAGCTTGTTTCCGGTCCAACGAAGGCATGGCTTTGCAGTTCGGGCTGGACTGTTCCCATGAGGCACAGGGTCAGACTGATTTGCATATGGCCATGTCTGAACTGGGGTGGCAGAGTGGGCTAAAGAACGGTGATGGATCAAACCCAGATCTGTTGACTGGGTGTAAGTGTTTGATTGGTTCTGATGCTCCGTCCATCACCACCCCATTTTGTACCGCTTTGTTTGCCATAAGGTGGCAGGGTATGCTCAGACGTGAGTCCCTTGCTCACTTTGCCACTGGATTCAAGCAAGCCTGGCTGAAGACGGCTGAAATGCCAGAAACCGGTCCTAGGAAGCTTGTTTCCGGTCCAGGGAAGGCATGGCTTGGCAGTTCGGGCTGGACTGTTCCCATGAGGCACAGGGTCAGACTGATTTGCATATGGCCATGTCTGAACTGGGGTGGCAGAGTGGGCTAAAGAACGGTGATGGATCAAACCCAGATCTGTTGACTGGGTGTGAGTGTTTGATTGGTTCTGATGCTCCGTCCATCACCACCCCCTTTTGTACCGCTTTGTTCGCCATAAGGTGGCAGGGTATGCTCAGACGTGAGTCCCTTGCTCACTTTGCCACTGGATTCAAGCAAGCCTGGCTGAAGACGGCTGAAATGCCAGAAACCGGTCCTAGGAAGCTTGTTTCCGGTCCAGGGAAGGCATGGCTTGGCAGTTCGGGCTGGACTGTTCCCATGAGGCACAGGGTCAGACTGATTTGCATATGGCCATGTCTGAACTGGGGTGGCAGAGTGGGCTAAAGAACGGTGATGGATCAAACCCAGATCTGTTGACTGGGTGTGAGTGTTTGATTGGTTCTGATGCTCCGTCCATCACCACCCCCTTTTGTACCGCTTTGTTCACCATAAGTTGGCAGGGTATGCTCAGACGTGAGTCCCTTGCTCACTTTGCCACTGGATTCAAGCAAGCCTGGCTGAAGGCGGCTGAAATTCCAGAACCCTGTCCTAGGAAGCTTGTTTTCGGACTAGAGAAGGCATGGCTTGGCAGTTCGGGCTGGACTGTTCCCATGAGGCACAGGGTCAGACTGATTTGCATATGGCCAGGTCTGAACTGGGGTGGCAGAGTGGGCTAAAGAACGGTGATGGATCAAACCCAGATCTGTTGACTGGGTGTGAGTGTTTGATTGGTTCTGATGCTCCGTCCATCACCACCCCCTTTTGTACTGCTTTGTTCGCCATAAGTTGGCAGGGTATGCTCAGACGTGAGTCCCTTGCTCACTTTGCCACTGGATTCAAGCAAGCCTGGCTGAAGACGGCTGAAATGCCAGAAACCGGTCCTAGGAAGCTTGTTTCCGGTCCAGGGAAGGCATGACTTGGCAGTTCGGGTTGGACTGTTCCCATGAGGCACAGGTCAGACTGATTTGCATATGGCCATGTCTGAACTGGGGTGGCAGAGTGGGCTAAAGAACGGTGATGGATCAAACCCAGATCTGTTGACTGGGTGTGAGTGTTTGATTGGTTCTGATGCTCCGTCCATCACCACCCCCTTTTGTACCGCTTTGTTCGCCATAAGTTGGCAGGGTATGCTCAGACGTGAGTCCCTTGCTCACTTTGCCACTGGATTCAAGCAAGCCTGGCTGAAGACAGCTGAAATGCCAGAAACCGGTCCTAGGAAGCTTGTTTCCGGTCCAGGGAAGGCATGGCTTGGCGGTTCGGGCTGGACTGTTCCCATGAGGCACAGGGTCAGACTGATTTGCATATGGCCATGTCTGAACTGGGGTGGCAGAGTGGGCTAAAGAACGGTGATGGATCAAACCCAGATCTGTTGACTGGGTGTGAGTGTTTGATTGGTTCTGATGCTCCGTCCATCACCACCCCCTATAGTACCGATTTGTTCGCCATAAGTTGGCAGGGTATGCTCAGACGTGAGTCCCTTGCTCACTTTGCCACTGGATTCAAGCAAGCCTGGCTGAAGACGGCTGAAATGCCACAAACCGGTCCTAGGAAGCTTGTTTCCGGTCCAGGGAAGGCATGGCTTGACAGTTCAGGCTGGACTGTTCCCATGAGGCACAGGGTCAGACTGATTTGCATATGGCCATGTCTGAACTGGGGTGGCAGAGTGGGCTAAAGAACGGTGCTGGATCAAACCCAGATCTGTTGATTGGGAGTGAGTGTTTGATTGGTTCTGATGCTCCATCCATCATCACCCCCTTTTGTACCGCAAAATAAAACAGAGCATAAGTGAACAAAAGGCAATGTGAATTGTAAGAGAGTAACCACAAAGATGAGCAGACATTATATAGAAAACAGCCAGAATGTTTGCGACCTCAACTGGGTAATCCTGGAAAATATACATATAAAAACTAACAATGCCGAACGAGTCCTTTTTGAAAAGGAACAACGTTGGATCCATTGTCTTAAAACTGAAAAAATAGGGTTGAACGATAATATCCCGTGGCACACACTGTCATAAGAAACTAACCGAACTGTTATCAGTGTCTCTAGAACATGAGGACACATGACACGTTGTCAGCCACTACATTCATCAAGGAGCAAGACTAACTGTATCTATAAGCACCACGCATATGAGAGTTCTCAGGAGAATAACTACACTAAGCCTGACCAACAACAACCTCTTCTTCATAGTTTTGAAAACAAGCAACTACTTTTTACGTTCATTGAAACAATCAATGTAGCAGTTCAACATCTATCACAGGCACTTTGATACTGAACTTGCGCCTAATAATTCATATTGTGATTAAGATTTAACATTCTTTCCCTAATTATTTTCAAATTTGTTTTGTTATGAATTTGGCCCATTACTGATGCCAACCACTATTGCCAACCACCCATAATACACAAGTCCTTCAACTATTTCTGCACGTGTTTCCCGGTAACTATGTAAATGAGAGCTCTAAGCGGGCCCGCATCATCCGGGGTACCGCGAACAGAGCCCGAACAAGTCAATGACTTGATGGAATCGGTAAGCCACGATAGCCGCCATCGAGACCACGGACGATCCGACAAAGTGAGAAGTGACTAACCCCTCTTTTGTCTTGCTGTTGATTGTTACAGAATTGAGCTTCCGAACGTGCTGTTTGGTATCCCGAGGAAGCAAAAATGGCTTAACTACGTAACGATATTAATACATCCTTTTTTCCGTTACTAGCCCTGAGAGAATAACGTCCATAGTAACCGATATTCAAATACTAACACTACATGAGAGCGCCGACAAACGACGCCGATTTACATTTTTAATCCAGCAAATGCTTATCTCTCATTTAAATCGTAGCTCATTACTAATAACACATGGATGGGTACGCATGCTTGTCTTTTTTGCTCAACTTTAGAAGACAAGAAGACAAGATGAATAAAATAAAATGAACCTCTGCACATAAGACAAGAGATGCGGAATACTCATAGTTTTTTCCGAACAAACTTCGTCACAAGGGCGACACAAGATGTATTCTGTACTATTTTCCTAATACTCTCAACTACATAACAGAGCCATTAGGAGAAATGCTCAAGCTCATAACATGAAGGCACTGTAGAGAACAGAATAGAGTGCCATTATTTTAATAGATACATTAAGATGAAATTTGCATTTCTCTTCCCTCCTATTGAAGCCAGTCCTTTTAATTCTCGACATTTTCCAAGAAATGCACAACCTGTTTGACTTAATTAGGTCACATAGTCATTTACACTACCACGTGTTAATTATTACAGGAGTCCTATGTGTAAAAAATTTAGGTCACAATGTTATATATGCAGGAAGATTGAAGGGTAAGGATCACTATTGCATATTTCTTTTTCCCTTCTCCCATAGGTACAGATACTACAGATCTGACTTCCTTTAATAAAAGTGGAAAATAACCACAAGACTAGGAGCCACAACGCGTTCCTACAATTAAATCCGGTCCTGACGAAAGCCTTTAGACTACAACAGAAGGCTGAAACATGTTGACCCATGAAAGTACGGTAGACTAGTAACTTGATCTATATCCGCACTCTTACTTTTAATTTCTCACATCAACATTCCTCCAATAAAGATATTCTTTGGGAAAAATGATATAGAGAATTTTTAACCTCACTACACTTGAGCACAGTCACACCCTCTTTTTATCTTGATTTTTATTTCTGGACGCTACTGAAAAACCAGTTGGTCTTCCTCCAGGTGGAGGTCAGCATCCATACTACCAAAAAAAAAAACAAAGATGGTGCTGTTACAGTGCACTTAAGTGGAGATTCAAGATATACCACCACCCCTACCTGTGTACATATATGAGGGTTTTTTATGATGGAATCAACACAAACAAGACCCTGGTTACACAGGACAAGTGGTCCATTCTCCCTTGATTTTTTGTGCTAACCATTGGAAGCCGAATGGATCACAGCTTCTCTTTCCCCCCTCATTGATTATCACACACACACCTTGACAATATGCCCCGTAGTGTGGCAGACGGGACATCTGCCAAGTTTTGACTTGAGTTCTATCTGCCAAACTAGAAATAAGGCCCTAATTCAGTTCCATGCTCTTACTTCCGCAATTACCGACAATTTCTGGTCTATCGACTCTGAGCACGTCTCAATCTTTCTATCCACCTCCTTAGAAAGGCCTTTGCCTTTAGCACTCCAGTCTGCTGTGAGTTCATGAAACTAAAATCAAAAGAGTAACAAATGTGACATTTAGACGCCTCTTCACCACTGGTAATTTCAAATTCAAAGGAAGTGGCAACACTTGACCTTTGATCCTTTGACCTTTGATCCTGACAGTGGTAGTACCAAGCACAAATATGTCAGCTACAAAATTAGAAAAGGCTAATGTATTTATTCCTTTTAAACTACCTGTTGTCCGATTACTTAAATGACAGGCGTTGAAAAGACACCCCATGCACCATCATACATAACCTGCAGCACCTGTCATGTTTAGTCACTATCTCCAACTTTAATACGTGTGTTTCGAACGTGGTAATTGCAGGGAGCCTAGCAGCGGATCATTCATTTCGTTATTTTATTTTATATCACACTTTTATCCGTAGTGCTGGCACAAAATTACATCAACAAAAATTTAATATTATTTGCATGAAGAAAACAGGTTTCTATGTCAGGACCGGAGGCGAGGATTATGCTGTAACTTTCTTTATTCCTTACAGCCAACAGTGTTCAGCTTTAACATTTAAACAAAAAACTAGTACTCCCATGGTGCTTTAGACAGTCCATAGCAGCCACCAATCAGCACCCTCCGTCATCCCCGAGGGCGTGTGCTTCCTGTGGCAACTCCTCTTTCTTTCCTGCTGCCAACAGTTAAGTCACATTTTTCTTCCTTTCTCAGCGTTTTGCTAAAGAATGTTTGTTGTATTTCATGTATTTTATTGATTGATCGTAATTTATTGCGCGCTGCGTTTGATACTCGCGCTGTGGTGCCCTTCACCTCTCGCGCTTCAGCGGTGGAGGCAAACGGGTTCCTTTAGTGAGAAAATTAAATTGTGCCTAGCGTTGTGTTCCGCTCTGTGTGCGGCGTAACGCTTTTTCTGTAATTGCCTGTATTTGCCGGTCCTTTCCTTTTACAGGTTCTTTGTTTTCTTGGCGGGGCCATGGGAGGGTCTGAAGCTCCGCTAGCGGCCCTCATACACAGGCTCAGTGATGCGATGTGCCTCGGCTCACAGGGGTTCGCCGCTTGAACTCGCTGGTCTGAGACGCACCCGGCACTTGGGAGCGGCGAGTTCAAGTGCGCAACCCGCATTTCTTCTGCCGATGCAAACCCCTGCCTGTCGGCTGGGAACCCTGACACCCGCTGTCGCGGGTTGATTAGTTGATATTGCCCAAAGCGTTGACACCGGCTGTTGCGGGTCAGAGTGCCACTGTGAGGCAGTTTCAAGTAAGGCGCGTGTTTTCCTTGGTGATATTTGGAGCGCTTACTGGCTGTGGTGGGGGCGGGCCCAGACCTCATGATACCCCTTGGGTGTATTATAGGGTGAGTCACCCCGGGCAGTCTTTTTTTGCCTGACAGCCACTCAGCGGCACAAAAGTAAAGTGTTTTCCACTACAAATATTTCTTCTGCCACTGTACTCAGGTTTGTCTGTTCACGTGTGAGCTTGTAGAGTGCCTTTCCTTGCGCTGCACTGAATAAGGATGGAAATTGAGTTTTGTGACGCCGTTGACGCGTCCATCCATCAAGCAGTGGAGGCAGCCTATGCCATACATGCAGAGTGACCCCAGTGCGCAGAGAAGCGCAAAAGCGCCATCCACCCAGTTTGGGGGCATTCGAGCATCAGGACAGAACAGGATCCCAGAAGCTCTAGAGAACCCAGACTTTGACCAAGATGATGAGGATGACGACTCAGTGGGGGACTCCCAGGAAGTGCCCTAGGATGTCCCCTTATGATGCCTCTAAGCAGAGCGAAGTACCCTCTGACATGTTGGTCCCTGAGGACCTAATCCATCCCCGTTCCTCAGCCTGGACACCATCCCCTAAAGTTTTGGCTTTTGTCGCTGGACGCCTACGCAAACCTTGTGAGAAGGAAGTTAGGGCCTGCCTTAGGGCAGTGTGTCCGTGACCAACCCTTCCGGTCAAAGTTGCGACAACGCCGGAGGTCGATCCTTGAATGGCGACCTTCCTTCCAGGACCAGTCGAAAGGTATCGACCGGTCCTGGAAGAACTGTCAGGATAAACACCTGGACCTGACTGGACCACTTACCAAAATCCTGGAGTTGGCTGAGGAGGCTAAAGCGACAGGTTCCCCCTTGTCTCCAGACGGTATTTCCATCTGGGTCCAGAGAGCCATAGTCTTTTTGGGGAACGCAAATTGCGCACTGTCTACAGAAAGGCGACGCTCCTTCCTTTTAAAAGTCGACCCCAAGCTTGGGTACTTGGCCTCTTCGGAGGAGGGAGCGATACCTCAGGGTGGCCTGTTCGGTGAACCCCTTTATAAAGGAACTGACAAAGTTCGCCTCGACCTTTACCTCGCTCGACAAAGCGCAGACCTCCATCAAACTAGTTTTTCATCCTCGTGTTTTTGTCAGCGCCGGTCGTGGCAGGGGGTGCACGGCCGGCAAGTTCTACATCCAAGGCCCTCAATGGGGCAGCAAGAAGACCACGGACACCGGCAGACAGGAGTTCTTTCAGTCCCGTTGTGGATACAGAGGCTGGGGAGGCAGAGGACGTGGCCAACCTCTGGCCGCAGCAGGTGAGCCTTTTACCTCTACAACACCTAAGGGTGGGGGGCAGGTTGGTACTTTTCAAGCACACTTGGAGAACCATTACCTCAGACGCCTGGGTGTTACAAACAGTAAAGGGTTTCCAAATAGAGTTCTATGGTACTCCCGTCCAAGACACTTACCCCAAACCGCTGTTTTTTGCACAAGACAAGGTCCCACTTATCGACAAAGAGGTGGTCGAGCTTCTGCAAATAGTTACCTCTTGCCTGCACCCGAGGGGTTTCCTCAGCAACATATTCCTCGTGGACAAGACGGACGGTGGTCAACGTCCCGTCATAAATCTCAAAGAGTTCAATCAGTGGCTTCCATCTTTTGGGCAACCTCCTGCAACCCAACGATTGGATGGCGCGCTTGGATTTAAAAGATGCGTACTTGATAGTAGCATTTTACCCTACGCAGAGATGGTTCCTTCAGTTTCTCTGGAAGGGCGTGGTCTACGAGTTTGCAACCCTTCCCTTTGGCCTTTCATCAGCCCCGTGGTGCTTCACGAAGGTTCTCAAACCGGTTGTGGAGACACTTCGGGCGAAGGGGCTGCGCCTCATCGTCTATCTAGACGATATCCTGCTTCTTGAGCGGTGCCCCTTACGTCTCGTCGCACGTCTCAGGGAAACGACGGATCTACTGCAGAGCCTGGGGTTTTTCATCAAAGGCAAGAAATCCCTTCTGATCCCATCCAGGCAGGTGACCTTCCAGGGGTTTACTAACGATTCAGTGACCCGCACACTGAGCCTTCCCTGGCGGAAGATTGTCAAGATTCGCAGGGAGCTCAGGCACACTCTTGCTTGCTCTTCTACCTCGCTGAGACAGATAGCACATCTGGTGGGTCTCTTAGCCCCATCAATCCAGGCTATCTTTCCGGGCCCGCTCCACTACAGAGTGCTTCAACGTCTCAAAGCCTCCCATCTCCGCAAGGGCCTGCGATATGCGGATTAGGTTCCCCTCACGGAGGACGTTCGTCTGGAGATTAGATGATGGCTCGACCTTATGGAGGCCTGGAATGGCAGAGCCATTTTTTGGCTGCGACCTGGATTTCGTGAGAGCCCGACACCAGCAAATCGGGCTGGGGGGCTCGGTGCAGGGACTCCTTTACCGGCAGAAAGTGGTCTGCCGCAGAAGGTCAGCTGCACATCAATTGTCTAGAATTGATGGCGGTCTCCTTCGTGATATTGTGCTGGACCAAGGACAGAATATCCTGCAATGTCCTGTTGAAAATGGACAATATCTCAGCGATGCGTTATATAAACCACCTTGGGGGTACAAAGTCCATGGTGTTGGCGGATTTGACCAAGGACCTGTGGACCTTTTGTCTCTCCCACAACATCTTGGGGACGGCGGACTACCTCCCGGGAGTGTCCAACATAGTGGCGGACAGATGTTCCAGAAGTTGGCTATACATGAGCTTGTGGCAGCTTCATCCGCGGGTTTTCCAGAGGTTAAACGAGACATGGGGCCCCTTCACGGTGGACCTCTTTGCATCCAGGTTGGATCACCAGCTTCTGAAATTCTACAGTTGGAAGCCGGACCCTCTGGGGACCGCGACAGACGCGTTCCTCCAAGACTGTTCTGGGGACACAGTTTATGCCTTTTCCCCCTTCGCGATGAATATGAGGCTCACAACTCATATTCGCAGGCAGCAAACAAAGGTGGTTCTGATCACTCCTTATTGGAGGTCGCAAGTGTGGTTTCCAGTTCTTCTGGAACTTTCCTGGGATTCTCTAATCCTTCTACCCCGCGATCCTTTTCTTCTGAGGGATTCGCAAGGTCTCCCTCACCCCCTCCTCCAGCAAGGGAGAATGCCTCTAGTGGCCTGGCGGATTTCAGACATCGCTGGAGAGTCACCGGATTATCGCAAGAGGCTCAGCGATTGCTGGGAGCAGCGTGGGCGGACAGCGCCAACAAGAGGTACAGATCGGCCCGGTCTCGATGGGTCGGTTGGTGTGTTCGGAATGGTCACGATCCCATGGGATGCGAGGTGGTCGCTATCCTAAACTTCTTGGCATCCCTAGGTTCTCAGGGTTTAGCTTATCAGATGATTAATTCCTATCGCTCAGTGATTTCAGCGGGCCATATGCCGCTCCAAGGCCACCCAGTCGGAGAACATCCTATGGTTTGCAAACTGCTGAGGGGTATACGTTTAACACTTCCCCCGGAACCTAGATATTCATCTCTTTGGGATGTTAATAAGGTTCTTCAGTTGTTCCAGTCCAGGTAGGCCAATAGATATTTGTCCTGAAAAGATCTTTCGGCAAAGCTGACGATGCATCTGTGCCTCATCTCTTGTCGCAGAGTGTCCGATGTTCGGGCGTAGGACATATCAGGATGAGTCTACACCCCGCAGGGGGTTACCTTCCACATTGTCCGCAGAACTAAGTCAGACTCTAGAGTGATATCGTTTCCAGTCTTTGATAGTTCTCCCAAGCTGTGCGTGGTCAGATGCCTTAAGGAATACGATAACATGATGGAGGAGATGCGTCCTCCGGGAGAACGGCAACTGTTGATTTCCTTACGAAAGACCTTCAAAGCGGTTACTCCACCAACTATAGCACGATGGATCCGATGGGTGATGCAAGAAGCGGGCATAAACGTCTCACAGTTTGACACCCATTCAGTGCGAGGAGCCATGGCGTCAAAAGCTTTCTCCCTGGGAGCCAGGCTGGAAGACATTTTGAACGCAGCCAACTGGTCATCGGATTCGATGTTCAAAAGGGTCTATTTCAAACCAGTCATGGATATGGCCTCGCTAGTGGTGGATAAGCTTTGAACAAGCATAATCCTCGCCTCCAGTCCTGACATAGAATGAAAGATTTCCTAGTAATCATGACATAAAGTTTCAAGTCTATTAAGGATGCGGAGGCGAGGATTATTCCCTCCTAGGGCTCTAGCGATCTCCTTGTCTGCGTTACCTCATTTGATATCTACAAAAATGTGTTCTCTTTTGGTTATCACGTGCTTGTGCCTTATTTATGCCTTGTAGTCGACTGTCAGAGTCACGGAGAATAAAGTCATGGTCCTTCTGGTTGATCTGTTTCAGGTTCCGAGGGTGCCAAAAACGAATGAGTTGATGCGAGGTTGTTCTGGCCGAAGTCTCAAAAGAGGAGTTGCCACAGGAAGCACACGCCCTCGGGGATGAGGGCGGACGCTGATTGGTGGCTTCTGTGGACTGTCTAAAGCACCATGGGAGTGCTAGTTTTTTGTGTAAATGTTTAAGTTGAACACTGCTGGCTGTAAGGAATAAAGAAAGTTACAGCATAATCCTCGCCTCCGCGTCCTTAATAGAATTTAAACTTTCCGTCATGATTACGAGGACCTTTTTCATTATACTAAGCTGTTGGGACCTCTTATAGGTCAGGGTTTGGGCTAAGATTTGATCACCAAAGAGCCTTTCTTGCGCTTTCTCACTTTCACTGTGGATGTCACTCCAGCTCTTTGATGGAGGTCTGATTGGCTGGGAGAGAAGACAGGACCTGTGCTGAGACTGTTTCTCCAGCTACTTTGGACTGAAGCATGTCATCTAAGGTGGAATGTATGGTCATGCACATGAGATCTGGTGGAATCTTGTCATTTGTAGCTCGTGTTTGGGTTTGCTGTAGGGATCCACCAGGGAGCTGTGCCCAACATATGTCTACCTTCCTGTAAGTCTCAAATCCCAGATATGAAAGTTACATGCAACCTCATTTCTGGCATTCACATCACTCAGTCATGGCTAAAGAAGGGTTCATTGCTGTGTGAAGGACAAAATTGCATTATGATGTGAATTGGAAAGTATGCAGAATAAAACAGTAACCAGGCCAATTATCCTTGGTCACCACGCTTCTTTTGGCAAGTGTGAGGTTAAATTCGTCTGTGTGAGACAGGGTCGCCTTGGATGGCAGGAGTGTTGCCAGTGGCCCTCTAAACCATTCCTTGTCTCAATATGCATTCCATACTGCAGCTGTTTACTGACTTCACTGCATTTCATGTGTTTGTTTGATGATAACACTGAGTGCTGGTGGGGTTGGGATAAGCTGCAGAGCTCATGGGTCCAGTAATGAGAGTCACATCTCCTTTAATGGGTAAAAGTTTGTAAACATCATTTGATTGTCAGATTCTAAAAACATTGGTAAAACCTTCAATTTCAGGCGCTATTTCATCCCACGTTGTGGATATTCAAACAATAAAAACTGAGAAAGGTGTACCTACAACACTTAAGAGGTCCTCACAGAGTCGTTAAAAGCTTACGTGAGAACATTTCTTAATAATTCTGAAATATTCTTTCTTCTATCCAGCTTCAATATGGGATTGCAAAAATAGTCCCTCAGGGTTGGAAATGGCCCTTTCTGAAGGGTCACCCCAAATCTTTTGCCTTCCTCTTTTTCCGACCTTGTTTTTGTTGGCTTTAGGACTCTGGGCACTTTAACACTGCTAACCAGTGCTAAACGGAATGTGCTCTTTACATAAAACATGGTAACATTGGTTTATCTACATTTGGAATTTTTGATTTACTTGTAAGTCCCTAGTACAGGCCACTACATGTGCCCAGGGCCTGTAAATCAAATGTTACCAATGGGCCTGAAGCACTGACTGTGCCACCCATTTAAGTAGCTCTTTAAACATGTTTCAGGCCTACCACTGTGGAGCCTGTGTGTGCAGTTTTGAACTGCCATTTCGACCTGGCAACTTAACCTACTTAGTAAACAACAAGGGGGACAATGAGGGCTTGCCCTGGGTATAACTAGAAGACAAAAGAGGTACGGTGTTCCTGGGTGGCTAGTTGGCCACCTGGTGAGTACTCAGAGTGGTGGGGAGGTGGGAAATACCTCCATTCGGAACTAGGACCCTCACACACCCAGCAAGCTAGGTGTCATGCTTCATCATATGGGTCTGCTCCTCGTCGAGCCGGCGCTGCAATGCTCGACGGGCACCCATAAAGGGGCTCTTTATCGGAGATCTTTTGTTCCTTGTCGTATAGGTGCCGTGGGTGTGAGGGGCCTGGTAAGATGTAGATGTGGTGTGTGGGTTAAAACAGGTAAGGGAATCCTCTATAATTATTTTTATTCTGGAGAGGTCACAACCTGATTAAAAAGTAAAAAGAAGAAGGAGGGTGACTATTTGGTTTTAATATGACAAAAATTACGCTCAACCCCTTAGTGGTCAACATGTTTCTCGCCTATAAAATGTCTCAAATAGATCAGTTGGCGATTCCTCAGGACCTAGTGACTAAATGAAAACTATCTACAGTGTGTGGTGTGGTTCTACATACCACTTCTTCTCTCTGTAGGATGTTCCCCTGGAGAAAAGCAGCCAACCTCTTAAGGATTCAAGTGCGGCTTCATCAGACCGCTGCGGAGTATATGGATGCTGCGGTATTTCCCACCTCCCCACCACTCTGAGTACTCACCAGGTGGCTAACTTGCCACCCAGGAACACCGTACCTCTTTTGTCTTCTAACTTAACCTACTTGCCAGGTAAAAACCTTCCATTTTATTACATATAGGTCACCCCTCAGTAGGCCCTGAACAGCCCGTGGCCTGATGCACTGCGTTTAAAAAGTAGGAAATGTACTTTTAAGTTTTACATATCCTGGTAGTGAAACTCTTACATTTGTTTTTCACTTCTTCAAGACCTATCTCTCCCATGAAATAACATTGGGATTGCCTTATCACAATTTATAAGTGTTATTTCCAATTGGGAAAGATAGGACACCTTAATTTGGTGTCTCTGGAATCACAATTTAAAAACACAACTTATGGCAAAGTTAGGTTTTAAATTACAATTCTGAAAATGACACTTTTAGAAAGCTGGCATTTTCTTACTGTGAACATTTGGTGCCTTCTGCCTGTCTGTGGAATACACTCCTGGGGTGGGTGACAGCTGATTTCCTTCATTTCTTCCAGACAGCCCACAAAAAGGAAGGGTAGGTGTGACTGAGTGGCCTTCTGCATGCTGATGGGTCATCCTGAGCAGGATGGGAGGGAGGAGATAACATTTACACCTGAAAGGACTGTGTCCTGTCCCCACACAAATACCCCCCTGTAGTGAGTTTGGAGCCAGAGCAGGAAAGGCAGGGTCTTGCGCACTTCATAAGCATCTCTTTGGAGTCTCCCTACTTCGAAGGCCTACCTGGGTATAAGTACTGTGAGACCACATATATTAACACTTCTGGAACTGAGGACATTCTATCAGGAAGACGGACTGCAGTGCTGCCAGGAGGGACTGCCACTTTGCTAAACTGCTTTGCTGTGTTGACCTGCTGCTTCTTGCCTGGAGGTGAGAAGGACTGGACCTTCATCTCTACATCCCAGAATCTAAATTTCTCCAAGGGCATGTTGGCTTGCCACCCTTTGCTGAAGTCTCAGGGATAACACAGACTTCACTTCCATCTTCAAACAGCACCTAGATTTCCTTGTTGTGAGTACTGCTCTACCAAGTGGTGCCAACCCAGTGCAGGACCCTGGAAGTGAGTGTTAAAGTGCTGCATCTTCGAGAACCTGTGAATCAACACCGCTGGGCAGAGCAGAACTGACACATAACCTGCTGTGAGACTGGGTTTGACGCATCACTGCTGTTGCAGTGGCCGGATCGGTGCAATGCATTCGGAACCACCGCTTCAAAACCAACACATTGCTGTCACTGCGTGGAAAAGATCAATGCATCGTCCCTCCAGTATGGATTACTCTGGAGCATTGCCTTCGGAACCGCTGCACTCGGAAGTGGCGCTGCACTCGACTGAACTAATGCATTGCCATTGTTGCGTGGAGAAATCTGATGCAAAGCCTCAACTGTATGGGGATCATCTGCACATCTAGTGCTGAGACAAGGATTAAGGTACTTTTGCTCAGTGGGCCCTGTGTGGGTCCTGTAGCCAGCATGTGCTTCATTGCTGATGACCTGAAATTTTGACTTTGTTCTGGTCCAGTGTGACCAATTAACTCTTTGAATGCTATTTGCGTCCAAGCACTATTTTTACATTTAATATTTCGACTTATACTTATTGGATGTTTGTCATTTTGGTCTTGTTTTACTCATTAATATATTCTCTATTTTTCAAAACGTGTGTGAAGTCCTTTTGTGGTGTTTTCACTGTGTTACTGTGTGTTGTGTTTAGAAATACTTTACACATTGCCTCTTAAGTTAAGCCGCCTGCTCTGTGCCAAGCTACCTGAGGGTGAGTACAGGTTAATTTTGGTAAACATCCATTAGTACGCGGCTTTTACACTGCGTACCATTACTTCGCAAGCGTTACAACGCATGCGATATTACAATGAGTAGCCTTTACTACGCAAGTTGATACATCGCATGCGTTGTAACGCTTGTGAAGTAAAGGCTATCCACATCGTTGTGTGGAAACGGACACGCTTCTGTTTCATCACAACGACATGCAACACTGACGACGCAGGAAGCAGGAGAAGACAGGGACCGAGGAACTGAGGAGAGAGAGGTAAGAGGGGCTGTGTAGTATTTAAGGGTTTAGGGTAGGGAAGGGTCGTGCAGGGGGTAGTCTTTTTCATTTAAGGGTAGTGTAGTTGTGTTTGTGTAGTGTAGAGTAGTGTATTTGGGTTTAGGGTAGTGTCTGGGGCCTTGAAGGGTAGTGTTTGGGAGTAGGGACAGGAATGGGGTAGGAGCAGTGTAGTGCTGGGGGTAGTGTTTTAGGGTTTAGGGAAGTGTTGTGGTGTTAGTGAAGTGTAGGGTAGTGTTTTAGGGTTTAGGGTAGTGTCGAGGGGTTGTGCAGGGTAGTGTTTCAGTGTAGGGACCGTCTTGGGGGTAGGGGCAGGGTCATGATGGGGGTAGTGATTTAGAGTTTAGGGTAGTGTTGTGGTGTTAGTGTAGAGCAGTGTTTTAGGGTTTAGGGTAGTGTTGTGGTGTTAGTGTAGTGTAGTGTAGGGTAGTGCTTTAGGGTTTAGAGTAGTGTCTGGGGTATTGAAGGGTAGTGTTTGGGACTAGGGATAGGAATGGGGTAGGGGTAGTCTTGGGGGTGCTTCAGTTTAGGGACCATCTTGGGGGTAGAGGCAGGGTCATGATGGGGGTAGTGTTTTAGGGTTTAGGGTAGTGTTGTGGTGTTAGTGTAGAGTAGTGTTTTAGGGTTTAGGGTAGTGTAGTGGTGTTAGTGTAGTGTAGGGTAGTGCTTTAGGGTTTACGGGAGTGTCTTGGGTCATGAAGGGTAGTGTTTGGGAGTAGGGACAGGAATGGGGGTGGGGCAGTGTCGTGCTGGGGTAGTGTTTTAGGGTTTAGATAGTGTTGTGGTGTTAGTGTAGTTTAGGGTAGTGCTTTAGGGTTTAGGGTAGTGTCGGGAGGTCGTGCAGGGTAGTATTGCAGTGTAGGGACCGTCTTGGGGGTAGGGGCAGGGTCGTGCTGGAGTAGTGTTTTAGGATTTAGGGTAGTGTCAGGGGTGCATGCAGGATAGTGTTTGGGAGTAGGGACTGGAATGGGGGTAAGGGTAGTGTCGTGCTGGGGTAGTGATTTAGGATTTAGGGTAGTGTTGTGGTGTTTGTGTAGTGTAGGGTAGTGTTTTAGGGTTTAGGGTAATCTCGGGGTGCATGCAGGGTAGTGTTTGAGTGTAGGGAGTGGGCTGGGGGAAGGGGGAGGGTCGTCCAGGGGGTAGTGATTTAGGGTTTAGGGTAGTGTAGTGGTGTTTGAGTAGTGTAGGGTAGTGTAGTGTTTGAGGGTTTGGGTAGTGTTTTAGAGTTTGTGATGTGTAGGGTAGTGTATTTGTATTTTGTATTTAGTGTAGTGTTGTTTTTTTTTTGACATTCAAAAAAGGGGTTAGGAAAAATAAGCGGGGTAAATGTCCGTTTTTATTGCTAGGCAAGTTTTTAGTTCGCATACTTTAACACTTGCAATGTAAAGGTATGCAAACTAAAAACTTGCGTAGTAACGGTATTTGCTAAGTAAAAACATCGAAGTAAAAAGCTGCGAAGTAATGGTAGGCGAAATAAAAAGTCATATTCATAAACTTTTGCTGTGTATCTGACTTACTCTGACTAGGACTGTGGTTCCTGCTTGGACAGGGTATATACTCTGCCAACCAGAAACCCAATATCTAAAATTTAGACTCTTCTAAATTCCTGCCAATACTTCTTTGATAAATCTTGATGTTTATTTCTTACCGTTACCACACAGGAGATATTTCTTCTTCGTAAGGCATGAGTAACTCTAGATTCTGTTTACCCAGTAGGTTCTCACTTGGTCAATTCAGGGTATGAAAATGTATCCAGCTCTTGACCCAAACAGAATACTTACAATTCTTACTCTCAATATTGCTTGGAGAGTCTCTGCTACAGTGATGAAGTCACGCTAGAGTAAGAATTCATTGCCCGTATATCACCAATATGGCCCGTTCTTGCTGGTTGGGAGGAAGGGCTCAGAGGCTGATCGGCATTTCTGTGCTGAAAATATATAAAGTGAATAACGTTGCATTGTGATGGGACATGATAAATTAAAGCACTAAGCAGATAAAGCACTAAGCAGAATCAAAATGAATTAAAAAGTATAAAAACTGCAACTACCACAATGCCTGAGTGAATATAAATGATGGTAATTAGCATGACAAGCAGTTAACACCCACTTGAGAAAGACACAAGGTCGAAACGCATCATGGGACTCTGTTGTTTGAACAAAGGAACTGTAAGCTACCCATGGTGAATAATATCTATATCTATATATATCTATAGCAAACTTTGGATTGCTCAACATTACTTTCCTTAGTGTCCAACTGGATGAGTAATAATATGGAAGTTGGAAAAAAAATATTTTCGCCTTTCTCATTATTTTCAGATATTCCTGTGTGGCTTGCTCTTCCTAGCATATTTAGGAAAATGAGTTTGAATTGTGATTGTTATGCATTTATTAAAATGTATCTAAATTGTTTTTAGTTCTAATATTTAATTGGAATTATCATTGATATGAAAATCTAAATCCAACACTTTAATAGTTTTTTAATGAAAATAATACGAAAATAACGTACATTGTATTACCAAAAATCTAAACCTTTTTGTGAAAGTCTATAATATAAATTTAAAGATGCATACTTCCCCAAAACAATCCAATAACGCTGGAATAGACAAATGCAGACCCAATATTCGGTGCATTAGTTTTACTGAACGCCCTGCACCACCGCCATGATGCATTTTGGCCTTAAGGAGGCCTTGATCACATATCTATATCTATATATACGCGTTGTTGTGTTATTGAGAGAGATAGATAGATAGATAGATAGATAGAGAGATAGATAGATAGATAGATAGATAGATAGATAGATAGATAGATAGATAGATAGGTAGATAGATAGATAGATAGATAGATAGATAGATAGATAGATAGATAGATAGAGAGATAGATAGATAGATAGATAGATAGATAGATAGATAGATAGATAGATAGATAGATAGATAGATAGATAGATAGATAGATAGATAGATAGATAGATAGATAGATAGATAGATAGATAGATAGATAGATAGATAGATAGATAGATAGATAGATAGATAGATAGATAGATAGATAGATAGATAGATAGATAGATAGATAGATAGATAGATAGATAGATAGATAGATAGATACACACACAAAAAAAGGTTACGGGGACGATATAGTTTGACTCAGATTTCACTCATACAAAACCAGTGAAATTTACCAGTTATAGTTACCTGAGCTAACTATAAGTTATGTCCCCCGCAATGCACTGCTTATGACCTCACATATGACATCACTCATGACATGGTCAGTGACATCACTGATGACAACACTGATGCCATCTCAAATGACATCACTGATGACATCATGGGTGACATCATCAAGTGAGTGCAAGTGTTTTAAGAGTTTATGGGTGTTAAACAGTTATACTAACCTTCTACAAAAGTAAAATTAATATACTATGTGCACTAATACTGAGTGATATTACTTCTGACATATATTAAGTGAGTAGCTGTGTGACTGTGTGTATCCTTGTGTGAATGGATGTGTAAGTGGCAGTATGGGTGTATAAGTGTGTGTCTGAGTATATGTGTGGATGAGTGATATGCTGTGTGGGTGGCAGTAATGGTGAATGAGTGGGTGTGTCAGTGGCTGTATGAGTGAGTGACTCATTGTGTGAGTGGCTGTGTGGGTGAGTGAGTGGCTGTTTGGTTAAGTGAGTTGGTTGTGTGAGTGGCTGTGTTGGAGAGTGTCTGAGTGAATGGCTGTATGAGTGAGTGAGCACATGCGAGTGCTTGTATGAACATGAAAATGGGTATGTAAGTGATTGTGTGGATGTGTGAGTCAGTGTGTGAGTGTTTGTATGGGTGAGTGAGTGGCTGTGTTGAGAGGCTGTATGGGTGAGTGAGTGTGTGAGTAACTGTGTAGGTAATTAAGTAGGTGTGTCAGTAGCTGTATGGGTTAGTTTGTGACTATGTGAGTCACTGTACGGGTGAGTGACTGATTGTATGAGTAAATGTATGGGTGAGTGAATGGTTATGTGAGTAGCTGTACGAGTAAGTGAGTGGGTATGTGAGTGCTTCTATGGAGGAGTAAGTGGGTATATGAGGACTGGTATGGGTCTGTGAAGCGTCATGTGAGTGGTTTTGTGTGTGTGTGTCAGTAGGCATACTCGAAGTTCTATGAGGGTGTGAATGGGTATGTGAGTGATTCTGTGGATGGTGTCATCAGTGATGTAATTTGAAATGTCATCAGTGCTGTCACAGACCATGTCATGAGTGATGTAATATGTGAGGTTATAAGCAGTGCATTGCAAAGGCTTAAGTTATAGTCAGCTCAGGTAACTATAATATCTGAACTTCACTGGTTTTGTACGAGTGAAATCTCAGCCTAACTATAACGCCCCTGTAACCTTTGTTTTTTTAGTGAATTTCTAAGGTTTTTCAAAATCTATTTCCTAATTATAACGTCCCTGTACCCTTTGTTTTTTTTAAAGTGAATTTCTATGTGTTTTTACTAGTAGTCGCATTTGCAGAAAGTTGGGGAAAGGGGGCGGGCCTTTGACAAACTCCCAGGAATTCCCCTGTAAGGGATGTACTGGAGGTAACAGTAGGGGTAGTTGGCCCCCAAGGACCCTCTGGAGCCAAGGGGACTTCATCCGCCAACCAGCAGTGTGCCAGGAGATGAGTTTGCAGTGGTGGAGGATGAAAGTGTGGCCTCTGACACCTCTCAGCAATCCAGCTTTGTGGGTCTTCATGGAGGTAACAGGAGGGGCAGTTGGCCCCCAAGGACCCGCAGCAGCCAATGGGAATTCATCCCTAAACCAGCAATGCACCAGGAGGCATGTTTGGTTTGCAGAGTGCTGGAGAAAGGGGGCATGGCCTCTGAAGACCTCTCAGCAATCCCACGTGTAGAACCTGCTGGAGGTAACAGGAGTACTAGTTGGCCCTCAAGGACCCTTTGACCCAAGGGTGCTTCATTCCCCAACCAGCAGTACGCCAGAAAGCACGTTTGCAGAGTTGTGGAAAAAGGGGTACCTACTCAGACAAGCATACACCCACTCGCACACCCACTCAGATATTGTCACACCTGCTCACAAAGCCACTCAGACACTCACACACCCACTCACAGACCCACTCAGACACTGCCACACCCACTCACAGACTCACTCTAATGCAGTCACACCTACTCACTGACCCACTCAGACACTCACATATCCCCACTCACAGACCCACTCAGATACTGTCACACTCACTCACACACCTACTCAGACACTGTCACACCCACTTAAGACCTACTCAGAGATTCTCACACCCACTCAGAGACCCACTCAGACATTCATGCATTGACTCACAGACCCACTCACACACTGATCTACCTACTCACAGACCCACTCACTGATCCACTCAAACACCCAGTCAGAGACCCACTCTGACACTCACACACCCACTCACAGACCCATCAGACACTCATTCAGCCAATCACATACCCACTCAGAGACTCTCACACTCACTCACAGATTCACTCAGACTCTCACGTACCCTCTTACTGACCCACTGAGACACTCTCACACTCACTCACAGTCCCACTCAGACACTCATGCACCCACTTACAGACCCACTTAGGCACTCTCACACAGCCACTGACAGTACCACTCAGACACTCATGTACCCACTTTCTGACCCACAAAGACAGTCACACACCCAGTCAGATGCACAGAGTCACTCACACATTTACAAATCTTAAATGTGCTGCTGTGTATTGAATGAGTGCTTTTGTTTTGAGGATTCATGACTGATTCGCAGATTTGAATCAGAAATTTAAAAAGGGAATTAAAAACAAAATTAACCAGTATTTAAGAAAAGGGGTGGCTCTTTGAAGAGCCTTTGTGTTTATTATGTGTAGATGATTGCTACACATAAAACAAGAGGCAGTGTTTCAAGCTGTTGAGGAACACCTGGCTGCCTTTCTCTGTGAAATGAACTCCATCACTTCTAAATATATATACTGTCCATATCAAACTGTAAATTGTTGTGGCACATAGAGCCAATGTAAGGGTCTCCGAGGAATGCAGAAACAGTTTTATTGGCATGTTTTATGGTTTTGTCTATCCATAGACAGAATTAATTCAACGATTTCCCTTTCTACCTTTGACAAATATTGGAAAAAAACAAGGAATTGTGAGGGAAGAGTGCCATTAATTGACCAAAGGAATCCTTCATTAGGATTTCCAGTCCTACCCCAGTAAGTGTGCCTAGGTAATTTCCCCCATAGTGCACAATCATGAGGTCTGGATGTTGGCAATCCACAGTGCTTTCAACCAAAGGCCGTAATTTATGCCACTTTGACCTTTGACCCTCTCTGGCCAACCCGTGTAATGTCTACATTAGGAAAACCCAAAACCCTGTCACACTTTATAGCACACTGTCTGGGCCAAAATACAAAGATATGACCCACAATCCACACTCTAACAATTTTGAAGGCAAGGAGCAGTAGCACACAGGAGAATACTGGAGCAGAATGATGTAGTTTTCAAAATGAATGGCAGTTAAAATATAGGGCAGCAGCTAATTTAAAAAAATAACATTTCAGTGGAGGGTGTAAATATGCAGGTAGATACAAATTAGGTAGTGATTTTCAACAGAAAGTAAGTGGATTTGTGATTGGCTGGGTTTATATACCATAAGGAGAAGCCTAATTTTGATTCTCTTTTCTAATCGCAGCTATTGAAGTGTTTTCAATACTGGCTTCACATTCTCACAATTTGTGAGGTTTAGACATTGGGTTTGATTTAGTTAGGCGGATGTGATACTCAACACAAACACAAACATGTGGATATCCCATCGGCCATATTAAAAATGCTATAGGTTACAATGCACTTGTAATATGCCATGGTATAGACGGAGTATCCTATCTGCTAAACTGTAAATAAGGCCCATCGTCTTGTCACATGAATTGGCTGGTGCTGCATTTTTTCAGTCAGTTTCTTTGGAAGTCCTGTGTGTACCGCATTGCACTGCTTCAACCTTGTTATTATAGGACCTTATCACTTCCACCTAATGGATGCAGTAGAGTAAGGACAAGCTCTAAAGAAAGCAAGGATAGTTGGTGAATAACATCCTTGACAATAATGTTGATTTGAGTTGAAAAAAGACATATCAAAATCAACTAGAACTAATTGTAGTTGTGAAGGGTGGGCTTTCGAGGTTTTCTGGCCATTGAAAAGGCATGGATTTGGATTCCCTGACAACAAACACAAGGATCTCAGTCTTTGCTTCACAGGACATTTTCTTCCATCCACTGTTTTCATGGTTAAATCCGATTGTGATTGCCCTGATGCCAGTAAAGGGTGAGCAGTCTAAATATCGAGTTTTAAATTTCGAACTACAAGTATATCGAGTTGTAAATATCGTAGGTAAAGAATATCGAAGTCAAGAATATCGATGGACAGAATATCGACCCCAAGGTAAGTATTATCGAAGTTAATAATATCGAAGTCATTAATATAGATGTAAGTAATATCGTAATCAAAAATTTCGATGTCAAGAATATCGATATTTTATTAGTGTAATGTATTTTAATATGTATTTTATTTGTATGTTAAAGACTATTGTAATGTATTTTAATACATTTAAAAATAAATGTTTAGAGATTAATAATTATGTAAAATATAATTTAGCGTTTTAGTATCAGAGCGGGTTGTGGGTTTATAGGGGAATAGGGTGGGAAGTAATTTAATTATAATTAATTAATTAATTAATATGTATTGTTTAATTGGTATTTATGATTAATTAATTGTTAATTAATTACTAATTGTTAATTAAATATATTAATTGATTAATTAATTGTTAATTAATTATTAATTGTAAATTAATTTTATTAATTGGTTAATTATATAAGTTATAATTAGTTTAATATTAAATTTTTATTGGTATTGTTAATTAATTAATTGTTAATTACTAATTAATTGGTGATTTAATTTTATTAAGTGATTAATTGATGATTAAATTAATGATGTGAATTTTTATGTGTAGTGGGTTGTGGGTTTATAGGGGAATAGGGTGGGATGTAATTAAATTCAAATAATTACTGATAATTTTTATTTATTTGTAATTAATAATAATTATTGTTAATTAATTATTAATTGGTATTTAATTGTTATTAGTACGTTAAATATAGTAAATATAAATAATTTATTATTCCATGTTATTTGTTGTTATTGCTAATTAATGTATTGTTAATTAATAATTAATTTGTGAATAATTGTAATTTGGTAGTTAATATGTATACATTTGTAAATAATAAGTATATTAATTATAAAGAATGTATTATGAATTGTAAATAATAGATAAACTGATCTTTAAATGTATTGTGTATTTTGTATGTGTAGTGTGTTGTGTGTTAAAGGGGGAATAGTGTGGGATGTAATTTGAAGTTATTTATATAAATATTTATTTTAAATAATTGGTATTTAATAATACATATTTTGTAAATTAATTATTAATATGCTATTTTTTTATAACTAATTATTTAATTGATTATTATGTTTATAGAATCCCTATGCTATCCAGTGCTTTCCCAACTGTTTTACTATCTGGAGTTGGAATAGTAAGTTTTTAACCCTACGCTATCCAACGCTTTCCCTTCTGTTGGACTCACTGGAGTGGGAATAGTAATTTTTACCCTTACGCTATCCAACGCTTTCCCTACTATTGCACTCTCTGGAGTTGGAATAGTAATTTTTACCCCTACGCTATCCAACGCTTTCCCTACTGTTGCACTCTTTGGAGTTGGAATAGTAATTTTTACCCCTACGCTATCCAGCGCTTTCCCTACTGTTTCACTTACTGGAGTGGGAATAGTAATTTGTACCCCTACGCTATCCAACGCTTTCCCTACTGTTGTACTCTCTGGAGTTGGAATAGTAATTTTTACCCCTACGCTATCCAGCGCTTTTCCTACTGTTGCACTCTTTGGAGTTGGAATAGTAATTTTTACCCCTACGCTATCCAGCGCTTTCCCTACTGTTTCACTTACTGGAGTGGGAATAGTAATTTTACCCCTATGCTATCCAGCGCTTTTCCTACTGTTTCACTTACTGGAGTGGGAATAGTAATTTGTACCCCTACGCTATCCAGCGTTTTCACTACTGTTGCACTCTCTGGAGTGGGAATAGTCATTTTTACCCCTACGCTATCCAACGCTTTCCCTACTGTTGGACTCACTGGAGTGGGAATAGTAATTTTTACTCCTACGCTATCCAACGCTTTCCCTACTATTGCACTCTCTGGAGTTGGAATAGTAACTCTTTTCCCTACGCTATCCAACACTTTCCCTACTGTTGCACTCTCTGGAGTGGGAATAGTAATTTTTACCCTTACGCTATCCAACGCTTTCCCTACTATTGCACTCTCTGGAGTTGGAATAGTCCTTTTTACCCCTACGCTATCCAACGCTTTCCCTACTGTTGCACTCTTTGGAGTTGGAATAGTAATTTTTACCCCTACGCTATCCAGCGCTTTCCCTACTGTTTCACTTACTGGAGTGGGAATAGTAATTTGTACCCCTACGCTATCCAACGCTTTCCCTACTGTTGCACTCTCTGGAGTTGGAATAGTAATTTTTACCCCTACGCTATCCAACGCTTTCCCTACTGTTGCACTCTTTGGAGTTGGAATAGTAATTTTTACCCCTACGCTATCCAACGCTTTCCCTACTGTTGCACTCTTTGGAGTTGGAATAGTAATTTTTACCCCTACGCTATCCAGCGCTTTACCTACTGTTTCACTTACTGGAGTGGGAATAGTAATTTGTACCCCTACGCTATCCAACGCTTTCCCTACTGTTGCACTCTCTGGAGTTGGAATAGTAATTTTTACCCCTACGCTATCCAGCGCTTTTCCTACTGTTGCACTCTCTGGAGTTGGAATAGTAATTATTTTCCCTACGCTATCCAACACTTTCCCTACTGTTGCACTCTCTGGAGTGGGAATAGTAATTTTTACCCTTACGCTATCTAACGCTTTCCCTACTATTGCACTCTCTGGAGTTGGAATAGTAATTTTTACCCCTACGCTATCCAACGCTTTCCCTACTGTTGCACTCTTTGGAGTTGGAATAGTAATTTTTACCCCTACGCTATCCAGCGCTTTCCCTACTGTTTCACTTACTGGAGTGGGAATAGTAATTTTTACCCCTACGCTATCCAGCGCTTTACCTACTGTTTCACTTACTGGAGTGGGAATAGTAATTTGTACCCCTACGCTATCCAACGCTTTCCCTACTGTTGCACTCTCTGGAGTTGGAATAGTAATTTTTACCCCTACGCTATCCAGCGCTTTTCCTACTGTTGCACTCTCTGGAGTTGGAATAGTAATTTTTACCTTTACGCTATCCAACGCTTTCCCTACTATTGCACTCTCTGGAGTTGGAATAGTAATTTTAACCCTACGCTATCCAACGCTTTCCCTACTGTTGCACTCTTTGGAGTTGGAATAGTAATTTTTACCCCTACGCTATCCAGCGCTTTTCTTACTGTTGCACTCTCTGGAGTTGGAATAGTAATTTTTACCTTTACGCTATCCAACGCTTTCCCTACTATTGCACTCTCTGGAGTTGGAATAGTAATTTTAACCCTACGCTATCCAACGCTTTCCCTACTGTTGCACTCTTTGGAGTTGGAATAGTAATTTTTACCCCTACGGTATCCAACATTTTACTTTCTGTTGTTTTTGTTGGAGTTGGACTAGTAGTTTTATTGTGTCTGATATTTCATATGTTTTGTATTATTTTTGCTATTGTAATATATCATTAATAATAAAAATTATTCACATTAAAAATATTGATTATTATTTGCTATATGTAATTATTAAATATTTATTAATGTTATTATTTTATGTGTATAGATGTATTGGTAATTTTTAAAAACATTTAATAATTTATACGTTACAGAAATTATTAGTAAAATTAATTATTAAGTAAGTATATATATTATATATTATATGTATATGTTTAATTAAAGTTTTATTAAATTATATATATTAATTATACATTTTAAATACTATACAATATATTTAATTATGTTTATTTAATTTCTAAGTATAATTTGGTTTATTTTACATATATTTTTAAAGTTAAAAAAAAACGATATTTTTAATAACGATATTTTTGACATCGATATTTAATTTTCGATATTTTTGTACTTACCATGTTGTAGATAGGATGTCGATATACTTGACATCGATATTTTTGTTGCTATATATTTGTAGGTCGATTTTCTGTCTGTTGAAATTATGTCATACAACCGCCAGTAAAGTAAATCATAGTGGCCTTTCTATAGGGGTGATCCAAAGGGCCATAGCCACACACCGACCTATTTCAGAATCTACTGACACCCGTATCCTTATTCCTTGTTGGCACACCCAGGGCTGTCCCTGAAGAGGTTATTCCACCAATAAGGCTAATTTCTTGAAATGCAGCTGGATTGGCATCTAAAATAGACATTCTAGAGTGGTATGATTTTATTGATCAATTTGATGTCTGTCTATTCCAAGAGACTTGGCTCCTGCAGCCTCTCTACCAAACAGGTTATGTGAATTTTTACAAGGTAGGCACATCTATAGGGGTGGGTAGGTCCTCATGGGGCCTAACGCTGTGGGTAAAAACCACCATTTTAGGCATGTTGAAGGAAGTTACAGTGAACTCCCCCAACATTACTTGCCTCAGCCTGGCTGATCACCTGGACATTTGGAAGATAGTCACAATGGGAGGGGGGTGACTCTATATTGTGTTTGTGGACTTACACTCTGCCTTTGACTTGGTACCAAGACCAATGCTTTGGCTGGTCCTCTCCGAGATGGAGGTTCCAAGTTATCTGTTAAACATCCTAGCTAGGATGCATTATATCAACTATGCACAGGTTAGACATGGTTGCGCAGGCGAGCTAACCGATCCCTTCCACGTATCTAGAAGAGTCAGACAGGGGTGTGTGCTGGCCCCCACCCTCTTTACTCTTTACATCAATGACCTTGTCAAATTCTTGGATCAGTATGACAATGATGCGCCTAGACTTGCAAACATGAGGGTTCTTGCCCTCATGTTTGCTGAGGACACCTTATTGATCTCCAAAACACCCATGGGACTCCAGAAGCTGCTGGACCAGTTTGATAGTTTCCGCCAATAGAGGGGACTGGAGATCAATTTGAGCAAAACAAAGTACATAGTCCTGAACCCTGGGTTCTCAACAAGGACTAATCTCACTCTACCAGGGACTCCATTTGAACAAGTGCGCACATTTGTGTATTTAGGCTTCTCTCTGGCTGAGCACATGGGTTGGCAAGCTCAAATAATACAGCGACGATTAAAAGCATAGCAAGTAGTGGGTGGTATCCAAAAGATGGCATGTAGCTTTCAGTATTGACCCATCCTGCCAGCGATACTGATTTATAAACTTAAAGGCTTGTGGGCAGCAGCCTATGGTGACGAGCTCTGGGGGCATCTGTGCACAACCCCACTGGTAGTGGTGGAAAATCGCTTTATGCTCCAGTTGGTGAGTGTACCTGTAAGCACTGCTCTCCTTACACTCAGTCTAGACTTTAGGGTTAGAGTACTCTCTGACAGACTTGCATTGTGTCTCAGACTTTACTGGAGGAGAATATGGGCTACCCTGGAGTTATCAGACTAACCAACAGGGGTTAGAGGAAATTCTAACACATGGGGGTCCTAGCAGTATTCCTTGGCTAAAGCATGTGATGAGCATATTGTCAGAGACTGGTCTTGATGGTCTATGGAGTGCCCCAGACCAGGCAGAGGGTACTCCCAACTCACTCATCAAGACCACATGTTGGCAACATAGAGACAATTGTCTTCACACAAAGCTGGTCCATTAACAGATGCCTTTCTTACAGAAGGACTTTCTGGACGAAATAGAACCCCTCCCAGCCAGGAGACTGTACTTGCAATTCCGGTATGAAATCATGCCTCTCCAGACATTTATTGCTAAGTGGGAGCAGACGTCGCGGTTTAATGAGTTACAGTGCCCATCATGTGCGGACCAAAAATAAACTATTGATCACATTATCGCTTTTTGTCCAACCTATTTGAACTACTGGAGGTGTTGGATATTCTCACTCTGTTTAAATATAGGAGTAAGGGAACATAAAGAGGCACTCAGGATTCTGAGACACAATACAAACAGATTGATAGTTTTTGTTCTCTCTTGTTATCTGATGTGTGTTGGTAAGCCAGGCACAGGATCAGTATTTTCCAGGAAAACCTGAAAAGCGTTAATCTGTAAATTGTGTATAATTTCAGATGGAGAATAGGATGTGCAATACTTACTTGTAGGTATTCATATATCTTAACCTTTATTGCCTGAACATTCTTTTTATTGTGTATAACCTATTTATAGTTCTTTGCCCAGGTTTGTGATTAGCTGGCCACTCAATCAAGAAAACAGTTCAGAGTGGGAGTCATCGGTTATTTTATTTATTTATTTATTTTTATGTTTTGCACGAAGCCCGCCTGTTGCTGGAGCCCACCTAGAAGCAAAGAGTTATGAGTTATCCCAATGTTCACATTGTAGCACTTTTACATTATTTATATTGAATTGGTTTTATTGTTGTCTTTTAGCTTCTGTTCTTTTATGGCTTACAGCCGAAATAAAGTGATTGATTTATTGATTGTGATTATATTGCAACCTTTCTCAGACTCCTTCTATCCGGTGTGTATGTGGCTCTCATAGGCATACATTGCAGTGTGGGTAAGGGGACACACATATACATTGAACAATAATGGTGAGAGTGATGAGCCTTGTTTTACTGAGGAAGTAGGAGATCCCATCTAGAGCTCTCCAAGACATGCATGCGCAATCCTAGATCTGGCCGATGGTATTGTGTTGTCGGTTGTGCTGGATTCAGCAGCAAGGTAGAGCAAAAATACAGCCTATTGCAGATCTTCACCTATTGCTGCAAAGAGTTTCTGTCTAATTTTGACAAACGTGGTTTCAGTGCATTTTGATGCTATGCACCCTAAATGGTGGTCAGATAGAAGGTGGATTTGTTTATATATAATTTTGCAGTGCTTTTGTGACCTGTTTTTTTATAGGAGTTTGCGGGTAAAGAAAAGTTGCCAAAGATCTTCGGGTCTGCCGATGCTACTTTTGGCAGGTGCGTGAAAGCATTTTGCTTCAGTTGTTCATACTGACCTTTCTAGGAGAAGTAAGGTCTGGAACAAGAGCTGTGCTAAATTGTGTTATTTGTGCCACAATATAAGGTTACAAAGTCATGTAGGATGCTTTGGTCTTTGTTGCTAGATTCAATGGGCCTAATTCACAAAATGCATTTTGTAGTACATAAAATAGTGCTTAGATTATTATTACTCTCCAGCAAAATGCTATTCACACACCTATTGCTGGAGACTTCTGCCTCGCCTGTCTGTTCTTTGGAAAGATCTGTAGCATGTGTACAGAGATCTCCGCACATGTACATATCTGTATTTGTAGTAAATGTGGGCTGTACCAGGGGGGAGTGATAAAAAATGGAAGCTACTTACTGTTAAATAGGAGGGGTTTACAGAAATAGAAGGAGTTGTTCGGGCATATATGAACATATATATTACACATCAAGATATTGTATGGTTTTCTGATTAGTTGTAGGAATGATGAATAATGTATGGAATTATAAACATACATAATGATGACAGCTCTATTGGCAAAAAAAAGTTGCTAATTATAACTCTCACTGTACAAATGCTTCTTACAATGTTTGGAAACTATGCAATGTATTAGCTAAAGTTATGGTTTGAGGTTTGTTATGTAAAGATCCAGTGCCTGAGCTGTTGTGTACATTGAATTTATAATTTCATAAATGTGCATTGCAATTACAAATTGTCATTGCAATCATTAATGGACACTGTCCAAGCCACAAGGTGAAGGAGATGGCAAATGGGTATTCCTTCTGATTGTGACTCAGAAGGCAATGCACAATGCTGAAAGAGCAACTTTGGACGGACCAGACACTGGGCTCTTGGACAGCTGCCTGCTCCCCTAAGTACCTTTTATAATTACCACATTTTGCAGCATTGCAAAGGGAATGGGAGTATGTGGGAGTAAGAGGGGTTTTGACAAGGTCAGGGAGTGGTTTAGGGAGCAACTTCACCCACTCACACAAGATTAAGTCAATTGCAATACTCTGGGGGTGGAGATATATAATTTACACCTTTTAGTGAGAGTACACTCAGAATTTGCGAATAAGGAAAACAGTATACTTACTTCAAAGTGTAAACTTACTAAAAAATGTAAGTTAACTTTGTAAATCAGGCCCAGTAGGATTAATGAATGGCGCAATCTGATTAACGTAAAGTAAACAAATATGGTAAACTAATAAAAAAACAGACTTTAACCAATGTTTCTCAGGATCCACCCTCAGAATTTGGAACACAGTCCTTTCAGAGTTTCTTATTGCTTTTTACCATATCATACACAGAATGGAGAACAATCTCAAGTAGTTGAGGAGTTGGCTCAATGGCTTGTTCAGGAGTTGGCCTAACGGCTAGGGCGGTCGACTTCAAATCTGGGCAACCGGGTACGAGTCTCGGCAATGACACTGAACATCCTGTGATTCTGGGCAAATTACTTAATCTCCCGTGCCTAACAAAAATGAATGTGTCCTCATGTAACGCAACTTGTGCTATGTAAAGTGCTCTGAAACCTGATACCTTCGGTTCAAGTTCGCGCTATATAAAACTTCGTAAAGAAAAAAAGTAATTCAAAGAGCACCTCACATGAAAGAACTTGCATTATGTTGCCAGGAGCCTGATCTAGTCTATTTTTATTTACTCTAAACACACAAAATGTGATGGGAGGAATGCTTGCAAATAGTCCAATATTCTGGCAATTGTTCTAGGTAGCATACCAACCCACCATTTTTCACCCACCATGCCACTCTAGACAGAGCCTGCATATAGAAATCAGTACTGACCATGCTGCTCATGGAACAGTCCCTCCCGACCAGCCTTGTGTGGGTCCCTACAGAAGGGAACACAAACAACCCCAGATCATTTCAGCTTTGTTAGTCCTCATAATTAAGGTATAGTTGACATCCAACCTACCCGAGGACCAATGTGTAAGACTTTGCCCATATTAACATTGTAATCTCTGCCACAAGATTGTACAAACTGTTAAATAATACAGGAATAAATTATTTACAAGGCAACGTTCTTGCCTGCCGATGAGACCATGTTAAAGTTCTTTGTCTCTGCTTTTCTATTGTTTTCTTATTCCCTTTATCCACAAGGCAGCATAAGTGTCTATTCCGTTAGCCCTGTGTGGTCTGGAGAACCTCAGCTGCACCAGGACAGAGGGAGATCTGATAGTGAACCGGACTCTGGAAGTAGCTTGTTTCCACATCACAAAGAACAAGCTACAATAAATGGAAGACGCATCATAGCAACCTTCATGGAAAGTAACATTTTGTATTGGAGTTTTGGATCATTGACAGAGCCATACTAGGAGAACTAGAGACAATTCAAAATTTGATGCTGGGGAAGTTTCCCTTAGTCTGTCTGTGCCTCTAACCATTTTTGCAGCCTAAGATGGACTGGAGGTGAAGGGGCGTCACCTTGAGCCTGGATGTCCTAAATGATAACCCTTTCTGTGTGATCTGTCTATCTTGATGGCCATTCTCATAGGCCTGAACCCACCTCTGTATGTTATCTCCATTCCTGTACTCTCTTCCTGCATTCTTGGGAATGTGTACTACTCTATGTGAGTTCACTGAGGTATTGCTGCCACCATCTGTGCTGGACCTACGCCTTTGATCCAGCTCCTTTACTTTAAGCTCCTGGTCTAATATGATTCTTTGCTCTTCCATTGTCAGCTTGAGCCTCTTCAGCTCCACTGCATCTCTTCTTGTTCCTGCATGTCCTCCAGCTCCTCTGGGGACAAGCCACTGCTGCATCAACCCTTTGAATGGGCTCCAGAGCCTGCACACTAAGATCGCCAGACTGTCAACTGGCCTGTCTAGCTGCTACGCAGGCCCTTAGTGCCTTTTGTAGCTCCTCTTTCCTGGTGAGGCCTCTGATTTGAACTTTCAGGTTTTTGCAAATATCCTTCAACTCCTTCACGTTTTAGGTTTCCAACCTTTCATTCTCAAAGGCCACTTCTAGGAATGCAACTGATGATGTTATTGACTGAGGCATGATGCACTAGAAAATCCAAGCTCAAAGTAAATAGCAAGATCAAAAATAGACTAAGAAGAAAACAGTATGTAGTATATAGTGGTCTGCGATCTGGTAGTAGTATACACCAATCACTGTAGGTCAAGTGCAAATGCAAGTCCTATCCTCACCGCTGACAACCAATGTTAGAAATGGGGATCTTTAGTTGGCAATGGTTTGCACCTTCAACAAGACGGGACCCTTCCTTCTAGTCAGGGTAAGGGGGATACACTTCTAAAATATCCCCTGCTCACCCCCTTGGTAGCTTGGCACTAGCAGGAAGGCTTATCTCAGAGGCAATGTGTAAAGCATTTGCACACAACTCACAGTAATACGGTAAAACACTACAAAAGTACAACACACTAGTTTTAGAAAAATAGCCAATATTTATCTGTGCAAAACAAGACCAACACAATAGGAATCCATCATTCAGGAATATCAGAAAGCATAAATGGACTTTAGAAATAGCTCTGTGAAGTTGTAGTGCTAGAGGCACGCCTATGGTTTGACACTGTGTGATGACCTTTGACTAACATGATTTTAATTGACTTTTGTTTTTTTATTTTACACTAGCATGAATGTATGTCCTGCATATACCTTGTTTTCCTTGAAGATTTCTCCCATGTAATCTCGTAGTTTTAAAGTGGGAGCTGTCACAGAGTAGAGCAGCTTGCCAAGAACAGAACGTGTGGGATGTGCAATTGAAAGCATGCGAGAGAGAGCGATCTGGAATGTACTTTTTGGTCTCGAAGTGCAGTGTTATGGGCAGTGATGCTCAAATGTGCATTGTGTTGAACATTGGCAGATGAAGTGTGTGATGCTATAGGCAGTGGTGTACAAATGCGCATTGTGTTGTACATTGGGAAGTATTATGTAGTTCTTACTATTGGCTTTGACATGCCCTCATGTCATTTTGAATTCTGACTCTGTCTTGCTAGAGCTTTTTGCACGCACAGACAGGCCCCCAGAGTGCTCAAGTTGTTTGGGTTAATCACGTTCAAGGATGGAGGGAACGTGGGAACTCCTTTTGCCCTGGAATGCTTGCATGTAAGGTGGCCGATTCCAGTACGTTTCCTTGGCGTGGAAGGAAGGCCTCTCGAACCTTCTAGTTTGTTTTGAGACTATAAAGCTGAGGGTTGTTGACTCAGATACTGGGAGGCAGATTTACTAGGAAGTGCCGCAGTGCGGCAACACAAGCCCTATGGCTGCGCCACGCTGTGGCACTTCCAAAGCACAGGAATGCAACATATTTACAACCCCCCACACCCCCAGGGCTAATTTTAAAATGGACTGACTCCCCCTGGGGCTTTCATTAATCATTTGTGGGGGGGCACATGGCCTCCCCGCATCCCCGGGGACCGCCACCCCCGGGGCTTTCAAAAAACAAAAAAGACCTGAAGGGGGGCTCGAGCCCCCCACACGCCCCGAGGATCACCACCTCCCCGGGGCTTTGCCTATGGTGGGAGGGGGGCCGTGCGGCCCCCCTCCTGGAGCCTGCGAAGGCCCAGGGGACTGCCACCCCCCAGGGCCGACTCCTGCAGTATCCCGGGGTGCAGACCCCCGGGACACTGCTGTTTGCAATGACAGGGCGGGAGCCTTGCGCCTCCCGCCCTGTCACTGCAAACTGCTTTGCTTCATTGAAGCGAGAGCAGGGAAACCTGCTCTCTCTTCAATGAAGCAAAGCAGATTGCTTTTCCACACAGGGAGCTGCATGTCAGCATCTCCCCATGTGGAAAAGCAATGCCGGCTCCCGCAGGACGAGGGCAGAAGGCGGGACCGTGGGGGCATTGGGGCTCCCCCCACGGTCCCCAACAGAGAGGGCCAGCCCCGCGGGATGGGGTTCCCGGGGCTAGAAGTGGCCCGGGAGGGGGGCCACGCAACCCCCCTCCCCTACAAAAATAAAAAAAGGCAGCCCTTGGGTCAGAAAGAGACCTTTTTTTAAAATGGTGTAAATCCGTTCAGTAGTTGCTGAGAAAATCAAAACATAATAGTTTTGATATCTATTGCCGCAGTGGATCCGCGCACCCTGTCGATCACAAGCTGCATTCTAATTGCTGTCAACACTCCAAACCAGGAAGTGTTGGAAGCCATCTTGTGCCTCGGTAGAACCGAGGCACAAGAAAACAGTAAATCTAGAGCAAAAAACAAGAAAAGAGGGCAGGGTAGAAACACCCTGACCCCCTAGGCCTGCTCAGGGGGTCCCACAAGGACCCCCAGGGCCAAAAAAAGCTTTTTCTTTTTTTAATTTTGGCAAAATTTGCGCAGGGTCCACGAATCCTGCCGAAATAAAAAAATACACACCCAGAGGACCACCACCTCCCCGGGGCTTTGCCAATGGTGGAAGGGGGGCCACGCGGCCCCCTTCTGGTGCCTGTGATGGCCCTGGGGACCGCTACCCCCCAGGGCCGGCTCATGCAGTGTTCCAGGGTGCCCACCCCCGGGACACTGCTGTTTGCAATGACCCTGTCATAGCAACCTGCTTTGCTTCATTGAAGCGAGAGCAGGGAAACCTGCTCTTGCTTCAATGGAGCAAAGCAGATTGCTTTTCCACATGGGGAGCTGCATTTCAGCAGCTCCCCATGTGGAAAAGCAATGCCGGCTCCCGCAGGACGCGGGGAGCAGGTGGGACCGTGGGGGCATTGAGGCTCCCCCACACGGTCCCCAATGGAGAAGGCCAGCCCCGGGGGATGGGGTCCCCGGGGCTAGAAGTGGCCTGAGGAGGGGGGCCGCGCGGCCCCCCTCTGAGAAATATTTAAAAAAGCAATGGCCAGTAAAAAACCCCCCAAAAAACGAGGCAGAGCCCTGGGGGATGGGGTCCCCGGGACTAAAAGAAGCATCAGGAGGGGGGGCCACACAGCCCCCTCCTTGGTAAATATTTTAACGAAATAAATATATAGTGGCCATACCCCAGGGGATGGGATCCCTGGGTCCGAAAATGGCCTCTGTGGCACTTACTGGAGGTACCTTGTGGGCTAGTTGTACCCCAGGGACCATCAGGAATCAAGGGGACTTAATCTCCCAACTTAAAACGGCCGCAGGGCGTGTTTGCACACATGTCACCTCAGGCCCCCCTCCCTTCACCACTGTGCAAACACGCCCGTAGCATTTTTTAAGAGGTAGTTTTAATCCCCCTGCCCTATTATGTACTAGGGCCTTACAGAGGAGGTCATGCTAATCACAGGGGTACCCCAACGCATAGTGTTCCCTAGTGTATGTAGGTGTTTTCACTGTATTGTAAGTGTCTTTTAGCATAGCACTGGCTCTAGGCCTGGTTAGTCAGTTACCACCAGTACCCGTCTGAAATAGTTGTGGGCACAGGATGATTTTGCAACAAGGCCTCTTTCTGCTCCTCTGTTGGTTCTTTCTGCACATGTCTTGCTTTTTCCTGCACTTTTATTCGTCTTTGTGGACTTCTGTTGCTTTTTTCTGCATTTCTTTTGCTTCTTTCTGTGCGTTTTTTCTTCTTTTTTCACGTCCTACCTCTGTAGGCATAGTTAAAAATTAGCATTTAAAAAACCTTTGCAATTCACTGAAAAAACCATAGGTTTCAGGCACGTTATAGTTAGAAATTAGCATTTAAAAAACCTTAGAAATTCACTGAAAAAACCATAGGTTTTAGGGAAAGTTATAGTTAGTTGGACATTTCACTCGTACAAAACCAGAGAAATTCCCACGTTATAGTTAGTTCAGCTAACTATAACTCGCGCCCCCGAAATGCACTGCTGATGACATCACATATTACATCACTCATGACATGGTCAGTAACATATATATATCCCTGTCCGAGGGTGTGGGGTTTTGTCTATTGCTTCGTCATGATTGAGCCACCGTGTGGGAGTGGTGTTCTATATTATCTGGCTGAGGGCGAAGAAAGACAGAAATGGATAGCTCCATCCGGGGCTACCACAGTGGTGTGAACCATCCAATCCAATGGTTACGGCAAACCATGGTGGTGCAGGCCAGTTGTGGTGTTGGAAGACCTTAAGCAGTTCCTTTTGTTCTGGCTGACCGCAGCACTGCGGGCCGGCTGCGGCGGGAGTCAAGGCTGCCGTCTGAACGGAGCGGTGAGGCATGCTGTGTCCTCAAATCGCGGTGCAGGCAGCAGCTCGGTGGCGGTTGTCCAGCAGCATCGTTGAGACAAGGGCTGCTGTGCAAGGTGGGGGGGTGCTCATCGCAGTGCTGACAGTTATGATACAAGCCACAGTGTCTGTTGATGATCTGGGATTGATGGGGCTGGCATCGGTGGACCAAGCCCGCGGTGTGGAATGGGGGGTGCATCATGCAACTTATGAGCGGTGTCCCCAAACCGCGGTGCAGGTAGCGGCTGCAAAGTCATCTTGCATCGTCATCGTCGGTGAGACCATGGCGGTGGAGTGAAGCGAGGCAGTGCGGAGTGCGGTGCCCACAGTTCCTGTACAAGCAGTGGCTCAGTGATGGCAGCAGATGGCGCCATCGGTGAGACCACGGTATTGGTGCAAAGTGCAGTGGTGCCCTCTGTGGTGTCTTCAGGTTACGGAGCTGCCATTGATCTTGGTAACGGCGTTGGATTGCTCTTTCCCTCTGTGGAAACTGGAACACATTGTCTCAGAGGGAGTACCGAGAGGAAGGTAAAGTCTTTGCTGTTCCTGAGACCTTTTGAACAGGGGGCAAGTACTACTTCAAGCCTTTGGAGATACTCAGAAGAAGAAGTTGTAGAAAGTTCAGACAAGTCCTTTCACTGCCCAAGACAAAAGTAGCCACTGTAGGCCAACACAGCAAAGCACATACCAAAGTGGTAGCCCCTCTTCACAGCTTCTCTGGCTCTTCTTCTTGGCGGATTTCTTGATCCCAAAGCGTTCCAAAGTCCTGGGGTCAGAGCCCCAATATTTATTCCAC
The DNA here is from genome assembly GCF_964204655.1 of Triturus cristatus. NCBI lineage: Eukaryota > Metazoa > Chordata > Amphibia > Caudata > Salamandridae > Triturus > Triturus cristatus. The sequence continues at coordinate 1,428,194,410 of NC_140590.1, read as the reverse complement.
ATTTCCCTTTGAAGTTGGCACAAACAAAGTTCCACTGGCATACATAAACCAGTGCTGCGGGGCTCTGGCTAGGCTCACTCCAGGAGGGGGAGACAGCTTTGTGGAAGGCAGCCACAGTCCATTCAGGTGCAAGCAACAACATCTCCCACTACTCTAAATGAAGCCAGGTCTTTTAATCCTGGCTATGAGTCACCCAGGAAAGGCAGGACATACCTCAACCCCCCACCTGCTTGTGTCTGTCTGGTGTGAATGCACATCCCGTGCTCCTGTCACTCTGAACCCAGACAGGGAATACAAAAATGGCAGAGGCACACAGGATGGTTAAGCAAAATAATGCACACTTTCTAAAAGTGACACTTTCAAACACACAATATAAAAATCATCTTTACTAAAATATGTATCTTTAAATTCTGAGTTCAGGAAGTCCAAACACCATTTCTCTATCTTGTCCCAATGGAATTTTGTACGTGTAAGATGCTACAAAGCAACTCCATTGTTAGCCTATGGGAGAGATAGCCTTTCAATAGTGGAAACGAAATTGGCAGTATTTCACTATCAGGACATGTAAGACACACCAGTACATAACTTACCTTTCTCATACACTACACCCTGACCATGGGGGTACCTTGGGCCTACCTGAGGGGTGCCTGAAATGTAAGAAAAAGGAAGGCTAGGGCCTGGCAAGTGGGTGCACTGGCCATGCCGACATGGCAGTAAATCTGCATGCAGACACTGTAGTGGCAGGTCTGAGACACCTTTGAAAGGTTACTTGCGTGGGTGGCACACCCAGTGCTGAAAGCCCACTAGTAGCATTTGATTTACAGGCCCTGGGCACACACAGTGCACTGTACTAGGGACTTACTAGTAAACCAAATGTCCCAATCATAGAAAACCAATCATAACACAATTTACAGTTGGAGCATTTGCACTTTAGTACTGAATAGCAATGAGAAAGTGCGCAGAGACACTAAACTAGCAAAAACGAATTCCGGCACACCATGAAAACCAGGAGCCAGAAAGCAAAAAGACAGGGGAAACACGCCAAAAGAAGACAGGTCTAACAGCCATGTCGGTAATATGCTTGGAATTATTAATTCCATATAAGCCTGTAGGATACCCTTTAATAAGCATGTTGTCTATTTGGTGAGTCTGTCTTTTTTCACATATACACATGTACACATATGCACGCACACACACGCCCCACCTCCGCTTTCTTTCTCCCATCAGTATTTATCAGAAAGTGAACTCACTCATGTGCCAGTCACACAAGACACCCACAGAGTGATGCACCTCATTATGTGGGTGGGTGTCAGCAAAATGTAAACAGGGGCTGCATTGTGGAGGAACACCTGAGAACTTTGAGGTATTTGCACAGATGAATGAAAACAATTTTGCTACACTATTAAGGGGTCCAATTTAGGTTTTCCACGTGATACACCAAATAATTTGGAGTAGTGATGCTGATACAATACTGTTTTGCGGTGCACCCCAAGCTTATTTCTATGGTGTACAATGAGTGTGTAGTCCAAGACATAGCCTAAACTTTAGCATGTGCACTGTGAGCAGAGAGATTTTAAGTTTGCTGGAGACCATATTGTCCATGATGTCCCTGCTGACCTGGTGGATGTGACCAGCATGCCCCTCCTGGGTGAGCTTGCACAAGAATTACTCATGTGACAGAGGAGCAATGTCAGAAGCAGGATCTTGACAACCATCTACAGCCTGCATCCATTGTCTCCAAAGGACCATATCTAAAAACAAAAACGGAGCAAAAATGGATCCCTGGAATGAGGCCAACATCTGGCAGAGCCATGGAGGATTCTTCCTTTTGGGAAACTCTTCCTGTGACACAGTGATAATTAGTAGTGAGATGCTCGCATCTGTATTTAAAAAGATATTGCTGAATGCTCACACACTGGGCTGTTCAACCCTTGATTGTCTCCAAGCAAAAAAGGCAGAAAGTCAAGAACTACATTTTATTTTGCATTTCGCAAGTCTGCCAAGTGGCACTATGACGTATGATACTAATAAATGCACAAAGGGTGATTAGAGAAATGTAAGCAACAAGTCTAACCACTGAAAATTACTCGAAGTAACATTCCAACCCATTGGTCTCAGTTAGGACCCAGCCGTAGGCAAGTCAGTCTTAACACCTGCTCAAATAGCAGTGCAGCCCGAACTGCCATGCCCTCCCTGAACCAGAACACAAGCAACCCAAGACCGTCTCGCCCTGTTTGTGGTTCATCATTTGGGTGCAGCTTGGTTCCAGTGGCACAGTATCCAAAGGACCTACGTCTGAACATACTTTGCCACTTACGACATTACATTGAATACAGAAAAGGTGATGGGAGGAATGCTTGCAGCAAGTCTTATCACTGGCAATTGCTCTGGGTAGCGCTCCAATCCATCATTCTGATGCCCACCATGCCAACTCAGTTTGGCCCAGCAGTAGGAAAATCAGTTTTCACCCAACTCCAAAAAGTACCGTCCAGCAAGAACTGGCAGGAACTCCATGAATCAGAACACAGGGAACCCAAGACTGGCTTCTCCCTGTGTGGGGCTCATTAGTTGGGTGTAGCTTGGTTCCAGTAGCACATTGTGCCAAAGACCCATGCCTGGGCATACTTTGCCACTTAGGGCCTTACACCAAACACACAAAAGCTGATTGGAGGAATGCTTGCAACAAGTGAAGTCACTGGCAATTGCTCAGGGTAGCAAACCAACCCATCATTTTTTTGCCCTCCATGCTACATCAGGTTAGACACAGTTGTATGCAAATCAGTCTTGATGCTGTTAAAATGAAAGGGCAGGTCCACACTGAATTACAATGCAACTGAAGACCAGTTTAGCCCTGATTGGGACTCATCTATCTGGTGTAATTTGGTTCCAGTGGCACAGTGAGCAAGGGACCCACATCTGGGCATGTCCTTGCCACTTAGAATGTTATATAAAATGCACAAAAGGTGATGGAAGGAATGCTTACAACAAGTCTAACCCTGGCTATCGCTTGGGTAGCATTTCAAGCCATTGTTCTTTTGCCCACCATGCCTCCTCACTTTGAACTCAGCCATATGCAAATCAGTTTTGGCCCTGCTCCATTAGGAACAGTCAGGCTCAAACTGCCAGGCCAGGTCCTTTGGGGAACTGGAACACAAGCCCCCCAAGGCCAGTTTCGCCCTGACTGGGGCTCATCAGTAGGTGTAGCTTGTTTCCTGTGGCACAATGAGAAAGGGAACCACTTCTAGGCATACATCTTGCCATTTTAGGCTGTTACAGCAAACACACAAAAGGCGACAGGAGTAACCCTTGCAAGTAGTGAAACCACTGGTAATCGTTTGGGCTAGCATTCCAAACTATTGTTCGTTTGCCCACTATGTCACCTCAGTTTGGACTCAGCCATATGCAACCAAGTCTTTACCCTGCTCCAATTAAAACAGCCCAGTCCGAACCACTAGGCCAGGTTCTTCCTGAACCGGGACACAAGACCTGTTTCAAACTGATTGGGGCTCATCGGTTTGGGGTAGTTTGGTTCCAGTGGGACAGTGAGCACGGGACTCTCATCTGGGAATGCACTTCCCATTTATAACGCTACATCAAACACACGGAAGAGGATGGAAGGAATGTTTGCAAAAAGTCTAACCACTGGCAATCACTTGGGGAAATATTTCAACCCATTGTTCTTTAGCTCACTATGCCACCTCAGTATAGACCCAGCTATCTGCAAATCACTCTTGGCCCTGCTCCATTAGGAACAGCCAAGCCCAAACAGCCAGAAGAGGTCCTTTTGGGAATCGGAACACAAGCAACCCAAGACCAGTTTTGCCCTGATTGGGACTCATCAGTATGTGGAGCTTGTTTCCAGTAGCACAGCAAGTATGGGAGCCACTTCTAGGCATACCCTTGCTACTTAACTTGTTACAGCAAATACACAAAAGGTGACAGGAGGAACCCTTGCAAGTAGTCAAACCTCTGGCAATCCTTTGGGCAGCATTCCTACTCATTGTTCCTCTGCCCACTATTACACCTCAGTTTGAATCCAACCATATGCAAATGAGTCTTGACCCTGCTCCAACACGAATATTCAACTCATCCAGCAGCGGCTCCTCTGCAATGGTGGAGGAGCGTCGCCCCACTGCCTGGCGTAGAGCCAGAAAATGAAAAATAAAAGGATGTTCTAGCATCGTTTTATTTTTTGTTTGTTGACTCGGAATCAGCTTGTGCAGGGAGGGGTGGGGTATGGGAGGGGGAGGAGGAGTGCTGATACACTCCCTACTTGCACATATGTGTTTGGCCAGCCGTCTCAGGCTGACCAAAACACACATATACACTTAAGTGTCTCCAGTGAATGCAGCAGCTGGGATGGAGAAACTCCACAGACAGCCTGATCTGAGCGAAGCAGAGCGGAGCGTCTAGCCAGATCGCTCAGACTAATCCCCGTGCTGCTCTGTAGCACAGGGATTTGATGGGAGTCCATCCCAGGAGCTGCTGGGACCAGGAAGAGAACAGCAGGAGCGACGCAATGCAGGAGGCGGCAGGGTGCTTCAGGTAAGTTCTTTTTAAAAATTATTACTAACACGCCCCTGTACACTCACCCCCACGCCCCCCCTCGTGCAGCACCACCCTTTGTTAATGACAGCCGCCACTGAACTCATCGTTCCTTTGCCCACCATACCACCTCTGTTTTGACCCAGCCAAATCAGGCCCGTAATCTATTATACAGAGCTTCTGTCACAATGTCCCTTATTTGTGTAGCAGCCTAGACATCCACCTACTATTCTTTGCCCCAAAATTGCCCCAATCTCTCCTGTATCTCACACTGTGCTCTCTAACTTGTCGTCATTCATCCTTCTTCATCTTCTTAAGAACATGAATCTTACACTTTCCCTTCTCACCCCTTCAGCTGTCTTTTGTTCTCTGACATACTGTTCTCTCTCACATTTTTCAGAACACACTTTTCTATCCATCCTATGATACCTGCTCTCTCTATCTATCTCTATTCCCTCAAGCTCGAACACAAATATTTCTGGCTTGCATTAAGTCACATGCCCGCCTTGCTAACACATAGGGAGTATAGTGCCAAAAGAAGGAAATAAATAAACAGACAAGCTAAACCTCATTAAATAGGGGTAAATAAAGAATAAAGCACTGTGGCAGACTTTCTCTCCAGAGAGTGAGACACCACAAAGTTAAGAGGTCATACCACATCACTCCCTCACCCCATGCCAAACTCTTGTTTCGGTCCTGTCTTTCTCAGCCTTAACTAGTATATGTACCTGTGGGACAGATTTCACCTTTTCAATCATGGCGGCCTTGGGGTGAGCAGAAAGTGGTGCAAGGGACCACTGCGTGATTCACTGATATTATTTCCTGCACACTGAATTTCTGCACTCTCACTGCAGGCATTTACTGTTGTTGCATGTAGCATGGTGTCCCATACTGACCCGTCTAATTTAGGTTCTTTCATTTGATGACTTTCATGTCCAGTTCAATGTTCTATTTTGAATTTGCTGCTTCTCTTCAAAATTCTGTGTTTCTCCAATCCTTGGAGCATGGCTCTACCACCATGTTTTTTTTATTGGACTTGTACCTACATAGCTGATGTCTGGGGTAAATTTTTTCCCCCTACAGCTTTACTTATCATTCGTATTTTAGTTCTCCATGGGAGTTGCCCTTCTCTTCTGATCCTTTTTTCCTTTCATTTCTTCCTTCCAAATGCTTCAGATTTGTGCTGGTTTTTTTCTTTTTTCCTGTTGCTCCATATACATATACGCTCCTTCATCTGCATAGTATTTTCCACTGCAGTCAATCTTTTGTCTTTCATCCTGTTGCTCCGGATCCCCACTTGTACCATTGTCTTCTGATTAGTATTTGCCCCTCTCCTTCTTTTCTTTCCATTTCTCCAGATCTGTGCTCACTCCTTCACCTTCACCTTCAAAATAAAGTATGGGGAATGGGGGAGTTAGTACCCCATTACCACTGTGATTGTGATCGTCGACATGTTTCTGCCTAAATCGCCCTAAGGGTTAGCGGCATTCATCAGGACGGGAAAAAATGAGCTCCTATCTTACCAAGGTTGGTTCGAAATTATCACTGGGTAGGGTGACCTATGTCGACCTCTACCTGTATGAGTTTCTTTAAACCAGTAATACAAAATGAGATTGCCATCAGAGAGATATCAGAATCTATCTGAGTAGTATCCGGTCAGAGCACAATAAACATTCCAAATCATGCATATAACTATAAGCTGGTTTCACACTATTGTGTAAAAAGTACTGTGTCTCATGTTTGCAGTGACACATATCTCACACTCAATGGCCACAATATAGATACATGCATCATGCATGATTTGTAATGTTAATTGTGCTCTGACCAGATACAACTTAGATAGATTCTGCTATCTCTCTGATGGCAATCTCATTTTTTATTTAGGTAGAAACATGTCAACGATCACAATCACGGTGGTAATGGTGTACTAACTCTCCCATTCCCCACACTTAATTGTAATATCAAGTAATTGCCCGTTTAATAAATGTACTGTAGATTTTACATTGGTTTTTAAAACCACTCACTTTCACAAGCCCCCACTTAGATTTAAAAGTGCCTCCCTGTCTCCAGATGTAGGCTCGCTCTCTACCAAACAGAGTTTCTAGAGAGCGAGGACTGCCAATGATGAAGCATGAGACCTGGTGGTGTGTGAGGACAGTCCTTCACTTTTTTATGAGATGCCTGATACTCCCCCAAGTACCTTATAAATTCCCGGTCATTTTCCTTCAGGGTAGCTTTTTTTGTGTATACATGTTTAGGTTGGAGGCCAGCTCACCCTGAATACCCCGTAGCCTCTAGTTCCTTCCCCAGGGAAACCCCAGGGTTTAGTGTGTTGCATATAATAAAAAATACCACACAGTCCCTGGGGAGCTGCCGTGAATGTGCTTTGAAATTAGAGCTCTGAGGGAAGGAGGGTTACGTGAAGAGGCAGCGGGTGGGCATGCAGCGATATGGAAGGATGTTGGAGGGACAAATGCTGCTCTCATTTGTTGGGTAGAGAGGAAATAATGAATAAACAGGGACAGTGTCAGCATTACTTAATCTCTACATACCTAAAAACAAAAATACTAACCGGACCTTGTGCCATGTAACTGGCACTTTTGTAGAGCACTTCGATACCTTTGGGTCAGTCGAGTTAACCCTCTTTAAAAATGCCCCCAAAAATTATTCTGACTTTGTGTAATATAACTAGCACTCATGTACAGTGCTTCAACACCTTTGGGTCACTCGAGTTTACATTATATAAACAAGTGTCAGAGAAAATGCGAAAGGAGTTACCCAAGCCTTGCCGTTAACTGTGCTGCAAGGTTGGACTGCTGAAGGTCAGGTGACCTTGGCTTGCTAAAGCAATAAGCAGAGAAGCAGGATGGGCTTGAGGGAAATCCTCACACTTTCAAATCAGAGAAAATTAAAGGGGCACCCTCAAAAACAGCATATAAAGCGTCTGACATCTCATCTAGATCTTTGGATGGGACGAGGAAATTAAGTGATGTGCACTGATGCTGAACCACCGAAGACGGGCAAACAGTGACGTGAGCAGGAATCAAAGAAATAGTTCCCCAAATGAACACATAAACTCAGAAGAGTAATGCTAACAGTAAATGGGTGATGATCTGTGGGAGGACACCAAACACAAAATGGAGGGACAAAAAGAAACGATTAACCACAAGCAAGCCATTTTGAGCGACAATTGAAGGAACAAATTAAAATGCAATGAGCGGACTGTAAACCCACAGAGTGAATACATGCAAAAGAAACAATTGATGGATGGAATGCTGGACATTGCAAACATTCACAACCAGACACAAGGATCTGGGTTAAATCCATCATTCTTTTGCTCACCATACCACTCCAGTTTGGACCCAGCCATATGCAAATCAGTCTTGACCCTGTTCCTGGTGGGAACAGTCCAGCCCGAACCACTAAGCCAGGTCCTCCCTGGACTGGAAATACACATCCTGGGACCGGTTTTGGGACATCACCCTTCATCAGCCAGGCTAGCTTGAACCCAGTGGTATAGTGAGCACAGGACCCCTGTCTGGGCATACCCTTCCCACTTACTGCGACATATGCAAAAGGAACAATTGATGGACGGAATGCTGGACACTGCAAACATTCACCCCCAGTCACAAGGATGTGGGTTAAATTCATCATTCTTTTGCTCACCACGCCACCCCAGTTTGGACCCAGCCATATGCAAATAATCTTGACCCTGTTCCTTGTGGGAACAGTCCAGCCAGAACCGCCAAGCTAGGTCCTCCCTGGACCGGAAACAAGTATCCTGGGACCGGTTTCGGGGCATCACCCTTCATAAGCCAGGCTAGCTTGAATCCAATGGCACAGTGAGCCCGGGTCTGGACATACCCGGCGCACTTAGGGTGAGAAAGCAAAAGACATACAATTGATGGACGGAATGCAGAACAAATCATAACATTCACCCCCAGTCAAGAAAGCTGGGTTAAATCCATCATTCTTTTGCTCACCATGCCACCCCAGTTTAGACCTGGCAACATACAACTCAGTCTTGACCCTGTGCCTCATGGGAACAGTCCAGCCCGAACTGCCAAGCCAGGTCCTCCCTGGACAGGAAACAAGCATACTGGGACCGGTTTCGGGGCATCACCCTTCATCAGCCAGGCTAGCTTGAATCCAGTGGTTTAGTGAGCACGGGACCCACGTCTGGGCATGTGGATTGCCCCAGGCATGGGAGATGTATGGGTGACCCGACCCTCATAAGGATGGGGGTTGCTACAGCGCCTGCCTTTGGTGCTTGCCAATAGAACAGCAATGCCAGTCCAGGGGTGGACAGGTCTTAGACAAGGAGTTCTGGAGGAACCAGTGTCCAGTCAGAAGAACGTTGTTGAGCAGATCTAGTTGGCCCTGGTGCAGGCCATGACCAGGGAAAGAATTCTGGTGTGAGGCCGACAGTAGGCAGAGGGGGCTGGGGAGCCATGCGAGATGGGTGAACCAGTGAGAGTGTCTTGATGGAAGTCCAGGCCATCATGGTACCGTTTCTTGGCGGGCAAGGAAGGTGCGGGCACTGCAGGTACCAACCACCCACCCCTCCAAGGGCTCGAAATCCCTCGGGACCTACTTATAGCCTACATACGTAAGCTGAGGTTGTGTGCTAAGGATTTCGCTGTGTCATTTTTTCCAAAGAATTATTGGCCACAGAATGGGCCCCCCCTGAAAGAGCTTGGGAGTGCCCCCAGAGATCTTTCCATGGCAAAGAGCTCTTCACCACAGGATAGGGACCCTGTTGTGGTTTCACTTCCCCGGAGGGCTGTTCTGGCATTCTTGCAATAATTCAGAATTCAAATAGGGTCTGAGGCAGCAGGAGGAGACAAATGTGGCTATGAGTAGTGTGGGTGGTCCTGGGAAGGCTACAGGTTAGTAATGAGGCAATTAAGTATGTTACAGGTGGTGCAGCACAGAGCTGCTCTCCTGTAAAAAGTGGTGCCGGGGGGGAGGGGGGGGGGGTGGTGAAGGACCATGAGATGCTTTGGCTATGTTTGGGCACATGTGACAGCCAGGTGCAGAGGTCTCCTCTTCAGTGGGATAAGGTTCTGATACTGGCCCGGAAGGAGCTCAGGATAACACTGACCATAGTCCAGAAGCAGGACAGTTGGAGGGGGAAGCTTATGATTGTGGGAGAGTAGCCCAAGCAGGAGAGGTGGACATCAGGTCAAGAGATACACGTTGGAACGGCCTATGTGGGATCAACATGCAGCTGTGATAATCGGTGATACGGTGCAGTGGCAGGTCTCAATGGCAGGGGGACTGTTGAACAGACTGCGGTGTTTGATACAGCAGGGGAGAAGCGCCCTGACGAAAGCACAGATGGAGCAGAAGGGGATTAACAAGGTGAAGGACACCCCGGTGGGGTCTCTGCAGAGGCTGAAACCACAGCGAAGGCGAGTGATGTTATATTGTCGTATATGAGCATAGGTGACCACTTTTGGGATCATTTAATGCAGACGACTAAGGATAAGTTTTGGGTAAATTAGTAAATGGATTTGTTTAAATTAGACATTGAGAGACAGTGAGCAAAGACGGCTCAAAAGTAGAGTAAAGGGTGCTAGCTAAGAGGCCCAATGTGCCTGCTGCCCTTGATACCTGGATGAAGGCTTTCACTATTTATGCCAGCATCTTATGTAGAAAGGCCTTCGAGTGGGATGAGGCATTATGAAAGTACATGGATGTCCTTAAGGTAGCTAGCATCAGTTTGATGGCTTGGCATGGTTAAGATACAATAACAAGTTCAGGGCACAGAGGAGCACCATGCCAGCTAAATCATGGGGGGATATTGATCAAGAACTTTGGCTACAGAACATGGCATCTACAAGACCTTTGAAAATAGTGCATACATTTAGTGCACTACCTATTCTTTAGCAGCCCTTTCTGAACCACCCCACCCAGAGTGGGATAGGGGAATGGGCAAGGAGCAGGATATAGGTACCCTGTAAGGTTTGTCCTGATGGTTCCATGTGCGGCAGCATGCACTCCCTGCTGCAGGCCACAGCAGGTGGCATCCTGTCGTACAGGATGGGGCAGAGTGGATGGCAAAGGAGTGGCAGCAAAGGTCGGATACTCCAGTTAACCCAGCAGAAATGCTATCATTGTTGAAAAGATATCCTGGCAGTGCACATGCAGCTTTCTTGTGGGAGGGTTTTCGTTTTGGTTTTTGCATACCTTACATGGATGCCTGGGCTGGTCAAAAAGCAGACAATCTGTAGTCTTGCTAAGTGATGGAGGAGGCAGCCCAGGCGAAGCTGTGGAAAGAAGTGAGTCAGGGTAGGATGGCAGAGCCATTCCTAATCCATCTGTTGAGGAAACTTTTGGGGTCCCTGCAAGGTGTGGTGAAAAAGAAAGCTACAGTTAAGCTCATACTGATACAACATCTGTCATGGCCTGAAGGGAATTCTGTGAATGAGTTTATTGACTAGGCGGCCTGTACAGTGCAATATGCCTGCATGGGCACTGCCATTCATTTAATGTGGAGGTGCAGGCCAATGAGAAAAGGGGCAAGGCAGATCTCAAATTGGCTTTTCAATTACTGACATTGTCCCCAGATGAGTTCCATTTGTTGGGAATACTGTTTTCAAGTGAACACTGTTGCCAACTGCAATTCCTACGGGATGTTCAGATGTGTGTGCTGTGTTTGAAAAACTTAGCAACTTCCTGGAGTAGGTGGTTTGCCGAGTTGCAGCACCAGAAAAGGCTATTCATTACGTGGACACATTTTCGCTAGTAGGGAGAGCAGAGGTAATGGGAGAGTGTACCAGATTGATGAAGACATTGGCGGTGGTCGCAGATCATTTTAGTATGTCACTGACAGCCGAAGTGAAGAGCTGGAGTTGACGAATGGTTTAAAAGATCAGCTATTGCAGCGATGGAAGTGTGAGCTGTGACTGGTGCAAAAGGTGTTGAGTACTTTGAATTTTGCATGTAGGTTGTTGGCCCTGAGGCATGCATGTTGCAGTAACAGTGCATTTGTGATACAGGGCTGTAAAGCCACTACACTGGATTAGTTTGTCCAGCCAAGTGAAGAATAACAAGTTTGGTGTGGTATTGTTTTTATGGGTCTTAACAAAGTGGCCATGTGACTGCAAAATTTTCCAATGACGTGGACCGTGGAGATTTTGTTGATGCCACAGAATGGTGTGCTTTTGGATATTCTTGAATGGGCATTGGTGTACAAAGAGCCGTCCACAATCTTGGAAGGCAAGGGCCATGGTATTGCTTCTTTGGAATTTTTTCTGTTGCTATTGGCAGTACGTCTGTGCGGTTATGAGTGGAGGAAGAGATGGGTGGCGTTTGTGTCTGACATTACAGCAATAGTGCAGGTGGTGAATAGAATGAATGCATTTTATGATCAGGTGTTGAAAACTGTGAGAATTGATCTAGCTATGCTTGGAGAAGAGCATATTATTTCAAGCTAAGCACATTGTAGGTCCGGACAAAGGAGTAGCTGGTGCAGTTTCTCGTTTACAGTGGGAGAGGTTCTGTGCTTTGGCCAGAGTGCTGTGAGGAAAGGTCTTCATGTTCCAGAAGACTTGTGAGACATCGGGATGTAAAAGCTTATATACTTGTGATATATTCACTGTAGGAGCCCAAAAGGAACATGTACCTACTGGGTTGCACAGAGTTCAAAGCATTGGCTGCCAGTAGGCATGGCTGTGACAGGGAGAGGTTGAGATGCGAGGACATGCTAGAATTTACTTTGGTTCAAATAGAGAGGGGTTTATGCGATTACCATGGAAGCTAGTTGGCTGGTATTACTTTCTGTAGGATGATGCAATGGGGGTATGACCCATGCAGAGTTGAGCTGGGTGGAAGGGTGTCAGATGGCTGTTCCCCATTACAATGCAGGGTGCCCAATGTAAGGCATTCCATTTTGATTGGGAGTCAAAGGGAAACAGTCAATTCAGAGCGCTCTTCAGATTGATGTTCTTCTGCATCTTTAGGGGTTCAGAGTTTGTAAGTGGGAAAAGTAGTTTGGGGTTTGTGTTGGCAAACTGGTTTGACAAACAAGGGATTGTGAAGTGCGTTTCAGTAGGTCTAAGACTGACCAGAAGGTTAAGGGGGCAGTGGTGTACTTAAAACGTTAGGGTGAAGAATGGATTTGCCTTTGGTTGAAGTTGCATACCTTTTTTGGAGTGAAAGGGCTGGGGTGAGGGCCCCATTTTCTTGCATGAGAACGGTTCTGCAGTAAGATTGCACAAGTGCTGGGAGTGTTGAGAAGATGCTAATGGGCATTGGGTTTGAGGCACTGGACTCATTTTGGTTAAGGGCAGCTATGGAGGATTTCTGGCTGGGGAAGCGGGAAGACAGCCTGAAGGGTTTGGGTAGGTGGAGGAGCAGGCAGTTGTTCGTGGCGGTATGTTCGGCAAGCAATGAACTAACGGTTGTTGCTTCATTGGAAGGTGCTCCTCGTGCAGAGTCTCACCGATGGGATATATGAATATGTGGGCACTCCGTGGAGAAGTAGGCATGGGGCAGGCCGATAGGCAATTTGGAGACACCCAGCTGGGGCTGGACAAAGATGGTGCCAAGTTGCATTGATTTGGCGTTGGTGGAATGTGTTGGAACTACTGATGCCAGCCTTGTGGGAGTACAAGGCAAAATGGGGCAAGACTGAAGTTTTGGTCATTCATCTCGGGGAGTATTTTAGGGTACAATTCACTGGGCTGTATTTGCTGAAGTGGGACATGAAAATGCTGATGTTCAGCTGGGTTTCCAAAGATATTTTCTGAACTAGGAAGTTCCCTATGAGGGCGTGGTGAGACGTGCAATGGCCAACTGCAATAAAAAGAGCCAGGAAGGAGCTGAATAGACACATGACTGGGTTCTGCATGGTGAAAGAGGTGCTAGTGATAGTGCATCAGAGCATTCTTTTTGAGTCCCAGCTTTTGTTCATGCACGCAGGCATGTCTGAGTGCTCTTGTCTAAGAAGGGCAGTAATCTGTATTTAGAAGGGGTAACAGGGTCACTGGAAGGGGTTATGAAAGACTGAAAGAAGCTCTGGGTTAGAGGACAGAAATTACACCTCAGGCATAAGGTCTTTCTGGTCACAGAGCGAGGCAATCTTTTCAGCTGATGGGGGGGAAAGATGTGGGGAGGTGCAAGAACAAGCAAAGAACAAATAAGGCAAGATTTGGGGCAAGGAGGATGGCTTAGTCGAATCTCAACAAGATGGTTATTGAGGGTTCTAGTGCAAGGACCACAAGAACTCATGGGATCTCAAAGGTTGTGTTCAGTTCAAAAGTGTTTGGGAGATGAGGTGTTGGGGGGTGGGAGTTACTTAGGGGAGGCTGGTTGGTTTAGTTCCTTTTGTTAGCCCAGTTGACATGATAGCTTGTGCAGCTCATCCGATGGGCTAGGTAGCCTGCTTGCCAGTTGTAAAGAAAGCAGCTTTCTGCACTCAAAAAGAAGTAGGTGGTATTAGCATTTCCTCCCAATTGTGCAGCTCAGCTAGCATAGGTACAGACAAACGTATTTGCTTTGCTAATGCTTTCCATGCCCTTTTAAATGACAGGTGATGCATAGTTAAAAACTACATAATATTTTGTGGCAGTCGTATTTCCTATTTTGTCATTTTTGCACACCCTAAACATTTGGGTGAAAGGTTTCACTTTATTAGCCCCGGTTTAGCGCCTGAATACAGCAATCAACACCTACAAGATGACCAGTTCGCAAACCCCAGGACTACATGTGGTGTTTTTTTTAGTAACATTTAGTTCCAAATCCCAGGATTACATGTGGTGGCTTTATAGGGTAATATTCAGATCTGTCTGAGTTATAGATATTTTTTTGGTTGAAATCTGCTTCTACCAATAATATAACCAATCGTGCAAAAGATGGCAGTTTATGTGACAAGTGGGATGATCCCATAATTGTATGGAAAACAGCAGACACAGAGCTGAATAATTCCAGATGCCCTGTGTGTGATATACAAGTACAGGATCAGACGGAGTGTCGGTCCGCCGCAACTTGCGCTACAGGAGGTTAAGTCGGACGCGACGCCACTGAGCATCCCGGCTTTCGGGAGTGTTTGGTTCCATTCCGACCATCTTTTTCTGGTCCCTTTTCAGAGGAACCCAGTTACGGTTGGTGTAATTTGGTGAGGATATGGTTATTTACTTCAAGACACCAATATGAACTGCCCCTCAGTGAGTTGTTTTTACGTCCTGAAAATGCCATGATCTTGGACACACTAGAGGGCATGAAACATGTTGACCAACATCCTTACTTAAATACTTGATGAGATTACTAGATCCTCCTCTTGCAAGTATAGTATATTTTTAATCATGACATGGAACCCGCTATTTATAGTTGGTTCAGTTGGTTCCCGTAGTCATTTTTAGTCACAACAACCCCACACTCTGCTCACTTCTGTATATACACCTCACATACCACACACACACGATTCATCATCGGCCAAGATCACAGATAAAAGATCTCCGGCAAAGAGCTCCCCTGTGGGGCCCACTGGGCATTGCAGCGCCGGCCCAACGAGGAGCTGCCAGATGATGAAGCATGACATCCTTCGGGGTGTTTGAGGGACCTTGCTCCTTATAGGAGCACTCCCCTTGGTTAGGACTTTACCTCCCTCCCTCTCTCTTGCAGTAGCAGCACACCTCTTGCTTTCAAAATACAAGTATTAACCCCTTCCCTGCTCATGACGGAACCGTTCCGTCATGAGCCACGGTTGGCGTGTGCTCATGACGGAACGGTTCCGTCATGACAATCCTGTTGGCGGCCGCTCCGCCTGCGCGGCGCTGTTTCCCCGCCTGTGCGAGGGGACAACGCAAATGGGCGGAGTCATGACGGAACCGTTCCGTCATGAGCACAGCTCAACTGTGGCTCATGACGGAGCGGCTCCGTCATGAGCACAGGCCCGCCGCGCTGCCCCCCTGCCCCCCCCAGCGCTGCAGCGGAATGTCCGCAGCAGCGAAGGGGTTAAGAACATGGTCACTTCAGAGTGTGTGCAATAGAGAGGCACAGTTAAACATGCACCATCGGTGGTGCACTCAACAGATGGTGGTATTACCATGACCTGGATGTTTATATTGAGAGACTAATACGTGGTTAAATCCTCAGGATGTCCGTTTCGGTGGGCAAAGACGCCTGCCAGAAAATAAAGAACTATTTGCAGCCCAAAGCATGCCGAATGTGTGTGTAATGGCAGCCAGGAGTTAGCAAGTAGCCAA
Organism: Triturus cristatus; assembly: GCF_964204655.1. Classification (NCBI taxonomy): domain Eukaryota; kingdom Metazoa; phylum Chordata; class Amphibia; order Caudata; family Salamandridae; genus Triturus; species Triturus cristatus. The sequence goes on along the minus strand of NC_140590.1, from coordinate 1,428,178,652 downwards.
TTATGTAGAAATGAATGGGCATTGAGCCTTGTTTAGTACTTGTTCCTTCACTTCTGGGGATGCATTTATGTATCTTGATGTTTTTAAAGAACTGGTTGGCATTTTGGCAACAAATCTGAAAAGCAGATTACATAGTGAGAGAGAAGAACATAGCATATCCGTGAAAAGGTAGTAAGCACGTCCTTGGCGTCCAACAGGAGGGAGGAGAAGGTTGTTAATCGGAGGTGGTTCAGCTCTGCTCTGAGTTGGGTATTTAAGATGTTCCACAAACTGGGAGCCATCACTCCCAGAGACCAGACCTCCTTTTTCTGCCAGCTCACATTGTAGCTGCAGATGCCTTGATGCTGGCCAAAGGTTCAGGTAGGGATGGCGCGTGATGGCTCCATTTGCATATATGTCTGGCCTCTGTTCCTGTAGGCCTTACAGCTCATACAGAAAAACTTGCATTTGATCCCAATATCCACTGGGAGCCAGAGGAGTGCTTTCAGAGCTGGTTTAGCTTGATCATACTTTCCTAACTTCAGGCATGCATGTGGCAGCTTGATTCAAGTCTGGCTAATATATTTTTATCCACTTTATTTAGCAGTAGTCTATTTATCCCATGACAGGGCATGTGGGTAGTTTGTAGGATTGTGAGAATTGTTTTATTCCATTTGTTGCTTGGGTCACATGGCCCCTAAGAGCCAGGTGAACTAATGTCTTGGAGTAGTCAGGGTGTGAAAGGAGGGCTATTTGACCCAGCTTTTGCTGTCAGTTATCCATTTCCTCCCTTTTTAACAGTACTAGGGTTCGTGGCAGACATTACAGCTTCAACTGTTGCACAATTGGGAAACTGTTTCACAGATGACCTTGGAGCAGTTCCTGACATTGCAAAAAACTGGAAGAAATGCACACGCTACCTTACATATTCTATATTTTAGTTTTGTATGTGTTCCTTCTATTGTACATGCCCAGAGGGTGTGACTTCTCTATTTTAGTGTGTTTCGTTTTTAAGTTTATTTATATTGTGTTTGTAAGGTTTAGTTTTGATTGAGGATTTATAATGCTTATAATGATATATTTTATGTAGTTCACTGTTTGCAACTGAATGACATTGAGACTGTTTCATTGGGCCCAATAAAAAAAAGTCATAGTATAGACTAGAAATTTACTTCTGTTGATTTAATCAATAATTTGGAGAGAATTTCTGTTTTTCCGTTTTTTTATTTGAGAAACATTACCAAAAGTACTCCTGGAAAGCTGCGACAGGCTCCCATGAGTACACTGGGAAAATGTTTGTGAATTTCAATTACTTCATTCAATTATGTATTTATTTAATATTTTGTAAGGAGTCAGTTTGTGATGTGGAGGCACTTCGAAGCACTAGCTATATAGAATCCAACAAGCTCTTTAGTAAATCAGAATACCTTCATACCTGGTAAAGCCATTGGAAATGATTTCAGGAGCTGGTGTAGGCATCCAGCTCCTGGATTTGGGAGAACTTTAACTGGATTCTGCATACCCCCTGTCCCATGTTAGGGTGGGGTGGGAAGTTCCAGTGGCCTCTGGGGGAGAGTGAAAGACACCTCTTCGAATAGGCTTGTTTTCAGTTATTTCTTTATTGTCTCTAGACTTGGTTGTTTTCGAATGAAGCGGTTCAGTCTATTCTAGAGCTGGGCATCCATCACTGGCATCCATCAACCTCTGCGAGACCCGCAGTTCATTCTGACCCGAGAGGTCCTACTTGGCTTGCTTAGATATCGTGGTTTGACTTGGGTTCTATTTCGGGAACAGAGTCTAAGAAGTCGATTTATCAAAATGCCATGGAACGTAACGCAGCAAGACAGCTTGAGATATGATTCATTCCTTTTACTCTGTACCCGTGCTGGCGAGGCAACCCAGACACCCTTGTACCATGGTGCCAGAGTGCCCGGGTTACAGACACCTTCCAGTACAAATGCAGTTTTTAAGAGGCATTATGGGGCATATTTACAAGCCGGCGATAAAAAATTATCGCCGCTTTTGCGGCCGTTTTCGGCCGAAAAGCGGCGATAATTTTATCGCCTAATTAGTAAGGCCACGCTAACGCGTGAAACCTTGCTGTGGCGTGGGGATTCTTTACGCCCAGCTTTGCATCTCTAATGAGATGCAAAGTGAGCGTTCCTGACCTAACATGACAGGAGAAATGTCGCTAAGCGACATTTCTCCTATCATCAAGCCCCACGCTATAAAGCATAGCGTCAGGAAAAGTAGCGATAACCCCTGTTATCGCTACTTTCCTTACGCCTGCTTCAGGACTGACTTAGCCATGATATCCTATGGAGGGTGGATATCATGGCTAAAGTTTGTGAGTCTCTATCAGCAAGCTAACGCCACATTGCATGAGATTATCGCTGGGTTTTCAGCGATAATCTCACGTTAGGCAGTTAGCGTGAGGATTTTTATCGCTGAGGAAATAAGCGTTGCTAATATCACGCTATCTCAGCGATAAAAATCCACGTTACCCGGCGATAATTATCCTCACGCTAAGAGCGCTGAGCGATAATTATCGCCGGGTGTTGCTGATATGCCATTATCTTCTTCCTATGTATGCTGCAGAATGTACCACACGTAGAAAGAGGAGATAGCGAGGAGAAATTAAGGTATTTCTCCTCATTAAGCCTCTGTTATTGCATCAAAGTCCATGGGTAGATGCTTGGGAATGCCTATGGAACTCCTCCACAATGCAGAGTAATGAAAGATATTGATTTGCGCTACCTTGCGTTACTCTGGAATTAACAAGCCACGCAGAGCCACGCAAGGTGACTTTGAGTAGCTTAGTCAGTGGCGTAACGAAAGCTCAGGGAGCCCCCCTGCAAGGTACATGGAGGGGCCCCACTCCGGATTTAATCCGGAGCTCTAAGGCCTTATTACTGGGCTGAGGGGCCCCACTGCAGCTCGGGGGCTCCACCGCACCGTGGGGGATGCGGGGGCCTGTGTTACGCCCCTGAGTTTAGTAAGTCTCTCTTAAGCCCTTGCCTTCCCTTGCCGTGCTTTGTGTGATGCAAGTAAATCTGGCCCTTTGTACCGTGGCCTTTTCATGCTTTAAAAACGATGCAGAGCATTTTCAAAGTTAATCTTTGAGCCGTGGGTCGCCAAAGGATAGTCTACGTGCCCGTGTGATTCGGTTTAAGATTTAGTCTTCCTGCTAAGTTTCGAAGTCTCTGTTGTTTGGTGATCTCTTTCTTTGGGCACCAGACTGAAATGTCAATGTGAAGGCATTGCTACATTTTTTATCAGGTTAAGACTGTAACAGAAAATAGGCCCTAAAACACACGAGGCCCCCTGTAGCAAATACGATAGACAGTAAACGGCAACACATTTGCAAATTGGGGTCGTTTTTTTCTTGTAAAGACAAGCTCTGTAGGTGTTTTACAAGGTATGGGAGATGGCATGCATTTGTGCTTACTGCAGGCAATGATTGTGGTAATATCAAAGAAAAAAAAAGTGAGAAACAGCCCTTCCATCCATGAACTAGAGCCACAAAAAGTTTTTAAAAAACAAAACACACATGATCTGTCAGACCAGCCCGTCTGGTACAGCCAGATTGCCCTATATTCCAGTCCGATACTGTTTGTAAATATATACTCAGTAGAAGTATCCATAGGGAAATTTCTGGCACCAGTGCAATTGCACTTTGTAACTTTTTTTTACATTTAGAAAATATTTTTCCTTCCCATCCCCATGCTAGAGACTGATTTACTTTTGCTCTTGACATGGTTAAGTTACTGGCATTTTTCATGGTGACATTGACCAGGTAGGAGTTTGTGAATACCCACAAAGCTGTGTGTGGGTGTTCCAAAACATTCAAGGTGTACATGACCTGGAACACCTACTCCTTAGCCCTGCTAAAAGAATTACTCACATGAAAATACCTGTGTGAGTAAATCATTTTACTTGTGTAAAATAATACTTGATTAATCACAAACCTGGCTTTACATTAGTATCACTTTAAAGTAATTGTGTTAATTATATGTCTATCTTTTCTTTTCTTTTTCTTCAAGTAGTATGACTACTATGGGGCAGATTTATAACGGACTTGCGCCACTTTTACGCCGACGTTGCGACGCAGCGGCGGCGTAAACCCTGCGCCATGTTGCGCCCCATTTACAACGTGACGCATCTAGGGAGATGCGTCACATTGTAAAGCTTGCGCCACATGTGGGCGTACCTGCGCAGGGGGGGGCGTTCCGGCGCAGGAACACCTCCGAAAAGTGGCTGAGTGAAATCTACAAGATTTTACTCAGTCACTTTTCCGGCCATGCTGCGTCAAAACCCTGCGCCTGCTTGAAGCAGGCGTAAGGATTGACGCAGCATTGTAACAATAGGGCACCCCCGAGCCTTGCTGGAGCTGCGTCGCACTTGCGACGCAACTCCAGCAATGCGCCAACCTTCTGCCATCAGATGCGTCACGCATCTGTTTATCCTTGCGCCACGATGCGCTGCATTGTAAATGCGGCGCATCTATTGTGGCGCAAGGGTAAACTTTCGTGACGCATCTTTCCTGGCGCATCACTGCTGATTTGCAGGGATGCGCCAGGAAACATAAATCTGCCCCTATATATTTTCCTCCTCCTTCTACTACTACCATATGCTACATAATGAAGTGTTCCGGTGTATTGCATCAATAGGCTGCATAGGAATATGGCATAGATCTACAATTTTAACTCATACGGGAGTAGGAGCTCATATTGCACTCTCCTCTGCAATGAAATACTCAAAGCTACACCTCACATTGTACCTGGCTTTGAAATGAGGCTTCATTAGGGATTTTGACACTTTATGCCAAATAACATTTAAACTCCCCTTCCTTGTCAATGAACCAGTTAATAATGTGTTGAATCAATAAACCAACCATATGTGCTGGTTACTGGAGAAATCTGGTGCCCCACTGAAGGTGGCCACATTGGCAGCTTGCTAATGCCACTTTAATATACTGCTGGGCCTCTACTGGCACCACTGCAAACAACCTTTGATGGAGTTAATGAGTAATTCCCTATCTCGCTACAAAGTGCATAGTCCCTTTCCAAGACTTACAAGCCAGATGACCAGGGAACGACATTGTAAAATTGAGCTAATTGAGGTGGCTCTATTCACATTTTATGGAGGGTATAGACTCAGTGTCTGACACAGTGCTGGTAGATGATTGACCATACTATCTGTCAAAGTAAAGTTTTTAATGATGGTCCGAGTGTAGCCATTGCACTTTGGAGTTAGGGTGGTGCTGAACATACACCAGTTAAAGAACTCTTTCAATGGTAGATCTCCAACCTGCGTGAAATGCTAAACAACGATTTTTATTTTTGTAGTTATGAAGTTATTTGTAATTGCAAAATACATTTAAAAAAGTCAAATAGTTCTTCAAATTTATGATTTTTCAAACTATATATGTTGAACATTGCCTAGTCTGACCTTGGAAAATCAACGTTTACTTTATCTGTTTCTTTATCGTGTAGATTCATGGATTATTAAAGTTATGATACCGTTTTGCTCAAGAAAGGAAAAAGTTAGGACTTGTAAATGTCTTACTCCGCAATGATTGCCTACCAGTAACATTTATCACTCTTGGTTCTGTTCTGCCTTCATTCTTGTATGTGATATGATTTACCTACCTACCATTCATGTGATTTTCTGCTTCCGGCAAATGCTTGGAAATATCTGGAGGACTGTTGTGTAGGTCCTGTGCTTTATGGCACCAAACATGGTGGTCAACCGTCTTACTAGCGCCCCCAGTGCACACTTTATGTGATATAGTCTTGGGCCCTTAGTCAGTGCTCCCAGGCTCACTGTATATAAAATGGCCATTGGTCTGAAGTTAGTAGACAAAGAGCTCACATTATGTGATATATCTCACTCTGGCTTAATTTAGCATTCTCAGTGCTAAATGTATGTGATACAGCTCACAGAGTCTTACCTCAGTGCTCACAGTGCTCACATTATGTGATACAGCTCAGAGTGTCTGAACTCAGTGTTCACGTTATGTGATATAGCTCACAGAATCTTAACATAGTGCTCACATTATGTGATACAGCTCAGTGTCCTAACTCAGCGCTCACAGTGTTCACATTATGTGATACAGCTCTCAGTGATTCCAAAAGGAGGGACAATGGGGCTAGTTTAACGAGGTCCAGCATACGCGCCCCCATAAGGTAGTGTGCAAGAAGGGTATGGAGTTCGTCTGGAGACAAGGGTGAGAGCAGGAAGAAATAAGAAGTGGGGTTTAGGGAAAAAAGGGGAGAAAAGGGGAATTCGCCTTTTCGGAACTAGAGCTCTCACACACCTAGCAAGCTAGGTGTCATGCTTCATCATATGAGCCTGCCTCTCGTCAGGTTGGCGCTGCAAAACCTGACAGGCACCCAGTACGGGGCTCTTTAGCGGGGATCGAGAGTAGGGCACATACAGCTAGATACATAGCCTCTAGTTCACTGCCACTCTCTATATTTTAATCAGGTGGTTTACCTTTTGAATAAATAACTGTTAGGACTAACTGACCTGTTTTAATCACTGTCCCCTACATCTACACCTACTAGGCCCCTCACCCCCACTGCACCCTACGGCAGGAACAAAAGATGTGCAAGGTGGCATTAACGCTGCATTGTAAATAAGGCGAAGCCCATAGCGCCACAGGAACGTCGTAAGTGATGTTCCTGTGGTGATAGGGGCTTGTAAATATGTCCCACAGTGTCTTAACTCAGTGCTCACATTATGCGATTCAGCTCAGTACCTTACCTCAGTGGTCACGGTGTTCAAATTATGTGATACAGCTCACAGTGTCTTAACTCAGCGCTCACAATGCTCCCATTATGTGATGCAGCTCACAGTGTCTTAACTCAGCGGTCACAGTGCTCACATTATGTGACACAGCTCAGTGTCTTAACTCAGTGCTCACAGTGCTCACATTATGTGACACAGCTCAGTGTCTTAACTCAGTGCTCACAGTGCTCACATAATGTGATACAGCTCATAGTGTCTTAACTCAGTCTTACCTCAGTGCTCACAGTGCTCACATTAGGTGACACAGCTCAGTGTCTTAACTCAGTGCTCACAGTGCTCACATTATGTGATACAGCTCACAGTGTCTTAACTCAGCGGCCACAGTGCTCACATTATGTGACACAGCTCAGTGTCTTAACTCAGTGCTCACAGTGCTCACATTATGTGATACAGCTCAGTGTCTTAGCTCAGTGCTCACATTGTGTGATACAGCTCACAGTGTCTTAACTCAGTGCTCACAGTGCTCACATTAAGTGACACAGCACAGTGTCTTAACTCAGTGCTCACAGTGCTCACATTATTTGATACAGCTCACAGTGTCTTAACTCAGCGGTCACAGTGCTCACATTATGTGATACAGCGCACAGTATCTTAACTCAGTCTTAACTCAGTGCTCACAGTGCTCACATTATGTGACAAAGCTCAGTGTCTTAACTCAGTGCTCACAGTGCTCACATTATGTGATACAGCTCACAGTGTCTTAACTCAGCAGTCACAGTGCTCACATTATGTGATACAGCTCGCAGTGTCTTAACTCAGCACTCACAGTGCTCCCATTACGTGATACAGCTCACAGTGTCTTAACTCAGTGCTCACAGTTCTCACATTATCTGATGCAGCTCACAATGTCTTAACTCAGTGCTCACAGTGCTTACATTATGTGACACACCCCAGTGTCTTAAGTCAGTACTCACATTATCTGATACAGCTCACAGTGTCTTAACTCAGCGGTCACAGTGCTCACATTATGTGATACAGCTCACAGTGTCTTAACTCAGCGGTCACAGTGCTCACATTATGTGATACAGCTCACAGCGTCCTAACTCAGGGCTCACAGTGCTCACATTATGTGACAAAGCTCAGTGTCTTAACTCAGTGATCCTGGTGCTCACATTATGTGATACAGCTCACGGTGCCTTAATTTAGCGCTCCAAGTGTTCACTTTAGGTGGTATGGCTCATTGTGTATTAAATAATCCCTTGCAGTGCTTGCTTTATGTGACACTTTTCCTTACACCTCGGATGATTGGACGGACATGATTTGGAATGCTGTTAGCACACTGTTGATTGGTTTGAAAATGTGCTATTTGTAATTCAAACCTGGGGAACTGCTTACAGCATTGTTTTGCAATGGCAACCATTTAAACAACTTGTGTGTGATGGCACTCTCATTTCCGAGTTGAATTGGCCGTAAAGCCTTTGCGTGCTATATGGTATGCAGCTTTCAAATATCATTTTTGTGAAAAGCACCGAATTCCGTATATTTCCAATTTTTAAATCTGGTGGGGCGCTCCGGTCCGCTCCTATCCTAAAAAGTCTCTGGGTGATTCGTGAAGTGGGGGCCGAGAAAAAAGGGGGGTCCCAAAACGTGTTTTCCCCATGCACTTTTCCGTAGGAACCGTTAATCGCAGCTGCAGCCCGAACTGCTGAACGGAATTACACAAAATTTGGCAAAGAGGTAGTCCTTGGTTCACACTTGTGCCTTTTGGTTAAATGGTGTAAATCCGTTCAGTAGTTGCTGAGAAAATCAAAAGTAAAATCATAGATATATCTGGGCGGAGCCTAACCACACTTCTCATCATGAGATCTGATTGGCTGTCAGCACTTCATCCAAGAAGTGTTGGCAGCCATCTTGGTAATAGAAGGTTTTAAGACTTTAGTTACATTATAAATCATTTGTTGATGTTACCATACTCATTTTAGGAATTGTGGTGTGTTCTAAGGTGATTTTACCATGTGAAAAAGCCTTCTGCTGGGATATCACGAATCATGTTTGAGAGAAAACTATTTTCTCATGCTTTTCCCACAGAGGTTTGGAAGGTGATCTATAAGCTAAACTGAGAGCATATTTTCTGTAAATTCACATTATCTTTCTCAGTCATGTGAGAATGAAGTCTGACATTCTCAGTAAAACATGTACATCCAACAAGGGCAGAGACTGTCAGTTGATTCCTTTGTGCTCTACTGCAGCTTCCCAGAGTGTTCTAAAGAACAACTAGAGCGCTAACAGTCTTACTTATGACAAACGTATGGCACACCTGCAGCCATCTTGATTGGAATAAAGTGGTAACACTTAAAACATTTCATTTGCAAAGAAACAAAATGAGGGGGTTCATTTTGTCATAGAAATTATGATTAGTGCTGCAGAAAGAAAAATTAGGGCACATTTCGACTTCTCAAATCCTCTTCTATTTCATTAAAAAAATTCTGACATGCAGACTGAAACATGCACTTTGAATACCAGCAGCAGACTTCCCTGGTGAGCAGTAGCTTTACTACAGTAATCTAATGAGCAACTAGAGTGCTAACATTCAGAATTTATGGCAAATGTGTGACACATCTGAATTCCTTCTTGATGGAACCAAAGTAAACAAGCATTGAAAATGCAATAGGTCTCGCCCTCGTTTAAGTTAAAGCAATTCTGTTTGTAATTAGGTGGCTTTTTAGCTTTGCTTTTATTAGTGTTTTTCAAACTTTCATGTACATAACATGCATATGTATGCATATATGTATATGTATGCATGCATTTATATTTGTATTTATATAGATATGCAGATTATATATATCTTTATATCTGTATGTATATATATATTATCTACTGGCGGTCGCCAGTAGATAGTTATAGTTACAACCTAGTTTCCATATGAAATCTCAAAATTCTATTTTGAATAACTTTGGCACCGGTTGACGAATCCTCGCAAAATCTTCAAAACTAATGGGGCGCTCCGCTCAGCCCCTACCCTGAAAGTCTCGGGGTGATTCATCAAGCGGGGGCCGAGAAAAAGGGGGGGTCCCAAAACGCGTTTTCCCCATGCATTTTTCCATAGGACCTTTAGTCGCAGCTACAGCCCGAACGGCTGAACAGAATTACGTGAAATTTGGCAGAGAGGTAGCCATAAGGTCAAGGAAGTGCCTTTTGCAGGTCTGGTGTAAATCTGTTCAGTATTTCCTGAGAAAATAGCATTTAAAAACATATCAATATCTATATGCGCGCACCGTGCGCGCACTGCGTGCGCACCCTGCCGTGCGCGAGCGCAATTCTGATTGGTTGTTAGATGTCGGTAAACATTCGAATCGGTCGAAACCAGGAAGTGTCGGCCGCCATTTTGTCTCTCGCAGTCTAAGGGGGTGAAAAAAAAAGGTGGAGAACGTGAAAAGGGGGCAGAGTGGACAGTTCCTGACCCCCTAGCCTTGGTGAGGGGGTCACAGGAGGACCCCCAAGGGAGAAAATAAATTATTTTTTTTTAAATCGCGAGGTGCGCACACCGCGCGTGCACGGCACGCACTGCGAACCGGGGGTGCTCGGTGCGCGCAGCCTACCAAGCGCCCACAGCGCGTGCAGGTGAAGCCCACCGTGCGCGCAGGGTGCGCGCACCTCGTGATTTAAAAAAAAATAAAAAATCACGGTGCGCGCACGGTGAAAAACCTGAAAGAAAAATAATTAATGAATACATAACTTAGCATTTAAAAAAATGTACAAATTCACTGAAAAAAACATAGGTTTCACACACGTTATAGTTACGAATTAGCATTTAAAAAACCTTGCAAATTCACTTAAAAAACCATAGGTTTCCCACATGTTATAGTTAGCTGGACATTTCACTCGTAAAAAACCAATGAAATTCCCCCGTTATAGTTAGTGCAGGCAACTATAACTCACGCGACCGCAATCCTCTGCTGATGACGTCAGATATTACATCACTGATGACATATGTGTCTTTATGAAAAATAAATATTTGTAATATATGTATAGCTAAAGATTAATGGAAGAAGACATGGGTAAATAAGTGTCTAAATACAGTGATGTAATATCTGACGTCATCAGCAGAGGATTGCGGTCGCGTGAGTTATAATTGCCTGCACTAACTATAACGGGGGAATTTCATTGGTTTTTTACGAGTGAAATGTCCAGCTAACTATAACATGTGTGAAACCTATGGTTTTTTAAGTGAATATATATATAAATACACATACATATATATAATTGCATATGCATATATATGCATATATATATGTGCATATGTGTGCGTGTAGAGAGAAGTAGAGAGAGGTAGAGGGGTAGAGGTGTAGAGGTAGAGGTGTAGAGGTAGAGAGGTAGAGGTAGAGAGGTAGATGTAGAGAGGTACAGGTGTAGAGAGGTAGAGAGGTAGAGGTGTAGCGAGGTAGAGAGTAGTAGAGAGAGAGGTAGAGAGTGAGTAGTAGAGAGAGTAGCAGAGAGTGAGTAGTAGAGAGTAGTAGAGTGAGTAGTAGAGAGTGAGTAGTAGAGAGTAGTAGAGAGTGAGTAGTAGAGTGAGTAGTAGAGAGTAGTAGAGAGTGAGTAGTAGAGAGTAGTAGAGAGTGAGCAGTAGAGAGTGAGAAGTAGTGAGTGAGTAGCAGAGAGTGACTAGTAGAGAGTAGTAGAGAGTGAGTAGTAGAGTGAGTAGTAGAGAGTAGTAGAGAGAGAGTAGTAGAGAGTGAGTAGTAGAGAGTAGTAGAGAGTGAGCAGTAGAGAGTGAGTAGTAGTGAGTGAGTAGCAGAGAGTGAGTAGTAGAGAGCAGTAGTGAGTAGTAGATAGTAGTAGAGAGTAGTAGAGAGAGAGTAGTAGAAAGTGAGTAGTAGAGAGTTGTGGAGAGTGAGTTGTAGAGTGTGAGTAGTAGAGAGAGAAGTAGAGAGTGAGTAGTAGAGAGTAGTAGAGAGTAAGTAGTAGAGAATGAGCAGTAGAGAGAGAGTTGTAGAGAGTAGTAGAGTAGTAGAGTGAGTAGTAGAGAGAAGTGGAGTAGTAGAGAGTGAGTAGTAGAGTAGTAGAGAGTGAGTAGTAGAGTGAGTAGTAGAGAGTAGTAGAGAGTGAGTAGTAGTGCGAGTAGTAGAGAGTAGTTGAGAGCGAGTAGTAGAGAGCGAGTAGTAGAGAGTGAGTAGTAGAGCATGAGTAGAAGAGAGTGAGTAGTAGAGAGTGAGTACTAGAGAGTAAGTAGTAGAGAGTGAGTAGTAGAGAGTAGTAGAGAGAGAGCAGTAGAGTGTGAGTAGTAGAGAGTAGTAGAGTGAGTATTAGAGAGATAGTAATAGAGAGAGAGTAGTAGAGTAGTAGAGTGTGAGTGGTAGAGAGAAGTAGAGAGTAGTAGAGTGAGTAGTAGAGAGTAGTAGAGAGTAGTAAAGTGAGTAGTAGAGAGTAGAAGAGAGTGAGTAATAGAGAGAGTAGTAGAGTAGTAGAGAGTGAGTAGTAGAGAGTAGTAGAGAGTAATAGAGCAGTAGAGAGTGAGTAGTAGAGAGTTAGTAGTAGAGAGCGAGTAGTAGAGAGTGAGTAGTAGAGAGAGTAGTAGAGAGTGAGTAGTAGAGAGTAGTAGAGTGAGTAGTAGAGAGTGAGTAGTAGAGAGAGTGTAGTAGAGAGTAGTAGAGTAGTAGATAAGGAGTGGTAGAGAGTAGCAGAGTGAGTAGTAGAGAGTGAGTAGTAGAGTGAGTAGTAGAGAGTGAGTAGAGGAGTAGTAGCGAGTGAGTAGTAGAGAGTGAGTAGTAGAGAGAGAGCAGTAGAGAGTGAGTAGTAGAGAGTGAGTAGTAGAGAATAGTAGAGAGTGAGTAGTAGAGAGTAGTAGAGAGTAGTAGAGAGTGAGTAGTAGAGAGTAGTAGAGAGTAGAGAGTGAGTAGGAGAGAGTGAGTAGTAGAGAGAGAGCAGTAGAGAGTAGTAGAGAGTGAGTAGTAGAGAGAGAGTAGTAGAGAGTAGTAGAGAGAGAGTAGTAGAGAGTAGTCAGTCAGTGTCAGTCTGTGTCAATCAGTGTCAGTCAGTCAGTCAGTGTCAGTCAGTCAGTGTCAGTCAGTGTTAGTCAGTCAGTGTCAGTCAGTCAGTGTCAGTCAGTCAGTCAGTCAGTGTCAGTCAGTCAGTCAGTCAGTGTCAGTAAATCAGTGTCAGTCAGTCAGTGTCAGTCAATCAGTGTCAGTCAGTGTCAGTCAGTCAGTGTCACTCAATCAGTGTCAGTCAGAGTCAGTCAATCTGTTTCAGTCAGTGTCAGTCAATCAGTGTCAGTCAGTGTCAGTCAGTCAGTGTCAGTCAACCAGTGTCAGTCAGTGTCAGTCAGTGTCAGTGTCAGTCAATCAGTGTCAGTCAGTGTCAATCAGTCAGTGTCATCTAGAGCAGCTCTGCTGGCCTGGTTCTCTGGCTCTAAAGCAGCTCTGCTGACCTAGTTCTCTCCCTGTAAAGCAGCTCTGCTGACCTGGTTTCTCTGGCTCTACAGCAGGTCTGCTGACCTGGTTCTCTGGCTCTAAAGCAGCTCTGCTGACCCGGTTCTATGGCTCTAAAGCAGTTCTGCTGAGATGGTTCCCTAGCTCTAGAGCAGCTCTGCTGACCTGGTTCTCTCCCTCTAGAGCAGCTCTGCTGACCTGGCCCTCTCCCTCTAAAGCAGCTCTACTGACCTGGTTTCTCTGGCTCTAGAGCAGCTCTGCTGACCTGGTTCTCTGGCTCTAGAGCAGCTCTGCCTACCTGGTTCTAAGGCTCTAGAGCAGCTCGGCTGACCTGGTTCTCTGGCTCTAAAGCAGCTCTGCTTACCTGGTTTGATGGCTCTAAAGCAGATTTGCTGACTTGGTTCTCTGGCTCTAGAGCAGCTCTGTTGACCTGGTTCTCAGGCTCTAAAGCAGCTCTGCTGACCTGATTCTCTGGCTCTAAAACAGCTCTGCTGGCCTGGTTCTCTGGTTCTAAAGCAGCTCTGCTGGCCTGGTTCTCTCCCTCTAAAGCAGCTCTGCTGACCTGGTTTCTCTGGCTCTACAGCAGCTCTGCTGACCTGGTTCTCTGGCTCTAGAGCAGCTCTGCTGACCTGGTTCTTTGACTCTGGAGCAGCTCTGCTGACCTGGTTCTCTGGCTCTAAAGCAGCTCTGCTGACCTGGTTCTCTAGCTCTAAAGCAGCTCTGCTGGCCTGGTTCTCTGGCTCTAAAGCAGCTCTGCTGACCTGGTTCTCTCCCTCTAAAGCAGCTCTGCTGATCTGGTTTCTCTGGCTCTACAGCAGCTCTGCTGACCTGGTTCTCTGGCTCTAGAGCTGCTCTGCTGACCTAGTTCTTAGGCTCTAGAGCAGCTCTGCTGACCTGGTTCTCTCCCTCTAGAGCAGCTCTGCTGACCTGGTCCTCTCCCTCTAAAGCAGCTCTACTGACCTGGTTTCTCTGGCTCTAAAGCAGCTCTGCTGACCTGGTTCTCTGGCTCTAGAGCAGCTCTGCCTACCTGGTTCTTAGGCTCTAGAGCAGCTCTGCTGACCTGGTTCTCTGGCTCTAGAGCAGCTCTGCCTACCTGGTTCTTAGGCTCTAGAGCAGCTCTGCCTACCTGGTTCTTAGGCTCTAGAGCAGCTCTGCTGACCTGGTTCTCTGGCTCTAAAGCAGCTCTGCTTACCTGGTTTGATGGCTCTAAAGCAGATCTGCTGACTTGGTTCTCTGGCTCTAGAGCAGCTCTGCTGACCTGATTCTCAGGCTCTAAAGCAGCTCTGCTGACCTGATTCTCTGGCTCTAAAACAGCTCTGCTGGCCTGGTTCTCTGGTTCTAAAGCAGCTCTGCTGACCTGGTTCTCTCCCTCTAAAGCAGCTCTGCTGACCTGGTTTCTCTGGCTCTACAGCAGCTCTGCTGACCTGGTTCTCTGGCTCTAGAGCAGCTCTGCTCACCTGGTTCTTAGACTCTAGAGCAGCTCTGCTGACCTGGTTCTATGGCTCTAAAGGAGCTCTGCTGACTTGGTTCGCTGGCTCTAGAGAAGCTCTGCTGACCTGGTTCTCTGGCACTAAAGCAGCTCTGCTGACCTGATTCTCTAGCTCTAAAGCAGCTCTGCTGGCCTGGTTCTCTGGCTCTAAAGCAGCTCTGCTGACCTGGTTCTCTCCCTCTAAAGCAGCTCTGCTGATCTGGTTTCTCTGGCTCTACAGCAGCTCTGCTGACCTGGTTCTCTGGCTCTAGCGCTGCTCTGCTGACCTAGTTCTTAGGCTCTAGAGCAGCTCTGCTGACTTGGTTCTCTGGCTCTACAACAGCTCTGCTGGCCTGGTTCTCTGGCTCTAAAGCAGCTCTGCTGACCTGGGTCTCTGGTTCCAGAGGAGCTCTGTTGAAGTGGTTCTTAGGCTCTAGAGCAGCTCTGCTGACCTGGTTCTCTGGCTCTAGAGCAGCTCTGCTGACCTGGTCCCTTGGCTCTAAAGCAGCTCTGCTGGCCTGGTTCTCATGCTCTAAAGCAGCTCTACTGACCTGGTTTCTCTGGCTCTACAGCAGCTCTGCTGACCTGGTTCTATGGCTCTAGAGCAGCTCTCCTGACCTGGTTCTTAGGCTCTAGAGCAGCTCTGCTGACCTGGTTCTCTGGCTCTAAAGCAGCTCTGCAGACCTGGTTCTTTGGCTCTAAAGCAGCTCTGCTGACCTGGTTCTCTGGCTCTAGAGCAGCTCTGCTGACCTGGTTCTCTGGCTCTAAAGCAGCTCTGCTGACCTGGTTCTCTCCCTCTAAATCAGCTCTGTTGACCTGGTTATCTGTCTCCAGAGCAGCTCTGCTGACCTGGTTCTATGGCTCTAAAGCAGCTCTGCTGACCTGGTTCTCTGGCTCTAGAGCATATGTCATCAGGGATGTCACTGACCATGTCATGAATGATGCAATATGTGACATCATCAGCAGTGCATTGCGGGCGCGCGAGTTATAGTTAGCAGAACTAACTATAACGGAGGAATTTCTATGGTTTTGTACGAGTGAAATGGCCAGCTAACTCTAACACCCCTGAAACCTATGTTTTTTTCTGTGAATTTCTAAGGTTTTTTAAATGCTAATTTCTAACTATAACGTCTCTGAAACCTATGTTTTTTTTTCAGTGAATATATATATATATATATATATATATTTTGGGCTGGCTAATCAGGACGTCTTAGAAGCTATATAGATGCTTTTACATTCTATAATTGGTCAACTGAAAACTTCATTGTGCACAATTTAAAATTGCCTTCGAGTACAATAGTAAAATCAGACAAATTCCAAATACACATAGACGTCAGGGATCATTTCCCAATGGGGCCAATTAATTTCAAGTGAGATATAGTGAGCCAAGTATGTATATCCTCTTGAACGTACAATAAAACTTAAAAGCATTTGTTAAGCACCAAGTAAAATAAAATCAGCTCAGATGTAAATGATATACCAACTACGAGTGCTTTGGTTAAATGCTAAATTATATTTAGTGTTGGTTTATCTTAATGTTGACAAATTGTAGCACGTGTTGTGTGTTATATGTTTTTATATTTTAGTGTGGTAGATGGGGTCCATATAAACTTAAATTAGAAAAAAAAGTCAATTTAAAGTTAATATGCTAGTAGTTTCCTTTTGCAGTTTTCTTTTTCACGAGCATCTTGGAAAAATGGTTTCTTTTCACAATGTTCGGTACTTAAAGGAAAACTCGAAAAAAGGAATTGTTTTAGCCCCTGTCGGTCCCCTCGGTCTCCTCTCCCGTCTCTATAGTGGCACAGAACAGTTAGGAGTGCATGGACTTTGGGGAAGGTGACTTTTTCTCAATTGATAACAAGTTTTATCGTTCTCATGCAGTAATTATGTATAAACAGCGCTAAATGGAACCCAACGTGCGCGTGAAAAGAACGTGAAACAAAACCGGAACTTGCTGCAAAGAAAAGCTGAACACATTTCTGGGGTCAGGAGAAATGTAACTGAAACCATGTTGAACAGAAAGTGGAAAGTGACATCTACATGACTAACCAGCTTGGCGCCTCAGGAGCAGATCGTAAAGGGCTGCGCTCTTGAGAGGAAACCTCATCAGCAACAAAGTGAGAAAAAAACTCCCATATTATCGAGAAGAAAATTCTCAGTTAACTTTAGCCAGCAGTTGACTTTTGCTCTCAAAGGAAAATGGCCCGCTGCCTGTGATGTTAGTAAGCAGGGAGGCACAGGAGTTTCCGGGCCTGCTTTAGGGCAGTGCGTCTGGTGCGGCCGCACTGGGCGCTGGCCTGGAGGGGTGGCACTGAGCTCAGGTGGAGGCACTGTGTTTAGCAATAACCTACAATTTAAAAGCAGCTGACGCAGAGTTCCATATGCGTCCAGATTTCAGGCAGCAATAAAAATGTCACGCTAGAGAGGGAGATTGGAGTTTTGTCTAGTGTTAATGTTGACTCACCATAAAGTAGCGCAGAGGGTTAATAAGGCTGCTGCAAATAACAGATCATTATTTAAAGTGGATAGCTGATTGGATTAGTAAAACCAACCTTTACTAGCGCTTAAAAAAAAAAAATGCATGCGAAACAAGGGCTACGGGAGAGGAGGGACCCTTTTGCGGGGTGGTAGTGAGGGAATCTGAGGAGTAGGCCATGGGGGGAGGCACGAAAAAGGATTATTGCAGCTGGCGCCACCAGACTTGTTTGATTCGTATGAGGTTGGGTTTGATTTCCTGTCTATTTCGAGTGTTCATGCAGATATTAATGCAGATATTAATGCTCGCACTGCAATGTGATTCTATTTTCAGTTGGCCGCAAATAACGACCAGTAACCTCATCTTTCAATCACTTTTTCATGTTAAAGCTTATGATCGTAAGCCCCTCTGGCCTGTAAACGGGGATTAACTAGCACCGTCCATTGCCCAGTGCCTTCAGAGTGGTCCTCCTAATAAAGCTTGGACTGACAGATGAGTATCTATGATGTCACATGTAGCCCAAAGGAGGTACCCTCTACCCTAAAGGAGGTTCATAAGCAGCAGTAGAAGTACTGTTACTCCTCTGCATTGTCTTCATGTCATGTCCTCACGAAAGGCGAGTTATCTACTATGCTTTGCGGCACTGCGATCTAATTCACCTTAACAGCAGCCACATGGGCGACACAGGAACTTACCAGTTAGCAGCAAACTACATTAATATGTTTAGTAATCTGTAAATTGTAGCCGATATTGGACTATTGGGTTATAAACTCCCTTTTCAGACAGATCCCTGGACAAAGCTTTTGGACCAACTGAATTCAACAAGCATTTTCAATGCAATAGGTCTCGCATTTCGCGAATTTAAGATATTGGCTTTGTAAACGACAATGCTTTTTAGTTATGTGTTTTTAAAACCAACACAAATATAACAGGCATTGTTATTTATAATGCCGATAGCTCAAACTCTTACAAATGCGAGACCACTTTAATGGTGGCCGTGCCCCTTTCTTTAGACGCTGCTCGCCGTATTCAGGTTACAGTGAGCAGCATCTAAAGAAAGAGCGAGGCCAACATTAAAGTGAAAGCGCGGTATGGGGTGCTTTCACCCAAAAAAAGAAAGAAAGGTTCTGTATCGCGATGGCTAAACTGAAAGCGGAACATGCTGTAAACTAAATAAATAAATAAGCGTTGCCGCTATAGTGAAAGCAGACCGTGCTGTGAATTAAATAAATAAATACGCGCGACCACTATAGTTAAAGCAGCCATGAAGAAAAAATTGTGTTTGACAGAATATCGTTTCCAAAATATCAGTAGACAAAATATTGTGTCAAGAATATCGAGGACGGAGGGGGCGTGGCTTGACGTCGAAGAGGATGACGGCGGACTGATTGAGCTCAGCATCGGAACCCGAGAGGGATCGCTTTCTTGGCTGATGGTAGCGTCCCTGCACTCTCCTGCACCTAAGAGTTCTTTTCGCGAACTCTCTCTCCCTCTCATGATGTCTTCCATTACCCACGGTTCGTCCTTTGGCTGTGTTGGGAGTGCTGTCCCGGTTGCCTGTTCTTTTCCAGCTGCTAACTCACCGCCTCGCGGCCCCCGCTCCGCGGGAGCCGCTCGCAGGCTCAAGACTGTGTCAGGGTCCTGGTTTTTTTGGTCCCCTGTTGTGCATAGGAGCACCAACGCGTCTACTGCAACCACCTCGCAACACACAAGCTCAGAGGCGGGACTGCGAGGACCAGCCTGCTGAGCGGCGCTGATCGGCCGCAGCTGGTCCTCTTCCCGCCCCCTCCACCTGTTTAAAACCTCACGGAGACTGTGCTGCTTGGGTTCGTCCTTTGGCTGTGTTGGGAGTGCTGTCCCGGTTGCCTGTTCTTTTCCAGCTGCTAACTCACCGCCTCGCGGCCCCCGCTCCGCGGGAGCCGCTCGCAGGCTCAAGACTGTTTCAGGGTCCTGGTTTTTTTGGTCCCCTGTTGTGCATAGGAGCACCAACGCGTCTACTGCAACCACCTCGCAACACACAAGCTCAGAGGCGGGACTGCGAGGACCAGCCTGCTGAGCGGCGCTGATCGGCCGCAGCTGGTCCTCTTCCTGCCCCCTCCTGTCACTCCCCTTGATAATCTGCCAAAGCCACGCGCACGCGGGACGCGCGCGGGGCAAGGGCCGGGGCGAAGACCGGGCAAAGAGCGGGCCGTTTGAGGCCGTTCGAGGACATAGAGGACTGGCCTGGCCCACCCCCCTTGGTTTTTGTTATCTGACTCGTCCCTTTTCCACCAGTAAGTACATTGTGGGTACTGCAATTCAAATATATCATGAGTACACGGGGCAGTCGCAGTAAAACTGCAATGGGGCTGAGTAAGCCCAGCGGGACATTGGATGATTTCCTTGTTAAGACTAATCTAGCAATTGATGCTGAAATCACTAAAATGCAGAAGAGGGTGTCAGTTGAGCTTGACGCGGCACGTAGGCTTTCCCAGACCTTTGCTAACTCTAAAAAATCTTCCCTAGGGAAAATCGCGTCTGCTGCATCTCCACAACATGCTTCTTGCCCTCCCCCACTGATAATCCATGCCGATGTTCACCATGCTCCCCCACCTCTTTCCCTTCCATTAGAGTCTATACCCACCTTAACTACTGCGCCCCCCAAAACTTTCGAGGGAATCGTGCCCACTGGACCTGGAACTGCCAGTGTCTTGTCGGATAGCCCTGACCCCCCTGACCTTTCTCCCCCAGTAGCAAAAAATAAAAACAAAGATGGCCCAACTCTAAAAAAGAAAAACAATGCAAGATCTGCTTATGCCCGCAAAAAAGAAAAAATTGCAGTTCTTTAATAATAGGCGAACACTACCCACCACTGGGGAGACCATACGAGCGCCAAATTGGTTAACCATCTAATAGGGGGGGACAGGAACACAGCAATCTTAACGTAGTCCTTGACCCTATTCAAGGGCCTCTCCCCACATATGGTGAGAAACCCAAAGAGGGAGGGCAAAGTGAGCCAGGGAGGGATAGAGACAAGGGGGGTGATGACGAAGATTTTCTTAAGATAGTCTGGGGTACATTAAAACAATTACTGTCACCTCTGGAACTCAGACTCTCTCGTATCGAGAATAATCTCCTCGAGATGGATAAGACCTTAGTCTCCCTGGCCACCCTTAGCCTAAAACAACTGGAAGCAACTTATCCTCATATTGCTGAGAGTACTGCTCAGGAGAATGACGATGGTATTCACCCGGCTCCAGAAACTAACGTTAGTTCCCTTGCCCCTGAAATGCCACCTCCGGTCTTGTCCCTACCCCCATCAAAGCCAACCCCAATACCCAAACCCCGCTCTAAGCCAATCGTTCCCTTTCCCCTAATACCAAAAATCCCAATACCAGTGGCAAAAGGCCCCGAGAACCAGACCGTACCCAACCCTATCCCTAAGGCCGCCCACAAGCCCAATAAGACTAATATCCCCCCTACTGCGCGCATAACCAACCAGTACCATGGCCGCCAGAACTTTCGTGGGGGCTACATTGATCTTCCTCCTGACGCCGGGCCCTACGTCGTCATACTGGCTGGTGTACCACCACTTGAACCGCTTTCTATGGAGACCCAGTGGTCCCTAAAGAATAAGGTGATTCACTGGCTCAACATCAATAGACAGCTCCCCAATACTGTTAGGACTAGGGTTCTAATGGTTAGGAGAGTGCCATGGGTGGGTCGTACCCATAAATCCATCCCTGGAGACTGCATAGTGGTCTCATTTGCAGACCCTCATACAGCCCAGCATATCACTATATGGGATTCACAGGATACTGACCAATCTATTGTCACCAGACCCCTCACCTTTTTCTATCCTCCAAAACAGACTGTTGAGCCACCTGGGGCTTGGTCAATAGCCCACAATCGTAGATGGAAAGGACATGGGGATGGTTGGCAACCCTTTGACAACTGGTGGGAAGGAGCACCCACTATGAACAGGTTTGAATGTCTGGATCAGGTGGATTGACTGGGAATTAGTGTCGCTCCAATCCTTACCAATGCCCAAAATCCCCTAACGGAAACTGTCTCGAGTGAAAAATTAATGCCCATACCCCAAGTTCCAAGCCACATTGGGATAGACCTAAACCCCCCTGAACAGCACCCTCTTACTGCACAGGTCAAACTACAGGCAGACCTTGCACACCTGCAAGTTCGGATAGGCACAACGGGGAATGCAGGGCGACATCCACAGGAAACTAGAAACCCAATGCACTCTCTCCTTTCTTGGAATGTTGCAGGCCTCGGTAGTAAGATCACCCACAAACCTTGGCTGGAGATTGTGCAGAAGTATGGCATCCTATGCCTACAAGAAACCTGGCTTATAGAGGAAGTGCACATGTTGGGCTACCGAACCTTCCATTCCCCAGCTGTGCCATCAGCCCAGGGTCGCAACAAGGGGGGCTTGTGCACATACATATCTAACGTAGGGGATGTAAAAGTTTGCGATTTCCAATCCAATCAGTACTTCCAAATCATACTACTTAAATGGGGCACTTCGCAAAAGGTGATTCTTGTGAATTTTTATAATAATTTGCCAATTAGTGAGGTGGAATCAAATTTGAATATTATGATCCATCATATTCACAAACTGAGAGATCAAGGTTCGGGGGATCACATAATGTTGTGGGTGGGTGACTTCAATTGTTCCGTCTGTCCGTCTTCTGAGCTAGGTTTGTGCGGCCTGTCAGATCTCGGGGAGGACGGTCCTCTGCACTTCTCCCACACCAACATGGGGTCTCTTCTTAACAATGTCATATTTACCTTTGACCTCACCTTTATTACCCAGTCATGCTCCCCCCCGGTTCCCTTTGCCCCAACGTACAATGGAAGAGGTTGTAAATCCACAATCGATTTTGCCTTGATATCACCCACCTATCCTGACTTTATAACCTTCTGGGAAACGGGGGATGACCCCATGAGCGATCATTATCCCATCACCTTCGGGGTAAATCTCATGGAGGGCAAAGTAAAGGAACCTAGTAGGGTTCTATATCCATTTGAGGTTACCCTATCTAAGACCAATGGGTATGTAATTAAATGGGAGAAAATGAACCCAACATCCTTCTTTCAAAACTTCCTATCCTCTTGCTCCACGGACATACTTGCCTGCTTAGAGGAAGATACTGACCCAAAGAGCATCATGGTTGCTTTTTCTAACATTCAGCGCCATATAAAAAATGCACTGACTAGGAACTGCAAAGACAAGGGGAGGCATACTCGTGGGTGGTTTGACTCTAGATGTACACCTACACTGAAAATCTTAAAGAAAGCTTTGTCTGCCGACCCAAAAGATAGAGTTCAAATTCGTCAAGCGAGATACGATTATAAGCTGGAAATTAAACAGCGGAGGGCGAAACTGAAGCAGGAGGCCTGGGAAGCTTTGGGGGAAGCCGCCAGGAATAAGGACAGCAATGCCTTCTGGAAAGTCATAAGATCTGTTTATAACTCAAAAGACAGAGATAATTCTGTAGAAGTGGCTATAACGGCTGAGCTCTGGGTAGAACATTATGGTAATCTTTATTCCAACAACACACAGGGTAATGCCCCGAACCCATGCAAGGTGAATTCACCCCCAGATAGCATAATTCAGGATAACCGCCTAACTGTCTCCCCAGCACCTCCTTACCCTATTGAACTGGTATTTACCACACTAGAAGTGGAAGATGCCCTTAGAGAAAGTCCTTTAGGTAAAGCCCCCGGCCCTGACCACACCCCAGTGGATCTCTATAAATCAGAACCGGACTTCTGGGTTCCCTTGTTAACCAATGTATTAAATATGGGAAATAAATGCGGTTTTATTACCACCTGGTCGGACGCAATCGTAGTCCCCATATTTAAAAAAGGGAATAGGGACGACCCGGCTTGTTACCGTCCAATATCGCTATTGGACGGACTCATGAAAGTTGCTGGCAGGATTGTCCTTAAGAGGATACAACACTGGGAAGAAGAGAAGAAGGTTATCTCGGAGTTCCAATATGGGTTCCGAAAGGGACTAGGGACATTGGAGCAATCCCTAAACTTGTCCCTATTAGTCTCTAAATATACGCAGGCCAAAAAAGGGGACCTATTTGTTACCTTTGTCGACCTCAGCTCCGCATTCGATTGCGTGGACCATGCGATGCTCTGGTCGACACTGGAAGACATCGGGGTGGACTCAGCTATCCTCACATTTATCAAAGAACTATATAGAGAAGCGGGGGCCAGAGTAAGATTTGGGACCCAGGGGCAATGTTCACAAAAATTTGCCATAAACAGAGGGGTGAGGCAAGGCTGCATACTTGCGCCCTTGCTTTTCACATTTTACATAAACTCTATCGCTGAAAGCTTAATAACTCTGTCAAGCGATTATCCGGCTGTTAATGGTAGGCCTGTACCCATTCTTTTATATGCCGATGACGCGGCAATTATGTCTAGGACAAAAGTAGGTTTGCAGAGAGCAGTAAATTAATTTTCATCCTACATGGGTAAAAGAAATTTAAAGGTGAACATTTCCAAAACTTTCTCCATGCCCTGCTCCCAAAAGAACAACAGACCATCATGCTCAATATATTTAGATCAGCAAAAGATTGCCATCACAGACACTTTTTGCTATTTGGGCATTGTGTTTGACAGGTGGGGAAGGTGGAAACACGCAGTGTCAGCTAGGAAACTCGCCTTTAGCCGTGCCATAGGTGCTTTAAGAACCTTTGCAGCCAAAATTGGGGGTAAACCCATTCAAGAAATGTTACAGATCTACCTGGCAAAGTGTATAGCTACGGCCACATATGGCGCAGGTCTCTGGGGTTTCGAGAATGTGTCCTCATTACAAACTTGCGAGAATATTTTCATCTGTTACTTACTAGGTGTGTCCAAAACCACGTCGACTTTTATGACTCACATTGAGACCGGCGTCAAATACCTTAGCGACATCATAAAAATATCACCTTGTTTGCTCTGGCATAAGATTTGGACCACAGAGGAGTGCAAATTGAATAGAAATCTCATAAAAGACTGCATGGCTTTGGACGGTGTAGCAAAAGTCAAGTGGCTGCGATACGTACAAACGATGTTTTCTAACATTGGACACTCTGAATTTTACGACGAACCAGAGACCCTACAAACCTTGACTAGACCGGCCCTTAAAAAACTATTATCTATACACTTGGAGAGTGCTAGATGGGACACTGAGAAACTTAAAGGCACAACCCTGAGCTATCAGCAAATCACCCCTACTGAAGGCCTACAATCTTACCTTGGGATTGAAAAAGCACCCTATGCTTGCATGCTTTTAACTAGGCTGCGCCTAGGGATTTTCTTCCGCTTGGTCACTTTGCCGAAACAGAATGACTGGGCCTCATTGAAATTAATATGTCCATGCGACGACCATTCAACACAAAGTAACATTCACATCATGTTCTTTTGTAATCTGTATACCAGCCCGAGGAAATTATTTCTTCTACCCTTACTTAAACGCTGGGGGATAAGAACATGTAAACCTGCATATTTAAAATTTTTGCTTTTAGAAGATGTGGATGTCATCTTTGCTGTTTCTCGCTTCTTAATGTCAGTGATGAAATTTAGAAACTCAATCAGTTAACTAACACATGTTAATATTGACAGATTAGTGTAAAACGAGGCCCCTCATCCAAATGACTGCTGTAGATTTTAACTTTTGGAGAAATGTTTTATCCATTTTTGTAACTTTGTTCATATGAAAACTGTTCTTAAATTGTCTGCATAAATTGTATTTGTATGCTTTTATGATTTATTGATAAATCGAATAAAGCTTATTGACTATGACTACCCACGGTAAGAACTGGATACCGCGCATTCTTCTTTGAAGTTGGCGGCGCGTCTCCGTGACTGGATTCTGGCCGCCATTTTATTTTTCCTGCAATTCTCCTCAAGGTGCTGGTTCTATAAACACCTGTAATTTACATCTTCTTGAGTGGAAAATATAGAAAAATATGCTTCTGGACTGTTTCTTGGCGCCTAACTTTATATCCCACACCAAATGCGGAGTTTTTCTATAATGGGTATGTGACTGCATTGTTATCGCTGGAAATAAATCTTACTATCATATTATAATAACTTTTGAGCACTTTCTACTCACAAGATTTGCCAT
Organism: Triturus cristatus; assembly: GCF_964204655.1. Lineage (NCBI taxonomy): Eukaryota > Metazoa > Chordata > Amphibia > Caudata > Salamandridae > Triturus > Triturus cristatus. The sequence continues at coordinate 1,428,153,420 of NC_140590.1, read as the reverse complement.
AAATACAGCTGGATATACTATCTCAATTCTACTCTCCAGTTGACCTGTTTGGCGCAAATTTCACTAAGTTTTTCCTCACAAACTGCGCTTCTTTTGCTGTGTTATTTATGTCTATGTGTACAACCAATTCTGTTGAAGGTGCTACCTCAGCACCTGCTTCTACTCTATGTCCTAAATCCACTGCATTGTCGACGTCAAAACCTTTTTCTGTACGACAAAGTAACACGGAGGACTCGTAGCAGGTAACATTGCCCTCTCTTATGGACTTATCAACCAGTACACCTGCGTTTACTTCTGCTCCTTCTGCTCATTCCCATTTATCAAATGGAAAGAATACTTCTAAGCTAATGTCTTCTTCTGTGCTGTCATCCACTAAGCAAGTTAAAAAAGATCCTCACTCGCCTGCTAAATCTCCACCATCAGCATCTCTGGAGTAACTCCTGGACGGGATACGGGCTCTTACGCCCTATAAGGAAGAAACAAACATACCTTTACAAGGCTAGGAAGATAAATGGCTACCCTAGACAGTAAAATCAATTAAATAGAGCGTCAAGTAGAATATCTACAAGCATCCTCTCAACAGATTCATCCTATGAAAGCAGAAATCTCACAACTTCAACAGCAGGTGGAAAACCTCAAAAAGCAGACTCCAATCCCATCTCCTTATTTCAAACCTTCCTTCTGGCGGTCCTTGAGATTCCTGCATCCCCGCATTAAAATATGCAAAGAGCACACAGGCTTGGTCACATTCCTCATACTTTATCGTCCCAGCGCAAACCAAGAGGCGTGATATTTTACTTTCTAGAGTACACTGATTTGCTGAAAGTTTTACAGGCAGTAAAATTCAAACGTCGCATATCCTGACAAGGTTCCCAGTTATTCTTCTCACAAGACTATGCAAAAGTCACAGCAGACAGGCAGAAATGCTGCCTAGCCATGCGATCAGCATTGCGAGACTTGAATGCCAGATTTGATTTAATCCATCCTTGCCTTTTGAAAGTAACTTACAAGAATAAAACAACCACATGCAAAGACCCAGTTCTACTTCAACGTTTCCTCAACAGCTGTAAAGAATAATCCATGGAGTTTGCAAAATCCTCTTCTACTTGATAACAATTTTCTTTTATTATGGTAATTGCAACTTTATAATGTTCTTTGTATCATTTTGTTGTCTATAATAATTGTCTTTCTTTTCTCCTGATGTCTCTTCCTATCAGGTGCTGTTTCTCTGTTTTTCGCCCAGTGTTGTATGACTCGTCTGGAATATTTCCCACCTCATGGTTTCTTGCAGAGTCTTTTGACTGGCCGTCCCATCTTCTCTTTGTGGCCTCAACTCCCTCCATTAATTTTTGAGTCTTTGGTATGTTTCATTGTTCTTTTTAATTATTGTTTCTATTTCCTCTCTTCCTTTTTCTTCTATCACTCTTTTCCTTCTTTTCTGTCTTTTCTCCCCTCTCTTTCTCACATCTTTAATTTATTATCGTATCTTTTTTCTACTTGAACATTTTACTTTTTGTCGTTCTATTAATTACAAGTATTTCTATTACTTATGCTGTGATTTTATCTACTCTCTCTTGTATCTTCTGATAAATGCAGCTGCAGGTTGTTTCCTGAAATATTAAAGGTTTGGGAACACCTATTAAAAGGCAAAGAGTTCTAACCCACTTAGCTAACCTTAAATCAGATGTTGTATTTTTGCATGGATCTCATATAGTTGCTTCAGAAGTTTTAAAGCTTAAATGCCAATAGGTAGGGAACATTTTTTCCTCCCCAGGTAGGGGTAAAAGGAATGGGGTATTGATCTTATGTCATAAAAAACTTAAGGTATCCCATGTATCCTAGAATTCAGATGATGAGGGACGTTGGTTGATGGTCCATCTTTAGGTTAACAATATACCTATTTCCTTGTTTAGCATGTATGCTCCCACTAAACCTGACTGTAATTTTTGGCCGCACATATCTACCTTATTAATGTCTATTTCTACACATTATGTTATTTTTGGTGGCGATTGTAATTTAGTTGTTGACCGTTAGATCGATCACTCCACCAAGGCTCCTTTTGTCACTTCCCCTATGCATCAACACTTTACCACATTAATTACTCATAGATCTCGTGTTGATTCGTGGAGTCTATGTAACCCACAATTACATGAACATACTTTTTCTCACCTACTCACCTCTCTCAATCACATATAGATTATTTATTTTTATCCAAATCACTACCGCAACACAAATTACAGGCTGAGATTGGCTCTATATTGATTTCTAGCCATGCCCCTCTAAATGTAGATTTAGAGTTACTCCCTATTACTATGACCAATAAAAGGTGGTGTTTCAATACTTCTTAATTAATTGACCAGACTTTTACCACTTCTTTTGAAACTTTCATAACTGAATTCTTTAATCGCAACATATCCTTTGTGCTCTCTTTTCCTCTCATGTGGGATTCTTTTAAAGCTTCAGCCAGAGACTTTATCATATCCTAAGTTGCTAAAAAGAAAAGATGCAACTCCCAGAAAGCACTTGATATTCTTAAAAAGATTAAATTATTAGAGTCACTCTATACTACTACTAATTCTAAATCTGATCTGAAAAATCTTATTGTAGAAATATTTAAAGACAACAAATTATCTACAGAAAACGCTAACTCCTACCTTCTTAGAGGTCCAAAGAGAGCAGACAAAATTCTTGCTTCATACCTTAAAATCAAAAAAGATCACATGAATATTGACTATATTTTAAATTCTAACTCATCCCCAATGGTTAAAAAATTGGATATTTTAGAGGAATTCAAGAAATATTATACTTCCCTTTATACTCCTGAAATAATTCTGAACTCTATTGACATTCAAAGTGACCTTGCTTCATTACAAAAACAATTTCCTGCCGATATTGATTTCTCATCATTGGAGGAGGATATTTCGGTAAAAGATATCTCTCATGCATTAAAGCTCATCAAAACAAAAAAGGCACCAGGACCAGATGGTCTTTCTATCGAATTTTACTCTCAGTTTTCTAAATCTCTCCACATCTCCACTCTTTATTTATGTATTGTATTTCATCTAAAGCTAGCAGTGCTACCTTTCAGGAGGCTCTTATTAGTCTGATCCCTAAGGAGGGCAAGGATCCCCATTTTTGTAAAAATGACAGACCTATCTCTTTAGTCAACTCCGATTATAAATTATTTGCGAAAATAATTGCACTTCGATTAGAACCGTTTTTACCTTTCATTATTTCCAAAAAACAATCTGGCTTCATCAAGGGTAGGACTATCTCTGATAATACTAGAATTTTCTTTAACATATTACATAAATCTAACAAATATTCCCATCACTGGTGGCTATCTCTCTAGATGCAGAAAAAGCATTTGACCTCATGGATTGGTCTTTTATTTTTCACACGCTTTCCTGGTTTGCCTTTGGACTTAAATTTATTTCTTATATTTCTTTTTTATAAACATCGACCAAAGCTTTTATTTTTGCTAATGGTTCTATTTCCCACTCCACCCTTTTACACAGAGGTGTCTATCTGGGTAGTCCTCTATCTCCGCTACTCTTCATCCTTGCATTTGAATCTTTTCTTGCAAAAATTAAACAAAATCCAAATATTTTCGGTTTTTAACTTGGTAAAACTCATATTAAAATGAGTGCCTATGCAGATGATGATTTATTATATTTATCTAAGATAGAATATTCTATCCCAGCTTTAATTGCAGAAGTTAATACTTTTCCTTTACTTTGTGGTTATAAATTAAATCATAATAAATGCGAAATCCTTCCTCTAAATGTTTTATGTTTTAATTTAATATTAAGGGCTATGGTTTGCTCCTTCTATAAATCAGACATTATCATGAAATATGACTCAAGTACTTTCCACGCTATCTAATTCCGTTTCTAAATGGCATCCTTTATTCCTATCTTGGTGGGGCAGACTCAACACTATCAAAATGATGCTTGCTCCTGTTGTCTTCTATACTATTTTTGCTATTCCTTTTAATATTCCCTCATATTTTCTCCTTTTATCTACCTTTTTATGGAATAAAAAGAAACAATGTATGTCCCTAGTCATTCTTAAACACAATAAATCGTTTGGTGGTGTAAACTTCCCTGATTTCCAATCTTATCATAATGCCTTCCTCCATAAACAAATTTCTAAACGTTTGAATCAGTCAATCAATCAATCCACTTTAATCGATTAGTTAAAATCATAAAAGTACAAGACAACATTTACATTCATAAACAAATACAAATACAATAAATAACAATATTATGCTCATCATAAATACATTCATAAAAATTATTTCATAACCCTCAAAGCTAAAGTGCATACAAAAACATGGTCTGATAGAATACCGAACCGTCAGAGTCCATCAAATTTTGAAAGTTACTTAACTAAGTCATTGATCAAATTGATCAATAGGAATTAAAACAAATCGCAAAAATACATAGGGGACCAGAGATCGCTATATATTCTATCTAATATAGATATCAAAAATGTCAACTGACTATAATTCTTCCCCTCAGCCTGACTGCGGCCACTAAAAAAGAAGCAATGTTAAAAATTTCCCACGTGTTGGTTAGCATTTGTAAATAAAGTAAGGCAGGTTTGGCCTGTAAGAAGCCCCTCTTACGAAGTAAGGGAACCAAAAACTTCTTCCGAATAGCAGTGTAATGTTTACAAAACAGTAAGAAATGTAGGGTATCTTGGATAGAGTAATTATCACAGGAACATAATCCTGCTTCCTCAGGTTTAGACCACCTCACAAAGTCCCCCAAGGACAGATGTATCAAATTAAATCGAAATCTGGTCAGGAGCCAACGATGAAACGGTTTAGTAACTATTAGCAGATAGGGTTCTATTAACAATGTTGTTTTTATTAGAGAATGAGCCCTAACTAAAGGTTTTTGCAACTCATTCCCTTCCCTTTCTGCCATCATCATTTTTATGAAATTATTTTTAACCCATTTCAGATCATCCTTCCTAATATTTTCTGGGTGATCATGTAGTTCCTGACGACCTAATTTAGAGAGCATGGATTCGACATAAACTAGCCACTTAATATTACTCACTTTATCCAACTTAGCACAATCCCGGAGTATCTCTTGATTCAGGGTTAACTCCGGATTAAGCCACACTCTGAGCCAGCAAAGTAACGGCGCCAAGCTCAGAGTGTCAGATAAAAAACCCAACCCCAGTTCCTGATGTAAGGAAAAATTAGGGGTAGATTGCGGTACTGAGAGGAGATTCCGCAAAAATCTGTTTTCCGCTATCTGTAGTTCTAACTGGGGTTTGTAACCCCAAATAGCGGAACCGTATCCTGCTGTGGCCAGACACTTAGATTTGTATATTTTAATAATGGCCTCCATTGGTCTTGCCCCCAGACGTTTAACAAAGCCTAATACAGCAGAAGTTGATCTGATTACTGCATTCTTTTTCGATTTTTGCTGTGGGGCCCAAGTACTCCTTTCATCAAAAACTACCCCTAAATAAGTAAAAGAGGGGACAGAAGACACTAGACCTCCATTACAATAAAAAGATTTTGGTTTTGTAGCTCTACGACCTGTAGACAATACATGCGATTTACCAATATTTACAACCAAATCCAGGGACAACATAAAATCTCCGAATGCGTCTAAGAGACGCTGTAAACCTACCGTCGTTCTAGCCAGTAGTACAGCGTCATCCGCGTATAGGAGAACTGGAATTAAAGTATCACCTACACGCGGAATGTCCAAGCTCGCTTTAACCAGAGTTTTATCCAGGGCATTAATGTATAAGGTAAAAAGCAGGGGTGCCATGATGCACCCCTGTCGTACCCCTCTCCTGGATTTAAAAGATTTAGAGCACCTACCGTCCTGGGACAACCTGATTGACGCAGTAAGATCACGGTGGAGATCTACTAAAAAATAAACCAAAGCCGGATCCAGACCCATTTCTAACAAAATAGTCCACAGTTTCGACCTGTTAACCAGGTCGAAAGCTGAAGTCAGGTCCATAAATGCCAGCTTCAGCGTGCCCTCCTCCGCCATAGTATATTTTCCTATTAACAGGAAAAGGTTCAAGCATTGATCCATGGTACCTCGGCCTTTACGGAAGCCATATTGTAGGTTACTTATAATTTTATTTTCATCAGCCCAATCTGTGATCTTACCTAATATGACTTTACCTAATACTTTGACGACCGAGTCAATGAAGGATATGGGTCTATAGCACCTTGGTTCACTCCGCTGACCCTTTTTAAAAACCGGTATAATTGTTGAGTGACACCATGATGCAGGAGGCCCGATCAAGGCCACAGCATTAAAGACATTAACCAGAATCTTTGCCCAGAAACTGGGATTATGCTTATAGATATCAGCTGGGACATGATCTGGGCCAGGCGCTTTATTGCTTGAGGTATTTTTTATGGCTTTTTCTATATCCTCGACTTCAAAAGTAAGAGGGAGTAAACCTTGCTGAGAAAAGTTATTAGACAAGGAGTCACAAGAATCGTCAGAGCCATAAATCCCTTCAAAGTGGGTCAACCATTGGGTTTCTGTAACATTATTATACTGGCAGTTGTTATCCAGATCTGAAAAAAGTGGAGTATTAACAATGGACCAAAACTTGGCACTATCTTTTAAGATGTTGACAGATAGAAGGGCATCCCAGGTTTCTGATATAATTTCTGGCTTCCGCCTATGGATCGCTAGCTTATAAAGTTTCCTTCGACTCACTATCAAGGGCCTATCTTGTGGAGAAGTTTTCAGGGCTAGAATTAAGGCACGATGCGCTTGCGAGCAATTTTCATCGAACCATTTTTCTTTCGATTGGACTTTCCCTTTAGACTTAGTAATCAGATCTGCAGCAATCTGAGAGCAGATACCCACAAAAGCCCCCAGTGTAATGACCTCCGGATATGTAGGATCGTTACATAATGTTATGAGATCCCTGGTATTCATGCATAAATCATAAAAAAATGTGGTAGGTAACACTTTGGTCCACTTGAGCCTCCTATCTTGATCACGGGTTACCATGTTGTTAGGACCTAGTGTTCCCCCTCCATTTCCTAAAATCCCACAGTTGTAAGCCAATTCCAGTAGGACAGGATTATGATCGATAAAAGGTGAAAATATAGCATTATAATAAATTACCTTGTCAAGCAGATTAGGAGACAGAAAAATATAATCAATGATAGTCTCGCTATTCTTAAATGTATGATAACGATCAGCAAAATTTACAAAAGAGCGTTCAATAAGATCAGTTTCAGCCAGGAAGCTCTCCAGGGCAGCACCCCGAGAGGAGTGCTCAAAATGAGGGGTCTCTGAATTAGTATGAACCAAGTGGTCAGAGATATAACAATAATGGTCACATAAATGTATATTAAAATCACCTAAGAGTAATATATGATAAAATGTGGATTGATTTCTCCTATAATCAACTAAAAAAAAGTTCAATTTATTCAAATGCTGATTGATTACTTCACTATCACTTGAATTATAAAAATTAATAAGTAACAATTTAAAATTGTTTGGACGGCTTACTTCTAATATCAATAAGTTGGCAGAATCGACCTCTATTCTTCTTAACGAGCCTTTTAGATTATGGGATAGAAGGAACATCAATCCGCCCTTAGCTCTACCAGCCATCGATGGGCATGCCGGTAGGGAAAAAGATCTATACCCATCTATCCAAAAACCGTCCCCCTTATCCCATGTTTCTTGGAGGGCGATTATATCATATTGTTTTATAGCATTCAGCCATAAAGGATCATCTCTTTTGGAATTAAGGCCAGCGATGTTCCAGGTAATGATTTTGCAGCTTGGGCTGGAATCTACTCTACTATCAACTAGTTCTTGGGCCGTAGGAATCGAGTCTACTCTGGGCACCCCTGACCCCAGTGGTCAATCATTCTGATCCATCAGGGTAAGGGGAAAAAATCTATTAGAGGCCAACGGCCCTTTATCCCTGGGTGTGGGTAATAAAGATGGCTTTTTTACTGGTAATATTTCTGCTTTACCATCCCTACCATTGAATGGTCTACTAGCGCAATCATGGGGAACAAACCGGCCCAATTGAGGAAGGCTAATGTGATCATGCGGTCTCCTAGGGGGGGGGATAGAAAAACCCCAAGGGAACAGCTCTAATATCCCCACCAAAGGGATCAGTTGCATTCCAAAACATTCTGCCGGCTATTTTCTGGTTATTAAAATTGACTATAATACAGTCCCCAGAGACACATTTGGGGCCATTACCCACCCATCCAACTCATCTGGCCATGATAATATTGGCGGAAATCCCAGCGGAGCCAGAAGAGTGATGCTCGCACCAATGCTTAGTCTTTCGCAATAAAGCCGCTGTAGATTCAGTATCATCAGCTGATAAAGGTGAGACCCCAACTAGAACTGCAACCAAAGGAGTAGCCTCTGGCGGTAGATTAATTATGCATGTGTTAGGACACGGTATTTTCCCCTGCTGCTCTACAATCCTATTACATGTGTCATTCCTGCTACCCACAGCACGGTCAATACAATTCTTGTCACCAGTTAATAAAAGACCTTCACCAGCACCTCGAACATTAGATTCTAATTGACTAACTGCAACCTTGAGATTTGGCTTAACCAAAGATGTTGGCTGATGTCCCAAATAACAATTCCCTTGAGGAACTACATCAACGAGATCAGCCTTAGGACAGGGGCACAAAGATGAGTTTAACCGCACATTATCCTGTAAAATACATTTTGCATTAGATCTAAATGAGTCAATCATAGAGTTCAAACGGTCACATTTTCTCCTCAGATCCGCAACACACATGTTCATAGTGTCAATAACATTTTTAGCAACGTTAGCCAATATGGCCTCAAACCGAGACGAGAAAAGGGCTCCAGGCGCCGTCTCTATGACCCTGGTACTGTGCGCGATACCGGGACTTCTGGGTAATGTAGTTCTCAGAGTGGGAGTATGTCGTTCACCTCACGGCGCTGCAGAGGACAGAACAGCCGTTCCACTCACGGCAACGTTGTGACAGGAGTCTTCCAGAGCACCAAGCAACCACTAGCAGGTCTGTAACCGCGTGAATCAGTCAGTCTTGGATTCATCTCCATTGTGGGAAAAATTTGAACTCTCTTTTCTCTCACCTTTTTCACTCCAAGAATCTCTTACTTTTACTCATAAAACACATTTTTCATCTTCACCTATTCATAAAATTGCCCATAAACTTTTCAATCTATGCTCATTTCACACCTCTCAGACACTGATCGATTACTTAACTCTTCCATCTGGCATAATTGCCTTATAAAAATTAATAATAAATCTATATCCTGGAAGACGGGATAAGGGCCTGCTTTGAGTTTATCAACGTTATACGAATGGAACTTTTCTTAACTTTCTTCAAGCACAATCAATTTGTAATCTACCAAAGTCCTACTCTAACAAATTTAGGACTTTGGTTCAAATTGTGTCTTCCTCTTTGACCACACTATCTTCGATTCTGCCACATTTACTATTTAGTTGTAATATTCTTCCTATTTTAAGTGCCCAACCAAGTGCCTCATCTATTTACAAGTTTCTTAATAAGCCACCAGAACATAGAAATAAGACCAATATTGAATTACAGTGGGAACAAGACTTTTAATACTTCGTGGTCCACTGCATTTTGAGATAAATTATGGTTAAAAATTCATAAGACCTCAAGATTGGCTATTAGAACTCATAGGCATGATGGCGGCCGTTCCTCGGCCGAGTAAGCTGGTTTAACTCTCCCTCCCGCTGGTGCTCCCCCACTGATGCCGTCACCGAAAGGCTCGCAGTTCTGAAACCCCGGCGCGAGAGGCTTGTGTGCCCGTTTACTTACGCTTAAAGAAATGATGATCTCTGCGGTTTCCCGACGATGATTTGGCTGGCAGCTGCTTCCTGGCGGGCTCTGTATGGAGGTAGCCGATTTTTTGGAACTTTCAGCGTTTTTCGCTTGTTTGATCGCAACCCTTCTACCGCTCCTGCTATTGCGGCGTTTGGCGGCTCCAAGAGGGCTTGTGAAGAGATGCCATCTAAATCGATCAACAAGTCCTCTGCTAGGAGCAACAAGCCCCACGGCGTACAGCCTGTTACCGGCACGGTAACTCCAGGAAACTCCGGTGGTTTTTTGAAGATCCAGAACCCTCCTACCGCAAATGGGCAGCAGGATTCAGTAAAGACATCTGCAGGTAAGACGCCTCCTGCCTCTGCTACTGCACCTGCTCCTGTCAAGGCCACTGCCCCTTTGTTTACTAAACGCTCCCAGAAACAAAATATATTAAAAGACGTTAGTAATGAGCCCCCCCTCAGCTCCCAGCCGAGCGACTCCTTGGGCCAAGAGTGTGGGGGAGTCCAAAACCCCCGGGACATCACAGCTTCTGAGCATAAGATCGTTAGCCAACCGGCAGGGTGCATTATGGGACTTGTAGTCCCTACTATTCCAGTTAATCCTCCTCCTACCGATAAGACTGGCGTATGTGATACTCTTGAGATCGAGCCTCTGCTTACCAGTGGGAGGGATTCAGTGGTTAAGATCAAGGCTATAGGAGGGGCTGAGCTCACCCACGACAACGATGTGCTGGACAAATTCTTCTCTCTCTCCGATGGGTCATCTACTTCAGAGGACGATGATGTTACTGGCGGAGACTGGGCAGAGTTTGACGCTGGATCTATTAGCCAGGGAGAGATTGATGACTGTCCGACGGATGGCTATAGGGACATGCCTCCACTCGATGGCACAGTTCGGAAAACTAAGCCTTCCTGCTCACAGGTCCTGTCCGAAACTTCCACGTTAACTGATATTATCTCTGACCCTCCGCTGGAGAATCTGGCCTGGGACTACTCGTTTTCAACTACGCATCCACCTACAGTTGGCCATGTCGGTTGTGAAGGGCCCTCAGCCGTGGCTGGCGCTGCTGATCTTGATAAGCCGATTACTCTTGAAATAATTTATGATACAATGCTTTCTCACAGGGCTGAGTCCAGACTTGAGAATGCTAGAATGCAGGGGGCCTGCTGCAAGCTTCAAAACGCAATCAGGCGCATAAATAAGACATGCTCTGAGATCAGCACTAGAGTAGGGGAGACTGAATCTCGTATTTCGGTTCTTGAGGACGAAGTGGCAACTCAGAAAGGAGTGGTCAATGATTTAAAGAGTCAAAAAGATGATGTCTCATGGAAGTTAACTGAGTTGGAAAACCGCCTAAGACGCAATAACCTAAGGGTCTTTGGCATTCCGGAAGGTGCGGAAGGGGCCGATACGAGACAATTTGTTATTCAACTCTTTGGTGAAGCCTTTCCTGAACTCACTCACTGGGATTGGGCGGTCGAGATTCAGAGAGCCCATCGCTTTCCTTTCCACAGTAAACCACAAGCTGTCCGTCCAGGACTAGAGACTCCTCACTCCCGTGCTATTTTAATTTCTATAAATAATTTTCTGGCACGGGAAGCAGTTTATGACCTCGCTAGACCTAACCAGAAGAGATCTGCCAAGGGGTTTAATTTTTTTGTTAGGCCTGATTTTTGCCATGAGACAGTTGTTCGGAGGTGGCAGCTCCGTCAACTGATACCTCTCTTCCAAGCTAAGGGGGGTCAAGCATTCCTTCTTAACCCTGCAAAGCTCAAAATTGTGTATCAGGGTCAGAGTAAGTTTTTTCTTTCTGAAATTCAGGCTAAAGAGTATTTACACTCTCTTAAGCCTGGCCCCTGAGTTAGCAGCTGCATCAGTTGGGTATATAAATAGGTCCTTCCCATAATGCTTCCCTCTTTTTTGTTTCTTTCTTTTTTTGCTAAGATATGGACGGGTTGGGGGGGCACCACAGGGAGCGTCTCCAGCTTCCCATCACAGAGGCTTAGGTCTCATTGCCTCCGGTAAGGGAGGGTGCGTGGGGTGGGTGTTCGAGGGAAGGATGTGTGGGGTGGGGGTAGGTGGGGAGGGGGTCTTTAATAAAAAAGTGTTCCACTGTACTTTTTTCAGATTTTCAGCTTTCTTTATTGCCTTGTTTCAGCTTTTTCTCATGGAGAGGTTTCTACTCAGAGATAACTAATTTCATTTTTGCCTATGGCTAGTAAGGGGATAAGAATAGTCACATACAATGTCTGTGGCCTTAATAAGTATGACAAACGCAAGAAGATTCAGGCGGAACTTAAAATTATTAACCCAAATATCATCTGCTTGCAGGAGACTCATATCTCCTTGACCCACGGTCAGAGATTAGCGGACTTGGGATATACTATTCTTGCTTTCTCTAAACAAGCTGATACGACGCGAGGGGTGGCTATCTTAGCTAGACCCTCTTTAGTCCTTCCAGGGCGATCTTTGGTGGATAACTATGGTCGGTGGGCTATTCTCGAATGTTTAGTGGGAGAGACTAAATTTACTCTCTGTACGGTTTATGGTTCCAATGCGGATGAACCCGATATTTTTAATTACCTAAATGGGGAACTTGCTCTGTGGCCTACCCCACTAATTTTGTGTGGTGATTTGAACATTCACCTACCTGGTGACTGGGCTTGTTCCCCCTTGTAAGATTATACGAGTCGCAAACCTAAAGTTTTTCGAGCCCTATGTAATTTAATAAATGACCACGGGCTGGCAGATGTTTGGAATATAATATACCCACAGGATCCTGGGTATACTTTTTTTTCTTCACCTCATAGCAAACTATTTCGTTTAGATTATTTTTTTGTACCCAGGTTCTGGGCTCATAACACTCAAACTCATATTTATCCTAGATTAATGTCTGACCATGCTCCTTTAGTTATTTCCGTTTATAATATTGCTATTTCGAGAGGTATTAAGACCTTTTCGTTTGCTATATGATCCTCTTTTCGTAGATCATATGAAAAAGTGAATCCACAATTTCTTTTTTTCCAATCGTGGCTCTGCCTCTCCGGCCTGTGTATGGGATACTTTTAAGGCTTGTTTCCGTGGTGAAGTCCTCAGTTATGGATTATTTGCTCAAAAATCACTCAAACACAAAATGTCAGAGCTTTTCTCTCTTCTTCGGAATGCTGAACTCGACCTTGCTGCCCAGCTTCGAGCAGCAGCAGATACCAAAGAAACTCTAACTAGGCTTGCCCAGTGCAAAACCAATATTAATCTCATATGGGCCCAGGAGATAGCTCTCAAACATCATCTCTATCGGAGACAGCTTTATGAGTTTGGTGAATCCTCAGGCAGATTCTTGGCTCAAAGAATACGCGCCAAAAGCCAGGTCTCAAAGATTAAAGCTATGCAAGACGCTCAGGGTTCATTGGTTTATGATCCTCAGACTATTATGAAGGTGTTTCACCTGTTTTATTCTGAATTATATAGTCAACCGAATGTTGGGGATCTTCCTATGGATCTGGGGCTTCCTGCATTAGATCAGTCTGTAGTAGAGGAAATGGACATGCCTTTTAGTTCTGAGGAAATTGGTCTGGCATTATTTAAAATGCCTTCAGGTAAGGCCGCTGGCCCAGACACTCTCCCTGTGGAGGTTTATAAGGCATTTTTTCACGAACTCCGAGAGGATATGTTGAAGACCTTTGAGGAGGCTAGGCAGGGATCCCCACCTCAATCCTGGGATGATGCGCATATTGTTATATTCCCTAAAAACGGGAAGCCCCCTGATCAGCCCGGATCCTACCGCCCCATCTCCCTGGTTAATTGTGATGGCAAGCTGTATGCCAAACTCCTTGCTAATCGAATGGCCCCATTTGTTGCAGGTCTAGTCTCATCACAGCAACATGGGTTTGTTCCTGGTCGGGGTACGGTTGACCTTGTTAGCCGGGTTGTTGCTCTTCTCGACGTTGCGCAGGTGGAGTCCAGATCTCTGGGCCTCGTCCTGCTCGACGCCGAGAAGGCTTTTGACCGGGTTGCATGGAACTTTCTTTGGGAGATAATGACGCGCATGGGGTTTGGGAATGGTTTTCTCCGTGAACTTCGGGTTTTCTATCAAGCTCCTACTGTGAAGATTTGCGCAATGGGAATTAAATCGGAGGTGGTTCAGATCTGTAGGGGGACCCGTCAGGGCTGTCCCTGTTCTCCCCTTCTTTTTGCTTTTTATATCAATCCTTTTGTGAAGATGTTGGAATTAAATATGCAGATTCCCCCTTTTATTGTTCAGAATCAGCCTTATATTGTTTTCGCTTATGCGGATGATATTACTGTGGTCACCTCTAACCTCGACACTGCCCTGCCGGTCATTGAACAGCTTGCTAATTCTTTTGGTAGATATTCAGGCTATAAGTTAAACTCTGCCAAAACTCAATGTCTTTGTGCAAATCCGGCTACAGCAAGCGATCCCAGGGTAGTGGAGGAAGTGGTGTACCTTGGAATCAAGATTAAATCCAATTTAAATTATATGATTTCATCCAATTGGAATGATATTTTGGATAAAACTAAGTCCACTCTGGATTCTTGGCAGAGTCTCCACCTTACTCTCGTAGGCCGATCTAATCTGCTAAAAATGGTTATCTTACCAAGAGTACTCTATTTTTTTCGCGCTGTTCCTCTGTTAGTCCAAAAACCACAGATTCGGCAGCTTCAGTCACTTTGTGAAAAATATCTGTGGGCTCCTGGCAAGATCCGCAGAGCCTCCCGCCTGATCACGTTACCTCTTGCTCGCGGTGGTTGGGCTATCCCAGACTTCGGGCTATACCAAATCTCATGCCTACTTCTGAAGATGCGTATCCTTATAACAGGTGAAGAAGCTAGTAATTCCTCAGAAGCCCCTACTATATATCAGATGGCTCTAGGTTGCTGTGCTAAGAATTGCTTGCTAACTAAGGTCGATGGCAGCTATTATAAACGTACTCGCTTTAAAATTATTGCTTCTGCTTTTTCTGTTTGGAAAAGTCTTATCAAGATGCTCCACATTTCTAAGTACACAGTTTATACTCCTCTTGTTGCACCTCATTTGTTACCTCCAATTTTCTTTGACTCTATAGCGCGCCAATGGCATTCTAAAGGGATCACTCAATTAGGGGCTTTTGTTTCCTTAGATGGCGATTATTGTTCTTTTGATGAACTTAAAAATAAATTTGATCTAGCCAACACCCAATTTTTTTAATTTCTAAAGATTCGGGATTTTCTTCAGAAATATACTTCTCATCTTGTTCCCATCCGTATTATTGATGCTGTTAAGAGTGCAACTACGAATAGGTTCTATCTATCAGATATTACTGGATTCTAGGTCAGATGACCTCGATAAAACTAATGAGAAGTGGAGGACTTGGCTCTCCTCGCCCTCTATTCATATCGAAGATTCTATCGATCTGGCTCATAAGATTTTTTATTCTGCTTCTTTAAAAACTCAGCACTTTAAAACTTTGTTTAACTTATATTACACACCTGCGGTTATTATGAAATGGGGTAACTCTTCATAAGCTTCAAGGTCTGGGGAATGCTTTCGGTGTCAAGCTTGTAATGCTGATATAGTCCATATCTTCTTTTCCTGCCCTTCCTTACGCTCCTTTTTTAATCAAATCGAAAGCTTTTTGTCTCACATTCTAGGGAAATCAATCATAGTTTCTTCAAGTATGATTTTATTAGGAATCGATGGTGCTTCATCTATTGGTCAGCCTTTTTGTAAATTTCGCTACTTTCTGTTCATTATTGCGGCTATAACGCGACTCTCTATTGCTACTGCCTGGCTACAACCAGAGGCACCAAGTTTTTATTTATGGCGAGCTAAATTATTTAATATCTATAATTTAGAAATTAGTATGTATTTGTTGAAAAAAATGCGTAAGAAGAAACTGGGCAAGGCCATTTGGCAACCGTTATCAGATTATCTCTCTGAGTAATATTTTCTTTGTTTTCTCTTGGACCACTGCTGCTGAAAAAGCTAATTGTATTGTATGTCTTCTTCGGATATGTATTTATGTACATGTGGAACTTTAATAAATAAATAAAAATAAAAAAAAGAACTCAAACGTTTTTCTTTTTATATAATCAACTTATGTTTACTCCAACTTCTCTATAATCACCCCAAATTGCTAAATGTAATAGTTCAAACGCAGATCTATTTCACATGTTTTTTTCTTGCCCTTGCACTCATCAGTTTTTGATGAAAGTATGGTCTCAAATTAATACAATTTTCCACACTCAGTTTCCTTTTTCACCTTTAAGCATTTTTCTAGGCACACTTTCTAAACATTGGCTAACCCTTACATGTAACACAGCCATTGTGGATTTACTAATAGCATTTGCTTTCCTGCAAATAACAAAAAACTGGAAGCAGTCCACACAACTTTCTTTTCAGGTTTGGTAGTATAGTGTTTGCTACAACCATCGACTTGATCGTGCATATGTCTTCCCTTTATCTTCACTTATTAAAAGAGAACTTATATGGTCCCCTATAACCATTTTCTTAGATGCTTCTGCTAGAAAATCCACCCTCCACCACCCATTCTTGGAAGAAGTCTCCAACCCACCATGAACTGTTGTATTTGCAGAATGTTTATTTGTATCTTTCTCTTCTTTTCTAAGTTTACATCACAGCCATTACTTTTCAACATGTTGATTATTTAAAAAAATATATATATATTAAGCTCCCTGTTTTCTTTATTATTATCTATAGATATATTATTACATCATTTCCCTTTGATCTTTAGTTGTTATAACCTTTTTCATGTATGCAAATAATTGTTGTTTTTTTAAACTTTTATTATTAATAGTCAATAAGTACATTGCAATTTTGATGATTGTGTATACCTTGTTGTATTATTTAAATAATAAAGTCTCTCTTTTAAACTTAAAAGAATATTGAGGACAGAAATATTGTGACAGTAAGTTCCTATTGGTAAGCAAAGTTTTACAATATATTACTCCACATATATGTAATGTGACAACATATATCTTCAAGGTATGTAGATAAGGAGTTGAGAATAGTAATCTATATCTTACCTATTTGCACTTACCTTCTCGATATTTTGACCCTCTATATTTTTGACATGATATTCTGTCCATGCAATATTTTTAGCATCTATATTCTATTTGACAAACAGAAAAAACATGTCCCATGTCAGAAGATGTATTCTCCGGCTTTCTGTGGTAGTATGTTTCAAGTTGGACACATTAATGTTTAAATGTGTCAATAATATGACTTCTCCTTTAGCAGCGGACAGAATCAGGCTTACACCTCCAGCTGCTGTCGCGAGAGTGAAGTGAAGCTCTTCTATGTAAGGTCAAATTCAGAGGTAAGAGAGCTTTCTCCATCCGTGGTCATATCATCAGGAACTCTATGTGTTTCAGAATAAGGTTATTCATTCTTTCTGCCTCAGTAAAGGTCTGAAATCTCATTCATTTAGTAAGATAACTTAAGACCCAGACCCACACCTGGCACTATAAGACATCTTCTAACCAGACCTACCAGAGTACCCACTCAAACAAAATTACAATGTCGAGATCGTGGTCATATGTCTCATTCTGAACACTGCAGAAAAAACTCCAGTCCACACTATTGTGAAAAGCATAGAATCCTGATGAGTGCTAGAAATGGAGTCAAAGGTCAATGCTTGGGCTGCACCTATCAGAGATGGTCTCTGAAATTATGTGATAAGAGTATCACCAACATATGCCGATTGTGCAACGCACTGTGCAACAACATAAAGAAATAAGTATGCATCCATGCAGACAGATGCCTCTCAAATAACTGTTGCAGCTCGAAAGCATCTAGCCACATGTACAAGGAATGCCGCAGCCCAACTAGAAATAGAAGCCATGCCACTCCCTAAAATTAAGCAAAAGCAAAGAGAAGTTGGTTCAAGCCTTCACTGTGCTCAAGCAGATTAGCAACACTTACAGCATAAAACAGTGCTTAATTTGTGGTGGTTGTTGCAAGTGGTGGACAACAGCAGTCATTTTAGAGAACAGAATTTATTTTCCATGTTTTTGAATCCGATTTTGAGCTAGAGCGAGAAGGGAAGAAAAGCGAGAAAGAAGGTTGAAAATAAAGACAGGAAAACTGTGACAAAGGAGGAAGTAGGGATGAAAATGATCCTGCCAGAGTTTAAATAAAGAGACAGGAAGTGTAGGGTGAAAGAAGAACATGGCAAAAGATGAAATCAAGACTAAGCAGCCTTCGTATTTGGCAACCAGTGCTTGATTTGTGCTAGTGCGGACAGGTGCTAAGCACCAGCACTCATTTTGGGTACCAGGAATAATTAATTTTTCTACATCAGACTTGGCCCAGAGCATGGAAGAGAAAGGATGAAAAGGGAGTTTAGGACAAGAAAACAGCAGCAAAGGGAGAAAGCAAGAATGAAGAAGAACCCAAAAGAGTGAGATGAAAAGTGTGGGGTGAATTCAAGACCAGGATGCCTTGTTACGCCAACCTGGCATTTGACTGTAAAGTTGTGGGTTTCGTAGAATAACGTTTGCATACAGAATCTGTGCTTTTCTTTATGTGTTTTATTTTTTGCAGTTTTATTTAGTTTAAGATTGATCTTCAGAGCGTTGAGGTCAGCCAGTGGTGACCCCAGGGCAGCCAACAACAGGGGCGGCCTTAGGAACATATGATTGGGCACTTTACTCTCCAGGGAGCTGGGCACCCCCCCAGCCCATCTAAATGGAGATGGCAGACAGCTGCACTTTGTCCATTCAACAAGACCTTTGCAGGCATGCTAAGTCAGAGAGAAGGGCTTTTGGCCGCATTAACTCCAGGCGGCTTCTGGTGCCTGCACTCAGACATCACCACACTCCCTCTCTCGCGCACCGCACTGTGTGCGCTCTCCCGCCTCCTCCAAGCTTCTCTTCATCTCAGGGGCTTGCACACAGCACTGTACAGGACTAAGCAGCTCCATTTATGGTGAAACAGCCTCTGGTCACATAGAAGAAAAGGTGAATTACTACACGGTCGGAGAGAGAGGTGCTTTTCCTATGTGTGGGAATCATTTCAGACAGCGGGGGGCTGCAGCGTGACGAGGCAGATGTCCCCTCTTCTGGCCCCATCTCGGTTTCCCGCTAGCAAGTTTGCTACCGGAGCAAAGTGTGCGTCCAGCTCGCTCCTGCGGCAATACTCAGTGGGAGTGAACTTTTGAAGAAAGGTGGGACATACACCCAGCATTGGCCATTTGCAGGCTATGATTTTTTAAGAAGATACACAAAAGCCTATCCAAAGCATGGGAGGAGTCAGACCTCCACAAAGTACCTACAACAGATTGCCTACAGCACAAGCTCTGTATAGACTCGACCTAAAAAGGACCAACTATCTTTTGCATAGTTAATAAGTACAGAAAAATTGTGGTCAGCAATTGAAATTGGATAATAGATAATGCAGTGAATAGCCAGTACTTTCTGTAGTTGGATGGATTTAACGCCAGCGACCACAATTAGCACATCAAGCTTTCACTTCCCTCGGTCTTAATGAAGGCAGGGACTATGGTTGAGCAGTCGGAAAGTCATAGGGGACCAAATGTGACATAGAGAAAGGCTGTCGTGTACCTGAAGCAAATGAATGATCTGTGGAGAGATTATCAATTAAGTTTGGACAATGGACTCTGAGTAGAAAAATGTGGTGTCATGATTAGCAGCTTATAAACACAAGAAGAGCCTAGCATGTATATATATATTCAATGTATCACCTTTGTTTTCATAGGTTGTTAGAGTGAGTAGACTACCAATGATATCATATGTAAAAGAGGCAAATAGTTATCTGTCCTTCCCACTGCCAGTATATTACTAAGCATTCAACAAGACAAGATAAGGTTTCACACAGATTTTGAGCCAATGACTGTGTTTTGGAACAGTGCAGCAGATGATGTAATTCACTGTCAATTCCAGTGGGCTCACTTTAGTGTAAAAAGAAAGATAGATAAAATGAATTTGATATTTCACAAAAAGACGTCAATTGTTTAGCAGTCTTAAGTCTGCTTCTGGGCTGTGCAGGCAATTTGAGAGCAATTCCTGATAACATTGAACAAATGCTACCACAATACCTTAATTGAATATGCTGCCCGGTGCCTCTTTAAACACTGGAAAAGCATGAACTCCTTACAAACTGCCAATCATGCTTATAGACTAAAAGACAGGACGAAGAAGACACTCCGGGGCAGATTTATCAAAGGTTTTGCAGCACCCTTGCGCCACACAAGTGGACGCAGGAGGAAACAAAACCTTGCGTGGCACTGTGTGGCCCGGTAAATGTGGGGTAACGCAAGGCAGTTTTTGTCGCTGCCTTGCTTTACTCTGCCCCAGGTCAGCGCTCCATGGTTGAAGATTCGATATTCCCACTCATCCACCCATGGATTTTGGTGCATTTCCAGAGTTACCATGAGTGGGCCTAGGAATGCATCTAAATGGTACTCTTTCCAAGGGGAGGTGTAGCAAGGAGAAATATGGTTATTTTTCTTAGTTCTACAGCACAGATAGAATGAGGAAAATGCCTCAGATGATTGTTTTTGTGCAGGAAGTTCTTCCTTCCTACAAAAAACTATCCTGCCTATAACACAGACTCTCTTTCAAAATGGTGCAAGGGTGCATGTGTTGGTTCTAGGCAGCACATAGTGCACCAGCACAAGTAGAGGACAAGAATGTGCCATATAATGTTAAATATGGTGCATTCCTGCCCTCTCACTGTCATGCAACACAACACAGCATGGTGTCTTACTTCGCTGTGTTGTGTAAAATATTTGTAAATTTGCCAATCTGTCTTTACATTGTTAGGCATTATGACCAGTTGCTGACTTGGATACAAACCTATGAACCTGATTTAGAGAATGTACTTACAAGATCAAAAGGGGAAACCCAACCACCACCTCGAACCTCGGGCAGTGATATAGAGAATAGCAGGAAGCATGCAGACATATTAGGTAATGGGAACCTGTAGCTTTTACTCCTTGGTGGTGGATCTCCCTCTAACTTTAGAGATCACTGCCAGTCTTGCAGGGATTTCTGCACCATCACCTCAGCTCTGACTGTGGTGGGTATGCTAAGTACACTGTTGCTTTATTGAGTGGGTGCCATGTTTGAAGTGTCCACTTGCTAAAGTTATATGTTTTATGAGAAAAATAAAAAATAATGACCTGCCATCCAGTGAGCTTTCTCCCTGCGCAGAGAGGCCACTGAATGATTTGCCTCACCGGCACCGCTGTGAATCATATAGTGATCCTCAGCAGAAAAGGGTGGCACACCAACACAACAACCTGGTGGCTCTGTGGTGAAATAACTTTCATGTCAGGGATGTGCCATAGAGGAACCAGTGAAGGCTTCGCCAGCATAAACTCAGGGATTTGCTGACTCTAAATATAATTTGGAACCACAAATTTGGAAGGGCAGGAGCGCTGCACTTAATGGCAATGCTTCTGCTTCACCACACTGTAAGTGAGTGACCCTCTATATCCTTTCAATGGGCTCTATAAATGGGCTAATTGAATTCATAGGCAAACTCATTCATCCACACAAAGTATTAAATGCCACAATAACCTGCTCTCCAGATCTTATGTGCATAGTATGCAGTACTTATCCCAAGTGTGAATTTTATGGAGTATTGGTGTTATTTCTAAGCATTTTGGATGGACATATTGAATATAATGACAATGTTAGAATTCCAAGTACAAGGTGATCGCAATAGCGCTAATTCTGGCATTGCTCTTTGCAGAACCTTTTGTGAAGATTTACAATTGCCTTTAACTCTTGAACATCCAAATTAAGGCATATATGCAGTTGGAGATGTAGGTTTATACTTCTTAGAAAGCAGAATGATTATATATATCACTCACTGTGATTCCCCGATACAGGCTGTGTCGGGTTGGTGGCCGTTCTTTCCGGGTCAGAGCAGCCGAGCTCTGGAACTCCCTTCCTGTAGAGTTGCGCCTGCTAGATGATCTTTTAGTTTTTCGCAAGGCCTTAAAAACCTTTTTGTTTTAATAAATTCTCTTTCCTCTTTTCTGTTGTGTTGCTTGTGGTGTTGCATTTTTACCTGCCGTGCGCCTGGACGCCCCTTTGCTGGGGCAGCAGTGCGCATTACAAATGTATGTAACATAACATAACATATATATATATATATATATATATATATATTCAATGAAAAAACCAAAGGTTTCACACATGTTATAGTTAGCTGGACATTTCACTCGTAAAAAACCAATGAAATTCCCCCGTTATAGTTAGTTCAGCTAACTATAACTCGCGCGCCCGCAATGCACTGCTGATGACGTCACATATTACATCACTCATGACATGGTCAGTGACATCACTCATGACATCACTGATGACATCTCAAATGACATCACTGATGACATCATCCAGTGAATGTGTGTTTTTCTGAAAATTAAATATGTTTTATATATGTATATCTCAAGGTCGATGGAAGAATAAATGGGTATATAAGTGTCTAAATGGATGATTTGTTTTTGAAAAATTGATTGTGTAACTGACTGATTAAGTGTATCATAGTGAATTCATGGCTTAGTGAGTAATGTTTAAATATGTAAATATCTGTATCAGTCTCTCACTTTGTGTATAAGTGGCTGCATGGGTTGGTGAGTAGCTACATGGGTGTCTATATAGGTTATTAGTTGGTTTTTGAGTATCAGTCTGAGTGTCTGCATGGTTCGTGGGGGGTATTACGTAGTGCATAGGTGCATGAATGAATGACTCAGTCTTTGTATGTGTTGAAGACAGCATGTGTGCAGGACTCTATGGGTGCATGAGTGTGTGCATGGGTGTGTTAGTGAGTGAATGACTGTCTCAATAGTGTCTCTATGAGTAACTACATATGTTTTAAAGTAGTATATGTGACTATTGGTGTATATAAGCGAGTATATGTGAGAGTGAGAGATTGAAAGAGTTCCTGTATTAATAAGTATGTGTTTCGTTAAGTGATTGTTTAAAAGACTAAGTATGTGTAAGTTTCCGTAGAAGTAAGTGTGGTGGTGTGTGTATAACTGTATATGCAAGTAAATGGATGTTTGATTCTTTATTAGCATGAGTGACTGTGTGTGAGTAACTCTATGGATGAGTGGCATTGTGTAACAGGGTGTATAGGTGTATGAGTACATATGATGAGTGAGTACATGTATGAGTGACTGTATAGGGCTGTTGGTGAATGAGTGGATGTGTATGTGGATCTTAGAATTACTGTATAGGTTGTTTTAACCGGTATTGGTATGTCCATTGTTTTTAAAATTAAAATTTCTCTTTTTTTAAGTGTTTGTATCAAAGGTTATATTAGGGGAAGAGGTGGTCTGTCACTCTATCACAAGGATGATGTCATCAGTGATGTCATCAGTGATGTCATTTGAGATGTCATCAGTGATGTCATGAGTGATGTCACTGACCATGTCATGAGTGATGTAATATGTGACGTCATCAGCAGTGCATTGCGGGCGCGCGAGTTATAGTTAGCTGAACTAACTATAACGGGGGAATTTCATTGGTTTTTTACGAGTGAAATGTCCAGCTAACTATAACATGTGTGAAACCTTTGGTTTTTTCATTGAATTTGCAAGGTTTTTTAAATGCTAATTCCTAACTATAACGTGTGTGAAACCTATGGTTTTTTCAGTGAATTTGCAAGGTTTTTTAAATGCTAATCCCTAACTATAACGTTTTTGAAACCTTTGGTTTTTTCAGTGAATTTGTATGGTTTTTTATATTCTAAGTTATGTATTTTTAATTAAAGATATTTTTTTTTATTAAAATAAAATTACTATATATTCATTTATATATTATCTGTATTTTTTTATAAATTATTTTTAAAAAAAATTCAATTAGGATATTTTTTTTTTTTTAAATTTTTTAAATTATTTATGTCTACTTTTTTTTTTTTTTTTTTATAAATTCTTGGGGTGCGCGCTCTGAGCGCGCTACTAGTACTATTTCGTAAGTTTTTTATGAATTCCGGCGTACGTTATTTACGTGCGCAAATATACTTCATGTCTAAACACTTAAATGCGTTTTTTTTTTAATTTGTTTTATTAAGTTTTTTTCCGGGTGCGCGCTGGGTGCGCGCACTCGGCGATATTTTTTAACAAAATATTAATCTTTTTTTTTGCCCTACAAGGTCCTACTTTGACCCCCTTACAATGCCTACTGGGTCTATTTCTACCCACTCTGCCCCCTTTTCAAGTTCTCCCCCTTTGTTTATCACCCCCTCTTTATGCGATAGACAAAATGGCGGCCGCCGCTTCCTGATTTCCACCGATTCGAATGTTTACTAAGATCTAACAACCAATCAGAATTGCGCTCGCGCACGGCGAGGTGCGCGCACCCAGCGCGCACGGAGCGCGCTTAGATATTTATATATTGATTTAAAGGCTATTTTCTCAGAATCTACTGAACAGATTTACACCAAACCTACAAAAGGCACTTCCTTGACCTGAGGACTACCTCTCTGCCAAATTTCTAGTAATTCTGTTCAGCCGTTCGGGCTGTAGCCCTGTCTAAAGGTCCTATGGAAAAATGCATGGGGAAAACGCGTTTTGGGACCCCCCTTTTATCTCAGCCCCCGCTTGACGAATCCCCCCGAGACTTTCAGGGTAGGAGCGGAGCGTAGCGCCCCACCTATTTTGAAAAATTCGCGAGGATTCGTCGACCGGCGCCAAAGTTATTCAAAATAGAATGTTGAGGTTTTCCTATGGAAAAGGGGTCCTAACTATAACTACCTACTGGCGACCGCCAGTAGGTAATATATATATATATATATATATATATATATATATATATATATATATTCACTGAAAAAACCATAGGTTTCAGGCACGTTATAGTTAGGAATTAGCATTTAAAAAACCTTAGAAATTCACTGAAGAACCCATAGGTTTCAGGGGCGTTATAGTTAGCTGGACTTTACACTCGTACAAAACCATTGAAATTCCCCCGTTATAGTTAGTTCAGCTAACTATAACTCGCGCGCCCGCAATGCACTGCTGATGACGTCACTTATTACATCACTCATGACATGGTCAGTGACATCACTGATGACATCACTGATGACATCTCAAATGACATCACTGATGACATCACTGATGACATCATCCAGTGAATGTGTGTTTTTCTGAAAATTACATATGTTTTATATATGTATATCTCAAGGTCGATGGAAGAATAAATGGGTATATAAGTGTCTAAATGGATGATTTGTTTTTGAAAAATTGATTGTATAACTGACTGATTAAGTGTATCTTAGTCAATACATGGCTTAGTGAGTAATGTTTAAATATGTAAATATCTGTATCAGTCTCTCACTTTGTGTATAAGTGGCATCATGGGTTGGTGAGTAGCTACATGAGTGTTTATATAGGTTATTAGTTGTTTTTTTGAGTATCAGTATGAGTGTCTGAGTGTCTGTATGGTTTGGTGGGGGGTATTACGTAGTGCATAGGTGCATGAATGAGTGACTCACTGTTTGTATGTGTTGAAGACAGCATGTGTGCAGGACTGTATGGGTGGATGAGTGTGTGCATGGGTGTGTTAGTGAGTGAATAGTGTCTTTATGAGTAACTACATATGTTTTAAACTAGTATATGTGACTATTGGTGTATAAAAGTGAGTATATGTGAGAGTGAGAGAATGGAAGAGTTCCTGTATGAATAAGTATGTGTTTCTATAAGTGATTGTTTAAAAGACTGAGTATGTGTACGTTTCTGTAGAAGTAAGTGTGGTGGTGTATGTATAACTGTATATGCAAGTAAATGGATGTTTGATTCTTTATTAGCATGAGTGACTATGTGTGTGAGTAACTCTATGGATGAGTGGCGTTGTGTAACAGGATGTATAGGTGTATGAGTACATATGATGAGTGAGTACATGTATGAGTGACTGTATAGAACTGTTGGTGAATGAGTGGATGTGTATGTGGATCTTAGAATTACTGAATAGGTTGTTGTAACTGGTATTGGTATGTCCATTGTTTCTATTTTTGAATCTGTGTATCAAAGGTTATATTAGGGGGAAAGGAGGTCTGCCACTCTATCACAAGGATGATGTCATCAGTGATGTCATCAGTGATGTCATTTGAGATGAAAGAACAAACAGAAGAGCAGAAAGAAGCCTTGTTGCAAAATCATCCTGTACACTCAACTTTTTCAGACGGATACTGGTGGTAACTGAGTCTGACTAACCAGTCCTAGAGCCAGTGCTATGTTAAAAGACACTCAGAATAAAGTGAAAACACCTACATACACTAGGGAACACTATGCGTTGGGATCTCCCTGTGATTAGCATGATCTCCTCTGTAAGCCCCTAGTATATAATAGGGCAGGGGATTAAAACTACCTCTTAAAACGCGCAACAGGGCATGTTTGCACACATCACCTCAGGCCCCGTTCCCTCCCTTCCCCACTGTGTAAAAACGCCCTGTGGCCGTTTTAAGTTGGGAGATTAAGTCCCCTTGAATCCTGAGGGTCCTTAGGGTCCAACTAGACCACTAGGTACCTCCAGTAAGCGTCAAAGAGCTGCGTTGCAGAGAGATGTAAAAAGGGGCACGGCCTAGACCACCTCTCTGCAACGCAGTGCAGTGGCGCTTACTGGAAGCACCTGGTGGGCTAGTTGGCCCCCAGGGTCCCTCACGATTGAAGGGGAATTATTTCCCCAACTTAAAACGCGCCACAGGGCATGTTTGTACACGTTAACTCAGGCCCCGTCCCCTCCCTTCACCACTGTGTAAACACGCCCTGTGACCATTTTTAGTTAGGAGATTAAGTTCATTTGAATCCTGAGAGTCCCTAGGGTCCAACTAGCCCACTAGGTACCTCCAGTAAGCGCCACAGAGCTGCGTTGCAGAGAGGTGTAAAAAGTGGCACGGCCTGGACCACCTCTCTGCAATGCAGCTCAGTGGCGCTTACTGGAAGCACCTGGTGGGCTAGTTAGCCCCCAGGGGCCCTCAGGATTGAAGGGGAATTATTTCCCCAATTTAAAACGCGCCATAGGGCGTGTTTGCACACGTCACCTCAGGCCCCGTCCCCTCCCTTCCCCACTGTGTAAACACACCCTGTGGCCGTTTTAAGTTGGGAGATTAAGTCCCCTTGAATCCTGAGGGGCCCTAGGGGCAAAATAGCCCACTAGGTACGTCCAGTAAGCGCCATTGCAGAGAGGTGTAAAAAGGGGCACGGCCTGCACCACCTCTCTACAACGCAGAGCAGTGGCGCTTACTGGAAGCACCTGGTGGGTTAGTTGGCCCCCAGGGTCCCTCGGGATTGAAAGGGAATTATTTCCCCAACTTAAAACGCGCCGCAGGGCGTGTTTGCACTAGTCACCTCAGGCCCCGTGCCCTCCCTTCACCACTCTGTAAACGCGCCCTGTGGCCATTCTAAGTTGAGAGATTAAGTCCCCTTGAATACTAAGGGTCCCTAGAGACAAACTAGCCCACTAGGTACCGCCAGTAAGCGCCACAGAGCTGCGTTGCATAGAGGTGTAAAAAGGGGCGTGGCCTCAGAACACCTGTCTGCAACGCAGCTCCTTGGCGCATACTGGAGATACCTGTTCGGCTAGTTGGCCCTCAGGGACCCTCAGTATTGAAGGGGAATTAATTCCCCAACTTACAACTGGCCAGGGGGCGCGTTTGCAGAGTGCTGCAAGGAGGGGGCGTGGCCTCCGGCGCAATGTCGGTCTTTTATTTATTTTATTTTTTTAAGAAGGAGGGCTGTGTGGCCCCCCTTCTTTTTCTAATTTATTGGCCCTGGGGACCCCATCCCCAGGGCCTGCACCCTAATTTTTTTTGTTGAAAAAAATTTATTTGGCCCTCCCAAGGCCTTAATCGGCCCCGGGGACCCCAACCCCCGGGTCATAGCCTTTTTTTAATTTAAATTCTTTAGGATGGGGCTGCGTTGCCCCCCTCCTCAGGCCACTTATGGCCCCGGGGACCCCATACCCCAGGGCCGGCCTTTGTTTTTTATTATTTTAAAAAAATATATATTTATAGAAACACCTAGGACATGCTGGACAAACTGTATGTACCTATCACCATGACGATTTGCGTGATATTCATTAAAATGCGACTATGCATACAATAAATCCACGTGGAATGTATTTACACCGCTAGTGAAGCTCTGACGTGTCTGACACCCTACCGTGCCTAATCCCGGCGCCCCCGCCGGTGGGTACTCTCCAAGTAGACACCCTTGTTGTTTGTTTATACAAACATGGGTAGCTATTGACGGGCACATTTAATACACAAGCACACCAAGCCATTCAAAGGGGATTCGACAAAAATTCGACCAAACCATGCAAGAAACCCCCCTCACAGTTAATAAAACACACATCCACCGCCGGATGTGTAATACTTTTTATTTTACTCTCTGGAACTGAGACGAACCTCACTTGAGAGTCACAGCGTGCTCCTGGCTGAGTCCAATGCTGTGTTACACCCACCAGTGCCCGCCGCGTGCCACACACCTCTGTGTTGTATTCCACCAGCTAGTGCGTATGCAAAGACACTCTCTAGCCCATGTGCACTGTAACACCACCCCGTGAATATGTCATGCCACACTTGCCTTCGCACGGGTTATATTGCCCCATCTAACGTGCCTTCCTCGATGCCTATGTTATAACGCACAGCGCTATGCCATACATATTACAATCTGGGATCCATATCTGTGCATATGCAACGTTACACTCCCCAGCACATATTTTATATTACAACTTTAGAGACTAGTTAGGTTACACAACACTGCCATGTGCACATTACACTCCAAGGAGCATATCGCATAGCACGCGCTAGTGCCTGTGCTATCTCGCGCTCTCCAATGAATCTGTCATTGCGCACAATGTATTGCATATTATAGTTCTTGCCCCGGTTCATCTTATATCACACTTTTTGGTGCATAGTTTATACCATATACTATATCTAGTTTTCATTTTCAATCGTGCTCTCAGGACTATGTTCTATATAACACTGCGTCCACCTACCCTTTTCACGGGCATTACATTTTGCGATGGGGGTGGAGGGTCAGGCGGTGTTTCTGCCAAGTGAGCCCAGAGTCACAGTCACAAACGTCCTCTTCTTCCTGAATAAAAGTGAGATTATGCTGCATACTTGTTCATATTTTAGGTAGTTCGCACAGACACACATTTTAAAAACAATAAAGTCCCTAATACCCACCTTCTCTGAACTGTTAGCTTGCTGCCCCATCCACCTCCTCCCTATCCTCTGTTGTCTGAATCCATGGACTAATCTCCTCCCTCCTGCCATGCATGGTCTGATGTGCTGCCACTGCCCTCCATTTAGCATGATGTACCAGTCCACTCCTCCTGCACTCCATTGCCCAATTCTATGGCCCATCATTGACCTCCTGCTTAGCCTCTGTGCTTAGCTTGCTGCCCCTATTCTCCTTCCCCCTGACCTCCGATGTCTTTGTGCATGCCCCTGCTCCATCCTTTTTGCCCACCATGTTCCATGGACCTGCCACTCCTATCTACTCTGAGTGTTCTGTTGAGCTGCCACTCCCCTCCCACCTGCCTAGCATTGTCAGATGACTGTAATCTGTCCCTGCCACCTCCACCCTGCCTGTCCACATTCCATGCCCCTATCCCCTTCCACCTGTCCTCCATGGTCCATTTTACTGCCACACCCTTCTGCCCTCCCTGGTCTGTTGTGCTGCAACTGCTCCTCCTGCCTGCCCGTCGCGGTCTGTTGTGAGGCCCCTTCCCCTGAACTCTCTTGTCTGTGCCCAGGTCCTGACCCTCCCTTCTATCCTCCATGGTCCTTTGTGCATGCCCCTGCACCCTCCTTCTTGCCCATCATAGCCACTGTGCTGCCACTAACCCTCCTGCTTGCCATGCATGGTCTTCTGCGCTGCCATGGCCCCTCCCACCTTCCCTGTGTGGTCAGCTAGCTGCCCCTGACCCCTCCCACCTTCCCTCCATGGTCTGTGTGTATGCCATCATAGTCTCACTGTTGCTCTCCATGGTGTGTCTTGTTTCTAGTGCCCATCCTGCCTGACCTCCATGGTCATCTTGCTGCTCCTGCCCTGCCCCCTTGCCCCCAGCCCTCTGTTTCCATGTGCAGACTCCTATTCCCTCCCTCCTGGCTTGTCCGTTCCAATGTAATGCCCCTGATCCGTCCCTCCTGCCCTTTATGGTATGTTATGCTGCAGCTTTCTCTCCTGTCTGTCCATTATGGTCAGCTAGCTACCATTGCCTCTTTCTCCTCTGTTCTCTGTGTCCATGTGCATGGTCCTGTCCCCTCCCTATTGCTTTCTATGGATTGTTGTGCTGCACTCCCGTCCCGCATGCCCTGTGTGGTGTATTGTGCTGCTGCAAACCCTGATGCCTGCCCTGTAGGGTCAGTTTGGTGCACCTCTCCATGCCCCTCCTGTCCTCTGTTATCCGAATCCATCTCCCTACCCCAATTCCTCCTGCCTACCATGATCCAATGTACCACCATACTTGCGAACATTTTGAACTTGGTAAGAGGGAGATTTTGAAAAAAAACTGGGGTATTGATTTTCCCCTGTGAGTTACATTGAAAAATAGGAGATTGTAGACAGGAGACAGATCAAATAAAGCCCATTTGAGCTTAAAAGGATTGGACGTTTCCTGGCTGAAACGGGTCTGTTGGAATGGATGGTTGTACTACCACTGCCTCTTCCTTCTGCCCACAATGGTCTATTATATTGCCACAGCCTCTCTTGCCAGTCCTGTATTGTTGGTTTGTTGCCCCTGCCCCCCTTTCCTCTACCCTCCATAGTCTGTTGTGCTGCCACTGCCCTTCCTGCCTGCCCAGTGTGGTCAAATTGCTGCCTCTGCACTCTCCTACCTGCCTTCAATTTTCAGAGTCCGTGCCCCTGGCCTCTGCCTCTCAACAGTATCCCAATGAACAACTAGATTGCTAACATTCTATATTTATTACAAAAGTGTGGAACGCCTGCCGTCATCTTGATGTAATCAAAACTGTAATACCTAGAGCATTTACTTTAGAAATTACATATATGAGAGGGTCTTATTTGCATCAAAATTATGGTTGGTGCTCTAAAAAACTAAAATGAGAACATATTTTCTGAGTTTTCAAATAGCGACAAAGAACTTTTAAATTATTTGTAATCTTTATGTTTTTCTATCCAGTTGACCACTTGATTAAATGTTGCACTTAGGGGAGAGGATGTGGTGTTACTTCCAGAGCTGCAGACTTTGCAACTGGGGAACCAGGTTGGAGTTTCTGCTTCAGCTCAACATTCTGTGATATGTGTGACACATCTGAATGCCTTCTTGATGGAATCAAAGTAAAAAACTGAAAGTATTTCCTACTGAGGAGACTGTAGTAAATGAGGAAATTAGGAAACTTCATAACAAATAAATCTCCCAATATGGCCACCAGAGACAAAAGAGCCCAAATGTAGCCCAAATATCACCCAGATGTAGCCCAAGTATAGCCCAACGACAGAATCTCCCAGAGTGTTCTAAAGAACAACTAGAGCGCTAACAGTCTTACTTATGACAAAAGTATGGCACACCTGAGGCCATCTTGATTGGAATAAAGTGGTAACACTTAAAACATTTAATTTGCAAAGGAACAAAATGAGGGGGTTCATTTTGCCATAGAAATTATGATTAGTGCTGCAGAAAGAAAAATTAGGGCACATTTTGACTTCTCAAATCCTCTTCTATTTCATAAAAAAATTCTGACATGCAGACTGAAACATGCACTTTGTATACCAGCAGAAGACTTCCCTGGTGTGCAGTAGCTTTACTACAGTGATCTAATGAGCAACTAGAGTGCTAACATTCAGAATTTATGACAAATGTGTGACACATCTGAATGCCTTCTTGATGGAACCAAAGTAAAAAACTGAAAGCTATTTCCTACTGAGGAGACTGCAGTAACTGAGGAAATTAGGAAACTTCATAACAAATAAATCTACAAAGATGGCCACCAGAGACAAAAGAGCCCAAATGTAGCACAAGTATCACCCAGATGTAGCCCACATGTAGCCCAATGACAGAAGTGTGCAAAACACTTTTTATTTTTTGTTTGTTTGCAGTTTTATATAGTGCAGACATGTCAGGTATTAGAGTGCTTTACATGAGCATTGGTTACATCACACAAGAACAAATTAATTTTGATTGTAGACATGGGGAGATTAAGTGATTTGACCAGAATCACAGAATGTCGAGCTAAAGCAGAAACTCCAACCCCAGTTGCAAAGTCTGCAGCTCTGGAAGTAACACCATATCCTCTCTCCTAAGTGCAACATTTAATCAAGTGGTCAACTGGATAAAAAACATAAAGATAACAAATAATTCAAAAGAGCTTTGTCGCTATTTGAAAACTCAGAAAATATGTCCTCATTTTTGTTTTTTAGAGCACTAACCATAATTTTGATACAAATAAGACCCTCTCATATATGTAATTTCTAAAGGAAATGCTCTAGGTATTACAGTTTTGATTACATCAAGATGACGTCAGGCGTTCCACACTTTTGTAATAAATATAGAATGTTAGCAATCTAGTTGTTCATTAGGATACTGTTGAGAGGCAGAGGCCAGGGGCACGGACTCTGAAAATTGAAGGCAGGTAGGAGGGTGCAGAGGCAACAGTTTGACCACACTGGGCAGGCAGGAAGGGCAGTGGCAGCACAACAGACTATGGAGGGCAGTGGAAAGGGGGGCAGGGGCAACAAACCAACAATACAGGACTGGCAAGAGAGGCTGTGGCAATATAATAGACCATTGTGGGCAGACGGAAGAGTCAGTGGTAGCACAACCATACATGCCAACAGACCCGTTTCAGCCAGGAAACGTCCAATGTTTTTAAGCCTAAATGGGGTTTATTTGATCTGTCTCCTGTCTACAATCTCCTGTTTTTCAATGTAAGTCAAAGGAGAAAATCAATACCCCAGTTTTTTTTTCAAAATCTCCCTCTTACCAAGTGCAAAATGTTAGCAAGTATGGTACATTGGATCATGGAAGGCAGGAGGAATTGGGGTAGGGACATGGACTCAGATAACAGAGGACAGCAGGGACATGGAGAGGTGCACCAAACTGACCCTACAGGGCAGGCATCAGGGTTTGCAGTAACCCTTGGCGTAGTTCGAGAAGTAGCGCTACGCGTAGCTACGCAAAGTGCACTTCGCACAACGCGAGCTACGCGTAGCACTTCGCGAACTGCGTAGTACCCTGTTCGCACTGTGCAAGATGAAGTTTTCAATGATTGCACATTGCGGACAAGCATCCGGCACTGTGCAATCATTGAAAACGGCATCTTGCATAGTGCGAGCTGTCGTTTTCTGCCGCTCGAGAAGATTTTTACTTGAGCGGCAGCTTTCTCAACGTGGACTGCTAGTTTCTCATCCCAAGCAGTCGCAAGCATAGGCGACCACTCGCAATGAGAAACCTGACCTCCCCGCGTTGAGAATCCCGTCGGGAGGTTTATTTTCCACGCTCACGATCGCCAACTTCATGTTGCTGATCGCGAACGAGGAAAAAGTCTCACGGGATGTCATTTTGCTTGCTTGCGGTCGCCAATTTGACGTTGAGGACCGCGAGCAAGCAAAGAATGACCGCTGCACTACGCAACGCTACGCTACGCGTGTTTGCACTGTGCTATGTGCAATTCGCGTAGTGCGAAGTAGCGCAAACTTCGCAGACTACGCAAGCGTAGCGTAGTGCTTTGCCCAGGCTTAGTTTGCAGCAGCACTATACACCACACAGGGCATGCGGGAAGGGAGTGCAGCATAACAACCCATAGAAAGCAATAGGGAGGGGACAGGACCATGCACATGGACAACAGAGAACAGAGGGAAAGAGGCAATGGTAGCTAGCTGACCATAATGGACAGACAGGAGAGAAAGCTGCAGTATAACAGACCATAAAGGGCAGGAGGGACGGATCAGGGGCATTACAATGGAACAGACAAGCCAGGAGGGAGGGAATAAGGGTCTGCACATGGAAACAGAGGGCTGGGGGCAAGGGGGCAGGGCAGGAGCAGCAAGATGACCATGGAGGACAGGCCGGATGGGCACTAGAAGCAAGATACACCATGTAGAGCATCAGTGAGACTATGATGGCATACACACAGACCATGGAGGGAAGGTGGGAGGGGGTCAGGGGCAGCTAGTTGACCACACAGGGCAGGTGGGAGGGGCCTTGGCAGCACAGAAGACCATGCATGGCAAGCGGGAGGGTTAGTGGCAACACAATGGCTATGATCGGCAAGAAGGAGGGCGCAGGGGCATGCACAAAGGACCATGGAGGATAGAAGGGAGGGTCAGGACCTGGGCACAGACAAGAGAGTTCAGGGGAAGGGGCCTCACAACAGACCACGCGGGACAGGCAGGAGGAGTAGTTACAGCACAACAGACCAGGGAGGGCAGAAGGGTGTGGCAATAAAATGGACCATGGAGGACAGTAGGAAGGGGATAGGGGCATGGAATGTGGACAGGCAGGGTGGAGGTGGCAGGGACCGGTTACAGTTATCTGACAATGCTAGGCAGGTGGGAGGGGAGTGGCAGCTCAACTGAACACTCAGAGTAGATAGGAATGGCAGGTCCATGGAACATGGTGGGCAAAAAGGATGGAGCAGGGGCATGCACAAAGACATTGGAGGGCAGGGGGATGGAGAATAGGGGCAGCGAGCTAAGCACAGAGGCTAAGCAGGAGGTCATTGATGGGGCATAGAATTGGGCAATGGAGGGCAGGAGGAGTGGACTGGTACATCATGCTAAATGAAGGGTAGTGGCAGCACATCAGACCATGCATGGCAGGAGGGAGGAGGCTAGTCTATGGATTCAGACAACAGAGGATAGGGAGGAGGTGGATGGGGCAGCAAGCTAACTGTTCAGAGAAGGCGGGAAGGCCAGTGGCAG
The DNA here is from genome assembly GCF_964204655.1 of Triturus cristatus. Taxonomy (NCBI): domain Eukaryota; kingdom Metazoa; phylum Chordata; class Amphibia; order Caudata; family Salamandridae; genus Triturus; species Triturus cristatus. The sequence continues at coordinate 1,428,118,698 of NC_140590.1, read as the reverse complement.
AACAACGGCCACACAGGGCTGTAATAAGGGAGCAGGGACATGGACTTGGACAATGGATGGCTAGGAGGAGGGAAGGCAGGAGCAGCAAGCTTGGGTGGGGGCAGCACAATGCCAGGCCCTGCTTCCAAACCCCCACCATCCATTGTGATATGCATCTTACTTAACGTTAAAAAAACCTAGAAATTTGCTGAAAAAAACAAAGATTACAGGGACGGTATAGTTAGACTCAGATTTCACTCATACACAACCAGTGAAATTCAGCAGTTATAGTTACCTGAGCTAACTATAACTTATGCCCCAGCAATGTACCGCTGATGACCTCAGACATTACATCATTCATGACATGGTCAGTTACATCACTCATGACATCACTCATGACATCTCAAATGAGCTGTGAATGGAATGGAACTATAATCGCTAGAACTTTATTTAGGGCTAGTGTGTGTATATTAACACCCCTTTTTTTCCTTTTCTTTCATGTAAGAACCATTATAATACACAACATGCCCAGATTAATATGACCGATAGCCTTTCACTTTAACCCCTTCCATGCTCATGACGGAACGGTTCCGTCATGAGCCACGGTTGAGCTGTGCTCATGACGGAACCGTTCCGTCATGAGCCCGCCCGCGCTCGAACCCTTCAGCACCGCGGCGGAATTCGCCCAGCGCTGAAGGGGTTAAAGTAATGTGTAGTCCATTGTTTATGTTGATGTTTGCAATTCTATGTATGTTTATTATGAATAAGTCACGTTGACGAACATACAGGTATGGCGGTCACAGGGCAAGATATGCTGAAATGACATGGTGTGCATATTAACACTTGTTTTCTTTTCTTTATTGTATCAGTTCCTGAATGTTCACATTGTGACCAGGCCAATATGGCCACCAGCTTTTTGGGGTAAAGTAATGCACTGCTGATGACGTAACATATTACAACACTCATGACATGGTCAGTGACATCACTGATGACATCTAAAATGACATCACTGATGACATCATCTACGTGATCATCTGATGCACCTCCTCACACTCTAAAATAGAGATTACCATTCTCGAAACCATAGACAGACCAATACTAGTACAGCAACAATATTCTGTGCACTATGCATTCAGACCTCTAATCAGCTACATAGCTTTGATACAGTCTTTTAAATACTCAGTTAGTACCTATGCAGTCTAGGAATCCTTCTGTCTGTCCCATACACTTCTCCATTCAACCATCCAGCACTACCTACGTATCCTATCACTCTGCCAATAACTAAGCACTAATAAATTTAGCATGCACTCTCTTTGCAGCACTGAAATTACTCACACATTACGTTGCAATTATAGTTCTTTCTTTAACCAGATAAGGTAGTTCTGATAAGAACTTTTTTTCTTCTTTTTTCTTTTGTATTTCTTTTTTTTTTTCCAATTGTGTATTTTTATGGTGTTTTTTTCAAAAAACTATAAAAAAAACCAAATAAAACAGGAAACATTTGGAATTACTTATCATTCCAAAAACAAAAAAATTAACAACGATGGTTGCGTTGTTGATGGAGCGGGTAGTACAACATTTTGTATACCTCCCCCATTCTGCATGAAAATACTACTTGAATAATCTATTAATTATAATATTATTAAATGAGTTTGCAGGTATATTAAACCAACATTACTAATAACCAAATTACACATGGGATTGCATATTGCATGGCTAAATAACCTTAATGCTAAAATCAGTACGCATATTAACAGTAGTATATGCAGTAATGAGAATACTGCATGATATATGTTGCTTTTGTAATGTCTTGTAATGTTGCCCAGGAGGAGGACCAAAAGGGTGAATATAATTGCTTTAAATGTTGCTATATGCTAGATAAATACAAGCACATAGAGGGATTAGTAAGGGGTTAACATTAGATTTATTATTTCTATGCATTAATTACTCTTTTGTGTTTGTTTCCCTTAAGTTGGCGTTTGGGCCTAAAACAAGATGGCCGCTAACGCTACACGACGAAGTGGCCGCTGTCCCATGAGGCACGGAGTGAACTGCGCAGAAGCGACTAAAGTCTTCCAGACCCCGTCGTGAACTGTGCTCATCATGTACCCAAGCAAGGACACAGTGGGAAAACGGCCAAGACTGAAAACAATTGACTTTACAGTAAACTGGAACAGACTGACTTTTACTATGAACTTGATGACCTCACCCATCGAACTGTACTAAGATCCCAAACCCTAGCATCGGACGATCACAACCAGACAATCACGACTGACCTAAAATATTTAAATTTGTATCATCTTTGCTTCATTTCATTATAAAAATACGTGGTAGAATAGAGAGGGATCTCCGTTGTTTTTCCTGAATCTTAGAGGGTCCGGATGCCGTTCGACCATTTGATGACTGCAAACCCTTCTTAAGTCTATGGACAATGATAGATGCTTGCACGTCTCTGGTCCTTTTCCGATCTTTGGGACTGTAGCGTGCTGAGCAAAAAACTTTGAACTTTGGTTAACTTTCGGATGACTGACTGCAAATATGAGCCAATGAATTAGAGGACTCCGAATAGCCAGATTAGGTAAATATAATGTTCTGCAATTTACTTGAAATTTGATACAAACTTTGCAAATGCAAACTTAACTCATTAAGAAATTTTAGATAAACAGATATTGATTAACAAGAAATGAGTTTGTGGTTTATTGAGAAAGGTAAGATCTAAATCTTGAATGTGTTTTAGCTGGCTCTAAATCACCATCAACCAATCCAACTAAATGGTCCATTGACCATGTCGGAGGAGTGCCTTGATGTTTAGGATTGAGATCTGTAGATGGAAGGGGTGTTAATGTACATTTTGTAAAATAACTTTTCTTTCCCTATAGGTTATATGGTGTTCCCCGCACATGTCGAGCGCTTGAAATGCTCATCCCTCCTGCTAAGTGCAGACCGGTAAATGGTTAGTGTGAGTGTTGGTGTTATGGGCGCCACCAATGACTGCATGTGTGGATGAGTTAGTGTGACGTTGGGTCTGACGCAGGGAGGATACCGGTACGGGTTTATTTTCCCTGTTACCAGGGTTTTTGCGCTCCATCAGTTTTTCTGGTAGCAGAGTTATGGTTTTTATTGTTTTGGTTTGGTGATTATTGCTTGTAAATAGCTAATTGATTATTGATTGTGGGAAAGTATTGGTTCATGTATTAATAATCAATGTTGAGTCGCGTCGAGTTCTATGTTGTTTGACGGCTTCTGGTCATGTAGGAAGTCGGAAGTTTGTAATGGTTCTGTAGTAGAGCAGAGGTAAGCGCTGCTCTCGGGAAAAACTGAATTGTTGTTGCCCTGTAGGTACACGGGGAAAACGTGTGACGATTGGAGTTGCACGACGCATTGTCTGGGTTCGATTCGGTAACATCGTTGTGTGTTGCCATTAGAGATATTTTCTGTATGAGAGAAGTGTATGGTAGCGAAGGTCACCGGTGAAATTTTGGTCTTCAGTACCAGGAGTCCAAAAGGCACTCTGATTACGCTTATCACTGGAAAGGTAATAGGTGTTCTCTAAGCTTGCTAGAAGGATAAAGTAGAGGGAAGTGCTACTTTATTAACGTATGTCATAATTCTGTAGTAGGACAGACTGTTCGCTGTTCTCGGGAAAGACAGAATTCTGTGTGAATGAATTACATTTTCCGTATGAAAGTGCGTGAATGAAATAGCATTCAGGTTAATTGTGAAACTCTGGTTTTATTTCTCAGGAGCATTGGGTCTCCAACTAGGTGTCTTAATTCTGGAGAAACGGTTAGCTGATGCTTGCTAGAAGGGTGAAGTAGAGGGATGTGCTACTTTATCAAGTAACGATTCCGTAGTAGGGCAGAGGTAAGCGCTGCTCTCGGGAAAGACGGAATTCTTGTAAGAAAGGTCATTGACTATTCTTGGTTAGCGAAACAGATAATGGTGGCTTTTTTATGTCGTTGCTAACAGATTTGTAAGTCAGAAGAACGTAAGTAAAAATTTACCGATAAATTTTGTAAAGGAGGGGTCAGCAAGAGCAGGAGCTGCGACAGCGAGAAAAGCTGACGTCAGAAAGACTGCGCTGGGATTGGTTAGTCAGTAAGATACGTAAACGCCCTTGATTGGTGCGTTAGTGTACGCCACGCTAGGAGTGGAGAATTACAGGGTAACGTAGACGCTCCGGATTGGTGCGTTAGTGTGAGTCGCGCTGGGATTAGAGAATTACAGAAGTGACATAGACGCTCCTGATTGGTGCGTTATTGTGAGTCGCGCTACGATTGGATAAGACAATAGAATAGTCGTAGGGAAAAAATTAGCGATACACGAAAGACAAAATGATGTATTACGACCACCAGAAAAGGAGAAAAAGTCCTGGTTTGGAAAAATAAAGAGTTTATTTAAAAAAGACAAACCGATTAAGACTAGAGAGGGACAGTTGCTTCCTCCACCAAAATCGCCCGCATCCTTTATGGTTGCGAAATACGGATATCATACTTGTATTTGGTTGGATAATTGGGCAAAGTATACAAAAGATGATTGAGTTTTGGCATTTCCAGAACATGGTTCATTTAATTTAGCGGTTTTGAGAAATTTGAGAGAGAGAATGATGAATCTAGAACCGAGACCTTGACCAACACAGTTTGAAGCATTGACGGAATGGGAAGATGAGATGCATGACAGAGAAAGACAGAGGAGTGGCGGAAGGTATAGGTACATGTTTGGTAGAAAACATGGACAAGAGAATCATGATGACAGAATGAGGAGATGGCGAAGTGCAAATATGACTGATGGTTTGTTTCCTGTGAGACATGCTGAAGAAGTTAGTGGAAGAAAATGTACAGAAAAGAGACATAATATAGAATCGGGAGGGTATGGAGTGAATGAATCGGAGGATGATGTTCTTGACGACATGTTTTATAAAAATCCACTCCTGTATCAACCAGATTCTGACATGTTAACACCAAGTACCTCAATGAGAGAGACTTTGCGAAACATTAAGACTGAACCAGTACCCCAGGAGATAGGGAGAAATAATTATTTCAGAGAAATAGAGAGAAAACAGGATAGTAAGGTAAGTAGTGAAAATTCAGCAGAATTAGCAAAAACCACTTTAGAGTTAACCAAAAAGGAATTGACTAAAAACTTAGAAGACGTGACTGTTCCCGTAACCATAGGTCCAGTAATGCCTTTTTTTGAGAAACAAAAGGATAATGAACATTGTTTAATGGTCCCTTATAACAGTAATAAACAGACAGAGAGGCCAAGGATAAATTCAGAAGATAACCCATGGAGACAAACAGTAAGTACATCAGAACAGAGTACGCCTAAAAATTTGACAGCAAATCCAGGTTTAGTTGAAAGACTGATAATGACTACAGATTCCATATCAGAAACCCCAAGAGACTCAGAACGAGGTAATGAGGATAAACAGTAGGTCCTACTCCAGAAGAGTTAAGTGAATGGTTAGGGATCTTACAGAGAAAAGACAGAGAATCCCAATCTATAGATGTGGCCAAACTAAGGATGGTTTGGGAAAATTAATAGTAGGAACTATCCCCACAGAAAAATTTAAAATCTATCAGGATGAAGAATTACTCTTTTTGTGAAGAAGTATAACTTGGAGAGCAAAGAGTCTACACGAGAGACTAGAGGAAGTAGCAAATGAGACACGTTACCGACCGGTATTTAGGCATTTGCGATGTAGGGGGCTGATTTCTGGATTCGGTATTTACCGAATCGGAAATTAAGAAATCGGTAAAATACCGATTCGGTAAATACCGAATCCTGAAATCAGATGTAGGGAGCACTCTAAAGAGTGGAAATTAGTATTATAAATTCATTATTTACCACCAAATACAGGTTGGTGATAAATAACGAATAACGCCACATGTGCACACATGCAAGATTCAGGGGTGCAACAGGGTGTCAATGTGACACCCTGCCACCCTTGAATATGCTCCCCCCATTACCGAATCGGTATTTACCGAATCGGTAATGAGGCATACCTTCCCATTGATTCCTATGGGCCTCCAGGCCCATAGGAATCAATGGGAAGGTATGCCTCATTACCGAATCGGTAAATACCGATTCATAATTACCAAATTTTTCCGATTCGGTAAAATTTACCGAATGATTACCTACATCACATTTACCGATTCATAAATACCGAATCGGTAAAATTCGGTATTTATGAATCGGTAAATGTGATGCTCCCTACATATGGCCCATAGTCGGCTGACTAAGTATGAGAAGGTCATATTAGGTGCAACGAATGTGAACCTTGTGAGATGCCTGAATGTGAATCCTTCAACGCTATTGCCTGATGCTGAGAATGTTGAAGTCAGGGACGAAGTGGATCATGATTGTTTGGATGTATTGGATTTCTGTACCAAACCCCGTCCTGAACTAAAGGATGTACCTTTGTCTGAGAGTAACTTTGTGATGTTTGCAGATGGGTCATGCTTGAGAACAGAGGAACGAAATCTGAGTGCAGCATATGCAGTATGCACAGTTGCAGCAGTAATGGAAGCATCTTACCTGAAGGGAGTAAAATCAGCCCAGGTTGTTGAACTTGTAGCCTTAACTAGAGCATGCATGTTGGGAAAGAATGTGAGAGTGACTGTGATGACTGATAGTCAGTATGGTTTTGGTGTTGTGCATGATTTCGGCCAGATATGGCTGCAGAGAGGATTTCTGACTTCAAGTGGAACTCCTATAAAGAATGCTGAAGTGGTTGGGAAGTTGCTTGAGGCGATACAGCTGCCTAAGCAATTGACCGTTGTGAAGTGTTTACTAACATTATGGGTACTTGGGAAGAAGTGAGGCAATTGCAGGAAGAAGCAGGAGATGAGGAGATGAGACAGTGGGTAAAAGCAGGATGTGCACCAAGAGAAACAGATCATGTGTGGGTTTATTGAGATGGAAGACCAGTCATGCTCGATAGCATGGTGTCTGCCATGGCACGGATGTATCATGGACAGGGACACATATGAAGAGACGCGATGATTCGGTCCTTCAAGCAAACGTGGTACAATGCAAAATTTTGACTTGCAGCTGAGAACCTTTGTCAAAGATGCCTTATATGTCAGCAGTTCAATCCTGGAAGGAAAACAGTGGTAAGTCTAGGAACGATAGGTCGAGAAGGAGGGCCTTTCACCAGAATGCAGATTGATTTCATTGAAATGCCTCCCTGTAACAGGTTGAGGTATGTTCTAGTAATGGTCTGCTTGTTTTCTAGGTGGGTAGAAGCATATCCCACAAGAAGGAGTGATGGAATTACAGTAGCAAAACTGCTTTTGAGGGTATTCATTCCTAGATTTGGGGTCCCAGTTACAATTGAATCAGATAGAGGAAAGCATTTCCATAATAAGATCATGAAGTTGATTTGTGAAGCATTGAATGTACAACAGAAACTACATTGTGCCTATCACCCAGAGGCTTCTGGTGTGGTGGAACAAATGAATGGCACCATTAAAAACCGATTGGGAAAAATGTGTTTAGCCACAGGTTTGAAATGGCCTGATGTCTTGCCTCTGGTACTCATGACTATTAGATCTATTCCAGATAGGAACACAGGTTAGAGATCTCATGAAATTATCATGGGAAGAGCAATGTGCCATGTATTTATACCAGTCAACAAGCTGTTGCCTATATCTGATGACTTGGTGTTGGATTACTGTAAGGGGCTGGCTGACGCAGTTCATTCTGTGTTTCATCAGGAAGGATCGGATGCCACCACCCTTGAAAAGAAGCAAGCTCATGATCTGAGCCCAGGAGACTGGGTGAGAATTAAAGTACACAGAAGAAGGAACTGTCTGGTCCCACATTGGGGAAAACCACGACAAGTGATTTTGACTACAACAAAAGCTGTGAAGTGTGCTGGAATCAAGAACTGGATTCATGCTAGTCACACATTGAGAATCCCAAATCCAGTGGATATCAAAGAAGGAGAATATTTTGAAGAGTCAGAGACTAGTTCTGAATCGGATGCTGAAGAAACAAGAACAAGAGAAAATCCTGAAAGGGGGGGAATCAGAACCAAGTTTGATCGTTGCCCCCAGAAAATATTCCCTTGAGAAGAAAATTACAGATTTCTGATACCAGCTCAGACTCAGAGACTGAACAAGCACAGGTACATTGGAGAAAAGAGAAAAGCAGTGAAGAGACAATCAAAGAAATTGTTGATAAGGAAGTTCCTGATGGAAAACTGAGAGAAATTCCACCTGAAATAACAAAAGTAGATGAACAGGTGCCAGATACAGAAAGAGAGGGAAAGATTCTTGCGGACGACCCCCGAGGAGTTGTAGGGAATTCCAACATCCAGTTAGAGGAAGGGACAGTTAGTCAGCAGGAAGATTGTGTGCAAGAACCACGAGGAGGGACAGAAGTAGGGAAAATAAAAGAAGTGGTGGAAAGAAGAACAGCTGAAAGCAAAAAGCAAGTTGAAACAGAATCAGAGGAAAGTGATGAAGGAGTACCAGAAGGTCGAGTCTTGAGAAAAAGAGCATGGAGAGCTGAAAAGAATGATAAAGGAAATAAATCGAAAAGACCAGCAAGAGATGAAATCTGGCCAAACAAGATAAAAAGGTTAAGATATTGACTGACACGAGTGAATTCACCAAGAGCAGAGCAGGTGAATGAAGTATCAAGTCAAGAAAAATCGAAAATAACTACAGCAGACGAAAACAAAAGAACAAGAAAGCCCAACCAGAAGTATAAGTCGCCAGAATGGTCATATGTGGCCCTGCCTGAAATAAAAGAAGAGGCCAAGAAAATCCAGAGGTGACTGTACCGGAAGTAGTTGAGGAAAAATCGGAAATCCTGAGAGTTATCTTGTCCGATATTGGAGAAGAGATGGGTGTTCAGGAAGTTCTGTATCAAGATTATGAGAGATAAGTGAAAGACGATCAAATGCCAAACTGAACAAGACGAAAGTACTGCTAATGGAAAGAAAATAGAATATAGGAAAATACATAACTGATAGAGCCAAGTAGGTGCTTAGAGCCTTGGGTTAGACAAAACTAGTTGTGAAGTAGAAGAGGCTAAGTCAAAAGACACTGATCATTTTGCGAAATGGCAAACACAGAAAGTAGAAAAAGCTAAATGTTTATTTTTAAAACGATGGTTTAAAATGTGTTGTTGTTGTGCAGGATTACTAATGCTTCTATGGAGTGTATTAGCTTTGATGATTTCATTTAAGATTACCATAGACACAATAGAAGGACATAGTGAAAATAAAACTAATATAGAAAAGATTCAGAAAGTATATCCGACTAAAATAGATAGAAATTATCTACATAAAGACAGGTCTATAAATGACTTCTCTAACAATGTGTTTTTGAAACTTTTGTACGAATATGTAAAGACAATGGATGTGAGGGATTGCTACGTTTGTATGCAGCTACCTGCATCTGTATCAGAGGGAGTGAGCTAGTCTGTTTTACAAAATAGGGAAATTAGAATATTATTTTTCAGATGTAGATAACATATTTTCACAAGTACCTGCAATTAACAAATTGAATAAGGTAAAGCCTGCAAAGGTGTTAGGTGAATTTTTCTTAGAAACTAGGGAACTAACATTAGAATACATATTTAGGAATAATTTGACTTGTAGTTTAAAGAGAGAAGAAAAGACGTTCTTGGATATGGTCGAAGAAAGGAGATTGAAAATGCAAAAGAAAGCATCTGAGAGAAAGGAGGAAAAGACAGTTGAAATGGAAAAACACTTGAAGGGAGAAGCTAGTCCAACTATGGCTTTAGATTGGCCTCAGAAAGGAAAGTTGTGCATTAGAAGAAATCAAACTGCTTATGATAATTACTTTGTAGGTAACAGTGAGTGCCATGATACATACCGAATCATGGGTGGATGGGGATTTAAAGGAGGAAATGATCCAGTTTTTCCTGGGTTATATTTTATCTGCGGGAACAAGGCATATTATCGGTTGCCAGACCATTGGTATGGCACATGTTATGTCGGTCTGGTTTTCCCAAAGATATTCCACATGGGAAGAGGAGAAGATGGTGTACATAAGTTAGGTAGTCTACTAACACGTAGAAAGAGAGAATCTTGGTCAGAAATTGTAGGAGACATTTTTGGAGCATTAATACCAGCAGTGGGAATATCTCTGAATGCACACAAAATTAGAAAACTATCAACAGTAGTGGATCGCTTGCCAACAAGCACTGCTGGAGGATTTTTATTGGTAAATACGGAAATGGTTGCCATGCGTGCTATGGTAATGCAAAATTGACTTGCCCTTGATATATTATTGGCAAAAGAGGGTGGAGTCTGTGGAATGCTGAAAGTTCAACATTGTTGCACTTACATTCATGATGAAAGTAAAGATCTGAAAATCTACATTAAAAATATAACTGAATTGCATGAGGAAATTACACCACTGGAGGTTGAAAGTGTTTGGGAAAAGATTGGGAAGAAACGTTCTTCTATTAAAGATTTCCTGTTAAACTTAGGTGGTACTTTTATAGGTAGGATCTTATTTCCATTAACCTGTGTGATTTTTATAGTATTAATTTTAAGACTAGGATGTTTATGTTATAAAAGAAAGAAAATACAGAAAAAGTTAAAAAGAGAACATTTTAAAAGAAGACAGAATAAGAAACAAGAGAGAGAGTTTGAAGAAGTAGAATTAGAAGAAATGAAAGACAGCATGTATAGAACAGCAAGAAGAGAAGAAATTGGGGAAACAGAATTGTGAATTAATCTAAAAGAATTCATTTCACTTTCTTGACAAATTGATACAAAATTTTAATGGTGTGGTGATAAAATCACCAAAGGGGGGATTGATGGAGCGGATAGTACAACATTTTGTATACCTCCCTCATTCTGCATGAAAATACTAATTGAATAATCTATTAATTATAATATTATTAAATGAGTTTGCATGTATATTAAACCAACATTACTAATAACCAAATTACACGTGGGATTGCATATTGCATGGCTAAATAACCTTTATGACTAAAATCCGTACGCATATTAACAGTAGTATATTTAGTAATCAGAATACTGCATGATATATGTTGCTTTTGTAATGTCTTGTAATGTTGCCCAGGAGGAGGACCAAAAGGGTGAATATAATTGCTTTAAATGTTGCTATATGCTAGATAAATACAAGCACATAGAGGGATTAGTAAGGGGTTAACATTAGATTTATTATTTCTATGCATTAATTACTCTTTTGTGTTTGTTTCGCTTAAGTTGGCGTTTGGGCCTAAAACAAGATGGCCGCTAATGCTACACGATGAAGTGGCCGCTGTCCCTTGAGGCACGGAGTGAACTGTGCAGAAGCGACAAAAGTCTTCCAGACCCCATCATGAACTGTGCTCATCATGTACCCAAGCAAGGGCACAGTGGGAAAATTGCCAAGACTGAAAACAATTGACTTTACAGTAAACTGGAACAGACTGACTTTTACTATGAACTTGATGACCTCACCCCTCGAACTGTACTAAGATCCCAAACCCTAGCATCGGACGATCACAACCAGCCAATCACGACTGACCTAAAATATTTAATTTGTATCATCTTTGCTTCATTTTATTATAAAAATATGTGGTAGAATAGAGAGGGATCTCCGTTGTTTTTCCTGAATCTTAGAGGGTCCGGATGCCGTTCGACCCTTTGATGACTGCAAACCCTTCTTAAGTCTATGGACAATGATAGGTGCTTGCACGTCTCTGGTCCTTTTCCGATCTCTGGGACTGTAGCGTGCTGAGCAAAGAACTTTGAACTTTGGTTAGCTTTTGGATGACTGACTGCAAATATGAGCCAATGAATTAGAGGACTCCGAATAGCCAGATTAGGTAAATATGATGTTCTGCGATTTACTTGAAATTTGATACAAACTTTGCAAATGCAAACTTAACTCATCAAGAAATTTTAGATAAACAGATATTGATTAACAAGAAATGAGTTTGTGGTTTATTGAGAAAGGTAAGATCTAAATCTTGAATGTGTTTTAGCTGGTTCTAAATCACCATCTACCAATCCAACTAAATGGTCCATTGACCATGTGGGAGGAGTGCCTTGATGTTTAGGATTGAGATCTGTAGGTGGAAGGGGTGTTAATGTACATTTTGTAAAATAACTTTTCTATCCCTACGGGTTATAAGGTGTTCCCCTCACATGTTGAGTGCTTGAACCGCTCATCCCTCCTGCTGCGTGCAGACCGGTAAATGGTTAGTGTGAGTGTTGGTGTTATGGGCCCCACCAATGACTGCACGTGTGAATGAGTTAGTGTGACGTCGGGTCTGACGCAGGGAGGATACCGGTACGGGTTTGTTTTCCCTGTTACCAGGGTTTTTGCGCTCCATCATTGTGCAGCACAAACTGCACCCACCGACTGCTCATCGAAGCATATAAGTTTCTTACACTTCACTCAGTGTTGCTCGAGAAAGGCGAATTCTGGCCTAATGTCCATTGCAGGTGTTCCTGAGGACACTACATATGTACTTGCCACAGCAAGTGAGGGGTTCAAAGCAGCTCGCCTCATTTTCTCCCGAGCAAGATTGAGAGGATGTGTGTTCCGGAGATGCTTGTACATAGAAGCAGTGCCACAAGAGTATTTTTTTTCACTGCCTCTTGACAGGATTCGGTCACAAATTTTGCACGTCACCTTTCTCGCATTTCCTTTCTCCAGGTGGAAAAGTGAATAATTTCCACAAACAGATTCCGGCCTCTGTGGACGTGCTGCCTCCTGCAAGAATTCTTCTTCAGAACATACTTCCTCCAGCTGCTGCTGCTGTCCAGATGCCATTTTGTTTTATATTTTTTGAAAAACACCAAAAAAATCAAGCAAAATGGTTCTCGTAGGAAAAGAGATGTCTCTCTAAAGATGCTCCAACAAGAATGATTAAAATGGGTGGGGTCCTTCAATAGTTACAGTGGGAAATGTTATGAACCAATGAAATCTTTTTTTTTGAGGTCACATGGGATCCGCGCACTCTGCGCTCACGAAGCACGCACCTGACGCGACTTCGCGAAAATATATTTAAAAATAATAATATTATTTTAATGAATATCTTAGATAGTCTCTTGCCCTATAATATATATTACACACATACATATCATTTTAGTACATAAAAAGATTTTGCGGGAGTCGCGCACCCAGCGTGCCCCAGCACGTATATGACGTCACGCGGGAACCGCCACCGCGCAAGCATCGTGTACTGTAATGCGCATGTGTTGTGATTGCGCGGGAGCAGGAGTCGTGGACTGGTCGCATACCAATCGCGCACATCACGTAATATTAAATGTATATGATGTAACTGAAAAACAAGCAGCCGTCGCACACCGTACGCGGATCCTTCACGACATCTCTAAAATGGTGGCTAGAATCCGCGCACCCGCGTATGCTTTGGGTGCGCAACTCCGAAAAAAATTTGGGATTTTTTGTTAAAAAAAGACAATAATATAAATATATTAAAATAACAAAATAAAACAAAAAATTAAACAATATTTCAGTTTAATATTATTTGTTATTTGTTTTTGCAATCTACAGAAAAATATGTAATGTTATTTAATGAATAAAATATTTATAAATAAACAGTTAAAAAACTGTAGAAGATCAGTACAAAAAAATTAGTGACCAACTGATGCAGCATGTTATACAACAACAGAGACAGTGATGCACACATTCACATAGTTTGGTTACTAATCCATGTTTTAAGTGAGACACTTTTAATTACTCACTTAAACAGTCAGACAGCTACTAAATCCTCAATCCAGACAGTTATATATCCACTCAATCTTCAATACAGATTGGTATATATATATAATACATATTTAAATTTCAAACTAAACCACATTCACTGGATGATGTCAGCAGTGATGTCATCAGTGATGTCATTTGAGATGTCATCAGTGATGTCATCAGTGATGTCACTGACCATGTCATGAATGATGTAATATGTGACATCATCAGCAGTGCGAGTTATAGTTAGCAGAACTAATTATAGCGGAGGAATTTCTATGGTTTTGTACGAATGAAATGCCCAGCTAACTATAGCACCCCTGAAACCTATGGTTTTTTCTGTGAATTTCTAAGGTTTTTTAAATGCTAATTTCTAACTATAACCTCTCTGAAACCTATGGTTTTTTCAGTGAATTTCAAAGCTTTTTTAAATGCTAATTTCTAACTATAACGTCTCTGAAACCTATGGTTTTTTCAGTGAATATATATAACCTACATTCATGGGGTTAATTTATTCAGCCACTGCCCAGCAACACTCACCAGAGCCTACAGCATTCTGGGAGCTGTAGTTGTGGCAGAACTACAGTGGAGTTGCACACATGTGACCGTGGGTCAGCGGATTTCCGCCAATGGCAGTGACTTTGGACAATGAAAGGTGGGGGTGGAGTTACCGCTTGCAAAGCAGCAGCATCTGAGGAAGGCCGTATGGCCTAAATGCATTATGCACAAGCTGTAAACAATTAAAGATCTTCCAACGTTACCCCTGGTGTGGCCTCTACCTGTTCTCGAGGGAGTAGGAGTTTCTTTGATGTTTTCGCGTCAGCCAGAGACGCGTGAGAGGCCCCGTTCCGACAAGAGGCTGGAGACATTACTGGCATCCGCTGCTTGCAGTTTGTGTTTTGTTTTCAAGGGATTGAATTGACTCCGGCCCGCCCCGAAGTACATGCCCGAACCCTGGACTTCTGCGAGATGCAGCTTGTCATTGACACGGAGACGGGTTCATTGTAATTCCGATTCATGGTCCGGACGGCAAACGTGCAACGAGGCTGGAGCGCTAAAGGGGACCAGAGGAGGATCGGCAATTCTGTTTTATTTGCAAGACTCATGATTTGAACATTCCGCACCGATTCAAGATTTAACCTACATTCATGGGGTTAATTTATTCAGCCACTGCCCAGCAACACTCACCAGAGCCTACAGCATTCTGGGAGCTGTAGTTGTGGCAGAACTACAGTGGAGTTGCACACATGTGACCGTGGGTCAGCGGATTTCCGCCAATGGCAGTGACTTTGGACAATGAAAGGTGGGGGTGGAGTTACCGCTTGCAAAGCAGCAGCATCTGAGGAAGGCCGTATGGCCGAAATGCATTATGCACAAGCTGTAAACAATTAAAGATCTTCCAACGTTACCCCTGGTGTGGCCTCTACTTGTTCTCGAGGGAGTAGGAGTTTCTTTGATGTTTTCGCGTCAGCCAGAGACGCGTGAGAGGCCCCGTTCCGACAAGAGGCTGGAGACATTACTGGCATCCGCTGCTTGCAGTTTGTGTTTTGTTTTCAAGGGATTGAATTGACTCCGGCCCGCCCCGAAGTACATGCCCGAACCCTGGACTTCTGCGAGATGCAGCTTGTCATTGACACGGAGACGGGTTCATTGTAATTCCGATACATGGTCCGGACGGCAAACGTGCAACGAGGCTGGAGCGCTAAAGGGGACCAGAGGAGGATCGGCAATTCTGTTTTATTTGCAAGACTCATGATTTGAACATTCCGCACCGATTCAAGATTAAACCTACATTCATGGGGTTAATTTATTCAGCCACTGCCCAGCAACACTCACCAGAGCCTACAGCATTCTGGGAGCTGTAGTTGTGGCAGAACTACAGTGGAGTTGCACACATGTGACCGTGGGTCAGCGGATTTCCGCCAATGGCAGTGACTTTGGACAATGAAAGGTGGGGGTGGAGTTACCGCTTGCAAAGCAGCAGCATCTGAGGAAGGCCGTATGGCCGAAATGCATTATGCACAAGCTGTAAACAATTAAAGATCTTCCAACGTTACCCCTGGTGTGGCCTCTACCTGTTCTCGAGGGAGTAGGAGTTTCTTTGATGTTTTCGCGTCAGCCAGAGACGCGTGAGAGGCCCCGTTCCGACAAGAGGCTGGAGACATTACTGGCATCCGCTGCTTGCAGTTTGTGTTTTGTTTTCAAGGGATTGAATTGACTCCGGCCCGCCCCCAAGTACATGCCCGAACCCTGGACTTCTGCGAGATGCAGCTTGTCATTGACACGGAGACGGGTTCATTGTAATTCCGATTCATGGTCCGGACGGCAAACGTGCAACAAGGCTGGAGCGCTAAAGGGGACCAGAGGAGGATCGGCAATTCTGTTTTATTTGCAAGACTCATGATTTGAACATTCCGCACCGATTCAAGATTAAACCTACATTCATGGGGTTAATTTATTCAGCCACTGCCCAGCAACACTCACCAGAGCCTACAGCATTCTGGGAGCTGTAGTTGTGGCAGAACTACAGTGGAGTTGCACACATGTGACCGTGGGTCAGCGGATTTCCGCCAATGGCAGTGACTTTGGACAATGAAAGGTGGGGGTGGAGTTACCGCTTGCAAAGCAGCAGCATCTGAGGAAGGCCGTATGGCCGAAATGCATTATGCACAAGCTGTAAACAATTAAAGATCTTCCAACGTTACCCCTGGTGTGGCCTCTACCTGTTCTCGAGGGAGTAGGAGTTTCTTTGATGTTTTCGCGTCAGCCAGAGACGCGTGAGAGGCCCCGTTCCGACAAGAGGCTGGAGACATTACTGGCATCCGCTGCTTGCAGTTTGTGTTTTGTTTTCAAGGGATTGAATTGACTCCGGCCCGCCCCGAAGTACATGCCCGAACCCTGGACTTCTGCGAGATGCAGCTTGTCATTGACACGGAGACGGGTTCATTGTAATTCCGATTCATGGTCCGGACGGCAAACGTGCAACGAGGCTGGAGCGCTAAAGGGGACCAGAGGAGGATCGGCAATTCTGTTTTATTTGCAAGACTCATGATTTGAACATTCCGCACCGATTCAAGATTAAACCTACATTCATGGGGTTAATTTATTCAGCCACTGCCCAGCAACACTCACCAGAGCCTACAGCATTCTGGGAGCTGTAGTTGTGGCAGAACTACAGTGGAGTTGCACACATGTGACCGTGGGTCAGCGGATTTCCGCCAATGGCAGTGACTTTGGACAATGAAAGGTGGGGGTGGAGTTACCGCTTGCAAAGCAGCAGCATCTGAGGAAGGCCGTATGGCCGAAATGCATTATGCACAAGCTGTAAACAATTAAAGATCTTCCAACGTTACCCCTGGTGTGGCCTCTACCTGTTCTCGAGGGAGTAGGAGTTTCTTTGATATATATATATATATATATATATATATATATATATATATATATATATATATATATATATATATATATATATATATATATATATATATATATATATATTTAGTCTACAAAGTAAGTAATTGCACCTTTCCAGTTAAGGATCTTTGTACACCAAGGATCACCCAATAATAAAGTGAGGACTAGAGCAAACATTAAACTCAAATATGGGTCCCCAAGGAGAATATTTATGCTGATATATACTCAGGGGCAGATTTACAAGCCCCTTACGTCCTTTTTGCGTCACCGTTGCGTCACTTTTTGTGACTCAGCGGCGGCGTAAACAATGTGCCACTTTGCAGCCCATTTACAACCTGACGCATCTAGGGAGATGCATCACGTTGTAAAGCCCTGTGCCAAATTATACCAGCGTCAGGTATAATGTATGCAAGGTGGGCGTTCCCACGCAAAAAAGCCTCGTAAAAGTGACGCAGTGAGATCTACACTGCGCCAAAACCTTACGCCTGGTTGGAGCAGGCTTGGAGCAGGCGTAAGGAGTGCCGTAGCACAGTAAGTATAGGCCTTCCCATGCATTGCTGGAGTTGCGTTGTGCTTGCGACACAACTCCAGCGATGCGTGACTTTTGCACCAACAGATGCATCAGAATTTCTGACGCATCGCATCTGTCAAGCCTTGCGCCATGGTGCTCCGTATTGTAAATACGACGGATCCATGGTTGCGCAAGGGTTTTGCAAGCTGGTGCAGGGAAACTGACGCATCTCTGCTCCAACGCAGAGATGCGTCAGTTTCTTGCAAATCTGCCCTTCAGTTTTGTAAGCCTAAAGTCTAGGGTTCAGGTTAACAATAAAGTAGCAGCTCACCACTGTCTATTCAAAGAACATGTCCTTTTTGAGTGTAAGAAGCATATCCCCATAGGCAATTTTAACCATGAGTTAAAAAACAGCTGAATAAACATACTCAAAATTTAGCAAGACCATTATGGTTGCATCCAATTTGATACCTTTTCTTGGTTTCTTTTATTTTCATTCAGACTTTTTTGTTCAAAGCAAAAAGCAAAGTGCCAACTGAGTCTGTTCTGGTTATGTATATTTCTTGTAATGTTTGTGAACATCAGCCAGGAACATTTTTAAAACTAGAAAGAAGCATTCTGATTGGCAGAATTTTCATGAGATCCCCAATATTACAGAATATGATTTGCTGAAACATTTTTAGAGGCACCCGTCTTGTTTTGATCGCATTTGATTACAGACATTTAAATAATCGCAAATCCAAGCAGTGAAAAAAATACGTACAATTGTTTACCATGAAAATCCTTTTTTGCACCACTTAAAATAGTTACTATTGTGTAACAAGTTGTTTTCATGAGAGTAAAGGCCCCTATTTGTAATAAAGAAAATCATAACAAAAACATCCAATATTCATGAACATTGCTATGAAAAAAGAAGCCAAATAGGGGGTGATTCGAGGTTGCACTATGCATAAATAAGTGGGTGGCCTTTGTTCCCACACACTTATGCAAATCTCTTTCTGGCCTCTATCAGAGACCAGAGAGAACCAAAAAGAAAAGGCTGTTCACTCACTTGCTCCCGCGATTGGTGCAAAGACTGTAGAAACACACTTGACCTGTGATTGGGGTGTAAAGCATAATCCTTCTTGGTGAGTGCTCAAAGAGAATTCTCTTGTTCCCACCCATCTGTATGTTCAACATGCACCTTTGCAAAGGGCATGTTGTTCTCTTCTGTTTCCTCCCTTGCTGTGTCTAAGTTCTGGTGGGAGTTCTATATGCTATTCTCATTGTCCAAGGGTGGCAATATTACATTAATACAACAGCAAGTTATATCTTCCCTGGTACTGCGTGACACTCTTAACGCCCTGCTCTTGCCTAAGGAAAAGAGAATTTGATTCACTCCTGACCCTCTACCCGCATTTCCAAAGGGTAGGATTGATTTCATATTGTAATTTGCCCATGGAGAGAGGGATTATGACTGCAACCGTCATTGGTGGCCCTCATCCCCTACATCGTTTGTATCTGCTAACAATGAAAATTAATTTGATAAATGCATTGAGAACAATTTCAAGGTCTCAGAAAAGAAACACCACATGCCACAATAAAATTTGAGTTCAGTTATACTGCCAAATTAAAATCAATTAATATGACAGAAATAATTTACTATTATGATCTGAAAGAAGTAAAGCTAGTAGGAATATTTCCAATCAAGTCACAAATTCGTGATGAATTGAGTAATGATGCTCATCAATCTCTACGTTTGGTAAAACCTTGAACAAAATAAATTGTTATAGGGTTATGGGCAGACAGATCTATTACAAAGACTGTCTTCAAGAAATTAGTTTGTGAAAATATTGTAACTGTAAATAGTGCAGAAGATTATGCTAAACTTCTTGAGTATAATTGGTTGAAAGTCTTAGGGCCTTATTTCGATGTTGGGCGGAATTCCTTCTGCCTGACACCGACTCGGTCCAGGGACCGACCGCCACCCGGTCGGCAGTCCCGACCGCCTCATTAGGATGCGACCGAACACTGTTCGGTCACATTCCTACATTTCACAATGTGGAGCAACCGGCCGTAATGCATTCTCCCATAGTGAAATGGGAGGTGCAGTTCATCCCTGCACCCCGTGGCAGACCCCTCAAGGGGCCTGCCACAAGGTGCAGGGATCAACAGGAGGGCACCTTCGGTGCCCCCTCGGCCTCCAACCGGAAGCTGTTCACCAAAGAGGGCACTGCTGGGGGCCACTAAACACGCTTTCCGACATGGTTTCCATGTCGGACAGGCCAGCATGGAAACCATATAGGAAACCGTGCATTGTAATCTCAAGGGCGGAAAGGCCCGCCCTTGAGATTACGGGCTGGCTTCCGACTGGCAGACAGGATCTCCTGGCCAATCGGAAGCCAGCGGGAATGAACGGCCGGTTTACTTTCCAACCTCCTCCATCATAATGAGGCAGTCGGAAAGTAAACCGAGGATCCCATTACGATGCGGCTTGGAAGGCTCTGACCGTCGGTCGGAGCCTTCCGAGCTGCATCGTAATCGGCCTCTTAGTATTTAGTTACCTGAAGTCACATTGAAATTGAATAATATGAGCATGAGAGTACAGCAAAAAAGCAAAACACAGATTGTGTAATAGATGAGAATCATCTACTATTCATAGTTTAGGTGAGCTGTGGGGGCACGGGACTGGAGAGATTTGATGTAAATATTTATTTGTTGTAACAAATCCTACTTAAAGAAGGACTTTATTATTAACTACAGTCCAAAGGGCGAAGGAAGTATGCTTAGTGCTGGGGCGGGCCATCTAACGAAATATGTACAAGCATTGTTATATTTCTGGATTTTTCATACCATATCTTGATGAAATGCAGTTGAGCTTAAAGGTATATTTTACTCTTGCAGATTAAGGATTGCTGTCTTAATACTGGAATTTGAAATTTTTTAATTTCAAATTGTCATTTTTATTGTGTTTTGCGGTGTATTACATTGACTATGTTTTTAGATTATGTTGTCTATACCTGCAACAAATCACTTTTATAATTATTTTTCACTTGTGTATGACGAACATTTATACATTTGCTATAAAATTAAACTGAACTTAAATACAATTGTAGAAGTAGTTATTCAAACTGTAACATACCATGGTTGGTTTTTATGTATTTAAAGTGTTTTCAGTCTTTAAAAATTGTTTTAATCTGAGTTTTTAATCTGATTAAATATAACTACTGTGCTCTTCCATTTAAGGACACACAGGAACACTGTTTATTGTCTTTAGAAATTGTGTATTTATTTTTGTTTACTGTTTGTTTTACTAAGCAATGTTTCCATTTCCTGGTGTTAATGACGGACAGATTGAGAAACAACATGAGGTAAAATTCTATCTACAGTGTTACAAAGTGTATACCATTGAACGCTGCAGAAATAAGAAGGAAACTGGTGGTGCACCCTATTTCTTTGGCATATTTGACTATTTCCCTCTATTAAACTGACCGTTTTACAAATTAGGAAAATGGTAATAGATAACATGGAAAGCCTTTTCTTGAAATGGTTTCAAACCAGAAACAGTATAATTAGTTAACAGCCAAGGCAAGCACCTATTTGATTATGTATTGCTCATGAATATGCATCGATGCACACTTAGCAATGTTCAGTAAAGTACTAGAGAACAGCAAATTGTAAGCTATAGTGTTAACTTGAATTGCTCTCTTCTGAATGTACATTAATTTAATATATACTTGGATCAGACTCGAGTATAATGTTGGAACTCTTGCATGTATTACGGTCCACTGCCAAAGTCTACACCAGTTGTTAAAGTTCTCTAACCGAGTTATAGGCCTGAGCCACAAGTGACGGTTTATACTGAGGGAGAGGGCTTTTGACAACAGTATAGCCCAAGGAAGAAGGGCTATATGGCTATTAGAACATTCCACCAACTGAGGGTAGAATGTTTTAAATTAAAAAGGGAGCAACTGAAAGACAATCATTAGAATGTTGGAGCAGAAGTCGTATACCAACCACTATAAGCCCTGAGCCACTTCCTTGTCTTCAACAGAGCTCCCAACATTCCAATTTTCTAATTATTATTTTGCTATGTAGACCCTCACCCTCACTACTAGTGGCATGCGTCAGCATCGGTTCTCATCCTGGTCATCATAAACCAAGATGGGCCTAACCTCAGTGGAGGGAGCACTTAGATATTTCTTTTCAGTTTGTATAAAAGTAAGCCGCATGCCATTAGAACGCATGCCTTGACAATGTGGTCATTACAACTATCGCGTTTTTAACATGCATGCCTTTACAACACATGCCTTTACCATGCATATACCTTTATCATACGTATGCCTTTCCCATGAATGCTTTTAGAATGAAAAAGTAAGTATTTAGCAGGTAAGAATAAAATACTTACATTTTCTTTGAAAAGCCATGCATGGTAAAGACATATGCGGTTTTAAATATATCTATCTATCTATCTATCTATCTATCTATCTATCTATCTATCTATCTATCTATCTATCTATCTATCTATCTATCTATCTATCTATCTATCTATCTATCTATCTATCTATCTATCTATCTATCTATCTATCTATCTATCTATCTATCTATCTATCTATCTATCTATCTATCTATCTATCTATCTGTCTGTCTGTCTATCTATCTATCTGTCTGTCTGTCTGTCTGTCTGTCTGTCTGTCTGTCTATCTGTCTATCTATCTATCTATCTATCTATCTATCTATCTATCTATCTATCTATCTATCTATCTATCTATCTATCTATCTATCTATATATATATTACCTACTGGCGGTCGCCAGTAGGTAGTTATAGTTAGGACCTATTTTCCATAGGAAATCCGCAGCATTCTATTCCCAATAACTTTGGCGTCAATTGACAAATCTTCACGAAATTTTCAAAACTTTTGGCCAGCTCCAATCCACTCCTATCCTGAAACGTGTTTTCCCCATGCAATTTCCCATAGAACTTTTAGCCGCAGCTACAGCCCGAACTGCTGAACCGAATTACGCCAAATTTGGCAAAGAGGCAGTCCTCAGTTCAGACTCGTGCCCTTTGCTTAAATGGTGTAAATCCGTTCAGTAGTTCCTGAGAAAATGACATTTAAAAGTACATATATATCTATGGCCTTGGAGGATCCGCGTACCGTAAGAGCACCCAGCGCGCACCCTGCCGTGCACGAGCTGTATTCTAATTGGCTGTCAACACTCTAAATCAGGAAGTGTTGGCAGCCATCCTGTGCCTCGGTAGAACCGAGGCACAAGAAACCTAAAAAACAAATGCGCAAAATGCGAAAATGATTTTTTTCTTTTTAAAATGAAAAAGGTCCGGCCCCGGGGCCATAAGTGGCCACAGGAGGGGGGCAAGGCAGCCCCCCTCCAAATAAAAAAATAAATTAAAAAAGGCCCATGCCTCGGGGGATGGGGTCCCCGGGGCAGATTATGGCCTCGGGAGGGGGGCCACGCGGCCCCTTTCCCGATTTTTACAGTTTTGTAAAATAAATTGGGGGCAGGCCCTGGGGGATGGGGTCCCCATGGCCAAAAAATTAGAAAAAGAAGGGGGGCTAAAAAAAAGAAAAACATTTTTAAAAAACGGGATCGCGGACGGAGGCTACACCCCCTCATTGCACCACTCTGCAAACGCGCCCCCTGGCGCGTTTGTAGAGGGGGAACTAATTCCCCTTGAATACTGGGGGTCCCTGGGGGCCAACTAGCCCACCAGATACCTCCAGTATGCGCCAGGGAGCTGCGTTGCAGAGAGGTGTTCTGAGGCCACGCTCCTTTTTACACCTCTCTGCAACGCAGCTCTGTTGCGCTTACTGGAGGTAGCTGGTGGGCTAGTTGCAACCCAGGGACCCTCAGTATTCAAGGGGAGTTAATCCCCCAACTTAAAATGTGCCACGGGGCGCGTTTGCACAGTGGTGACGGGAGGGGGTGGGGCCTGAGTTCACATGTGTGCAAACACACCCTGTGGTGCAGTTTAAGTTGGGGAATTAATTCCTTGTCAATACTGAGGGTCCCTGGGGGCCAACTAACCCACCAGGTACCTCCAGTAAGCGCCACGGAGCTGATTTGCAGAGTGCTGTAAAAAGGGGCGTGGCCTCTGAACACCTGTCTGCAACGCAGCCTCTTAGTGCATACTGGAGGTACCTGGTGGGCTAGTTGGCCCACAGGGACCCACAGGATTGAGGAGGAATTAATTCTCTAACTTAAAACGCGCCAGAGGGCGTGTTTGCACACATGTGAACTCAGGCCCCACCCCCTCCCTTCACCACTGTGCAAATGCGCCCCGTGGCAGAGACTGTCAGTTGATTCCTTTGTGTTCTACTGCAGCTTCCCAGAGTGTTCCAAAGAACAACTAGAGCGCTAACAGTCCTACTTATGATAAACGTATGGCACACCTGAAGCCATTTTGCTTGGATTAAAGTGGTAACTCTTAAAACATTTAATTTAAAAAGGAACAAAATGAGGGGGTTCATTTTTCCATAACAAGTATGATTAGTGCTGCAGAAAGAAAAACTAGGGCACATTTTGACTTCTGAAATCTTCTTTTATTTCATTAAAAAGTTCTGACATGCAGACTGAAACATGCACTTTCAATACCAGCAGCAGTTTTCCCTGGTGAGCAGTAGCTTTACTACAGTGATCTAATGAGCAAAAAGAGTGCTAACATTCTGAATTTATGGCAAATGTGTGACACATCTGAATGCCTTCTTGATGGAATCAAAGTAAAAAACGGAAAGTATTTCCTACTGAGGAGACTGCAGTAAATGAGAAAATTAGGAAACTTCATAACAAATAAGTCTCCCAAGATGGCCACCAGAGACAAAAGTGCCCAAATGTAGCCCAAATATCACCCAGATGTAGCCCAAGTATAGCCCAATGACAGAATGTCCCAGAG
The DNA here is from genome assembly GCF_964204655.1 of Triturus cristatus. Taxonomy (NCBI): domain Eukaryota; kingdom Metazoa; phylum Chordata; class Amphibia; order Caudata; family Salamandridae; genus Triturus; species Triturus cristatus. The sequence continues at coordinate 1,428,094,189 of NC_140590.1, read as the reverse complement.
TGTTCTTAAAAACAACTAGAGCGCTTACTGTCTTCATTATGACAAAAGTATGGCACACCTGAAGCCATCTTGATTGGAATAAACTGGTAACACTTAAAACATTTAATTTAAAAAGGAACACAATGAGGGGGTTCATTTTGCCATAGAAATTATGATTAATGCTGCAGAAAGAAAATGAGGGCACATTTTGAGTGACTTCTCAAATCCTCTTCTATTTCATTAAAAAATTCTGACATGCAGACTGAATCATGCACTTTTAATACCAGGAGCAGACTTCCATGGTGAACAGTAGTTTTACTACAGTGATCTAATGAGCAACTAGAGTGCCAACTTTCAGAATTTATGGCAAATGTGTGACATATCTGAATACCTTCATGATGGAATCAAAGTAAAAAACTGAAAGCATTTCCTACTGAGGAGACTGCAGTACATGAGGAAATTAGGAAACTTCATAACAAATCAATCTCCCAAGATGGCCACCGGAGACAAAAGAGCCCAAATGTAGCCCAAAATCACCCAGATGTAGCCCAAATATAGCCCAATAACAGAAGTGTGCAAAACACTTATTACTTTGTGTTTTTGCAGTGTTATATAGTGCAGACTTGTCAGGTATTGGAGTGCTTTACATGAGCATTGGTTACATCACACAAGAACAAATTCATTTTGGTTGTAGACATGGGGAGACTAAGTGATTTGACCAGAATCACAGAATGTCGAGCTGAAGCAGAAACTCCAACCTGGTTCCCCAGTTGCAAAGTCTGCAGTTCTGGAAGTAACACCACATCCTCTCCCCTAAGTGCAACATTTAATCAACTGGTCAACTGGATAAAAAAACATAAAGATAACAAATAATTTAAAAGTGCTTTGTCGCTATTTGAAAACTCAGAAAATATGTCCTTATTTTAGTCTTTTAGAGCACTAACCATAATTTTGATGCCAATAAGACGCTCTCATATATGTAATTTCTAAAGGAAATGCTCTAGGTATTGCAGTTTTGATTACATCAAGATGACGTCAGGCGTTCCACACTTTTGTAATAAATATAGAATGTTAGCAATCTAGTTGTTCATTAGGATACTGTTGAGAGGCAGAGGCCAGGGGCACGGACTCTGAAAATTGAAGGCAGGTAGGAGGGTGCAAAGGCAACAATTTAACCACACTGAGCAGGCAGAAAGGGCCGTGGCAGCACAACAGACTATGGAGGGCAGTGGAAAGGGGGACAGGGGCAACAAACCAACAATACAGGACTTGCAAGAGAGGCTGTGGCAATGTAATAGACCATTGTAGTCTCTATTTTTGAATGTGTGTATCAAAGGTTATATTAGGGTGAGAGGAGGTCTGCCACTCCATCACAAGGATGATGTCATCAGTGATGTCATCAGTGATGTCATTTGAGATGTCATCAGTGATGTCATGAGTGATGTCACTGACCATGTCATGAGTGATGTAATATGTGACGTCATCAGCAGTGCATTGCGGGCGCGCGAGTTATAGTTAGCTGAACTAACTATAACGGGGGAATTTAAATGGTTTTGTACAAGTGAAAAGTCCAGCTAACTATAACACCCCTGAAACCTATGGTTTTTTCAGTGAATTTCTGAGGTTTTTTAAATGCTAATTCCTAACTATAACGTGCCTGAAACCTATGGTTTTTTCTGTGAATATATATATATATAAAACATCTCTCCTCCAACGCCCTTTGTTAGAACTCCAGCGCTTCTCAAGGGGGTGTGGCGTCCCTTTTCCTGCAGGGCAGCTGGTCAATATCGCAACAAGGTACCTCTGTTCCCAGAAGTTTTTTGAAAAACGCACTCAATCCGGATCTCTTGATACAGTTGTTTTATTTAGTGAACGAGGCAGTAGCCATGCCCAACATGTTTCGGTTGGAGCCTCGAACCTTGATCACGGGATCATTTGTCCTTGAGAGAAAAAATATCCTGTGACCAAGGTTCAAGGCTCCATAGAAAAACGTACACACACACATATATATATTCACTTAAAAAACCATAGGTTTCACACATGTTATAGTTAGGTGGATATTTCACTCGTAAAAAAACAATGAAATTCCCCCGTTATAGTTAGTTGAGATAGCTATAACTCGCGCGCCCGCAATCCTCTGCTCATGACGTCACATATTACATCACTCATGACATGCTCAGTGGCATCACTCATGACATCACTGATGACATCATCCTTGTGATAGAGTGGCGGTCGCGCGAGTTATAGTTATCTCAACTAATATAACGGGGGAATTTCATTGGTTTTTTACGAGTGAAATATCCACCTAACTATAACATGTGTGAAACCTATGTTTTTTTAAGTGAATTTGCAAGGTTTTTTAAATGCTAATTCCTAACTATAACGTGTGTGAAACCTATGGTTTTTTCAGTGAATTTGTACGGTTTTTTAAATGCTAAGTTATGTATGTATTATAATTTTTTGTATATATTTATTTTTCAATAAACTACGTATTAAAATGTTTTTTTTTTATGGTTTTTCACCGTGCGCGCACGGTGCGCGCACCCCTGCAATTTAAAAAAAAAAATTTCATGTTTTTTTCTGCCTTCGGGGTCCTTCAGGGACCCCCTGACCAAGGCTAGGGGGTCAGGAACTCTCTACCCTGTCCCATTTTCATGTTCGCCACCTTCCTTTTCCACTCTCGCACTGAAAACAAACAATATATATATATATATATGTGTGTATTTTTATACACACATACATATAAGTGTGTATGTGAGTATATATTTTTACATATACACATAAATATATATATGTATTTAAAAAACATACTTTTTGTTACATAGAGTATAATTTATATTTAATAATAAAACAATATATATATCTTTTGTACCCTTAACAACCCTCAAACCGTAATACCATACCCACCCTAAACAAATCACTTCCCACCCAAAAACCCATACCCACCCTAAACAATAAAAATGCCCCTCCACTCAAAATCTATTTACCCATCCTAAACCCTAAAAATTCCCTTGCTACCAATAAACCTATGACAACCCTAAACCCTAAAAATGCCCTTGCCACCCAAAAACCCATACTCACCCTGAATGGATCTTGAGTCAGCCTTCGAGAGGTCTCAATTGCTGTATTTTTAAATACTACTTCATTTTTAAGGATGGCTTCTCATAACATTACGTAAATAAATCATGTTTTCAAATTTAGTAACTCCTAAAAGTGTTTTGCTAGCAGATATGGATCCATTTTATTATGGAGATATTAGTTTGTCTCATCTCAAAGCTCATCGTGGCCAGTGCCCGAAGGGTGAGGTTCATCTAACAGCCTCCATGATGTGATTGTGCAAGCTAGAGCAGCACAATCAGCTTGCCACTAAGAGAGAGAACACCCTAGTACACTGTAGTGTTTTTATTTATTTTTTGTTTCTTCAGTAGTCAACGTTCTACGCAAACAGTAAGCAATCTTGTGGTCATTTCCTACACTTTTGGGGAAATTCACTGATGACTCCTATCAAATGAGCTCTCACAATGTCCATGGTCCTGGATTCTGACTGAGTACATTTAAGTATGCACACGATCTCAGCAGCAGCTAATTTACCCACTGGTCTACTTTACCTTCCTAATTTGTACACTGTAACAAAGAAAATAAGGGAAAACTATACAATCAATGTAGAAGCAGACATTCTACCCTGCTTTAAGGTCGTTTCTGGACCCTAAAGTTGCAATTCCCTTTGTACATGGAAATGATAGCTTAGTTATACCCATAATAAAGTGTCACACAAAGTGTTGCACAAAAGGAATATCAGTGTCACATATATGCAAACTGAAAATATGGAAATGTCACACATAAGCATGATAATAACTTGGCAGTTATGGAATTCAGAAATAACTATACCTAAGGGCTACTCCAGTAGCCCTTTATTTTGAATGTCCCAGGTATGATTACAAATTAGTATGTGCATGCCTATAAATATAATTCTTAATACATTCCAACATTTAGCAACATGTTTCAGTCATTATCTAAGGCCTCTGAGCGTCCACAGCTTTCACCAGGACAACAGATTACTCTGAGCGCTTCTTTTGTACAGTCCTAGCCCTACCAGTCCAGTTAAATTGTGGGAATAATGGTAAAACATGCAGACTTACTTAGTCTGGAAAACCTTTTTGCATCTGATAGTGCCCTATGTTCTTATAGCCATAATAGTTCAGGAATTGACAGTGACATGCCCCTGTAGTCACACATTTATTAAGGGTGCCATGTTATCTTACCACCTACAATTGCTGTCCTGATTCCTGTTTAACGTCAATGAAACCACACTGGTAGGGATAGGACTGTACGTTCCCCAGTTTGCAATTACCACAGTGGTATTGATTGGTCTCCGCCTGTGGGAACGTGAAAGTGGAGGGTAAACATCCACTTACTTGACTTACCAAAACAAGCTCTAAACAGAGTTACCACTACAGTGGGGTTAGGAAATCCACCATGCTTGACCCGAAGATGGCCATCACACTCTGGTACCAGACACCTACTGCACAACTAAGGTGTCAAAAACCAAATCTGTCTCCCAACTTCAGCTGCCATATCAGGGCTATTGAGTCTAGGCTCAGAAACAAGAACAATTTGATAACTCTGGTGTCAGAACAGAGAATGATCCAGGATGTGGAAACACAGTTGTAGCTCATGGAACCACTATAGTTGCGACCCGTCCTACTGGACAACTTCCTAGGATGAAGATGTTTTAAAGTCAAATAAAGTTTATCTTGACTTTGTATGGTGTTGTTGTAGTGGAGACGGAGTTCCATGTACACACATTGCTATGTTAGCATAAGCGGCTTAGATGTAAAACGCCATCTTGCCACTTTTGCTGCTTTTGCACGCGACACTGAAGGTAGCTGTTATTACAAGAAGAACTGCTTGCTTGCTTTTTCTTCACATGAGAACGGTCTGTTGTTCACATCCCTAGACGTGCACCGCGACCTTAGTCTGAACACTGTGCAGAAGCCGTCAAGGTCAAATAACAATGTATGCTTTTGAATTCAGGTTGATCGTCCCACGCTCTAGCCATAATACACACACAGCTGCAAATATCTGAAACTCGGGTGCCTTTAATATTTGCATTTGCATGCATGATCCAGACACTTTGGAGACAACCTTTTTCAGACACAGAGCAGAGCTGATCCTGTGATGTGATTCACCTAAGCTGATATTTACGGTATGGGGTTCCCCATTCAAGCCTAGAGACCTTCTATTAGTTTCATAAAACTAGCTTACTAGCGAGGGGAGGGTGGCTTTATTCTACTATCATTTGTAATATGATTTCTCCCTTCATTTTCTATGGTATTGTAACAATGCTGATGGTTTTGTTTTTAATAATTTGTCTGCTTGTGTTAGCCAAAGTACTTCTCCTTAGGGCACGTAGTTGAAAATAAACATTTTAAACTTTACCATGTCTCTGATTACTCTTGTTGTGGACTGATATGAGAATAATAACGAAAAGGTGTTTCTGATTCCCACCATTCCTGAGAGTACTCTAAGTCGCTTGTTCTGGGTTGTCTAACCATTGGTAGCTTCAAGATGATACGGAGAATGAATGAGACACTGATGTTAGTCGGATAGGGGTTCTGAGTAATGAGGTGAGTTTTTGGTACACCACAATTCACTGAGGTCCTGGTTTCCTGCGCATAGTTCTGTGCATGAGCAGAATCCCTGCAACATTGTAGGTCTGTACCACTAATAAAGGTATCGACATACTTCATTCATCAAAACTGTGATAGGAAATAAGCTGGACAGGAAGGGCCTCATTTATGAGAAGTGACACATCGCTGTGTGAAAGCAGTGATGCGTCACTTCTCAGTGCGCCCTCCTTGCAGCATGATGGATGCGTCATATTTACTGTATGACGCATCATGTCGCAAGGAGTTACAGATACGTCAGTATTTCTAACGTATCTGTAGGCGCAAAAGTGACGCATTGCTGGAGTGTGTCACAAAAGTGACTCAACTCCAGCAATATGTCCGTTCACATGGGGCAAGACCCATGTGAAAGGGCCTGCTGTGAGGCAGGCGTAAGATATTGACGTATTTGCACCCTAGAAGTGGCGCATTGAAATCTCGTAGATTTCACTGCGTCACTTCTATGAGGCTTACTTACGTGGGAACACCCACCCTGCATACATTATACCTGACGCAGGTATAATGTAGCGCAGGGGTTTACAAAGTGAAGCATCTGCTTAGATGCGTCACTTTGTAAATAGGGCGCAACAGGAGGCATGTTTTACGCCGCCGATGCGTCACAAAAAGTGACACAACGGAAGTGCAAAACTGTAGCAAGGACTCATAAAGAAGGCCCGAAAAATTTACCTAAGTTGCGGACTGGGGAGTGCTACATATATGTAATTCTTTTGTTTTTAAGGTCCATACCATTTGTCACTGTCGATTATTGCATGCCCTTCCCCAGTGACATAACCTACAGTGTTTCACCTTCAATTTCCTGTGTATATTCTGATGAACACTAGACGGTCAAATGCATGACTTTGTATCTACTTGAAGAAACTGAGATCGAATTTAGATGACTTTGTTTTGACTACATGAGTAAGCATGTTTGAGATTGTAGAAGAGGAATGACTCAAGACCAGGAATAGACACGAAGCAGGAGAAAAGGGAAGTGAAAGGACCAGCTCAAGCAATCTCTAGCCAGAAGAACCGCATGTGAGTTAAAACCACAACCCATCCTCATACATAATATAAATCCTTCAGAATGGAAATTTTTCACTTTTTTATTAGATGGAAATAGAATACAAACATGAACGTGAACAAGCAAAGAGAAAAAGTACTATAACTAATATGACATTAGACATTATATGAAATACAAAAGATTACCACACCAATTTATCCACCACCAACGCAACTATTCAGTTGGTGTAATATAATCAAGCCCATAATGAAACTTGGCACAAGGTCAAGACATAATAATATATTCTTATGTACTTGTTATTTTTTTTTTAACAGATATAAATCTGCTTATCTCTATGTGTACTAATATTTTGTTTAATCAAATATGGATGTAGTTTCGTTTTTTTTTTCTTCATTTTTGTATTATTTTGAAGTCAGACTTGTTCAAAATACAATAATCACAATATTCATATAAGAACAAAAAAGGAAAGGAGAAACAGACAAAAACCAGTAAAAGAATCCGTAGTCATATAAGATTGCAAGCCTAATCTACAGCTGGAGAGATAGAAGTATTCACTGTTAATGCTTGAGAAATCCCAACTGAGATTAATCCAGATCTTATCAAACTTTTTCAGCGAGGAAGGACCTCTGACTTTAGCCAAGGCTAATTCAGACTCAAAGATCTGATGGATGAGGGCACACCATGCAACTGCTTTTGGGGGAGTCACAGAGACCCATGGCCTTGCAATACATAGCTGGGCACAGACTAACATTATCGTAATTGGGCACTGGATACCTCCCTCATTCTCAAATTTAACTCCCAGCATTATATCTTTAGTAGATAATAAAACTTGATTTCCTAAGCTAAAAGACATAAACGTAATCACCCCAGCCCAAAATTCTTTAAAAAAACTGGACATATGTACAATATCCGCAGCTGGAGAGTTACACTTAGGGCATCTGGTTTTATCTGAGACAGTCGTCACTCCTCATCTAGAGATTTCTTCCTGAGTGTAATACAAAAAGCAGATTGTCTGCAGCTGTTTTAGCTTTAAAGTAATAGAGTGTACGCAATTATCCAGTGTCTCTAACTCCGTCTGGATCTTGGAGATTAGGATCTCAGATGAGACCAGCTGACTTCACTTTGCTGCCAATAACATAGTGTAATCCATGACATATAGAGAAAGGCCTTAGTAGACCATACAGATCGATACTTTCCTGCTTGATTTCTAATAATACGACGTAAGCTCTGAGCCTTCCATGTTGAGCGAATATTCAATCAATCAATCAATCAATCAATCAATCAATCAATCAGGGGTTTATATAGTGCACTACTCACACGTGAGGGTCTCAAGGCGCTTGGGGGGGGGGGGGCTGCAGCTCCGAATCAGTCGAAGAGCCAGGTCTTGAGGTCCTTTCTGAACATGTGCAGGGTCGAGGCGCGTCTGATGTTCACAGGTAGATCGTTCCAGGTCTTGGTCGCAATGTAGGAGAAAGCTCTTCCCCCAGTTCTTTTCCTGCAGATGCATGGGACCTCTGCCAGGGCAAGTTCGGAGGAGCGGATGTCCCTCTTGGGTACGTAGAAGGATACTCTCTCATTGAGGTATTTGTGCCCGAAGTTGTTGAGGGATTTGTAGGCGTGGGTGAGTAGTTTGACATCCCGACTGGATATATTCCCTCAATTGTAAATTGTCAGTTGTAAATACTTAAAGAAAAAATACTTAAAGAAAAAATGATGGGGAAGCTGTACGGATCTTGGATGTAGTCTCTTATTGATTAGAAGTATTTTAGCTTTGATTATGCTTGCTAAGTTTCATGGCTGTAGTAGGCCCAGAAACCATTTTATTCACAAAGTACAATTGCACATTTCTGCAAAGCATAACCTCATTTACAGTATTGGCAACTCAAGCTGGATTTTAGGAGAATAATTAACTCTGTAATGCATTATTAACTATATAGTCTCCTCAAAACACATCTGTGGCTTCCTTTAGAAGAAGATCCTGCCGCCTGCTCATTAGTTAAGTTTTTGTTGAAAGTAACAAGTTTGTGTCAAATAATTAGGTTGTATAGACTTGAATTGAGAGAAAACATCTAAACTGTATCAAATTTCATGTATTGTAGCATTATTTTTGGATGAGAGCTCTCGTTGGTTGAAATGACAAATGTCTATTTTCTGTGTTTTTCTCTCTTTTTCCATAAAACGCCTCCTGACGTGTTATTATTTTTTATTTTAAACACACATCATACTGTATATTATTATCCAGTGCCAGATTGCTGCTTTATACTCTAGAGCCATGTTTAAATACACCAGTTTGCGATGTATGTTTTTATTTTAGTTAATTAAGTTTGCATGTTTAAAGAGTGCTGCCCTACAAGGGATAAAGTTGTCATCGCTGTACGTAGAACTAACTATAGAGAAACAAATACCCATTACAAAGAACCAGAATAATCAATCGTCACAAAAAAGAGAACAAGAAAAGTATACTTTTCATCCAACATACTGTGTCAAAACAGAAATAATACACAAGTCAGGATTCAAAATGTGAAAGTAAGTTACATTAGTACAAAGGAGTTTCATTTCAGAACTATTAGTGAAAGAATATACAGGCAGAAATTGATTTAAAACAGGAAATTAAGGGGAAAAGATGGGGACAGAGAGACCTGGCATGGAAGGGCAAAGGCGCTTGGAAAGGGTAAGTAAGGGTAAATGTTCTAGAGTGGGACAGCAAGAAAAGTGTTTAGTTGTTAAAGATGATGAAAGAATGGAAGTAGAGGGAGAAAGACCAGGAGAGAAGTTGTTTATGAGCAGTGCCAAGAGAGGGAAGGATAGTAAAGGGGATAAGAGAACAGCAAGAAGTCCAGGCAGAGCAGAAGAAATACAGAAGAACAATTAGCAAAAAACACATAAGGCATTGTTGGAACATTGACAGAATGTGAACAATGCCAACACCTTGCCACAACCGGCTGGACTGGAAACAAACAAGAACATTTCAGGCATTTGGTGTGGGCTTCTAGTCCAAAATCTGTGTCCGACATTTGAAGTTATTCTGACAATATTTCCAAATTCTATGTGCGGGAAACAAACATACGCAATCGATCGGTACCAATGGCACAATATGATTGTCAAGAATATTGACTTACACATCTATCAACTCAAAAGTATTGACTACAAACATATGATCGAGGTAAGCCGTTATGGAAGTTTAGGGAACTACAGATTACTACTGTTAAGTTCACATCAACTTACTTTAACTACGATATGTCTGTACAATGACATTGTGGAATTAAAATAAATTCAGGTTGACATTCTAACTTCAATATTTTAACTCCAATCCCATCAATGAAAAAATGTAAGGTCTGTTCTCTTTTCCCGTCTCTCCACTTGGCAGCATTTGCTGAGGTATAGAACAAGTCATAGAATGATTTGTATAGCTGAAGTTTGAATAAGGAATCAAAGGGTACAGAGTGCAAATCAGATACAGAGTAAGGTTTATTTTCTGGGGTTATATGTGTAGAGGTCCGGAGTGACCACAGTGACCAAATGTAGCAGGATGTCTCCTTACATATCCAAAGAAGAATTTGGAATGCAATAGGTCTGGCATTTACAAGAGTTCGAGCTATTGGCATTGCAAATGACAATGCCTTTTATTCATGTGTTGTTTTTAAACAGATAAATAAAAGGCAATGTCATTTACAATGCCAAGAGTGTAAACTCTTTTAAAAACTTTTTTAAAGTGTTAGGAGAGAGACTGTTCCAACAACAGGCAGGAAGTTGCTTTCCCATAGGGGTGTCTAGTTCGTCTGTCATGCTTCCCGTTCCATTCCCGTTTGCAGCTTCCCTCTACACTATGGCCACATTTGATGTGCACCGGCAAGGCTGCCACTACGCTTTGTCTATAGAGTGCCGCCATATAGCCTCTCTCCCACATCTCATGCCTGTCTATCCTGACCGCTGGCTCATCCAGCTGCATGAATATCCAGTCATTTATCATGGCTAGTTGTGTGGCCCAGTAATACTTCAGCATATCCGGTAATGCAATTCCCCCTTCATAGTTCCCTCTGATCAGCTTACTGGGTGCTATCCTGGGCACTCCCCCATCCCCAGATGGATTTCAGGCTCTGAGAAACTGAGTGGTATTATGTGGAGAATTCTGGAGTGCATATACACATTTAGATAGCTAATTCATTTCTTATCGGTACATTCTTGAACAATTCCTTACCAGGTATGCCAAATTCTTTTGATAATTGTGAAAATGTTTACATTTTGGTACCACCAAACCAGAAAGTAGTTGCAGTTGCATAGAGATGCTTCCTTGCAAATTTTACACTCCACAATAGATGCCAGAGAACAGGCTGTGCTAGATAGACAAGGCCTCACGAAAAGGAGGTATCTGCAAACTTTTCAAGACACCAGCAAAAAAAAAGAGGAAATTATAATAGTATTTAAAACCATTCTTCTTGAATTTGTCAGGATCTCCTTTCGAGGTTACAAAGAAGGTACAATGCGTATAATGCAGATATGCTTTTACCAATTGCTGCCTGAAGATCAAGTGAAACATTCAGGAGCATCCTCTTCCCTCTCATCAATGGAGGCTGAAGAAAACAGTTAGCCCTTATGTGCTAATTATTGCAGCAGATAAAACTGTACATAGCGGCATCCAGTGGTTTAAAGAATGTAGCAGGCATATGTATTGAGAGAGCTTGGAAAATATATAAAAATGTATGGTGGAACGTCATTTTGATGATGTTACCATAGTTCATTAGTGAGGTAGGGAGGTTATTTCACTGTGAGGAGGGAATTGTGATTTAGCAACAGGGAAATCTGTTACTTCTGCATAAAAGTAACCTTCAGAATGCAACTCTCTCTGTTGCCACAGCATCCTTCAGCTGTATTCTCAAACCCCCAAAAGGATATGTAGCTTATCGGCATTTCATTAATAATGTACATGATGACCAATATCTTTCACAACTGCTTCAACCAAAGGTGTAGCCTGAGCAGGTTAACAGTACAAGTTTCTATGTTGTGGAAGCTATAACTATAATACATTATTTTCTCATTTATAATAGGAAATATACTCTCGGATGTGGGACATCGCCTTTAGGAGCTCCATACATAGTGCATAGACTAATGAAGAAAGGGGAAGCATGACCAACAGTTTGGCATAATGTTTGCATCAACATTGACTAAGGAAATAGGATTATATGATATACCCCAACAGGGCTTGTATTTCTATAGGAAAATGGTCATTTGGTACACAGATTATGAATTCCCTGATTTCGATTCTAAGGGCCCTATTCCGATGGCGTTCGGAAGGCCTCCGATTTGGATTTGGTTTTCCAGATTCGATTCTTAGCTCTTGTTTACGACTGAATCGTACGCAGGTACGAACGACCAAGTACGATGCAAAGATCGTGTATGCGCCGACCGAATCATTTCCGGGACCCAAACCTGTCAGTACGACTCGTTCGTAGCCGAGTCGTGCCGCACTATGGCGCCGAATCCCGAGCGAGTACGATGCACGATTTGGACAGCCGCTTCGCCTCGGTCTCAGCGAGACAAAACGGCTATTGGAAGCATTCTTCGGGGGACAGTAAGGACCCCCTACACCCAGGGCTCTCCGAATCTGCTATGGGGGTGTGCCCATGGGTCTCTCCAATCCTGTGGTGGGCACCATCGTGTGCCCCCCACAGGGTGTACACTTTTCCCCACCCACCCATTTTCTGTTCTGGGAGCCTATTTACCCATCTGTACATGGTCTCCCATTGAGTTCAATAGGAGTCCCAGCGAACCGAGTCCGTAAGCATACGGCAGCATCGTACTCACTCGTTCGGACTCCCGGAGCACGTCTCGCTCGGAAAGCCCTCTAGATCAGAGTCGTATGGAGGGCTTGCCTAGCGAGATTGGAATCGGGCCTTAAGTGTAGATTGTTAGCTCAAACAAGACATGGAAGATTTACATGCTCCAAATAGTGCATCATGATAGAGGTGTAAGTAAACAGGTCTGCAAAGGAGGCCTTAATTTTGCTGGACACGAACAAGCTGGTACTCCAGGAAATGGCAATGTGGTGTTGAGTTTAAATTGTAGGTGCTGGTAAGTGTGTTAAACGTTTGAGACTAAGAGGCATATTCACAAGGATTTATCGCCGATTCATCGGCACTTTATCGCAGCCAAAGTGGCGATAAATTTACCTCCCCATTCACAAGCTGGTGCTAACAGCCCACAGCACCAATTTACCTGCAATAGCAGCCGCAAAAAACATCACCACAGAGGTTCACCACAACTATCGCTAATAAGATGCAGAGTAGGCGGTCCCATGCCAAAAGCCGCGACCACACCACACCTCAACATTCTCAACGACCATACAGACCGGCGATAAAAACAATAAACCGGCGATAAGGCGCGTCAGCACCAGGAAATCTACACCTGCTCTGACCTGGTGTTAAGTCGGACGGCAGCCAGCACCACAAAAGGGAGACCAGCCCAGGGCCACATCGGAAGGGCAACAGATGCCATAGAGCCACACATCATGCGGCCCATACACCCAAGAGGGCCACAACACCCACCTACACCAACCCCTGGACCGCCCCTCCCTGGCCCCTCTCCCTAACATAGACATGCCACATCAGCTACACAAAAACATGTACAATATATTCTGCATGTTGTCGCACAATCACAACAGTTGAAATGCATGTGTCGTCACAGAAATGAGCATCACACATTCTCTTTCGAAGAAACAAATAAAACTTTAATAACATGAACACCGAAATTAAATGAAGACACATGGCTGCTCCCTGCGGGACCGTCCGTAGGTCACAGCCTGCAAGTCAAAAAACATGATGAGAAGGTGTGTCCTGCGCACATCAAAGGACAGAGAGAGAGCGAAGGAGAGAGAGAGAGTGAAGAGAGGGAGAGATAGAGAGAGAGAGAGAGAGAGAGAGATGAGAGAGGGAGAGAGAGATGGAGAGAGAAGAAGAGAGGGAGAGAGAGAGAGAGAGAATAAGAAAGAGAAAGAGAGAAAGAGAGAGAGCCGCCCCTGTGCACCCAGGCCACACTGCTCACCTGCTGCCACCGGTGTGTCTCCAACCACGTGTAGAGCAGTTCACCAGGACACACATCTGAGTCAGAGCCGTCATCTGAAACAAAGTCCAGATACATGACTGGCACAGTACACACACTTGCACAAGACAGCAGCGCCTGCCCGCCCATGCACACCCAGGCAGAGGTATCACAAAGGCACCCGCCGCCCACGGAGCATGCTCGCCTATGCACACCCTGGCCTCACTGCTCACCTTCCGCTACCGGCGTGTAGACTGGATGTCCCACCACGTGCCGCTGCAAGCCACAAGCCACAAGCCCGGGGCCCGCGAACATGGCACCTCCCACACCATGCAGTCACGCTACGCAGGCCAACAGGTCTCACGTTCGGTGCTGGGTCATGAATACTCCATGGCAGACGACATACCAGTGCACCCGATAACATTGCAGGCTGCACACCCGCTCAGTTTTGATTTGTTCAGCATTATCAATTGTGTGTCTTTTGCACACACGACCAGCCCAATGGGTGCCACAAAGTCTGTGACCCGGAAGCGAGGCCACGAGGCGGTAGGCCCGCGCTGCCTCTGGCCTACACTGCGGTCCAGCAGGGCACACGAAACCTGAGTTGCCTGGACTGCCGGGACAGGGCATCATTGCAGGGTGCCCACCCGCCCAGCAGCTTACGGTGCAACTGACTCAGTGCACCCAAAGTCACCGTCGCGTGGTGGGGTGCCTGTGCCTGCCGCAATGCGCCCGGTGCGACTAACCCTGTGCAACCCCAGTCAGCGCCACGTGGTGGTCAGCCCATGCCATACGCAGGCCTGGGTCGCCACTAACCCTGTGCGCAATAAAACTCTTGGGCTCTTCATGATTGTGAACCATGGCGTCCCTCATCCAGTCGCCATGGTCAGAGGAGAATGTGACGTTGTCTGCCCCTTTTGTTGGCTGAGTCACATGGCCTGTGACGTCTGTGCCGGATGGGTGTGGTATGCACGCAAACCTGCCCTCAGGGAGTGGCTGTGACATGCTGACAACTAGACTAGTGACCTGCACACCACCAGCGAGTACGCCTGCGACAGGTAGCTATGTGTGCTCCCCTCTGAGCGTAAGTGGTGTGGTCTGGCCTGCAGTACGCCGACCAGTGCAGGGCTTGCCACAATGACACGTGGGCTCTGGGTGTGGTTCAGTACATGTCTGGACATGGAAGTGAGTGATGCCTGTGTCCCTGTTGTAGTGTCCATGGGACCCAGTACACAAAATGCAATGTCGCACCCTCTGACTGGCATCCCACAGGATGAGCATCATTGACGCAAGGGTCATCACTGCCCCTACATCCATCCACACATGCATACATTACTGCTGAAAGACGTGACACAGCAGTGCGTAAATGGATGTTTATTGCACATCCAGTGCTGTTATGCAGCTGGAGCGGTTCAGGGTAATGCCCAGCACACTACACAATATGGGCCCGTGGAGGGCCAGCCAGAATCCATCCATAAATGACAAGTCCTGCTGAAGGGAAGGGTACAATCCGCAGCCTGGTCGCCGTGTCACTGGTCACCAATCCGGAAGTGGCAGTCCATGTCGTGGTCCAAGGTGAGTGCATCAGACTGTATTGTGGGTCAGTGTAAGGTCATGAGGCCATGTGCGGAACCAAGCAGAAACAGGCCAGGTGGCGGTAATGAATACTAGTGCCTGGTCCTTCTGACCACAGTCCCATCCATGTCCTCGTCCCCGGGTGTGTGCCTGGTCCCACCTGTGGGTGCCACTGACACATCAGGGACCTGAGTGGATCCGGCGGTCGCACTGTGTGCCCCTGACACATCAGGGTGCGGGGATGTGGATGGTGTGGGGGCAGCAGCATTCATCTGCGCCATGCCTTGCGGCAGCAATGCCATGGTGGAGGTCAGTAGGTCATGATAGATCCCAGCTACATTTCGATGATGTGCAGCAGTGGCTGCCATCCTTTCCGCCTCCATCCGCACCATGTCCTCCATGAGCCTCTGTATGTGTGCCAGCTCATGGCTGGCATCGCTGGAGCCACTCTGAGCGGACAGGTGTTCTTCTCTCCATGTCATGACTCCAGCAATGTCAGTCAGGGCTCGTAGGAGACCATGGGGCGGATATAGACACCCAAGGATGGCATCCAGTTTGGCAGCCATGATGCCGAAGCCCACCCACACCTGCTCAGCCGTCTCCATCTGTCACTCCAGCACACGGCGTTGGAAGGCCATGTGTTGTTCCCGGAGGTCTTGGGAGGGTACTGGGGCTGTGGGTGCCTCCTGCTGGGTGGTTTGGGTGGTGAGTCGGGTCTCATCGATGTAGCTGAGCTGCCCTGAGGCTGGAGGTGAGTGGCAGATGAGGTCAATGATGTCTTGGATGGTTTGGATGTCGATGCAGGCGTTGTCCTACTCGTCATCCATGAAGAGTGGCTGGGACTGCTCTGCAGGAGGTGTTGACGGTGCCCCTGCGATGTGAAGGGGAGAGGGTGTATTACAATATTACAATGTGTCCACATGTGTGTAGACGCATGGTACAGGTTGACATTCTGACAGCATGGCATTTTACATTGTGACAGTCTGTAGATCTGGGCGATGACCCAGAGTCATTGTGAGTGTGTACTGTGCTCTGCTTGATTGTGCATGTGTGCCATTGTGCCCATCTCCACCCATCCCCGTACCTGGTGGTCACTCACCCTGTTGCGGTTGTGTTGTGTCCTCTCGAGCAGTGTCCGGTCCCCTGACTCCAGCCACAGTCTCCACACTAATGACTGTCAACACCAGCTCATCCATGTCATCCTGCTCCAGCTGTGGCTCTGGCCCTCACATCTGGTCTGCGTTGCTGCCTTCTGGTTGGCGGAGAGTTTCTCCTTGGTCTTCCGCTTGATGTCGTTCCATCGCCTCTTGACCTCGTCCATTTTCCGCTTGTGCTCTCCGACGGCATTCACCTTGTTGACGATGTCCCGCCATATTGCGGTTTAGTGCCCAGTGACACTTTGGAGGTGACGAAGAGTTGTTGAGGGTGTTCCATCACCTCCTTGACTATGATCCTGTTCGCTTGGGTGTAGGTCAGTTTGTGTGTGTGTGTTTTTTTCTGCTTTTATGGAGATTTTTGCCACCCGCCAGGTGTGTGTTGCATGCCTGGCGCTGCTTATCGCTGATTTCCTCATCGCGCTTTGGCCCATCGCAGGTTTTTTGGTGTTGTGGTTTGTGTTGTTAACTCCATCGAGCTGGTTTCATCGCAGACATTGTCCGCGGTTTCGGCAGACTATCGCATGGTACCGCCTTGTTGTGAATCCCACATTGTCATGGGGTTATTTTCCTGTGATGTGCTGCGATATTGAAAGTTGCGTTACGCTACTCTTGCGGTAGTTATCACACGTTCTTGTGAATATACCCCAAGTGTATGCCAACTGTATAATTGAATTTATAAAAGTAAGTGCATGAATGAAGCTAAATTGTTTAGAGATTTAAAAAAACATTTTTTAGAAAAATTGCATTATGTTGATAAACAATTAAAATAATTCTTTCTTTACTCAAGTGTATAAATCTTTTTAATGTGCAAGACTCCTTTTGATGATTTTTGAGGACTGGACTCGTGGACTTCCAATGGAAGCGGGTTGTGCTTATTTAGCATTTCAGCCATGGCAACTGAGCAGCAGACAACAAGCAACAGCAAACAGGAAACACTGAGAGACAAGTAGCCTCTGTGCCGGAGGACTAGAATCATAGAGATTAGATTAAGGAGTTTCAGGGGGCCAGGAGCTGAAGGATCATGATGGGGAAGACTACATCCAGAAAGGGCTAGGGTTCACAGAACCAGGAGTCCCTGGATAAGCAAGACCTGGAGGAATAGGAAGGCCAGAAGGACCTGGCCCAGTCGAACAAGGATATGAAGTTTCATGAGGGTTAGACCAGGTTGGCTAGAAAGACCAGGCCAGAATAACAAGGACCAGGAACACCAGACAATAGAGGCCACTATCAGCAGATCCAGAACTCAGGGAACCAATGTCAGAGGGACAATACAAAGGTGGACCAGAAGGACTAAGAGGATAGGATGAAGTAGGATGGCCAGGACTCCATGAGGCATGAGGACCATGATCAGAAGGATTAGGAACAGACAAACCAGGGGACTGGGTAAATCAAGGAAACAGGACCGCAGGCCTAGGCATCAGAATTAGGATAAGAAGGATCAAGGTATAAGCAAGATAATCAGTTGAAGGCCAGGATTGAGAGCCTATGAAACTGGAGCAGCAGGATCCAAGGGACCAGGGGACCAGGGGTAGGAGTACGTGGGGATGATCACTAGAATGTCCAGGACCGCCAGGAAGGAGTAAGGTTAGCATGGACAGAAGGTCCTAGACCATTAGAACTAGGTATGGGCAGGATAATCAGTTGTGGGCCAGGACTAATTATGGCAGTACAATCAGTACAAGGAGCTGGCGGACTAGAACCAATGGCACCATTAGGTCCAGGGCCAAACTGAACATGACCAGAGAAATGAGAACTAGATTAACTAAAATGATCAAGATTGCCAGGGGAGCAATGATGACAAGACCTAGGGGACCAAGATTCACAGTAACAATTGTATCAATTGTAGCAGATCAACCAGAACTGGTAGCAGGACTAGCATGAAACGGATCAGATGGAACAAGGTTAACCAGAGCCAGAAAGACCAAAGGGTATGGATAAGAATGACCGGGAGTATCTGTAACAAAATTACCATGCTCTGGGTGACCTGAACCTGGAATGCCAGGTAAAAGAGGTCCAGGACTAGAGGAAGCAATGAAAGAGGGATCAAGGAGACAAGTAGCAGAGCTAGAAAGACCAAAGGAAAGGACGAGGAAGGCCAGCCCTGAGAGAAGTGTACATGAGAGGCCAGATGGGCGAAGATGGTGAGGACCAGGACCTGCAGTACCAGTAGTAGAAGATTGAGGAGGTTGCAGACATGGTTACTAGTACCAAGAGGATCAGGAAGGAACAGAACCAGGAGAATTCAGGATGGGCAGAAGACAAGGTTTAGTATGATCAATACAAGATGACAAAAACAAGTAGTGACAGGTCCAGGAGGACCAAGAAGATCAACACTAGAATGGCTAGGAGGATCCGATCCCGGAGAGCTATGCCTAGTAGAATCATCATCATTAGGACAAGGACTAAGAATAACAAGAATAGGAGGAGCAGGACCAAACAAGGAACCCTTATAATTACAGCCAGCTAGACAAGGCCTAAGAGTGCCTGACATGGGGGGGGGGGGGGGGGGAGGGTCAGCGGAGCCAATACCAAGAGGACCAGGAAAATCAGGGTACAGAGACCCTGGACCTGGTGTAACATGGGCAGGAAGACGAGGGTGGGGTGGAAAAGAAACATGAGGATAAGGGAGATTGTGACCAGGATGACCACAGCCAGGAGGACCTGGCTTGCGGACTAGGATCTAGATTACAGATAGGATGAGGCTCTAGATGGCCAGGTCCAGGAGGACAAGATCAAGGAGGACCATCACATATTAGTGTAGAACCATGGGGACAAGTAGCAGTAGGAAGGGTCAGGACTAGATCGAGGATGACTAGGAAGATCAAGGCCAAGACTATGTCTAATGGGATTAATGGACCAGAATAAGCAAGGACAACAACAGGAGCCACGACTGAAGCTGCCAGGAGGACCAGAACCAAGAGAATCATGACTAGAGAAAGGAGAACATGAAGCACCAATACCAAGGGAAACAAGGACATTGCTAGAAGTACTAGGGAAAAAGGGTCTCTGGTCGAGGACCCGCAATACAAAGTCGAACACAATGACCAGGACCTATGGTAGCAGCAACTGGGTGCGGAGAATGAGGAGCATCAGGACAAATAGAGCCAAGAGGACCAAAGGGACTGGATCTGGATGGTGAAGAAGCCAAGGGCCAAAATGCCGAGACTCAAGAAGATTTGAACAAAAAGAACCAGAACCAAAGGGGCCAGGACCAATGGGTGTAATACCAAAATGACCAAAAAGACAAGGATCAGGCACAGAAGAATCAGAATGACCCACACCAGCCTGGAGTACAAGAAGTCTGACCATCAGGCTCAGGAGGACTGGGACATTAGAGGCCAGATGACCCAATAGGACTGGTAGCACCAGGACCGCTATAGCAGGAATTCGATGTACAGGGCTTAGAATGATCAGGAAGACAAGGACAAAGGAAACATATTCAAGAGGAGCAGAAAGGAACAGAACCAGGAAGGGTCAGAAATAAAGGGGGCTTGGAAGTACCTGGAGGGCCAGACAAACTAGGCATACAAAAACTCAAACAAGGATCCCCAGAAGCAAAAGGAATATCATGACCAGATGGAGAAGGACCATACAAGACTAGGGACAGCAAGAGCATGGTAAAGAGGATTAGCTGGAATAGAAGGATCAGGACCAGGGAAACAATGGCTAGACTAAAATGAAGGGGATAAGAATCAGGAGTACCAGCTGGGGCCAGAATACCAGGACCTGGAGTAGCAGGACCAGGGTGTCAAGGCTCAAGTGGACCAGAACAACCCCCAACACTTGAGGACCAAGAGGTCCTAACTATAACCAAGATGACCAGGCCCAATAGGGCCCAAGTAAGGAGGACTAGGGCCAGTGGACGCAGTACAAAGAGGAACAGGAGGAGCAGGATGACCCGAACAAGAAGGACTAGACGTGTCAGGCCAGGAGGACGAGGACTAGAAGGGGCATGTGAAGATGGACCCAGCAGACCAACAGGACCACAGTGAGTAGGATTGGTAAGGCCAGGACAAGGAGAACCAGGCCATGAGGACAAGGAAGGGCAGCGACCAAGACGTAAAAGATAGGAGCATTGCCAGGAAGACCTGTGACAGGAAGGATAAGAAGCACATAATCCAGGAAGCCAGTACCTGGATAACCAGTGCTGGGGGAGCAGGAGTAAACAGAGGACTAGAAGCATTAAGCAACGTGGAAGAGGGGGGCTTGGAACAGTACCACGAGGAGGAACAACACCAGGATGCATAGAAAAACAAGAGTAGAAGGAAGAAAACCAGCAGGAGGGGGCCTGTGTAATTCTAGGCCACATATAGGAATATTCCTCTTGAAAAGATTTCTTAGTCATGCTTCTTAGGTTGTCCCTTCCTACAGGTATACCATTTCAAGCCCCCTTAAGGCACTGATGGTATTATTGGCTCAAACATTACAGCATGTGAAGAGGCTTAAGGGCCAGGACTAGCACACATAGCATAGTGCAGTTGCCAGCCAGAAGATGGGCCCTTAAAGCCAACATAAGAAGAATTCTGAGGGATGGAAAAGGAGTTTCGAGTGACAGTAGATGCTATGTGATGGTGACACAGTAGTCTGAGGGGAATTTTGTTGAAATGGAACTGAAACTTGACAGGGGGGTCTAAAGATAAATGGGTGAAAACTATTGTTCCTGTGAAGTATGACAGAATGGGTTTGTGTAATGAGGAAAGAAGTCAGGAAAAATGGTTAATGCCTAACTAAGGTGTCAAAGGGGTGCTGTGGTCAGCAAATGGGAACTCATGATCAGAATAAAGTTATGATGAGGGCAAGAGGAAGTTCAGGAAGCCACAGGTAGATGGACTCAGAAGACCAACAGAGGAATTCTGATTAGCAAAGGGCTCAGATTGTCAGCTCTATTAGTACTGAGAATCAAGGCTAGCTAAGGTGGCCTGAACATAAGAAGAGAGGTATGAATAGCTCTGAGGGCAAGTTGAAGAGTGGACAGACAGTTTCAAACATGATAAAGCAGTTTGCAAGACCCTTGTCTTGCAGAGGAAGCTGGCTGAAGAATCTGAATGTGGATAGAGGAGTGTTAAGGCTGAAGAAAAGGTTGAAAGGGCTGTAAGACCAGCAGAAATCATGCAAAAAAGTGTGTGTGCTATTGCCAATAAAAAAGCCAAATGGCATATTACCAAGACAATTGTGGGGTTGTAAGTGCCAGAATAGGGGTTATATGCTCATTGAGGGGCAACAGAGAGGTTCTGTGGTCTGTGAGAGCTGGCAAGAGCTCCACATATTCTTAAGATGCAGGGCAGCTGGGGTCAAGGAAGACAGTGGGGAGTGCAAGCTGACAAAATTGTGCTCTAAAACAGCAGGCAGGGAATAAGTATAAAATATAATGGATGACACCATGAAGATGATAGACAACAACGACTCGTGTTTACTCATCCTCCTAGACCTCTCATCGGCGTTTGACATGGTCTACCACAATACCCTACAAATAGTACCAAAAAGAAGAATGGGGCTATCTGGGAAAGTGCTTGCTTGGTTTGCTTCCTTCCTACAAAATCGCTCACTACGCATCAAACTTAACTTGGCAACTCACTCTCTGACTCCTCACCAATGAGGTGTGGAGTCAGCCATCTCCCTACACTCTGTAACCCACATATGGAACCACTAACTGAAATTCTCAACCAATCGAACATTGCATACCACATGTATGCAGACGACACACAACTAGGCCTGGGCTAAAATTCCGTTCCGCTCGCGGAAATAGCAATAATTTGATATTTCCGCGTTCCGCGCGAAAATGTCCAAATTTCCGCAATCCGCATTTTACCGGAAATTTTTTGCTTGCTCGCACTGTAAAATAATACATTCTCGCGTGCGCGCGATCGCCTTACCTGAATCCCCGCGTTTGCCGACAAGTTTTCCCGATCCGGTCGCGTTCTCCACGAGATGTTGGATTGTTGGTAGCCATTTGCGCTGTCTCGCGACAGTTCGCGTCCGCAGTAACGTCATCCGTCGCGCGATCACGTCTTTCTTCTCGCGATCATGCACCGCGAGACAAGTGAAAACAAGATGGCCGTGCCCGCGAGCAACCGCATGGGTAAGTTGGCGAGCCGCAACCACGCAGAAAATACCGCACACGGGCGGGAAAAAAACTTCAGCATCTTCGCAATATTTTCGCGTGTTTGCGGAGATTTTTAACATTTTCGCGATAATTTGCGAAAGTGAATTTCGCAAATTCCGCCCACCCCTACACACAACTATACTTAAAGTTGTCCTCCACAGACGACGTCATTCAACTAAACAACACTTTAGTCAAAACCCAGTCCTCGCTCTCTCAAAACAACCTCAAGCTGAACTCTCTGAAAACCGAATTCCTTCTTTTCTCCCCACAAAACAGCTCCTCACTCATCCAAGATTGGCTTGAGCACCTAGACGCACTCAATTGCAAACCTACCATCATTGACCATACGAAATATTTGTAATAACACTGGACAAGAATCTAAATATGAAAGCTCACATCAGTGCGACCACACGCAGTACGACATTCCAACTCAGAACACTGAAGACATTGAAATCGTTTCTACCACATTCAGACTTCAAACAAGCAGTACAAGCACTGGTGGTCTCCAGACTAGAATTCGGCTCGGCGACCCTGTCAGGGCTACCCAAAGCGAAAATGGCTCCACACAAAACAACTTTTAATGTGGCAGCAAGACTGGTAACAGGAACTAGCCACTTCAACCACATCATCCCAACGCTGAGGTATCCAAACTTGCTTCCCCTTGAGGCAAGAACTCAACTGAAAATTGCCTGCCTCACACACAAAGCATTACATTTCAAAGAACCAAGTTACCTGGCAGAAAAGATTAGAATCTCCGGTGGCAGCCACTACCGAAGATCTGGTAACTCCCTCAGGCTTTTTTTTTTTACAGAGTTTTATATAGTGCGAGCTTGACCCGAATCGGGTATCAGAGGGCTTTACATAGCACCAGTTGCATTACATGAATACACATTCATTTTTGTTAGGCACAGGGAGTTTCAGTAATTTGCCAGAATCACAGGATGTTAAGCATCATTGCCGAGACTCGAACCCAGTTTACCAGATTCGAGGTCGACCGTCCTAGCCTTTAGGCCAACTCCTCTCCCCTTGGAGGCTTGAACCTCCTAGATTCCGAAAACAAAAAACTTACACACGATCCTTCTCTGGGGAGCCCCAAGGATCTGGAACTCCTTACCACCCAAGATACGCTCTAACCCATCGACCCTCTTGTTAAAAAAAGAGGTAAAAAAGATACTAATAAATAGATTCCTTGCATAGTCTTCGAAGTCCTAGGACACAAGGATGGTATCAAGGACAGCAACTTTTAGATAGATCATAGATATGTCGTTTACAGGAGAACCCTCAAAGGGTCTGCTCCTCAGGGTACCTGGATCTGAAGAGTTTCAGAGCAGCAGCAAAAACCCACCACGAAGTTGCTAGAACAATGAAGACTAATGGAACATTAATGGACCGACTGTTGTATAATTGTGCTATATGTTGCAGCAGCTCATTGTGACTCTTTAATTTAATTTATCTGTCAATACCTTTCATCTTGCTATTTCAACCCTATGTACAATGCTCTGATACCCATTGGTCATGTGCGCGCTTTATAAAACACTCTAAAATAAAAAATAAAATAAATAAATAAAATTAAGTCAGCTAACAGGGAGCTGAAGGCACAAGGAATCAAGGGCTAGCTAAGTGACTGCGAGGTCCAGCTAAGAATGGTCCAAAGAGTGCAGCAGATTGTTTCAGAGATTCACCTGAGGTGCTCAGAGGGCTTGAAGCTGTGCTGCTGAAATGTAACAATGTGTGAGGCGGACTGAAGACTGGCATAGAGACTCTTAGTGCTAACAAAACAAAGGTGCCTGATTATTTGAGTGCCAGCTGCAGGCTTGTAAAAAGGAAAGAGAGGGCTGGGTGACTTTTGATATTGACTGAAGTTCAAACTGAATATGCAGTTGCAAAAACAGTCTGACACTCTCTGACGGAGAAAGCAAACACAAGGAGATGATGGATGGGGCACTGAAACGTTTCAGACACTCACTCCCCTTTACAGATCTGGGTTGAATCCATCATTGTTTTTTAGCAGTTCAGACCCAGCCATATGCAAATCAGTCTTGACCCTGTTCCTCATGGGAACAGGCCAGTCGAACTGCCAATCCAGGTCTTTCCTGGACTGGAAACAAACTTCCTGGGACTGTTTTCGGGGTAACACCCCCTCATCAGCCAGGCTAGCTTGAATCCAGTGGCAAAGTGAGCAAAGGACCCACGTCTGGGAATAGCCTGCCAACTTAGGGCTAACAAAGCACGCACAAGGAGATTATGGAGGGAGCGCTGAAACTTTTCAGACACTCACCCCCAGTCACAGATCTGGGTTTAATCAATCATCGTTCTTTAGCTCACTTCGCCACCCCAGTTCATACCCAGCCATATGCAAATCAGTCTTGACCCTATTCCTCATGGGAACAGTCAGGGCCCGAACTGCTAACCTGGGTCTTTCCTGGATCAAAAACAAGCATCCTTGGACTGGTTTCGTGGTAACACCCCTCATCAACCAGGCTAGTTTGGATCCAGTGGCAAAGTGAGCAAGGGACCCACGTCTGGGCATTACCTGCCAACTTAGGGTGAACTAAGCAAACACAAGGAGAAGATAGATAGAGCAATGAAACTTTTCAGACACTCACCCCAGTCACATATCTGGGTTGAATCATCCTTCTTTAGCTCACTTCGCCACCCCAGTTCAGGCGCAGCTATAATCAAATCAGTCATGGCCCTGTTCCTCATGGGAACAGTCAAGGCCTGAACTGCCAAGCCAGGTCTTCCCTTGATCAGAAACAAGCATCCTGGGACCGGTTTTGGGGTAACACCCCTCTCCAGCAAGGCTAGCTTGAATCCAGAGGCATAGTGAGCAAGTAACCGATGTCTGGGCATACCCTGCCGACTTATGAAGAACAAGGAAAACACAAGGAGATGATGCACAAAGCGCTGAAACTTTTCAGATGCTAACCCCCACTCAGAGATCTGGATTGAATCCATCATCGTTCTTTAGCTCACTGCGCCACCCCAGTTCAGACCTAGTCATATGCAAATCAGTCTTGACCCTGTTCCTCATGGGAATAGTCCAGCCTGAACTGCCAAGCCAAGTCTTCCCTGGACCAGAAACAAGCGTCCTGAGATGGACAGCAAGTGACTGTAAAATGGGGTACAGCTGCTGTGGTAAAATTAGCTTTTATAGCTGGCAAAGGAGAGGTTTGGAGGGTCCTTAGGGCCAGTGTGGGGGGACAAAGGGATCCCAAGAGCCAGTGGCATTGGCTTAGGGGCCGTGGGCTGACATGGGGGTTCCAAGAGCCAGTGGCATTAGCCTACAGGCTCTGGAGGTTACTGTGAGTGTTGGCCAAAGTGATGGTAAAGGCACTGAGGGCCTGATTCACAAAGGTAGCTTACATCTTTGAATAAATGTACACTTTTTAGTTTCAGGTTTCATACGTCTTTATTTCGATTGTTATATCATAAAAGACAATTGCATAAAAAGATATTAAGATCAATCAATCATACATGCAAATTATTTAAAACACCATATTAGTGCATAGCAATGCACGATTTAAGAAAGAATTAAACAGTATTTAAAGACGCAGTATAAAGTGGAGTAAAACCCAATGTTAAAATTGAAAAACCAGGATAATTAAGAGTGTCTGGCTCTAATAACCCAAGCCCACCCTAAGTACTTTGCTACCCCAATTACAACCAATTCTGAGGTGTTAGTTCTTAGGGCCCACAATGCCTCTATGCATCTACTGATGTTCATCCGTTGGAAGATGGGCCTAATCCATTTGTCTCAAACAAGAAAAAGGGAAGGGAGGGGCTTTTACAATAATAAACTAGCTTAATATTATTGCAGGTCCAGCATACATGCCCAACAATCAATGTTAACAAAGAGGTATGCAGTTCCTAATATTAGCGCAGTGAGTGTTAGAATCACTAGGTCCCAAGGTGATGGTGTGCAAACAATCTGATTTGAACGGAGTAAAAGGTACTCCTTCTGGAAAAGAAGACCCTCACACACCCAACAAGCGGGTGTCTTGCTTCATCACCGGGTCTTTACTCCTTATCGGGCCGGCAGTGCAATGCCCGATCAGGCACCCCGAGGGGGCCTTCCTGTCGGAGATCTTTATTTCCAAACGCCGATGAGTGAGGTGTGTGGGGAAAGCAGTTAATTATGATGAATGGTGTAGGTGCTAGTGAAGTGAGGGGTAAGTGTACTAAAACAGGGGAGGTGATCCACTTCAAACAATTTTAATAAAGTGTGGTCAACACCCTGATTAAAAACAATCCGCACATCTCTCACCATTAGGTGTGTGAGTAATATGTGCTAAAAAGAGGTCAACATGTTTCTTGCCTAGGGTTATATTAAATGGCAATTCTTCAGGACCAATATATACGGCTACCTGCACCTTTTTGGTGGTGGCCACAGCCTCAAAGAGGTGTCAGTGGTGGCCACACATACAGCACCCTAAAAACGTGTTGTACCGTGTATACCAAGTACACACAACCTGTGAAAAAAACACACACAAAATTAAAACCATTGACATTAAAAACAATTCGAGGCATCAGGTTTACTTGAGACAGCAAGTGGTGTCAGACATAAAACCGTGGCATGCGTCGATTGTGAGCAGATATTGATAGAACTTTATAAAGGCAAACAGCAGAATCTCAATTGAAAACCTTCTCCACAGTTCCACCCAGCATGGTTGCTTTGAATATTGAAAACAATCTAGCATAAACTCACCCTATTAGGCTGTGGAGAAAATGGGGCCAGGGTAGGAAGGCACTAAATGCTAGTGTCCTAAAGGGAGGAAGGTAGATAAAAAAACAAACAAACAACAGATACATCAGGTCAATAAGCGTCAAGTGCACTCAATATAAGTTGGAGAACCCATGTGGTGGGATGTCTCATGGTATACATCAGCATGTAAAAAATAGAAATAACACCCAATCACACGAGGGCGGAAGTTTGCTGTAGTGGTCACACAAACCGGAAAATGAGTGTGCTTATACCAAGGATGATAAAGTACTAATGAAGCAATGGTTGACGCAATCAGTAATCCTGTACATCAGCGCCCGTGCAAGTACTAATGAAGCAATGGTTGACGCAAGCAGTTATCCTGTACATCAGCGCTCGTGCATGGCATTAAAGAATGTAACAGAAGGGGTCTCAGCGTAGATCAAGGAGGCAACCAGCGGTTGTGGCAACAGGAAGTGCTGAAAGTCAGCACAAGCATATGGCAATTGAGAGTATAACTGGAATAGTCTCAACGTGGGTAAAGGAAGCACTCATGTACCTGTCATAGACAGTGCATTCAAATCCCATGTCCGACCAGTCTCTCCTGCGTATCACGTAGTCAACTAAGACTAAAAACCGCACTCTAGCTCAATAAACGATCCAACAACTAGAAAATATACTCACGATTTCGTTGTAGTAACGTTACCGTAAACCTACGACCCCGCCAGCCGCTCAAGTCTGGTGATGGTAAGGGCGACTGGCTCAAAGAAATGAAAGCCGGTCAGCGTGCTACGTCGGTACGTCTAGGGCAGTCGCACGCGGTTGAGGCGTGGCTACGTCCCAACCACTGGGCCGCCAACCGTAACGACTGTCAGACGGGTGGGGACGCTCACGGGGATACTATGGTAACCGGTGTATAGAGAGGAATCCCTCTCGCTTGCGTGCGTATGACGCGGTCGCAACAAAAAGGGGGTGTGAACAACAGTCAACCAATAGGTTGCTCCCCTCTGAATGGTTAAACAAATAGGCGATTGGATAGGCGGTTGCCATGGGAACTTGTTGGCGATGCGTGCTGCTGTATACGAGCAGACAGTACACTCGTTGGTGACATACGTTTGTTACAAAATCTGTGGCGCCCTATTTAATTAAATCTAACTGCGCGTTGAGAGCTTGGTTAGTAACAGGCACGAAGTGATAAAGTGAAAAACACAGCGGAGGTCCGCATTCAGGGATAGCAACCCTGTTGCTAAAGATGGAACTCAAGACCCGAAAGTATGGATATTATTACCATTCGGCGACTAGTATAATTGAGTAAGCCCATACTCCAAAAATGATGATCAACAGAATATTAGCCCAGGGACAACCTGATTCCTGATATCGTAATAACCTTAGTAAGTGTGTCTAAATTGTGAAAAAAATTAGGCTCATATAATATCAAAGGTCAAGAAGAAAGTAGCCTGAGTCAAGTAAGACTGCTCCACGGAATATCCTCATTAAGGCCAGTGGTATCAGCAGCCAATCTCAGAACCCAACGTTGTTCTAGCCTAAAGAGGGCTTTTTTAGACATATGGGGGTGAGATTCCAAAACCACCCATTCAAATGAGGTGGGAGCATGTCGTTCCAGGTTGTAGTGGGTCGTCATTTTAGTATTGGTCTTTGCGCATCTGAAATTACTTTTGTGTTCCAGCATGCGAGTTTTAACAGCACGCGTAGTCATGCCTATATATGGTAAGCCACATGGGCACGTCATCAGGTAAATGCAATTTGTTGAGTTGCAATTTGTGTGTTTGTGGATTTGCCAGGTAACGTCATTAGGGAGTACCAACTCTTTACTGATGTGTGTTTGTGGGCACATCGAGCACGACCCACAGGGGTAATGGCCCTTAACTGGAGGTAAGTTCCACAGCAGTCTTTGAGACCCAGTGGCTGGTTTTTTAGGCCTAGTATGTATCAGTAGGTCCTTCAGGTTACTCGTGCGTTTGAACGCGAACCTGGGGACTTCCAGCTCTAGATCTCCAGTATTGAGAATACCCCAGTGTTTTTTGATGATCGCCTTAATTCTGTTCGAATCAGGGGTGAAGGTGGTGACACAGGTTAAGGATTGATCAGGTTCCTTAGTGTTGATCTCTAGTAGACTCTCTCTATTGTTATTTCTCGCTCGTTTGCGAGCACGAGACACGACATGTGTGGGGTAGTCGCGTTTAATCAAGTCATTCATCAGCGTTGAGGACTCTTTCTGATAGTCTACCAACGAGCTACAGTTCCTCCTGATACGTAAAAATTGTCCGACAGGTAGATTTTCTCTTAACGATTTCGGATGGTAACTGCTGAATAAGAGGAGGCTGTTCCTATCTGTGGGCTTACGATATAGACTCGTTGAGATCTTACCCCCTTCAAGGCGGATGAGTAAATCCAAGAAAGGTACTTCTGTATCAGAGATGGTGTGGGTAAATCTCAAATAGGGATTTAAAGTATTTATCCACGTGCAGAATTCTGTGCATTTCGTGTAGTCTCCCTTCCACAGAATCAGGATGTCGTCAATGAACCTTTTCCAGAGCAGTACATTCGCCGCGTAGGGATTGGTGGAATGATGTATAGCCCCTTTCAAAGGCTGACATGTACATGCATGCCAGACTCGGTGCGAATGTACTGCCCATGGAAGTCCCCTGGATTTGGTGGTACAATTGTGTGTTGTACTCAAAGAAGTTTTGAGTCAAAGCAAGACTCGCACATTCCATTATGAATGACACAGGTGTATTGGAAATAATCTCACTGCTGCTTAGTGCATCCTCGATAACTTGGAGGGTGGCTTGTTGGGGTATGTTGGTATATAGCGCCTCAACATCTAATGTCAGCAAGAGGTTTATTTCCTGTGGGTGTTGAAACCCTTCCAAAAGTCGAAGAATATCAGAGGTATCTTGGATGTAAGAGGGGGTTGCTCTGACCAAGGGCTGGATAAAATGGTCAACAAACTGTGATAGTGGTTCCAGGACAGACCCTATACCAGATACAATTGGTCGTCCAGGCACAGGGGATATTCCTTTGTGAATTTTAGGCAGACAGTAGAAGAAGGGGATCACTGGTTCTTTAGCTATAAGAAAATTAGCTTCTTTCTTAGAAATCCACCCTTCTAGTTCGGCCATGGAGACCATGGAGCCTATGGTACGAGTCAGGTGCGGGGTGGGGTCTTCTTTGATGGGCGTGTAATATCTAGTATTGGTAAGTTGCCTACGACATTCAGTATCGTAGTCAACTGAAGACATGATAACCGTTGCCCCACCCTTATCTGCTTGTTTTATGATAATGGTGTTGTCGTTAGCCAGATCTCTTATAGCCAACTTCTCACTCGTGGATAAGTTCTGAAAAGGTACTGAGACAGTATCCACATTGAGATCCTTCAAGACTGCCTTTTCAAAGGTCAGTACTTCCGGTGGAACCATGCTCCTTGTAGGCGTGAAGGTTGAAGGTCTATGGAGGCCAGAATCTTCATGGTTAAGTGGCGGACGATCTTGAAAGAACGCCTTCAACCTAATTTTGCGAAATAGATTCTGGATCTCACAAGTGTCACGGAATCTATCTATTTTGGGCGTTGGGACAAACCCCAGTCCTTTCTGGAGCACACTTTCTTCCATGGGCGTGAGAGGTCTGGTGGAAAGATTGAGCATCAGTCTCTCTTGTCCCTGGTTTGACTCCTGGTTTCCACTGTCCTCGGCGGTTGTTCCTGCCATGGACATGACGTGCCCATGTGGCTTACCATATATAGGCATGACTACGCGTGCTGTTAAAACTCGCATGCTGGAACACAAAAGTAATTTCAGATGCGCAAAGACCAATACTAAAATGACGACCCACTACAACCTGGAACGACATGCTCCCACCTCATTTGAATGGGTGGTTTTGGAATCTCACCCCCATATGTCTAAAAAAGCCCTCTTTAGGCTAGAACAACGTTGGGTTCTGAGATTGGCTGCTGATACCACTGGCCTTAATGAGGATATTCCGTGGAGCAGTCTTACTTGACTCAGGCTACTTTCTTCTTGACCTTTGATATTATATGAGCCTAATTTTTTTCACAATTTAGACACACTTACTAAGGTTATTACGATATCAGGAATCAGGTTGTCCCTGGGCTAATATTCTGTTGATCATCATTTTTGGAGTATGGGCTTACTCAATTATACTAGTCGCCGAATGGTAATAATATCCATACTTTCGGGTCTTGAGTTCCATCTTTAGCAACAGGGTTGCTATCCCTGAATGCGGACCTCCGCTGTGTTTTTCACTTTATCACTTCGTGCCTGTTACTAACCAAGCTCTCAGCGCGCAGTTAGATTTAATTAAATAGGGCGCCACAGATTTTGTAACAAACGTATGTCACCAACGAGTGTACTGTCTGCTCGTATACAGCAGCACGCATCGCCAACAAGTTCCCATGGCAACCTCCTATCCAATCGCCTATTTGTTTAACCATTCAGAGGGGAGCAACCTATTGGTTGACTGTTGTTCACACCCCCTTTTTGTTGCGACCGCGTCATACGCACGCAAGCGAGAGGGATTCCTCTCTATACACCGGTTACCATAGTATCCCCGTGAGCGTCCCCACCCGTCTGACAGTCGTTACGGTTGGCGGCCCAGTGGTTGGGACGTAGCCACGCCTCAACCGCGTGCGACCGCCCTAGACGTACCGACGTAGCACGCTGACCGGCTTTCATTTCTTTGAGCCAGTCGCCCTTACCATCACCAGACTTGAGCGGCTGGCGGGGTCGTAGGTTTACGGTAACGTTACTACAACGAAATCGTGAGTATATTTTCTAGTTGTTGGATCGTTTATTGAGCTAGAGTGCGGTTTTTAGTCTTAGTTGACTACGTGATACACAGGAGAGACTGTTCGGACATGGGATTTGAATGCACTGTCTATGACAGGTACATGAGTGCTTCCTTTACCCACGTTGAGACCATTCCAGTTATACTCTCAATTGCCATATGCTTGTGCTGACTTTCAGCACTTCCTGTTGCCACAACCGCTGGTTGCCTCCTTGATCTACGCTGAGACCCCTTCTGTTACATTCTTTAATGCCATGCACGAGCGGTGATGTACAGGATAACTGCTTGCGTCAACCATTGCTTCATTAGTACTTGCACGGGCGCTGATGTACAGGATTACTGATTGCGTCAACCATTGCTTCATTAGTACTTTATCATCCTTGGTATAAGCACACTCATTTTCCGGTTTGTGTGACCACTACAGCAAACTTCCGCCCTCGTGTGATTGGGTGTTATTTCTATTTTTTACATGCTGATGTATACCATGAGACATCCCACCACATGGGTTCTCCAACTTATATTGAGTGCACTTGACGCTTATTGACCTGATGTATCTGTTGTTTGTTTGTTTTTTTATCTACCTTCCTCCCTTTAGGACACTAGCATTTAGTGCCTTCCTACCCTGGCCCCATTTTCTCCACAGCCTAATAGGGTGAGTTTATGCTAGATTGTTTTCGATATTCAAAGCAACCATGCTGGGTGGAACTGTGGAGAAGGTTTTCAATTGAGATTCTGCTGTTTGCCTTTATAAAGTTCTATCAATATCTGCTCACAATCGACGCATGCCACGGTTTTATGTCTGACACCACTTGCTGTCTCAAGTAAACCTGATGCCTCGAATTGTTTTTAATGTCAATGGTTTTAATTTTGTGTGTGTTTTTTTCACAGGTTGTGTGTACTTGGTATACACGGTACCACACGTTTTTAGGGTGCTGTATGTGTGGCCACCACTGACACCTCTTTGAGGCTGTGGCCACCACCAAAAAGGTGCAGGTAGCCGTATATATTGGTCCTGAAGAATTGCCATTTAATATAACCCTAGGCAAGAAACATGTTGACCTCTTTTTAGCACATATTACTCACACACCTAATGGTGAGAGATGTGCGGATTGTTTTTAATCAGGGTGTTGACCACACTTTATTAAAATTGTTTGAAGTGGATCACCTCCCCTGTTTTAGTACACTTACCCCTCACTTCACTAGCACCTACACCATTCATCATAATTAACTGCTTTCCCCACACACCTCACTCATCGGCGTTTGGAAATAAAGATCTCCGACAGGAAGGCCCCCTCGGGGTGCCTGATCGGGCATTGCACTGCCGGCCCGATAAGGAGCAAAGACCCGGTGATGAAGCAAGACACCCGCTTGTTGGGTGTGTGAGGGTCTTCTTTTCCAGAAGGAGTACCTTTTACTCCGTTCAAATCGGATTGTTTGCACACCATCACCTTGGGACCTAGTGATTCTAACACTCACTGCGCTAATATTAGGAACTGCATACCTCTTTGTTAACATTGATTGTTGGGCATGTATGCTGGACCTGCAATAATATTAAGCTAGTTTATTATTGTAAAAGCCCCTCCCTTCCCTTTTTCTTGTTTGAGATTTATTGCACGGGTTGACCCCGTGGGAAACTCAGGATACCAAGCAGTTTAAATGTATCTGCGTGGACCAATTTATTAGTAGATAGTGTTCAGAATTGACCTTGTCTACTTTTATTAACATTGGTCTCTTTGGACCCTACTTCACAGTTTTCAGATGGAGGACTTCCAAGGGCTGAGCTTCGATGATGAAGCAGCAGCAGCAATACTTAGAACACCATCACTGTTGGCCCCCGATGGCAGTGCTGCCTCTGGGAGCCATACAGAAGATTGGACATCATTATCTAACCTCAAACATGAATGGCTCAAAGTAACACTCCATGGAGCCATGATGACGGAATACTTACGGGCAAATATAGCTCCCAATGGACTAATTGTAAATAATTTTCCTCGCCTGTTTTTGGAAGATGCGCTATTCAAAAAAGAGTGGTCCCTGGTAGCATGGAAATGCACCAGGGACTGGCTCATTCTTATCATTAATACCGCTAAAAGAATAGCGGATGCTTTGTTAATTAAGATCCAAACAGCGGAGGGTGCTATTAAAGTCATTATTCAAACAACTACATATAAGACTAAATTAGCTGAAATTAATGCTGAACTTGCTGAAAATAGGGAATATCTGATGAAGCAGAAAATAACTAAACTTCAAAAAGACATCAAGAAGTTTTCAACGGAAAAGGTATATCCCTACCTTAAAGCAGATTATACCTCCACAGTCACTAGTTACTCATCAGACGAGAATTCAGGACCTTCGAGACGAGGCTCCTCGACCAACAGTGACTCAAGTACAGGGAGTTGGAATAACAACAATAGGAAAACAAGACCTTTCCAGCAATCAGGCTATCCAGCATTCAATATGCCTCCTTTTCAGGGACCCCCACCCCCCCCCCTTTCTGGCAATATCCTATGTATCATCAAGGCCCTCCCCCGCCCTTTTTCCAACCCAGGAATGAACAACCTTTTTTAGACAGAGGCTGGGGCAGAGGAAGAGGGCGCAGAAGAGGGCGACAGCAAAAAAGAGTCCAATGGCAGGAACAACCGCCGAGGACAGTGGAAACCAGGAGTCAAACCAGGGACAAGAGAGACTGATGCTCAATCTTTCCACCAGACCTCTCACGCCCATGGAAGAAAGTGTGCTCCAGAAAGGACTGGGGTTTGTCCCAACGCCCAAAATAGATAGATTCCGTGACACTTGTGAGATCCAGAATCTATTTCGCAAAATTAGGTTGAAGGCGTTCTTTCAAGATCGTCCGCCACTTAACCATGAAGATTCTGGCCTCCATAGACCTTCAACC
Source organism: Triturus cristatus (assembly GCF_964204655.1). NCBI lineage: Eukaryota > Metazoa > Chordata > Amphibia > Caudata > Salamandridae > Triturus > Triturus cristatus. The sequence goes on along the minus strand of NC_140590.1, from coordinate 1,428,059,231 downwards.
TTCACGCCTACAAGGAGCATGGTTCCACCGGAAGTACTGACCTTTGAAAAGGCAGTCTTGAAGGATCTCAATGTGGATACTGTCTCAGTACCTTTTCAGAACTTATCCACGAGTGAGAAGTTGGCTATAAGAGATCTGGCTAACGACAACACCATTATCATAAAACAAGCAGATAAGGGTGGGGCAACGGTTATCATGTCTTCAGTTGACTACGATACTGAATGTCGTAGGCAACTTACCAATACTAGATATTACACGCCCATCAAAGAAGACCCCACCCCGCACCTGACTCGGACCATAGGCTCCATGGTCTCCATGGCCGAACTAGAAGGGTGGATTTCTAAGAAAGAAGCTAATTTTCTTATAGCTAAAGAACCAGTGATCCCCTTCGTCTACTGTCTGCCTAAAATTCACAAAGGAATATCCCCTGTGCCTGGATGACCAATTGTATCTGGTATAGGGTCTGTCCTGGAACCACTATCACAGTTTGTTGACCATTTTATCCAGCCCTTGGTCAGAGCAACCCCCTCTTACATCCAAGATACCTCTGATATTCTTCGACTTTGGAAGGGTTTCAACACCCACAGGAAATAAACCTCTTGCTGACATTAGATGTTGAGGCGCTATATACCAACATACCCCCAACAAGCCACCCTCCAAGTTATCGAGGATGCACTAAGCAGCAGTGAGATTATTTCCAATACACCTGTGTCATTCATAATGGAATGTGCGAGTCTTGCTTTGACTCAAAACTTCTTTGAGTACAACACACAATTGTACCACCAAATCCAGGGGACTTCCATGGGCAGTACATTCGCACCGAGTCTGGCATGCATGTACATGTCAGCCTTTGAAAGTAGGGCTATACATCATTCCACCAATCCCTATGCGGCGAATGTACTGCTCTGGAAAAGGTTCATTGACGACATCCTGATTCTGTGGAAGGGAGACTACACGAAATGCACAGAATTCTGCACGTGGATAAATACTTTAAATCCCTATTTGAGATTTACCCACACCATCTCTGATACAGAAGTACCTTTCTTGGATTTACTCATCCGCCTTGAAGGGGGTAAGATCTCAACGAGTCTATATCGTAAGCCCACAGATAGGAACAGCCTCCTCTTATTCAGCAGTTACCATCCGAAATCGTTAAGAGAAAATCTACCTGTCGGACAATTTTTACGTATCAGGAGGAACTGTAGCTCGTTGGTAGACTATCAGAAAGAGTCCTCAACGCTGATGAATGACTTGATTAAACGCGACTACCCCACACATGTCGTGTCTCGTGCTCGCAAACGAGCGAGAAATAACAATAGAGAGAGTCTACTAGAGATCAACACTAAGGAACCTGATCAATCCTTAACCTGTGTCACCACCTTCACCCCTGATTCGAACAGAATTAAGGCGATCATCAAAAAACACTGGGGTATTCTCAATACTGGAGATCTAGAGCTGGAAGTCCCCAGGTTCGCGTTCAAACGCACGAGTAACCTGAAGGACCTACTGATACATACTAGGCCTCAAAAACCAGCCACTGGGTCTCAAAGACTGCTGTGGAACTTACCTCCAGTTAAGGGCCATTACCCTTGTGGGTCGTGCTCGATGTGCCCACAGACACACATCAGTAAAGAGTTGGTACTCCCTAATGACGTTACCTGGCAAATCCACAAACACACAAATTGCAACTCAACAAATTGCATTTACCTGATGACGTGCCCATGTGGCTTACCATATATAGGCATGACTACGCGTGCTGTTAAAACTCGCATGCTAGAACACAAAAGTAATTTCAGATGCGCAAAGACCAATACTAAAATGACGACCCACTACAACCTGGAACGACATGCTCCCACCTCATTTGAATGGGTGGTTTTGGAATCTCACCCCCATATGTCTAAAAAAGCCCTCTTTAGGCTAGAACAACGTTGGGTTCTGAGATTGGCTGCTGATACCACTGGCCTTAATGAGGATATTCCGTGGAGCAGTCTTACTTGACTCAGGCTACTTTCTTCTTGACCTTTGATATTATATGAGCCTAATTTTTTTCACAATTTAGACACACTTACTAAGGTTATTACGATATCAGGAATCAGGTTGTCCCTGGGCTAATATTCTGTTGATCATCATTTTTGGAGTATGGGCTTACTCAATTATACTAGTCGCCGAATGGTAATAATATCCATACTTTCGGGTCTTGAGTTCCATCTTTAGCAACAGGGTTGCTATCCATGAATGCGGACCTCCGCTGTGTTTTTCACTTTAACACTTCGTGCCTGTTACTAACCAAGCTCTCAGCGCGCAGTTAGATTTAATTAAATAGGGCGCCACAGATTTTGTAACAAACGTATGTCACCAACGAGTGTACTGTCTGCTCGTATACAGCAGCACGCATCGCCAACAAGTTCCCATGGCAACCTCCTATCCAATCGCCTATTTGTTTAACCATTCAGAGGGGAGCAACCTATTGGTTGACTGTTGTTCACACCCCCTTTTTGTTGCGACCGCGTCATACGCACGCAAGCGAGAGGGATTCCTCTCTATACACCGGTTACCATAGTATCCCTGTGAGCGTCCCCACCCGTCTGACAGTCGTTACGGTTGGCGGCCCAGTGGTTGGGACGTAGCCACGCCTCAACCGCGTGCGACTGCCCTAGACGTACCGACGTAGCACGCTGACCGGCTTTCATTTCTTTGAGCCAGTCGCCCTTACCATCACCAGACTTGAGCGGCTGGCGGGGTCGTAGGTTTACGGTAACGTTACTACAACGAAATCGTGAGTATATTTTCTAGTTGTTGGATCGTTTATTGAGCTAGAGTGCGGTTTTTAGTCTTAGTTGACTACGTGATACACAGGAGAGACTGGTCGGACATGGGATTTGAATGCACTGTCTATGACAGGTACATGAGTGCTTCCTTTACCCACGTTGAGACTATTCCAGTTATACTCTCAATTGCCATATGCTTGTGCTGACTTTCAGCACTTCCTGTTGCCACAACCGCTGGTTGCCTCCTTGATCTACGCTGAGACCCCTTCTGTTACATTCTTTAATGCCATGCACGAGTGCTGATGTACAGGATAACTGCTTGCGTCAACCATTGCTTCATTAGTACTTGCACGGGCGCTGATGTACAGGATTACTGATTGCGTCAACCATTGCTTCATTAGTACTTTATCATCCTTGGTATAAGCACACTCATTTTCCGGTTTGTGTGACCACTACAGCAAACTTCCGCCCTCGTGTGATTGGGTGTTATTTCTATTTTTTACATGCTGATGTATACCATGAGACATCCCACCACATGGGTTCTCCAACTTATATTGAGTGCACTTGACGCTTATTGACCTGATGTATCTGTTGTTTGTTTGTTTTTTTATCTACCTTCCTCCCTTTAGGACACTAGCATTTAGTGCCTTCCTACCCTGGCCCCATTTTCTCCACAGCCTAATAGGGTGAGTTTATGCTAGATTGTTTTCGATATTCAAAGCAACCATGCTGGGTGGAACTGTGGAGAAGGTTTTCAATTGAGATTCTGCTGTTTGCCTTCATAAAGTTCTATCAATATCTGCTCACAATCGACGCATGCCACGGTTTTATGTCTGACACCACTTGCTGTCTCAAGTAAACCTGATGCCTCGAATTGTTTTTAATGTCAATGGTTTTAATTTTGTGTGTGTTTTTTTCACAGGTTGTGTGTACTTGGTATACACGGTACCACACGTTTTTAGGGTGCTGTATGTGTGGCCACCACTGACACCTCTTTGAGGCTGTGGCCACCACCAAAAAGGTGCAGGTAGCCGTATATATTGGTCCTGAAGAATTGCCATTTAATATAACCCTAGGCAAGAAACATGTTGACCTCTTTTTAGCACATATTACTCACACACCTAATGGTGAGAGATGTGCGGATTGTTTTTAATCAGGGTGTTGACCACACTTTATTAAAATTGTTTGAAGTGGATCACCTCCCCTGTTTTAGTACACTTACCCCTCACTTCACTAGCACCTACACCATTCATCATAATTAACTGCTTTCCCCACACACCTCACTCATCGGCGTTTGGAAATAAAGATCTCCGACAGGAAGGCCCCCTCGGGGTGCCTGATCGGGCATTGCACTGCCGGCCCGATAAGGAGCAAAGACCCGGTGATGAAGCAAGACACCCGCTTGTTGGGTGTGTGAGGGTCTTCTTTTCCAGAAGGAGTACCTTTTACTCCGTTCAAATCAGATTGTTTGCACACCATCACCTTGGGACCTAGTGATTCTAACACTCACTGCGCTAATATTAGGAACTGCATACCTCTTTGTTAACACCTAATCCATTTGTACCTTGGGGCATGATAAGCGGGACAAGCAAAGAAGAAGTGGCCCACACTCTCCTTTTGATCGTTACACCAGGGGCAGTACTCATTCGAACTACCAGCCCATTTTTTGGAAAAAGATCTTACTGGCAAACAACCTACTCTAAACTGGTGGTATAATTTTTTGTCCAGACTCTTGGTGATAACATCCCAGTAATTCTCCAGAGAGGGATCTAATTTATGCACCAGAAATCTGCCAGAAAGGGAAGCGCCATCGGAACGCACAACGGATTGATGTCTAACTGATGCCCAGTACAGTGACTTGAAGGCTTGCTTGGAAGGGAAAACAGAACTCCCCGGGGAATCCCACAGTTGGATAAGACCCATTTCATCCAGGATTTTTTTCACTTCACGGAACCAAGGGATGTTGCTAGAACCCAGGATAGATCTTACTTCCGCAAGTTCAGTAGCAAAGAGACTTAGATCCGGCGATATCCAAATCCGTCTCCACAACGCAACCAACCGATATCGTGCCATCTCTTTGATAGACTTACAACCCATGTCCAACAAGAGAGGTTTGATTGGGGTGGATTGGGGTAGTCCTACCAAATTACGCAAAAATTTGTTTTGGACTGTTACCAAAGGGGATAGGTCCAAAAAACCCCACAGGTCAGCCCCATACAGTATAGCTGAACTAATTTTTGCGTCATGGATCTTAAGTGCCGGTATTACCCTTTTGGTAAGAGACATTTTTTGCTCCTGGATCAAACAGCCCGTGAGGCGTGCAAATTTTAAGCGAAGAACATCAACCTGGGGCTTCCAACGTAGCCGAGAGTCTAGAGTTACTCCTAAATAAGTCATAACCTCCACCTGTTCCAGACCCACACCATTCATGCTTACACAACTCTTTATGGGGCGATTTTTTGTTAGAACCATAAATTTAGTCTTGCTCACTTTTATTTGCAGATCGTTTAATTTACAAAAATCCTCAAATCACTTTTTAGTTACTTTACTACTTATTAGTATTCACTATATCTGAGTGTAAGTTACTACTAAAAAAAACAGTAGTAAGACCAGCACTCTACATGGCCAACCCCTGGTACTGCAGCACCTTCCCATAAAAATGATTGGAAGTAGGGAGTTGAATAAAACCCCATAGTAAATAATGTTAAATTAAATTATTAAATTGTTTTAAATAATGATTTACCATTTTATAAATGAGTATAAAATTCATATATTTCATATTTAGTATAAAATATTGTATAGTTAAATAGTAAATAATTAATATTTTATATCTTTTTAAAACATTGATTAATATTTAGTTATATTTAGACCTATTGAAAATTGTTTAATTTAATGGAACATTATTTCTAAAGGGGGGGGGGGGGGGTGGGGGTGCAAAAGTGCCTGGCTCCAAGATGGCCACACTTGGGTGAGGCTCCTTGTGCCGGGGACATCATCTGTCACTATTCTGGCTTTAACAACATTATTACACAATCCGTGGCGGGCCCCCGATTTTTTTGCTTCTGGAGTTCCAATTCCTGCCTCTATACATGTTGTTGATTCAATCCTACCTATCCAGTCAATGATTACAACTGGACGCGAGGCCTGCACAAGATGGCGGGTTGCACCCTGAGAGATCTTGGAGGCACATACGGAGCTGCAGGCTGATCCAGAGAAGATTGCTGAGAGAGGTGGTATTTTGTCTCCCAGAGGAAACATCGAAGAGGACATCGAAGTGGCTAGTGGATCACAGTGAAGGGCAGTGGAGTAACACCCATCCTACGGAGAGGTGGCCACGTTAGACCCAGAAGGCAGAGGATGAAGCATTGAGAACCTCGTGTGTGTCTTCTGAGCCACAGTCCTAAGAGCTGGTGAGAACTCTGTGGTATGGCTGCAGTTGTTTCCCGAGGACGAGACTGCTCTGACACCCAGGTGAATGCAGGGGAACAAATCAGCCAGCCAAGCACAGACTGAAATGAGGGCAGGATGAGACTGCCACTTGGTTCCTATTGCGGCCCATGGTAGAAGGAGCTTTCATTCAGGCCATGCTATAATAGACAACCTTAAGCACTCTAATACATTATGAACATCTCTGGGGGCCCTCCTCCTGTTTTGCGGTCTAAACCTACCTTTATACAGCAGGAGGCATCCAGGGGCAGAATACACGAAGAGCAGTGCTTGGCACAGGGACCTTGGGTGATCGATGGTACAAAAGATACACCCCCTTTATTTGGTCTGGCTCTGGGTGCTTGATGTGCCTTACTCCGGATGCGTACCAAGCAGAATTGATCTATCTTGTGTCTGACCTCATAGCCATAGGCAGTGCTTCAGCCCCAATTGCCTTGCCATTGTGATCTCAAGTCACTGATATTGTGGTACAGGGACAATTTGATGTACTGCCCTATTGGTGATCCATTGTAAACAATATGCCACTGCTCCAAAAATAGACACATAGAGAGGTGGCTCGCCCAACACCTGGAGATGGGGAAGCACAATCCTAAACAAACCGAACTTGCATTTGATGCCAGGCATAATCAGAGAGCTTCATCAACTGAAGGGACAGGTATGACACACGTCCCCTTGTAGAGCAATGATGACCCAGATATAATGAAGACACTTCTCTTACACATGCAGAAAAGCTTCACCTCAATCGATGGCAAGCTTGATTCCCTCACAGGGCAAATCTATCACTCGTCTAATACACTTAACAAGCAGAAAAAATGCTCTCCACCACAGAATGAGGGCCTCAACTTTTAAAGATAACTTGACAGGTGCCAACAAGAAGCTCTTTGGTTTTACTAAGGTTCTTGAGGTCAATAAAGTTAAAAATGCGGACTTAGAGGCTCGGTCAAGACACAACAATATTCGCCTTATTGAATTCCCCGAGTCGACAGACACTGGCAATATGTCATATTATGTTGAAACCGTTCTCATGGCCCTATTCGGTGCTGACAGTTTCTCAGTTTCTTTTGCAGTTGCGAGAGCCCACCACACTTTGAGATCTAAACGGTCAGCAGGGGCAAACCCCCATCTGATTTTGGCCAGGCTCTTTAACTTCAGGGACTAGGGCATTATCCTTAAATTTGTCAGAGAGAAGCGATCATTAACATATGAGGGTTTGGCTCTCTCAGTATTCCAAGATTTGACAATAGCAGGGCAGGAATTCTGATGGGAATACCTACCTCTTAAGCAAAAACTGCTGCGAGAGGGCACGTCATATGCCATGCAATACCAAGCAAAACTGAAAATCATGCACTGTATAAAGCCTGATTTTTCTTGACACCGCAGAGTGCTACTCCCCGTCAAAAAGATTCTCACTAAATCCAGTGGGAGCCCTCTTAGAGACTCATAGGAGTCAAATGAAGGACTAAGTGATGTGGAGTTAGATCATGTCTTCGTGTCACAATTGTATGGTGCCCGCATATGAGTGGAAAGAGCAGGCTAGTGGAGCATCTTAAAGGCGGTATCCTCTCTGACTAATGAGCTTCAATACAGCAACACAGGTTATTCTTTCTCGTCAAACCCCACACCTTTTTTGATGATGTTGAATCGCTGGTGATAATGGCCCCCTCTTTAATATCCGCCTTTACTAACTTGGTTACTGTGTTGACTGTGTTGACTGTGTGCTGTTGGTATGTTAAATTCAAGTTGTCTTGGGCTACATTTGAAATTGGTTTCACGGGCTGGTTGAGGGGGCTACTGTGGAGGGGGCGTAGCGGGTAGTACGGAGTTACACATGAGCAGACTCAAAGTGACAGGCTCATATAAGATAATATTACACCTATGGTGTGCATAAAGTATAGGCATGATAAAAACATCAAAGCTCACTATATAGCGTGATCTATTTGTACACGTGTTAAAGGGTAAAATGCATCTCCTCTCCACTTCCTCACATAGAATGTAAGGGGGCTATAACCCCCACAAAATAAGGCACATTTTAGCATATTTAGATTGTCATAAAATTGACGTGGCAATTCTCCAAAAATATATATAACACTCTCTCCTATTTAAAGGTGGCCTCAAGGCGGTGTGCCTCTCATACGTTTGGCACATGTTCCTCATATGCCGCAGGCACGGCCATCTTGATAAAAATGGGGTCCATTTTAGACTACTTCAGGAAGCAAATGATGTATAGGTGCAGTATAGCATAGTGTAAGGGGTATTTCAATGTAAATATATTACACTTGTAAATGTTAACAGCCTTAATATTGACAACTTGACTTTCATACAATCAGTATGTTGCATATGTGTGACTATGTCACTTCAGACTACACTTTGGGAGGGAACTTTAATCTTGTGCTTGATAAACACAGGGATCTGTCTTGCAGCACTACTTGAGCCCATGATGCTGCAGCAAATTCATTAACATTGGCTTCATGCACATGTACGAGATCTCAGATACACAGATTATTAGGCACCCAGAGATGAACGAGGGTACGCATATGTAATCAGCCCATGGTTTCTGGGCCCAATTAGAATGCAACATGGGAAGATGTGATATCTGCACATGGCAGTGCTCAAAAGAACACTTACCACACACCCTCTCTGACTACTCGCCTGTTAGGTTGGTGATTGAATTACCAGCCCAGCCACACCACACATGTACCTGAAGGTGTCACCCCAGGCTCTTCTAGACTTGTTGTTTCTAGAGTACATTAAGTTGGAGATTAATACATATTTTCAGGTTAATGAGTCCTCAGTGAGCTTGGTTTGTACAATTTGGCAGGCCTTTAAGTCCTACATACGCAGAATATGCATTGCTAAACAGCATGATTTGCGTGGATGGCTCCAAGACCATCTCAATCGACTTAAACAGGAAATAAAGGACCTAGAGGTAGAATATATGAAGCACCACACGGCCCCTGTACAGGCGAGTATATTAGCCAAGCTGGTTGAGTTTACAGAAACAGAAGAGCAAGAGACCCTGCATTTACATAAATATGAAACTGCGAGGGCATATGGAAAAGTGGAAAATTGAGAAAAACTGTAGCAGCACTAGCTTGGCACCCTTGGACATTGTAATCCATCACATGAATTAGATGGGTGGCTGGGACATAACTGTATAAAGCCTAGCAAATCTTGATTGAACTTGCCAGGTATTATACTTATATGTTCTGCACTGACTACCTTGGGCCAGGTGCACTATTCAGAATATTTTGAATGCAAGCCTGGATTAGTGATATGCGTAGGCAATTTTGAGATCCTGATTTTTCTGATCACACTAAAGGAGATCACTGCAATGATCTCTGAATTGCCAACTTCAAGGCTCCTGGTGGTGACAGTCTCCCTGCGGAGTTTTATAAGGCATACTCCCAGATACTTGTGGCTCAATTTTTTCAAGTTTATAATACGGTATTGCAGGACGGTGTTCTCGCAACAACATTCCGTGAGACCCTCTTTACCACACTCTTGAAACCAGATGAACCACCTGATCCGTGGGAGTCTTATGGGCCACTGTCTCTTTTTCAATACAGAAGTACAAAGTTTGGCCAAGGTGTTAGGAAACAGATTAATCCTATTACTTCCAGACCTGTCCACTGGATCAGGCAGAATTCACCCCAGGTAGACCAACTACTCACAATTTAAGAACACTGTTCACATTAATGCACCAGCTTAGCTCCGAGATGGAGGCCGTGGTGGTGTTTTTAGATGCCGCTAAGGCATTTGACTCCCTGAAATGTCCATGCATGTCAACTATTTTGCATGGAATGTGACTTTCAACCCGATATATACAGTGGATTTATTTGCTTTATTCTACACTCTCTACTCATATCTGACTAAATGTACTTCTCTCTGAACCAATTCCTATACGCAGAGCTCCCCACCAGGGCTGTTGTTTGTCCCCTATTCTATATGCCTTAGGAGGAAGAACCACTAGCCTGCTCAATCAGACAATTCCACATGATATTTATACAGCCTTCCACGACATCATCATCTCCCTGTTTTTTTACTTTCTGAAATTGAAGAGACCGAGAAACACGGGCCACCACGCCGTTTGGATATTGTATAGTTAAGAGCGGAGGCTTATATATATCCTCGCTTAGGTGCTCGGTTTATTCTTTGACCGAATACATTGGAAGAAACAGGTTACTACGTTACTCTGTGATGCTCCTATAAGAAGCCTATTGAAGCTTTGGACCTTGATAATTAATCTGAACATTTTTCTATACTGTTCTTTGAAGCCCTGAAGAAGTCTCGTTATAAGAGACGAAACGCATCGGCTATGGCTTTTTCACGTCTATGAGGTTTTGATTCTCCATGTTTGTGAACATATGAAATAAAGAAAAGAATCTCTTATGGAAAAATTACATCAACGTTTTGGACATTCCTTTATATACTCGTTGACTTTTTCTGAATAGTGCTGAACCTTGTTGTGTTGACATCATCATCTCCCTGTACGTTGATGATGCTATGTTGTACCTGCATAATCCCTCCCAGATCCTTAGTCCGGTCATCAGAGAACTTATGTTATATAGAATTACTATACGGGGTCACAGTCAACTAGAATAAATACCAGATCTTCTCCATGAATCCAGATCTTCTGCCACTGCGCTGGAGTAACCCCTGCCTTGGTGCTCCTTATCTCTTAAGTGCCTTACAATCTGGATCAGTCAAGACACCAGGCTAGTTATCTCTGAAGATATGATGCAGCAATTTCAAAAATTGATGACCTTGTTCGGTAATGGTGAGGCTTCTGATGGAGCAGGTAGAGCAAAATTTTGTATACCTCCTCTATTTTGCATGAAAATACTAATTGAATAACCTACTTATTATAATTGACTAATTGTGTGCTGTGATATATTAAATCTAACCATTTGCATATACAAAATTACACGTGGGAACTTGCTATTTGCATGGCAAAATAACTGTAATAACTAAAATACGTACGCATATTAATAGTAGTATATGTGGTAAATAGATATCGCATGATTTATGTTGCTTTTGTGACGTTTGCATCTTCGTGGAGGACCATAAAGGTGAATGTATTGCTTTAAATGTCGCTATATGCTAGGAAAATACTAATACATAAAGGGAATTAGTAAGAGTATAACATTAGAAGCATTATTTCTTTGTATTAGTTATATTTTGTTTTTGCTTTGCTTAAGTTGACATTTGGGCCTATCGCAATATGGCGGCAGAAATCGAGTTCAGAAGTGGCCACCGTCTTGTGAGCGCGAAGTCTACTGCGCACACTCGTTTGGCTCCGTGAACTTCCTAACGACCTCTATACACCCTGTCCCTGTCAAGGATAGGATATTGGTGGACTGCCAAGACCCCGGACACTAGAAACTGGTATAAATGAACAATGGATTCATACAAGTAGAAGTCGAAACTTTGCAACATCAATATTAAATCATCACCGGAAACTTATCAGCAAAATCCATGTGAACCTGGACTGTCCAAAATCGGACGTTTGCCCCCAACCAATAGAAATCCTTCTCCGTCCAAAAATGTTTCATGTTATCCCGAAATGTATTATAAAAAGAGTAGTAGAATAGGGAGGAGGGAGACCTTTCGATGACATTCTGCGGTTACTATGACTGCACACCCTCTTTGACCCCACAGACGATGACGGATGCTGGCTCGACTTCTGGTCATTTGGCGATCTTTGGGACTGTAACGTGCTGAGCAAAGGACTTTCGGACTTTGAGCTTTGGCCTGCTTATTTGGATAATTTAACGACAAAATTCGGTTATGCAGAGCCAATGAATTAGAGAAAACCCAGATAGCCAGAATAGGTAAATATGATGTTCTGTGATTTAAAAAATTGATCTATAAATTCTAAACTTTTGAAGAGACAAATGCTAATATTAATTACAATGAAATTTTAGATAAACAAATATTGATTAACAGAAATTATGAGTTTGTGGTTCTTCGTTAAAGAGAATAAAGGATTCTGAGTCTTAAATGTGTTTTAGCTGGTTCTAAATCACCATCAACCAATCCAACTAATTGGTCCGTCGACCAAGTGGACAGAGTGCCTTGATGTTTAGGATTAGGAATCTATAGGTGGCGAATGTTAATGTATATTTTGTAAAGTAACTTTTCTTTCCCTATAGGTTATAAGGTACCCCCACCCACATGTCCAGCGCATCGTTCCCCCTCCTGTGTGCAGACCTGTGAATGAGAACGTGCGAGTGTTGGTGTTATGGGCCCCACCAATGAATGCATGTGTGAATGAGTTAGTGTGACGGCGGGTCTGCGACGCAGGGAGGATAACTGTAAAATAATAATTTTTGCTCTTTCTTTTTCCCCGGCTTTTGCACTGGATCAGTTTTTCTGGTAGCAGAAAGATGGTTTTATTGCATTGGTTTTTATTGTTTATATATATGAATCAAAAGGAGGGAATCATAAGACACCTAGACATTTCATTCTGGAATGCTGCAGACTAGCGCTTACCGAGAACCATTTTGAGCATAATAACACCATGTACCGACAATGCCATGGTACTTCCATGGGTAGTACCTTCGCGCCGAGCGTGGCCGGACTATACGTGAGCGATTTTGAAGCGAACTACGTACAGAGTCCTACTAATCCCTTCCTCAAACGGATTATCTTTTGGAAATGCTACATCGATGATGTCCTGTTGATTTGAGAAGGGGACATGGGAACCCTCATCGATTTCCATCAGTGGCTGAACACCAGAGAAGAGTGGCTGAAATTTACCTATTCAGCAAGTCCAAACAAACTCGACTTCCTGGATGTCACAATCTTTATTGACAACAATACCATCCAGACAAAGACTTTTTTCAAATCCACTGCTAAGAACAGCTTACTCTCCTTTAAAAGTTTCCACCCACGTCCAATGAGGGAGAACCTCCCGTATGGTCAGTTTCTAAGACTAAGACGCAACTGCAGTAATATTCAGGACTATAAAGAACAAGCGAAAGATCTTAGCGAGAAACTGAAGAACAGAGATTACCCACTACGCACCATCAAAAAATGTCAAAAGAGGGCTAGAAACCAACAGAGAGAGACCCTCATGGAAACAACTGTGAAAGAACCTATGAAAGATCTGGTCACCTGTGTCAGCACTTACAGCCCGGTATCCAACGACGTTAAGAAAATCATTAACGAGAATTGGAAAATCTTAACGTCAGGTGCATTGAAATGGCCAAAACCAAGGTTCTCAAACAAGAGAACCAGGAATCTAAAAGACACACTGGTACACACAAGACCTCCATCAAAACCAAGATTGGAAACAACCCTGAGTCTTTGGAATAATACACCAGTAACTGGCCATTACCCATGCGGCACCTGTTCCGTTTGTCACCTCACTACGACAACCAAAACCTTACAACTATTGCCAGATCTAAAATGGACAATCCGAACCCATACCAATTGTAATACTATACATGTGATCTACATGATTACATGCCCTTGCGAACTACGCTATATTGGGATGACATGCCGCAGAGTCAAACAACGACTCTGCGAACACAGGAGCAATGTCAAATGTAAAAGAAGTACTACCAAAATGAGTAGCCATTATCTGGAGAAAGGACATACAATCAATCACCTTCAGTGGGTAATTTTGGAAACACTAACCACCAAAAATCATAACGCAGAAGACATTCTGTTCGAAAAAGAACAAAGGTGGGTCCACCGTTTACGTACTCATGTACATGGATTAAATGATAACATCCCGTGGTTAAGCATTAACAAGTGACAACTTTAGTGTGGAAAATGAACCATGAACCACACTGTGGAAAAAGGATGCACCTGATTACCATGATGAGTCCCACTACAACACCAGAATGAACTTTTTTACCATCTCTCATAATCCGGTTACATGAGCATTGCCACATGTGATAGTATTCGACTACCGATGATCTTGGCCACATCAAAGGTCGAGTAATCAACTATTTAAACCTGACAGGAACCCTAGACGATCTAGACCAACATTCTCCTTTTTACAAAAGCTTCGAGCCTCATTGTACAGCTCCATGATATGTTTTTTGAAGAGAAAATATACTCGAAAGGATGAAAAGGAACTTCTGCATCACATAAAACTTTATTAAGATAGTTGCGGGGTGATATGAACATTCCGTTTCGAGCGATGACAGGATAGATTTCATGTTACTTGTGTGCAATCACGTTACAGCCCATACGTTGCTACAACTTTTTTGTTAGCGAAGCTCATTTTAAACACAAGCTAGTAATAACTCTGTCCGTTCTTTCTGTCTTTTCGTGTGATGGCCCTGCCTCTTTAAATTCTGACCCGGTTTTACTGGTTTCCATACCGGGTAATGAGAGGCGGCGGCAGAACAAGTCACTACAAGTCACTAACTCCCCAGCGCAAGGTACCGGCTTGAATACACACGAGGACGCCGATGAAGGAACGTAATGTATAATTTCTCTTAATACTTTTTCTGTTCTCCCCTTATTTTAAGAGCGGGGTTTAGCCTCCTGTACCCGATGGTATCCTCAACTTGAGTATACAAGGTATTCTCTTCTTTCTTACTTTCTGACTGAATGAAAAAAGCTTAAATAAAAAAAAAATTCTCGCCGTAAGTGTATATATGGGGTTAACGTTCCAATATATAGCGCAACCGCTAGTTCATTCCACATTAGTCAAACGTTTAGAATACATTCGTAATCCTGTGTATAAATGTCTGATAATGCACGCAATACTAACAATGGAGAATTATCGAGAGTCAATACGCCAGCAACCAGAAACTCCTTTTTGTGTGGTATTCAGCATTCCAATATACCGTGCGAGACCTAGTGGCTATTATTAATAGGCCTGGGCGGTAAATTCCGTTCCGCTCGCGGAATTTGCGGAATTTATGTAATTTCGCGTTCCGCGGAGAACGCGAAATTGCCCAAAATTCTGCTTTCCGCAACTTCGCGAAATTTTTGCTTGTTCGCGATCTCAAACTGCGTGTTCGCGAGATATTTCCCCCCGAGCACGCAAACAGCGGTCGCGAACAGGAAAAAAGCATCGCAAACAAGCAATTCCGCGTGTTCGCGGAATTTCTGCGTGTTCGCGGAGATTTTAAACCATTTCGCGGAGATTTGCGTAACGCGGCTTCGCAAATTCCGCCCACCCCTAATTATTAAGCTTTACAGCTGTGCGCATATTGTTCTAACACTCCCTTATGGCAACACTCTCTTCTGCAGTGTAACATTCGAATACCTATACAGGCATTAACAATGGTATTTCAGTTCCCTTCATTAAGCGATATCCGCAACGCAGAGCATTATGTCTTGTAAAGATGCAATTTACCAGCTCTTCCCCCAATGAGTATAACACCACCTAATCAGAAATGATAGCGTTATGCCAGGACGTTGCACCGCGCTTTATAAGCCTAACGCGAACGGTCCTTGTGTTTATCATTTCATGACAAAATGGATATTGGTTTGTGTTATTGTCTTCTTGCAAATTGATTCTAATATAAAAAAGAGGGCTAATTTTGCCATTACTTAATGTCAATATGGGCTTGTGTGTCGATTGGCATTATTACATTTAAAGTATTGTAATTTTTTAGTTGCAACAACGATTGATGCTCTAAGTTTTGAACACAGCTACAGCATACATCTTGACTGAATATAGTCTTCATCATTTTTATTCTTTCTCCATCCCTTTTTTTGCTCATTTTAAACAGGTTCAAATTGAACATATATGTGTTGGTGGAACAACTCACTCCATCCTTTTCAAGGAGTCCCATGAATATTAGGGTCCTCCACACATACACTAGGTCCTGATGAAAGCCCACCTGACCCTTAGGGGCACGAGATAGGGCTGAAACATGTTGACCTCTCCTTTGGACATTTTCACATAGTGCACCAGACCCCAAAGTGTCTGCCTCTGCACGAAAAGCGTTTTTAACAAACTCGAACCCAGTTTTATTAAAATTATTGACTGGTTTTACGAGTTTTTTAACTTACACTCACTTGAACCACCTCACCACACACGTTTCCACATTCTCACTACTACGATCACTACTGAAAAACCAGAGGCAAAAACCTCCGGGTGGAGGAAGCACATATTAACCCGATGATGATGCTGTCACGTTGTTAAGCATAAGCGGATAATCGAACATACCGCTGCAATACCATCTGCGATAAACGTGATTGAGGGTTTCTTAACAGTTCTTTGAACTGTTGATGCTAACCTTGGTTCTTTCAGGACCAGTGATCCACTCTCTACCTGATATTAAGACATTTATTGTTTATAGACTGCTCATCGCGTATTGATTTAGAATATTGATTCTTGATTGTGGATGTTGGATAAGTATTGGTTTATGTATTAACACTCTATGTTGAGTCGTGTTGCGTTCCATGTTGTTTGACGACTTCTAGGATGTAGGAAGTCGGAAGTTTGTAACGATTCCATAGTAGGGCAGAGGTAAGCACTGCTCTCGGGAAAGACGGAATTGTTGTTACCCTGTAGGTACACGGGGAAAACGTGTGATGATTGAAGTTGCACGACGCATTGTCTGGGTTTGATTCGGTAATATCGTTGTGTGTTGCCGTTAGGGACATTTTCTGTATGAGAGAAGTGTATGGTAGCGAAGGTCATCTGTGAAATTTTGGTCTTAAGTACCAGGAATCCAAAAGGCACTCTGATTACACTTATCACTGGAAAGGTAAGGTAACAGGTGTTCCCTAAGCGTGTTAGAAGGATAAAGTAGAGGGAAGTGCTACTTTATTAACGAATGAAATAATTCTGTAGTAGGGCAGAGGTAAACGCTGCTCTCGGGAAAGACAGGATTCTGTGTGAGTGAACTACATTTTCCGTATGAATGTGTGTAAATGAAATAGCATTCAGGTTAATTGTGAAACTCTGGTTTTAATTCTCAGGAACATTAGGTCTCCAACAGGTCTTTTATTTCTGGAGAAACGGTTAGCTAATGCTTGCTAGAAGGGTGAAGTAGAGGGAAGTGCTACTTTATCAACCGATGTAAAGATTCCGTAGTAGAGCAGAGGTAAGCGCTGCTCTCGGGAGAGACGGAATTCTTGTGAAAAAGGTCAGGACTATCCTTTTGTTAGCGAAACAGATAATGGTGGCGTTTTTATGTCGTCACTAACAGAATTTTAGTAAAAAGTGAATGTAAAACGTTTGCCGATAAATTTTGTAAAGGAGGGGTCAGCAGGAGCAGGAATAGCGAGAAAAGCTGACGTCAAAAAGACCGCGCTGGGATTGGACAGTCAGTAAGAGACGAAGACTCTCCGGATTGGTGCATTAGTGTGCACCACGCTAGGAGTGGAGAATTACAGGGTGACGTAGACGCACCGGATTGGTGCGTTAGTGAGAGTCGCGCTGGGATTAGAGAATTGCAAAAGTGACATAGACGCTCAGGATTGGTGCGTTAGTGTGAGTCGCGCTACGATTGGACAGAACAAACAAAACAGTCGTGGAAGAAATCTAGCGATACAGAAAAGAGAAAATGATGTATTATGATCCACCAGAGAAGGAGAAAAAGTCCTGGTTCGGTAAAATCAAGAACTTATTTAAAAAGGACAAACCGATTGTGACTAGAGAGGGACAGTTGCTTCCTCTAGCGAAATCACCTGCATCGTTTATGATTATGAAATATGGTTATCATACATGTAGTTGGTTAGACAATTGGGCAAAATATACAGAAGATGATGGAGTTTTGGCATTTCCAGAACATGGTTCATTTAATTTAGCGGTATTGAGAAATCTGAGAAAAAGAATGATGAAATTAGAACGGAGACCTAGACCTACACAGTTTGAAGCATTGACAGAATGGGAAGATGAGATGTATGACAGAGAACTGCAACGAAGTGGTGGAAGGTATAGATATATGTTTGGTAGATCATATGAACAAGAGAATCATGATGACAGAATGGAGAGATGGCGAAGTGCAAATATGACTGATGCGTTGTTTCCTATGAGAAATGTTGAAGAAACCACTAGTAGAAAATGTACGGAAAAGAGAAATAATACAGGATCAGAAAGTTATAAGTATGGTGTGCATGAGTCGGAGGATGATGTGCTTGAAGACATGTTTTATAAAAATCCACCCCCGTATCAACCAAATTCCACATTGACACCGAGTGCCCCAGTAAGACAATCGCCACAGAATATAACATTTTAAACAGTACCACATGAGGTAGGAAGAAATAATCCTTTCAGAGAAACAGAAAAAACTCAAACTAGTAAAATGGCAAATGAAAATTCAGCTGAATTAGCTTGAACTACTTTAGAATTAACTGAGAAGATTAGAGAATTAACTAAAAATATGGAAGCTGTAACTGTTCCTGTAACAATAGGACCTGTATTGCCGATTTTTTATAAACAAAAGGATAGTGAGCATTGTCTGACGATTCCTTATAATGGAAACAGAGAAAATGAAATACAAAGACGAGATACATGAGAACATTTGTGGGGACACACGGTAGGAATTTCTGAACAAAGTACTCCTAAAAATTTTACAGTAAATCAGAGTTTAGTAAATAGAGCAATAATGACGACAGAGTCAGTACCAGGATCACCAAAAGGATTAGAACAGACACGAAATATGATTCCTGGAGGTCCTACTTCTGATGAATTAAGTGAATGGCTAAGAAGTTTACAGCAAAAAGATGCTGAGCCTAGACCTTTAGATGTGTCCAAATTAAAAATAGTATTAGAGGAATTAATAGTAGGGACTATTCCTACAGAAAATTTAAAAAACTATCAGGATGAAGAATTAATGTTTCTATGCAAAAGTATAACATGGAGTGCCAGAAATTTACCTGAAAGACTAGAAGAAGTGGCAAATGAAATGGGAATTGACTTCGAAAAGGTAAAGTCATTACAAAAACCATATAGAGTAGATTTTTCTGAAAAAGACATTGAAAATTTAAATACGACAGGACGAACGGTATCCAAGAGAAGGCCCTGGCCTGGACCACATCCTTCCTCTCCGGCAGAACCCAGAGCGTCCGCCTCCTACCCTTCCTTTCCAAAACCACTGAGATCATCTGCGGCGTCCCACAGGGATCCTCCCTCAGCCCAACGCTGTTCAATATCTACATGGCCCCCCTCGCCCACGTCACATGACAACACAACCTCAACATCATCTCCTACGCCGACGACACCCAGCTGATCATATCCCTCACCAAAGATCCCCACAACGCCAAAGCTAACCTCCATAGAGGAATGAAGGCCGGAGCCGACTGGATGAAGGACAGCAGACTGAAGCTGAACTCAGACAAGACAGAGGACCTCATTCTCGGACCCACCCCATCAGCCTGGGACGACTCTTGGTGGCCCACGTCACTAGGCACAGCCCCGGAACCCACGGACCACGCACGCAACCTGGGGGTCATCCTCGACTCCACTCTCTCCATGACCAGGCAAGTCAACGCCGTCTCCGCGTCCTGCTTCAACACCCTCCGTATGCTCCGCAGGATCTTCAAATGGATCCCCCTCGACACAAGAAAAACCGTTACCCAGGCCCTCATCACCAACAAACTCGACTATGGGAACACCCTCTACTCAGGAACTACAAACAAGCTCCTGAGACGACTCCAACGCATCCAGAACGCCTCGGCCCGACTCATCCTCGACGTCCCCCGCCGCAGCCACATCACACTCCACCTGAGAGGCCTGCACTGGCTCCCCGTCAACAAAAGGATCACCTTCAAGGTCCTGATCCACGCACACAAAGCACTGCACAACACTGGACCCACCTACCTCAACAACCGACTCAGCTTCCACACCCCCACCCGAAGCCTCCACTCAGCCAACCTCGCCCTCGCCACAGTCCCTCGCATCCGAAAAACCACTGCCGGCAGCAGATCCTTCTCCTACCTCGCCACCAAGACCTGGAACACTCTCCCCACCATCCTACGACAGACCGAGGACCTGCTGGCCTTCAGAAGACTCCTCAAGACCTGGCTCTTCGACCAGTAGCACCCCCCCCCCCCTCGCGGGTATGTAGCGCGCTTTACAAATGCAGTGATTGATTGATTGATTGAACAACTCAGATTAAAGATTTAATCATATTACTGAGAAAATGGGGCGATGTAGACAAATGGAAAAGTAGATGGTTTCGAAAACGAGACGATGCAACGGATAAAACGTTTGCAGCTTACCTAGTAAGAGAAAAATAAAAAGTAGTAACTGAATGTCCCATGAGAGAGATTCCAGGTGGAGGCTATGTACATGTAACCTGGACTAGACAAGATATTTTGTCATTTACCAATGATTTTCCACGACTATGCGAAAAGCCAGTCGAGTGTTATAGGCAGGTAGACAGGTTCGTAAAATTATCAAAAGTCCTATGGATTGATTTGAACAGTCTTTTTGACATAATAGTACCAGCAGATTTATGGACAGAATGTAAGGTAATGATTAGCTGGCCTACACAAGAATACCCTAGAGATTCAAAAACAGGTGCCCCTGATCCAGAAGTAATGAGAAAATATGAACAAGTAATTCTCTTTCTGAAAAATAAAGTACCTCCTAAAGAAACTGATTGGGTAAAAATTGATAGAACTCATCAAGAAGCAAAATAATCAGTACATGCTTACTATGAAAGGTTGATCCTTGCCTTTAAACAGCATAGTGGTGATGAAAACTTGAGTGAAAAAGATTTGAGTCATTTTGTATATCGATTTGTGTACAGATTGCGACCTGAAGTAAGTGAAATGATTAAACAACATACAGTAGATTGGCAAAATAAAAAAATAGATGAAGTCCTAAGACATGCAAAATATTTTAGTGATGAAATTGAAGTAAAGCAGCGTAAATTAAAAGAAAAAGCCATGTGGGCTCAAGTAAAAGTAGCAGAAAGACAGGAAGCACAATTGATTGAACAGGCAACTGGTACGGGTATGAAACCAAAATTTAATATTGGAAAAGGGAAAGGACAATTTAATATAGATGAAGCCAAAAAGAAATGGCCATGTCATAATTGTGGAAGAATGGGGCATTGGAAATCTGAGTGTAAATTTCCCCCGAGTGCTAATGGTGATAATGCATCATTGAATTCACAGGTGCAGAAAGAGGTGAGTTGTTAACCGCAGCAACAGCAGCAGGTTGTACCCCAACAGAATCAGGCGCCAAAACCGCCTTTTCCACAGAGCGTAAGTCATCAGAAATACAGTAATGAGACAGGATTCTACAACGAAGAACAGGTAACTAAGCTGCCGCTAGTGCTGTTTCGCATTATTAGCTACAACGCAATGAGAGTGAGTCAGAAGAAGGTTATTGACAGTGCCGAGGGGAGGAAGAGGAGTGCGTACTTGGCGCAACTCTAGAAGTAGACCAGACAGGCCCATTCGTGGATGGAAACGTAAATGTCGAAAACATTACTTTCCTAGTAGATACTGGTGCTACTCGTTCAACTGTTAGGTCAGCTGATGTTAAAAATCTTCCTCTCTCGGACGAAACAATCCAAGTAGTTGGAGTATCCAACAGACAGATAAAAATGTATCTCACTTATCCAGTTAAAGTTAACATAGGTAAATTTTCTTAAATGCACCGTTTTGTCTTGTGCCATTCAAGCCCTGTACATTTGTTAGGGAGATATTTGCTGTGCAAGATGAATTGCACAATCCTTTGTACTCCAGATGGTATAGCATTTGAGACTCCAGATGAGGATGTACTGTATAAAATGACTATGGCTAATATGGAACCTGAGATTACTGAGGCATTTGCTATATTTAACCCCGAAGAGCTGCCTCAAGAGTTGAAAAAGACAGTAAAAACAGAGGTATGGGATTTCACAGGAGAAGATGTGGGATCAATGAAATATGTAGATCCAGTAAAAATTGCTGTAAAAGAAAGAGTAAGTTACCCAAATATTCCATAGTACAAATTGACACCAGAGATAATTACAGGAGTTACTCTTATAATAGACAGAATGATTAAGCAAGGTATTCTGAGAGAAATAATGAGCAGTCCATGTAATTCACCGATTATGGGCCTGAAAAAGCCTAATGGAACATTTAGAATAGTGCAAGACCTGAGAAAAATAAACAAAATCGTGGTGTCATGTTGTCCAATTGTACCAAATCCATCTGTGATTTTGTATCAGATTCCTCACAATGCAGAATGGTACACAGTAATTGATCTGTGTCATGCTTTCTTTTTCATCCCATTGCATTCTGACAGTCAACAGATTTTTACGTTCCGGTTTGGCGAACGTATTTTGGCATGGTGCCGAATCCCACAGGGGTACACAGAGAGTCCCTCAATATTCAATCAGATATTGAAAAAGTCTCTAGAAGATTTAAAAATGCCTGAAAGTTGAGTTCTGGTCCAATACATAGACGACCTGCTTGTAGCATCAAGAACTCGAGAAGCTTGTGTAGTGGATAACATTGCATTGCTGAATCATTTGGCAGATGGAGGACTTAAAGTATCCCCATCGAAATTACAATTCTGTCAGAAAGAAGTACAATATTTAGGCCACAAAATTGAAAAAGGACTGAGAAAAGTAACTGCAGATAGAATCAAAATAATAAAAGGAATGAGAGCCCCAATGACGCAAAGAGAAGTGAGAATGTTTCTTGGAATGGTTGGATATTGTCGTCAGTGGATAAGTAACTTTTCCCTGATTGCAAAACCTTTGGTACGCTTGGCGAGAAGTGATGTAAAAGACCCCCTTGAATTCAATAAAGAGGAATTAACGGCTTTTAAACAATTGAGAGACAGTTTGTGTGAAGCACCAGCACTTGGTATGCCTGACTATGAGAAAGAGTTTGAACTCTATTGCAGCGAAAGAAATGGATGTGCACTTTCTGTATTAATACAGAAACATGGAAAACTGAGGAGACCAATTGCATATTTCTCAGCTATACTAGACACTGTAGCTGTAGCATTGCCTGGTTGTTTGAAAGCTGTAGCAGCCACTTGTAAGAGCTTGGAACAGAGTGAAGGAATTGTGATGGGATATCCTGTGAGAGTGTTTATACCTCATGATGTGGCAATCCTTTTAACAAGGAGCCACACTCAATTCATGACGCACAGTCGTCTGACTAAATATGAGAATGTCATCATAGGTGCAACAAATGTGAGCCTTGTGAGATGTCTGAATGTGCATCCTTCAACGTTATTGCCTGATGCTGAGAATGTGGAAGTCAGAGATGATGTGGATCATGACTGTTTGGAAGTGCTTGACTTCTGTACCAAACCACGACCTGATATAAAAGATGTGCCTTTGACAGAAAATGACTATGTGATGTTTGTGGATGGGTCATGTTTCAGAACAGATGAGGGAATTCTGGGCCCGATTCACAGAACTAACTTAGGTCAAAATCCTAAACTTACTACCATTTTGGTATTCACAGAAGGCACTTACTCATTTTGGTATTCACAGAAGGCACTTACTCATTTCGGTATTCACAGAAGTTAGGAGTCCTAACTTTAGGACTCCTAAACTGAGAAAAATCCTAATTTTAAGACTTTCGTTATTCACAGAAGGCATTTAGGAGTCCTAAAGTTAGGACTCCTAACTTCTGTGAATGCCGAAGTGAGTAAGTGTCTTCTGTGAATACCAAAATGAGTAAGTGCCTTCTGTGAATACGAAAATGGTAGTAAGTTTAGGATTTTGTCTTAAGTTAGTTCTGTGAATCGGGCCCTCTGAGTGCAGCATATGCAGTATGCACAGTAGCAGCTGTATTGGAAGCATCTTGCTTAAAAGGAGTGAAATCAGCCCAAGTTGCTGAACTATTTGCCTTAACAAGAGCATGTAATTTGGGAAAGTATGTGAGAGTGACTGTGATAACCGATAGTCAATATGGCTTCGGTGTAGTGCATGACTTTGGGCCAATTTGGTCCCAAAGAGGGTTTTTGACATCGAGTGGAACTCCTATAAGGAATGCTGAAGTGGTTGGAAAATTGCTTGAGGCGATACAGCTGCCTAAGCAGTTAGCTGTTGTGAAGTGTGCAGCTCACACGAAGTCCAATGACTATGTATCTGCTGGCAATCAGTTTGCCAATGATATGGCTCAATATTGCACATGAAATCAGAATTCAATTAATCGGGGAAGAGAAAAAGAAATGAATTCATGTCCCTTGTTGTTTACTAACACTGTGAATACATGGGAAGAAGTGAGGCAGTTGCAGGAAGAAGCAGGAGATGAGGAAACGAGACAGTGGGTAAAAGCAGGATGTGCACCACGGGAAACAGATCATGTGTGGGTTTATCGGGGTGGAAGACCAGTTATGTCTGATAGCATGGTTTCTGCCATGGCACAGATGTATCATGGACAAGCACATGTAAGAAGAGATGCAATGATCAGACTTTTTAAACAGACATGGTATAACGCAAAATTTAGTCTTGTAGCTGAAAGTCTTTGTCAGAGATGTCTTATATGTCAGCAATTCAATCCTGGAAGAAAAACAGTGGTGAGTCTGGGAACGATAGGTCGAGAAGGAGGGCCTTTCACCAGAATGCAGATTGACTTCATTGAAATGCCCCCCTGTAACAGGTTGATGTATGTTTTAGTGATGGTTTGTCTGTTCTCACGGTGGGTGGAAGCATACCCAACGAGAAGAAGTGATGGAATTACAGTAGCCAAGCTATTATTGAGAGAGTTCATTCCTAGGTTTGGGTTTCCAGTCACGATTGAGTCAGATAGAGGAAAACATTTTCATAATGAAATTATGAAGTTAATTTGTGAAGCATTGAATGTACAACAGAAACTACATTGTGCCTATCGCATAGAGGCTTCTGGTGTGGTGGAACAAGTAAATGGTACCATTAAAAACAGACTGGGGAAAATGTGTTTAGCCACAGGTTTGAAATGGCCTGATGTCTTGCCTCTGGTACTCATGACTATTAGATCAATCCCAGATAGGAATACAGGTCTGAGTCCCCATGAAATTGTCATGGGAAGAGCAATGCGACATGTTTTCATACCAGTCAACAAGCTATTGCCTATATCTGATGACTTGGTGTTGGATTATTGCAAGGGGTTGGCTGATTCCGTTCATTCTGTGTTCCATCACGTTGGATCGGATGCCACCACTCTTGAAAAGAAGCCAGCTCATGATTTGAGCCCAGGGGACTGGGTGAGAATAAAAGTGCACAGAAGACGAAACTGTTTGGTCCCACGTTGGGGAAAACCACGTCAGGTGATCTTGACCACGACAACAGCAGTAAAATGTGCAGGAGTGAAGAACTGGATTCATGCTAGTCACACCTTGCGAATTCCAAACCCAGCGGATAACAAGGAAGGAGAATACTTTAAAGAATCAGATACAAGCTCTGAAACAGATACTGAAGAAACAAGAACGAGACAAACTCCTGAAAGGGGGGAATTAGAACCAAGTCCAGTTATTGCACCAGAGAACCTTCCTTTAAGAAGAAAGTTACAGATCTCTGACACCAGATCAGACACCGAACCTGTTCAAGCACAGAAGAGAGAGAGTAAAAACAGTGAAGAGACTGTAAAAGAAATTCTTGATAAGACAGTCCCGAATGAAAGTTCAAGAGAAATTCCACCTGGAGTAACAAAATTAGATTGTAAGGTACCAGATACAGAGAGTGAGGGAAAGATTTTTGCGGTAGACCCCCGAGGAGTTGTAGGGAACTCACATATCCAGGTAGAAGAAGGGATGACTAGTCAGCAGGAAGATTGTGTGGAAGAACCACGAGGAGGGACAGAAGTAGGTAATAAAAATGAAGTGGTGGAAAGAAGGACTACTGAAAATAAAAGTCAAGTTGGAACTGAATCAGAGGACAGTGATGAAGAAGTACCAGAAGGTCGAGTCTTGAGAAAGAGAGCATGGAGAACTGAGAAAAATGAAAAAGGAAGTAAGTTGAAAAGACCATCAAGAGATGAAATTTGGCCCAACAAGATAAAGAGTTTAAGATACAGATTGACACAAGTAAATTCATCTAGGGCTGAACAAGTGAATGAAGTATCTAGCCAAGAGAAATTGAAAGACGTGGAACAAACAACAGTAGAAGAAAATAGGAGAACGAGAAAACCTAACCAGAAGTATAAGTCGCCGGAATGGTCATATGTGGCACTGCCTGAAGTAAAAGAAGAGGCAGACAGTCAAGGGGATCTACAGGTGACTATACCAGGAGTGGTTGAGGTAGACGAAGAATCGGAAATTCTGAGAGTTATCTTGTCCGACATTGGAGAAGAGACGGATGTTCAGGAAATTCTGCAACAAGATTACGAAAGAAAAGTGAAAGACGATCAAATGCCAAACTGAAAGATCAAAGTGTCTAAATGAAGATACAATAAATTACCGGAAAAAGACATAAACTGAAAAGAACCAAGTAGGTGCTTAGAGCCTTGGGTTAGACAAAACTAGGTCTTGAAGTAGAAGAGGCTAAGTCAAAAGACACTGATCATTTTTCGAAATGGCAAACACAGAAAATAGAAAATCTAAATGTGTGTTCCTTAGAAGATGGTTCAAGATGTGTTGTTGTTGTACAGGATTACTAATGCTTCTGTGGAGTGCGTTGGCTTTAATGGTTTCATTTAAGCTAACACTAGAAACAATAGAAGGACATAGTGAGAATAAAACTAATATAGAAAAGATTCAGAAGGTATCTCCGACTAAAATAGATAGAAATTATTTACAGAAAGACAGGTCTATAACTGATTTTTCTAACAATGTATTTTCAAAATTACTATACGAATATGTGAAGACGATGGACGTAAGGGATTGTTACGTCTGCATGCAGTTGCCGGCGTCTGTATCTGAGGGAGTGACCTACCAACACCTCCCAGTAACATATGGAATAACATGTAGTGTACTAGCAAGTTTGTTTTACAAGCTAGGGAAATTAGAATATTATTTTTCAGATGTAGATAATGTATTTTCACAAGTACCTGTAGTTAATAAGTTGAATAAAGTAAAACCTGCTAAAGTGTTAGGAGAATTATTCTTAGAAACTAAAGAATTAACATTAGAGTCAATGTTTTGAAACAATCAGGGAAGAGAAACTTTTCCTTAGATTTGGTTGAAGAAAGAAGGTTGAAAATGCAAAGGAAAGTACCTGAGGGAAAAGAAGAAAAGACAGTCTGGGATGTTAAAAGAGAAAAACATTTGAAAGGAGAAGCTAGTCCAACAATGGCTTTAGATTGGCCTCAGAAAGGAAAGTTGTGTATTAGAAGGAATCAAACTGCATATGATAACTATTTTGTAGACACAAGTGATTGCCATGATACTTATAGAATCATGGGTGGATGGGGATTTAAAGGAGGAAATGATCCAGTTTTTCCTGGACTATATTTTATCTGCCGGAACAAAGTATATTATCGATTGCCAGATCGACTGGTATGGCACATGTTATCTAGGCCTGGTTTTCCCAAAGATATTCCATGGAGGAAGAGGAAAAGATAGTGCACATGAGTTAGGTAGTCAACTAACAAGTAGAAAAAGAGAATCTTGGTCAGAAATTGTAGGAGACCTTTTCGGAGCATTGATACCAGCAGTGGGAATATCTCTGAATGCACACAAAATTAGAAAATCATCAACAGTAGTGGATCGCTTGTCAACAAGCACCGCTGGAGGATTTTTATTGGTACATACTGAAATGGTTGCCAGGCGTGCCATGGTAATGCAAAATTGACTTGCCCTTGATATAATTTTGACAAAAGAGGGTGGAGTCTGTGGAATGCTGAAGGTTCAACACTGTTGTGCTTACATTCCTGACGAAAGTCAAGATTTGAAAACATAAATTACGAATATAACTGACTTGCATGAGGAAATTGTTCCACTGGAGGTTGAAGGTATTTGGGAAAAGATTGGGGAAAAAGTTTTCTACTATTAAGAACTTCTTACTAAAACTAGGTCGTACCTTTATTGGTAAAATAGTATTTCCTGTAACATGTGTGATTATTTTAGTATTAATTCTAAGACTAGGATGTTTATGTATCAAGAAAAGAAAATTACGAAAACACATAAAAAGAGAAACTGTAAGAAACAAAGATAAAGAAAGAAAAGAAAGGGAATTTGAAGAAGTAGGATTAGAAGAGTGGAAAGACATTATGTATAGAAAAACAAGAGAAGAAGAGACAGGTGAAACAGTTATGTGAATTAACAAAAAAAAAAAAATTAAGAGAACTGAATTCATTTCTTTTACTAAATGTTTTCAAAATGTAAAGGTAGTGTGGTGATGTTAAAAATCACCAAAGGGGGGATTGATGGAGCAGGTGGAGCAAAATTTTGTATACCTCCTCTATTTTGCATAAAAATACTAATTGAATAACCTACTTATTATAATTTACTAATTGTGTGCTGTGATATATTATATCTAACCATTTGCATATACAAAATTACACATGGGAACTTGCTATTTGCATGGCAAAATAACTCTAATAACTAAAATACGTAAGCATATTATTAGTAGTATATGTGGTAATTAGATATCGCATGATTTATGTTGCTTTTGTGACATTTGCATCTTCGTCGAGGACCATAAAGGTGAATATATTGCTTTAAATGTCGCCATATGCTAGGAAAATACTAATACATAAAGGGGATTAGTAAGGGTATAACATTAGAAGCATTATTTCTTTGTATTAATTATATTTTGTGTTTGTTTTGCTTAAGTTGACATTTGGGCCTATCGCAATATGGCGGCAGAAACCGAGTTCAGAAGTGGCCACCGTCTTGTGGGCGCGAAGTCTACTGCGCAGACTCGGATGGCTCCGTGAACTTCCTAACGACCTCTATACACCCTGTCCCTGTCAAGGATAGGATATTGGTGGACTGCCAAGACCCTGGACACTAGAAACTGGTATAAATGAACAATGGATTCATACAAGTAGAAGTCGAAACTTTGCAACATCAATATTAAATCATCACCGGAAACGTATCAGCAAAATCCATGTGAACCTGGACTGTCCAAAATCGGACGTTTGTCCCCATCCAATAGAAATCCTTCTCCACCCAAAAATGTTTTCATGTTATCCCGAAATTTATTATAAAAAGAGTAGTAGAATAGGGAGGAGGGAGACCTTTCGATGACATTCGGCGGTTACTATGACTGCACACCCTCTTTGACCCCACAGACGATGACGGATGCTGGCACGACTTCTGGTCCTTTGGCGATCTTTGGGACTGTAACGTGCTGAGCAAAGGACTTTCGGACGTTGAGCTTTGGCCTGCTTATTTGGATAATTTAACGACAAAATTCGGTTATGCAGAGCCAATGAACTAGAGAAAACCCAGATAGCCAGAATAGGTAAATATGATGTTCTGTGATTTAAATAAATTGATCTATAAATTCTAAACTTTTGAAGAGACAAATGCTAATATTAATTACAATGAAATTTTAGATAAACAAATATTGATTAACAGAAATTATGAGTTTGTAGTTCTTCATTAAAGAGAATAAAGGATCCTGAGTCTTAAATGTGTTTTAGCTGGTTCTAAATCACCCTCAACCAATCCAACTAATTGGTCCGTCGACCAAGTGGGCATAGTGCCTTGATGTTTAGGATTAGGAATCTATAGGTGGCGAATGTTAATGTATATTTTGTAAAGTAACTTTTCTTTCCCTATAGGTTATAAGGTACCCCCACCCACATGTCCAGCGCATCGTTCCCCCTCCTGTGTGCAGACCTGTGAATGAGAATGTGCGAGTGTTGGTGTTATGGGCCCCACCAATGAATGCGTGTGTGAATGAGTTAGTGTGACGGCGGGTCTGCGACGCAGGGAGGATAACTGTAAAATAATAATTTTTGCTCTTTCTTTTTCCCCGGCTTTTGCGCTGGATCACTTCCAACTTTAGTTGGTGATCTATTTTACAATATCCCTATTACTCTAACCAGCAAATATTTTAAGGACCTACAATCCAGGATCACTAATCTGGTATGGGTATGTAAAAAGTCCAATATGAGATCCTAATGCTCCCATACAACCAACTAGGTCTGACAGCTCCAGATTTTGAGTTCTACTATATATGAGCTCAAAGCCCAGTTTGCCCACTGTTGACTGTGCCTGCCTCCAAGGGTGGCCCACCTTGCGTAAAAAGAGATTTTGTAGCCCTGAATCCCTTAATTGCATTACTTGACCAGGTCTTTTGCAGCAGTTGTAAAGAGCTTGAACTCCACGAATAGCACACAGATGGAAGAAGTATGGAAAATGACTATCGTGTCAGGTATTATATACCCCAGGCTAATCGCTTACCCATTGCCCATTACATCAGCTTACTCGGAACACGTCATTTCTTCGCAGACTACACAGTTAGTGCCTGGCCACTGTTTGTGATCTCTTTATAGATGGGCAATTCATCAATAGGGAACATATATGGAATGCAGCCAATAGTCTATGACAGACATGTTAGTAAATTATCAACTTTGAGCACCATGTAAGGCTAACTACCCAATATCACTAACAGTACTGCTTACGTTCAAATCTATTATACATATGGTAACTAATCTGTATATCACTATGTCAACAGAGGCACCCGTAGTAGAGACTAAGACCAAATTGCGTTGGGAGATGGATCTGGGCAATTCTATATCAAGGAAAGTATGGGTGTTCTGTTGCACCCAATCAAGGCTGCTGTCCCCTAATGGCGGGCTAAGATTACAACATTTCAAATTGATGCACCAGACTTACAGCACTCCTACAAAGCTGGTTAAATATAAACTAACTATGGATTCCCTTTGTAGATGTTGCAGTGCACTGGATGCTGAATTTGTACACTTAGCATGGAGTTGCCCTCAAATCATGTGGTCAGTTCCTGTTTCAGAATTATGCGCACACTGCGGAGAGTCTTTAAGTGGATCCCCTTGGAAGCTAGAAAACCATTGCTTCAGGGTTTGATTACCAACCGAATGGATTACGGAAATGCACTTCTGTTATCCATAAATGAGTCCTTTTTGAATAAGCTCCAAGTATTACAAAATACTGCGGCCAAGTTGATTTTGAATCTCCCTCAACGAACCTCCTCTGCTTCATGTCTCAGAGCTCTGCACTGGCTTCCAGTGAAAAAACGCATTCTTTTTAAGGTTTTATGCCTTACTCATAAATACCTTTATGGAAATAAACCTCTGTGCTGGTCTAGAAAACTCCGCTGGTACAAGCCCCAGAGGGTATTGTGGTCAAGTGCCAAGTCCTTGCTTACCCCTTTTAGAATTCATACCACCAGGCAGGGTGGTAGATCTTTTTCATACTTAGCCCCGTCTTCCTGGAACATGTTGCCGGCCGACTTGCGGTCCATCCCCGTTCTAGGGTGTTTTCGTAACAAACTTAAAACCTGGTTGTTTGACCAGTAATCTCGCTGTGTCTTTCCCTCTCTACCTCCAGCCGCTGCAAGCGCCATGAGACTCTTTGGAGTGATATGTTTGCGCTATAGAAGTACTGATGACTTGACTTGACTTGAAATGTATAAATATTGGCGTGCGGTCTTTAGCTGAATCTCAATAATGGTAGTGATGACTTCTCCATCATCACCTATGACTGCATTGTTGGGATGCACAATACGAGTTCCATCACAGGTGCGTCATTTTGAGTCTATTGCATTACTACTGGCCAAGAGACGAGTTGCCTGTGTTTGCGGTAGAAGTGTATCCCTAACGGTTAAGTTGTGAATATCTGATATCGAGTACTGCAGCAAACAACTTGCGACTTATTACTCCACATTACCACTGGCAAGCAGACCAAAAGACTATTGGCAGCTACTCCAGTCATTCATGCTAAGTGGCGGTAAGATGCCATGATGGTCTGGCCACTTTGAGAAACCAGCACAGCAGACCAACCGGAGAAACACAAGATGCTGAGCTATCATATGCATGATCAATGTGTCACTGATATATGATGGATCTATATGTATTTTTCACCTTCTCTTTTACACCTGCCATTGGAACTTGGTTTGTACACAATTGAATGGTTCTATGTTCGATTACTAAGCTTAACTGTGACCTCAAACATCTGCTAGATGCTTACTTTTTCAGCTGGCATTGCTATGTTTATTATTGACAAATGCTTACTAGTAATAAAAAAACATAATTTCCTATGGGGTTTTAACTTAAGAGTCTACCTCCAGTATTTTCTAAGTTAGAGTGTAGTTGTGTCAGTGAATGGCCACGTATCATGCTGGGCTTACTAAAAAAGTGTAAGTTACTCCAAAAGTACAATTTGTGAATACAGAAAATTTGTAGACTTACTCAAAAGTGTAAACTTACTCAGAAGTGCAGTTTATGAATCAGGCCTGATGTGTCACGTTCTAAGAGTCTACCTGTGACAGTGGGGAATTTCTAGTGGACTGAATACTTACATCACTTTATGGCCTCACCACTTCTCACTGGAAACTGGATGTATGATTAGGGTTTCAGTCATGACTCATCTACAACTAAAAAAGCTTTTATCTCTAGAATGGTGTTGGCTTACAGTATGGTTAAAATGATCCCGGAAACAGGACAGCCTTGTAGACTGGATTGGTCAATATATCCAGATCCTATGCTGCGAGTGTGAAGGGGGACTACTCACTGTTTTTTCTCAGACACAGATGTGGGTGATATCAACACTCTAGAGGTTCAGGATGGTTTAGAGATGGTGAACACTTAATAGCTTGTCAAAGACTCAGATGTTGCAATCTTTCTCAGAATCACATGGTCGCTCTGCAACCTCCACTGATCAGATGTTCTCAACTTAGATGTTTAGAGTCAGCTAAACATTTTGAAGGGATTTCAGAATTAAGGGCTGTCACTCCTAACATGCGCAGCCTAGAACTTTTTGCAGGTAGGTAACACCTGTCCCTCGTTAGGTCACAACAGGCAAATCTTCATGCAGCATCCCAGACTTAGACAAAGTTGTGAAGGAGACCTCTAACACAGCATTGGTTCAGCTGTTGGTGATTTGTCAGCTCAACATAGTGTGCAGGGCCTCCATAGGGTCTTGACTAACTACAAAATACTGACTCACGTGAGTAAGAATCAACACCTATCTTGTGGCTATGGAGGGAAGCAAAAGACAACCAGGGATCTGTCTTTTTCCAATGTCTGAGCATACCTCTAATGGCTTCATTATCCAATTTCCTAAAATCCTCATTCCCTTCTACCTCTCTCCACCTTTCTTGCATAATCTACCTATACATTTTCCTATTCCAGTTCATGTATAGTCCCTACCAACTGCTTGAAACTGCTTCTCAACTGTCTAAAACCCAAGGATTACTTTGATACTACTGTCTACTCTTTACCTGGTTCTCTATTTCACCCTAACCATTCATCACCACCCACCGTGTTCCTCTCCCCAACTTCTATACCCCATCCTCATCAACACATGATCAATGAACAAAAATCAAATCTACATCAACAAATAGGTCTCTTACTCCAACCCAGAGATTCCCTTCATC
The DNA here is from genome assembly GCF_964204655.1 of Triturus cristatus. Taxonomy (NCBI): domain Eukaryota; kingdom Metazoa; phylum Chordata; class Amphibia; order Caudata; family Salamandridae; genus Triturus; species Triturus cristatus. The sequence goes on along the minus strand of NC_140590.1, from coordinate 1,428,025,684 downwards.
ACTAAAAGAATGCTAGGGGATGGTGCAGACACCAATCTTTAGTACAGACCCCAATCTTCACCTGCCCATTCCACATAGCTCTCAAACACTCATAGGAAAGTAACCTCCCTCAGGAAGACTCGGCGAGCAGTGGCAGTCCTTTTCAAGAGTTCCTCACCAAAAACCAGCTTTCGAGAATTTCAAGTTAAAGAAGGCAAATATTTCCATGTACTAAGACGTGCTGGAAAGAGGCGAACTTCCAGGCTCGCTCAGGGAATCTATTCTAGTTACATTCCCAAAACCACACAGAGACCCAACGCTCCCCACCTCATACAGACCTATAACACTACTAAACACAGACTGTAAAATATTACGCAAAATACTAGCGGACCATTATACCCAAATTCTCACACCATTGATCCACCCAGACCAATGTGGATTTGTCCCAAGGCGTAACACGTCGCAGAATCTGTGCAGGTTGTTCCATATCCAAGACAGGGTGAGAACGCAATTCCCCAATGCGGCATGTTTGATTCTAGACTTCAAAAAGGCCTTTGATACTTTGTTATGGCCATATTTATTTGCAGATCTCCGTAGAAGAAACATAGGACCCACCCTGATGGCATATCCACAACTCCTCTATAAAGGCCTCACCTCACGGGTGAGAATAGAAAAATACATTTCTGCTTCATTCCCGATAGAACGAGGAACTAGGCAGGGGTGCCCCTTATCCCCCCTCCTATTTGCCCTAGCAGTAGAGCCCCTGGCAAAATGATTACGTCGAGAGGGCGAGACCTGGGGTATTCCGATAGCAGACACGGTGCACTGCATATCATTGTATGCAGACGATCTCCTGATATATGTCCGAGACGCCACGAGTGACCTCACCCCAATCTGGACTACGCTACGGGACTTTGCGGAGGCCTCTGGCCTCAAAGTCAATTGGGACAAATCCACGATTTATCCATTGAGCCCTCATTTATGCCCGCTCGACGTACCTGTTGGAGCTCACACACTTGCCTGGAGTGCTGCGGCACCGAGGTATCTGGGGGAGATGCTGTTTCACTCTCCCGGGGACCTGTATGAAGAGAAACAACCGCAAGGTGCTAGCGGGGATACGAACGGTGCTGGGTTTCTGGAAAACACTTCCCCCAGCCCCCATTGGACGAGTAGCCCTTGCCAAAATGATCATGGTTCCCAGACTACTCTATCACTTCACCAATCTCCCAGTAATCATACCGTGACCCTTCTTCCGGGAGCTGGATACACTGCTAACTGTGCTGATATGGGAAGGAGGTCGACATAGTGTAGCCTTAACCACACTGTACTTGCCCATGAATCAGGGAGGGCTGGGAGCTCCATCCTTCGAAGCATACTTCCTGGCGGCTCAACTCCAGTGGTTATCACACTGGACGGCGGAGCGTCATATAGGAGAAACTATCACTGATGAGGGTTGCATACCCCTCCCAGCAATCCGGAGAATGCTCATGCCAGGTACCAAGCCACTGCACACCTACGTCCTACAGGTATCTATAGCCCGCACGTGCATGCTGAAAATTCATTGCATGTCCAGTGAGAAACCTCTATACTCAACTCTGCTCCCACTAGTAGGGTTTCCCCGAAAGGATAAATACTATACCACCCGAGCCCTTCAGGTATGGACCTAACACTCAGTGACGGAGATAGTATCCCTGTTCGAAGATCGACAGCTAAGGAAGTATGCCCAAATAGCTGACCACTATGACCTTCCGCCGGGCCAGTTCCTGCTACACAGGCAACTATTAGACAGCAGTCGTCCCTACTGGAATCTAAATGAAGGGGAACCTCCGACACACCCGGTGTTACACACAATTCTGCATATGGGAGTGGGTAGACATTTAGTTACCTGGCTATACAAAGCTGTCCGGGAACTGATCCTCAACCCTCTACACTCGTTATGGCAGACATAGGAAAACGAGGTAGGATGGCTATTTAATGATAAAGAGTGGGAGGCGGCCCTAGACTATCCCAAAAAGGTCTCCAGGAACGTGCGTTTCAGGAACATTCAATTCAATATCCTCCACAGAGCATACCTAACCCCACACCGCCTCCACTGTTTTATCCTGACACACACTTCACATGCCCCCGCTGCCAGACCCCTGAGGCGGACTTCAAACACATGTTTTGGGACTGCCCCACTATCCAACAGTACTGGGACAGAATACACCGGACACCCCGAGTGACGACCAGCATTATGACCATGTCCACATGGGAAGCCTGTGCCCTCGGAATCTTCCGCAGGAGGAAGACCGAAAACGTGTGGTGCCGCTTTGCCTCCCTAGCCATTCTCTTAGCAAAAAGGGACCCCCTGAAGCAGCCTGGATAGGTGCCATGAAAAAGTGGGGTGCATCGGAAGAAGAAGTACTGAGGGATGAGGAAGTGAAGGGAATACGTAAACATCCCATATCTCTGGAGTGGGCACAATTATTATGCCAATTCACGCATGAAACAACGCAAGCGGAATCACCGGTAGCCTCTCAATCTCAGGCTCCACCCATATCCCCCATGGGACCTGCAGAAGACAGTACAAGGTCAAACCCAGACACCTAAAAACGGAGATGTAATAGGGCCACACCAGGTGATTCCATCCACCACGTCAGGACGATCCGTCACGGCCCTCCCCACATGCATGACTCTGCACCGTGTAATGGAAACATAACCAACCACACAATTGTTTTTTTTTACAGGTATACATTCCGGCAGCTCCCCAAGAGCTTCCCCAGTTCACCCCCAAGGTTAGAAGTTTTACATTTACATTGGCTGTTCCGAAACCGATGACTTTTAAATGGGAATGCATTCACTAAATATTATATGAGATAACACAAAAAGGTAAATGTGGGAATAAAACAACAATCCACAATAATGGGAAACTCGCCCAGCCAGGTTCTAGCAAGAATACTAGTACGGAACCAAAAGTTAGGCAAGAGGGTACCTCCCAGAATACTTTACTGTACCACCTTGTCTAATGTGTTGGATATGCAATATGGTTGTGAATTCTTTTCTCCACGGTTATCTTTCAACTGCCTACAGATGCATGTTAATATATTATAGTGATATTATGTCAACTTGTAAAATGAAATGCTAAATTCCAATAAACAAATGTAAACAAAAAAAAGAAGGCACAGATTTTCATGACATTTGCACACTTTCTCCAGCATTCATGGTTTGTACTGATCAACAGAATGCTGAGAAAAACTTCACCTTTTGAGCTGCCTGCCTCAACCCCCTGCTGACTAGGCCATCATCCACAGAAACCTCTGCATTTTTGCAGACTTAAAAACCTTTGGTTTGGCAAACTAGACAGACCTCAAACCATATCCTTCCTTTTGAACCGAGAAGCACTGCACTTGCTTTAACTGATCTCTGGTCATACATAAGGCAGAAGAAACACCCTCTCTGTGATCCTTGGCCCTCCAGGTCACTTCATTTTAACAGAAATTCAACTCTGCTTTTTGGACATATATCAAGGATGAAGTATTCTCTAGTTCCTTATTAGGTACATTGACGCAGAGATTTTTGATTATTAAGGATACTCCTGCACTCGAACAATTTATGGACGAGATAAGACCCCCCCTAGCAAAAACATTATATTTACAATTTAGATATGGGGTCTTGCAGACTTCTGTAAATACTAGTAGCTGGAGGGGCAATGATGCTAGAGGATTGTGCACCCTTTGTTCCCAAAAAGTAAAAGAAGATGACGCTCATCTACTATTTTTCTGCCCAGTTTATAAAAAACCAAGGGACCGTTGGATCAAACCCTTATGTAAAAATATGGGGTTCAGGTTCTTTAAAGAGGCAGAACGCACATTTAAGTCAAATACTTCGCAACCTATAGTGTTTAGTATAAGTAGATTCCTATTTAACGTGTACCTTATAAGGAATCAGATAGGTTGCAAGTTGTAACATACACAGGCTGGTTATACCATTTCCTGGCCTGGCTAGACACTATGAATTTTATCTATTCCCCCTTTTTAATATGTATTTAGGAATTGTTTTAAAATATTATCTGGCTTTTTAATTAATTTATAATGTATGTCTTGTTTTTAAAAAGCATAGCTGGGACATAATTCATTGTGGTTTGACCTTCGTATGTATTACTTGGAATTTGGATTGTGTATCTGTACATGTTATTGGTAATGTTTATGCATGTTGCTTTTATGACAATATAAGTCGAAATAAAGCTTTGAAATGATAAATGACTACTGCAAGATTCACTTTGAATTCACCACTCCCTCTGCTTGTACTACATCCCAAACACTAGCCACAAAAGCTGTGTTCTTATCATGGAAGAAACTGGACCACATCACTCACCTTTAATCACTGATGGATCTTAATCTGTTTTAATGTACCTGTACTGTAAGGAATAGTGTGTTTTTTCTTTACTCATCCTGTAATGTACATATTATTGAGACATTTGCTATTGTGCACTTTAATGGTTCTTGGAACCGAAATAAAGTTTGATGATGATGATGATACATCAACAATAAATCACATAATGAAAGCTGTCTACCTACCGAGCAGCAATCTCAATTACAGCTGACTTTGAACTTTCAACTCCTACATATACTCATCATCCACAGGCCATTCACATCATTGGCACTTCCATCGTCCCTCTAAAACTAAGGCCATACTCACAAAATATACTTCTGATTACAGTCATGACAATTCTTTTGACCCTTTAGAAATATGCATGTTGATGGTGACTGTGTAAATGGCAAGCTTTGAAACTCTCCTGGCAGGAGAACAATGCATGACAACTTGAATTCAGGAAGGCTGTAGAGACCTTCCTGGTATTACACAGATGATCATGTCAGATTTGGGGACGATTTTACGTGTCGACAAGTTCAATTCACATATCTTAAACGCTTCTACTACACTTCATGTATAAGTACACCTACAAGGTTGTTTTCACATAATTGGAGCAGGAAACGGCCCTAACCACGCATATTCATTGTTAAGGCAATGCGGGGTCTAGATGCAGAGCGGATAGGTGAGCACAGGAAGAGGAAAGATCGGGAGAGGACAGAGTCTTGGGGGGGCTGGAGGAAGTTTTTCGGGGTTGTGTATAGGGCAGGGAGCAGTTTTAGGGCTCAAGTTGGGGGACTGGGTCACAGTACTTTACAGGTGTAGAGTACAGTTTTTAGGACTCAGGGCAGGGGTGCTGGGGTAGGGGTAGTTTTTAGGGCGTGGGGGCAGTTTCAGTCCTCAGGGCGGGGGTACTGGGTCAATGAAGTTTACAGATGTAGGGGGCAGGTTTTAGGACTCAGCGTGGGGGATTGTTGTCGTTTTTGGGAGTGTGGGGATAGTCTTTAGGGCTTTAGGGCTCAGGGCGGGGGAAAAGGGACAGTTTTAAGGGCTGGGGGCAGTTTTGGGCCTCAGGGAGGGGGGGCTGGGTTGGGGTACTTTATGGATGTAGGGGACAGTTTTTAGCGCTCATGGTGGGGGGCTGGGTCAGGTATTTTTAAGGCAAGGGGTTAATTTTTAGGGCAGGGGAAAAGAGACAGTTATCAGGGCTCAGGGCAGGGGTATTATCTTTTGCACACATGTCCCTTTAACAATCATGTCTTTACCATGAAATTGCGTGGTAAAGGCATGGGTGCTAAAGGCATGAGTGCTAAAGACAGAGTTGTGGTTAAGACCGCGTGGTTCAGGCATGCGTTGTTCCCTCATACAACCAATTAGAGCACTCCTCTTTACCACCCACGTGACACTTGATATTTTTTAAATAGGCAAGACTAAAAATCCACAACCTATCAACAAAGCAAGACCACCAAGGAGATGCAATGTGTCTCAAAATGGTGCTCCAGATCTCATAAAACTCTGCTTCACTTTATATTTAAGTGCACTAACAAGCTTGCTATGAAATGATTAGAGTACATTTCTGACCCGCCTCAATATTTTTTTCACATAGGCCACACAACATCAGTGATGCACAACACACCTGTTTGAACTTGAGCTGATAAGTCAGAAGTGGTTTTGTGCCTTATCACGGGCATGAAGCATTATACAAGTGCTACAAAAAAAATAGTAGTATCTTTGAGAAGTGCTTCTTCCTTTTATCGTCCACATTTTCTAGATTCAGAAGGCATGAGTCTCAGGTCACACCAGTATGGATTGTTATAAGGTTGTTTTGTTGATTCCAGGCCAGGCAGCCCTTCACATCTGTTCCCATTGCCTTTGAGACCTGTAGTGATACAGGAAGCAATGGATGAGTTAATTTCCTTAAAGCAGTGGGATATATAATTTTTTAAGGTGGAAGGGTTGGTAGATTTCTCACCATTCATTGGCTACAACTGCTTTCAGTGAGGGATTAGCAGGTTTCAGTAAAATGTAGGGAGAATCCTGCTGTTACAACTTAATTTACCACAGTCCCTTCAAGATTCCAGAAATTGTTTTTGTTCAACATAAAAGTCCTAGATTGTTCCACCTAATAAAAATTGTTACAAGTAAAGAAGCACTGCAAAGATGCAGCATGTCATCTAGTGTGGATGAGGGGTTTGTGTCTCTTTTTGTAAAATAAATCATGCAGCAGTAGTTATCTGTTTCTCTATGAAAATACATAGTAGAAGAGTCTTTCCTTATGACAGATCAACCCAGTCTTGAAGGTGATGGGCTGGAATAACAATAGCATTACCAACCATGGAGTGATTTAGCCTAGACAATATTTACTTGCTGAATGACCAATGCAACTAAAGAAATTGACTGACAGTTGGCTACGTATAGAAATTCTATTTTTTCAAGATAAATACTTTTTCTTCCTTTCAGTCATGTGATTGGATTGAAGTCTCTGAACGATAAGGAGAACTTGGATAAGGGCCTTAAGGAATGGGCTCTATTTTTAAAAAATCTCCCCAGATCCTACATTGCAAGGGTTATCTGATAGTACAGTGTCACTTGGATACAATGTTTCACGTTTTGGCCTTTCCTTTTTACCAATCATTGCTTTTAGGTGTTTATTCCTATTTGTTTAATTGAGATAAACTATAATTACAACTTCCAGAATCAATTTGCTACACCAAAACTGGTGCAGACAAAGACATATTCTGATAACATGGAACCATTTAGTAACCCTATTTCTGAGCCCAGTGTATTCCCATGACTTTGTGAGTCAAAGCGGTTAGGTTTCCCAGGAAGAGTAAACAGCTTCACCTGGTCTTGCCAAGAATCTGACATACTTTATCATTAGTCACCTCGTCAGAAAACGCGCAGGAGCATTTGTAATTAATAAACGCCTTTGTTGTGGGCCTCCCAAGAGGTTGTGTCTTGGGCCTTGGTATAATGTAGTGTTATTCTGGACCATGACTACTAAATGAACTTGGAAACAAGTGGCTGTTATTACCTTTAACACCAATGTCTTAGAGATGTCTGGCTGCAAATTGCATCTGAGCCAGTTTTAGCACGAACATACCTAGTGGCATTGCAGCTAGAGGAGGCCTGGCCTACCCTCCCCACCTATTCCAGTTTTAAAACCGTAGTGAATAAGGCAATCAAAAGGACGTCCTTATTAATAGACAAAACAGCTTTCTCAAAAAAAAAACCATGCCTGGGCCGTGATCCAAGGCTATCAGCGGCTGAAACCCCAACCATACCTGCTAGACCACTTTTCCCAGGAGAAAAAGCACTATCTAACGTTACTGCGGCTGGGGTCATTTCCATCAAAAGACTTGACACCAAAATGGAAATACCCCTGGCAATCCAAGGAATGTCACTTATGCGGAGGATGGGACGAGTATTTCTACACTTACTATGCATCTGCCCTTCCCTGGTAGAGACCCGAAGAACGGTCCTCCGGGAAGCCTTTAGGAAGGAACAAATAAGGTCAAGTAGAGTATCCGTCATCCAATGCCTCGGAGGACTATCAATCCAACTGTCCTGTAGAGCCATAAAATTCCTCAAAACCGCAGCAACAGAACTGGAAAAAAAGGAAACCATTAACTAACTCAATAAGTTCCAGTACACCTCATCCAGAAACTCACTTATTGTATTGTCTGTATGATTTATACTCACCTGTTTTTAGTCCAAAATTAACATTTCATGAATGGTGGTTCTCCACCCTTTTATGATTTTTTTTAATGAAATCAAATAAAAGTATTTATTCATTCATACCTAAGGTGTTTGGTGCCAATTGTGTTGATATTTTTACTATGATATTCCTGTTGCACGAGGTTTCTGCAGTCAATATCCTAACATATAAACAGTGCATTGGCTAAGACTTTGTAAGCTCAAATGACTTGTCCCAGCACACTGTTACTACACTCATTCACAGCGGCTTGTAAAAGTAGTATTATGTAAACCATAACATGTTTACTATAACAGGGTGTTGCTTAAACAACTACAAAGTAGTAGTTTAGATCTACATAGAATATGTTAATGAGACAATATGAGCACCGGGGATATGCAATCAGAAATTATAAGAGGATGCAGAAATGCAGCATTCTCAATTGTTTCCATGAAAATACTTCACCAGCTGAAAGCTAAATTTCCAAGAAGGAAACCAGCCCAGATTAGAGAATCACTCCAGGAATCAGGTGCAGTCATACCTGCCCATGTGGTAATTCCCCATGTCTCAGGGCGCCATGCACGTCCGCGTCGAAGTCCTGCATCCGCGAACTACTTACCGATGGCAGTTCTAGTGGTACATCAAGTTACCAGAATTCTGCCTTGGTATTTCCAGCCTACTTAGAATGAGGGCCCCAGACCCACATATGGTAAATTTATGGTACTGCACATAAAATATACATATTTACGATATAATACAGGGTAGAAGGCTCTTCACATGGGGATCACAATCGTAAAATGACATCACCGCCTCTCTTCTCCAGGCAGCAATCCCCACCCTATCGCAACTTGTACAAATTAGACACGCGAAAGGGATACAGGTTGAGGTGCTGTCTGCCAGATTAATACCTGTATTTCTTCTTGAGATCTTGGAGTATTGCCACCATTAAACAAAGAGGCAACAGATCTGATGGGAAAGACGATCAAGGAAGCAGGAGCTCAGTGGGTACAAAGTGTGTGCAGAAGAAAGATCTCTGAATCACTCACTGTACACAAGCCAACTCAGTGCCAGGCAATGTGAAATGAGGCCTCATTTGAATGAACAGTCACGCAATCAGAAGAGCAAGTAACGCGCATGCGCAACCTGCTTATATATGTGTGTGAGAGATATAACACACTGCAGCGTGTTTTTGTTGTTGTTTTTTTTGCAGATTTATATAGCGCGAACTCGACCGGAAGGTATTGGAGCGCTTTACATGAGCACCGGTTACGTTACACATTCAGGCACGGGGAGATTAAGTGATTTGCCCAGAACCACAGGTTGTGGACGCGAACCCGAGGATCGAACCCTGGTTTCCAGCACCACAGTTGGCAGTCTAGTCGACGGACCACATCCTCTCAGTGTTTATTGAACCCATGCTAGATGTACGAAAAAAGATCGGTGCGAAATGTATTTGCAAACTGAGCACCAGCTTCTGCAACCCGTCTTCAATTTTGTGACACATGCCTGATGAATGTTGCAAGTAAGATCGCCATTTTCGACGCCCTGTGATTGGTCAAAAACACGTTTGGTGGCCTGCAAAAAACAACAGCCCACCGTCCTTGTGTTTGCAATTTTCAAGAAGGATTTTTTTTAAAGCACTTTGTACCCCTTGAAAGAATCGAAGATGCTTTAAAAATAAAATCCTCTTTGCGAACCAGCTGAGGTCGCTCGACGCGATTTCCAGTGAGAAATCTGTCCAACACGGACGGGCAGCTTCCCCTTTGCAAATCTGTTGGTAATTTTCCAGTGGTTTGCTGTCGTAATTGTAGTTGCAAACCAGCGATAACATTCCTAAATGCAAAATGGGTATACCCCTTTCATGCGCCTTCCAAATTGCAATCCAGAATGACTTGGTAAACATGTTTTGTTCAAGTCAGTAATGTTTTCCGACTCACAGAATGGGTTTTACTATTGTAGCAAAACGACATTCTGCTGTTTCATTCACCATCATTTTGTGAATCGCAGGGATTTTAAGAATCGCAGGGTTTCTTAAATGGCTTTTTACATCTGGCCCTCAGTTTCTCCACTGTGAAGCTCCGAGCGCAAGAGCATGAAAAACTGGATTCCAAAAACACTCTCTGTGATGGCACCTCATCAGCTGTCTGTGATGACAGCTGTCTGTGATGATGGAAGTGCCATCTTATGCCTCTTCTGTCTCCTGTACACCCGACTGCATCAACAAATTATATCTCAACAATAAAATATAAACAAATATACAGCAATATGATACTCCGGAACAATATGCCAACCATAATCTGCTTTGTATCCCACATTCACACTCCGGGTTAAAGAGATGGAGGGGCAAATTTACAAGCCCCTTGCGACACTTTTACACCACTGTTGTGTCACTTTTGTGACTCAGCAGCGGTGTAAACAATGCGCCACGTTGTGACACATTTACAACGTGATGCTTCTAGGGAGATGCGTCACGTTGTAAAGCCTGTGTCACATTATACCTGCGTCAGGTATAATGTATGCAGAGTGGGCGTTCCGACGCAAGAAAGCCTCGTAAAAGTGACGCAGTGAAATCTACAAGATTAACCAGAGTCACTTCTATGATGCAACTGCGTCAAAACCTTATGCCTGCTTGAAGCAGGCGTTAGGAGTGACGTAGCACATTAGGAATAGGCATTCCTGAGCATTGCTGGAGTTGCGTCGTGCTTGAGACACGACTCCAGCAATGCGTTACCGGTACGCCAACAGATGCCTGACGCATCTGTCAATCCTTGCGCCACAGTGCGCTGCATTGTAAATGGGACCGACACATCCATGGTGGCGCAAGGTTGTGTGTGATGCACTTGAACTGACACATCTCTGCTAATATACAGAGGTGCGTCAGTTCTTGTAAATCTACCCCGTAGTGCTTAATTCCTAGTATGGCGGGGTGCCCCTTTCAGTGAGACGGAGTAAGTTACTCCATCGACTTGACGAAGTAGCTGCTTGCCACATTTATAAATGACCGCCAAGCTGGCGTCATTTCTAAAGCATTTGTAGAAACTGCCGTCACCGTGGTTTCTATGTATTAATATAACAATTGTCCTGCTGGGACTCATTCAAAAGTGGTACCTTCTTTTGTGTCTTAGAAGGAACCCAGAGTTACTCAGGCTTAAAAGTTGGACTAAAATTAATTACAAAGAAGACAAAACACAGGACTGATATAGTTTGCATCTTGTAATGTTTTGACTCCAATCAAGTGTAACAGTCAACAAAATAGGTGATCATAGTGCAGACAACGTAGTGCTCCAATGGTGATTATATATACAAAAAACATAGATAAAAGACATTGTACAATTCCCACTGGCTGTACACATTGACTGACAAAAATCATAACAGGGTTTTCATCATGTCATTGTGGAATCTCTTGCAGTTAAATTACACGTAACAACCAAGAGGGAGTGTCCAATGACATTTCAACCCTGAGTGACAGTTAGTGTCTCTTTAGGACGTAGTCATCCGACTGCCAGGTCTATCCCAGTTAAATGTTTCAGTGTCGGGCGTATTCTTTAAGAAACAGTAACAATTCTCTTCCTACCAAAGGCGGCTAACCTGATCCCATACAGATCTACTAAGTACCAATATCAAAGCAAAATTGTCCAAATTGTCATTTCAATATATTCTTGGACAAGAATGCGGTGGAGCTAATATCCCTACATTCAACACCATTGAAGTGTGAAGGGACTGAGGGTACCTCAGTTTTTTTACTGTGGAGCACCGAGCCCATGAACATGAAAAACTAGATTGCAGTAACACTCTCAGTAATGGTGCCTCATCAGCTGTACATGATGATTGAAGTACTATTTTATGCCTATTCTTTCTCTTTAACACCCAACTATATTAACAGATTATATCTCAACAATAATTCCAAATAATAAAACACCATGGGGCAGATGCATCAAGCCCGCATTTTGTGATTCCCAAATAGTGAATTTTACCGATTCGCTATTTGGGAATTGCAAAATGCTATGCATGTAGGAATCGCCAAAAATATCGCGATTCCTACACATTCCTTATTTGCGACTCGCAAATTAAGAATCGCAAATAAGGAATGTGCTCCGCTGCACTGTGTGACAATCCTGTAAATCTGAACTTCAGAGTTCAAGAGATCAGGGCCTAATTTATAGAAAGGTGGGCGGCAACCTTGACCATCAGGGAGACAGAGTAAATTACTCCGTCGCCCTGACAGAGGTGCTGCTTGCTACATTTATAAATGACCACTAAGTTGCAGGCATTTCTAAAGCATTGGCAGGAACTGCTGTCACTATGTTTCCTGTCAATGCTGTCTGTTTTCAGTTTTGTACATGACTATGTCAAGATGCTGGAGCCGTGCACTAAACTCTTTTTTTTTTCTTTTCCCCACAAAAATTCCCAAACTGGGATTTTCTAAAAAAAAAGGCTCCCTTTGCCATGGGAGTTCTCTCCCACAGTGAGGGGAGCATCTAGCAGTTTTTCCTACCCCGTACCAGCAGGGTTTTCCAGGTAGTGAAGGGCAATGAAAACTAACCCCTAATTCTGCCCATCTTAATACGGTGGACGGAGTTAGAGGTCTGCCTCCAACGGCCCTAACGCCACAGGGCTGTCCGAGGGGTTTCATCACAGCAGAGATGGAGTAGTCCCAGCCATGATTAAACCAAAGGACTGACTGCATCTAAATTTGGCAAGCGGACCATTATCTTGGCGGTATAGATACTCTAACACCGTTGTGATGAAGTATCTATACCACCAACATATATATTGGATCAGAAGGTTTGCTACTTGGAGGATGCTACAGGCTCCATGTGAGCTACGACTGAGGTCCCTCACACTATGCAATCAGAGGACTACACATAGGAAAACTGCTTTCAATAAGCAATCCTTGAATTATCATTACATTACACAGTGAAAATACATGAAGTATGTGTAACTAGCAACTAAAAAAAGATACACCTAAAGTTAAAGAACTAAACTAAGATCTTTAGTGCACTTAGGGCTTCAAATGCAAAAGCAAAAAGGTGATGGATGGAATGCTTGAATTAATCTCAGCCACTGGCAATCGTTTGGGCCGCATCCCAATCCATAATGTTTCACCCACTATTCTACCTCAGCTTGTACCCAGCCATATGCAAATCAGTCTTACCCTGCTACTTATGGGAACAGTCCAGCCCAAACTCTCAGACCTGGTCCCTGAACTAGAACACAAGCAACGCCGGGCTGGTTACACCCATATTAGGGCTCTCCAGCCAGGTGCAGCTTGGTTCCAGTGGCACAGTGAATCCAGGACCATGTTTGGGCATACTAGTGCACTTAGGGAGTCAAATATAAAAACAACAAGGTGATGGATGGAATTCTTGAATTAATCTCAGCCACTGGCAATTGCTTGGAGCTGAATACCAATCCATCATTTTTCGCCCACCATTCCACCTCAGATTGGACCCAGCCATATGCAAATCAGTCTTGGTCCTGCTTTTCATAGGAACAGTCAAGTTCGAACTGCCAGGTCAGGTGCTTCCTGAAACGGAACACAAGCAACCCAGGACCAGTTTTGCCCTTATTAGGGCTCTTCAGTGAGGTATAGCTTGGTTCCAGTGGCACAGTGAGCCCAGGATCCATGTCTGGGCATTCCCAGTGCACTTAGGGCATCAAATGCAAAAACTACAAGGCAATGGATGGAATGCTTGAATTAATCTCAGCCTCTGGCAATCGCTTTGATATGCATCTCAATCAATCATTTTTTATCAACCATTCCAACTCAGTTTGGACCCATCCAAATGAAAATTAGTCTTGATCCTGTTCCTCATGGGAACAATTCAGCCTGTATTGTCAAGCCAGGTCCTCCCTTAAAACGGAACACAAGTAACCGATGACCAGTTGCACCCTTATTAGAGCTCATCAGCTAGACAAAGAGTTTAGCACGATGGACCATCCTGACAGGATGTGTGGAGGCGGAGATGTCACCTACCACATTTACATTTCGAAGGAGCTGCTTTGGCACACTCACAAAGAACTACACACAAGCATTTTCTCACCCTAGACGTCTTGGGTCCAAGGCTGGGGAAAGAAGGAAATTCCAGAACCAGATGTGGGGGGAAGTCTAGAAGTTTCTCCCACTTCAAAGCTGGCACCAGGTATTAACATTGGACCCTGAGACCCACTCTTTAGTTTACTCCTGGGCTTGGAATACTACAGAAGAAGTACTGCTCTACTTTGAGGCCTGCCCTGCTCTCTGAGAAGGCAGATTGGAAGTGCTCCCCTCATCCCAGGTAGAGTAACTCCCAGGAGCAGGTGATTGACCTCCTTATCAAGATGACAAGGACAAAACAAGCTCCAGAGGCCTCCATGCAACTGACCAGCTGACTTGCTGCACTGAACTTGCATGAACCCTGCTGGCCTATACTGGAGTGAGTTCCTGATCCCCAAGAGGTGCCTCCCCAGGTCCTGGACCATTGGCTGGCAGCAGTTGAGCTCCTACTGTGAAGAAAGGGAGAAATCCTCAAGTTTTGGGCTCTTCATGACTGCAAATTGGCCAGTTCGCACTGAGATCCTGCCACATGTGACAACTCTTTGTGCTATAGTGACTGCTAGCGACGACCGTTAATGTGAGATCTGCACTTCGCGTTACAGCATCACTAGCCTGTGGTGACCGCCAACTTGAAGCTACTGTGATGACGATCCACGACACCCGGACTACTCTTGGTGCTACATCGACGACCATTTGCAAAGCTTGCCCTGCTCCTCACGACCTCCTCCACCGCGGACTAGACTCTTAGCACTGGACTTTGAGAAGGTAACTTTTTCTGCAGGACCAACCTCGTCCCTATATATGGGCCACACTCAATCACAGTCAGGCTGAACTTGAGACTTTAGACCAGTCTAGCACGACCAGATGGCTGCGGGTGGCGCTTTGTGCTTTTAGGCGCTGTACTTACCTAAATCTTTGAAAGTTCGTACCTCCAGTTTTAGTGATTGGAGCCTGATTGATTTTGTGCCAAGCTACAAGAGGGTTAAGCACAGGTTAATTTAGTGACTTTTTGTAGTTCACCCTAGGACAGACTGTAGTCATTGCTTGGCAAGAGTTAACACCCCCTCTCAACCAATAATACATTTCTCATAGGAATCAGCACATTGCTAACAGAATTGTAATTAGGTATTATCATAGTTCTTATGTAAAATCTACTTTATTTGGTTATTCAATTAATAAGATATGGAAGGGCATCTCCCAGAGCTATAAAATGTACAGAGAGGTACTGGCCACCTCATCATGATGAGCTTTAATAATAGTAATGGAATTTGGTTTGTTTCTAAGTTCAAGAAGTAAACCCTTTCCCTTGTAGGATGATGTATCGGGTGCACCAGCGATTAACTGTTTAACGTACTCTACTGGCAGGCTACAAATAAGTGTCCCTCTTGGGAAACAGGACATGAGACTGTGACTCTGTCTGAGTTGGATGACAGGTGATACCTATTGCTGTTTTTCTAGATCTCCCTGTACCTGCCATCACCTTCCACCAGAGAGTTCTAATTTTTACTCATTGAAGCCTGCATTGGTTGTGCAGGTGGCACTTTTGCCCATGCCTCCTTCTTTCCATGCGGTCACTTTCAACAGATTTGGATCATGATGAATGATTCCAAACCAGCCCTCACACATATTGGGGTGGGGGGGGCACTGATGCCATCCAGCCATCTGCATTGCTTGCTTTCTATATGAAGCTGCTGCCTATTTTTGTCATAGTCCATTGACATATAATTAAATCGTAGTATCTCCAATTGAGGAACATCTCGTATATTGTGTTTAATCAAGGAGAACAGCTTTGTGACTCACAAAGCTTTATTACATGAGTAAGAATGTCCTGGTCTTGGAATTTCAGGAGTAAATTACGGCTAAACCTAGAGTTAACACCAGAGGATGTCATTGCCCACTACAGGCTCAAAAGGACAACCATCTTCTTGATTTTCCCCTTCACATCATTCCAGCGCCTCTTGACCTCTTCCATAGTTCTCCTCCACGCTGCAACTGCATTCATATGGTCCAATATTGTCTGCCATATTTGTGTTTTTGTTGCCAATAACACGTTGGACGTACCGAACAGTTATTGGTAGTGTTCTATCACCTCGGTAACGATGATCCTGTTTTCCTGCAGACTGAACCATGTCTTCCTCTTCTCCTTGGCCTTCCCCGACCCCCCAGGTTCCTTGCTGGTCGTCTGTGGGGCTTGTTGTGGGGTTCGAGTTGTCCTCTGCACTCGGTCCGGGTGCATCCATGGTGCTACGCAGTTTATTTTCTTTTGCCTTTTTTATTGTTCTGCTGTTATAGTGAGTTTTCCCGCACGACGCATGGGAATTGCAGGGCTGTCGCTGGTTATCGCTGATTTTTGTATCACGATTGGCCACATCGCAACTTTTTCGCATTCGTGTTTCGCGTTTTTTCGGCGTTGCGTTAATTTTAACAAAGCCATTTGGCTCGTTATCGTGAGACTATCGCATGGTGCCGCCGGGTTGAGAATACAATGTTAACAAGACGTTATTTTTCCGCGATAGACTGCAATGTGCAAAGTTGCGTTGAGCTATTTTTGTGATAATTATCACACGTTCTTGAGAATATCCCCCTTTGTGTAGATGTTGAGGAGTAATTCACATCTTGGCCATAAGAAAGACACAACTACTCATAGAAAAAGCTTTGTGAACTGAGGCCCACATGTGCGGATTTACATTTTAGGCATCGGTGACATAATGATGCAATACACAGTTCAGTTTAAAATTGGCACCTACATTTCCCTATTTTGTAGAGTCATTTCTCCATTTTAGCACAGTTTCCATTGGAGTTTCTTCAGTGTTGCATAATCCCACCTGTGCACTATTGCACAAGCAAGAGCTCATTTGCCCTCTAGCTCTAACTGATCCAGTCATCCTGATCCAGCAATAGCTTCTTGGTGGTTTGTCTTCACAGCCTCGGACATCCTCGAGCACTCTCTGGTGATGAACTAAAACGAAATGCTAAAATGTCACTTGATTACTTTTTGATCATTGTTGAAAAGTCCAACGTACTTTCATTAGGGCTCATCTGCCCAGAGCAATTCTAAGTATTCAACTCATTTTAACAAGGGGTTTTGTGAGATCACATCTTGAGTGTAGTACATTTTATTAAACTAAAAAGACAGTGACACCCAACATTTTAGTGCTCTTGAAGTGATACCCAACATTGTAAGCTTCTTGAAGTGATACGTTCTCTCATCTTTTAAAAATGTTTATGGTCTTATCATTTAAACTTCGCAATGAAGCCAAAAAAACACCCCAGTGCCTATATATTCACCCAATTGTTTCTACTTGTGCAAGAGTGTGAAATGACTTTTCTTAAAAGGGTTAAACAAGAACTTTAATTTCTTCTTTTTCAAATCTCTTATTGCCATTCGCTTCAGTATCCATTTTGTAACAGGCTCACTTTGGCATGCAGATCTCAGGCCCTGGTTCGGGGTTGGTCGGAAGAGCATGTGCTATTTATGGCACCCAGAAAACCTGATTCCCTGGGATGTGGGATTTATGGGGTGTGACAAATTGCACCTATTCCAGGTTCTTGGGAAATAACATGTGGATTTTAGTGGTTACTGCATCAAAATCCACATTTGATGGTAAATACATCCCATATTAAATCCCGACTGGTTTGACCTGCTGAAATTTAACAAAGGTTGAGGTATTTAAAGCACCTGATAGGTGCTGTAAATTCTACCCAAGTAGGAATTCTGACCCCAACACAAACCCCTCCAGACTAACTCGGAATCAGGGCTTTAATGTTTACACTGAAAGACATGTCTTTTATGAATTTAAAACAATGTGTAAAAAGAGTTGCACTTCAGCACATGCAAAGTGTGCCATGAATTGGACATTGAAACTAACATTGAAACTGTTGGGCGGAAAGGCGGGGCGGGGGGGTACTAAACACCGGAACATGGATAATTGGAGGTAAGTAAACAATTAAATAAATAAAACAAATTTTGTAGCGCGCCCTACATCACAAAATGCAGTGTTTAGTACCCCCCACCCTGCCCCTCCCCGCCCCCCCTTTCCGCCCCACGGAACTCCCTCCACGGACCACTGCTGGAAACTAACTTCAGAGTTAAATGGACAGTATAAATTAACATTTGGTGCAGAAAACATGTCTGATCTCAGCAAAAAAGGGGTAGTTCTCGATAAACATATGTAGATAACATGTTCTCCCTCCCACTTCTGATTTTTTAATTTGTTTAGGTTTACTGTCTGACTTGCACCAACCTTGTGCTCAGCCCAATTCCACTCTAGACAAGGGAAGTCTTATGATTAGTCCAGCTACCAAGAAATGTGAAAACAAGTTTCACATGAGAGATGCGTTTTCTTAGAGACAAGATTTACACCTGGTTGGTATTGGCAGAAGAGAATGTAATGACCTGTTGTGTGCTAGCTGCTTACATTTTCTCATTGATTTGTATTTGCCTATATTTGTGTTGTGCATCATTCTACCATGAGCATACTCCGTTAGTTTTCCACATTCCTGTTGGTCTTAGAACCTACGGGAGTCAATTGGTGGGGAAGGACGTAGAGTCACAACTTATTAGAGATCATGTTGTCATGCATTCAAGTGATCCAGCTATTCAAGAAAGACTATGGGTTAATGGAGATGCTGATCTCAAAGATATTCTAACTATAGTGTGCAAAGCAGAATTGTTGAGTCTAGTGCTAAGGCTTTGAAAGCAGAATCGAAGGAACCCCGTGAGAAGGTATTTAGCAAAGTCAGTAGTAAAGCTTAAGAAAGAGAGTAACAAGATTCATGAGCCTAGGAAAGAGGGGTTTAGGTGCTATCATTGCAACAGCAAATCTCATTTAGCTTCTGGTAAGTTTTGTCAAGCTGCTAAAAAAATTGTTCAGCTTGCGGGCTGGTTGGACATTTTGCCAAAGTGTGTAAAAAAAAGAAATGGTTCAAAGTGAAATGTGTGGATGAAGGAAGTTCTAGTGAAGATGAATGTGAGGAGAACAATGCGAAACAAGTTATGAATTGTGGTGCAGGAAGTGAAATTCAAGAGTGTTAATTTGTTTTGAATGTCAGTGAAAAGATAGGTAGTGACAAACGGAAACTCATATGCTTGATGACTATTGTGGAATTAAGGTGCAAATGTATGTGGATTCGTGTTCTCTTTAGGCTATTGTAAATGAGGACATTTGGAAAGCAACATTTGTAAAGGAATTGGGTAGAGGTTATTGGAATCTGATTTAAATCCAGAAGGCTTATCTCGAGAAAAGATAAATATGGTGGGATCCAGAACTCTTGTGTTCGGGGTCAAGAATTGAGAGTCTGTAGGGAAACTGTATGTTTCCAGAAAGGGTCCCTCATTTTTTCACATTACCTTGGATCCTAATAGCCCCGAACCAGTCATAATTTTGGAGGAGAGCGAAACATTTGGATCTGACATGTTAAAAAATTATCCCAGAGTATTCTGTGGGGAGATTGGTTTACTTAAGGATTTTGAACACTGTATTGTTTTAAAAGCTGATGCTTGCCCCAAGAGACACAAGGTGCGTAATACATATTGCTGACGGGTGAGGTGAAGAAAGAGTTAGAGAAGTTGGTCAAGTCTTATATCATAGAACCCAATGAATCCTCTTATTGGACTGCTCCAGTTTTGGAGACAAGATGTAATACTGGTAAGATCAGGTTGTGAATTGACATGCGCCATGTGAAAAACAACATTGTGGTAGATACATTTTCACAGCCGAAAATTTCAGAAATGTTAGCTTTGATTAAAGATGCTCAGTGGTTTTCCACTGTTGACCTGTTGGCTGCATACCATTAAATACAGCTGAAGGAAGAAAGTAAACAGTACAAGGCCTTCATCACACCAACAGGTTGTTTCCAGAATAAGAGGATTTTATTTGGGTTGATGTCTGCAGCTGCTATTTCCCAAAGACTCATGCACCAACGTTTTGGGAGGTTTGGGACAGTGAGGTGCTTTCAGTATGACATCCTAAGTTATGGGAACAATAGGCAAGAGCACGACAAAGGACTAAAGGAGGTTCTGAGTATTCTGGAAGAAAAGGGTCTAACTGTCAAGCATTTGAAATGTGAATTTGACGTACGGTCTGTGACTTATTTGGTCATGTATTGACTTGTGAAGGAGTGGCTACTAAACCAACGTTGGTGGAAGCAATCCAGAGTGCACTGCATCCTTCTAACAAAGATTAAATTAGGTCTTATTTTGGCCTGGTGGATTTTAACTCCAAATTTCTGAAGGGACTTTCAAACAAAGTTTACAACATAAGGCAGTTATTGAAAAACAGGGTGAAATTTGTGTCGATGGATGTGTGTGTGATAAATGGCCATAACAAAGCCATAACGGAAGCCCCAGTATTGAAATGGTTTGATCCAGAAGTTTGTTATGTGGTTGCAGTAGACAGAAGCAAAAAAGGGTTGGGAGGCGTTCTTTCTCAGATTGATGGTGAGGGCAAAGAACTTATAATTGAGTATGCCTCGCATGCGCCGTCACCAGCAGAAGAGAAATTCTCAGTTATTGAGAAAGAAACTCTGGTGTGTGTGTGTGTGTGTGCGGGCCCTGGAACACTTCTGATCTTTTCTTTGGGGCAAACAGTACAGAGTCCGCAGTGACTATAAACCCCAGGTAAAACTTCTGACAATAGAAGGACTTTTTAATGCCTTTGCCTGCATATCGCCTATGTCAATGAGGATACAGGCGTTCATATATATGTGGCATGCGCTCTAGGGAAAAGCAATCTATTAGCTGATTTTTTATCGCGTATGCCAGTCGACATACAAGAGAGAGATAGGAATGAATCGGATGATTTACAAGTTGCCTTGGTTCATGATCTGGGGGAACCCAGGATGAAAGAAACGGAATGGGAAACAGAGTTTCCTAAAGATGTGATATTGCAAAAACTAATTTTGATGGTGGAACAAAGATGGCCAAGGAAGTCTTTGGTGTCCAGGGAACTGAAACATTTCTGGGAAATCAGAAATGAGTTGTATGTGGTGCGTGGCTCTGTTCTTAGAGGTGACAGAGCCATTCCACGATCCACTCTAAGGTGTAAGATAATGGAGTTGTGGCATGACAATCATTGTGGCATTGTGAAAACAAAACAAAGGGTAAAGAAATTATACTGGTGGCCAGGTGTGGACATGTGTGCAGGAAGATTAGTTAGAAATTGTACGTAGTATGCTAATTCTGATAAAGCTTCGAGAACGTTGAGGCCACATACGAGTGAGCCAATTGTGTCTGAAAGACCTTGGCACACAGTAGCAATTGATATCATGGGTCCCATTGGGACCCCACCTAAGTATATCGTTGCCATAATAGATGTGTTTTCTAGCTGGCCTGTTATCCAGGTTGTGGAGAAGATAGATTTGGCATAAGTGCTGAAATTGCTAAATTCTCTGTAGATGACGGGCTACCGGTTCAGATCATTAGTGCCATTGGAGTACAATTTACGTCTAATTTAGTAAAAGGATATTTTGAGAAAATTGTAGTGAGACACAGAATCACTTCGTTATATAATCCCAGTGGGAATGGCATGATGGAGAGGTTCAATAGAGTGTTGAGTAATGCCAGACCGTTGGCAGTCAGGAATGGTAAGGATTGGGAAATTCCTGGCCAACGGACAGTGTGTATGTACAGGACCACCATTCATGAGGCTTTGGAAGTGTCGCCCTTTGCGGTTATGAGAGGAGGGGGCAAGAACAAAGTGTAACCCTGAGTGGTTATTATGAGGACCTGATGCAGATGTTTTTGTGAATGAAGTGAGGGAGAAGATCATTTAAAGACATTTGAAGTATAAAGAAATATTTGACAGTAAAAAGGGATCAGAGAGTGGGAACATCAGCAAAGATATGTGGGTGAAGGTAAAATTGCCATCGAAGGTGAAGAAAGGAGAAAGTCAATATTCTGAATCTTTACAGGTAAACATGAGTGTTGCGTAATGCAGTTCTTCTGAGTGATGGCAAAGTTTGGAACCTCAGAAGAATTGCTGTCCTTAAAAAGGGACAATGCTTCATATGGTAGAAACATAAGGATAAATGATGATTTTATTTGATCCTATTGTTGAAGACCAGGATAACAAATGTGCTTCCAACAGTGGGGAAGAAATGACGAATGTCAAAGATTTGCAAAGAAAAGAGAATGGTGTTCTGGTGAAGGGAGAGGAGGTATTGGAGAGAGACAATATGACTTAGGTAAAAGATGAATTGGAGAGGGACAAGAGTTCAAGCATTGGTGTGGAGAGTGATGGTCTGCTTAAGTGTGGACCCAACAGAAGAGCTTGCGCTAGACCTAAATGGATGTCAGACTTTGAGTGTTAGTTTATTGCTCACTCCTGCTTAGTTTGGTTTAGGAATGTTTTATGGCCTTTTTGCATTTTGTTTTGTTTAGGTTTTATATTTTGTTGGAGGGGAAGATGTGCTGTGTTCTATTTGCTTATATTTTTTCATTGAGTTGGTAGAGAAGGATGAAGACAGGTTTCCTATGGGATTGCTCCAGATGTATTGGTGTCTTAACTTTCAATAAAGGATTTTGCTTTTATCATGTGGAATCATCATTACATGACCACTTATTATTATCAACTCTCAGTCATCCGTACATAACCAAAGAAGTTATACCTCAATGATTGGTGCTGCAAACATGTTTGGTTGCAGAGGTTTATGTTTTGTCCTTGGGAGAGAGGGCAGCAAAAATGTATTGCCTACAAAGAGAAATGTAAATAATTATGCCACAAATGGAAGAAGAGTGCTGGAAAAAGAGCTCTTCTTGTAACAACGGGAAACACAGGAGACACATTGAGAAAAGTGGTGTCTGGATTGAGGGAGGATTGAATATAAAGTATCACTGACACAATATCATTATCAACAATATTGTGTAACACAAAAATCGTGTCAAAAATGACCTTTTAGGAAAAATATCGTGTACCTATCCTTACAATGATAAGGACAAAATATTGAAAAAAAATATCGTTTCACACTAATATTGTTAAAAATATACAAAAGTATTGTTTCCTAATATTAATTTGGTTTAAAGTAGTACATTTTTAATATGTTAATACATACCATTAATATATTGTTAATTAAATAAATCTCACTAATATTTAATACTATATATGGATGTATACTTGTATAAGCACACATATATATATATGTGTGTGTGTATGTTTTTCTATGGAGCCTTGAACCTTGATCACGGGATATTTTTTCTCTCAAGGACAAATGATCCCGTGATCAAGGTTCGAGGCTCGAACCGAAACATGTTGGGCATGGCTACTGCCTCGTTCACTAAATAAAACAACTGTATCAAGAGATCCGGAGTGAGTGCGTTTTTCAAAAAACTTCTGGGAACAGAGGTACCTTGTTGCGATATTGACCAGCTGCCCTGCAGGAAAAGGGACGCCATGCCCCACACGAAGAGCGCGGAGTTCTAACAAAGGGCGTTGGAGGAGAGATGTTTTATATATATATATATTCACTGAAAAAAACATAGGTTTCAAGGGCGTTATAGTTAGCTGGACATTTCCCTCGTACAAAACCCTAGAAATTCCCCCGTTATAGTTAGTTCAGCT
This sequence comes from Triturus cristatus, assembly GCF_964204655.1. Taxonomy (NCBI): domain Eukaryota; kingdom Metazoa; phylum Chordata; class Amphibia; order Caudata; family Salamandridae; genus Triturus; species Triturus cristatus. Next base: position 1,428,002,070 of record NC_140590.1, on the reverse strand, counting down.
AACTATAACTCGCGCCCCCGCAATGCACTGCTGATGACGTCACATATTACATCACTCATGACATGGTCAGTGACATCACTGATGACTTCACTGATGACATCTGAAATGACAAGATTGGGATCGGGCCGGAGGCCACGCCCCCTTCTTACACCACTCGGCAAACGCACCCCCCTGGCGCGTTTGTAGAGGGGGAACTAATTCCCCTTGAATACTGGGGGTCCCTGGGGGCCAACTAGCCCACCAGGAACATCCAGTATGCGCCAGGGGGCTGCGTTGCAGAGAGGTGTAATGAGACCACACCCCTTTTTACACCTCTCTGCAACGCAGCTCCGTGGCGCTTACTGGAGGTACCTGGTGGCCTAGTTGGCCGCTAGGGGACCTCAGGATTCAAGGGGACTTAATCGCCCAACTTAAATTGCACCACGGGGCGCGTTTGCACAGTGGTGAAGGTAGGGGGCGGGGCCTGAGGTGATACTGTGCAATCACGCCCTGTGGCGCGTTTTAAGTTGGGGAATTCATTCCTCTTCAATCGAGAGGTCCCCTAGGGGTCAACTAGCCCACCAGGTACCTCCAGTAAGTGCCACGGAGCTGCGTTGCAGAGTGTTGTAAAGAGGGGCGTGGCCTCTGAACACCTCTCTGCAATGCAGCTCCCTGGAGCATACTGGAGGTACCTGGTGGGCAAGTTGGCCGCCAGGGGACCTCAGGATTCAAGGGGACTTAATCCCCCAATTTAAAACACACCACAGGGCGCGTTTGCACAGTGGTGAAGGTAGGGGGCGGGGCCTGAGGTGATATGTGTGCAAACACGCCCTGTGGCGCGTTTTAATTTAGGGAATTAATTCCTCTTCAATCCAGAGGTCCCCTAGGGGCCAACTAGCCCACCATGTACCTCCAGGAAGCGCCACGGAGCTGCGCTGCAGAGTGTTGTAAAAAGGGGCATGGCCTCTGAACACCTCTCTGCAATGCAGCTCCCTGGAGCATACTGGAGGTACCTGGTGGGCAAGTTGGCCGCCAGGGGACCTCAGGATTCAAGGGGACTTAATCCCCCAACTTAAAGCACGCCACAGGGCGCGTTTGCACAGTGGTGAAGGTAGGGGGCAGGGCCTGAGGTGATATGTGTGCAAACACGCCCTGTGGCGCGTTTTAATTTAGGGAATTAATTCCTCTTCAATCCAGAGGTCCCCTAGGGGCCAACTAGCCCACCATGTACCTCCAGGAAGCGCCACGGAGCTGCGCTGCAGAGTGTTGTAAAAAGGGGCGTGGCCTCTGAACACCGCTCTGCAACGCAGCTCCCTGACGCATACTGGAGGTACCTGGTGGGCTAGTTGGCCCCCAGGGGACCGCAGGATTGAAGAGGAATAAATTCCCCAACTTAAAACGCGCCACGTCACCTCAGGCCTCGCCCCCTTCCTTTACCATTGTACAAATATTCCTCTAAAATCAGCCGAACTACAAATTCCGATTTACTCACCTGTTATCAGGAGAGAACCCAGTGCTGCATCTTTTAGCCCAGCACTGACCCTGAAAAGTAATTCTAAGCGTACTTACCAGTAACTTGTATTTCGTTCCATAGGAATCCATTGTGTGGTTTTCACCAGAAAATTTTCTAAGTGTCCATTTTTGAAACGTACAAATACTACTCTAAAATCAGCCGAACTACGAATTCCGATTTACTCACCTGTAATCAGGAGAGAACCCAGTGCTGCATTTTTTAGCCCAGCACTGACCCTGAAAAGTAACTCTAAGCGTACTTACCAGTAACTTGTATTTCCTTCCATAGGAATCCATTGTGTGGTTTTCAGCAGAAAAGTTTCTAAGTGTCCATTTTTGAAACGTACAAATATTACTCTAAAATCAGCCGAACTACGAATTCCGATTTACTCACCTGTAATCAGGAGAGAACCCAGTGCTGCATTTTTTAGCCCAGCACTGACCCTGTAAAGTAACTCTAAGCGTACTTACCAGTAACTTGTATTTCCTTCCATAGGAATCCATTGTGTGGTTTTCAGCAGAAATGTTTCTAAGTGTCAATTTTGAAACGTACAAATATTCCTCTAAAGTCAGAAAGAAAAAGTAATGATAACACTACTTACCTGCTAAGTGAATTTTCTGCCATAGGATAACATTGGTGATTCTATGTGAAATACTTTCTAAGTGTCAACTTTTAAAATACAATAATATTCCGTAAAAATAACAACTGTAACCAAAGCGCTTTTACTCAACTGTTTACAGGAGATGTCCAAGTACTGAATCTATGATCCAGTCCTGTGGTTAGAAAAGTAATCCATAAAGTAACTAATTGCATTTCACTAGAAATTCAAATTGAGCTCAATGTTGCTTTGTGTTTGAAATTGTGTTGCCCATTGCAACAACTGTAACTACTGTACTTAAAAGTCTGTTGCCTATTTGCCAAGTATTTAAACTAAAGTAATTCATTCTGAGAAAGTATATTTTGTATTGTAATGTATAATGTAATTATAATGTAATTAAAAAAATATATCTAAAAAAAAATAGTTTAAAAAATATAGTAAATCAGTATAAAAAAAATCAGTATAACAATTAATACATTCAAAATTGTCATTTACAAAACCTTTGAAATTCACTGAAAAAACCATAGGTTTCAGGCCTGATATAGTTAGGAATTAGCATTTAAAAAACCTTTAAAATTCACTGAAAAAACCATAGGTTTCAGGGGCGTTATAGTTAGGAATTGGCATTTAAAAAACCTTAGAAATTCACTGAAAAAACCATAGGTTTCAGGGGCGTTATAGTTAGCTGGACATTGCTTTTCGACATGGGGAGCAGCTAACATGCTGCTCCCCATGTGGAAAAGCAATCAGCTTTGCTTCATTGAAGCGAGAGCAGGTTTCCCTGCTCTCGCTTCAATGAAGCAAAGCAGTTTGCAATGACAGGGTGGGAGCCGCGAGGCTCCCGCCCTGTCATTGGAAACAGCAGTATCCTGGGGGTGGGCACCCCGGGACACTGCAGGAGCCGGCCCTGGTGGGTGGCGGTCCCCAGGGCCATCATTGGCTCCAGGAGGGGGGCCGCATGGCTCCCCTTCCACATGGATAAGTTGCCCCGGGGGTGACGGTCCCCGGGGCTGGGGGGGCCTGAGAGCCCCCCCATCGCAAATACTTTCAAGCCCCAGGGGGTGGTGGTCCCCGGGGCTGGGGGGGCTACGAGCCCCCCCACCCATTTTCTATAAGCCTCGGGGGTGGTGGTCCCCGGGGCTGGGGGGGCCGTGAGCCCCCATATAGTATCTCTGAGCCCCGGGGGGTGGCGGTCCCCGGGGCAGTGTGGGGGGGATTGGGACCCCCCCACAAATCTTTTTTATTTCTGCCCCTGGGATATGGACCCCCCCGGGGGCCAATTACCAAAGAAGCGCAGGAGCCCCGCGCTTCTTTTTTTTTTTTCCGGCTGAAATTCGCGCTGGGTGCGCGAATCTCGCCGATTTTTTTAGAAAAAAAATTCTTTTTTTGGCCCTGGGGGTCCTTGTGGGACCCCCTAAGCAGGCCTAGGGGGTCAGGGTGTTTCTGCCCTGCCCCCTTGCCGCGTTTTGCGCCTTTGTTTTTGTGCTTTCTTTTGCCTCGTTTCTACCGAGGCACAAGATGGCTGCCAACACTTCCTGATTCAGAGTGTTGGCAGCCAATTAGCATTCAGCTCGTGCTTGGGAGGGTTCGGGGAGGGTGCGGGGAGGATCCGCGGATCCTCCCCGGCCATAGATATCACTAACATTTACCTCTAATTTTCTCAGGAACTACTGAATGGATTTACACCATTTAAGCAAATGGCATGAGTCTGAACTGAGGACTACCTCCTTGCCAAATTTGGTGTAATTCCGTTCAGCAGTTCGGGCTGTAGCTGCGACAACAGGTCCTATGGGAAAATGCATGGGGAAAACGTGTTTTGGGACCCCTTTTTTCTCGGCCCCCGCTTGACGAATCACCACGAAACTTTCAGGGTAGGAGCGGAGCAGAGCTGGCCAAAAGTTTGGAAAATTTCGCAAAGATTCATCAACCGGCGCCAAAGATATTCCCAATAGAATGTTGCGGATTTCCTATGAAAATAGGTCCTAACTATAACTATCTACTGGCAACCGCCAGTAGATAATATATATATATATATTACCTATTGGCGGTCGCCAGTAGGTAGATATAGTTAGGACCTATTTTCCATAGGAAATCCGCAACATTCTATTTAGAATAACGTTGGCGCCGATTGATGACTCCTCGCGAAATTTTCCAAACTTTTGGCCAGCTCTGGTCCTCTCCTATCCTGAAAATTTCACTGTGATTCATCAAGCGGAGGCTGAGAAAAAGGGGGGTCCCAAAACACATTTCCCCATGCATTTTCCCATAGGATCTTTTGACGCAGCTACAGCCCGAACAGCTAAACGGAATTACACCAAATTTGGCAAAGAGGTAGTCTTCAGTTCAGACTCGTGCCTTTTGCTTAAATGGTGTAAATCCGTTCAGTAGTTACTGAGAAAATCAAAAGTAGAGTCATAGATATATCTATGGCCTTGGAGGATCTGCACACCCTCCCCGCACCCAGCGCGCACCCTGCCGTGCACGAGCTGTATTCTAATTGGCTGTCAACACTCCAGATCAGGAAGTGTTGGCAGCCATCTTGTGCCTTGGTAGAACCGAGGCACAAGAAACCTATAAAACAAACGTGAAAAACGCAAAAAGGGGGCAGGGTAGAAACACCCTGACCCCCTAGGCCTGCTCAGGGGGTCCCACAAGGACCCCCAGGGCCAAAAAAAACATTTTAAAAATACAAAATCTGCGAGCTTTGCGCACCCAGAGTGAATTTCGGCCGAAAATAATAAAAAAGAAGCGCGGGTCTCCCGCGTTTCTTTGGTAATTGGCCCCCGGAGGGGTAAAAATCCTGGGGGCAAAATTAAAAAAAGTGTGGGGGGGTCCCAATCCCCCCCACACTGCCCCAGGGACCGCCACCCGCCGGGGCTCAAGGATAGTATATGCAGGGGGGCTCATTGCTCCCCCACAGCCCCGGGGACCACTTCTTGAAAATGGGTGGGGGAGCTCACAGCCCCCCAGCCCCGGGGACTGCCACCCCCCCGGGGCTTGAAGTAATTTGGGATGGGGGGCTCTCAGGCCCCCCCAGCCCCGGGGACCGCCACTCCCTGGGGCAACTTGTCAATGTGGGAGGGGGGCCTTGGGGACTGCCCCCCCAGGGCCGGCTCCTGCAGTTTGCAATGACAGAGCAGGAGCCTCACTGCTTTGCTTCATTAAAGCGAGAGCAGGGAAACCTGCCCTCGCTTCAATGAAGCAAAGCTGATTGCTTTTCCACATGGGGAGCAGCATGTTAGCTGCTCCCCATGTGGAAAAGCAATGCCGGCTCCCGCAGGACGCAGGGAGCCGGCTGGGACCCCTGGCGTTTTTGCAGAGAGGGAACTAATTCCCCTTGAATACTGGGGGTCCCTGGGGGCCAACTAGCCCACCAGGAACCTCCAGTATGGGCCAGGGGGCTGTGTTACAGAGAGGTGTAATGAGGCCATGCCCCTTTTTACACCTTTCTGCAACGCAGCTCCGTGGCGCTTACTGGAGGTACCTGGTGGGCAAGTTGGCCGCCAGGGGACCTCAGGATTCAAGGGGACTTAATCCCCCAACTTAAAACACGCCACAGGGCGCGTTTTCACAGTGGTGAAGGTAGGGGGCGGAGCCTGAGGTGATATGTGTGCATACACGCCCTGTGGCGCATTTTAATTTAGGGAATTAATTCCTCTTCAATCCAGAGGTCCCCTATGGGCCAACTAGCACACCAGGTACCTCCAGGAAGCGCCACGGAGCTGCGTTGCAGAGTGTTGTAAAAAGGGGCGTGGCCTCTGAACACCGCTCTGCAACGCAGCTCCCTGGCGCATACTGGAGGTACCTGGTGGGCTAGTTGGCCCCCAGGGGACCGCAGGATTGAAGAGGAATTAATTCCCCAACTTAAAATGCGCCACGACACCTCAGGCCTCGCCCCCTTCCTTTACCATTTACAAATATTCCTCTAAAATCAGCCGAACTACAAATTCCGATTTACTCACCTGTTATCAGGAGAGAACCCAGTGCTGCATCTTTTAGCCAAGCACTGACCCTGAAAAGTAATTGTAAGCGTACTTACCAGTAACTTGTATTTCCTTCCATAGGAATCCATTGTGTGGTTTTCACCAGAACATTTTCTAAGTGTCCATTTTTGAAACGTACATATATTCCTCTAAAATCAGCCGAACTACGAATTCCGATTTACTCACCTCTAATCAGGAGAGAACCCAGTGCTGCATCTTTTAGCCCAGCACTGAACCTGAAAAGTAATTCTAAGCGTACTTACCAGTAACTTGTATTTCCTTCCATAGGAATCCATTGTGTGGTTTTCAGCAGAAAATTTTCTAAGTGTCAATTTTGAAACGTACAAATATTCCTCTAAAATCAGCCGAACTACGAATTCCAATCTACTCACCTGTTATCAGGAGAGAACCCAGGGCTGCATCTTTTAGCCCAGCACTGACACTGAAGAGTAATTCTAAGCGTACTTACCAGTAACTTGTACTTGCTTCCATAGGAATCCATTGTGTGCTTTTCAGCAGAAAAGTTTCTAAGTGTCCATTTTTGAAACGTACATATATTCCTCTAAAATCAGCCGAACTACGAATTCCGATTTACTCACCTCTAATCAGGAGAGAACCCAGTGCTGCATCTTTTAGCCCAGCACTGAACCTGAAAAGTAAGTCTAAGCATACTTACCAGTAACTTGTATTTCCTTCCATAGGAATCCATTGTGTGGTTTTCAGCAGAAAATTTTCTAAGTGTCAATTTTGAAACGTACAAATATTCCTCTAAAATCAGAAAGAAAAAGTAATGATAACACTACTTACCTGCTAAGTGAATTTTCTGCCATAGGATAACATTGGTGATTCTATGTGAAATCATTTCTAAGTGTCAACTTTTAAAATACAATAATATTCCGTAAAAATAACAACTGTAACCAAAGCGCTTTTACTCAACTGTTTACAGGAGATGTCCAAGGACTGAATCTATGATCCAGTCCTGTGGTTAGAAAAGTAATCCATAAAGTAACTAATTGCATTTCACTAGAAATTCACATTGAGCTCAATGTTGCTTTGTGTTTGAAATTGTGTTGCCCATTGCAACAACTGTAACTACTGTACTAAAAAGTCTGTTGCCTATTTGCCAAGTATTTCAACTAAAGTAATTTATTCTGAGAAAGTATATTTTGTATTGTAATGTATAATGTAATTATAATGTAATTAAAAAAATATATCTAAAAATAAATAGTTTAAAAATATATAGTAAATCAGTATCAAAAAAATCAGTATAACAATTAATACATTCAAAATTGTCATTTACAAAACCTTTGAAATTCACTGAAAAAACCATAGGTTTCAGGCCTGATATAGTTAGGAATTAGCATTTAAAAAACCTTTGAAATTCACTGAAAAAACCATAGGTTTCAGGGGCGTTATAGTTAGGAATTGGCATTTAAAAAATCTTAGAAATTCACTGAAAAAATTATAGGTTTCAGGGGCGTTATAGTTAGCTGGACATTGCTTTTCAACATGGGGAGCAGCTAACATGCTGCTCCCCATGTGGAAAAGCAATCAGCTTTGCTTCATTGAAGCGAGAGCAGGTTTCCCTGCTCTCGCTTCAATGAAGCAAAGCAGTTTGCAATGACAGGGTGGGAGCCGCGAGGCTCCCGCCCTGTCATTGGAAACAGCAGTATCCCGGGGGTGGGACCCCGGGTCACTGCAGGTGCCGGCCCTGGTGGGTGGTGGTCCCCAGGGCCATCATTGGCTCCAGGAGGGGGGCCGCATGGACCCCCTCCCACATGGATAAGTTGCCCCGGGGGTGACGGTCCCCGGGGCTGGGGGGGCCTGAGAGCCCCCCCATCGCAAATACTTTCAAGCCCCGGGGGGTGGTGGTCCCTGGGGCTGGGGGGGCTACGAGCCCCCCACCCATTTTCTATAAGCCTCGGGGGTGGTGGTCCCCGGGGCTGGGGGGGCCGTGAGCCCCCCATATAGTATCTCTGAGAACCGGGGGGTGGCGGTCCCCGGGGCAGTGTGGGGGGGATTGGGACCCCCCCACAAATCTTTTTTATTTCTGCCCCTGGGATATGGCCCCCCCCGGGGGCCAATTACCAAAGAAGCGCAGGAGCCCCGCGCTTCTTTTTTTTTTTTTCCGGCCGAAATTCGCGCTGGGTGCGCGAATCTCGCCGATTTTTTTAGAAAAAAAATTTCTTTGTTTGGCCCTGGGGGTCCTTGTGGGACCCCCTGAGCAGGCCTAGGGGGTCAGGGTGTTTCTGCCCTGCCCCCTTGCCGCGTTTTGCGCCTTTGTTTTTGTGCTTTCTTTTGCCTCGTTTCTACCGAGGCACAAGATGGCTGCCAACACTTCCTGATTCAGAGTGTTGGCAGCCAATTAGCATTCAGCTCGTGCTTGGGAGGGTTCGGGGAGGGTGCGGGGAGGATCCGCGGATCCTCCCCGGCCATAGATATCACTAACATTTAACTCTAATTTTCTCAGGAACTACTGAACGGATTTACACCATTTAAGCAAATGGCATGAGTCTGAACTGAGGACTACCTCCTTGCCAAATTTGGTGTAATTCCGTTCAGCAGTTCGGGCTGTAGCTGCGACAACAGGTCCTATGGGAAAATGCATGGGGAAAACGTGTTTTGGGACCCCCTTTTTTCTCGGCCCCCGCTTGACAAATCACCATGAAACTTTCAGGTTAGGAGCGGAGCAGAGCTGGCCAAAAGTTTGGAAAATTTCGCAAAGATTCATCAACCGGCGCCAAAGATATTCCCAATAGAATGTTGCGGATTTCCTATGGAAAATAGTGCCTAACTATAACTATCTACTGGCAACCGCCAGTAGATAATATATATATATATATATTACCTACTGGCGGTCGCCAGTAGGTAGATATAGTTAGGACCTATTTTCCATAGGAAATCCGCAACATTCTATTTAGAATAACGTTGGCGCCGATTGAAGACTCCTCGCAAAATTTTCCAAACTTTTGGCCAGCTCTGGTCCTCTCCTATCCTGAAAATTTCACTGTGATTCATCAAGCGGAGGCTGAGAAAAAGGGGGGTCCCAAAACACATTTCCCCATGCATTTTCCCATAGGATCTTTGACGCAGCTACAGCCCGAACTGCTAAACGGAATTACACCAAATTTGGCAAAGAGGTAGTCTTCAGTTCAGACTCGTGCCTTTTGCTTAAATGGTGTAAATCCGTTCTGTAGTTACTGAGAAAATCTAAAGTAGAGTCATAGATATATCTATGGCCTCGGAGGATCCGCACACCCTCCCCGCACCCAGCGCGCACCCTGCCGTGCACGAGCTGTATTCTAATTGGCTGTCAACACTCCAGATCAGGAAGTGTTGGCAGCCATCTTGTGCCTTGGTAGAACCGAGGCACAAGAAACCTATAAAACAAATGCGAAAAACGCAAAAAGGGGGCAGGGTATAAACACCCTGACCCCCTAGGCCTGCTCAGGGGGTCCCACAAGGACCCCCAGGGCCAAAAAAAACATTTTAAAAATACAAAATCTGCGAGCTTTGCGCACCCAGCGTGAATTTCGGCCGAAAATAATAAAAAAGAAGCGCGGGTCTCCCGCGCTTCTTTGGTAATTGGCCCCCGGAGGGGTAAAAATCCTGGGGGCAAAATTAAAAAAAGTGTGGGGGGGTCCCAATCCCCCCCACACTGCCCCAGGGACCGCCACCCGCCGGGGCTCAAGGATAGTATATGCAGGGGGGCTCATTGCTCCCCCACAGCCCCGGGGACCGCCACCCCCCCCGGGGCTTGAAGTAATTTGGGATGGGGGGCTCTCAGGCCCCCCCAGCCCCGGGGACCGCCACTCCCTGGGGCAACTTGTCAATGTGGGAGGGGGGCCTTGGGGACTGCCCCCCCAGGGCCGGCTCCTGCAGTGTCCCGGGGTGCCCACCCCCGGGACACTGTAGTTTCCAATGACAGAGCAGGAGCCTCACTGCTTTGCTTCATTAAAGCGAGAGCAGGGAAACCTGCCCTCGCTTCAATGAAGCAAAGCTGATTGCTTTTCCACATGGGGAGCAGCATGTTAGCTGCTCCCCATGTGGAAAAGCAATGCCGGCTCCCGCAGGACGCGGGGAGCCGGCTGGGACCCCTGGCGTGTTTGCAGAGGGGGAACTAATTCCCCTTGAATACTGGGGGTCCCTGGGGGCCAACTAGCCCACCAAGAACCTCCAGTATGGGCCAGGGGGCTGTGTTGCAGAGAGGTGTAATGAGGCCACGCCCCTTTTTACACCTCTCTGCAACGCAGCTCCGTGGCGCTTACTGGAGGTACCTGGTGGGCAAGTTGGCCGCCAGGGGACCTCAGGATTCAAGGGGACTTAATCCCCCAACTTAAAACACGCCACAGGGCGCGTTTTCATAGTGGTGAAGGTAGGGGGCGGGCCTGAGGTGATATGTGTGCATACACGCCCTGTGGCGCATTTTAATTTAGGGAATTAATTCCTCTCAATCCAGAGGTCCCCTATGGGCTAACTAGCCCACCAGGTACCTCCAGGAAGCGCCACGGAGCTGCGTTGCAGAGTGTTGTAAAAAGGGGCGTGGCCTCTGAACACCGCTCTGCAACGCAGCTCCCTGACGCATACTGGAGGTACCTGGTGGGCTAGTTGGCCCCCAGGGGACCGCAGGATTGAAGAGGAATTAATTCCCCAACTTAAAACGCGCCACGTCACCTCAGGCCTCGCCCCCTTCCTTTACCATTGTACAAATATTCCTCTAAAATCAGCCGAACTACAAATTCCGATTTACTCACCTGTTATCAGGAGAGAACCCAGTGCTGCATCTTTTAGCCCAGCACTGACCCTGAAAAGTAATTCTAAGCGTACTTACCAGTAACTTGTATTTCGTTCCATAGGAATCCATTGTGTGGTTTTCACCAGAAAATTTTCTAAGTGTCCATTTTTGAAACGTACAAATATTACAATAAAATCAGCCGAACTACGAATTCCGATTTACTCACCTGTAATCAGGAGAGAACCCAGTGCTGCATCTTTTAGCCCAGCACTGACCCTGAAAAGTAACTCTAAGCATACTTACCAGTAACTTGTATTTGCTTCCATAGGAATCCATTGTGTGGTTTTCAGCATAAAAGTTTCTAAGTGTCCATTTTTGAAACGTACAAATATTCCTCTAAAATCAGCCGAACTACAAATTCCGATTTACTCACCTCTAATCAGGAGAGAACCCAGTGCTGCATCTTTTAGCCCAGCACTGAACCTGAAAAGTAATTCTAAGCGTACTTACCAGTAACTTTTATTTCCTTCCATAGGAATCCATTGTGTGGTTTTCAGCAGAAAATTTTCTAAGTGTCAATTTTGAAACGTACAAATATTCCTCTAAAATCAGCCGAACTACGAATTCCAATCTACTCACCTGTAATCAGAAGAGGACCCAGTGCTGCATCTTTTAGCCCAGCACAGACCCTGAAAAGTAATTCTAAGCAGACTTACCAGTAACTTGTATTTCCTTCCATAAGAATCCATTGTGTGGTTTTCACCAGAAAAGTTTCAGTGTCCATTTTTGAAACAGACAAATATTCCTCTAAAATCAGCCGAACTACGAATTCCGATTTACTCACCTGTTATCAGGAGACAACCCAGGGCTGCATCTTTCAGCCCAGCACTGACCCGGAAGAGTAATTTTAAGCGTACTTACCAGTAACTTGTATTTCCTTCCATAGAAATCCATTGTGTGGTTTTCACCAGAAAAGTTTCTAAGTGTCTATTTTCACAAACTAAAAATATTCTTAAAAAATCGTCTGTATGACTTAAACACATTCTTTCAACTGTTTACAGGAGGTTGGCCAGTGCTGGATCCAGGATCCACCACTCAGTAAGAAAAAGTAATGATAATACTACTTACCTGCTAAGTGAATTTTCTGCCATAGGATAACATTGGTGATTCTATGTGAAATAATTTCTAAGTGTCAACTTTTAAAATACAATAATATTCCGTAAAAATAACAACTGTAACCAAAGCGCTTTTACTCAACTGTTTACAGGAGATGTCCAAGGACTGAATCTATGATCCAGTCCTGTGATTAGAAAAGTAATCCATAAAGTAACTAATTGCATTTCACTAGAAATTCACATTGAGCTCAATGTTGCTTTGTGTTTGAAATTGTGTTGCCCATTGCAACAACTGTAACTACTGTACTTAAAAGTCTGTTGCCTATTTGCCAAGTATTTAAACTAAAGTAATTCATTCTGAGAAAGTATATTTTGTATTGTAATGTATAATGTAATTATAATGTAATTAAAAAAATATATCTAAAAATAAATAGTTTACAAAATATAGTAAATCAGTATCAAAAAAATCAGTATAACAATTAATACATTCAAAATTGTCATTTACAAAACCTTTGAAATTCACTGAAAAAACCATAGGTTTCAGGCCTGATATAGTTAGGAATTAGCATTTAAAAAACCTTTGAAATTCACTGAAAAAACCATAGGTTTCAGGGGCGTTATAGTTAGGAATTGGCATTTAAAAAACCTTAGAAATTCACTGAAAAAACCATAGGTTTCAGGGGCGTTATAGTTAGCAGGACATTGCTTTTCGACATGGGGAGCAGCTAACATGATGCTCCCCATGTGGAAAAGCAATCAGCTTTGCTTCATTGAAGCGAGAGCAGGTTTCCCTGCTCTCGCTTCAATGAAGCAAAGCAGTTTGCAATGACAGGGTGGGAGCCGCGAGGCTCCCGCCCTGTCATTGGAAACAGCAGTATCCCGGGGGTGGGCACCCCGGGACACTGCAGGAGCCGGCCCTGGTGGGTGGCGGTCCCCAGGGCCATCATTGGCTCCAGGAGGGGGGCCGCATGGCCCCCCTCCCACACGGACAAGTTGCCCCGGGGGTGACGGTCCCCGGGGCTGGGGGGGCCTGAGAGCCCCCCGTCGCAAATACTTTCAAGCCGCGGGGGGTGGCGCTCCCCGGGGCTGGGGGGGGCTACGAGCCCCCCACCCAATTTCTATAAGCCTCGGGCTGTGGTGGTCCCCGGGGCTGGGGGGGCCGTGAGCCCCCCATATAGTATCTCTGAGCCCCGGGGGGTGGCGGTCCCCGGGGCAGTGTGGGGGGGATTGGGACCCCCCACAAATCTTTTTTATTTCTGCCCCTGGGATTTGGCCTCCCCCGGGGGCCAATTACCAAAGAAGTGCAGGAGCCCCGCGCTTCTTTTTTTTTTTTTGTCGGCCGAAGTTCGCGCTGGGTGCGCGAATCTCGCCGATGTTTTTAGAAAAAAAAAATCTTTTTTTGGCCCTGGGGGTCCTTGTGGGACCCCCTGAGCAGGCCTAGGGGGTCAGGGTGTTTCTGCCCTGCCCCCTTGCCGCGTTTTGCACCTTTGTTTTTGTGCTTTCTTTTGCCTTGTTTCTACCGAGGCACAAGATGGCTGCCAACACTTCCTGATTCAGAGTGTTGGCAGCCAATTAGCATTCAGCTCGTGCTCGGGAGGGTTCGGGGAGGGTGCGGGGAGAATCCGCAGATCCTCCCCGGCCATAGATATCACTAACATTTAACTCTAATTTTCTCAGGAACTACTGAACGGATTTACACCATTTAAGCAAATGGCATGAGACTGAACTGAGGACTACCTCCTTGCCAAATTTGGTGTAATTCCGTTCAGCAGTTCGGGCTGTAGCTGCGACAACAGGTCCTATGGGAAAATGCATGGGGAAAACGTGTTTTGGGACCCCCTTTTTTCTCGGCCACCGCTTGACGAATCACCACGGAACTTTCAGGGTAGGAGCAGAGCAGAGCTGGCCAAAAGTTTTGAATATTTTGCGAAGATTCATCAACCGGCGCCAAAGATATTCCCAATAGAATGTTGCGGATTTCCTATGGAAAATAGGTCCTAACTATAACTATCTACTGGCAACCGCCAGTAGATAATATATATATATATATATATTACCTACTGGCGGTCGCCAGTAGGTAGATATAGTTAGGACCTATTTTCCATAGGAAATCCGCAACATTCTATTTAGAATAACGTTGACGCCAATTGACGAATCCTCGCGAAATTTTCCAAACTTTTGGCCAGCTCTGGTCCTCTCCTATCCTGAAAATTTCACAGTGATTCATCAAGCGGAGGCTGAAAAAAAGGGGGGTCCCAAAACACATTTCCCCATGCATTTTCCCATAGGATCTTTTGACGCAGCTACAGCCCAAACTGCTAAACGGAATTACACCAAATTTGGCAAAGAGGTAGTCTTCAGTTCAGACTCGTGCCTTTTGCTTAAATGGTGTAAATCCGTTCAGTAGTTACTGAGAAAATCAAAAGTAGAATCATAGATATATCTATGGCCTCGGAGGATCCGCACACCCTCTCCGCACCCAGCGCGCACCCTGCCGTGCACGAGCTGTATTCTAATTGGCTGTCAACACTCCAGATCAGGAAGTGTTGGCAGTTATCTTGTGCCTTGGTAGAACCGAGGCACAAGAAACCTATAAAACAAACGCGAAAAACGCAAAAAGGGGGCAGGGTAGAAACACCCTGACCCCCTAGGCCTGCTCAGTGGGTCCCTCAAGGACCCCCAGGGCCAAAAAAAGCATTAAAAAAAACAAAATCTGCAAGCTTTGCGCACCCAGCGCGAATTTCGGCCGAAAATAATAAAAAAGAAGCGCGGGTCTCCCGCGCTTCTTTGGTAATTGGCCCTGGGGGCAAAACTAAAAAAAGTGTGGGGGGGTCCCAATCCCCCCACACTGCCCCAGGGACCGCCACCCGCCGGGGCTCAAGGATAGTATATGCAGGGGGGCTCATTGCTCCCCCACAGCCCCAGGGACCGCCATCCCCCGGGGCTTCTTGAAAATGGGTGGGGGAACTCACAGCCCCCCAGCCCCGGGGACTGCCACCCCCCCGGGGCTTGAAGTAATTTGGGATGGGGGGCTCTCAGGCCCCCCCAGCCCTGGGGACCGCCACTCCCTGGGGCAACTTGTCAATGTGGGAGGGGAGCCTTGGGGACTGCCCCCCCAGGGCCGGCTCCTGCAGTGTCCCGGGGTGCCCACCCCCGGGACACTGTAGTTTGCAATGACAGAGCGGGAGCCTCACTGCTTTGCTTCATTAAAGCGAGAGCAGGGAAACCTGCCCTCGCTTCAATGAAGCAAAGCTGATTGCTTTTCCACATGGGGAGCAGCATGTTAGCTGCTCCCCATGTGGAAAAGCAATACCGGCTCCCGCAGGACGCAGGGAGCCGGCTGGGACCCCTGGCGCGTTTGCAGAGGGGGAACTAATTCCCCTTGAATACTGGGGGTCCCTGGGGGCCAACTAGCCCACCAGGAACCTCCAGTATGGGCCAGGGGGCTGTGTTGCAGAGAGGTGTAATGAGGCCACGCCCCTTTTTACACCTACTGGTGGGCTAGTTAGCCCCCAGGGGACCTCTGGATTGAAGAGGAATTAATTCCCCAACTTAAAACGCGCCACAGGGCGTGTTTGCACACGTCACCTCAGGCCCCTCCCCCTTCCTTCACCATTGTACAAATATTCCTCTAAAATCAGCCGAACTACGAATTCCGATTTACTCACCTGTTATCAGGAGAGAACCCAGTGCTGCATCTTTTAGCCCAGAACTGACCTTGAAAAGTAATTCTTAGCGTACTTACCAGTAACTTGTATTTCCTTCCATAGGAATCCATTGTGTGGTTTTCACCAGAAAAGTTTCTAAGTGTCTATTTTTACAAACTAAAAATATTCCTAAAAAATCGTCTGTATGACTTAAACACATTCTTTCAACTGTTTACAGGAGATTGGCCAGTGCTGATTTCAGGATCCACCACTGAGTAAGAAAAAGTAACAATAACACTACTTACCTGCTAAGTGAATTTTCTGCCATAGGATAACATTGGTGATTCTATGTGAAAAATTTTCTAAGTGTCAACTTTTAAAATACAATTATATTCCTCAGGACCCAAACTTTTGTTCAGAAGACAGTGACCTTTCTATCGAAGGTCAAGGTGCTGAATACAAGAGTGTGTAGTCTTGATTCTTCCTCATACCTCTTTAAATCCCCACCAGATACTCACTGCCTCACTATATCACTCTTGTATGTTCTTTTGTATTCCTGCTTTTAATTTTTGTCACTTTTTTCTCATTTTTTTCTTCTTCCTCCCTCTCCTCTTTTGGGTTTTGGGTCTTTTTGAGTGGGAGTCTGATAAGGAACCATAGGTACTGGTGCAAAAGCAATGAGTGTGAAGGATACCAAAGGATGTTTTGCAAGGATAAAGCAGGTAGTTGTGTGCAGGTGCACTAGATAGCCTGCAGTATCAGAGAGATGAGACAATGTAACAGGAGAACCAGTCATTCCTGTAGCGGCACAGGCAGCAAACATAGCTACTGCAGCAAAAACACATGATATTGCTGCAAGAGGGCTTGTGTGGTTAGTAATAGGATCCACACCACAGACTGGTGCATGATGCGTGTGGTAGCTGCTGTTTTGCTCCTAGTAGCTCTGGTAGGTCCAGAGGCCTGGCTGGTGGAAATGCTCATGTCTGTTCCTTCATTTCCTGCAAAAGGAGGTGATGATTAGTCGTATGCACTTATAAATTTCAAACAGCCACTTTATAACTTTGGGTCTGAACCAGCAGTCGAAGTGCATTAAATAAAAGTAAGGGAACTGTGAAGCTGTGCACAATGGGGCGGGGCAAGTACGTCTGGGGCGGGGCAAAGGCATAGCTAAAAAAACAAAGGGGCAGATTTACAAGCTCCTTGCGTGACTTTTGCGCTGCAGTTGCGTCACTTTTTTGATGCAGCAGCGGCGCAAACAATGCCCCCTATTTACAACGTGACACATCTAGGGAGATGCGTCACATTGTAAAGCCCTGCGTCACATTATACCTGCGTCAGGTATAATGTATGCAGTGTGGGCGTTCCAACGCAGGAAGGCCTCGTAAAAGTGACTCAGTGAAATCTACAAGATTTCACTGCGCCACTTTTAGGACTCCACTGCGTCAAAACCTTACGCCTGCTTCAAGCAGGTGTAAGTAGTGACGCAGTGTAGTGGGAATAGGCCTCAACACGCATTGCTGGAGTTGCGTCGTGCTTGCGACACGACTCCAGCAATGCGTGACTTTTCCGCCAACTAATGCATCAGAATTTGTGACGCATCTGTCAATCCTTGCGCCATAGTGCGCCATATTGTAAATACGGCACATCTATGGTGGCGCAAGGGTTTCTAAGGGTGGCGCAGGGAAAGTGACGCATCTGTACAGATGAGTCACTTTCTTGTAAATTTGCCCCAAAATGTTCTGTAACTTTTTTCGGCATTTCACCTTCAGGTATGTACATATAAAATAGCACACACTTAAATGAAAAATAAGTGCAAGTTAAGTTAATCAGTGGGAAATGCACTATCGTACTTAATGAAACCTTCATTAGAGGTTTGTGTTTGTAACCAGAGAACCACAGAATTGAATCCAAGTTGGAGCAGTATAGAATAGTTATTGGGGTGACACAGATCTCTGCAGTCCCTAAGGCGCAAGAGACTGTGTTACACTCCTTTGAAAAGAACACACTTCTCAGCTCAGCTGGTACCTCCTTTCCAAAACCACTCAAAAATAATAAATCTGTGTCATCAGGTAGGGTAAAGTGATTCAATAACTTAAAGTCAACACCGGCATCTGAGCCCCCTCTACAGTTGCAGAATGATCCTTGTTCAAATTTACATTTCTTTCAGGTAAGCAGGCACCCTGGCAAGAAGGCATGTTTAGCTGTCTGCCTGCTTTTGGTTTCACAGCGCAGAAGACTCCGGGTCCGATTCACAAAAGTAATCTGAGATAAAATCCTATCTTTACGACTTTCGGTATTCACAAAAGGCATTTAGGAGTAGTAAAGTTATCATTCCTTACTTTACTACTCCTAAACTGAGACAAAATCCTAACTTTATGACTTTCGGTATTCACAAAAGACATTTAGGAGTAGTAATGTTAGAATTTTACTACTCTTAAATGCCTTTTGTGAATACCGAAAGTTGTGAAGTTAGGATTTTGTCTCAGTTTAGGAGTAGTCATTTTAGAACTTTACTACTCTTAAATGCCTGCAGTGACTGATGGGTGCTATTATCTGTACAAATCCCAGACTGGATTCTATTACCACAGTGTTCTGCTGTTCTTTCTCAGTACCTGCTGTTCGGTGTGTTTTGCTACCTTGTTGCAGTATTCTTACTGCAGATTATGTTGCTGCAATACCTTATAGGCAGGGCCGGCTGTAGGGCGGTGCGACCGGTGCCACCGCACCGGGTGCTGACTTCGCACAGGGGCGCCTGTTTGGTGTTTGCTAGTTTATATTGTGCTTAAAAGCACCTGCTGCCGCGTTCCTAGCCTCTAGCAATGTTAAGCCAGCAGTGAAAATGTCAAGAAAACTCCAGTGATTCATATTTTTCCAGGCCAGATCGGAGTTTTGTCTAATAGAGGGAAATTTTGATTTATGGTAAGGTAGAGCAGAGGGTTAATATGCCTGCTGCAAAGGACATGTACCATGCATATAACAAAGTGAATGTAATGTAAACATGTCAGTGGGTTACTGCTTTTGTCAGAGACTTCCTTTTGTTAGTTGCAGTTTACAGTGAACTATTAACTGACATCAAAGAACTGCATGCAGACTTCAAGGTATAGATTAGAGCGTATGGATTTTTACCCCAGACTTTCATTATTCTAATGTTGCGAAAAGGGTTCACTTGGGTACAAATCAGTTCTTGTTATTAAAGAGAGCCCCAATCCATTGTGTTACATTTTAAATTCAGAGCCTGTGTTTCTCCAGACCAAGTACTCTTCAACTCTACTGCCTACCAATGTGGATGGCATGTGAATTCACCCCTTGTTGTCCTTTGTCTTATATAACATGTCCTATACAGTGATTTACACACCTATGATTGATAGTCTCCGTGTAATGTGTCCGTTACATACAGTGCTCTGACACCCTTCACTTTTATGAGTGACGCTATAAAATGTATTAAATGCATCTGAGAGAGAGTGGTTATGGTGACTGTTAAAGGGTGGTAGGGAGGGAATACGTGGCGGAGGTGGTGATTGGGTGGGGGGCGCCAAAAAACATTGTCGCACTGGGCGCCACCAGTGCTAAAGCCGGCCCTGCTTCTAGGCATGTGAGGTCCCATATTACATTGGCATACCTGGGGCTAGTGCAGTGAGTGTAGGAGAAGGGCAGCAGAGCTACTGGGTACCAGGGACTGTTGAGCAAATTGCAGTGTAGCGAAGAGCAGTTGCCAGGTGTGTGGATTTGCTCATCACATTCCTCTCCTTTCTCCACCCTGGCTAGGATTGTGCATCTTGTGACACATGGACCATCCTCCCCCTACCAGCCCTGCCGTGAGTGAATTCAACCCTAGGATTGGGGAGGGAAATTCACACACCCTGCTTCTCCCACCATTAACCTCACAATATGTTGCTCGAGCCATAGCCAGAAAATGTTGATGATCAATTAAAAAAGGATACAAAACCTCAGAGGAATACACTGTTCACAAAACAAGTAAAAACGGATTTAATAGGAACGACTAATGTTCTGGATCTTGGTGAATAACCCAATTTGAAAGAACAATTTCCAATAAACTGCTAAGAAAATGTGTATTCACAAAAATAACTGTTGCATGAAAATTGTCAAAAATGTTTTTGCTATCATTTTGTAAATGAGTGCTTTTTTTGAAGATGACATACACAGATCGTGTACTTTACTGTAGACTTAATCTCATGGTCTTGTGGCGAAGTCATATGACAATCTCACAATTGCATTATATTATTTTCGAATCAACATTTACAGAACTATTAACACCCACTTCTACTTTTTACACTGAATCGATGTTTCATTCACGAATATTTTCTGAAAGTTTACACATGTGTACAATCCACGCCCTTTTCTGAGCTGTCTCGAGATGGTAGCAAACCCATTGTGGCTGTAGGCAGAAATCTTGCTTGCCCCAAAGGACAAAATGCCCCAACCTCGACGTTCTTGCTTACAGCAATCAATGACTGACTGAATAAGTTTTTGGACTGAATGACCCTGCTGTGAGTGTATATCTGAGTGTGTTTAAGCGGTTCTGTGTGCATAATGCAGGTGGTTGCAGATTGTTGTATGGGGTTGCCTTCTAGACTAAACGAGAATTGGCAAAGCCCATACGCCTAGCTTGTAATTAATGTTGCTTGTATCATTTGTTAGGCCTATAGATAGAGTTGAGGAACCATAAGAATATTGATTTAGAATTTTAACAACGTATCAAATGTACTGGAAGTGGTGGTTTGAACGTAGACCCAGTCTCTGAAAATCGGATTGCTTTACCAGAGTCTCGTGCTGGGTCACTTCATCCATAAAATGAATTAATGAGGGCAGATTTACAAGCCCCCTGCGCCAACAGTACCTCACTTTTTTTGACGTACTGATGGTGCATTACACTGCTCCATATTTACAAGGGTAGGAAAAGCCACCCCGCGTGACTTTTCCTGTCCTTGTAAATATGGCCCCTTCACATGCAGCACTTTGCGTGGAAGGGGCGTTCCATGGGTGTTGCTGTGGGTGTTCCCACGCAACACCCATGGAACCGGACACATTTCCAGATTTACGAGGAATCATAAATCTGGAAATGAGTGTGAATGCCGCAACAAGGAGAAATGTTTTCCTTTCTCGTTCGTATTTTCCTCTTTCAATGCGTGCTGCATTCTAAAGCATGCATTGAAAGAGGGAAATGCCTGTAGTGATAGTTTTTGTGCAGGAAGGTACCCCTCCTGCACAAAACAATTTCCCCACGACGCAGGCATCCTTGCACCCTGGTGCAAGGGTGCCTACGCATGGCTGCAGTTTGTGTGCCAGCGCTGGGGAAAGCACAGAGATACATTGTTGTAAATATGTTACATGCCTGTGCTTTGAAAGTGACTCAGTTTAGCGCAGCCAAATGGCTTACGGAATGCACTGAGTCACTTTCATTGTAAATCTGCCCCTTGGTGTTTAATAACCTTTTGGGGGAGATTTACAAAATAGTCACGCAACGCAGCGCAACCCCCCGCGAGGGGCGCTGCGTTGCGCGACATGGAGGGAGCAGAAGAGCGCCATATCTTCAGAGATATGACTCTCTCCACCCCTTTCCCTTGTGCCGGCGTTGATTTTAGCGGGGGCGGTAGGGAGTGTACATGTCTCTAACTTAGGTTTTGTACAGGAAGGGTACCCTTCCTGTACAAAATACTATGCCTAGATACAATAGAAAGCTTTTCCTACTTTTTATGCGTGCTGTACTGTGCAGCACGCATGCAAAGTGGGAAAAGCACGGACAAATGAAAGCATTTCTCCCGTTAGCGCCTGCTTTGAAGGGGCGTTATCTTTTGACGCAAAACCATGTCTACAAATCTTTGTAAATATGGTTTTACGTCAAAAGGCATGGGTGGTTGCATGGGAACGCCCATGTTCCACCCTTGTAACGCCCCCTCAGCGCTAGGTAAGGCAAAGCACTCTGTGGGGGCTTTCCAGCGCTGGAAAGTAAAAAGCAAAACAAATATTTTGCGATGGTTTAGTGCCACTTTTGTGATGCTAACCCAGCGCACTAAGGGGGAGATTTAATAAGCGTTTGCACCAAGTTGGCAACTACTGTATTCCACTGGGTTTATGAGTTAACTATAATTGCCAATACCTAGTGGTGATGACATTTTAGTTTTCCTGTTTATGGAAGAGGCATTTTCTGGTTCTTGTGTACCATACCTTGGTGGCCATTTGTTACACATCACTTAGGGGCGATTTTCACCCAGGGTGTCATCCACCCTATCACAATGGGTGTATTGCCATCCATAAGGGCCAGCACCATATGCCCCATGTGGGTTCATGCCTACAAATATAGTTAGTATCATCTCGGACCCTTTGGTGTATTATATTGCAGCCTTTGTTGTATACAGGACCCCCCATTTTTTTCCTTTGCCTTTTTTTCTTTTCTTTTACTACGGGACTGGCATCTGGGCACCAATCACTACCCACTTTAACGCCATGTACCGGGAAAGTCCGTTTATTTTACAACTACTACTAATTGACTAAAGGCAGCTATATTCTGGTGCTACTGCAAAAGTCTGTTATGGACTCAAGGGAGAGTGTACGGTGTAAGGCAAGATTGCGTTTTGGCACCACTTCTGTTCTCGTTATATACCAACGCTTTGGGACAGGAGTTGGTGTCACACGCTAGGGATCCACCATTTGTAAATACCCGCCCGATAGCCTCTCTCCTTTATGCCGATGATGCGGTACTAATGGCTCGTACCCAGATCGGTTTACAGAGGGCTATCTCCTTTTATACCAGTTTTATGAACGATCTTGGGTTACAAATGAATGCAAAGCAAAGTTTCATTAAGTCATGTGGGAGAGGGAAAAACAAGAATAGAAGTTATTATGCGGGGGGAGCAGGGTGGAAACTATTAACACTTTTTGTTATCTGGGTGTCCTTTTTAATCAAACCGGTTCAAACCGGTTCTTGGGCACCAGCGATTAAGGCCAGGAGCCTACTCTTTATGAAGTCCACTGCGGCCCTAATAAACTTTACAAAAAGATTGGGGAAAAGGCCGCCAGAAATTCTATTAAAAATTTATCAAGCCAAATCTGTGAGCATAGCAGTT
The DNA here is from genome assembly GCF_964204655.1 of Triturus cristatus. Taxonomy (NCBI): domain Eukaryota; kingdom Metazoa; phylum Chordata; class Amphibia; order Caudata; family Salamandridae; genus Triturus; species Triturus cristatus. Next base: position 1,427,979,415 of record NC_140590.1, on the reverse strand, counting down.
TATGGGGCAGGCATTTGGGGCTTTCAGGAATGTATATCGATCCAATGTATTGAAAATGCCTTTTTAAGGTTTATTTTTGCGGTTCCAGTCAGTGCCCCAATTTTTAATTGTCACAGCGAGTTAGGAGTACCATATATTTCTGACTTAATTAAGGTTCAACCTGTGCTGCTCTGGCATAGAATCTGGACTTCCGCTAGCACTGGCCTTAACAGGGAAATAATAATAGATGCAATGAGATTAGATAAGGCCTGTAAAATCTTATGGCTTAAATACGTTAATTATGCAGGACATCGGACACCCAGAGTTTTTTTCTTCACCCGAAAATATGAGTTCTATCAGTCGGAAGGATTTTAAAAAAGTCTGTATGACCCATCTGGAAGAAAATAGGTTAACTCTTGAGATGAATAAACCTATGGTGGTCAAGCACCAAATAATCACTATAACATACGACATCCAACCATATCTGATATGTACCTCGGTGGATATGATAGATATCTACTAACAAGATTTAGATTTGGGACTTTCCATCGCTTGATTAGTCATCCAGTTATAAATGATTGGTCAAGGGAACTCTGCCGATGTCCCTGCGACAACATTTCCCTACAAACAACAATACACGTAATTTTATTTTGTAATTTTTATAGCAATGAAAGGCGAAGATGGGTAATACTCCTACTAAAACAGGGAGGATGGAGACATTGCCGCCCTGCCTTTTTGTATTTACAGATGTTGGGAAATTGCTATTGTATTGGTTCTATGGTGGGCTTTCTAAAGAGCGTGTTAAGGACTAGGAAATGTTTAAGCAACTAAATCAGAAGAGATGAAACATGTCAGAAGTAATCGGTGTGAAACGGGACATTTTAGAAACTATCGATTGTTTATAAGTATTTTATGAATATTTAGGAGCTTGTATTCATTATATGTGTCTTGATGAATTTTAAATGTAAAATGGGATGATATATTTTTTATATGCCTGCTTTTATGATTTTAATGTTTAAAATCGAATAAAGCTCGTTTTGATTTCATTTTATTTGACTAATTATTTAATTTAGAATGTGACCTGGGATCGATTGAGCAATAAATCCTGCTACTGGACGATTGTAGATAATCCTTTTACGAATCTAACTACAATGATAAACATGAAATTGAGCAAATGGAAAGACATTTGTCTATTGACTGATGATAATTTTCGATACCTTAGGGTTGACTATCCAAAATTCCCTTGCATTTATATTTTGCCAATGATTCATAAGGGGGGACATTTTCCACCAGGTCGTCCCATTATCTCGGGGGTGGGCTCACCTACCGAAAGACTATCAGAGTTCGTTGATTTTAGGCTTCAAAACATGTTCTCAATCTGTCCTCCTATATTAGGGATAGTAAGGACATCTTAGTCAAATTCAAGGAATTCCATTGGTCGGATGAAGTCATGTTCGTTACTTTTGATGCTGAAAGTTATACATCAGCATTCACAAAAAATGTGGAATCATGGCGGTACATTCCTTCCTAGATCAGGATGGTGCTGACCAATATGAGTATAACAAAATGATTGTACAGATGAGGGACATCACCCTCACTAATAACTTCTTCCTCCATGACAAGTGTTGGTTCCAGCAGATACAAGGGACCGCTATGGGTTCTATGTTTGCTCCCTCTTATGCATGCCTCTTTATGGGGAGGTATGAGAGGAAGCATGCCTTGAGCAGAGGGGCCTCCCCTGGACTGAACATATTGCGTTCTGGGGAAGGTACATCGACAACATTATTTGTCTGTGGTCCGGATCCGAAGACCTATTACACCAGTACTTCACCTATCTTAATACTAATGAGGACAATGTCAAGCTCACCATGACATTCCACAGAGAGAGAATAAACTTTCTAGACATACAGTTCTATGTCAAGAACGAAACCATACAAAGTACACTATACAGGAAGGAAACAGCCTGTAATGGGGTACTACACGCATCCAGTGCACACTTACGCGTTGTCATCAATAATATCCCCTATGGGGAGATGACGCAAATCAGAAGAAACTGCAGTGAGGAGGAAACATATCAAAATATTATTATGGAGTCTAAAAAAAGATTCCTGAATAGAGGATATGAGAAGCAGGTGTTGGACAGAGCCATGATCTGGATACAACTCACTGACAAGGAGGCCACTCTTGAGGATAAACCTAAACGGAGCAAAGAGGTCTCAGCCAAGAGCACAGTTAGGTTTGTGACCCAATATACTACCCACAGCAACAGGATATTTAGCATCCTGAGAAAAAACTGGTGCCTCGTTACGGAAGTGCCTAGTTTGAAAAACTCCCCTACCAGTACGTCATCAATTACTTACAGAAGAGGGTAATCCTGTGGAACACCCTTTGTCCGAGCTATGTCACCAGTAGGAAGGAAACATGGCTACCATCTAAACCTGAAGGCTTTTTTATGTGTGGCACATGTAACATCTGTCCTTTTGGCAGAAATAAGACCAAGACTTTCACTTACAATACGTCCAGACCACACAGCATTAGGCATTTCATCAATTGCAACACCACACATGTCATATATTTGTTAGGATGTACATGTGGAATGATATATATGGGCAGCACAGTAAACTGCTTAAAGAACGGAATACAAGAGCACCGCAGACAATATTTAATAAAGGCAGTAGATACCGCTTGACAGATCCCTAAAGAGCCATACACCCTGACGATACCTCCTTCTGGTTCCATGGTATTGACCATGCACCTGTAAGAGAGAGAGGTGGCAACAGGGAACTCTTTGTTAGGCAAAAAGAGGCCAAATGGATTTGTCACCTATAGGCAACACTTAAAGGTCACAATATGGATGGGGAGTTGCATTACTTCTTGGCGTAAACTACCTTTGCAATTGACCCATTACCGTATTATTAATTTTGATCCAATGTAATACCATGTAATGACAACGCTTATATATGAAATGACACCACATATATATGTTAACTTGGTATGTTCATCTGATTATAGTATGTTCCCTTAGAAAACAATTCACAATGTCATCTTACTGTATACCCTGCTTTCTCTTGCACTGACACAACATGCGTCAACATGTCTCTACCAGGCTCACTCTCCACATTATAGCTAGTTCTTTTCATTTGCTACCCAGATTCGCATTTCTATCCTGAACTCGGACATCTGCACGCAGCACATCAATATGGGAATACTGTTCTCCTTCTGTCTCCCTCCCCCCTTTTTTGAACTTTGTGGTGGAAATATTTGAGCTGGCCAATGGGAATATATTTTTCTGTTTGCACCTCTCTTTGACATGGTTTGGTGGTGGATACATTCTGACAGATGACTTTACTTATTAGTGGCTCTCCATATTCTTCCATTGCACGGATGCATGGATTGATTTTGTAAATACAATTTATGCTCTGGTAATACATCTTTGAGCTGTGGAGTTACTCTCCATGACACATACATGCTGTATGTCTATACTTTTGCTCCTACATAGTACTATTTGTTAACCTTTGTATTCGATCTGACTCATTTTGAAATGTTGCTGAAGGATATTCAAGAAGGCGGGTCATCCTTACATTGAAGACGCTGTCAATTTTATACATCATTTTTATTTACCACATACGACACTTGCCAATTCATTATTGTTTGTTGAAACATACTGAAGGAGTTGGCTTATTGACCTTGCTTCTTCCATTTTGTTTTTCTTTGGCCGGTTTACTTACTTTTCCCCTTGTTAGGTCTTTCAAGATGGTACACTTTTTTGCACTGTCGCCCTGCGTAAATTCTTATGATATTTATGATGACGCTGTCACTAGGTTGCTGATTCTAGTAATCGTTCTTGAATACTACATATGAAAATTGCCAAATTTTAGTCATTCTGCCGAGCCAACTTAATAATTTGGCAGATTTACCTTGCTTTTCTTATTGACAGGGATACTTATCTATCCCTTTGCTCAGGCCTCTTAGGATGGAGCATTATTGCACTGCGCCCCGCTTCATTACATATCGCACACACGATAACGCTGTCACTCTATGTTGCGGATTTCATTCATTACTATATACTAATAATTGCTATATCAGCTCTTCTACCGAGCCTACTCAATAGGCTGACTCATTTACCTTGCTTTTTTCTTTTTCTTTTTGTCGTTATAGATATTTTACACTTGGTTCGGCTTTCCAAGATGGCGCGGCTTTGCAGTTTGCCCCATGTCATTATGCACACATGTCACGCGTAATGAAGCTGACAATGCCTCCGTTTCCTCTATAAAGTTTTTAAAAATGGGGCGCCAAGGCAGACCGTGTTGCTGCTGGGCACCATGCTGTTACCGTGATTATCTTTCTGAGAAGTGGAGTGTTAGCCCAGGCCCCGGCAGTGACGGACATCTTCTCTGTGTGTGTGGGGGGAGTACTGCATTGTTTTGGGGCTAATGATTGGCCACTCATGATTTTCTTGCCCCAAATGTTCCTTCTTCCCTGCATGTAAATATCCTAAAGCGCCTATGTGTTATAGATCAAATAAGTGTTTATTTGTTTTTTCGTCTGCAGGAATATGCGGTTTTGGTTCCTTTGTATTACATCCTGGTGACCATCGGTTACCCTTAACTTTGGGGCTAACTTCCCTCAAGTTGGCATCCACTATATCTCACTGGGTTTATGAGTTAACTATAATTGCCAGTACCTAGTGGTGATGACATTTTAGTTTTCCTGTTTTAGGAATAGGCGTTTTCTGGTTCTTGTGTACCATACCTTTGTGGCCATTTATTACACATCACTTAGGGGTGATTTTCAGCCAGGGTGTCATCCACCCTATAACAATGGGTGTATTGGCATCCATAAGGGCCAGCACTGTATGCCCCATGTGGGTTCATGCCTACAAATATAGTTAGTATCATCTCAGATCCTCTGGTGTATTATATCGCTGCCTTTGTTGTATACAGGACCCCCCTTTTTTCCTTTCACTTTTTTCTTTTACTACGGGACTGGCATCTGGCACCAATCACTTCCCGCTTTAACGCTATGTACCGGGAAAGTCTGTTTATTTTACAACTACTACTAATTGACTAATTATTTAATTAAGAATGTGAGCTGGGATCAGATTATTTTACCCTCAGCTGAGAGTGTAACATCCTGACAACACCTCTACCTATTACATGGACCCTTTGGGAACTGTCTGCATTATTTATTAAGGAGAGATCCCATTGATTTACCTTTTAGGGGATTTGTTTGCATATTCCTCCCTGTATTATCAGGCATTCCTTTTGTGGGTTATGCCTACAAATATACTAAGCGTCTTTTTGGACCATTTCTACTCTATCGCTGGTCAGGGCTTAGATATACGACCTCCAATTTTTAAAAACGTTTTTTTGTTTGTGTGACTAGCACCTGAACACCGATTATTCTCCCGTTAATACGCTATGTACCTTGATTTGTTAGTATTTCATGACCACTACAAATTGACTTATTATCTGTAAATAGAATTCGAGCTGGAAAGCAAAACGAGGTAGTGGTGGATGCACAGTCGCACTTCAAAACATCTCAGAAAAATGGACTAGTATAAACAATTTATCTTTATACCAATACGTACATTCGGTGCCTCTCAGGGTCAGATACCCCACTACCCAAGGTATCAGTAACAAAAGAAGCAAGAGTAACTTGTATAACGTAATCAACAAAAGGGAAACCCCGGCACTCCTAAAATTTCACATCAATTCATATGTAGTACATTATCTATCTCACCAAAAAAACACAAGGATGAAGAGAGATTCCTCCTATTTCAGGAAACCACGAGAACTATTCTGTAGATCATTCATTAATACATTTATTTACGATAACATAGAAAGGAAAAAGGACTGGCACATAGATGTTTGTTAATACATTCATACAACAATTTTTGTGTATAATGCATGATGGTCCAGTCCTTGTCATGAAGAAAACCGATCCCAGCCAATGCGTGTTTCGTCACCACCGTGACATTCTCAAGGCTTCTGAGTTGTTCGAATAGAAGTTGGAAATGTCAGCGGCTCTACAGTCACAATTAGACGGATCCTCTTGAAATAGCAGTCAGTAGTTTAAACCTGAAGGCTTGTTTCTTCCTTTCCTATTCAATTCTGAAAAAAAGAAATTCGTCCTCCAGAAAAGTTCTAGAGATGTATAAACAGTATCATCAATGATTCCTTGTTGCGTGGTCAAACAGTATTCCTCTTGAAATAGCAATCAGTAGAGTAACATCACTGATTCCTTGTCGCATAGTCAGACAGTATTCAATTGGCTAGGGCACTATGATAAGATCCTTAATGAGCGCCTTGTGTAGCCTCCGCAACTTGCCGGTCCCAGGATGCTTGTTCCGGTCCAGGGAGGACCTGGCCTGGCAGTTCGGTCTGGACTGTTCCCATAGGGTACAGGATCAAGACTGATTTGCATATGGCTGGGTCCAAACTGGGGTGGTGTAGTGGGCAAAAGAACGATGGATTTAACCCAGATCTTTTGGTGGGGGGGGGAATGTTTGCATTGTCAGCATTCCGTCCATCATTTGTTTGCTGTTACTTTTAGGTTACACACAAACTTTTTTCTATGTTTATATGTGTGATTTTATTGTTATATTTCATATATTGCCTTTACTGTATACAATTGTGGATATATCTTATGTGGGCTGTCTAGCAACTTGACTATGTCTAGTGTGACTTTTTTAGTAAGAACCCAAGTTATGCGTCATCTCCTTGTTGTCTTCAGAGTGACTTGTGTGTAACTACCACGTTGTGTTATGTATATATCAATGTACATTATTATTTTTTGTGATGTCTTCTTGCATTTTTGTCTTTATGTGTCAATTTGCTCTGTGTCCTTATGGTGATTGTTGCAGCCCTGATGAAGTTCCTTCTGCACAAGGAACGAAATGCGTTGGCTGAGTGCCGTTTTTAACATATATTTTGAATAAAGAAGATTGATGGACTCAATTTGTTCTCTCGAATATTTTTCTGGTGCACCTTCCATTCCAAATAAAGCTTTTGTGTCATGTTTGCTTCACAAAAGTGACACAAAACTATGCAAAATCTTTTTGTTGTAATTTACTTTCCAGCGCTAAACTTGTTTATTGCTGGAAATAATGTAAAAGTAATGAGAAGCAGCGCATTGTGCTGCTTCGCGTTACTTTGTGCCATGGGGGGTACCAAGAGTGGTGCATGGGCGTTCCCATGCAACCACCCAAGGTTTCTCACGCTAAACCCAATTTGCTAAAACAGTGGATTGAGTATATTGTGAAAAAACTGTGTCCTTTTCAATTATGCGCAAGTAAGGAGAAATGCTTTAATTTCTCCTTCCTTTTCTGATTTTGCATGCACGCTGCACTGTGCAGCACGCATACAGAGTGGGAAAAGCTTACTCTTGTGTCTAGCATAGTATTTTGTGCAGGAAGGGTACCCTTCCTGTACAAAACCTATGCTAGAGTCATGCACACACCATAGCGCTGCGGCGCTAAGGTGCGTGCACGGCGAACGACAGCTGTAATCAGCGCCGGCGTAAGGGAAAGGGGAGGAGATAGCCATATATCTGAAGATATGGCCCTCTCCTGCTCCCTCCCTGTCACGCAATGCAGCGCAGCCTCGCGAGGGGCTGCGCTGCGTTGCGTGACTTTTTGTAAATCTCCCCCAATGTTTGTAAATCTTCCCCATTATCAAGGAGAGGGCTACAAATTTGGATTTCCTATCATTCACCCACTTAAAGTAACATGGTATCTCATTCTTTTAATCATATGCTCAACACTAATAATTATTTGAAAGCATGGACCTGTTAATGACGGGCGTGATTAACTAAAGCTTTGCACTGGGTTGCATTACTTTTGCAACATTTACTTTCCAACACAAATCCTGATTTAAAAGTTGGCCTAACTAATGCAAAGTAGTGCTGTGTTATGTGCTACTTTACACTACTTTGGATCAAGGGGGTGTTTAATGGGTGGTACGTGGATAATTCCATGGAATCACCTTTCGGTATTGGTGCAGAGCTACATACATTGGTAGGTGGTGATTTGCACCAAAATCTTTAGGCTGCTCAAGACATGCATAACGGTTGAGCAAATTTTTCCAACTCTGCATATGTGCTCCACTGTACAACACACATACAAATGGGGATAAGTATTAAAGCATAGTTTATGTACTGGAAGTTCCCCTTCCATTACAAAACTTATGCTCGACAGAAGGCATACTCCCTTACACTATGGTTCATGGATGTGTGCGTTGGCCCATGCCAGCCTAGTGTGTGCCAATGCTGGGAGAGAGAAGCACAGCAGCATATTTTGGTAGAATGGCACTTTTATTCTCTCTCTGTTTGACACAAAGAAGCACAGCAATTTTGGTTGCTGTGCTGCATTGTGCCAAAACTTAGTAACCTGCCCCAAAGTGTTTTTTTTTCAGAGACACAAACGAATCCAAATCAAGACACAACATGAAACAAATAAGAAGAGCTCTGTGTTCAACATTTTCAAAAATGCACCGCACCCAGCTCATGTTTTACTTATGTCTCCAAAGCCAAGGTGGAGGTGTAGCAGCTTCAGTAGTCAGTGGTGGGTGGCCTGTCTCATATATAACAAACACTCATTCATGGGATAGACGTGCTTGTAAACATGTAAAATAGATAGCTTTGTGCATTCAAATAAATAACGAAATCAAATAAATGAAAGCAAAGGCTGCAAGGAGTGACAATAATTGATATCTTAAATTAAAGAACTGCATGTTAAACGGATAATGTTTTCACTCTTATTCCCAACTCTTGTTATGGCAAGAGCTTGTAAAAGCCTGGAATATATAGCAAAAATAAACAATATTGCTTACTAGCATGAACTATCTATCTATCTATCTATCTATCTATCTATCTATCTATCTATCTATCTATCTATCTATCTATCTATCTATCTATCTATCTATCTATCTATCTATCTATCTATCTATCTATCTATCTATCTATCTATCTATCTATCTATCTATCTATCTATCTATCTATCTAATGTATCTAAATGACACTTTTGAAGTAAATGCATTATAAATATTACAACATGGTTATCATCTCTTTTGGGTATACTTTGTATTCCCTTGTTATTTAGGGTGCATAATAGTCTGTGGTGCAGTTGTGGATTCACTTTGTTTTCATTGTGAGCATCTGACTTATGGTAACCCACATCACAGTGTACCACTATAAGGTGTTTCCTAACTGGCTGAACAGTTTTTGGCCACCTTGTGGATGAACGTAATATTCCATGAGGATCCTTTTTCCTTTACTCAAGTCCTGTTTTCTCACTATGTCCATCCTATCAGATGCGCTCTGAATTTCAGAAGCAACAAATAAATCACCAATATTTGGGTATATCTGTTGTCATGTGTGTAAGATTCATTCTTTAGTGACTGCATTATTGTTTAGAAAGCCTGTTGTCCTGATGATGGTCTCAAGTATGCTGGGCAATTGGACACCGAAACATTAACATGAATTTTTACTGTCAACCAGTCCTCTGGACCATCCTACTTAAACATGATTACATAGTTGGAGGAGGATGTATTTTTTTCTTGGACGTTGTTTCCTTGTCACACTGTACTGTTGTTTCTTCAAAATTCATAGGATGTCTACGTGATGACTTCCTGTCTCCCATTTGTGGATATATATATATTACCATAGATAGAGACTGCTTGGATTTTATCCCTTAATAACTTTGCTCTTGTGTGACGAATCTCGGTGAAACTTTGTAGACCTGCTGCACCCATCATATTGTTGAAGGATTGAACTTTTTGCAGCGTTAGGTCAAGGGGGTGCAAAGAAAGAAGGGGGGTCCCAAAACAAGCTTGAAATCTAATCCAAATTTTCTAGGCGTTTCTATTTCACGCAGCGGCAAATGGCTGAACGAATTGCAATTAAATTTCCCAGCAATGTACCTTAAAACTATGTAGATGTATGAATCTGATCTTCCCGACACTTTGAACTCAGTGAGGGGGGGATGCCCCCAGAATCGGTGCAATGTCCGTTGGTTCTTTATTATATGCGGACGATGTGGCAATGTTTGATTTAACGCCCATTGGTCTGCAACGTCGTCTGGATGCCCTAACTAAATATGCAGAAGACCATTTCTTGAAAATTAATATTGCTAAAAGCAAAATCTTGGTTTTCAGCAAGAAAGGGCTTAGAATACAGAGATCTTTTAAGTGGTCATTGGGGCTTGAAGAACTGGAACTGGTTGATTCGTACTCATATTTGGGGAAGTTTTTTTAAAAAACAGGGCGAGATCTAGGGCTTATCGAACGTTGTGCTAGTAAGGCTCTCTCCCAGGCTGGAGCTATAAACAGATTTTATAAAACTTGTGGGAGACATAACTTTGGTCATGTTTTTTTTCAGTTTTTAAGGTTAAAATTCCCCTTGCATTAACATACGTTGCTGAGGTATTGGATATGAATCATTGGCTCTCTTTTGACAAGGCTGAAGGCAGAATCCTGCGCCAAATCTGTAATCTAAATTCTTTGGCTGCCCCACATGTTTTACGTCTGGAATTTGGTTTAGTCTCTTCATACATTTTATCCTTGGCAGCGGTCCTGAGGTAGGGTAACTCCCTCTGCTGGGGGGATGAGGGCACCCTTAGGGCTGCCTTGAGAATAGAAATCTTTGATAAATTGAAAGAACAATCAACATTCTTCAGGTCCTTTGCACAAGCAAATGATTCATTTGTGAGTAGCCTGAATACTGATTCCCCTATGCCAAAGTCTGCACTGAAGCTGTTTATAAAGAAGTTTGCAATCTCTATCAGTATGGCTAGAGGCATTGCTTTAAGTCAGTCCAAGTCTCATAATGAGGTGGTTTGTGAGAGTGCTCTGGGGAATAGACCACAGCTTTATTTAACATGGAACCTTCCTCATGGGATTGGAAGGATGATACTCCTATTGAGAATTAATTTGTTGCCCCTAAGAAAAGTTACTGGTATATGGGACAAAATACCAAGAGAGGAGAGAATTGGTGAAATGTGTCAATTACAAATTCAAGATCTTAATCACGTGCTATTTGTGTGCACGGAGCTACAAAGGGCCAGGCATATGTTTCTAAGATCATTATTTATTAAATTTAATATCCATTCTGCCCAGGAGGCCCGTCCACTTGTTTTGTCCCCACCAAATGAAATGGTTTGCTATAGGATATATCAATTTTTTAAAACTTTCTTGTTATTTATTTGGAAATGTTCTATTCTATTTTGTATGTTGTAATATCTAATGGTTGGATATTGAAGAATTTTGTATTGTATATAAAGTACCCCTTTTTTGATCTATTTGTGTACTTTTGTGGACCTCCGTTGGAATCTATATCAAAATAAAATAAAAATTGAAAAAAATTGAAAATGTAGATGATTCTGTTTGCTATTGCAAGTGATATTATGAAGTGGTTATGAAGTTATAAGGGCCAACAACTTAGTGAAATATTGTAGCACAATACTACCAAATGAGGCAAGGAAGGCCAAAAAAACGACATAGAATGCATATGTAATGTTTCAAATTTATACATGAACAACTTAAAAAATCTTTTCTGTTCACATGCTAATGGAAACCTATAAACAAATACACATCAAATAGAATGCATCTTAATTTGCATAAGTTTTTTTTTGTATGCTCTCTGACTCACAAAATAAAACTGACTCAACACAATAAAAAATTGACCTAGCAGTGAGCCACACAAACTCCTTTTTAGAGGGCATGATAATTGTCTAATAGGAAAAAATGAATTTTCAATTTTTATAACAACAACAATTAGAGTTATAGTTAGTACTTGTACTAATTTGAAGGTGGTGGATAAAGTGTAATAAAATTTATAACGATAACTTTAGAATTTTTAAAGATTGTGTATGTTAAACCTGGTTTGTTAAGGGAAATACATTTTCCTAACTATAACGAAGTTTTAACCTTTGTTTTCATTGAATTTATATGTGTATATATATATATATTACATACTGGCGGTCGCCAGTAGGTAGTTATAGTTAGGACCTATTATCCATAGGAAATCCGCAACATTCTATTAAGAATAACTTTGGCGCCGATTGACGAATCTTCGCGAAAATTTTCAAAACACGTGGCCCGCTCGGGTCCGCTCTTATCCTGAAAGTCTCAGGGTGATTTATCAAGTGGGGGCCGAGAAAAAAGGGGGGTCCCAAAACATGTTTCCCCATGCAATTTTCCATAGGGACTTTTAGTCGCAGCTACAGCCCGACCTGCTGAACGGAATTACACCAAATTTGGCAGAAAGGTAGACCTTGGTTCAGAGTCATGCCTTTTGCTTAAATGGTGTAAATCCGTTGAGTAGTTCCTGAGAAAATCAAAAGTAAAATCACATATATATCTGGGCGGAGCCTAATCACACATCTCATCGTGAGATCTGATTGGCTGTCAGCACTTCATCCAAGAAGTGTTGGCAGCCAACTTGGGACCAATATACATGATAGCACCTCATTAAAAAGAATTGCAGTTAATAGAAGGTTTTAAGACTTTAGTTACATTATAAATCATTTGTTGATGGTACCATACTCATTTTAGGAATTGTGGTGTGTTCTAAGGTGATTTTACCATGTGAAAAAGCCTTCTGCTGGGATATCATGAATCATGTTTGAGAGAAAACTATTTTCTCATGCTTTTCCCACAGAGGTTTGGAAGGTGATCATATTTTCTGTAAATTCACATCATCTTTCTCAGTCATGTGAGAATGAAATCTGACATTCTCAGTAAACCATGTACATCCAACAAGGGCAGAGACTGTCAGTTGATTCCTTTGTGTTCTACTGCAGCTTCCCAGAGTGTTCCAAAGAACAACTAGAGCGCTAACAGTCCTACTTATGATAAACGTATGGTACACCTGAAGCCATCTTGATTGGAATAAAGTGGTAACTCTTAAAACATTTAATTTAAAAAGGAACAAACTGAGTGGGTTCATTTTGCCATAGAAAGTATGATTAGTGCTGCAGAAAGAAAAATTATGGTACATTTTGAGTGACTTCTCAAATCCTCTTCTATTTCATTAAAAAATTCTGACATGCAGACTGAAAGATGCACTTTCAATACCAGCAGCAGACTTCCCTGGTGAGCAGTAGCTTTACTACAGTGATCTAATGAGCAACTAGAGTGCTAACATTCTGCATTCATGGAAAATGTGTGACACATCTGAATGCCTTCTTGATGGAATCAAAGTAAAACACTGAAAGTATTCCTACTGAGGAGACTGTAGTAAATGAGGAAATTAGGAAACTTCATAACAAATAAGTTTCCCAAGATGGCCACCAGAGACAAAAGAGCCCAAATGCAGCCACAAATATCACCCAGATGTAGCCCATATGTAGCCCAATGACAGAAGTGTGCAAAACACTTATTTTTTGAGTATTTGCAGTTTTATATAGTGCAGACTTTTCAGGTATTGGAGTGGTTTACACGAGCATTGGTTACATCACACAAGATCAAATTCATTTTGGTTGTAGACATGGGGAGATTAAGTGATTTGACCAGAATCACAGAATGTTGAGCTGAAGCAGAAACTCCAGCCTGGTTCCCCAGTTGCAAAGTCTGCAGCTCTGGAAGTAACACCACATCCTCTCCCCTAGGTGCAACATTTAATCAAGTGGTCAACTGGATAAAAAACATAAAGATTACAAATAATTTAAAAGTTCTTTGTCGCTATTTGAAAACTCAGAAAATATGTCCTCATTTTAGTTTTTTAGAGCACTAACCATAATTTTGATGCACATAAGACCGTCTCATATATGTAATTTCTAAAGGAAATGCTCTAGGTATTACAGTTTTGATTAGATCAAGATGACGTCTGGCATTCCACACTTTTGTAATAAATATAGAATGTTAGCAAGCTAGTTGTTCATTGGGATACTGTTGAGAGGCAGAGGCCATGGGCACGGACTCTGAAAATTGAAGGCAGGTAGGAGAGTGCAGAGGCAACAATTTGACCACACTGGGCAGGCAGGAAGTGCAGTGCACAACAGACTATGGAGGGCAGTGGAAAGGGGGACAGGGGCAACAAACCAACAATACAGGACTGGCAAGAGAGGCTGTGGCAATATAATAGAACATTGACAACGGACTCCTGAGGCGAAAAGCCGGGAGCTAGATTCCGCTATCATTTTAATTATTTGAATGTTATACTGTGTTTTTACAACTTTGCTCTCTACCTACCTGTGCTGACATCCTCTAAACAGCGCTCCACGCTGCAACGACCCCTTCTTCTTGCCGCCATTCACGAGGGCGAGGCGCGCCTCCAGACACGCCCCCTCGGTTGGCCACGCCCCCCCGCCACGTTATAAATAGTGCGCGCCAAACGCTGGGCGCTGCACTGACAACGGACTCCTGAGGCGAAAAGCCGGGAGCTAGATTCTGCTATCATTTTAATTATTTGAATGTTATACTGTGTTTTTACAACTTTGCTCTCTACCTACCTGTGCTGACATCCTCTAAACAGCGCTCCACGCTGCAACGACCCCTTCTTCTTGCCGCCATTCACGAGGGCGAGGCGCGCCTCCAGACACGCCCCCTCGGTTGGCCACGCCCCCCCGCCACGTTATAAATAGTGCGCGCCAAACGCTGGGCGCTGCACTGACAACGGACTCTTGAGGCGAAAAGCCGGGAGCTAGATTCTGCTATCATTTTAATTATTTGAATGTTATACTGTGTTTTTACAACTTTGCTCTCTACCTACCTGTGCTGACATCCTAAACAGCGCTCCACGCTGCAACGACCCCTTCTTCTTGCCGCCATTCACGAGGGCGAGGCGCGCCTCCAGACACGCCCCCTCGGTTGGCCACGCCCCCCCGCCACGTTATAAATAGTGCGCGCCAAACGCTGGGCGCTGCACTGACAACGGACTCCTGAGGCGAAAAGCCGGGAGCTAGATTCTGCTATCATTTTAATTATTTGAATGTTATACTGTGTTTTTACAACTTTGCTCTCTACCTACCTGTGCTGACATCCTCTAAACAGCGCTCCACGCTGCAACGACCCCTTCTTCTTGCCGCCATTCACGAGGGCGAGGCGCGCCTCCAGACACGCCCCCTCGGTTGGCCACGCCCCCTCCGATTCCCTGATTCTTCTCCATAAATCATGTGTCTTGGCAGGAAGCGCAGCGGACGAGCGCAGCGGGCGCGACGATTGCGCGCCGAAGGCGCGCTTAAGGCAAGCTCGTCTGCGCTCGTCCGTGACCGGCCGGGGCTAGGGGCTCGTCACTCTGCCCCACGTATCATCTATTCCCCCGACCAACTTCGCTGCTGCCAGGGCCCCTGGTCCATCTCGGACTCTATCTGCTCTCGCATCTCCTCCCTTGGTCTTTCCTCTGCTTCTTCCTTTCTCTGTCCTTCCCCTACAGTTGACACCCCTTCCGGGTCTTGTAGCACCGCTCCCCCATCAACCCCCAAAGCCTTCACAGCCTTTTATCTCAACACCCGGTCTGCTGTTGCCCATGCACATGAACTCTCAGTTTTACTGGATCTCCATGCTCCCGACCTTCTCTTTTTGACTGAGACATGGTTCTGCGATGACTCCCTCCCTGCCCTACTATCCACCCTACCGGCCACCTACTACGCCCTCAGGGCGGATCGCCCTTCCGGCAGGGCCGGGGGTGGCGTGGCGGTCATTGCACGCACCAATCTTCCCTTTCAAATGTTATCTTTACCCAACATCGCGACAACTGAATTCCTGGTGATCCGCACAGTTTCCACCTCTCCCCCCCTGACCTGCTTCCTCACCTACCGTCCCCCTCTGTCCCCCTCACAGTTTCTTCCAGATTTTTTGGAGGTCTTGGCCACCATCACAATCAACAACTCTTCCATTCTGCTCCTTGGCGATTTTAATTTCTGGCCCTCCGATTTCGCGGAGTGCCCATCCTCCAAGGAATTCTCCGAAACCCTTCACTCCCTCAACTTCATTCCCCACGTCTCCTCCCCCACTCACATCAAAGGTCATATACTCGATCAGATCTGGTCCCTAAACTGCCCTGTGGATTCACTCTCTATTACCCCTTGCTCCTGGTCGGACCACCACCTAATCTCATTCCTTCTTCCTATCCACCCTCCAGCTAAGCCCCCCCCGCCTAAAAACACCTGGGTCCGTTCATGGGGTCGTGTTAACCTGGAGAATCTCTCCTCCCTCCTCACCTCGTCCCTCCCCCCCTTACAGGGTCTTCCCACTCTTTCCCAGGTCGACGCCATAGATCAGTGGCTCTCCAATGGACGCGACGCTTTTTCCCCGCTCAAGCGCATTACCTCCAAACGCGACAAGGACGCCAATCGGTGGTTCACCGAAGAGCTTAAGACCACCAAATTAACAGTTCGCCGCGCGGAGCGGGCATGGAGAAGGAATTACTGCCCCACCCTGAAACTGGTCTATACTAACATCCTGAGCCAGTATAAAAAAGACATCTTGGAGGCAAAAACATCTTACTTCTCCTCCAAAATCTTAGCCGCGGAAAATCAGTCCAAGGAGATATTCACCATCGTCCACAACCTCGCGTTCTCGGACAGAACTACTCTTAAGCCGGCCCCCTCCGAAGCACTCTGTTCTTCCCTCAACAACTATTTCATTCACAAAATCATCACCATCAAGGCTAACATCCCGCCACCCTCCTCCTCTTTTGTCGACCCCCAATGCCCCCCCCCTAAGGGCGAGCTTTCCTCACTTCCCCCTATCACTCGGGAGAGCCTGATCACCTTGGTTCCCCTGGTCAAATCCGGCTCTCCTCTTGACCCTTGTCCCGCTCACATTCTCCGCCATATTTTTGTTTCCTGTCCTGACCCTCCCCTTCATCTTCTTAACAGCTCTCTCGCCCAAGGCATCGTCCCTAAACCCTTGAAATCCGCGGTAATTGTGCCTATTTTAAAAAAACCCGGGGCAGATCCCTCTGTCCCCGCCAATTTCCGTCCTATCTCCCTCCTACCATTCTTGGCCAAGGTGCTCGAGCGCCACGTCACCTGCGCTCTGAGCTCCTTTGTGGAGAATCATGGTGCTCTTGCCCCCCGTCAAGCCGGTTTCCGCCCCGCACACTCTACGGAGTCCGTTGTCCTGTCGGTCCTGGACACCCTCAGGGAGGGCATGGACACCAATCAGCGCCAGGCCCTTGTGCTCCTCGATCTCTCAGCCGCCTTCGATACGGTGGATCATACCATCCTCCTCTCCCGTATCGGAGCGGCGGGGATCGGGGGGACCGCCCTGGTCTGGTTGTCCTCCTTCCTGAGCGACCGCACCCAGGCTGTTCGACTGGGTGACTTCACGGCGGACGTCTGGAAAGTTCAGTGCGGGGTTCCCCAAGGTTCCTCCCTTTCTCCCCTCCTGTTTAACCTGTACATTGCTCCCCTAATCTTCTCTCTTCAACAGATGGAGGTCGGCGTATTTAACTATGCGGACGACCTCCAGCTTGTCTTCAATCTGTCTTCTCCTTCCTCTATTCTAAACCTTCAATCTGTTATGCTTCACATCAGGGACTGGATGAACCACAACCACCTTAAACTCAACCCTGACAAAACCGAGTTGGTGTTGACGGGTGGTTCATCCAGCCCCTGGTCTCCTCTTTTCTGGCCCCCTTCTCTTGGCCCTCCTCCTACCCCCGCTTCCTCAGTTAAAACACTTGGCATAAAACTTAATTCTCAACTCACCCTTCACTCCCAGGTTAGCTCTGTGGTATCTTCTTCCTTTCTTTCACTGCGCACTATACGTAGGGTGTCCCGTTTCTTCACTTTTTCTGCTCTAAAGCTCATCATCCTGGCCATGGTGGTATCCCGCCTGGACTACGGCAACGCCCTGTATGCCGGCATCCCCGCCTACAGTCTGCGTCGCCTGCAACAGATCCAAAACCAGGCGGCCCGCCTGGTTTTTAAACTCCCCAAATTCCACCACTCTACCCTGCTCCTGAAATCACTTCACTGGCTCCCTGTGCGAGCCAGAATTGAATTCAAGCTTGCTTCCATCACCTTCCGGGCCCGACACGGACTCGCACCTAAATTCATCTCCTCCGAGATTGTCCCCTATGTCCCCATCAGGGAACTTCGTTCGTCCTCCCAGTCCCTCCTCACCATCCCACGCTATCGGAGAAAGAAGTGGGGAGGCTCTAAATTTGCCACCCTCGCCCCTACCCTCTGGAACTCTCTTCCCCTTGAACTCCGCACCATCTCTCTTTACCCACAATTCCGTAAACAACTTAAGACCTACCTATTCACGAAATCTTTCGAATAACAACTCTCTTGTTCCCCCAGCTTTTTAACTAGGATCCTGTCAGTAATAGCGCCAAGAAACCGCAGGTATATGAGCGCTCTATAAGAAATTTTAAATTCAAATTAAATTCAACATTGTGGGCAGCAGGAAGAGGCAGTGGTAGTACAACCATACATGCCAACAGACCCCTTTCAGCCAGGAAACGTCCAATGGTTTTAAGCTCAAATGGGCTTTATTTGATCTGTCTCCTGTCTACAATCTCCTCTTTTTCAATGTAACTCAAAGGGGAAAATCAATACCCCAGTTTTTTTTCAAAATCTCCCTCTTACCAAGTTCAAAATGTTTGCAAGTATGGTACATTGGATCATGGTAGGCAGGAGGAATTGGGGTAGGGACATGGACTCGGATAACAGAGGACAGGAGGGACATGGAGAGGTGCACCAAATTGACCCTACAGGGCAGGCATCAGGGTTTGCAGTAGCACAATACACCACACAGGGCATGTGGGATGGGAGTGCAGCAGAACAATCCATAGAAAGCAATAAGGAGGGGACAGGACCATGCACATGGACAACAGAGAACAGAGGGGAAAGAGGCAATGGTAGCTAGCTGACCATAATGGACAGACAGGAGAGAATGCTGCAGCATAACAGACCATAAAGGGCAGGAGGGACGGATCAGGGGCATTACAATGGATCAGACAAGCCAGGAGGTTGCAGGCCCTGGTGGATGGGGTCCCCAGGGCCAATAAATTAGAAAAAGAAGGGGGGCCACACAGCCCTACTTCTTAAAAAAATAAAATAAATAAAAGACCGGCATCGCGGCGGAGGCCACGCCCCCTCCTTGCAGCACACTGCAAACGCGTCCCCTGGCCAGTTGTAAGTTGGGGAATTAATTCCCCTTCAATACTGAGGGTCCCTGAGGGCCAACTAGCCCAACAGGTATCTCCAGTATGCGCCAGGGAGCTGCGTTGCAGACAGGTGTTCTGAGGCCACGCCCCTTTTGACACCTCTATGCAATGCAGCTCTGTGGCGCATACTGGAGGTACCTAGTGGGCTAGTTTGACCCTAGGGACCCTTAGGATTCAAGGGGACTTAATCTCTCAACTTAGAACGGCCACTGGGCGTGTTTACACAGAGGTGAAGGGAGGGGGATGGGGCCTGAGGTGACGTGTGCAAACACGCCATGTGGTGCGTTTTAAGAGGTAGTTTTAATCCCCTGCCCTATTATATACTTGGGGCTTACAGAGGAGGTCATGCTAATCACAGGGGGACCCCAACGCATAGTGTTCCCTAGTGTATGTAGGTGTTTTCACTGTATTCTGAGTGCCTTTTAACATAGCACTGGCTTTAGGACTGGTTAGTCAGACTCAGTTACCACCAGTATCCGTCTGAAAAAGTTGAGGGTACAGGATGATTTTGCAACAAGGCTTCTTTCTGCTCTTCTGTTTGTTCTTTCTGCACGTTATCCTTCTTCCTGCACTTTTCTTCGTCTTTGAGGACTTCTGTTGCTTCTTTCTGCATTTCTTTTTTTTATTTACGTGCGTTTTTTCTTCTTTCTTCACATGTCCTATCTCTGTAGGCATAGTTAGAAATTAGCATTTAAAAAACCTTTGAAATTCAATTAAAAAAGCATAGGTTTCAGGCACGTTATAGTTAGGAATCAGCATTTAAAAACCCTTAGAAATTCACTGAAAAAACCATAGGTTTCAGGGGCGTTATAGTTAGCTGGACTTTTCACTCGTACAAAACCATTAAAATTCCCCCGTTATAGTTAGTTCAGCTAACTATAACTTGCGCGCCCGCAATGCCCTGCTGATGACGTCACATATTACATCACTCATGACATGGTCAGTGACATCACTCATGACATCACTCATGACATCTCAAATGACATCACTGATGACATCACTGATGACATCATCATTGTGATAGAGTGGCAGACCTCCTCTCCCCTTAATATAACCTTTGATACACACATTCAAAAATAGAAACTAAAATTTTCAAAACAATGGACATACCAACACCAGTTACAACAACCTATTCAGTAATTCTAAGATCCACATACACATCCACTCATTCACCAACAGTCCTATACAGTCACTCATACATGAACTCACTCATCATATGTACTCATACACCTATACATCCTGTTACACAACGCCACTCATCCATACTCACTCACATAGTCACTCATGCTAATAAAGAATCAAACATCCATTTACTTGCATATACACACACCACCACACTTACTTCTACAGAAACATACACATACTTAGTCTTTTAAACAATCACTTATAGAAACACATACTTATTCATACAGGAACTCTTTCAATCTCTCACTCTCACATATACTCACTTATATATACCAATAGTCACATATACTAGTTTAAACATATTTAGTTACTCATAAAGACACTATTGAGACAGTCATTCACTCGCTAACACACCCATGCACACACTCATCCACCCATACAGTCCTGCACACATGCTGTCTTCAACACATACAAACAGTGAGTCACTCATTTATGCACCTATGCACTACGTAATACCCCCCACCGAACCATACAGACACTCAGACACTCATACTGATACTCAAAAAAACAACTAATAACCTATATAGACACTCATGTAGCTACTCACCAACCCATGCAGCCACTTATACACAAAGTGAGAGACTGATACAGATATTTACATATTTAAACATTACTCACGAAGCCATGTATTCACTAAGATACACTTAATCAGTCAGTTATACAATCAATTTTTCAAAAACAAATCATCCATTTAGACACTTATATACCCATTTATTCTTCCATCGACCTTGAGATATACATATATAAAACATATGTAATTTTCAGAAAAACACACATTCACTGGATGATGTCATCAGTGATGTCATGAGTGATGTCATTTGAGATGTCATCAGTGATGTCATGAGTGATGTCACTGACCATGTCATGAGTGAGGTAATATGTGATGTCATCAGCAGTGCATTGCGAGCGCGCGAGTTATAGTTAGCTGAACTAACTATAACGGGGGAATTTCAATGGTTTTGTACGAGTGAAAAGTCCAGCTAACTATAACGCCCCTGAAACCTATGGTTTTTTCAGTGAATATATATATATGTTTATATAATTTGTATTATTCATAAATATTGCTTATTTTTGCTACATTTATATTTTCAGGGTTTTTCATGATCAAAATAAGGAAGCTTCTTCTGTAGGTTTAATTGTTTGAAGTTATTGTCCTGTGGAACCAACTAACGTTGTAATGTACTAACGTAGCTGTGGCTGATCGACAGCGCTGCCTTTCTAAGGGTCTCCTCTGAACCTTTGGAAAGGCAGCACTGAAGGCCATCTGCTGCAGTACTGCCTGACTGGATTACAAGTTGCAATCTGGCCGGTGGTCGACTGTTAACTTTGGGGGTGCGTGAGTGGGGGGGTGGTGTGTCACCCCGCTACCTCACTGCCAAAGTTGTACTCAGGCCCTTAGTGACCACATATGATGGGGTGATAGTGCCCAGGAGTTCAGGTTGTTAGGGCTGGGGGTTAGGGCGATAGGGTATGTAGGCAATGAGTTAATTGTGGTTAGGTTGGAATGTTAGAGAGAGCTTCCAAGACAAATGGGGTTATGCAGCTATGGTGGGAGGTAGAGTAATGCAATTAGGGATGGGTTACTTGGGGTTATAGTATGAGGTAGGAAAGAGCTGCCAGGGCACAAGCCTTGTTGGAGGTTAGGGTGAAAAGTAAGATAGTAAAACTTGTGGATGGGATAGTTGGGGTTACGGTCGGAGGTAGACACAACATCTAAAGGATGGGATGTTTGGGATTAGGGTAGGACATAGGACACCGGATTTCAAGAAGGAAGTGGTAAGAAACATTTTGTAACATCGCAGTTTCTTTTGCAGGACTCCTATTTTGAAGACAATACCCAATGATGGTGCCTGAGGGGGAGGAAGAGGAGTGCATACTTGGCTCATCCTTGCCGGTAGATCAGTCAGGTCCATATATTGATGGTAAGATAGAAGTAAAATACATTACCTTCTTGTTGGACACTGGTGCTACCCGTTCTACTGTGAGAACAGCAGACATCCGAAACCTACCCCTCTCGGGAGAAGTGATCCAAGTAGTGGGCGTTTCTAATAGACAAATTGGAGACCCTATTACAAAACCAATGGAGGTACGCATTGGAAAATTCAAAGAGATGCATAAGTTTGTGGTGTGTGACTCCAGTCCTGTGAATTTATTAGGTAGAGATCTATTGTGCAAGGTGAATTGCACCATATTTTGCACACTGGATGGTGTTGCAATTTAGACCCCAGACGAAGATGGAGTATACAAAATCATGCTAGCCAAACAAGGATCAGAAGTAGATGAATGATTTACCATGATGACAAAGGATGAGTTACCAAATGATGTCAAAACCACAGTAGATCCTGAAGTGTGGGATTTTACAGGAAAAGAAGTAGGATTAATGACAAATGTAGATCCTGTGAAAGTGACTGTGAAAGAAGGTGCAGTTTATCCAAATATTCGACAATACAAAATAAGTCCTGAAATAAAAGCTGGTGTTGCAGCAGAAATTGATCGAATGGTCTTGCAAGGTATTTTAAAAGAAATAATGAGTAGTCCCTGTAATTCACCTATAATTGGCATTAAGAAACCTAACGGAAAATATAGGGTAGTTCAAGATTTGAGGAAGATAAACAAGATTGTTGTGCCATGTTGCCCTATAGTACCCAACCCTGCAGTGATTTTGTACCAGATACCATGGACGGGAGGATGGTTTACCGTAATTGATTTATGCCATGCCTTTTTGTCCATTCCATTGCATCCTGATAGTCAGTTTTTATTTTCTTTCAAATTTGAGGATCGTTTATATGTTTGGAATCGCGTTCCTCAAGGGTATACTGAAAGTTCTACGATTTTTAACCAAATTTTTAAAAAGTGTCTTGAAACATTAGTGCTGCCTAGGAACCCAGTCCTGGTACAGTTTATTGACGACCTATTGGTCGCATCAAAAACAAGGGATGACTGTGTTACTGATTCCATTGCTTTATTGAACCATCTAGCCAAAGGTGAACATAAAGTGTCCCCGGAGAAATTATAGTTTTGTAGAACGGTAGTAAAATATTTGGGACACCAGATAGAACGAGGAATAAGAAGAGTAACCTCTAAAAGAATAAAAATAATAAGACAAATGCAATTACCACAAAATCAAAAGGAAATAAGGATGTTCCTTGGTGTCGTAGGATATTGCAGACAATGGATTGTAGGGTTTTCTCTATTGGCAAAACCCCTGATACAAATGACAAAGAAGCGAGCAAAAGACCCAATAGAGTGGGATGATCAAAGCATGGAAGCCTTTGTAAAATTACGAAAATGTTTGTGTGAAGCACCTACTTTATGTATGCCAGACTATTTGAAAGAATTTGCACTGTTCTGTTGTGAGAGAGATAATTGTGCACTCTCAGTTCTAACACAGAGACAAGGTCTAATGCGACGTCCTGTGGCATGTTTTTATGCTACTTTGGCTGGTTGTCTAAAAGCTGTAGCCACAACGTGCATGAGCTTGGAACAGAGCAAGTTCATTGTGATGGGACACCCTGTAAAGGTGTACGTCCCTCATTCAGTTTTAATTCTTTTAACAAGAACTCAAACTCAGTATCTTACCCCTAGTAGAATGACAAAATATGAGAGAATTATACTGGGGGCTGAAAACGTGACCATAGTCAGATGTACAGTTCTTAACCTAGCTACCTTGTTACCAGATGCGTACAATGAAGAAGTGAAAGATAACGACGAACATGAATGTCTTGACGTGACAGAACTCAGTACCAAACCCCGTCCAGACATACAGGAGAAGCCCTTGCAGAATGCTGAACATGAGCTCTTGTAGATGGCTCGTGTATGCGCCATGAGGAAGGAGGACTGAGTGCTGCTTATGCTGTGTGTACATTGGCCGGAATAGTCGAAGCATCCTATTTACCAGGAGTCAAGTCTGCACAAGTAGCCGGATTGATAGCTTTAATCCAAGCTTGCAAAAGTGGGAAAAATTGGAGAGCAACCATTTACACTGATAGCTAGTATGGCTACGGGGTTGTGCACGACTTTGGCCAGCTCTGGATGCAGAGAGACTTCCTGAGTTCTTCAGGGTCTCCCATTAAAAATGGAATATTTGTGAAAGAATTACTTGAGGCAATACAATTGCCAAAAGAAGTGGCAGTGGTCAAGTGTGCTGCACATCAGTCAGGAAATGACCATGTGACTGTAGGTAATCGATATGCTGACCAGGTTGCCCAACACTGTGCCAAATATAAAATAGCAGTAAACAAGAAAAGTGAAACATGTGGAATCAGCTGCCAATTTATGCTACTTTCAGGATTAGAAAACATGGAAAGAAGAAAGAGAACTACAAGATGAAGTGGAAAAAAAAGAAAGAGAGGAGTGGGAAAAAGTTGGTTGTCAGAGAAGGGCAGAAGATGGTGTATGGATCTATTTGGATGGCAGGCCAGTAATGCCAGACTGTATGCTTGCACCAATGGCTAGGATGTATCATGGAGACACCCACATAGGCAGAGATGCTATGATTAGACTTTTCAGACAAGATTGGTTTAATGCAAAGTTCAGGAATGTTGCAGAGAATATTTGCCAGAGATGCTTGACATGTCAACAAATGAATCCAGGCAAAAAAATCATAGTATTGGAAAAATTGGAAAGGCAGAAGGTCCATTTGTAAGGCTTCAAATAGATTTCCTTAAGTTGCCTGTTTGTCAAGGATTGAAATATGTACTTGTCATAGTTTGTTTATTTTGAAAGTGGGTGGAAGCATACCCAACCAGAAGAAATGACAGCTTGACAGTGGCCAAACTCCTATTGAGAGAACTCATTCCTAGGTTTGGTTTTCCAGGAACTATTGAATCAGATAGAGGGTCTCATTTTAATAATGAAATAATTCGAATAATTTGTGAAGCATTTAAAATTGAACAAAAGCTGCACTGCGCATACCGCCCAGAGGCTTCTGGAGTGGTAGAACAATTGAATGGCACAATTAAGTCAAGACTGGGAAACGTGTGTGCCTCCACCCCACTGGAGTGGCCTGATGCTTTACCTCTTGTGCTGATGGGACTCAGAAGATTTCCAGACAAAAATACCGGATTGAGTCCACATGAAATAATCATGGGAAGAGCAACGAGGCAAGCATGTATACCAGGACAAAAGCTGTTGAATATATCTGATGATTTGGTATTGGATATTTCAAAGAGTTGGCTGACCAAGTGCGCTCTATCTCTCACCAGGTTGGAGAAGACGCAGTCCCCAGGCAGCCGGTCCAAGCACATGATCTGAACCCCGGTGACTGGGTAGTGAAAAATCACACTTGTGCCTAGCACCAAGGTGGGAAAAACCACATCAGGTTATATTGGTTACAACGACAGCAGTAAAATGTGCAGGCTTGCCTAATTGGATTCATGCAAGCCATACCAAAAGAGTACCAGCACCTGACGAAGAAGGACCTCAACTGACTCAAGCAGTTGGGGCTGCTGAAGGTTGTACAGCTGAAGGATCTAGAATAACAGATCCTGAAGGAGCTGACCAAGAACAACCAAGCACCAGTCAGGACGATTGGATCCCAATAGTAGATATACCTGAAGTAATTGTAAGAACAAGAAGCCAAACCAGATTAGTTAGTCAGGAAAAGAGTGAGGACCAAATGGGAGCAGAAGAACGTGCTCAGGTAAGTGAAAATACACCTGTTAGGGAACCTGAGCAGGACCAGTCAAGGAAAGAGCAATCTACTCAGACAGAAGAATTTGAAGTCACAGCCTCTGAGTCTGAGGAGGGACAGATAGGTCTTAGAGAACACGCTCAGGCAGAAGAAAATCAAAAACAGAAAGACCTGAGCAGGACCAGTTAGGAAAAGAAAAACCGGTTCAGGAAGAAGAAGAATAACAAATTGAAATAAAACCTGAACAGGGTCAGATTAGGGAAGAAGAACGCATCCAGGCAGATGATACTAAGACGATAAGCCCTGGACAAGGTCAGACAGAGAGAGATTCTGAAGGCGAAAATAACCAAGTTGTGCCACAAATTAACGAAAACAAAAGAACACGTGAAGAAAGTGAAAGTGCAGTGCAAGCCAAAAGAATCAGAAAAGGCGATAATTGGCCTAGTATTATCAAGAGATTTAAATACCACCTTAAAACAATAAGTGAAGAACTGGACCAAGTAGACGAAGTATCCAGTCAGTCTGAACCATCAACTGAAAATCCCAAACGAAGAAGCACAAGATTGAAAATACTGAACAATAAATTCAAAGGTCCTGAATGGACATGCGTTATTCTTGAGGATTTCGAGAATCTGGAAATAAATGAAGAAAGTGATGAAGAATTACATGCAGAACAAATTGACGAAGACTTGAGACCAACCTGAAAGAAAATGTTGCTTTTCCCCAAAGATTCTGTCGCAGATCGAAATTCAAAATTGAAGGAGAGAAATCTTCTTATCCCAAAATAAAATGGCTGACAATAGAGCTGCTGGAAAACCGAAACAAAATTGTGTAAAGAAATGCTGTAGCATATGTATATGTAGCATATTTTTAGTGCTTATAGTTTGGGTAGTATTGACAGTAGCCATCCCTTATTTGATGGTTGCAAAGAAAAAGAATAACACCAAGATAAATTAGAAAGTAGCTAACATTAATGGAAATAGGGTAGCATTAGAAGCACCAGATGAGAATAATACAAAACGAGACAAAGTAGATTTAGAAGCACCAGATGAGTTAGACATATCGAACACTGTGACAGATAATGACACTGCTTTAAATGTATTTACAAAGTTATTAGTACAGTATGTGGACACTATGGAAGTTAGTGATTGTTATGTGTGCATGAAATTACCAGCATCAGTAGCAGAAGGTGTGACATATCATCATATTCCATTAACATATGGTATATCTTGTAGTGTATTACCAAGTGTGTTTTATAGAACAGGAAAACTACAATATTATTGTTCTAATGTAGATGTGATTTGCTGTTAAAAGAGAAAGAGATATGAAGTGAATGGAAAAGGAAAGAAAAGAAAATACGAAGAAATACAGCTGGAAGAAATAAAGGGAGATTTTTACAAAAGAATGAAGGGTTTACATCACAAAAAGGAGAAAGAAAGCAATGAAAGGGTTGAGGAAGAAATGGAAAAGTGCTAAAGTTGGCATCTGAATTAGTAGTGGAAATTAGTGATGGCATAAAATGCCATCAGAGAGGGGATTGATGGAGCAAGGACTAGTATAAAAGAGACTTGCTCGGATGCAATCCTCTCAAATAACATATAACATTGTAATCAATCTGTTTGCAAATACTAATATTGCATTACATACATTACACTGAATCTAGGGGAAGCTTGTCTATGTGTATTACTAACCAATAACCAAAGTGTCATTAAAATGGCAGCCAAAACGCGGGATTCTTACTGCGCATGCGTCTACTGCATCTACATTGTATGACATTTTCTATGCTTGGAGGGAAAACTTTGTAGCTGCGGTAGAGCTTCTAAAATGGCTGCTTAAAACTCACATGTTAATGCGCATGCTTTGCTCAAACTAAACCCTGCAAGTTCTACTAAATTGCTAATGCGAAAGATATATATAAGTAAATGGGGATAGAGTAGAGATAAGTGGTATACAGTGAAATCATTTGTTTAAAATTCTAACATGTCTCTTTCTGACTTTATTAATAGTTCATATTTGGACCTCGGAGGGTGACTGAAATCCCTACCCCACGTAACTCGTGCGCAAGCGCACTCAAACCTGCCTGGAACTCAGCCAAGGTCGCGCTGACAAGAATCTCTTGGGAACTTAACCCATCGACCTGGACAGAGGAAGGAGAAGATATACAAAATATATACAATGTATTGATCAAATGGGAAACGCGGGTGGGAATAAAGCTTGGGAAAGTAAATTAAGGGGCGGGAACATTGAACAATGAACCTAAAGTAAAAACATTACATTTAGCATGGTGTGATGACCTCTTCCCCTTGCCTTGCACAATCAGAAGTAGGGGTTTCCATGATATTGAAACATTTGGGAGTGCTACATGAACATAGAATAGTATTACTGAGGTAGATTAGTTAGTTAGATGACACAGACCCTACGCAGACTGCAGATGCCAGAGACCCTGCTCGAGAGACCGAAATACTGATCGAAGAATCCAATCATGTAGAAGGGGATCGCAGAAGAAACGAGGAGGCACATACAAGAAGGGATTCACGGAAGAAAACTGAGGAGAGTAGTGCCAGAGAGGGGTGCGACGCAGGCGTTGCACTTAGAAGAGGTCACCTTCCCGGTCCTGAACCTGTCCTGATCCTTTGTCACCCGACCTGTCGTGGAAGACTCCACCTGACTCATTGGCCAGGAGTTGGTTCTCACACCATCCTAGGTAACTATAATTCTGTGTAGTCTGTCCTTGTACTGCTCTCTGTTTTTTTCCTCCCTCTCCAGGTACTGTCATCACGATATTATAATTGAGACTTATATTGAACCAAACTTGATTTCTTTCCTGAAGGAAAATGGTGTATAACATGTGTCGGATCTTGACTCACAAAATTATTGATTAGATAAAACTTTTAAAACTCTTTGCGTCTGTGGTTATTGGAGAATAAACTTTAATGTAATTTCTACCTATTCATCTAGCAACTAGATTCATTGACCAGAGAAAATTTATTATCACGGAGATTGGGTTGATAAGAATTTGGTAAAGGTAAATACAATCTCGCAGGTAAATCAAAATGTACTCCAGTGGTACTACTAGCTTATTGTATGAATGTTTATGGGCCCAGGTGAGTATAGGATTGTAAATAACCCAGCCTGGTAATCCGCTGGATCAGTGGTGATTGTTTTTGTGAAGGAAGGTACTCCTTCCTGCACAAAAGCAATCTCCACATGATGCAGGCATCTTTGCACCATGGTGCAAGGGTGCCTGCGCTGGCACATGGCAGCAGCTAGCGCTCCAGTGCAGGGGAAAGTACAGGAATGAGACATATCATTGTAAATATGTCTCATTCCTGTGATCAGAAGGTGCCACAGCGTGGCACAGTCAAAGGGCTTGCGGTGCCACGCTGCGGCACCTTCTTGTAAATCTGCCCCCCAGTGAGTGTCTTTACAATTTCAAAACGGCACCAGATTGCAAATGTGGGTCCGTTTTTAGGTCTCGCCTGAGCCAGCGCCTTAGCGCTGCTCTCGCGAGAGCTTTTGTAAAAGGGGGATCTGGAAGTTCAAACTAGTGCTTCTCAGGACTCCAAATACAGTGCATGTGCGCCGGGCGCGCGCACCATTTGGCAGCCTGAAAAGCACTGCATTATCACTTTCGCGGACACAGCCACCATCTGTCTCCTCCGTCACGGGTCATTAAGTTGCATTCTCCTCTGCCTCCGCCCGATCACTTTAACTTTCACTTTCGTGGCTTGTTTTTCTTTTTAGTACTATAGTATTGTTTTTTATTATTGATTTTATTGGCTTGCCGTGGGGCGTACCCTGCTCATGTACGCTCATTTAGTACTATACTAATGAAACAAAATAGTTTAAAGTTTTACCGTTGACATTAAAACTACTTTTATATTTGCACTGGTCTTTGGGTTCACGCTGTGTTTTCCCGTATTAAAACAAAATTGAGCCAGTAACTGCACTAATAGCTATTTGTTTTGTGGCATTCCTTATCAGTGCCTATTAGCTCATGCATGCTCCACACACAGCATCACTCGATAAATACTACACAAAATTCACTTTCAAAGATGTGTGGAATGCACGCGTCTTCACGTTAATTGCGTTTCGTCCCAGTAATTTCCATGCAGTTTGTAGTTTCTCACAATTCTCAGCAGCAGTAGAGTGGTTGTGACAGAAGAGCTACTGTCTGTCCTTCGTCACACCTACACACCAGCTGCTCGCTTCACCCTACCTCCCCTTTATTACTACTAGCAACCCGGCAGACATTCCACCGAGCAGCGCGCGCTGCCTTCTAAAGCACGAGCCGCCAAGTGAAGGATGCCAGCGTGCCACCGAAGAACCGTCCTTCCTGTGTGCACGTCCTGCGTGCACTGCCCTGAATGCACCACCTCTGTGCACTGTCGTATGTGTACTGCCCTGTGTGCATGTCCCGTGTGCACTGCCCTGAATGCACCACCTCTGTGCACTGTCCTACATGTCCTGTCCTGTGTGCACTTTCCCCACAGACAACAAAGCCTCTCTATTGTGTTCAATCTCGGGGTTGCTACTGTGGCAGGGCAATGCCCGAGTGCTTCCGTCTGTGGTACTCCCTGCCCCCACAGTTGGCAACCCTCCACGGGCACTTACAATATGTCCATCTAGTGTTGGTGCCCGGGAGGGAGCAGCGCCTCGGCCCTGCAGTCTACCAGCATGTGCAAGTGATGTGTATACATGTGCACACGGGTGAGGCGGGCGCGGGTTCGCGTTCAGTGTCGGCTGCAGTTGGGGTGGGCGGTGCCAACCTTAGAAGTACAGAGTGATCCGGCCTAATGTCAGCATGTCTGGGCCTCGCGGCCAAAATAAATCTGGGTGAAAGTTAAGCCTCGGTGCATTCTTCGAGCACCCTTCGTGGGATGAAGGACGGCCTGCCCTGGTACATTTGTTGGACACAGTGGACTGGCATTTATATAAATAACTTTACATAACGGCAAGGTGGCAGCTGCAGGCCCTTGCATACTGTGGTACCAGTAAGTATATGTCCTTGGAAGCGAGCTGCTTCTCATGCGCTTTGTGAATGGCAAAAATAGTAATTGTATAGCTATTCAATCCCTGGCGGCACACAACCCAGGATTATATGCTGCATAGCAGCAGTGTGGCTCCTGTTCAGCACGGCTGAAATAAATAAACAAGCATTTGCAATGCAATAGGTCTCGCAGTTAAACGAGTATAAGCTATTGGCATTGTAAATGACAATGCCTTTTATTTATGTTTTTAAAACGAAAACAAAAATAAAAGGCATAGTTATTTGCAATGTCAATAGCTCAAACTCACGTAAATGCGAGACCAATTGCATTGCAAATGCTTGTTTAGCTATTGGATTTGCTACTGGGGGCAATGTTTTATGCCTGTTTTCTATTTTTTGTCCCAATCCGACCCTGCCTGGGGGGCAGGCCCTCTACTATGTCCAGAGATAGATTTCCTTTGCTGTTTTATATATATTTTGTGCAATCGAAAAAAGTAACTTCATAAGAATCTAAAGCGTCTGTGCCAAGAAGTGTTTACTTAGTTAATGATGTGCTCACTAGTGAGTTTTTACACAGGCACGTCCGGGAGTGTTTTGAGTGTTCAGTTTGCAGTGTCATGAAACAATGACTCAGCACCAGGCACCTTGAATAATCAATGCATAAAAACTTTATGAGTTGCTTAATTAAATATGTCACAATCCTGGAAGTGATTGTGTGGTCAAGGGGAAAAATCCCAGACAACTGAGCCATGCTGTGGATATGCCTTCCCTTAAACAAGAATGCAGATGTTTGTAGGTTAAGTCCACTCATATAGATACTAGTGCAAAACTGCTGCAATATTCATCTTTGAATGCTGAGATTCTTCATAGAAATAATCTTTTTAAAGAACTTGCTACTAAAATGTGTTTAATGTACCCATGTAAAAAACTACAACATAGAAAGCGTTAAATGCATAGTGCATGACAAAATGACTGCATTAACAATCAATCTTTACTTATAATCTTTTTTTAATACATCTTAACTCATGTGTTTGAAAGCAATAGGAGAGCAAAACATAGAACCAATGGTTCCTAAAAAGCATAACAGTCAGAAAGGTTAAACACATGAGAGCAATCTATAATTACTTTTAAATACAAACAACGAAATACATTCTAGACTTTGCCTACACACTCTTGACCTGCTATGAGTGAAATGCAATTCAGTTAATCAATTACATTTATGGTACGGAGCACTTCCCTCCCAACTAGGCACCTTGGATATTTTCCAGTGGGCGTGGCCTGCGTGGGTACCAGCAGCCTTGAAATGTCAGCCATGTTATAAAACCTGGTTGGTCATTCAATAAGTCATTATTAGTGTTTTGTAATTTCCTATTCGGCGACTTACTGAAACAACCAGTCCAGTAGGGATTTCTGAGTAATGGCCATTAAGTGATCGGCAGGGGTCAGATGGGCCAATAGGGCAATCTGGCAGTGCCCTAAGGTCTCATCTGACAGTTCAGTGTGGGTGTTTTCTGGCTGTTTGTGGGATTGTTGTATGGTCTGGTGGGCAACCTTTCCCTATTTGCAATTGTGGGGCACTTTTTTGCCACCTGGTTCTCTCAGGGAAGCCACTTTATTTTGGTGCCTGGGCCTATTTTCTATCCCAGTCAGACTCTGTATAATATATGCATTTGAATAGTGAACAATCTTCCAATGGCATAGCCTCCTAAGTGGTTGTACTTTATCCATTGAGCAGTGAGGGAATTAATTTGGCAGGAAGTCGTTGGCAGGTGCAAATGCATTTGCTTCTCTCTGAATTGACACATGGCTCATTTAAAATCACTTTCCAAAGCCTTATGGTGCTTATAAGAGACTACTACAATATGCTGTGGTTGAAATGTAATTATTGATTGCTGAACACCACATGACAAGTGTATTCAGCTTCCAACACACAAATGAATGCCTCCTTAATTCCCTTTTAAAAAACGTTTATTCTCTTGCTCAGTTTTCTCAACCCTGCCCCCATCGTTGAGCTCTCCACTCCACTTTCCTACACCCTTACCACCACCTAACGTATTGTGCATTTTAAGTCCGGTATTTTGGGGCCTTATTTTGTTAAATATGTGGCCATCACTAGCTGGTTCTTTACCTCACTTAGGGAATCACGTGCCATACTAGGCATCTAAGATAATAACTAGGGTTGTATTCAATTTCAAAGAAAAACAATTTCATGGAACACCATTACTAAGAAACCATTTAATCTAAACCGTTTAATGGAAATTTTCAGGATGAATAGGCTTTACCTTTTCATAGGAACCAATTCAAACAATGTATTTTGGTCCTAATTGGCTTATAAATGCTTAGGGCCAGATGTACAACGGAAAATTGCATGCACAAACAGGTTTGCGACCCGTTTGCGCATTAAATTTTCCTCTGGGCCATGTACTAAGACTATTTTGCAACTCGCAAATAATTTGCGACTCGCAAAATAGTGGTTTGCAACTCGTTATTAGAAAGGGGCATTCCCTTCCTAATAGCGACTCACAAGCCATTTACGAATGTTTTGCGACCGCAATTGCGGTCGCAAAATACTCGCAAATTTACCGCCCGCTTCTAGAGGGTGGTAATGCATTTGCAAATGGGAACGGGTGCCCAGGGGACCCCTTCCCCTTTGCAAATGCAGGGGAAATATTTTTTAGGGGCAGGCAGTGGTCCTAGGGACCACTACCTGCCCTTAAAAAATGAAACAAAAACGTTTCATTTTTTTGTTTTAAAATGCATCCCGCATTTTAAAAAAAACAGTGTTATTGAAAAGTAGTCCCAGACATGGAGGTCTGCTGAGCCCAGCAGGCCACCATCCCTGGGAGGGTCAACCATTCCCAATGGGGTCGCAAATTGCGAGTGCCTCATTAAAATTAATGAGGCTCACATTTTGCGACCCTATTGGGAATCGCAATCAGTGTCTCTGACTCTGTTGTACATTGTAAATTGTGACTCGCAATTTGCGACTCGCAATCAAGCACAAATGGGGACTCGCAATTTACACTGGTCGTACATCTGGCCCTTAGTTTTTAAAGTGTAAATGCAATGTTTGCAGGTCTTTATTTGAGAAACAGTTTTATTGGAGATATTTATTTTAGTACTTTACATCAGGGGACATTAGTTCAGATTTCCATTTTTTACATTGTTAAACAATAACTTTGGATGCTTTAAATTTGCTGAGCACTCACTGCCCGTAAACAACATCCATCGCTGACCCTTCACAATCCCTAAACACCATAAGTCCCTGCTCCCTAAAGCTCCTTACCTCACCTAAAGTGAGAAATGTGGCTCAATGATTAGAGCGGCAGACCCTGATGCAGAGGTCTAGCCCGGGACCGGGGTTCAATTCCCCACCTTGGCGGGTCTTGGGCTCAAAATAAATTCCATGGACCTGATAATTCTCGCCTCGGTGCCCATTCCAATCATGGAGTCCCACTCTGCAACTCTGGGCAATAGCTTGCTTAATCTCCACAACGCTAAGGATTCCTGGCCTCCACCTTGGGGGTGCCCAGGAGTGGACGCCTCACAGGGAAAGCCAGGATGGGTTCCACAGCGGTATTCGTACAAGCGCCTTGAGACCCTTGCGGGTGAGTAGTGCGCTATACAAGTATCAATTTACATTTTTTTACATTTTACCTAAACCACACTCATCCCTGAAGTCTAAAAGCCCTTTCTACCCCAAAACTCCACGATTCCTGAACCATAAAATCACTCAATACCCCATCTCCACCCATTCCTGAACCCTATAAACCCCTTTCTATGTAAAAACCCCATCCAATACCCCTTAAAAGATCTCAGCACACCCAACCTACACCCATTCCTGAACCCTAAACAATGCTCACTGCCCCTGAACACCAGCCATCCATGACCCATAAGACCTACTCATCATCCTAAACTACACATCACTACACCCTAAAAGCCCTTTCTACATCTAAACTCCACCAATCTCTGAATCCTTAAAACCCCTCACCACCCTAAACTCCACAACATCCTGACCGCTAAAACATCTTCACCAACCCAGCCACTACCCATAATTTAACTCTAAAAATCTACACCAGCCATAAACACCGGCCATCATGAACCCTAAAAATCCTTCACCACCCCTGCACTCCACACATCTCTGAACCCTAAAAATCCCTTTCTATGCACTAACTTCAATTATTCCTGACCCCTAAAAATCCCTCATCATCCTAAACATTACCCATCCCTAAACCTCAAAACCCCACAGTAGTCCTAAACTCCACCTAAGTTTGAAGTCGTTTTTTATGTTTCCTTAAAATTACCTTTCATTTAAAATATTCCCTCTAATTTTCGATTTTTTTGCATTTCCTTGATTTTTTTTTTCTTAAAATGGGTTTTCTGTGATTTGGTTTCCTCCAAAGTGGTTTCTCAGTTTTCATTTTCCAATAATTCACACACATCAAACAACTAGTCGCTATTAGAGTGAGCATGTAAGCAGCTAGCAGGTACAGATAGCATCACTTTAAAAAAAAATAT
Organism: Triturus cristatus; assembly: GCF_964204655.1. Classification (NCBI taxonomy): domain Eukaryota; kingdom Metazoa; phylum Chordata; class Amphibia; order Caudata; family Salamandridae; genus Triturus; species Triturus cristatus. The sequence continues at coordinate 1,427,943,992 of NC_140590.1, read as the reverse complement.
TACGATTGAGACAGAGAGGAGACATGGGTAGAGTCTGTTCTGAGGGGCTTTTTAAGACAAAATGTCAGGCATAACTAATAATACAAATACGTCCCTGCTACACTTCTTCTTTTCCAGACAATATATTTTGTGGTATTCCCTTCCCTCCCTCTTACTCTTCACTTTCCCTCAGCTCATTGTTTCTCACCCTGTCCTCTCTCACCCGCCACTGCTCTCACTGTCTTCTGACTGTCATGTTTCTCTTCGTTGCTCCCGCTCTAGCATAGAGTGGGGACGATTGTGACTCATGTTCTAGCACCTATCCTAATGCAAGAATTTGGTTCCAGGCGAGCCCTAGTGAATTCTCCTGATAGTGTTCTAGTGCTGTGCCAAAACAAAAATTGATCTAAACCTACAGGGATTCAAATGTTTATCATGCAGGCTACTTGTCACTGTTTGCAGTAGGTTCATAGCCCCTTAAGGTGGCTTCTCAGGTTTAGAACAAGTGACCTGCTTGTTACACTAGACTTTAAACAAGCAACCTGTGGATCACACATAATGCTCTGCAGCAGGCAAATTAAAAAATTTAAAACATTTTGATGATTCAAACCTATAACCAAGTATTACATTTATATTATTGTAGGCAGCGAGTTCACCAGTTAAGTTACCTTAAGATTTCTGAATCCAGAGACTTGCTGGAAACACAAACATGTCTAAAGAGGATGCCTTAACCCTCAAACTTCCCTTATTATGTCATGTGGTTGTGACCAAAAAAGTAATTAGAAAAGTTCTTTGGGAGCATGGCTTGTAAAACTAGGCATGCGTACAGAAAGATTGACTCTGCACCTTCATGACTTCTTTTCGCTCATAGCAGCTGGAAAAATATGCTTGGATCTGTCTGGACTGCCCCAACCCTGCACCAATTCTGGAAAGAGTTGAACATGAGCATCATTAAATAGCACTTCATCGTGATGCAGTAACACTCCACACACCTGCTAACTCTCAAATCGCTTGTTGGCTTTATCCTTGCTGTGACCATGTACCGCATTCCCCTCTTACAAATACCTCCTATGCACATACTTAACCATCATGTCTTCCCTACCCACGACCAACCCGCCCAGTCAGTGTTTGAGTTCATGGGGCATTTCTTTCTTTTTCCTCCTCCCGCTTTCCTCTTTCTTCCACCATTCTTTTTCTCACTTTCCTCTCCTTAGCAGCCCCACTTACTCTACCCTCTGCTCCTTCCCACTCTTCTCTTCTTTCACTCAACCCCCACCCCTCTCTTTTAGTTTTTCATATCTCTAATTCTTTTGCCGTAAACTTCTTCTCACTCCCTTCCCTCTCGTCTCTTCAGTCTCAAACTCTCTCTCACTTTCATTTCGTTTGGTCGATGCTCACTCTGTCTCCCATTCTCTCTGACACGCTCCAATTTTTACCATCATCCATTGTCCCTAGAACTTCTCTGTTGCACTTTTGCATCTACATGTTCTGGTGGAGATCTAACATTCTCAGTAATGCCTAAGGCACTAGTCACAGACTTTCAAGTATGCATTAGATAGATGAGCAGGGTCTGGTTAATTATCGAAAGCATTCTAAAATTCTGAAAAAAGTCACCTCGTTCCACTCAGTTGTAACGTTACATTTTTCCCTAATACAAAATGATTTAGGCCCAAAATACACATAATAAGTCAAAGATGAAAGAGGAACATATGTGTGTTGTTTTGGATCAGTTTTGCCAATTCAGTTAATAAAATAAAGGAATGTATGCATAAATACACTATAGTTTCATAAGACTTCAGAAAAATTTAAATTTCATCTGGAATTTAGTTAGTTAAAGCCAGTTGCATGTGGAAGTGCCACTGAAATTAGAGACTAAAATGACATTGAGAGAATGATCTATCAAACCACATAGCCTCGTCCCTTTGTGACAGTCCTTTGTCCCAAGAGGTCAACCAACTGCCCAGATAATATATAGATAAGGAATGGCTTCAAAATAGCAGAAACTGCAGACAACCGGACAACCCATGCTGAGGTTCTTGAAACAATTCAGCCTGGAGAGAAAAAACATTGGAGCTGCAGCTGATGCATTAAACCCTTCAACAGATTACTTAGAGCAGCCTTGTGATGATAGAAAACATGCCAAAACTCATATTTGAGGCCAAAACTCTTTGGGATAGGTAGTCAACAAATCCTTCACACAATTCTTTATCTAAAATAATTTTTTTCACTTCTTTAAGGATAAAATAGCCAAAATTGAAATCTCACTTGGACTGACATCCATCATTCATGTTCCGATAAGCTCATGCCTTGCCTGTGTGATAATTCGGCCAACCAGAGCACTATGCACTTTATCTTATTCTGTCCCCTAAACAAAAAGGCGAAGAAAACTTTTTTAGCACCACTTTTAAGGGAAATCCGCCCCTGTACATATGTTGATGGTTTTAATTTTCTGCATACTTTGGCCACTCCTGTTATTTGCACTGCAGTATCCATATTAAAGTTACTATGGCTATCATAAAGCGTTACGAACTTTAGAGACTGAATACGATTGTTGGAATTGCTCATTGTCCATATTTACACTGCTGGAATTTTTCTTTTTTTACGTTCTGTGTAATACTATGTTGTCCTAAACTTTTTTACTTTATGTACTGAAATTTTAAACCATGGAATTTTATGAATTCTTTCTTTCTTATTCTATTTCCAGTGATGTTTTACAAAGGTGTTACAAGTTTCTTAAACTGTAAGGTTTTTATTTGTCAAACTTTTATGGTTCATGGAACTGAAATAAAGGTATTCTTGACTTGACATTTATGTTACCTCAGTTCTAATTCAAAAATACACATTTACCTGGTCTGAGTTTGAACAAATTACTGAATCTAAACTTTGCAAAATCAAAGCAAAAGTATGACTAGCTTCCCACTTTTTAGATCACATCCATGGCTCCATCATAGAAGAAGGGATTGTTCCAGACAGTCTAAAAAGTCATCAAGATATCACCTCCAGAAAAAGCCACGGGTACACTCCAAAGAACTGAACGACTACGATCCGGTGTCAAACCATTTCATCCTGGCCAATGTCCTGGAGAGCCTTGTAGAAGACTGACTAGACTGATTCATCATGGGGAACAAGCTCCATGATGATGGTCAATCTGGTTTCAGATGGGATGCTGTACTGAGATAGGACTTCTTCAAATCATGGATGAGGCCTCTTCACTGTATCAATGGAACCTCTAGGCAACCTGCTAAAAAAAAAAAAACATATCCTGTTAAATTCCTTATAATTGTCATGGATAGAATCCAAAGCTAGATGACCCATCACCACCTCAAACTAAACCCATCAAAAATGTAATTCTTGCTGACTTCTACACCCAGTGCAATCCTGGAGGAACACAACCAATCTCCTTTACTGTCGCCCCACCATCCTCGACTGCATAAAATCGTTATGCTTCTAGGTAGACAAAAATCTCTGTCTATAAAAATATATTTCATTACCATAGCAAAAGGAGCTCAACTCCTGCGAATACTTTTTCTTGGTATTGCATCTTTCTTACTGATAGATGATTTAAACAAATGGACCAGTTTTCAGTCCTCTCAAGGTTAGAATATGGGAATATATTCATAGGTATCAGGAAGTGTGACCGCATCACACCTGTTCTGATTCCTCTCAATTGGCTCAGATCAAATTGAGAAGAATCCTGACACCGTCTTGCATTAGGGCACAAGTCTCTACAATCTATCACTCTTTGCTACCTGAAAAAAAAATAGTTATATCAACTTTGGAGGTCAGATATTCTTATGCTTAAGTAGCCCTTCTGCAGAAAAGAAAAGATTCTGAAACAATTCTTCACTCGAAGTGCACCCAAGTTGTGGAATACTATCCATCCCAATATCAGAAGACGGCATCCCACAATATCTGAAAAAGTAAGATAAAAGGCTATTATTTCAGCAATACCTTCTGTCATGACTCACCGCAATATAATAGAAACAATGCAAGTCTGAGGAGTAATCATTTAAACCCCTTTCAGGGTTATGAATATAATCAAAGATTTAAGCAACTAAGAAGGGTTTTCCCACAGCATGGTGAGAATTTAGGGAGAAACTGAGAAGACTTTAAAGAAACAAGCTTGAATTGTCACTGTTGTCCAAAAAAACATTGCATTTACCAAGAAATTAAGTGACCGGACTCAGCAGCAGGGGCCGGGGTAGCACTGGGTACTGCACTGGGTTTTCGTCCAGTGCCACTCCATGCTGCTGCCCTCTCACTTTCTGATGAATCTGGACAAAATGCTGGCACGGGTTTGAATGGTAAACAATATATGGAATTTTTAAAGGTGGATTCCTTTGATCACAACTAATGAAGTGGAAGATTTTTCACATCCATCGCTTGGCAGCCGTTCTTCATTTTCTATTGAAAAGTAGTGATACGGATTGCCACTAGAGGTGTTTTGAAGGAGAATCTACAAAATGTTTACTTTTGATGGTGCCACTGTGTGGCATATCTTGGGTCAAACCTTAACATTGAATTTGTGATAGGGGCATCCACTTATTAGAAGATGAACAAACACCATTAGCTCATGTTGTGCAAATCCTTTGGCCACTATTCAGTTGGCAATGCATTTTGATAGTTGGAGAACAGAATGCTATTGGGACCTTTGACATAGCTGTGAAACTGGTATCAAACAACAGAGCTATCAATCAGCTAAAGAGACATCTACAGGCCATCAACAATTCTGACAGATTCAAATACTAAAATATTAGCCCCACTTTCAGTGGCAGTTCAGCTTCCACTTTCCTTCTTGTACACATGACAGTTTCTTTTTTTTTCACAGTACAATAAAAATTAGCAATACTCTACGGATACAAAGCAGGGCATTCAAAGTAGCACCAGAATTACAGATCCAAGCACGATTTTCAGGATGCCCATAAACCATACATTTACCTACAGTGCTTCTAAATGGAACTCATTTACATAGTCAGAGGTTGTCTTGAAATTCTGGCGTGGATTTGAGTCCGCAATCAACTTTGGCCTGAGGGGGCGGGGTTTACATAACAAGCACTGAATAGCGCTGCTGCATACCAGCAGTGCAGGAGTTTTTCATAGGCGGATTTGGGGTGCCTAAACCCACAGGACCTTGTCTGCTCTAGGGAACTCCACCCCACAAACTACAGCGTTCCAAGAGGCGCTTGTGCAATAGACTACTGCCTGAGGGGGCGGGCCTATTTCACAGCACTGAAAAGCGCTGCTGTACACCCGCAGCGCCGGAGTTTTTCAGCGGCGGATTTGGGGTGCCTAAACCCACAGGACCTTGCCTGCCCTAGGGGACTCCATCCCACAAACTACACCACGCCCAAAGGCGCTTTTGCATTCGACTGTGGCCTGAGGGGGAAGGGCCCACATAACAAGCACTGAAAAGCACAGCTGCACACCCACAGCACGAGATGCTCCGGGGCAAAGCCCAGGCCAATAGCGGCCTGTCCTGCGCCCGTCAGTGTAAGGAAGGGGCAGGGCCACCCCTCTTGGTCCTTTGACCATCTTGAACTGCTACCTGCATTCTACCAACCAGCTCAGACATTCCACGGACATCCTAGGCCTGATTTTCACGAGAAGGAATCAGCTACCTCTTTAGATTATCAAAATATAGAACAGGACATGTACCTATAGACAGGAATCTAGAATGCGCCAATTGCTGGCATGAGTTGTACAGGAGCATGTTAGTACCCACCTTGTACTCATAGAAGGGGATGTTGATCTCTATCTTTGAGCCAAGCAGGTTGGCTAGTGACTTATACAGAGATGAGAACTTCATGTGGGGTATCCCAGACGTAGTCCAATCTGGAAAACAGTTTCAGTCAACAGCAATTATGCAGGTTGTGGACCATACAAGCACCTATGGTATTTGGACTTGTAATGGAAGCTCCCCATAGAACAAATTGCTTGGCCCCACCTTTAGACGAGGTTCTTATCACAGCAAATTGATAATATCCTCTCGGATGTAAGATTGTGAAGCAAGATGGCTGATATTGTTGTTACAAAGAAAGAGGCATTATGCAGGTTGTGGACCATACAAGCACCTATGGTATTTGGACTTGTAATGGAAGCTCCCCATAGAACAAATTGCTTGGCCCGACCTTTAGACGAGGTTCTTATCACAGCAAATTGATAATATCCTCTCGGATGTAAGATTGTGAAGCAAGATGGCTGATATTGTTGTTACAAAGAAAGAGGCGAGTGATCACAACCCTTTTCATTAAAGTTGAGAGTTCCAATGACCCTCTCATGCTCCCTCCTGCAGACAATGTTGAAGGACAGCTTAGAGTCACAAATCACAGGAGGAACCTGAGGTGGGGAACAGTAGCCTCCTCTCTGGAGGACCTTAGGGTTCCCTATTCAATTCTGGATACTCATATAGAGAGTATATGTGCCAACTGGTGGGAAAACGATTTGATCCTTGCCGAACACCATATGGTATTCTCCAAGTTGAGGATTGTCTTAAATAGAGAGGTTGGGGGGCCCACAAAGCGGCCAATAGTTAGAAGGCATAGTTTATTAAAAAGTGTAACATGGCAAAGGCACACCTCTTTCTAGTTATAAAAATGAGGATACTTAATCCATAAGGGTCTTCAGGGCGAATTATCGGGCAAGGCTAAAAGCAGCTAAAGCAGCATGTGAAGAGAACATGTGGGCTGATCTTCTAGACTCTGTAGTGAATAAGGGCCAAAAGAAGTTCTGGTCTATAGTTAGTAGAAGTGAAGGAAGGTCAGGAAATCCTGTAGAATCATCTCTTTTGCCCTGAGATTGGATGGAGCATTTCAAGAACTTGTATGCCCACAACCCTGGAACTCAGGGACCACACAGATTGAGAATGCGCCCAGTGTGAAGAGGCATATCCACACTACAGTAATTTTTCCCCTTCAGGAAACCGAACGTGCAGTGGCCTCCTTCATGTCTGAGAAAGCCCAGTAGCTTGATAAAATTCTTGCTGATCTCTTTAAATCTAATCCCTAGGGTTGTGTGCCTTACATCAATGAGGTTTCAAACACCATTGCGACAGAAAGAGCAATTCCCCCATCTTGGAAAAGGGCGGAGGTCAGTCCAATTTTCAAAAGGGGATCCAGTTGTGCCCTCTTATTACCGCCCTATCAGCCTACTAGTCAACCTCCAAAAGGTTTTCTGCAAGCAGGTCCTTGAGCGCCTCATGGGGTGGTGCAAAGACAAGCAGATTCTGACAGGGGTCCAGGCTGGATTAAGGCATAGGGTCAGCACCCTAGGCCAGGTCTTCCAGTTCCTCTTGGTCAAGTGGAATGCTGTTGACTTGGCCAGGTGCTACCTCTTTGTGGCATTAATTGATTTGTTTGCCGCATTTGCCCTGGTGCCTAAGGGAAATTGTATGAGTTGCTCTCGGGGATGGGGACTCCACCTGACCCCTTATATTTTACTAGATTACTGTATGAGGGGAACTTTGCTAAAGTAAGGAGCAAAAGGAGAAATAACAGAGGCAGTTCCAGTTAACCAAGATGTTTGGCAGGGCTGTGTACTTGCCCCCACCCTTTTCCTTCTCTACATGAATAATTGTATTGCTTATCTGACTAACTGTGCTAATGATTCCCCTTTGCAGGCAGGAGTAAAAATACCAGCCCTCCTTTATACGGACGACACGTTGTTCTGGTCCAAAACCAGGAGGGATCTGCAAAGGATGATCAATAGCTTTAACCAGTTTTGCAATGATTTTGGTCTTGAAATAAATACCTCCAAGACCAAATATATGACGTACACTAAGGAGGGTATGGTGTGTCTGGTCAGCACGATGGGCCAGAAGTGCTTGAAAGGGTCTAGAAGTTTGACTACCAGGGTATCAGTTTAGAGGAGTCTGGATCCTGGAACCCACAAATTTTAAAGAGTACCCTAACCGTAAAGCGGCGGGCTGGAGCCATACTTAAGTTGGCTAAAAAGGCCTCATGGTCCACTGTACAGTCAGCAGTGGAAATCTACAAGCCCAAGCAAGGGGGGCTGCTCTTTATGAGGCCAAATTAGGGGGCGCTGTAACAGTAGTTCCCTGAGTATAGCAGAGAATAACTTTATTAGAAGTCTGGTGAGCCTAGGGAAGGGCACACCTCTTGTCCCACTCCTTATGGATCTGGAGGTCCATGACATCTCATCATTGGTGGTGCTGAGACCCTTATTTATTTGGATCAGAATTTAGGGCATGGATGAATTGTGCCTCTTAAGAGAGGGCGTGCAGGATGTCATCTCGGCCAAAGGTGAAAGGAAAATCAGACGGCTAGGGGCACTTAAGAAGGGTTGGAGTGAGTTGGGCATGGGTAAATCCTGGAATGAGCCACAATCCATCAAGAGAGGGGGTGCTGCTCTAGTTAAAAAGATGATGTACCTCCAATTTAGGTATGGGTCTCTTTCTGTAGCAGACTTCACTGATAGTTGGAGAAAGATGAACCAGGGATCTGAATATTGTTTTTAATATAAAAATGTAAGCAAAAGCCAGGAGAATCGTTTTGTTTCTCTGCCCACTTTATGCAAAACCCAGGCTCAAATGGATTGTGCCAAAGTGCAGGCTATTGAGCCTACCCACTAGAGGAGAAGCATACAGGGTATGCAAAAGTGAAACCTCTTCAACTGAGGATGTATGGCTGTTTCCAAATTTTTCCACGTAGCTTGTCTAATCAGATGCAAGATGTTAGACATTTTATGAAATCATTCTCTAAAGTCTTTAGCTGACCTTAGCTCTCTGAGGGTGGTGGTTGTTCGCATTTCTGTACATAGCTGGGGAAATTAGATGCAAAATGGCATCTATTTTATGGAACCATCTTCTTCTCGCATTTTTTGATCTTTTAACTTTTAACTTATGAAGTGATTTTTATTTCGTGCTTTTAGATTTTAAAATGTTAACACATTGCTTGGACTTAATTTATAATGTTTTTATACTTGGATTTTTTGATGATGAAGCAAAATCTTTCGAACTGTCAAATGAATGAATGAATGAGTACCAATACAGGTTTGTTTTTTAGGATTCCATTAAGCTTGTCCTTTGAACAGTGTTCAACATCAGCAGAAAATAGAAAACGTTGACACGCAGGTGAAGCTGAACATGTTCCAAATGAGCGTCTGGATCCAGATATCAGTCACACCCATCTTCTATTTTGGTTATCGTATTTTTGATCTGTATGAAAAATATAATTTTGCATTCTAACTTTGCATTTTAATTATGCTTCCCACACCCTGGGTGGCATCAGACGTTGCCTTCAAATGACAGAACAGTGTTGCCTTAGGCCAAAGCTGTACTTATATTTTCAGACATTAATTAATAATTGTCACACCCGTTCGGTTTCCAAGCGCTGTGTGCATAATTACCTGTGTGTAGCCGACCGCAGCAGAACGCACTGGCTAGGGTGATCTCAGCTTCAACAACCTGATGCACGGAATGGAAGAACAAGAAGTGGCCTGTTTTGCCAAGCTTCAGTCAAAATTCCGTTATTCAACTTCTGTCTAATAGTGTGTTTATCCAATCAAATATGAACAAATAAAGGTGATATTTGCCAAATGCCAATTCTTCTAAAAATAACTTTAGTTCAAAAGGGAGAAATGTACTCGTGAAAGAAAAAGCGGTGCTTGCTGACAGCTTGTTTTAAACAAGCATTTGCAATGCAATAGGTCTCGGATGTACGAGAGTTTAAGTCATTGTCATTTATAATGGCAATAGCTCAAACCCTTGTAAATGCGAGACTTATTTCCCATCTAGACAAAATGCTCTTGAGCCACAAACGTGCGGCCGGGGCACTAAGCAAAGAACACCGCTCTTCACAAAGTAGGCGAATTGCCCCGGCTCCCACGGTTTATGATGCAAAGGCAGTTAGTTCGGCACTTTACGGAGCCAATCTATGGGGATTCGACAATGTCAATGAGATCTGCATGTCAGAGCACAAGTTCTTGAGGGATCTGGCCATGTTACCCCGGAATGTCCCACTAATTCCCTTGATGCACGATATGGGCAGACGCTCATTCAGCGATATCGCTCAACTGTGCCCGTTGCTCTTTTGGGCCTGCCTTAGGCGGACCACCAAACTCATGGCCTATGCTAAAGCACTTACAGAAGTCATGAGTCTAGATGTTAACCATGGGGTTAAGTGGATAGCTAATGTCAAGAGACTAATGATAACCCTCGGCCTTAAGGATTGCTGGGACAATCAAAATCCCCCAAGCAAGGTCGAGCTCAAACGTATCTATTGGGACTGGGTTGACGACAGGGACCTAAGCAATCCAAATGTGGGAAGGATAACGGAAGAATTTTTCCAGCACAAACAATCTAGAAGCCTTGAACCATATTTGGATGTAATCCAGACCCAAGAGACAGGGCGCTCTATTGCCAATTCAGACTTGGACCGCTTCCTGTCCACGTGTTGACTTCAAAATGGCGCCCCCCGAAACAGCCAACGGAAGATTGTCCTTGCTGTAGGGCACCGAAGGAGAGTATCGCCCATTTAATGTTTGCTTGTCCGGCGCACGAAGAGGCAAGGTCTAGATCGTTAACATCAATCTGCAAACAATTAGGTATTCTCGATCATTGCACTGCTTTACGCAGCTTAAATATCTGATGCGAGAACCCTCTTTGTTTGCGGAGTGGCCAAATTCTTGCGTTGCGCCTGGATAGTCAGGCATAAAGCTTTACGAAGGGCGACCTAACTTCATTTTACAAGCCCCATGGAGAACATACTATAGTACAAGATGAATGATTAAATATTCCTTGAATTAATATCTATGCATTGTCACTCGTATAATGTACATCGGGTTTAACTCTTTTAAACCACAATTTTTTAACTCATGTTTTTATCCAATTGGAACATTTTATTATGATGAAATGATGTGTCATTATGTCCCGACTGATCAAATATCATGTACTTGATATGACTTTTTATCTGTATATAGTATATTTTTAAAAGGTTGTTCGATGCTTTTATGATACTTGTTATCAAAATAAAGCAATATTCAATTTGATTTGATACACAAAAGTCAAGAGCTTCATCAGAAATAAAATGGAAGCTAAAAGCGGCCTCTGAAAAGGTTTTAAAACCATATCCGTATGGCACAAATAGACGTCTCCTGTTTGGTTGCACAATGACCCATCAAGGATTTAAATACATTGAGGTAAGTGATTCATTGTGCAGCACATTTTCCCAAATATTTTGGCAGAAATATCATAGGCTTTACAGATTTCATGATCTGGCACAAGTCCTAGGAGTATTTTTGATTGCAGCAGGAGAAGCCGGAGGTGGTTAGGGAATGAGTGCCTCCAGCCCCTTCAAAGGGTCCTTCAAGGATGGATTGGCTCTGGGTCCCTCCCTCTATTTTACCCTGAAAGCAGTTTAATATCCATCAGCCTTTCAGAGGCATTCCGCATATGTCCTATAGCCCGTCCATCTGTGTATACTATGTGGTGAAACTCCCTCACACTGGGTGCTACAAGCAGTTTCGCCTCAAAGTGTAGCTTATTGCAAGAGATTGCTATGGGAAAGCGAATGTGATAGTGAAACCAGTGTTTCATCTGCATAAAAATAAAAAAAATAAAGTGCAGCAATCAAAGTGTTTCTTAACAGCTCTTTCTTCAGCCACTCTGCAGTTCCTGCTTCTTTATCTTTTTCTTGTTGGCTGTTTTTTCGTCCTTTCTTTTTACTGTTTGCATTTTTTCTATATCTTTCTCTTCCTTCTATTTTTCCACTTTTTCAATCTTCAACTCTATTTCTCTGGTCAAAGCTTGAACCCCTAAAATGAGCGCCGGAGTCTATCACCTGCACCCACCAGAACAAATGAAGATTTAGAAGCATGTGCTAAACTGATCTTGTCATTAGGTACAATTGTGACTGAAAATGTAGATTAACTGTTTTTTTTTCTCTTAGAACAGAAAGTCCTCCCTCAAATGAGCAGTTGCGGCTGCTACTAAGTGTCGGTGGTAGGGCATGCGGGTGCGGGGGGAGCGAAGGGGGGAATGAAAAAAAAAAAAAAACGGATTTACCTGGGTGCCACCGGGTGCTGCCGACTCTGCTCAGTCTCTTCCGTGCCACAATAGAAAGCTCCCAGCCTCCCAGAATCCCCAAAAGGCAGCATTGTGATTGGTCTTAGCTCCGTGTTTCGGTGCTTAGACAGGGGTTTGGAGGCTTTGCATGTTCCTCAGCAGGCTGTGTAATGCAGCCTTGTGGGGAAGATGCAAGGTGCACATGACGGTTTGATCAGCCATCTTGGGCAAGTCAAAAGGTCATGCGCACTTTAGAGTGTGCTTTACACTCCTCCCCTGCCCGCTGAACTGGCCAGCCCGGCCCCTCCTGCCCTGCACCCAAGCCCCCCGTAACTAACTTATGTGCACATAGCATACAGATGGGTCTCAAGGTACAGAAGGGTGCTTACTGTCCCTACTCACTGGTAAGAAAGCAGGGGGACTTTTCAAAAGAACAGAACTTTCAAATAATACTAGTCAATTGCAGATCCCTAAATAAGCACAAACTTGAGTAATAGTATCTTCTCATGGATAATAAGCCGGATATCTTGCTGCTAACTGAGACATGGCTGACCGAGGACTACGCACCTGATATTCTCGAGGCACTCCCTCTAAACTATGGGATCCTAAGATTGGATCGCCCCATTAACGGGGGGGTGGGATTGCGGTGATCCATAAATTAGCAATAGAGTGTTCCCTGGAAAGGGTGGCAGTAGAAGACAGTGAGGCGGGCCTCTTCACAATTGCTGCTGACAGCTCCCATGTCATCAAGGGTTTGCTGATATACCGACCTCCTGGCCCAATCTCACAGTTCGCCACTAGTCTCAGAGAACAAGCTATACAATTAGCACTGCGATATGCTAAGGTACTGGTGCTGGGCGACCTAAACCTTCACTTTGATGATAGGGATAATGTCCAGGCACAAGAGCTCCGCCAGGAGCTGGCTGCGTTCCACCTAGTGCTCCAATCCACTCTCCCGACCCATCAGCTTGGACACCTATTAGACCCCATTTTTGCCAACTGGGGCGAACTCAAGGAGGACACTCCGATTCCAGTCCCATGGTCGGATCACTATATGGTTCCCTTTAGCTTCTTGATTCCTAAAACCCATATTGTGATAAAGTCAGACACAGGCAAACCCCAGAGAAAGTGGGCCAGCTTCTCGGCAACTAAGTTTAATCTGGCTTTAAACCAGGGAGGTCCACCAGGGGGAAGTGATATAGAGGCTGCCTGTAGTGCCTTAGAACAACGTATTAATGAGGCGCTTGACAAGGTGGTGCCCTGGACCTCCAGTGCTCCTAGGAGACAGGGTAGATCTGCTCCCTGGTTCAACGAAGAGCTGAAGGTCACAAAATCCTCCTGTAAACGTCTGGAACGTAGATGGAGAGTAGATTTTTCTGAAGACGGGAAAACTACTTATAAGACCAGTCTCAAGAACTATCATTCTCTAATAAGCAAGATGCGAGCTACGTATTACAACACAAAAATCGAACTAGCTGAGAACTCTTCTAGAGAGTTGTTTATGATTTTTAAAGAATTATCGTCTCTTGATAGAATCTCTCCCCCCAATAAGGGCTCAGTCGAGTCATGCAACCTGATAGCGGAGTATTTCTCCGATAAGGTAGAAAGAATCTACTCAACCTTCCCGGAGAAGGCTCGTAAAGGGAGGTCCGATGGGTCGGGAGCTTGTAACATGAAGGAAGCTTCTTGTCTATCAAGCTTTAACCTTCCATCCTTGGTCGACCTTCAAGCCTTAGCTCTGAGCATCAAGTCAGGCTCCCCGAAAGATCCCATTAAACCAAGAAACATGAAGGAGAGTATGGACATTCTGGCTCCCTACTTTAGGCACCTTATTAAACTTTCTTTTACTACAGGCATAGTCCCCCAAAGGTGGAAAGAGGCAGTGGTTGTGTCCATAAAGAAAAACCCCGGGATCAGTTGTAGCCAGTTGGAGAATCTATGACCAATCTCACTCCTACCTTTCATTGCCAAAATTGCGGTAAAAACAGTCAATGATAAACTAATTAGGCACATGAATCATGCCAACCTACTACACCCCACGCAATCTGGCTTCCGGGCCACATACTCCACAGAGTCGGCTCTGCTTTTCTCCACTGAAATCATCCGCAGACAGGTCGATGCAGGACAGATGGTGGCACTGGTCCTGTTAGACCCTAGCGCTGCGTTTGACACTGTGGCCCATCCCATTCTTCTGCAGCGTCTTAAGGAAAGTGGACTTGCCAACTTGGCATTGAAATGGCTAAGCTCCTTCCTTCAACACAGGAGCTTTCAAGTAGCCCAAGGCCCGTATTATTCCAAGAACATCAGGTTGGAGCAGGGGGTCCCCCAGGGCTCTATATTAAGCCCTTCGCTTTTCAATCTGTATATGGCCCCCCTGTCCGGAAACATCGAAAAATACAGCATCAGTGTTGTGTCATATGCAGATGACACGCAGCTTGTAGTATCTCTGTCCCAATCTCAAGAGTAGGATGCCACTAACTTCTCCACGTGCCTACAAGAACTTACTGTCTGGATGGCTAACAACTGCTTAAAATTAAACGGTGATAAAACCGAGGTACTAATTGTGGGTAAGACTACCAAGTTATGGTCTCCCAAATGGTGGCCACAGACCTTAGGATCCCCGCCCCTAAGGAGCAGGTAAAGAACCTGGGGATGTGGTTGGACTCCAAACTCTCGTTTGACCACCACTCCAGGACGGTGGCGGGTAAGTGCTTCGGCATAATGAAAGGCCTTCGGAAGGTCCTAGACGTGCTTCCAGTATCTGCCAGGAAAACCCTAGTCCACGCACTGTCACCTCCCGCCTGGACTATGGGAATGCCCTCTACCTGGGCGCCAGCAGTAAGAGCATTCAGAGACTACAATATATTCAGAACGCGGCTGCCCGCCTTGTCCTGATGCTCCCTAGGAGAACTTCGTCTAAAAATGCTCGATCCACTCTACACTGGCTCCCAGTTAAAGAAAGAATTCTATTTAAGGCCCTATGCACTAGTCATCGAATCCTGATGAGGAAGGGTCCGAGCTATCTTCATAACCTATTGTCCCCCTATACGCCAACCAGGGCCCTGCGCTCCTTGGGCTCGGGGCTTGTTCAAGTCCCAGTTATAAGAAGAATAAGAATGGGGGGCCGATCCTTCCGATATCTAGCAGCTAAACAATGGAATGCACTCCCCCTGGAGCTGCGGATGGAACATTCAGAAAACAAGTTCCGGAAAAAATTGAAGACATGGCTATTCCAGACATAAGTGCCCTTGCCCCCTGTCTCCCCCTGCCTCTTTACACATATCAGGTTGCTCCACCAAGCCGTAGTGCGGGGACACACTAGTTAGTGTAACCAGGCGCTTTACAAACTCCTTTCTTCTTATTATTATTATTATTAGGAAGGAAAACTTAAATGATAATATTATTAGTAATTATCATTTTAGTTTTCCTTTTTACACAGCTCGCAGAGCAGTGGGGCCACGCTTCTCCGGAGGAGCCGCCACTGCAAATGAGTCACATTGCAACATCTTTACTCCTATCACATAATTCTCTCAGAGCCCGTCATATTCCATTTTGTTGCAATGGCTCTGAGGAGAACATAGCGTTGCCCTCTTTTTCTTTCTGTTTCTCTATTTCTCTACTCTGGTCTAAGAACTATTTTGTAGGCACGAGCGTTGACATGGCTTAACATTTCTACACATTTCTTTTTCTTGGGTGCTGTTTGTTTTTGTTTCATTTTTCTTTTCACAGAATTGCCTCCCTTCCTCGCATGACGTCTGCTTAGCTTTCTGTTTACCTTTATCCTACTAGTGCATACATTTCTGACGGTGGTGCCATGATCCAGTCTATGAAGGCCTCAAACATAGATTTACTATCCACCAGAGGAGCCACTTAACAGTTTCCAAATGCGTCTCACAGAACACGCCTAGTCCATAGCCCCCACTGTTACGTATGATCAATTTTATTGACGTGTCATACTGTTTCATGGCATAGATACAACACTTGCAAATTGCAAAGTACCCGGTTTGGCATTTGTTATTTGTGTGTGGTCTTTCTTCGGTGGATATGTTACTCCACAGTTAGCTTTATTGCTTCCACTTAATTGTGTTGTTGATGGATTTTGAGGTACTTTCTACTGATCACTGTCACAGAAGGTGTCACCAAACCTGGATGTGATATCTGACTGGACCAAGCATCGTCAATGTCAAATGTTTTTGCTTTTGTAAACTGAAAATGATTTTCCCAACCTTCCATAACACTAAAACAGATGCCATATGGGCAAGAATAGTGCATTTTTCTCTAATATAAAGAACAAATCCAGGACAGGTGGCATAATCAGTGGTGGAAACCAAAATAAACTCACACACGCTCATGGTACAGTGGCCCAGATTTACAAAGGATTTGTGTTGGATTTGCATCACTTTCTACAGGTAGAATTTACAATTCAATACAATTCTTAAGTTGAATTTGATTGTAACCCAAAGTAATGCAAAGAAGTTCAATGTACTGCCTTGTGTTACTTTGCATTAAGGGCGCGTTCTAGGAGTGGTGCATGGCCATTCAACTACCCATTGGTTTCAACACATATCCCTGTCTACTAAAAATTGTAGATATGAATTGGCGGCAACATGCTGAATCTCTTTGAGGCAGTTGTGAATAAAACATTTTTCCTTGTATATTATAAATTGGCTTGATAGTGCAGCTGTCACCAGCCACTTATGTGAGTATCAGTAGAGAGAGGCTTTGGCTCCTCCCACTTGTTGGGAGACAGGAGTACATGTTTTGATTGGACATTACATGTGTGCTTCCACACAAAAAGTGCTTGCTTCCAAGCTGTGATCATTTTATTTATCAAGATGGCTAAGTGTGTACTTTCAGAGGCACACACATGATACTGGAATGCTATTAAAGTGTCTTAGATAACAAGATCATTTATGTTGTTTTTCTATGGCAGTAGTACAGATGGGAAGAGGGCAGTCATATTTTAGATCTGGCTTGACAGTGCAGCTGTTAACAGATCTTTCAACCAACACCAGTATTATGAATGATATTCTAGAGTTATTTGCTTCCACACAAATAAAAATCCATTCCCATGCAATTTACCTGTAATGATCAGTAGGGGCTCCTCGAGGTAGTGCTGCGGGGCGATGGGGCAGGGAGGGGGAGGGGAAGGGGCAGGGTGGGGAGTAGTAACCTCCAGCATACGGCCGAATGGAGGTAAGAAAATAAATAAATAAATAAAATGAATTACATTGCGCACGCTGCATCGCCATTTGGCGTTGCAGCGCGCACAATGTAATTTGTTTTATTTATTTATTTATTTTCTTACCTCCATTCGGCCGTATGCCGGAGTTTACTACCCCCACCCTGCCTCACCTCCCCGCAGCACTCCCTCGAGGAGCCGCCACTGATAATGATTCACATTACCATACAACATTCCTTTAAAAAGCCAGACCTATTGGCGTTGCCAATGCTTGTTCCTCTTTCATGTGTGCTGCTTTCTACAGCACACATGCACCAAAGAGTTAGTCCACAAAGAGTAGTAGTGCAATCTTGACTAGCTTATACTGAAAGAATAGGTAAGGCATGTGTGGTAGCATTGAAAGTTTACCTGAGTATGGGATTATGGTCTGGTTTGACAGAGCGGCCCATGCCAGACAAGTATGTGAGATTCACCAGGAGTAAGGATTTGGCTCAGTCCACATTTTGGGAGCCAATAATAGATGTTTTGATTGGCCAGAGGTTGAGTGCTTCCACAAAATAGTGCTTGACCTCCACACAGTAGCGATCATTTTTGTATCTATCCAAATGCCATAGACTGAACTTTCAGGGACACAAACATGACATTGTAAAGCTATTAAAGTGTCTTAGATAACAAGATACTTGATATTGGTTTTCTGTGGTAGCATCACAGATGGGAGGAGGGTAGTCATTAACCTACATGATTTTTTAGATATACCGTGACAGTGCAACTGTCACTTGACCTTTTAGCCTGTTCCAATATTGTTCTACAATTCTTTGCTTTACCACAATTCCGGTTCCATCCCCATGTTTGTTTTTACTTGTAATGATTCACAGTTCCATACAACATTTCTTTAAAGCCATACCTATTGGCAGTGTAAACGCTTGTTTTTTAATGCCTTTGTGTAATGTTTTGTGAGTTTGGACTATGCTAGTTTATGTAAGGTATGCTGATGTCTATTGAAAGTGTCTAAGGGTGTGCAGTTGTGTTTATGGGTTACTGTGTGTTGTGTGAAGCAATGATTGTGTGAGTGTGCTTGTATGTGTGTGTGTGTCCGTGAGTGATTGCAAGCAATGTATGTGAGGATGATATATGGGTTTGTGCGTGCATGGGATGCTTTGATACTGCCAGCACAGGTTCCTAATGTCCACGTAAGTTACACAGCTGCCCTGCCATATTGCGCTAGGTAAGAGTGCACGTTTCAGTGCACAGCAATTAAGGACACATTTCCCTGTAGGTATGTACCCAAGTTATCTACATCAATCTTTGTTACTAGAAAATTACATGTCTTAAATATGGTGCCCAAACAACAGCCACTCTCTACTGCCCCTTATGAACACAAACATTGGCTGAGGTGGACAGATAAGACTGCAGTGCAGGTGGTTAGAGGCCCCCCAAATATCACTCTCCCTACCTGTTTATTAATATAAAACTGAATTAACGCCCAATAGAGTAGACTTATCTTTTCAGGAGCTAAGTCAGAGAAGTGATCATGGCAGCATAGTGGTTAGAATACCTATTTAAATATATTGAAACACATTGTCAGCTTGTGGTGGGCTGATGCCAGTCGAGAACTCGTCAAAAGTGTTATCCTTTCGTTGTTAGGTGGCTAACCGGACAAGCTACAACTAGTCTGGGTTGGGGGAGCACTTTGCAGGGTACTCTCATTCTAGTAGTTGCTCTAAAAGTTGCAGGAGGTTGGAGATAGGAGTCACACATAAAGTACGCTGCTTGGTAGCTCATTGGTAATGGTGGTATCTTATGTCGGAATCATTTTGTTATAGGAGGTCTCCTCACATTCAACGCCTGTGGCTTTTCCCCACAGTTTTAGGGATACAAGTAAGGTCTGCAGTTGAACTAGGTGCAGGGATAACTCCACATGCCCAGCTTAACTTTGGGTAACTCTGGGTCCACGCTGGAGAAGAGAGAGAGTTGGGTGTAATCAGATCTTCTCTCTATACTGATGCCACAAATCTACATTTGCTTGCTCATCATCAAGCCAGAGAAAAGAACTGCCACCTAGAGCCATTGAAGTATTGGGGCATTGAGGCAGGAAGAAGGCTTGTCAATCTCCTGACTCTTCTCCCCAGTGTTCATGGTTAACCAAATTGTCCCTGATAAAACTTTGCTACTGTTCTCTGTTCTCAGTTCTCACAGTGCTGGATGAATCCACATTTTGGTAGGAAAGATAAGATCTTCGAAGACACCAAACAGCACCAAAGATGATAACATATTTTGTTCACTCATTTGATTTCATATTTGGATTGGTGAAGGCCATTGTATGAATGCAGTAGGCCTTCAACTTTCGTCCTGCGACATATTTGAGGCTGCATATCATAAATTACATTTCTCTGGTCATGATACTTTTGCCTTGTATGTAAATTTTTGCAGATACCTATCTCTCGGATTCAATCAGCTTGTGTCAGTGAGGCCACGATCGCAGTGAATACATTTTAAGCGAAGGGCATACTAATGCACTCAAACTAGGGGAGGCCACGTAGAGGCTAGTGTATAAGTTCTTTCAGGAACATGTGCATTGAGCATGCATGTCATCCACCAGATTTTCCCCTTAAACAACAAAAAGAGAAAAGAGAAACACTTGGTTTAATGGTGCCCCTGCATCCTGACCCATGCCATAATGCCCGCACACAAACCCATTATGGCTATTTGGCACTCTGTATGCACATGATTCTAGCCAGACATTGTTGGGGTAAGCGTAAGATCGAGTTGTGCGGGCCATTTATAAACCATTATAATTCAACATGCCTCAGCTTAGTGAGTCTAGGAAGCCACCTTCCTAAGATTTCATTTTATTATATTTGAGCTGCAAGCTTCACGTGGGCTGGTGTGGGTCGGAAACCCCAACAAGTGTTGTCTTGTTCTTTCAGAAGGTTCTGGCTCAGACTGTCCAGTATCTTGGGCACCTGACTTGTCACTACACTGCGCAGCTCTTGTTCTAGCAAGTTGCATTGCTTCCTTGGTTTTCTGTCAGCCCCTTAACATTCTCCCCCGATGCATATGCTCCTGATGTCCGAAGCCCTTACTCCTGCCCTAATATATATGCAGCCTCTTCCACCTGCAGTCCACATCACACCTCTGCCTCAACTCCTGTGTAGGCAGGTTCCACAAATACTCATCTACAAAATGTAGGCAGCCTTTGTCTACAACCACTGGTCTTCGAGTGATTGCCCACAACGGTACCACGTTCCAAGGTTTCACTGCTGCAACGGTCATCCTCTTCACTCATGTACCGTTGGCATCTTCCAGTCAACACTCCATCAATCATCATGCATCCAGCCTTTGACTCAAGATTTCTCCACCCACCCTTACCATGGCCATTCAAACCCTAGTTCCAACCAAAGCATTCACAACTTTCAAGATCATGTGCAATAATGGGTGAAGGTGCTTTGAAGCACTGAGCTGTTTCACTGCTTACTGTTGAACACTTTTCCTTCTACCGACTCCTGTACCTGCATTCCTTCATATTCCAAGACTGCTTGCCAGTATTATCAGCTCTTCTTTTTGCTCTAAGTCAACTTCCTAATATGATGCTTGAAATGGAATGGGAATTTATGATTCATTTGGACCAATGCACAGGAGGTCCCTGAATCCCATCAACACCCTGGCATCATCTTGCACTATGAAAGAGCTGCCAAAAGACCTTGTGTCAGTGAGGGAATAAGTATAACTCGAGGAAGCAATCGGTGTACAGACTTGTCTAATATGTGCGGCAGACAAAAAAATGCTTTGGTAGGAAAGTTAAAAATACCTGATAATATTGCATTGTGCCTCTGTATATTGTGTTTCCATTCTGGTAGTCTGCTTGAAAAAGTGCTGTTTTAGATAGGGAAGCGGACTTCTTAGTATTTACCATTTTGAGTCAAGCACTTTATCGCGTTTATAGTTTTTTATTTTCTGGAAGGTCTGTGGTAGAACCAAGGTTGGTTTGCATCTGGGACCAGTCTGTCTAACCACTTCACTCACAGTGCTTTGGTCAGCTTGAATCCACCACATCTTAAAGGGCAGACACAGGCCATTGGTTGGCCAAGCCCTGGAATAGGTCTGGAAGCCGCAACTTTCCTATTTAGAATCAAGGAACATAAGCATTAGAACACAATTGTTCCACTCTAGATGATGCAATGGCCAAAAATGGCTTAGAATTAGGCTCAACGAAGAAGCATAAGAAATTTGCATTGATTGGCCCTATCTAAAGAACAACCAACAGAGAAAACATGGAGGCACATAAAAAAAATGCAGACAGGACAAGCAAGTGGAGTGAATGAAACATGGAGCCTTAGCCACAAGGCTGCATCAGAAAACAGAGTGGATCACACCTTTATCCAATTTTTGGTTGGATACATAAATCTAGGAGGAGAATACCAACCAGAACATCCACAGACTCCGGGAATGTCCCCAAGCAGACAGGCGCAAGTATACTGCAATATGATCGTAACACCCCCTAGCATAAAACATACCCCTGAAACACTAAGCAATGGAGGCAAAGATAGGATGCCACCACAACCATGTTTAAAAACTAGATTATAGGTTTCAATGAAACAGTCAGCTACCAGAAGTAAGAAAAAATAACAAATCAAAAATAAACAATTTGCGGAAAATAAGAAAATGATTAATCTATGTTCAAACTATGCAGTCAGAAGTGAAATAGAAGTCTTCAATACTGTCTTAATTGTAGTTATCTGCTTCCTCAACAACAGTATTCTGGTACTCTGCAGGTATCTGAAATGTTTAAGAGAAAGGTCACTACTCTCTATCTATTTAAAATGCAATACCTGTGTGTACCTCTTTTTACAGTGCCCGAAATTGTAAAATGTAATTCACATAGTCTGTCTTGTAGTTAATCACAACTCAAATTTCAATTTCCTTTCCATTAGAACTTGTGACTAGTTCGCATTTGTCTAATGCTTTGGGACACAAGTGACCTCCTCCATATCTGTGAAAGGCTTTGAAAGTTTACACAGTTTTTTGAATTATTAATTAAAGAAACTAGCTGTCACTCTTTTACTTATATATCGAATATTCATATATATAAAGGCAATTTTAAATATGCACGCCTCGTCACTCATAAGAAGCGGTCAGTATGTATTCATAATGCAGGTCAATTTCCTGGTGTGTCTGATAAATAGACTAAGAAATATGATTTTTTTCAAGCCCTCATTGAATGTTTTGCACTTTCTGAGTTTTCTACATGGTGGTCCATACGTGGTATTTTATCAACTTTCTGAAGTACCATTCATATCTTTAAAGTCTTTCCCCATTTTAATGAGAAAGTCATTTTTGGATGTTTCCGTAAAAACTGAACCATATGTAGAGGTACAGTTGCCACAGAGAAACTCTTCAAATGGTACATTGTGTACCATGTGATCTCGATGACAATTCTCTATTGACAATACATAATTAGAGTTTTTGATGTCAAGAAAAGTGGCCATTCATTTCTCCCCGTTTTCCATAAATCTTCAATCTTGAAACTCAACTTGTTTGCTTCTGTATTTGTGGGAAAATGTTAGCTGCAAATTATTTTGATTTCAGTATGTTATGCAGTCAGTAAATTAACATTTAGTGGAACTCCAAAAGATAAAAACAGCATCTATATATTGGGGCCATATCCTCATCTTAGCTGTAAATGTATCAAGGGTTTCTCAAAACATCCCACAGTGAGATTGGGATAATCAGTCTTAAATATGGAGCCCATGGCAGTTTTCTGACATTGCAGAAAGCGCTCGCTGCTGGCAATAAAAGAATTACTTTCTAACATGGAAATTTCCATGGACAGTAACAACTTCATTTGTTTAAAAAATGAAACAGACCATCATGATATGAAGTGGGGTAGGGCTTTCAGATGTTGAATAGATGTATTTAATGTATAGGCACCTACATATACCTATAGTTTGCCTATCATCCTAGGAGATTTTTTAGTTAGAGATTTTCTAGCTTGTTTCTAGCCTCTTCTATTGTCTGTGGGTCTTCACGTTGCTTGAAATTAATTTTATGATGTTTTTGTAGACATTAAATTATGTGAGTGAATGGAAATATGACAAGCCATCTGATAGACTAATACCAATAAAATTATCTTTAGAAATATTATCTAAAGGTTAAAATTGACATTTGGTAAGCTTACATCATTTATTCTTATATTTATATAATGTTGTTTGATCTTAGACTATATCAACATAGTAATTCTAAAATTAATTAGCAAAACATTTGTTTAGGTCCTTTTAACTTCGTTGACAGAAAGTTGAGTTATTCTTAAACCAGCTTTCCAGGCTTATGATATTAATGCCCCAATCATTGGCAACAACTTCATCATAGATCATTTTATCACTGTCACATTTACCTTCTAAATCTGATAGATAAATTAAGGTGTCTAAATTACTGATTGTAAGATTACTAAGGAGTAAAGTAGAGTCATGTGCAACAGCCCCTGAAGGTTTTTGGGCAAAGTGATTGCACAGTGTTAGTGTTCATGGGAATTTCAATAAGTACAACACAAAGCTATTCACATTACCATTGTTTGAAGCGTGGAAAGTAATAATTCAGATGTCTAACCTATTGCTTATCTTGATTCCTTTTTTAACATTTATCATGTTGCTGTGTGTCTGTGCCTACTACTGTCTTTTTTTCTGTTCCTATTCCTTCACCTTTGATGACGTTTTTTTCTGTAGCTCCCCTAGTTGAGTCCTCGATTCGCCTACAAAAGTGAGATTTTGATCCTTGTGACACTTTATTTATCTGTTTATTTATTTACATATTTCTGTTTATCTATTTTGTTGTTTGTTAGCCTGTTTATTTTTCCGGATTTATATGTAGTGCGTAGGAGGCTCAAGAGAAACAGAATCATTTACGGAGAAAAATATACAGAACAATGAAGACATAGGCAATAATGTGAACAAGAAAGATGTCTAAGGTTCAAAATGACAACAATTGGAAATACTACTTCAAAACAACGTACACAAAGATGTTGGAACAATCAAATCAAACAACAACATTATAGAAATAATATACAGAGCATGGTAATGTAGTAACAGAAAAAAGAGTCCAAGGCTCATAAAGACAAACATCAGCAATACTAGTTCAAAACTATGTACACAAAGATTTAGCCTCCAGACAAACCAAAGGGCAGAAAGATAATGTATAAACAATAAAAGAATCAATATGGAGGTGAAAATTAGTGTACACTCCAAATCAAACATTTATTAACTAATTCTTCAATACTCATATTAAATAAATATGGGTAGGAGAGAGGGAAATGAACGTTTAAAAAATTGGTTCGTTTTTAATGCAGGTAGAAAGGTAATAGTGCTGATGATCAGTGGAATAGAGTGTCAGATGCTAGGTGCACAATCAGAGAAAGGCTAGTTGCAGGTTACAATTTTTATTGATGATAGATTTTAAGTAAGAGGGAATCAGAGTTTCAAAGATGATGAAAGCCACCTGAGAACTTCGGCTTCCTAGCCACGTCATAGGTGTGATCAGTGTTGTCACAATGTAGGTTATTAATTTAGGAAGGCGGCACCCTTGCCAAATTAATAAATAGGCTAAAACAGAGTTCTTTGATAACCTATGCTCCACCAATAGTAGCTGTGACACAAGCAGAAGGCAATTCCACAGATAAATGCTTGTTATGTTCAAGTAATACCAATAATTTTAAAGTCAAGAAAATAACACAATAACATTCCCAAACCAACTTAGAAAAACAGTGAAAGAGAGAAACAGAGATATGATTTTTTACAATGTTATTGCAAAAGGCACCTAGAAAAAGAAAATTGATAATGTAAAGTACTAGTTTGCTGTTAACCAGGACTGCAGTTCTATCTCAGGTAAACTGAGATGGAATGGGAGGTGGCTAGAGCAAGAGGCTGGCACTGGTCAAAGTTTTTAACCTTAGGAGTTGACCTGTTTTCTGCAGCCCCAAAGTTTTACACCTGGGCCATGTCCAAAGCTGAAGCCGGCGAATGTCCCTTGTAGTCGGATAGGTCATTGTTAAGCTTCCACTGTAGCTGTTGATTTTGGCGCACCTAACATTGTAGGTTTAAAAGACAAACTTTAGGGGGTGACTTACTTAATATATACAATTAGGATATTCCTAATGGCCCTGACATCTGTCATTGCAGTGCTTTTAAACTGCAGCTCAACCAGAGCACAATGGTGTTCCTTGAAGCCATATGCAGATGTCATAAATATTCACGGACGTCCTAGCTGGTGTAATTATCAGACTTAATTTCTTGCTGCACACATTGGCTGGACACTAAATTCTCTACATTACATCCATGGCAAATGATCAAACTACATCTCATTCCACCCTACTCGCTACCTGTGCACTCATACTAGAGGAGGAGAACATGACATGTTCTCTAGAACTAGGAAACCCAGAGTGACTGAGCTTGAGCGCTTGCGGATTCAGGGAATACATGGCCAGCCAGATCCCAGGATGGGATCATGTGAAGCTATGGAAGGATTAACGCTACGTGATAGACCAATGCAGCAGATGAGTGTTCAATCAGTTTTGCAGAGCACTGATCTCACTCCTAGTGACATAGTTGCTGAAGGAGAAAACAGTTGGTCCAGTGTTGTACTTTATGTGGATAATTTAGCAGGCTGACTAAAGGTTTAGCCGCACAGGTGAGTCCATGGCCACCAGAAGGGTCATTTCATCAACATGACATGGCAAATGCTGAGAACTGCATATTTATGGTGAGGGAGATCCAGACTGGGATTATCCCTACATGCGGAAATGTTTGAGTGTGTGGGAAAAATATGGCAGACAGCACAACCCTCAACATTCTGACACTCCCATATATCAGTTGCCCCTGCTATGCATGGGGAACCTCATTATGTTCCTTGATCACAAATGAGGAAGGAGAATCTTAAAAAGTTGGTACTGCCACTTACAGAGGGAGAAACTAAATGGATTAGAGCTTTTGAAAAGCAAACTGCAGGCATCACCTCGACAGTAGAGGATATAAAAGGTTTACTTAGCACTCTCATGGGAGGTGAGACAGATACTGTTTTTCAGGAGACTTGAGTGAGAAATGTTACTCTCACTGAGACTGGGTAGGATGGTTCTACATTCAATTTAGCCCAGACAGTAGTCTGGGATCAGTTGAGTAAAATGTATCCTGACAGGCCAGACATTGGGTCCCTCATGATTCAATCAATGCAGCCGAATGAGGATCCCGCTCAGTTTCATAGCAGGATGAAAAAAGTGGACTCAAGAAGCAGGCCAGGGTTTGGAAGTAACAGGGGGAAAATCAGTGTTGTTTTACAATGCAGTGAAGAAGGGTTTTCCCTCTGATATACAGGAAAATCTAGACAATATAGATGGATTTTAAGCCAAGCTCTGGACAGAGATACAGGGATATATAATCCTTTTT
Organism: Triturus cristatus; assembly: GCF_964204655.1. Taxonomy (NCBI): domain Eukaryota; kingdom Metazoa; phylum Chordata; class Amphibia; order Caudata; family Salamandridae; genus Triturus; species Triturus cristatus. The sequence continues at coordinate 1,427,917,384 of NC_140590.1, read as the reverse complement.
TGTAAAAAGAAGCAGGAGATAGAGAGAAACAAGCAGGAGGTGACAGAGAAAGCAGCAGCTGAGTTAGTGCAGCAAAAGTTGGGAAGGAAAGGAGCAGTGGAAGAAGCTTTAGTAGCAGCCACCACTTATATGACTGCAAAGTCTGTGGGATCGGTCCCAGGGACCACCTAACAATAGTATCCACAACAGCGGGATAATGCAAGAGCACAAGCAAATAGCAGAGGAGAGCGAGGAGGAATGGGAAGAGGCAGAATAGGTCCCTAAAAGATGGATCAGACATATCACTATTGTCACAAATGTGGACATTTCGTTAGAGATAGTAGGACTAATAGATGGGATGAACAAAATGGAAAGAGAGGTGTTTACAATCAGCCAGGAAATTCAGTAGTGCAGCCAGAGTCAAACCCATAAATAATATATGTACCCCAGATGCCACCACAAAATGTGCAGCAACCAGCAATGCCTCAGCTGCCACAAATGCCACCACAGCAAAGCTGTCAAGCAGCTTCAATGGCAACTTCTCCTCAAAGTGGACAGGGAGGTGTGATTGTGAGAGGCGGACATCCTTTCAAGACAACTTATGTGGAAGGATACACGCAAAAAAGGTGCCCACAGAGTAGTTCCATGTGTCCAGTATTGTCAGTAACACACAGGCCAGTTGAGAAACCCACTGTTACAGCAGCTATCAATGACAAGGGGTATGCATTCCTCATAGATATGGGAGCAACCCGATCATTTATTAGAGAGGAAGCCCTTCCAATTTCTAATAGATCAATGGACACAAATGGATCCTGTTGGGCAGTAATGAGGATTCCATTTACTAAACCAGTGGAGAGGGAAATAGGAGGGAGGAACATTGATGCCTGTTTACTGTTCTCTCCAGCTGCCCCAGCTAATCTATTGGGGAGAGCTTTTCTTGCCAAACTAAATATGACTTCTTCATTTTGAGCCTGATGGAACTATGAACTGTTCTACCCTTGGAGTTCCACCTTACAGGATCATGGCTGTAACAGTAGATTCTTCTACTGGAAATCAAATTATACCTCAACCCACTGATACAGAAGCATTCACTACAACATCATTTACAATCCAGAAACTGTTATGGGAATGCAGAAGTTTCTTGGCCTCTGTAATTAGGTGAAACAATGGGTATTCGATTACAGCACTTTAATAGTGCCTTTGATGGCTTCTATTAAACATCCAAAAGACAGAAATGATAAGATAAAGTAAACACCAGAAATGAGGGAGACCTTCAAAAATTGAAGACTGAGATAACACATTTCCAAGTTTTGAGGACTTCTGACTACACCAAGGAGTTTTATCTCTTATGTCATTTTAATGGTCAAGTGCTGACAGCTGTTCGTATGCAGAAATATCCTTCTAGGACATAAACCCATTGCATATTTTAGTGGACAGTTGAATTCTGTGATGAGAGGGCATAATCCCTGTGAGTAAGCTCTCGCCACTGCAGACTTTGCAGTGCAGAAGAGCACCCTCATTGGTATGTGGACGGCTTTGACACTCTATGTAGAACATGTGGTGTTTGCTATCATTCAGAATGCTAAGACTACTCTAATTACACAGAGAGGGTCAGGATATGAGGTGACACTGTCACTACCATCTTTAAAGTTTGTGAACTGTCATACAGTGAACCCTGCAACATTCTTTGCTCATCCTATATGAGACTCTGAGAATGATGCGCATGACCTATACTCCCAATGAATTCAGTCAAGCAACAGAGGATTCTATACTAGGTGGCATTGTCTATTTTGTTGATTGTTCCTCTGCTATTGACCAGAATACAGGGGTAAGGCATACATGTGCAGTAGTAGTCAGAGCACACCAGCATGAAAACAATATAAAATTATATGTGGTAAAAGGGCAGTGCAGGCTTAAAATCTGTGCTGCTGCCAGAGAGGTGAAGAGGTCACTAGAAAATAAAGGTCATGACCTGCAAGCCCTAGTTAAAGAAAACCCCATCTTTGTAAGCTTGATGGAATTTATGGTCTCAGTAAAAACATGTATTCTGTTGTCCCTGTAAATTAAAAACATGATTGAAAAATTGGAGCAGGAGATTGAATTAAAAAGCACACAGAATCTGATAAGACGTCTTGGGAGCCAAATGATAAAACACACATGCAAATACACATGCATTCAAAAGAAGTAAATACACGGTCAATTAAGCATTGTTAGAATTACAACTAAGAATGTGTGGGAAATAGGTTCAGAGATTAGGAACAAAAGTGACAATGTTTTCTGCAACCAATATGTAACTGTTAAGTAACTTATTATTTGACCCTTTTGTAACAAGCATTGTTCATGTTGCTATATAAGTAGCTCCCTGTGAAGCAGAAAATTGAGACCATCCGTTTATCGGTGTGACAGTTTCCCTTGCCAAGAGGAGTCATGCCTTTTTTCTTTATTTTAAGTTATCCCGCAACACCCTCTGGTGGGTTGCCTGCCATGAATGTCTCATGGCTCACGGAGGAGGTCAAACACACTATAGGCATGAACAGAGGTCACCATATGTGTTTAAGACTTCCATCAGGGTCACAGTTTTGGACACAATAACAACAGAAAGACTACTAACAGAAAACAGACTATCAGTGTATCATGCCCTGAGTAGGAATGGTAATACTTGAAACTTCATTAGAAAATGGATGCTGTGCATGTGCATGCACTCATGGAGACCATTTTGAAAGGATTGACATTACCAATGGTGTGACACAATGCAACAAACATTAGCAAAGCCAAAATAAGCAAATGACAGTTATTGCATGGTGGCGGGAGGAAGCAGGGGCCATATTATGCAGTAGAGGGATGCTGAAGGGAGGCTGGCCGGGTGGCGGTGGGCAGAGTGACAGTGAGGGGGTGTGACACCGCAGTATAGTAGTATCAACAGAGGACTACTTTAAGCCCCAAGTGACCACCCATAAAATAGTACGGCTTTAAGAACAGCCCAGCCAGCCAATAACATACTTAATAAAATGACAAGAGCCAATGACGAAGGGGGCTGACCTTAAGTTCACTCTTCTTTTGTATCTACGTAAGTATGTGTGCTTTGGTAACATGGGGTCCCCGACACAGCTACAACTGTCTGTAGGTGAGACATAGATACTGCCCACAAAATATAAACGAATTTAAGAAAGCTTGACATGCCAGAGGTTAAATTAATAAATAAGAACACCCTTTGGTAGTACACACTTTATAAACGAGAAGGAAACTAATTTGTCTGAGGTCAGACTGTTAGAAATGGGATTTCTGGTTGGCTAAGGATTGCGCCAAAGTCAGGCAGAAACCACCACTCTAGTCAGGGCGAGGAAGTTACACGCCAAAGATAACCCCTGCTCACCCCCTTGGTAGCTTGGCACGAGCAGTCAGGCTTATCTCTGAGGCGATGTGTAAAGCGGTTGCGCGCGCACCCAGCAACAACACCCAAGGCCCACCACAAAGGAAACTCCACACAAGGTATTCTATAAAAATAGCCTTTGTATTATACACAACACATTAGATAAAAACACACACTTTACAATGTGCCAACAGGCACGGGCAGAATTTACAAGGGATTATATATACAGGGGACAGGGCCACATGGACCACTGTCAGGAATTAGCACTTCGTAGAAAATAGCACTCAGAACGTAGGAATAATACTTTCAGAACATAGCACATACAATCACTGTAGCACTAAAAATAGAACATGTAGTACACAACCAGTAACTACTGGTAACAGGTAAGTACCACCTACGCAACCCTAACCACCTTAGGAAAATATCGCGCAGGGATCTAGGACCTCACTAGCACCACCTGTACTAGGAGAAAACAAACAACCACCTAAGTATCACAATACCTGTAGGGGTAAACGCACATTACACATGATGCATCACATTCAGAGGTGTAGAACAAGGGAAACACATGATGCATAAAATACATTCAGCGGTGTAAAGCAAAGCACATGACGCATAAACACATTCAGAGGTGCAGGAAAGGAACAATAACGCCAAACTCACATTTAGCCACCACTGTGGCAGTCCCTAGGCCAACTGGCCGTGAAGGGGCAAGGGCGCCCTGTGTCCAAATGTTGGGGCAAGGCTGCGCAAGCTGCGCCAGCCAAAACACAGAGGCTACAACCTAAACGTAGCAGTTGCCCACTAAGTGCTGGGCAACTGGAGAAATGCTGGGGCCAACGTTGGAGCCTCCCAGGGCTCTGAAACAACTGAAATGCCCCCTAGAGCCTCGCAGGCTCTAAATAATAATGTGCTCCTTCGTTGGAGCGGCCCACTGCCTTACGGGGCCGCTCTGATTCAACACTTAAGGCCCCCTGAGCCTCGTGGGCTCTGAACAGCAGGAACTGCCCCCTAGAGCCTTCTAGGCTCGAGAAATAATGTGGGCAAGGTTGGAGTGGCCCGCTGCCATCTGGGGCCACTCAAAACACGGAAGAGATGCCCCGTTCGTGGGAGCGTCTACCGGCTCTGAAATCCGCAATGTGACAATGCCCCCGGGGTTGGAGCGCACCCCCCGTTCGTTGGAGCCTTCACGGCTCTTGGAGAACGCCGGAATGCCCCCGAGTACGTGGGAGCCTCACTGGGCTCCCGGGCACACATGATGCCTCCCCACACAGGCGCGGAGTACCCCCAGCCCTTCACACTTACCGGGCTGTTCCCGGGACTCCCACGCCGCCTCCGCTCTCCTTCTTCCGGGGCCGGCAGCCGAGATGCTTGGTTGGGAGGCGGGGTAGGCTCCCGCCCTCCTATTGCAAGTTCCGGTTGTCCCGGAGGCCCGCCCTCGGCCTGCCTGACTTCCGGATCGGCCGAACGGGGCCGCAGCGGTGATTTTACGGGGTAGGCTCCCGTCCAAAGGTACCTAGATGCGGGGTGGGCACCCGCCACGAGTGGCAATGTCCCTGGCAGGGTGGGCACCTGCCAGGAGGCTTTAAGATCCGCAAAGATGGGGCAAACGCCGGGTGGGCACCGGTTTTCAAAAATACAGCGCTCCAAGCGCTATGAAGCCAAGGAAAGCGCTCCCAGGCGCATAGGGACCCACATAAAGCGCTCCCAGCGCTATGAAGCCAAGAAAAGCGCTCCCAGGCGCTTATGGACCCACATAAAGCGCTCCCAGCGCTATGAGGGAAAGGAAAGCCCTTCCTGGTGCTTTAGGATAAAAAGAACCACAAAGTCCAGCAAAGTTCTTCCCTGCATGCAGCAGGGCAGGGGTGGGGGGCAAGGCTGGACCCAGAGCCAGCTCACTGGGCCTCCAGGCAGGGAGGTAATCCAAGTGGCGGTCCTCTGGTCCAGCAGCAGCAGCAGCCCCCCTCAGGTAAGATCCTGGCAGAGAACAGTTTCTGTGGGGACACAGCCCCATTTTTATACACTAAAACCCTTTGTTCTTGGTTCAGGGTGAGGGGGAAAACCAGTCGCAGCTGGTTGGGGAGCACCCTTGATGTTCTCAGCCCCTCACTCTATTTACTGGCAGGGCTAGGGTTGTCAGTCGCACCACAGGGGGCGGAGCCAGCATTGTGTGGGGAAAACCCTGCCCTATTCAGGACCCAGGTGTACTCCTCCCACCCATCTAGCTGCTGATCTCCCCATTCACCACTGGGTGACTCATCCTGACTCTGGGGAATCCCTAGCCCGTCACATGACCTCAACCAGCCAATCACACGACAAGGCACACATTTCACACTGCACACAGAAGTGCCCACTTCTAGAAGTGGCACTTCCACACTAGGTACATGCACGCCGCACACATCATCGCGCAGCATTCAATCACACGAGTCCGCACATACCAAACTCGGGCCTGCACACCCCACGCATCAGGAACTACTAGGGACACATACATTCCCCGTGCATTCCTATGGGAGGGCAGGCCTATCTCACCACATGCACTCAGAGTGCGCACGCACTTTACCCTGGGACACAGGGAAAGTGCGCAGAAACCAAAAATCACCACACCAAGTCACCAGTAAAAAGCAAAAAAGTTCAGGGGTGAACCTGCCAGAAGGGCCAAGTCCAACACAACCACCTTCCAGCCAAAATGCAGGGCAGACCAATCACCACCGTGATGGACTTCCCTGCTTGGGGCGATAGAACACGGACGCGGGCCCGCAACTGCAGGGACACCCTCCGGTTCTACGCCACGGTGAACCCATGGAATTCTTTCTAACACCACTGTCTGGACCAACTGGGCTACCCCACTGGTACTCCCAAGCTGTCCGCGGCCAAGACCAGGCCCTAGGCCACCCAGGTGCCACCGGTCTTTGCCTCATCACAGAGTGAGGGGTAGTAACCCCTGGCACATAGCGGCCATTCTCCACTCTTCCTCTCTGCAAGACAGGACTAGACTGCCACTGGTTCTCCAGCCTAGGGTCTACACCCTCAGGCGGACCAGCAGTCTCAGGGAAGGCTCTCCTCCCCCCACCTCTTCTCCTAGGGTTCCTCCTCCTCCGGCGAGGGGTACACCTAGAACGCCATTCCAACCCAGGGTTTAACCCCTCAGGTTGTACCGGGGCCAGAGGTGGGCTCTCCCACCCTCTGCACCCCCTTCCAGAGCCCTCCTCCCTACCAACTGGGGCGGTACCTCTGGAAGAAGAACCGGTCGGGACGCTGATTACAGATGTCCCACCCTTCAGGTCAGGCTGATCCCGAACCTGGCCTCCCAACCTCCGGCCTAGAACCTTTGGTGGAATAATTGCCTGGCACTCCAGGACTTCTGGGGATTTCCACTCCATCCCCCTGAGGCTATCAAATGACACATATGTCGAGCGACTGTCTGTCTGGCGCTGATCTCCCGTCCCCTGTCCACCTGACAGTGCGCGGAGATCCCCCAGAACAGAAGTGGTGTCACCCTGGTCACTACACGAGATCCTAGCCCAACTGGGAAGTCCCTGACCCACCGGCTCTTCCACTGGGGAACTCATCCCCCAATCACTCACGCTGGACTCATGTACCCTCCCTACCGGAGCGGTACTGCCAGACTCCAGAACCACAGGAGCCCTGTTTACAGGCGCTCCAGGTCCTCCACTCACTAAGAGATCTTCCTCAAGTGGACTAACAGGACAGCCTAAGTCCCCAACTTGGTGTTCCCTCATGAAACCATCCAAGTCCTGAGGCAGGGTTTCGGGCGTCTGGGGACCCTCATTCACCCCCTCACTCCTGCTCCACTGAGCCAGGCAGTGAGCCCCTACACCCTCCTCGCTATCCTGGGACCTAGCTGGGCTACAATGAGCCTCCTCCACCACACTGGGCTGGAGGATCTCTGACCCACTATTGTTGGAATCACTCACTAATGACTCTAGAGAACCTCTGGCCCTTTCCCAGCGCTCTGCTTCCTCTGCAAGTTCCCATGGACAAAAAGAGTTATACCTCAACAGGTGTTGGTGCAACCCTGGAGAACAACTACTGAGCATCTGCTCTTTGATAATCATATTTAGTACTCCATCCAAATCCTGCTCCGGGTTAAACACCAGCCAGTCCACCAGGGCATCATGACATTCCTCCACAGCCTCCTCCCAAGACTGGTGAGACAGCTTCTTACTGCCCCTGAACTTCAACCTACATTCCTCCTCTCGGGAACAAGGTACCACACTCGGGGAACTGGGACTGGGACTCTCTATACTGCACTTTATATCGCTGCCACCACTGGACTCCACCCTCACTGGGGAATCCAGAAAACTACCACTGTGCTCAGGGGACAGGAAAAGGGATGAGGCGCTATCTCCTACGCTGGACCCAGCAAAGGACTCCCTACCCACGGGGTCCTCACTCTCTACTGGCGTCCAGGTACTGTCATCTTCTTCTGAATCTTCAGGGCTCCCCACAGACCCATCACCCTCCAGGTGAGAGGCCCGGGCCCTGTCTTCCTCACTGCGCTCACGTTTCCATTCACCTGCTTGCCATCCAATCATGTGGTTCCTCAGTTCGTACACAGTGTCTGACTCTCTCACCCCTATGTTTCTCTCTCTACAGAACCTTTCCAACTCCTGCATACTGTAATAAACTAGATCACTGGGATCAAAAGCAGGCTCCATTCTGGCAGACGTTCTAGAGAAAAGATCACACAGGGAACCTAGGGGTCTGCGTTTAACACAGGAGTACACAATTCACAAAGGATTCAGCAAGCTCTCTATCCCGGAGAACTCACACTCACTTGCCTAGTGCCACACACCATTCATCCACACACAACCCTCCCCTCGGACTGGTAAGGCAGTTTCTACCACCCCTGATTCCTCAACCTGACCACCACGTGACACAGGTACCAACTCTGGGTGCAGGGCGGGGGACAAATGTACAGGACACTATTACGCTGCCACCACTGGATCCCACCCTCTGGTGAATCCAGAAACACAATGCACTAAGGGGGATGATCTACCCTCCCGAGCTAGGGACACCTAACTCACAGTGCACAAGAAACACATTTCCAAAGAAATGACATTTAAAAACAAACTTAAAACAATAATCCCTATACCATGTGATTTATCTAAATGCAGAGTTTTGTAGTGCGGCCAGTTGCCGCTTCGGTACAGCGCAAACGCAAGTCCAAATCCCACCGCTGATCACCAATGTTAGAAATGGGATTTCTGGTTGGCTAAGGCTTCGCGCCAAAGTCAGGCAGAAACCACCACTCTAGTCAGGGCAAGGAAGTTACACGCCAAAGATAACCCCTGCTCACCCCCTTGGTAGCTTGGCACGAGCAGTCAGGCTTATCTCTGAGGCGATGTGTAAAGAGTTTGCGCGCGCACCCAGCAACAACACCCAAGGCCCACCACAAAGGAAACTCCACACAAGGTATTCTATAAAAATAGCCTTTGTATTATACACAACACATTAGATAAAAACACACACTTTACAATGTGCCAACAGGCACGGGCAGAATTTACAAGGGATTATATATACAGGGGACAGGGCCACATGGACCACTGTCAGGAATTAGCACTTCGTAGAAAATAGCACTCAGAACGTAGGAATAATACTTTCAGAACATAGCACATACAATCACTGTAGCACTAAAAATAGAACATGTAGTACACAACTAGTAACTACTGGTAACAGGTAAGTACCACCTACGCAACCCTAACCACCTTAGGAAAATATCGCGCAGGGATCTAGGACCTCACTAGCACCACCTGTACTAGGAGAAAACAAACAACCACCTAAGTATCACAATACCTGTAGGGGTAAATGCACATTACACATGATGCATCACATTCAGAGGTGTAGAACAAGGGAAACACATGATGCATAAAATACATTCAGCGGTGTAAAGCAAAGCACATGACGCATAAACACATTCAGAGGTGCAGGAAAGGAACAATAACGCCAAACTCACATTTAGCCACCACTGTGGCAGTCCCTAGGCCAACTGGCCGTGAAGGGGCAAGGGCGCCCTGTGTCCAAATGTTGGGGCAAGGCTGCGCAAGCTGCGCCAGCCAAAACACAGAGGCTACAACCTAAACGTAGCAGTTGCCCACTAAGTGCTGGGCAACTGGAGAAATGCTGGGGCCAACGTTGGAGCCTCCCAGGGCTCTGAAACAACTGAAATGCCCCCTAGAGCCTCGCAGGCTCTAAATAATAATGTGCTCCTTCGTTGGAGCGGCCCACTGCCTTACGGGGCCGCTCTGATTCAACACTTAAGGCCCCCTGAGCCTCGTGGGCTCTGAACAGCAGGAACTGCCCCCTAGAGCCTTCTAGGCTCGAGAAATAATGGGGGCAAGGTTGGAGTGGCCCGCTGAGATCTGGGGCCACTCAAAACACGGAAGAGATGCCCCGTTCGTGGGAGCGTCTACCGGCTCTGAAATCCGCAATGTGACAATGCCCCTGGGTATGGAGCGCACCCCCGTTCGTTGGAGCCTTCACGGCTCTTGGAGAACGCCGGAATGCCCCCGAGTACGTGGGAGCCTCACTGGGCTCCCGGGCACACACGATGCCTCCCCACACAGGCGCGGAGTCCCCCCAGTCCTTCACACTTACCGGGCTGTTCCCGGGACTCCCACGCCGCCTCCGCTCTCCTTCTTCCGGGGCCGGCAGCCGCGATGCTTGGTTGGGAGGCGGGGTAGGCTCCCGCCCTCCTATTGCAAGTTCCGGTTGTCCCGGAGGCCCGCCCTCGGCCTGCCTGACTTCCGGATCGGCCAAACGGGGCCGCAGCAGTGATTTTACGGGGTAGGCTCCCGTCCAAAGGTACCTAGATGCGGGGTGGGCACCCGCCACGAGTGGCAATGTCCCTGGCAGGGTGGGCACCTGCCAGGAGGCTTTAAGATCCGCAAAGATGGGGCAAACACCGGGTGGGCACCGGTTTTCAAACATACAGCGCTCCTAGCGCTATGAAGTCAAGGAAAGCGCTCCCAGGCGCTTAGGGACCCACATAAAGCGCTCCCAGTGCTATGAAGCCAAGAAAAGCGCTCCCAGGCGCTTAGGGACCCACATAAAGCGCTCCCAGCGCTATGAGGGAAAGGAAAGCACTTCCTGGTGCTTTAGGATAAAAAGAACCACAAAGTCCAGCAAAGTTCTTCCCTGCATGCAGCAGGGCAGGGGTGGGGGGCAAGGCTGGACCCAGAGCCAGCTCACTGGGCCCCCAGGCAGGGAGGTAATCCAAGTGGCGGTCCTCTGGTGCAGCAGCAGCAGCAGCCCCCCTAAGGTAAGATCCTGGCAGAGAACAGTTTCTGTGGGGACACAGCCCCATTTTTATACACTAAAACCCTTTGTTCTTGGTTCAGGGTGAGGGGGAAAACCAGTCGCAGCTGGTTGGGGAGCACCCTTGATGTGCTCAGCCCCTCACTATATTCACTGGCAGGGCTAGGGTCGTCAGGGGAGCCAGCATTGTGTGGGGAAAACCCTGCCCTATTCAGGACCCAGGTGTACTCCTCCCACCCATCTAGCTGCTGATCTCCCCATTCACCACTGGGTGACTCATCCTGACTCTGGGGAATCCCTAGCCCGTCACATGACCTCAACCAGCCAATCACACGACAAGGCACACATTTCACACTGCACACAGAAGTGCCCACTTCTAGAAGTGGCACTTCCACACTAGGTACATGCACGCCGCACACATCATCGCGCAGTAATTCAATCACACGATTCCGCACATACCAAAATTGGGCCTGCACACCCCACGCATCAGGAACTACTAGGGACACATACATTCCCCATGCATTCCTATGGGAGGGCAGGCCTATCTCACCACATGCACTCAGAGTGCGCACGCACTTTACCCTGGGACACAGGGAAAGTGCGCAGAAACCAAAAATCACCACACCAAGTCACCAGTAAAAGCAAAAAAGTTCAGGGGTGAACCTGCCAGAAGGGCCAAGTCCAACACAGACATACCACCCTTTTTAGCTCTCGTGCAACACCACCTTTATACACCCCATAATTGCTCGTATTTGAGGAAATATGCCCCAATGTCATGATCAAAAGCAATGTTGCAGAAAGCGATATTTGACCGAACACCTTATGCATGTTTCATCCGCTAACCCTAAAATAAAACACAGGGGCATATGTACAAGGAGTTAACGCCGAGTTAGCGGCACTTTCCCGCCACTAATGCGGTGATATTTTTATCGCCTTATGTACAAGCTGACGGTACCTCTGTTAGCGGCAGTTTTCAGGCAACAACGTCCATTATAAAGATCGCCACTTCTGTTAGCGATAATGACGTGCAAGGGGGACGTTCCCGTGCAAAAACAACCGCTAGCCCCACTTAGCAATATTTACAAGGGGATTCCTGAAGTCTGGAGGACCAAAAAAACTGCCTCTAAATGCAGTTAGAGGCAGTTTCTTAAGACCAGAAAATAGCTGGTCTTAAAAATCGAGATAGCCCTTAGGGCCTCATTTCAGCAGGTTTTGTTGCTGGACCGTGCTGCAAGCAATGTTGCTGCGCTGCCCTTCGACAAAACTGCAGGGCAGGACTGCGCACCATCAATAAGATAGTGCGCATTCCTAGGCCTCACTCAAGAAAAGTGTTGCAGCACTACGAAAAGACAGCGGTGCAACACTTTACACTACCACCTTCTTCTGACACCATGGATGCACTATATTTACTGGACAGCGCTCCATGACTCAAGTAATGACAGATTCGTCTGGAATCCTGACGTATCTGTCTGCGTTAAAGTCACCCATTGCTGCAGTCGCGTCACAACCATGATGCAACTCCAGCAATGCATTGATCCAGCCTATCCCTGTGGCACTGTGCCATCCTTACGCCTGCCATCATGCAGGCATAAGGTACTGACGCAGTGCCGTTATTGAGGGGTTCCCGGGTGGCGGCGCAGTTGGAGATCCATCGGTGGAGGTTGCGTGCTGCAGTGTCATTGTCTGTAAGCGTTGGCGGAGTGGTGGTGCTGAGGGAGTTGACGAGCTGTACTTCGGTGGCCTTGATCCAGCTGTGAGAGGGGCAATGATGGTGGTTGTGTACGGTGGGCATGGTGAAGCTGTGATGTATACAATGATGGTCGGTCCAGGAGAGTTTGGTGGTGTGGCTGTAGTTGAAGGTCCCGATGGAGGAGACATGCTCGACCGTGTGTCCTGCTATGTGGCTTGTTGCGGTGACTAGCTGCTTGAGTCTGATGTTGGGGAACTACGCCAGGAGGGGGTAGTGTTCTGGTCACTGGGGTTGTCCAGGTGGAACTTGAGTTCGCCGAGCAGGATGTCGTTGGTGAATGGGAGAGCCTGGTGTGCAATGAGGTCTACAGTGGTATTGAAGAATGGGTGTCCATGGCCCAGGGGGCCTGCAGATGAGGGTGCCGCAGAGGATGAGTTTGGGGCTTGATCCAGATCTGGAAGTTGAGGTGATCCATGGTCACCATTGGGTCATTAGAGTGCGTGTTCAGTCGGAGTGTGCTTCTGTAGGTGATGGCAATGCCTCCTCCTGGACGGTCGTGGTGGTCCTTGCGGGTGATTTAGTAGCCATCAGTGATGGCGATGGCGATGTCCGGTCCGGGGCAGATGTTGGTCCTGGCGGTCGATGTGGCATCCAGGCTTGATGACGAGGTGGGTGCTGGCACTGTAGAGGTGGAGTGTCCGAGAAGCAGGGCCCTTGGTGCTGAGCACGGTCCAGGGGCAGACGGAAACAGAGGGGCTTGCCTATGGCTAGCCTTTGGCACAGGAGACGTCCATTACAACAAAGGCATTACATTGTAATGCCTTTACAACGCAAATCCAACAACGCAGGTGACTTTACATCGCATTCCATTACAACGCATTGTGAGGTCAGTAATGGGTTATTTTTAATTTTTAGGGTGGGTATGGGTTTCGGGTGTATGTGGGGTGTATTATGGTGTAAATGTTGAAATTTGGGGTGTGTTTTGGGGTCATTCATATAATTTGGAGTGTGTTTTGAGTCAATCCTGAAACTTGGGGTGTGTTTTGGGGTCGATCATGAAAATTGGGGTGCGCATTTGTGTCAAATATGAAAATTGGGGTGTGCATTTGGGTCAAATATGAAATTTGTGGTGTGCAATTGGGTCCAATATGATTTTTAGGATGTGTTTTGGGGACTCAAAGATTAATTTTAGGGTCCAGGGTTTGCTTTGGGGTGCAAGGGTCAAATTTAGGGTTGCACCCACTGAAGTGGGAATAGTAATATTTACATCTCCACAATCCAAGACCTTCCCTACTGTTGCAATATGCATAGTATTAGTATGCATTGTGAAGGAATGCGATATAATGGTATGCGTTGCAACTCCATACTCCATATACCTTTGGCATACCAGTGGTATGCCCTCTGCACACAGCCGCACAGCAGCCACCATTGAGAAGTGCTGCGGGGGGACTGGACAGCTGGGTGGTGGGAAACGCCGGAAAGAACACTGGATGGGGAGTGGATGTGGGGGTGTGTGTGTGAGCGGGTGTTGTAAATATTTAAATGAGAGAAATCTTGCCTTGAGGCCAGGTCCCGTGTCTATGTTGCTCCTGCTCTCCTGAGTCTGCTTCCAGGAACAGGAAGTAGGCAGTCAGGCTCCCTCCCCTAAGCCGCCAATCACAACGCTGCAATGCGGCGTTGGGCTTTGTCATTGGCGCCGGGACGAGGCGTTCAGCCAGGGGCTGGAGGTGTGGGTATGTTCTCCATGCAGGCTGTAATACAGCCTGCATTGCGACCAGGACAGTGCGCATGACTGCTTTGTGCGGCCTGAGCAGGCCGATCAAACAGTCACTGCGCATATGAGTGGACATGCCACTCCGCCCCTGCCCTGCTCCATGAGTGGAGCAGCCCTGCCCACCCTACCGCATGCAAAGGAAACATGACACGATAACATCAGGAAGTCATCATCATGTGATGATTGTTCCTCTTCTTGCACTGCTTGGAAGCAGTGGGGCGATGCTCTTCCGCCATAGCGGATGAGCCAGCACTGGGGGTGCGTCATCTACTGGTGCTAGGCCTGGGCGACTCGGCCCCACGGGCCTCCTCCGCTATGTGTCCCCCCTTCTCCTTACCTGGACATTGACACTGTGGCGCAATCCGCTAAACTCTCTCCAAATCCGTGACTCACCCAGCAGGAGCCTCAGCCAGGTGGGATTTCACAAGTATGGATACAGCAGTCGCCGCCAAGTCCGCTGGTGAGCCTCCCGATGCAGTTAATGCAGCAGGGCCGCCTTAGGCATGAACTTGTAGCTCTCCCGCAACACAAGTTTGGCGCAGCTCTAGGACCTAACCCTGCACAGCGTCTGGCCAGCCCAACATCATCTGGCCTGTGATGCAGAGAGGTGCCGCCCACCATTGGTAATCCTCTCTGTGCACCCTGGTGTAGTGGTGAATCGTAGGATGCGATGCAGACCTCCCTACGTTGGTGGGCAGGAGCACCTCTACCATTCACAGCTCCAAGGGGGCGCAAGGCGGTCTTCTCACACAGGTCAGCAACGTGTCTCCTTGCTGTCGGCCAGACTTCACCAAAAGGTACGGGCGATCGCCGCACCTCACTGTCTACCACCACAGCTCATCGACTCCACAGCTCCTCCGCATCCCACTCCAGGCTCCAGAAACAGGCCAGAGAGGCATCCAGGCTCCAGGTGCAGGTCCAGCGAGGCATCCAGGCTCCAGATGCAGGTCCAGTGAGGCATACAGGCTCCAGATGCAGATCCAGTGAGGCATTCAGGCTCCAGACGCTGGTCCAGCAACGCATCCAGGCTCCAGGTGCAGGTCCAGCGACACATCCAGGCTCCAGACGCAGGTCCAGCAATGCATCCAGGCTCCAGACGCAGGTCCAGCGAGGCATCCAGGCTCCAGAAGCAGGTCCAGCGAGGCATCCAGGCTCCAGACACAGGTCCAGCGACGCATCCAGGCTCCAGGCGCAGGTCCAGCGAGGCATCCAGGCTCTCATCCTGATGATCCTGGATTGTGGGTGGCTTGAGGAGGTTGTTGATGTGTGCTGCACTTGGCCCTGGCTGCTACATTCTGCATTTCATTGTTTTTTTTGCCTATTTTCTACTGGAAGTCGACTGATAGACTATTTTTTCCATTAGAGGCAAAAAAAAAACACGTTAGGCTGACTAACGTGCATTTTTTTGCCGCTAATGGGCTTATCGTTGGTTTTCGCCCACTAACGACGGAATTCCTATCGCCATCACGCTAATGTTAGCGGCAGTTTTCACCGCTAATCCCTGAAGCTGTCGCCATGTTGCGACGTGTTGTACATACGTCGCAAACAAGGCGATAGTTTTCAGCGGTACACCGCGGTAAGAAAACCACCGCTAACTAGCGTTAGCGGTAGTTTTCGCCAGTCCTTGTTCATATGCCCCACAATCTGTCTAGTTCCATGTTTGACGGTTATAAGAGGCACAAAAATTGACTATAGTAAATCCTATTTGCCCAAGGTATTTTTGAGGTAACTAATAAGGGATAAACTCACAAAATCTTTTGAGAATTATTTTTCCCCCACTATTACCGCTATGTGTATGACCAAGCATTTTACTTCTGTAGACTTGTATGAAATTGGGCAGGCAGAATTCGGGACTGAGCTCTATATATGCCCCTCTAGTAACAGGCGCAAAGTTGAAATCGAGGTGAAAACGACTTGTCACTTTACACACAGTTCTGAACGAAGCCGGAAATGTCACAAAGCGCAGAAAACTAGCTGCCAGCCACATGTTCTTGACAAACTGTAACTCTGCTGAACACAGAGGGGCTAATAATTTAGGGGCATATTATCAAGAAACAGCGTAAAAATTATCGCCGCTTTAGCGGCAGAAAACTGCAGCTAAAGCGGCGATAATGGGCTTGATAATATGCCCTTGAGAATTCCCATAGAAGCCCATGTTCTGGTGTCAACATGGGCTTCTATTGGAATTCTCTGCGGCATATTATCAAGCCCATTATTTCCGCTATAGCGGCAGTTTTCTGCCGCTAAAGCGGCGATAATTTTAATGCCGTGCTTGATAATATGCCCCATGGTTTCTATCAGGGATTTAGGGGCATATCAGCAACAACCGCCGATAATTATCGCTAAGAGCACTTAGCGCTAGGATAATTATCGCCGGCCAGCGTGGATTTTTATCACTGAGATAGCGTGCTATTAGCAACGCTTATCTCAAAAGCGATAAAAATCCTAGCGCTAACTGCCAAACGCGAGATTATCGCTGGAAACCCAGCGATAATCCCACGAAGTTTGGCAACAGCGTGCTGCTAGGGCCTCACATACTTAGCCATGATATCCACCTTACATAGGATATCATGGCTAAGTCAGTTTCAAAGCAGGCATAAGGAAAGTAGAGATAACAGAGGTTATCGCTACTTTTCTTGTCGCTATGCTGCTTTGCGTGAGGCTTGATAATTGGAGAAATGTCGCTTAGCGACATTTCTCCTGTTATCCTGGGAGGAACGCCCACTTTGCATCTCATTAGAGATGCAATGATGGGCGTTTGGAATTCAGGCGCTAAGGCAAGGTTTCACGCAATAGCGTGACCTTGCTAATATAGCGATAAAATTACCGCCGCTTTTCGGCCGAAAACGGCCGCAAAAGCGGCGATAATTTTATATCGCCGCCTTGTAGATGTGCCCCTTTATTTCTGTGCGTTGTCGAGTTGACTGATCGGTGACATTATTGTTCAACAGTATGAACATGTTCCAATAGCACAATGAAGCAGCAAGCACAGGCGTCAGTGCGCTCTCGAGCAATGTCTGTGCCTCGTGACTGACTGCGCTGACCTTCCGAGAGACGCATTGCAGAGGCCTGTCCCACCTGTAACAACAGGACTCATTTCATTCGTCAGGTGTGCCAATGATGACAGCTCGGCGCACTTCCAGAATCTTCCTATAGTTGTCGCACACAGTGTATAGCAGGAAGCAAGGAATCGCTCTGAGGCACAAGTATTAGGAACTCCTCATTCATCTGAAGCGGTTTCTTAAACCCAGCGTGACCACAACCTTGTCTCAGTCCAACACACTTTGGATGCAACACGCAAGTCACCCCTTTGAAAAGATTACATCTTTTCACCGAAGCCTCTTTCCATGAGTAGGTCTGACCTACTCTTGAATATTCAGTACTAAATCTCACATTACAACTAGGCCAGCAATTAGACGCAGAGACACCGGGCCGAACACACCAATTCCAGCTACTATATCTACCCCAACCACAGCCTACCACCCTGAAGTCAGGCAAAACCCGCGTGACAAGTATTTATTGCATCCAGTTCTATATGTTTCCCCTAATCCCATGCCCTTTTCCGCTTATAGCAGAAAGAAACTGCACACAGAAACAACTTTGTTTTACTGGCTGTCCTCTCAACAAGGGTGTATCCATCAATGGTGAGCAGGTGCAGTGGCACCAGGACCCAGAGACCTGAGAGGCCCACTGAACCCTTGTGTTTTATAATTCAAACAGCGTCCAGGGGCCCCATTTCATTCCTTGCACTAGGGCCTATAATACAGTGGCGATGGTGCTTCTTCTCGCATGCAATACAAACTGTAATCAGGCCAGGGGTATCCCGCCCAGGGATGCTGCTCCCTCCATCCGTCTTGTAAGGGGCCCCAACGAAAGGAGCAAGTTACACTCACTTACTGAAAATGAGGGCCTCGGGGGGAGCAGAGCGGAGCGGTCTCCCCCCGGGGTCATTCGCCCAAATGGTACGGCCACAGAGAGAGGTAGGCGGCGTAGGCGTAGCGTGCAGCGCGAGGCGTAGGTTATATAAGGAGGTCAGGGGGCGCGAGCGTGGAGTGGCGCTGCGCTTTTAGAAGCAGTTAGGTGGGGGAAGTTTGTTTTCTCCCACCCTCCCACCCAAAAAAAATAAAAAAAATATATATATATTAGATACATGAGGGGACCATGCGGGTTGGATTTGGGGAGGTGTGTCTCGCCACAGTTGGACAGGTACTCGCTCAGGCACGTATAGTTGTGTAGGCAAGATGGGGAGGGTAAATTTGGAGCGGATTTTACCCAACCCTCGTTATTGGTAAGTCGTTAAAGAAAAAGGAAGAAAAAGGATTGAAAACAAAATATGGAAATGCAAAAGTAAACATTGGTTTTGCTTGGAAAATATACAGTTTGTTAGGCATAGTGATAATAAAATGGTTTTGGCCCAAATTGTGAAATTGTTCTAGGAAATTAAGTTGCCTGAAGTAATATGAGTTACCTCGTCCAATAAAGTGGCCTTTTCTGCTATTGAGTTACATGTGTGGTGTCCGTTATTTTGGGCGATGAGCTTTGGACCTGATTCACAGAACAGAGAATAGTAAATCTATAGCTAGAGGCTTACAATCTAGCATGGATGTAGAGTTACTTGTTTTGGGGATTCACCAAGGTTTCCCAGATAACTATTGAAAATCGCAGCGTTCATGACTTTGTAAGTGCAACTGTGTGGAAGTATTTTAATGCACAACTGTGCATGGGAAAATATCATTGCAACTGTGCAATGGAAGGTTTTCCCTCCATAATTCAACAACACTTACTAAAGTTAAAAACATTCATTTAATGACATATTAAAAACCATTACATAGTACACTTTAAAATGAAAAATTAAGAATATTAAAACAAATTATAACTCTTTTTCATCACTAAACACAATTACATGGGGAAACATTTTCTTGGTGGCAGACAAGTTGAATCTTTTTCGAAAAAGATTCAACTTGTCTGCCACCAAGAAAATGTTTTCCCATGTAATTGTGTTTATTGGTGAAAAAGAGTTATAATTGGTTTTAATATTCTTAATTTTTCACTTTAAAGTGTACTACGTAATGGTTTTTAATATGTCATTAAATGAATGTTTTTAACTTTAGTAAGTGTTGTTGAATTTTGATATTGTTGCACTCTGTTTTTTGTTAACAAAATAGCACCAGAGGGGCGCTCATATATAGATTGATTACATAATTCTGGATTATATTGCCTAGGGATTTATACTTTACTTGCATAGTACCCTGCCCTAGGAATTGTACAACTAATAGACAGGGGGCCCTTGTTACTTTTCATGAGGTTTTCCCTCCATAGTCAGAACATTCCTACCTCTGGTAAATCTCCTTCCAATACACATCCGGAAGACACCACGGGAACAGTGTTTCACGACCACCTCCGTTCAGAGAACAGACAGGCGTACCCGCCCTCTCGTTTGCCTACCATTCAGGATGGTGGCTCTATGGAACGCACTAGCATCCAAACTCTCTGCCACTGCACAGCCGTCTAGCTCTCTCCTCATACACTGGATGATCCCTCCAACACTGTACCTAGGCTTATTTATGTCCACTCGCAACGCAGCATACCAGCCCCGATGAAACCGCATCACTTAATCAGACCTTTTGACAGTCTATCCCGGGCGACCTTACTCCCACGACAACATTTCAGCGTCAACACGTAATAGCAGAAACGTGTCCATGACTCACCAAAGTGCCTCCTGCACTCTACGCCTTCACTCACTGCCAAGTTCTACTCATACCCCAGGCCGGGTTGGAATTATCACCTGCTCTGTGGGACCTTCTACTCATCATTCACAAACGCCATACAGCCCTGAAGAGTCACAGGTCAATTTCCTTGTGACGAAACACGTGTCGGCTGGTTGTTTGATTCTATTCTGTTTTTACTTCATTAAATTACTCTTAACATTATACTGGTATCGACCGCAGCAACTTTGATCCTAAAGGGACTTTAATTTCATTGTTATACACCCACCACGTGTGCCCGGAACACCACCACCAGTTTTGGAAAACTTTCGCTCTCTTCCCCACATTCCCGAGATAGCAACAAGCCCGACGCAGGTCCAGGGCTCTCAGAACATTTAAGCTTGCAACACCCCCACAATAAACCTTTAAATTCTTTGGATTGCAGCAAATCAAACAATATGCACGAGGCGGCACCCCAAACTAATGATGAGTTGATGGAAGAGTGAACTGATCATGAAATTGCACACCATCCAAAAAGGACTCAATAAAGATGCTGAAATGCATTACTGGTTATAGGACAATTCAGGATGCCCATCTCAATTCACATTGTGCCTACTATATGAAAATGTTCATGATATCCATCATTATTTTACATTTCAAACATTTAATTGATATACCAAAGATACTAAGAGTACGTTCAAAGATGGCTATGCGAGGAAAGCATTATTAATGAAGTGTATTGAATATTCTAGAATTTGAAAACGAAGTGAGCACACTAAATTATTACTTTGACTCTAATACTGAGATGTATTGAGAAAGGTGACTGGATTGGACTCGGTAGATGTTGTTAAGGTAGGGGGTAAATGGGCCTTATGCCCACCCCTGTGTACATTTAAGCCCGTATTAAATATCAAGTAGTGGTAATCTTAAACCCTTTTATTGTCATCAAGCCCAGGTAATATTACCCACGGACAAAATATTTCTTTCAGCGCTTATGTTCTATTGTCTGTATGGATGCCAGACTCACTACGGCTCCCTTCATTTTCACCAGGATCTTTCTTTATTGGCATACCGCTTATGCCGAGACCACACAGATTGACACCAACTGGCCCAACCACA
This sequence comes from Triturus cristatus, assembly GCF_964204655.1. Taxonomy (NCBI): domain Eukaryota; kingdom Metazoa; phylum Chordata; class Amphibia; order Caudata; family Salamandridae; genus Triturus; species Triturus cristatus. Next base: position 1,427,896,472 of record NC_140590.1, on the reverse strand, counting down.
ACAGGGAATAGAATTTTGGGGAGGTTGGGAGGGTAACATCCTCAATAAATATACATCATCTCTTCCGGTGAGGATTCTATGAACTACAGCTTGGTCATGAACAAATCAAACTTATCTCAGTCCCTCAAAGCGAGACAATATTATTCGGCTCCTCATATTTTGGATGAACTAGAAACGATCATGTTACATGACTTGACAGTACTCTCGATTTTATTGTCTTCTTTCAAATACTCCGTTTGAAATTGATTGCAGATCCTATCGTCTTAAGGGCATTCTAACGCACACTGGAATGCACATGTTCTACTACACATAAGCAATAACTCACCCTTGGAAATTGTCTACTTTCCATTCGTGTGGTCAGGCAGTTGCCATTTTTATTGGTTTTTGTTTAATTTGCAAAAGAATAAAAAATCCAACCAGTTACTCTCGCTCCCTCTAAGATGAGCCCTGAACCTTACTGAGACCACAAGCCTCTCTACCTTTCTCACATATTATGGACTTAGGCCCTTATGCACTAACACATTTTTCCACAGACACAGAATGGGGAAAACTCTTTGATACATTTGGCCCTTACTTCTATGAACACAGTTTACAGTGTTCACAGCACAGAGTGATTTTTTGTGTGAATAATATAGAATGTATGCTTTAGCCATTTTATTCATTTCTTTGTTTTGTATTTTTTTCTTGCCTTTATATTTCCTCTGTTCTTTTTACTTATTGTTTCTTCTGTTTTTTGTATGTCTGATATATATGTTGAATGTTAAATGTATTTACTTGTTTACACTGCCTTGAAATGCCTCAGGCATGGGTGCCAAAACAGGGCAAGACAAATTTTTGGCTGGCTAACTCTAAAAAATGATTACCTGAATTAACCTATATGTTTAAGATGATAACGATAAATGTAATTGTATCGTTAGTTGTCAGAGATTAATCTCATGTTACACCAAAATCTGTAACTTTTAATACATGATCTACCCTATTTCTTTCGAATTGGACTTACTATTGTGAGCATAGGGGTATTTGCCCAATTCTTAGGGTCAGACAGTACGTTCTGTTACATGCCACTCTAGGACAGCGTAGCCACGGACTTCTAGCCCTCTTTTTTGTCAAATCACCTCCTTCTCCCCACATTGAAAAGGAGATTCCTCCTGACCTTTTTAGGTCTTGTCACTAGACAGCGCAATACCGTTTATTTACGAGATGTATTATTAGATTGCAGTGTGTTTAGAGCCCATCATTTGCTTACCATGGGTTAGCATCATTGCCACTCTCATTTGCTTGCTTCTTATTCATTAGCTTGTGTGGGTTTTAATTCATCTTCATACGTTTGTTCCACCCCTGGAGCATGGACACGTTATTTATGTACTTCCACTGCTCGCTTTCAAGTACTACTTTTTTCTTTTTGATTAAGCACTCTATGAGAGTGCATCACATTTTCCTGCTGCCTCCTTACTGAACCCTCCCCCCATACCACACTCAGGTTGCGCTTTCTCTGCCTGTGTGCTTCTTCCTAACATCACCGTGGTGATGCTCTTCCACATCAGTTTTTTTCTTGTTCATGTGCTTCTCCCACTTGCTCTCTCATCCGTTTGCTTTACCCCTCCACTTTCCTTTCTCTCAGTCTGCTTACCTTCCAAAACCCTTGTGTTGCTTCCCCCGACCCCCAGTATTGCTTACGTTCGCTACCTTGTTGCTTTCCCCTGCCCTCCTATTGCTGTCTCTCCCCCACCCTTTGTGATTTCAAGCCCCTCCATGATGCTTCCGCCACCTGCGCTGCTTCCCTCTACCTGCTCATACTACTTTTAATTACTTAATGCTTACCAATCCAACTCAGACCAGTAAACAAAAAGAAAGTGTGCTTCTGTCATTTTTGTAGATGTGCACATGCTTGGTGAGTGTGCCTTAACATTGATGTGGCTGGCTGCGTCAGACATTTTTTCTCTTTTTTTTAGTCAAGCTGCACAGAATCAGAGGTGATGTACACCATGGCTAAAGCCATTGGCAAAGCCAATAGTTCCCAAAGGCATCTTGTTCTTTTTTTTTAAGCATGCTTCTCAACATTAGGGATGCTGTATAGCATGGCTAGAACCATTGGCAAAGATAATAGATCCTAAAAGCGAGACTTATTGTCTTTGCCAATGCTTGTTCATGATGTGATTGCGCTGGAGACAAGTTTGTGAATCCTGACAAAGGTGTAAGTTTATACATCTGCAAAAACTCACAGAGCATTCTATGTGGCGAACACCCAGTTCCTTCCCATGGAAATTTATTTACTCTCATGAAAATCTTTGCGTGAGTAAATCCATTTATGAGTAGGCAACCAATTTTTATTAATTCCAAAATGTTTAATTGCACGATCCATTTAAAAGAATGCTTGTATTTAGCTCTGTGAATCATAGCTGTAATGTCTCAAATATCAAAAGTAAGTTGATGCACTGTCGTTTAAATTGGCTTCTAAAACTAAGCCATTAATAGTCAGTGTATATTCTGGAGAGTTAACATTAATGGGGCTAAAGTGAGGCAATTGAATTCAGGTTGATGTTTACATTTTCAAAAGCCAAGTCCTTGCCCAAGTTATGAATGGAATTTAGCTGAGCTGTTTCATGCAAATCTATGGGCTAGGGATGTAATGTTAACATAATCCTAATGCAACATCAAATGTCCTTTGACACTAATGAAATCATGAGAGGTGGCAACACACCACATTTCACCATTATCATGCACAGTTTGAATCTTCAAAAAGTATTTCACCCATGCACAATTAAGACCGTCCTAAATCACTCATTATGCTTGCTAAATTTTGACCCAATTTAGTTTTTGTGATAAGGGTTTGAGCAGAGACATGTTCACCCCAAGAGCAGCCCTCTTGCCGGCGTCTCGCATAAAGTTTGATTGTGTGATGTTCCTTCATGTTCAATTTTCAATACGAAACTACAAATTGAACATTGTGGAATTCTGTGGAATTCTTAGGAAATTTAACAAGTTTGCATTACCTCCCAACACCCCTACCAACAGCCAGGCACAATACTCCTGCGTACCAACAGGCACACAATGCTGAATTGTTTGATACCCCATTTATATATGGTGTTCAGTGTATACACACACAGATACATAGACACGCAAACACACACACCCAATCCCTCAAGTGTGCTCCTTTGCCTTGGCCGGTGGAATCTCAAGGTCAAACGCCACTGCCACCTGACCACAGATCTCTGACTGCATGGGGTGGTGCGTGGCAGGTTGTAGCATGATGTTAACACATCATCAGTACCTTCTGACTGCTGCAGTATTTAAAGTTCTCAGCTTCAAACCATAAGCACAGCATCTGTTGTGGGTATGCATTTTCTTACTTTCGTTTGCATGTCCATGCAAACTGTGTTTGCGTAGCTGATGTAGATGTTTTCATTTGAAAGGGAAGGAAATTGGAATATAGAATGTTACTTTCTTGCTGTTGCAGGTCTTGTGCAACAGTTTTAGAGCTGGTTTGTGAAGTACTCTTTTATTAAATTCTTTTGGAAATGGTACCATTTATTTTGGGCAGGGGTGGCTCCTCCACGTGGGCGGAGGAGCATTACCCAACTGCTTTCTTGCAGTGCGAGAAGCAGAAACATAAAATTGTATTTTAAATACCATTTTATGTTTCTTCTTCTCGCACTGCGAGAAAGCAGAAGGGTATGCCTGGTTGGGGGCGGGAGGATGGTTGGTCCTGCAGGAGTCCAGGGAGGAGTGGCTTGCCCCAGGGCTGACCAAACCAGTCAGACGCACTCTGCATTTTCTTTAATGGCCTCCCCATTGATGCCTGTGGTTTGGCGCCCTAGCCAATCACAACTCTGCCATTGCAGCATTGTGATTGGCTTAGGGGAGGAGAGGGGGGCTGCCTGCTTCCTGTAAGGCAGCGGCACAGAGAGAGGAGACGCAACGCGGGACCAGAGGAGAAGGTAAGTTTAATTTTTTTTTTATTAACCCCCCCCTCACTGCTCAACCCCCTCCCCGCGCGATCCCCCCACCACTCCACCCACACGCATGTCATGCCGGAAGCGACTGATTTGGGGGATAGGAAAGAATTGTGTAATCACAAATTTACCATTACAGTTAACTGTGGTACTGGCAACAGAAATGACTATTACGCACTGGTGAATTAAGTTTTGTTGGTCTGCGGTATTGAGATGTAATTCACTGCATAAATCTGCCAGTTTTATTAGATACACATTGACCTACAATGAGCAAAAAAGGTGTGAGCAGCAGGCAGTAATTTCTCATTGGTCTATGAACTGCTGCAAAATACTAGGCCTGGGCAATTGTTATTTGCGTTGGAGTGATCGGACAAATTTCTGTTATTTAACGTTTCTCTTTCGAAGTAAAATAAACAAAAAGCACCCAGGTATGCCTGTTCACTTAAATATGAGTAATCTGGCCAAAAAAATCCTACCCTTGGAGCAAAGAAATAACAAACTTAGCGAGTGTGAGTGGCTGCTTGCTAGCTGCTGCTTTTTTAATTCTTTTGCATTTAACACTATTTTCTAAGCACAAAATGAATACTCTGGTCCATTTTGGACGTGTGGGTGCATTTTGAGCTAAAATAATATGGCTACATGTTGGATTAAATCCCTTGTCTACTTCTATGTAATCTTGTATAATATTGCTGGAATTTCGCATAACTACCCTATAGAAATTGCTTGAGTTATGCCCATCCCTATAAATTACCAGTTTTCAACAGTTTGTTTATTTCAATCTAGAAATCCATCCGTTTCTCCAATTCTCTTGATTTGTGGATGTGAATGGATTTTTAGCTAATTTCACTATGATGGAAACAGAAGAAAAGGAGAATTAAACTTGATTTCCTTCTCTGTAAATGTTTTCCTCATCCCTACTACTAGGAAGTGTATACAGGGTGGTAGATGTGACATCTGCTCTTACACTTGGGTTTATGTGGCTTTCAGATGGACGTACTTGCCATAAAAGTACACGCTGCTCTATGGAATCAGTGAAGTGATGTTAGCTAGTGGTTAAGAGCCCAGTTTAGAAAGTCTTTTTTTTCAGTGAGAAGTTTGACTTACACTCAACTTAAATAAGACTTACTGCTGAACATTTAGGAGTAATGAACACTTATAGCTAAAAACCTTTTAGAATCAGTCCCTACATTGTTAGATACAGGACTGAGGTGGTAAGTCTGGATCACTGACAGAATATCGATGCTGATAATATCGACCTGACAAAATATCGAGGTCAAAATATCGAATACAAAAATATCGAATTCCTATCTTCAAACAGGTAAGTACAAAAATATCGAATCAAAAATATCGTTGTAAAAAATATAGTTAGTCAAAATATCGAATTTTTTAACATGTCTTAAAAGTAATTTAAAATTAATAAATTAATAAATATAATTAACTAGAATATACTTAAAAATACTTAAATAACCTTACAATTAATAAATAATTAATGTAAGTTAAAAAAAATAAACATACATTTTTATTTTTTAATACTATATATATATATTAACGTAACATTAAGTTAAAGATATTCAATATTTTTACCGTAGGATAGCAGGAGGGTAAAATTTACTGTTACCACTCCAGAGAGTGCAACAGTAGTGAAAGCGTTGCATAACGTAGGGGTAACAATTACTATTCCCACTCCAAAGAGTGCAACAGTAGGGAAAGCGTTTTGGATAGCATAGGGGTAACAATTACTATTCCCACTCCAGAGAGTGCAACAGTAGGGAAAGCGTTGGATAGCGTAGGGGTAAAAATTACAATTCCCACTCCAGAGAGTGCAACAGTAGGGAAAGCGTTGGATAGCGTAGGGGTAACAATTACTATTCCCAGAGAGTGCAACAGTAGAGAAAGCGCTGGATAGCGGGAGGGTAAAAATTACTATTCCCACTCCAGAGAGTGCAACAGTAGGGAAAGCGTTGGATAGCGTAGGGGTAAAAATTACTATTCTCACTCCAGAGAGTGCAACAGTAGGGAAAGCGTTGGATAGCGTAGGGGTAACAATTACTATTCCCACTCCAGAGAGTGCAACAGTAGGGAAAGCAGCCCAGTTTAGAAAGTCTTTTTTTTCAGTGAGAAGTTTGACTTACACTCAACTTAAATAAGACTTACTGCTGAACATTTAGGAGTAATGAACACTTATAGCTAAAAACCTTTTAGAATCAGTCCCTACATTGTTAGATACAGGACTGAGGTGGTAAGTCTGGATCACTGACAGAATATCGATGCTGATAATATCGACCTGACAAAATATCGAGGTCAAAATATCGAATACAAAAATATCGAATTCCTATCTTCAAACAGGTAAGTACAAAAATATCGAATCAAAAATATCGTTGTAAAAAATATAGTTAGTCAAAATATCGAATTTTTTAAAATGTCTTAAAAGTAATTTAAAATTAATAAATTAATAAATATAATTAACTAGAATATACTTAAAAATACTTAAATAACCTTACAATTAATAAATAATTAATGTAAGTTAAAAAAAATAAACATACATTTTTATTTTTTAATACTATATATATATATTAACGTAAAATTAAGTTAAAGATATTCAATATTTTTACCGTAGGATAGCGGGAGGGTAAAATTTACTGTTACCACTCCAGAGAGTGCAACAGTAGTGAAAGCGTTGCATAACGTAGTGGTAACAATTACTATTCCCACTCCAAAGAGTGCAACAGTAGGGAAAGCGTTGGATAGCATAGGGGTAACAATTACTATTCCCACTCCAGAGAGTGCAACAGTAGGGAAAGCGTTGGATAGCGTAGGGGTAAAAATTACAATTCCCACTCCAGAAAGTGCAACAGTAGGGAAAGCGTTGGATAGCGTAGGGGTAACAATTACTATTCCCACTCCAGAGAGTGCAACAGTAGAGAAAGCGTTGGATAGCGGGAGGGTAAAAATTACTATTCCCACTCCAGAGAGTGCAACAGTAGGGAAAGCGTTGGATAGCGTATGGGTAAAAATTACTATTCTCACTCCAGAGAGTGCAACAGTAGGGAAAGCGTTGGATAGCGTAGGGGTAACAATTACTATTCCCACTCCAGAGAGTGCAACAGTAGGGAAAGCGTTGGATAGCGTTGGGGTAAAAATTACTATTCCCACTCCAGAGAGTGCAACAGTAGGGAAAGCGTTGGATAGCGGGAGAGTAAAAATTACTATTCGCACTCCAGTGAGTGCAACAGTAAGGAAAGTAATGATTTAATATATTAATAAAAATAAATTAAATATCAATACCAATAAAATATGAATTAAAATCAATTTCCAATTACATATTCTTTTATAATTAATCAATTATAAATACAATTAAATGTTAATTATTAAAAACTAATTGCCTATTCATAATTAATTAACACCTAATTAATTTTCAATAACACCAATTAATTAATAATAAAAATATATACCAATTAATAATTAATTAACAGTAAATTAATTATCATTACACAAAAATAATGTTAATATGTCATTAACTACAATTAAACTACTTTCAACCCTATTCCCCTATAAACACTCGACCAACTACGGAAAATACATTAATAAAATTACCATAATTATCAATTAAACAATTAATAAAAATTAATTACCAATTAATAAAAGATAATTACCAAATAAAAATTAATTAACAAAAAATTAGAAATCAATACCAATAAATATTTTTTTTTTACATTATTACAATTAAATTACTTCCCACCCTATTCCCCTATAAACCCACAACCCGCTACAGAACTAAAACACAAAATTAAATTAAAAATAATTAATAATTCCTAAAAATTAATATTTAATTTACTATAATTAAATTACTTCCCACCCTATTCCCCTATAAACCCACAACCCGCTACGGAATTAAATTACGCAAATATTAAATAACATAAAATTCATTACTTAAAAAAAATTAAACATACATTACAAAAATAATAAACACTTTTAACACATATACTAACATACAAAACACTTAAAAAAATCGATATTATTAAAAATTCGATATATTTTAATGCCTATATTTTATACTTCGATATTTTGACAATCGATATTACTTACCTTCAATTTGATATTTTTAACCACTATATTATGTCCATTCGATATTTTGTCCATTCTATATTTTTACTTCGATATTATGTCCATTCGATATTATTTTTTCGATAGTATGTCTAGTTACCGGTAATTCTAGTGCTAAGTCTGCCCAGAGACTCACTGAATTCCTAGTGGTGTGGCTGTCCAGTCCACGTTTTCCAGCAGCAGCGAGGTGCGTGGAGCAGAGTGGAGCGAAGGTGAAGGCTGAAGGCTGTGAGGGCTGTGAATGGAGACGGGGCGAACGGTCGGGGAAATCACCGAGTCGAGGCTACAGAAGCTGTCACCGAAGCCGCCTTGCTGCCGACTGTTGAGCCAGTTGCAACCACGGCATCGGTGATCTACGCAGCCTTCTACTACAGCAGCGGCGGTAAGGCTTTACCCACAGCAGCGGCAGCGGCAGGCAAGGCTCTCCGGTTTTAGATCTGCTTGGATCTGCTTGGGTTTTCTGTGTCGGCGGTGCGGTTGGAGCCGTCTACGTTTTCTCATCACAAGGGGCGCATTGCAGAGCGGAGCGGCAGGGGAGCAAAGGAGCCCCCGTCCCCAGATGTGAAATCACCCGATGCGGTGAGCCACAGCGAAGTTGGCAGCAAGCTGAGAGAGCTGAGGGAGCTGAGAGAGCCGCGAGTGTCTTGAGTGTCTTGAGAGCTGCGAGCAGAGCAGGACACAGAGGAGCGAGGTGAGCGGAGGTGAGCAGAGGAGCACCCGTGCCGCGTCCCGTCGTGCTGCCGCCCAGGTGAGGGAGGTCTGAGAGAGGTCTGACTTGGACCGTGCTACCGCCGGGTTCGAGCACAGAAAAGGTTACGCCAAAGGAGGAGGAAGTGGCAGAAAGACAGCAGGTGGTCACGGCCGGCCTCACGAGTCACCACATTAGTCTGCACTTGATTGCATTAGGCTGAGCAGCAACCCTGGCGCCCTCTACCATTAGCAGGTGGTGAGTGGAAAGTGGAAAGGGGAGACAAGACTGGAAGAGGCGAGGGAAGCGAACAGAGCGAGGGGTGATTTATCCACCAGCACTCCACCCCACAACCCCCACAACCCCTTTGCCCCGTGTGTTGCCGGCTTTGCAAGCTCCTGCGACCAGTGACCAGTGACCAGTGGTCTGTAACAAGCAGAAAGTGGCAGAAAGGTAGTAAAAAAAGGAAAGTTGAATTTGAAGTTGATCTATAGCGTGGGTAGCGGGCCCAGCGCTTCATCCACCTTCCCGCTACACTTTCCGCTACACTTTCCTGCCACACCTGGCCCACCCAAGATGAGATCTGGCAAAGTGAGGGCTCTGGACCCACAAAAGAAAAAGAAAAGTAGAGGAAAAATAACCACCGTTAACACAGACTTTGAGCCTGCATCAAATCTGTTGTTGTGTGATCCAGCATTCACAATTGACAGCACGCCCCAATATACCTGTAAGGACCCTGATAGGATGGCCTGTAATTCCTTCAGTAAACAGCCCAAGATAACGTCAAAATTCACTTTCTTAAAAGATGCTGGTTCAGCGATCTTTTCAAGTAACATGAACATCGCTGGCCTCCCAACCCCTCTAAGTCCCCTGGTGACAGTCATCAAGGGAAGCTCAGTGGCAAACGGGGGGTCTAGGATCTTGCGAAGTAGTTACACGTCACCTGGCGTCACTACTAATCCATCAGAGGAAGCACTTAAGTCCTCCCTAATAGAGCAAGGGTGTCAATATAACTTAGCACCTTCTTACGTCGCCAAACCCAACGCTGCACATAAGTCACTGGACTTACAAACAGAACCAACTGAAGAACGAGAAGAAGAGGAAGCAAACAAATCCTCTCCAATTAACCAAGTGTGTCAACACAACTCAGCACCTTTTTACGATACCAAGACTAACGTTGCATACAAGTCACTGGACCAACAAGTAGAACAAATGGATGAAAAAACAAGTAATTTGGATGATTCAAATGAACTTAGCTACTCGCAAAATAAAGTTAAGCTCAGCATTTCGCGCAGCGAAAACGGCGAATCTTCAAACCACCTCAAAATGGCGAGTTCCACGGCGTCAAGGCCGGAGGGAGTACTTACCACCCCCGGGGACGGGGCAATAGATTCAGCCAACCAGGATAAACACAGAGAGAGGAAACCAGACACCACTGGAATTATAGAGGACGTACTCGAGGTAGATGGCAGCACCAAAGAACTCTCCTACTTCGAGTCAAAAGAATGGGAAAACATGCTGCATTCATATGGGAACCCCACCTTCGGACACCTGCCTCCTCCAGTATCTCCAATGCAGGACAAGTGCGTGGGCCCTTCACAAGAAAAGGCTTGGCCCACCGTCCTTGACATTCTTCAAAAATCAGCCGACGCCATGACTTATCAGGCGAATAAAATGGACATCCAAATCAGCCTTCTGAACACTCTAGCCGTGTACATAGTCAAAATTGACGACAGGATCTCAAACTTAAACAGCCTGATAAAACGCGCCCAAGAAGCGGCAGACCGCCCGCAACAAGGTTGTGACTGTATACCAATAGTTGAGAAACTCAGCTCACTTCCAGGGATAATGGAAAAGCTAGTGGAAGATCTTAAAGAAATAACAAAAGCCAAACCCATACCTGGAAAAGGTAGTGTCGCTGACTTGGGAGACTCTTGCGAAGATCTACAAGTAATTACAGCTCCCAACTCAAGACTAAGCGGGGCTGAACGGACCAATTCCCCCCAACCCCAAGTCTTCCCTGGGCTCGTGAGCCGTAAGAGGGCACAACAATCATCTCCAGTTAATAGCAAAGCAAATTCTTCCTGCCTTACTTCAACAGAACAAGAGCAGGGAGAACCATTGGGGAAGGGAACAAAACAAAGGAAGCGGAAAGGACGAAATAAAATGAGAAGGGGGAAACAAGATCTAAGCCTCTACCCTATGTTCAATTCTCCTAGACGGCCGGCCGCCACAGGGGTTGACACTCCAAAACACCCTGCCACGTCACCAACCATAAGGGAAGAACAACCAATTACGCCAGACATTAAAAATAGGAAGAGGGGCACTGGTCCACCATCAACGGAAAAGGACCCAGCAATGTTACCCACAGGTAAAAGTGTGACAGAAGTGCAATCCACTAACATCCACCTGGCTCCCCCAAACATACCTATTAAGCAGATCACCACGAACCAAAGCCAAACAGCCTGCTCTTCGACAAATTTTCCCGGTCATACCATGTCCTCAAACCAAGTTTTTACAATCAGCCACGCCAACAACCAACAGGGCGCATTTCCAGCTAGCTGCAAAGGGGCCGTTGGTCAACGGCAAAATGAAAAAGTCGTAGGAGCACCACATGAAGACCAAGCCACGGGTCCTCTGCGAAAAGCAGATCACACGTCTAGTGCACAAAGCATAGAGGCAACCCCAAGGACGCTAATTACAGCAGCGAGGGGGGACGCCTGCTTCACTTATTTCTATCCTGAATACCAGTCAAAAGGTAGCCATGACGTTTTAAATCGTGGCAACATCATGAAGCTGATCCAAGCATCAGGTCTGTCAAAACAAATAACCACTCATGACATAACATCAATAGGATTTATTGCACCGAGTCCGGGCCAAACAAACGAAACAAGAAAGGTCACCTGGAGCTCAGCAGAGGCAATGAACAACATCCTAGGGCAAATAGACACCTTCAAGCAATGGGGTATACAGATAAAACCGGGCAGGGTAACGGGTTATCCACACATCCTGCAGGCAAGCCACGGCGAGGAACTCACACGCCCAGGGAGGGGCGCAGTATATTCGGTCCTCATGGGTGCTCGTAACAAAACTCCCACCCCTGCTTACAAACAGAGGGAACAAAGAGATGACGGCTCTACACCACTCAGGGATCCGAAAGAGGCCGCAACATGGTCATGGTTGGCTGGTACACTGAACACAACTCGCCTTTTACGATGACAGACCAACAGGGAATACCGCCACGCAACGACTTCCCTAAGAATTTGTTCATGGAACATCAACGGTCTAACAAGCAAACTTGAGGACAACACCACTATTTCCTATCTCCAGGAATTTGACATACTATTACTACAAGAGACATGGCTTTTTGAACCGCAGCACATAGAAGGTTTCAAAACTCACCACATTCCAGCCCAAAAATTGAATCGGTTGGGAAGAGGAAGCGGCGGCCTTACAATCTACATATCAATCAAAAACACAGTTACCTCTTGGGACCTTCTGGGCTCATCACATTGTCTCCAATGTGTGGGAATTTCTTATATCCTTAGTAATGGCCAACACCGGACCTTGATCTTAATGAACGCCTACGTCCGGCCAACTACAGCATCAAGGCTTTCCTTCATAGATGAAGTGATTTCGACAATAGTAAGAGTGAAAACAGGACCCTCTGATCCAGAAATCTTACTAACAGGTGATTTTAACATGTGGCTAATGTCTGATTTAGAGAAAAACGAGGTCACCAAATCACACGACAGCATTTGGGAGATACCACCGTTGGCCCATCCAGGAAGGCACAAGAACGACCCAAAGGGACGATCCCTTCAAGGCAATCTTGAAAATTTGGGCCTCAGAGCACTTAATGGTCGTTTTCCCTCAGACAAGCCTCCTGGTTTCTCCTACATATCGAAAAAAGGTACCTCACTAATAGACTATACATTCGCTACCCTCTCTCTTTTTCAACAAATAACGGATTTCAGTTTAGGGAGCAGAACTGAAAGCGACCACTGCCCCCAAGTAATATCGTTGAGGACTAGGGTCATGCAACTTGATGAAGGAAGGGCACTGCCATCTGAGAGTTTTACAATCAATCTAAAACGAATTAAATGTTCCTTCAATAATCTTCAACTAGTAGCAATAGAGGCCAAAGGGCTTATTGAGCACCACTATAGACGCCCGGATGACATAATCTCCAATTGGTCAACATTTGCAACTGACCTCTCCGAAAAATATGCTCAACCAGTAAAACACGAAACTCAGATTGGGCTGAAGCAGACGCCCAATTTGAATCGTGAAATACAAGCTGCAACAAGATCCATGAACCAAATCTGGCGGGCGCTAAAAAGTGATCCAACGGACCTCACAAAAATAACAAAATTGAGAGCGGCCCGCAGCTACTTAAAGAAAGCTAAAAGAGAGCTCCACAGAAATCAATGGAACTCGTTCTGGGTGAAATTGCAGCATTACATTAAAACGAATAACTCCGCAAGGTTTTGGAGGACAATCAATAACGCTTGTGGGCGTGCATCGAAAGTTGCTTCATCAGGTATTTTGGAATCTGAATGGGCAGCGTTCCTCCATCTCCACTTCAACAATCAGGATGCAACTATCTTAAATCAGAGGCCCCAAGTCAAACACAAAACGGCATACGAAGAAGCCGATTGGGCACTTGTTTCGAACACCACAAATTTGCAAACAAGTTGAGGACTAGGGTCATGCAACTTGATGAAGGAAGGGCACTGCCATCTGAGAGTTTTACAATCAATCTAAAACGAATTAAATGTTCCTTCAATAATCTTCAACTAGTAGCAATAGAGGCCAAAGGGCTTATTGAGCACCACTATAGACGCCCGGATGACATAATCTCCAATTGGTCAACATTTGCAACTGACCTCTCCGAAAAATATGCTCAACCAGTAAAACACGAAACTCAGATTGGGCTGAAGCAGACGCCCAACTCGAATCGTGAAATACAAGCTGCAACAAGATCCATGAACCAAATCTGGCGGGCGCTAAAAAGTGATCCAACGGACCTCACAAAAATAACAAAATTGAGAGCGGCCCGCAGCTACTTAAAGAAAGATAAAAGAGAGCTCCACAGAAATCAATGGAACTCGTTCTGGGTGAAATTGCAGCATTACATTAAAACGAATAACTCCGCAAGGTTTTGGAGGACAATCAATAACGCTTGTGGGCGTGCATCGAAAGTTGCTTCATCAGGTATTTTGGAATCTGAATGGGCAGCGTTCCTCCATCTCCACTTCAACAATCAGGATGCAACTATCTTAAATCAGAGGCCCCAAGTCAAACACAAAACGGCATACGAAGAAGCCGATTGGGCACTTGTTTCGAACACCACAAATTTGCAAACAAGTGTTTGCTGGAATGATAAATTCAAAACGAAAATAATAAAAGAGAGCCTTCAGCCTCAAAGCGGTACAGAAACTACAACAACCCAGAAGGCAGTGATTGAAAAACTGATAAAAAAGGGACGGAAGGACGGGGCCCCTGGCCCAGGAGGAATTCCACAAGCTTTGTTCAAGGACGATGTATCTTTTTGGGCTGGGAAGCTTAGCACTTTATTCAACTCAATTTGGCAGAACAACACCATACCGCCTTCTTGGCGGGGATCCATTCTTGTACCAATCTTTAAGGGTGGGGATAAACAATCACCGAGGAATTATCGCCTCATCGCCCTCATCGATAATGAAGCTAAGTACTTCGCGGGAGTTCTGCTTAACTCACTTAGGGAATGGGCAGATGACAATTCTGTTATTCCCCCAAATCAGACTGGGTTTACAAAAAATACAGGTACATCTGTCAATCTTATGACCCTCTCTTGTCTGATTGACCAAGCCAAGTCCAGCTCCTGCCCACTTTACATGGGTTTTATTGACTTCCAAGCGGCCTTCGACAATGTGAATAGATCAAAGCTCTGGAAGAAGTTGTCCAGTCTTAACATTCCAGCCAACCTCCTAAGAGCTTTACAACTTTTACATCAGGACACATGGGTCAGGATCAAGGTCGGGGACGGCTCAAAACTATCCCGCCCAATTCCAACGGGAAAAGGATTAAAACAGGGCTGTGTCCTGGCCCCGACACTTTTCAATTTCTTTTTATCCGACCTTCCAGAAGCCCTAAACAAGGTTAATTCCCACGCTCCTAAAGTAACTGGCCTCTTGTTGTCAAACCTTTTATACGCCGACGACGTGGTGCTTCTGAGTAAAACAAAGATCGGAATGCAAAGGCTCCTGGACGCCACTCTTGAATATTCAAACAAGAACGAACTTGTGATTAACAACAAAAAGACCAAAATTCTGGTGGTTCGTCCTGGGAAAGCCAAGAATTTGTCCTGGACCCTTAATAAGGAAAGCACTGCCGAATCCAACTGCCATAAGTACCTTGGAGTCATATACAACAATAATGACAAATACAAATCTCACTTAGAAGAACAAAAAAGGAAGGGTGCTGCACTTGCCTTTGCAATTGGCTCTATTCAAAAGAAACTACAAGGTCCAACCCTTGCACCTACACTACAGGTTGCCCAGGCGAAAATCATTCCTACTCTAACCTACGGCAGTGAAGTCCTTAAAGGACTAGATTGCTGCCAATTGGACAAAATAGTTTCAAAGATTTACAGATCAGTGTTCAAGCTTCCTCCTCAAACATCTCCGGCACAAATCAGGCTGGAATTTGGAATCTGCCAGCAATCACTTGCAAGAGCTATGACCTTTCTCGTGTGCTGTCACAAGCTAAGGTCATCTAAGGAGGGAAGTCTAGGCATCCATTTGTGGGCTAGTCTTGACACAAACAAATGGCGAGCAGGACACAACTACTTGGCAAAAGGGCTAACCACCTTAGGTCTAAATGATCTCTGGAACATGCACATAAGCCAGAAGGAATTCAAACGGCTAGCGAAAAAAAGCACAAAACACCTTTCAATAGTGGAAGACAAGGCTCGTCTAGCGAAAAGAAGTCACGGGTGGCTGACGCTGCAATCTTACGCCTTGTCGACCTCACAACAGTACCTAATCGCTCCCTTCTCTGTACGAACAAAACTAATTTTCCTAAAATTGAGACTGGGAGTCATTAACTTGTTGGTTCACTTGCCAAAATGGAAAAAAGAACGTGGGCAAGTTCTCTGCCGACTTTGTGGGGACCAAAAAGAAGACATTACACACATCATATGTCTATGCCCAAAACTACTGACATACAGACGGGCCCTTCTCAAACACCACTGGAATACAAGAAAGATCAGAACTTGTAGAGAAGCAGTGTTGGCTTGCTTTGACCCCAAGAACATCAAACTAAACTGTGCCATGGTAAGGTTCATGGCCTACGCTGAAAAAATTTTTTGCGAGGGTTCCCCAGTCAGCAACCCTCTGTTGGCATAACGTCTTGGCAGGCACAACCTGACTTTTTTTTAGCTTACAGGACTAAACTAGTCTATTTTAAACGAATTTTTCTTGATATTTTAACTTTGTATTTGCAATGTTTTTTTTCAAATCACGCAATAAAGTATTATTATTATTAGTCCTCAGTTCCTTGTGACCATTTTGTGAGAGCTTGGACAAGTTCTCGGCACCCTTATGTCGCACCTTGCATTATTTGTCGCACATAGGACTAGGCTAACCACCAGTATCAAAGGGTATGTATGTTGATGTGTTTGAATGGGGAATATGTGTGCTGAAAACCTAGCCAAAAAAATGATAAGGGCTGTATAGAGTTGAATAAATATACAATCATGAAGTGAATTCAGGCAGGAGTTATTGGGTTCTGAGATGGGAAATTGACCATTTGCTGCACCATTATATATTGCTGTTTAAAGCAATGCGAGTCAAAACCCCTTTCAGAGGGCCGCAGGTCAAGGGGGAGCTACTGGGCCCCCCTGTGGTGATTGATGCCTTTTATTCCGGATGTCCCGTCCCTGTCTACTTAGGCTCTGAGCAATTGGACCAAGTACCTCCTCAGCATCTGACGCTCAGTGGCAGCAAAGGCCAAGATGTCCAAGGCTTCTCAGGGAGGAGATATGTGTAAGGCGAGCACAGACTCACAACTCCAAAGATGCTCCTCAACCCCAATAAAGGATTGCCCTGTCAAATACTTGCTTTTAGGCAAAAAGAGTATTTTTTCTACTGACACAACATACAATACACCACACTGCAAATAATATACACATTCTTCTTAAGGCATGCCTGCTAATCCTACCCAGATCAGCTTTCTAGCCCCACTTCTTTTTCTATGGGTGATAGTTATTCCCTATTCACATGTGGCTTTATCCAAAGTACGCCCCACTTTTGAGTTCAAGTCTTAGAAATTCTAAGAGGGCTTTCAGCAAAAGTCCACATATCTCCACGCCTTGGCCCGGCAGTCAGAGCAAGTTCCCTGAGGGTGTGATGGTCAAGTATCAGTCTTATCCGCACTAGTTGGGATGGCAGTTCGGAGTCCAAGGATGCACCTTCCCGGCCCAGCAGTAAGCAGATCTTGGAACGTTTTGCTTCAGTGACAGACATCCACGGTGCTCCTCCAATCTGGCAGTAAGTCTTTTTCTTCCTCCGGGGCCGGGTCTTGGTTTCTCCTGGTTTTAGACAGGTGAAACTGGGATCCAACGCCGTGGGTCACAACCCGCAAGGGGATTACAACTGCAGGCTGTCCTAGGGCAATGGCCCTCTTCAGGGAACAAGTCGGGGGTACACACAGGTACACGGCGTTCACCCACTATTTTCACAGGGTGGACATCGTCCCCCCTGCAAAGAAGTTGGGCCCCACAGAAATATGATGAATTTGTCCCACTGTAATTTTCAGACACCGGGACACGTTCAGCAACGCCTAGACGTTGTCTGCTTTCCATTCCCAGCAGCAATGTGCAGGCAGCAAGAGAGCGTTTTTTTCACCTCCAGCTGGGCGGAAGTTAAGGGGCCATCAGGCCTCCTTTTGTTTGAATATCCTGACTGGGGGCGGCCTGGAACCTTACACTTAAATGTGAATGCCACAGAGGGGAAACAATGGCACACAGCTTGTTATCTCTTCACAGGTTCTTAAGAAAGGCATGCCTTTGTTCAGTTCTTGTATACATGAGATACATGCACTGTACAAATGCCAGATGTGTTGGTCTGTCCCAGTATTTACACAAACAACAATTTCAATAGCACTATTTTATTTCTTTTATAGCGCTACGTAACCAATGCAGGATGTCAGAGCTCTTTACGTAACATAGACATTATACATTGACAATAAATCATGTACATGTGTAAACCAATGTACAAGATGAGTTACATGAGACAGGGTTGCAAGGTGTAGGAGTCACATGCCCTTCATAGATCACTGTGCCAAATTAGAAGGATTAAAATATATGAACTGCAAGTAACAAAATGATCTTTGTGTTAAAAGCAGTAACCCACTCACCTAGGCACATAAAATAAAAATCTGTCATCTGTATGTTAGGTGATGTGCTTTGCAGGAGATACATTAACCTTATATTACTTTGATTCAAATATATGGAAATTCATAAAACACATCTTTCCAACAAATGTGGTAACCTCCAGAGTTATCTCACCATTAATACTATTCCCTGAGATTTATTGGGCACTTTTACAGCAGATGCCTTAACCCAATCAAATATTTTAAAATGTAGACTTTGCAACAAATTAGGCATAACAGGTCTACTGCCATGCTTCTCCTTGTTGCCAATTTCTTTGTGGCAGGGTTTAAAAAAATAAATGTATTAGTTGAGGCCCAGATTGCGTCGAGTTTACGACAATTTTTTGGCACAACCTGACACCAAATCTCATTTGATAAATGTCATAATGCGCTTTAATGTACTCATGATATACCTGATAAACATATGTGTGAGGTCTTAATATATAATGTATTTCTTGTGATGTTACTTCCAGTGATGTCACATGCCATGTCACGCGTCGTGACATTATGTGCTGTGATGGCATGCATCATGATTTCACTTGCATACTGCCTAACCTGGTTAGTCCCCCCACTTCTTTTTTAGGACTTGTGCCCTGGCCCTCTTCCTGGACTAAGGCCCCCTCCTGACATGCAGGGAGTCTTCACAGCACATGCAAGGCGATAACACTTAGTCTTCTGCACAATCCCCTCCTAGCATACGGGGATCACTTAGCAGCATTGATAAGGCAACAGTCCACTTTGAGTCTCAGCACTATCAAGTGCAACAACCCTCCCTTCGTGACCATACAGCCCCAGAGTGGCAACCCTTTCTCTCAGCTGTGGCGCCCCCTCCTGGCATCGAGGGATCGCTCAATGCTCATTGGCTAGCAACTCGATTGGTGGGAAAGGTCCAGACCTCGCCACAGATCCCACCTGGCATACAGGGATCACACAGAGCCAAAAGACCCGATTGGCACTCTGTTCTTAATGGACCAGAATCTCACAATCCGCTCATGGGATCCTTTCAGTTGCCCCCCACTGGACCTCACTTCCTCCAGGTAATCTCCTTCGCCTCACAGGACCCGCTGGTCTTACGTCAGGCAGAAGATGGTGCTCCAGTATCCAGACAAGTGTTCTTGATTCTCCTGGGGGATGTCCCCTCACCCAGCAAGGGAGACTGACAGACCCTTAGTCTCCAGTCCAGGTCACAACAGGCGTAACTTGTGCTGAGCTTCTCCATGATTTTTTTTTTTAATATCTTTATTGCATTTTATTGTTTCCTGATACAGTAGGTTACAAGCATCAACATATTACACCTTGGCTACATCATCACTTGTGCCATGACACCATACATATAATTCAGGGCATTTCCTACCCGCAGTTCCAGTACCATTTAAATCAACATTGTAAGGTTACTCATACATTTATGAGCTGTAATGAGCTCCTACAGTCCGCACATTCTGCCAACTCCAATTGAAGGCCAGAGTGAAAGTGTTTAGTGCACCTCTTATGGCTGTGAACAATAATTCGCAAGTACAGCAACAGTTCCAGACCAAGGCTGTTTATACTTGGACTCAGCTCTTGAGTTGTAACAAATAACGTTTCCTATGCAAATGTCGAGTCTGGCCACTAGATATTATCTTTTATAACAAATCAACCATATCTAACAACAGCAAATAATTAATCAAAACACGGGAGACATCTGATGACCGAGTGAATATGTGCCTAGTGCTTGGTGTGTCATCTGGGTGCAGTCGCGACTAGTCTAGTGTGCGGGTGTGACGTGTGGGCTGCCACTGTTCCTTCTCATGCAGTTATGTTATCGTGGAGGGAGCTTTTAGTGGGAACTATTTCCATACAGTGTCATGGAGGGGCACGCGGGCGTTGCCCAGCTCAACTGCAGCGGTTGGAGCGACATATGGAGGTATTACATCATCTGCATTCAGGCGTCTCATTAAGTGTCAGGCTGAGCTTCTCTATGATGATGTACAGCTTCAGTTTGACAATTTGTCAAGTTACCCTTTTTATAATCCATTTGCAGGCGCACTTGTGGTTCAGTGTCTCTGTCTTTGAAGTTCGTGTTCTGGGAGCTGCTCACTTTGACGTGCCCACACCTTTTTTGTGCTCTTCCTCCACAGAGCAATCTATTATAGCAGGACAGTCTCCAGTTTTACCATGGAAGTACTAGAGGTTCACACCTGGATGTCAGCCTCAGTGATATGTGCATCAAAAAGGTTACCATAGGTCCCCAGCCCTACTCTGTATGATTGTCTTATCAGCCTCGGCTCCTTCCTCAGACCCCTTTGACGAGTGACATCCTTTTAGAATCAAAGGGCTCCTATTGAAGTGTACCGAAAAGCCTGCCACTTCCTTCCTCCAAAGTGTGTCCCGCCCAGCTCTCAGGAATACAGCAATCCACAAACATGTCTGGGGACCATTTGCCATTCCCTGCTCCTCCAGCAAGCCCTGGGCCTCCCAAAATGGAATCCAGTGTCTTCCACGTGTTGTATTCATTGCAAGCACACAAACACACCCCACTGTGCGCACAACCACGTGTACTGTAAACCTTGCATGGTCATCCTTGCTTCCCTGTGCGTTCACACCACACTGCACACTATCTCCTACATGCGGTACCACCACAGAGGATCACATTTAACCCATCCTGTTCACGTAACCATGTTCCTGAGGCACTGGGTCTTCTTGCAGTCCCACATGTATCTCACCACACGTGGCATTTTCTGATGCACTGTATCTTCTCCCAGACACACATCTATCCCAGAGTGCACAAACAACCATGCACTGTTTTCTGATGCACTGTACCTTCCTAAAGACACACATACATCCCAGCGCTGTACAGAATCCAATGCAGGGCAAGGGTGAGTTAAGCACATAGCAGCGGAACTTTACCAGAGTGGGCCTGGAGGAGCCACTCCCGTGACACAGGGAAAAAGGCCTGTTCACTCTACTGATCACTGAAATCTGAATCGTATGCAGCCACCGCGGCTCTCCTTCTAATGAACTTCCGGTGAAGGCAACAGCCGCCCACCTCTGAGGAGAGGCTTTGGGTGCGCCTTTCGGTCTAGGCAGACTGCAGTCCATGACACAGGCCTAGGTCCAGAGGCGCAACTAGAGTCAAATTTAGGGGGGGCCAAGAAACTTTTTCGGGGGGGGGGCTGATTCTTCAAGCAAAAGGCAGAGGGGAGCTGCAGGGGCTCTAAGCAGGGGTGAAACCATCAAAGCCTCATTAACAAGCAAAAGGTCTTTTAAAGGCCTGTGGAGTACTCGGTGCGGCTGTGTGGGTGCCCAGGAAGTTTTCTCATCCCGGGCTGCCACACACGACGGGGTGGGGGGGGGGGTGGGAGGGGGGGGGCTGAAGCCCTTTGAGTCCAATGGGCGTTGCGCACCTGCCTAGGTCATTCCTGTTCGTTCATGACCAAAAGTTGTTACCAAGAATCCAGATTTCACCGCAGCTGGGGCACTCGGGACAGCCATAAGTTATCACCAAGCGATGGGCTTTTCCGTCCCAACAGAGTCTGTCTTTCCTAAGAAGAAGCGTAGTGATGGTCCTGACAAACACGAGAAGGGAGTTCTGAATAATGAATGCACAGCTGGGGCAGGCCTGTTGCCTCCCGCCTGTATTTAAAAGTAGACCATGCTAAATCGTTCGGCGTAAAAACCACACAGAACATGGTAAAATGCAAGGTCATTGAATCAGAACTGCAAAACAAGCCGCTTAATTAGTTAAACACACAATGGCAGCACTGCCAGGGCGCTTTGTACTTCCCACTCCTGGCCCCCGCCCGTGTATTCGGGCAGTTGTGCACCTCAGTGAGGCTGGACGGCTGCTGCTGCGAACACTCCCTGCATGACACACCGAGCGCTGGTGAATGAACCCGCCCGCATCCAGGAAGAAGACGGCCTTCTGCTCTGTGTGCTCGAGGGCCATGCCCTCTTCAGGGGATTTCCCCAGCCGGGCACCCCTCCCCTTCTTGTAAGCAGGAGCACATGACTGTGACTGTTTAGGGCCGTGACTGCAATTAACTCTTTCAGTGACTAACAACACCCTGTTGTTCCAGTTAAAGCACTCTCTGCGACAGGAGGCCCCCTGCCACTCGCGGCTGCTTCAGCCCTCGGTGTTGGCATGCGTGGAGTTGCCACACTTCAGTATTCGCTCTCTAAGGGGTGTACACAAGGTCCAGCCGCAGTCATGTTCTTGTTTTGTTTGCCTGATTTATTTTTATCATCTGTTTTGAAAGATGATGCTCCGCGGGGGAGAGAGCGGCATGCCCATCTGTTCGGGGAGACAGGGCCTCGATGACGCAGCACTGTTGGGATACGCCTGATCGAGTCGCAGCAGCCGCCATCCATCTCGAACCTTTTGACATGTGTGATCCCTGTAAATGCAGTGCTTTAAATGGACCGGTACTCACTGGTACTGAGTACCGGCACTTCTTTGATTTATCGTTCGGAGTACCGGCACTTCTCCACTGCCGAGGAGAGTACCTGTACTCATGAAAAGTAAGGTTCATTGCCTGTGCTGGTGAGCAGTAGTGGAACGTGTCTCTGGCAGCCAATGCGACGCTTCTGCAGCCCCCCCATCTGAGCCCCAGCTGAGCTATTCCGCAGGGCTCATTTGAATAATGTCCAGCTACTCACCATCACCCTGTGCTTGACAGAGCGGGGTCCATTCCGGCCCTGTGCTGGCAATCACATTCACACCATCCTGTGCATTCCTGCAAGCACAGGAATCATGTCAGTGCCCTGGCAGTGGCACCAGGCTACAGCCAGTTCGGCCCTGGTGGCAATTAAAAAAGCCACGGTAGGTGATGCGTATAGCATGGCTTTAATCATACCATAGTATTTTGTGTGTCTGCTTATGTTTGTGTGTGTGCCTGTTTTTGTAAGAAAAAAGTGAGAGAAAGAGAGAATCCAGACACTCTCAGGAGGTATTTTAAAGAAAATGGGTGGCACTTAGTTTGTACATGTCTGCTCGACGACAAAGATTCATTAATAACGTAAAAGGGAGGGTGGGTGAGTGAGTGAATGAGTGGATGAGTGAGTGGATGAATGAGTGAGCAAGGGTGGATGTATAGATGGATGGATGAATAAATGGATGGATGAGTGAAAGCATGCATGGGTGAAAGAGGGTGGATGATTGGATAAAAGGGCGGATGATGGGTGGATAAGTGAAAGATTGGATGGATGAATGAAAGGTAGAGAGGATGGATGAAAGGGTGGATGATGGATGAGTGAAAGGAGGGATTGAGTGAAAGGGTGGATGGAATAAAGGAGTGAAAGGGTTATTGGATGGATGAGCAAAGGATTGATGGATGAGGCAAAGGGTGGATAAAGAGATTAATGAGTGAAAGGATGATGGATAGGTTTAGAGATGGATAGGTTTGGATATGAAGGGTGGATAGACGGAATGGTGAAAAACTGAATGATGGATGAAAGACTGAATAGAGGATAGAATGTAAAGGTTAAATGGTGGACATCAGCAGGTAAATGGTAGGATGAATGGATGAATGGATAGATCGACGGAAGAGACAAGAGATATCTTCTGGGGATGGTCATGATGAGTTGCTTCATTTGCTTGGTGACATAAGAGCTTTGGTTCGACGTAGGGGTATTTTCAGTTTCTTCCTACTCGCGTGCTCAAAAATATATAGTATTGTGCCAAACAGCAATTAACAGTATGACATTAAGAAGGTGCAACTATTGCAAAAAAAGGAAATATTAACATATTATCACATTTCTCTTTCATATTGTGCAATGAGATAACCTGCTTTGTTTATATAAACACATTTCTCATGTGTTTTGGTATGTGCTGCAACTTATATAGAAGTTGTTAAGTATCATCATGTCTTGCCCTTAGCCCCGCCCTAACCCCGCCCACTCACTACACCTCTAGCTCATTTTAGTGAGTACCTGCACTTATTTTTCCCCATTTAAAGCACTGTGTAAATGTGAGGGAGTTTGTGGCTGTTTAAAGCTTTGCACTACAGAATGAATGCCATCCAGTGAGTCTCTTGGCCAAGAACACAGGTTTTTCTACAGACCGGTGTAGATGGCATATCCACGTTCTGGTACACAATTTGACCATTGTTGAGGTTAAAAAAACTGGTGTTCAGTGCTTGAAATGCAAAAATAGAAGTGCAGGTACCCTCTACCAGAGTATCTGTTTGTTTCTGAGAAGATTGGGTGCTTTCCAATTAAACGGCGTATGTCGCTCATGAGAAGAACAGGAACTCTCCCTCTTGGGGTAATGCCCCATTGGCCCTGTCGATGAGCAGCGGCCCCAAACCTTCTGCCACCGTGCATGTTGTAGGCACTAACCTAAATTCTAAGTTCACTATGGAACCACAAATAAGATCAGTAACTAAATTTTGTTTCTGCCATCTCAAATTATCTTAAACAGCTGCACTGGCACCTGGTTGTCAAAACAATTCAATTTGAAACAGTCTGCCTGCTTCATACATTTTATTAGGGTAGAGCCTATTTCTTCTTTCAGAAGTTCATGAAATACTCTCACATGCAGTGCCTTAAGTCTTCCTGCAACCTCGAATTCATGGCTAAAAGAGTAGGTTCTAAAATAGGATGAAACATCTTTTCAAATATATGCCTCAGACTGTTGAACTCTGTCTCATGCAATGAGAGCAGTGGCTAACCTATTTAAATTTAGGAACCCCCTGAAAACCCCTGTAGTGCCTATATCAGTGGTTCTTAACCTGTGATCCATGAACCCCTGGGAGTCAGTGACGCCTACTCAGTGCGCCAATATCACTTAGAAAATTAAAGAAAGTTAACAGATTAATAAGGCATATATAAATAAAGAAGCAGAATTTAAAAATTGAAAGTTTAAAACGTTCTGTAAATGTAAAAAAATTTGAGGCTAAAAGTTAAATTATTATCCTTAGATTGATTTGTTGGAGCAGTGTAAGTGCATCAAACAGAATATAGTCTGGACGATGGGAGGCATACAGTGAATTTAGAAAA
This sequence comes from Triturus cristatus, assembly GCF_964204655.1. Classification (NCBI taxonomy): domain Eukaryota; kingdom Metazoa; phylum Chordata; class Amphibia; order Caudata; family Salamandridae; genus Triturus; species Triturus cristatus. The sequence continues at coordinate 1,427,871,335 of NC_140590.1, read as the reverse complement.
GCTTCAACCTTCGCATTAAAAGAAAAAATTTGACTTTTTAAATATTTGTTGATGAAGTAAATAAACTATTCCATCATGTATGTATTTGTTTGATAAATGCTTGTTTCTGTATTTTTTTGGACTGTTTGGCTGTTAATCATCTGAATTGCTTAGGCCCGGGTCCCCGGATTCCAATATTGACTTAGTGGGGATTCCTGGATTCCAGTAATGAATAAGCTGAAGCGTTCCTCCATAATGGCGGAGGAGCGTCGCCCCAAAGCCCGTGACAGCAGACAATAAATAAAATAACACAATGTTATTATCATTTTTGTAATGCAGTCTGAGCCCAATACAAAAATAAAGGGCGGGCAGGGCTCAGCAAGCCAGGGAGGAGTAAAGTGCACTCATAAGTGCACATGTGAGTTTGGCCGGCTGTCCGAGGCCGACCAAACACAGATGTGCACTTATGTTTCTCCAACCTGGCTTTGTTACACAGCTGGAGAAACAGCAAAGACTCCAATGCACTGTCTGAGCGGCAAATGAGACCGCTCAGGCCAATCCTGATGCTGCTCTCGTGTGAGAGCAGCGCATGGATTGGGTGCGGAGCCTGTGCTCTGAGGGACCATCCACTTTTGGCCCTCGGCAGCCGAGAGGAACAGGTCTGGAGACGTCAGCAGGAGGGGAGCTGGGCAGCAGGGAAGTCTTTTTTTCTAAATTATTCTTTCTTTTTCTAACCCCTTTCCCCAACCCGTCTCCCTCTCCACTGCGGCTGCCCTACCACTTTAGGTAGGCGGCGGCCGCCACTGTGAATAAGCGGGGGGTCCACTGAATTCAAAAGGTTAAGAACCAGTGCTCTATGGGCTACAGTTCTCCAATGTGCTGTAAGTTTAGGGCTTGCCTCCCTTGCACCAGGATGCTTTGTAAAACACACAACTGCTGCAATATAGTTCTGAAAGGTAGGACTGTCTCTTTAATTGAGTGCTAAAGCACATAACCTAGTTAACTCTGTAAAAACATTTATTTTCAAAGGAGGGCTGTTGCATATTCGTGCCCTACTGCCCCAACCCTTTAAAACAATCATTACTGTTCTTAAATTAACAGAGGTGAGTATTTCTCCTCTTCATCCCCTCCAATCACAACAAAGATATTTTGCAATTTTATGACTGTGAGCCTTCAAGTAAATGATATACAAAAGCGTACAAAGGACAAAAAGCAGTTTTAAAAATAGAAATGTTTCTGGCAGCAGCTCGTTAGGAGCCGGCTGGACATCACTGGTTTCCCTACTAACCTGCGCGCGCCCCGGTGATTGCGCACGTGCACTTGTGTTGTGGAAGGAGGAAGTGGACTGCAGCTGTTGGTCAAGGCAAGGATCTCAAAGGTTTGACGGTGCATGCCTTCTCCCTCTGCTGGCGGGAACAGAAAGAAACGGCAGGACAACAGACGGCATGAGTGGCAATATCTTCCCGCTTCAGCACGCTGCAACAGGGCACGCTAGGTGGATTAGCGGCTCTTGGATCTTTGGTACAGACGTCAGCCCCAGAACAAGCATTTGCAATGCAATAGGTCTCGCATTTGCGAGAGTTTAAGCTATTGGCATTGTAAATGGCAATGCCTTTTATTTATGTTTTAGAAACCAACACGTAAATAAAAGGCATTGCCATTTACAATGCCAATAGCTCAAACTCTCACAACTGCGAGACCTGTTGCATTGCAAATGCAAGCAGTTTTTTTGAGTGTTCAGTGAAATGTTGTTCAGTCTCTGGTGTGGCCAACAGTAGAGCAAACTTGAATACTAGCTTTATGGAATACAGAAATCATTTTGACTCTTCTGTCATGGCACTTGAACAAGCTAATGTATGTTCATATAATCAGGCCCATCCCTTATAACATTTCTCAAGTTTCCTAACCTGGATCCAATTGTAATCAAATATGAGACATCTGTTGTAAAACTTGGGGGCATATCTACAACGCGGCGATAGAAATTTATCGCCGCTTTTGTGCAGTTTTCGGCCGAAAAGCGGCGATAATTTTATTGCCTATTTAGCAAGGGCACGCTAACGCGTGAAACATTGCATTAGCGCACGAATTCCTAACGCCCAGCTTTGCATCTCTAATGAGATGCAAAGTGGGCGTTCCTGACCTGACATGACAGGAGAAATGTCGCTAAGCGACATTTCTCCTATCATCAAGCCCCACACTATGAAGCATAGCGGCAAGAAAAGTAGCGATTACCTCTGTTATCGCTACTTTCCTTACGCCTGCTTCAGGACTGACTTAGCCATGATATCCTATGGAAGGTGGATATCATGGCTAAGTTTGTGAGGCCCTATCAACAAGCTAACTCCACATTTCGTGAGATTATCGCTGGATTTCCAGGGATAATCTCACGTTAGGCAGTTAGCGCTAGGATTTTTATTGCTTTTGAGATAAGCGTTGCTAATAGCACGCTATCTCAGCGATAAAAATCCACGTTAGCCGGCGATAATTATCCTAGTGCCAAGTGCGCTTAGCGATAATTATCGCCGGTTGTTGCTGATGTGCCCCATAGGACCTCCAGTTCCTAAACCAGAGCTAATTTTTAAGATGAAAATTTAGAGGAATCAGACCGTTATGGTTGCGCCATTTAATAGCGAAGGTTTCTGAGCCATGATGAGCATAGATCAGGGGTGTCCATGTGGGGCCATGAGGGCTGAATCCACCCTAGATTTTTAGGATATTTACAGGAGATATATTTGCATGCGATACACCTCAGTGCAACTAATTTAAATAATGGTGACCATGCACCATCATATTATACGCAGCATTATATATGAGAGGGTTATTTATCTATTGCCCCCTGGAAAGGCACTTACTTTTGCAAGAGGTACGTAAATTCCAGAAACGTAGCGAGTTTTGAGGTATTCTCCTTCTCATAAGAAAATGGCCTACCCAGAAAATGCCCTTGTGTGCCCCCGACTGTGTTTTCGTATTTGTAAGTGCTCCCTTAAGAGCGTGAAATTACACCAAACCGTGTTTCATGAATCAAGATGGTGAATTTTTATGTGGTTTTTTTTGTAGGGCGGAGCCCATCTTAAGGGCAAAACAAACATTGCAAGTCTGTTCCGTACCGGTGGGTGGAAATAAATAGGCTTTCCATTGCATCTCACGTTCAGCTATAACCCAGTCCGCTGTTGTAACCCAAACCGTATGTTTGCCATTGTTTTAATGTTAATGAAGGAATGATCGAATTGACGGTTCCCAGGGCTTAACCTATTTTTAGCGGCATTGTAGTGCGTACTCGCTTTACTGATAACAGCCTGTGTCGAGAGGGGGCGACAGGCCGCTGAAAGTTTATCTGCGACCCAGAGATAAAGACTGATAACATAGTTTTCAGAATAAGCTTTTTTTCTACTTCCAGCAAATTGGTAATCTGTCTGATGTCTCTCTGTCAGTGTGCTCCCCCACCCACTGTACCGCATGTCACAAAAAGAACAACAAAAAAACACTACTTGCAGCTAAGGCTAACATACTGTACATGTGCACAAATACCTGTGCAGTCCCGTTCCCGAAAAGGGGCGTCTGTTTCTAAACTCTGCCCACACCAATCCATCTTAGTTGTCACCAGTCACGTCACACCATCAATACAAGGGAGCTAGGCGCACGTGCATGCACTCCAGTTACCCACTTTATCCCCCCTTGTTCCTCAGTGCTGCTTTGCGTGGGCCACACAGGACACTTTCAAATACCACTGTCATATCACTCTAGGAACCCGCGAGGCGCTACTAAACCTTGAAATTAATAACTAAAATAACAAATATATAAAAAAGCAATTCGTTTGCCTAGCAGAAAGCAAGCACATTGATACATTTCCTCCATGACTCGCATTTTGAAGTATACTTCCGTCTTTTTTTAGAGTTTAATCTATACTAAATCATTACTTTTCTGTTACAATTATTCTTTTTGTGGTAGAGCATTTAAACATGTTTTGTGACTTACAGTGAAATAAAATGGCACTGGCTGACTAAATGTCACCTTGGTTCTCGTTACAATACGTCTGGGTTATGCTTTGTTCTTTTACTCGTTTAACATCGCTCCAAGTCAGATTACAGGTGCTGTGTAACCCAGGAAAACAACATACATTTAGGGAGAGGGAGGGAAAGTGAAAGCACGCCGTGTGGGACAGGAGATATATGCACGCGTACGGAGTGCACATCCCCTGTCCGTACGCGTGCACATGTCGTGCCCATGTGCTGTCCGGGCCCAAGCTGAAAGACATGCCGTGCGCGTGCCTATGTGCTGTCCGTGCCCAAGCTGATGCAGACGCCGTGAGCGTGTACATCGGCTGTCCGGACGGCTACATGTTTTGTCTCCCTTTGCGCACCAAACCTGAAACAATAGTCTCACCAAGGCGAAGCAGCGCATGTGCTGCGTTCGCTAGGCGAGACCTAAAAACTACCTGAGCATAAACACGGAAGGCTCCCATGTAATGTCATCGATGACTCTTAAGATTAAAGAGATTTCCCACATGATGCCAGAAGGGTCTTCCCGCCTTGCCCTTTATCATTAACTTTAAATCCATGTTTCTGATGAATAGAACACAATTTTCTTTACTATTTGCATTCCTTTATAAGCAATTCTAACACATTTCTATCTCAAAGTTTGTACACTAGCTAAAGTGACAAAAGATAGGTAGCGAATGTTGGGTGTTTACACAGCAGGTAGAGAAAGGAGTTATGCTCATGATGAGGTGGATAAACAACACAAGGGAACTGATCCAAAAGTTACAAAAACATACAAGGCATACTAGTTCAATAAATGCTTCAGAGTGGGTGGTGGTGCATTCTGAGTTTCCACGTACAGCATTTGTCTTCGCAGCGCTATTTCCAACTGCTGGAGGAAATGTTAGAATAAATACCAGAGGATAGGATGTTCCAGTGTATTAGACCTAATAAGTAGAAGGCGCGAAAACTAGAGGATGCGCTGGTTGTGATTGGCAGATATAAAGTGTAGAGTGAGTTGGTGAGTGCGTGATAAGGTGTCAAAGAGATATCAATGAGCTAGGTTGTTATTATAATCTGCTATTGCTGCACATTTGCCTTTATTAGTGAACAAAGTGGCATCCATAGAGACATGAATAGTAAGGTGAGTCACAGCAATACAAGTTCTTTTTTGTACCTCTTACTGAGTCCTTTTTTACTGTCCAGCATGCTGCTTAAGGAAGTTGGGGTCAGCACTCGCAGTGGCATGGCGTGCCACGGAACACCATTCCGGCAGGAGTCCTTCACATGGAACATGATTCCCTACAGAAAAAACCTAATGCTGATCTGAAAGATGTTCGCCCAATATCCTTATTGCCTGCCCCCCCCGAGATTCTGGAAAAACATATCAATCAAGAACTTGCCAAATTTATTGACACTTATGATATCCATGACCCATCTCAGAATGGGTTTAGAAGTGGGTACAGTACAGAGATGGTGTTTGTCTTGGCTATGGATAGCATTCGTCGGCATGTTAACCAGGGTGGGGCAGCTATCTAGATGATGCTCGACCAGTCCGCAGCATTTGATACCGTCTTGCCCTTGAAAATTGTCCAATGACTACAGCAAGCTGGAGTCAGTGGGACTGCCCTTAACCTTCTTCACTCTTTTCTATCTAAGAGGGTACCGATTTTCAGCTGTGGTGGCTTCAAGGTGAAGAACTTTAGCCCCCTTATGGGGTGCCCCAGGGCTCTTCCCTAAATCCAAATCTTTTTAACTTGTATGTTGTCCCTCTTGCTGAATCAGTGTGCTCTTTCGGTTTCCAAGTTTTATCCTATGCAGATGACACATTATTGTGGCTATCTCTGACAACCTAGCCTCCATGGCAGAGTAATTCAACAAGTGCATGTCCGGCATCAGTAGCTGGATGAGAGACAACTTTAAAAAACTTAATGCAGATAAAACTGAGGTGTTATAGTTCCAAACTCAGGATTCCATCTGGTCCACTACCCACTCCTGTCAAGTAAGCTAAAAATCTTGGTGTTATTTCACAGGAACTCTGCGATGCTTTAGCAGACCACTGCCACAACAAGATAGCCACTATGTACAGAAACTTCGACCCCCCGTCCCACCGACCTTCTCAGCCTCCCCATGCCCACAAAGACTGCCACCGATCACCCACTCACCACATAGGAATAGCACAGAACATGAACACCACTGTCTTAATAAACTCCATCCACTCGGGAGCACCCTCTGATCCATGCCCACGTCAACGGTTCAACCTTGGAAACGACAAGATTAGCCACAAGCTCACCATCATCCTCAACGCCTCCATCGCCACAGCAACATTCCCTGACACCTGGAAGCACTCAGAGGTCAACCCCCTATTCAAGGAACTCTCTGCAGCCCTCAGAGAGCTCCAGAACTACCACCCCATCTTGCTGCTCCCATTTTCCACCAAAGTCCTGGAGAAGGCCATCAAACTCCGATTCACTGAACACCTGGAGAGAAATAACCTGCAGACCCCTCCCAATCAGGATTCAGAGCAAACCACAGCACAAAGATGGCCCTGATCGCTGCCACAGATGACATCCACACCCTACTCGACAGAGGAAAATCAGCCGCCCTGATCCTGCTCAACCTCTTTCGACACCATCTCCCACCACAGACTTATCAAACGACGGTACCAGCTTGGAATCAAAGATGACTCTCAGATAGGTGATCAGTTTCGGGGCATCACCTCTCATCAGCCAGGGTAGCTTGAATCCAGTGGTGCAGTGAGCACGGGACCCACATCTGGGCATACCCTTCCCACTTAGGGTGACAAAAGCAAAAGGATCTGGGTTTAGTCCATTGCTCTTTTGCTCACCACCCCACCCCAGGTTGGACCCAGCTATAAAGCTGATGAGGGGTGATGCAGTCCCAGGATGCTTGTTTCCGGTCCAGGAAGGACCTGGCTTGGCAGTTGGGCTGTACTGTTCCCATGAGGGGCAGGGTAAAGATTGATTTGCATATGGCCGAGTCCAAACTGGGGTGGCGTGGTGAGCAAAATGACGATGGATTAAACCCAGATATTTGTGACTGGGGGTGAATGTGTGCATTGTTTAGCATTCTGACCACCATTTGTTCTCCTACTTGTTTTGCCCTAAGTGGGAAGGGTATGCCCAGACATGGGTCCCGTGCTCACTGTACCACATGATTCAAGCTAGCCTGGCTGATGAGGGGTGATGCCCCGCCACCAGTCCCAAGATGCTTGGTTCTGGTCAGGAGAGGACCTGGCTATGGCAGTTTGGCCTGACAGTTCCCGTAAGGGGCAGGATCAACACTGATTTGCATATGGATGGGTTCGAACTGGGGTGGCGTGGTGAGCAAAAGAACAATGGATTAAACCTAGATCTTTGCGACTGGGGGTGAATGTTTGCATTGTTCAGCATTCCGTCCATCATTTGTTCTTTTTGCTCTTAGATGGATTTCATAATTCCTCACGGGACGCACCCAGAGAGTCCATCTCCATCCCTTCATAACCCAAACGCACCATTTGCTGCGTCCCTTTAAGGTTCATCATTCCGTCCAACCCTCTTCAACATCTACATGATGACACAAGCGGACATCGTCCGAGCCCACAACATCAACATTATTTCCTATACCGACGGCGCCCAGCTCATCCTCTCACTCTCAGCTGATCCCGCCTCTATGAAATCCAACTTACACAACTGCCTGAAACATGTCTCACACTGGATAAAGGACAACTGCCTAAAGCTCAACACACACAAACCTGAAGTGCTGATTTTCAGCAGCATACCTCCCTCTGGAACGGCACCTGGTGGCCACCGAAACTCAAACTCACCCCCACACCGAAAGACCACACCCGCAAACTTGCCATCATCCTAGACAGCAAACTCTACATGAAACAAGAGGTCAATGCCGTCTCCTCAGCCTGCTTCCACACTCTCCACATGCTCCCCAGAATCTTCAAGTGGCTCCCCATCAGCACTAGAAAAACTGTGACACAGGCCCTCATCACCCTGCCGCCCTAACTATGGCAATGCATTCTATAAAGGCACCTCCAGCGAACCTATGAAAAGATTCCAGATGATACAGAATGCAGCAGCCAGACTGATCCTCAATCTGCTCAACAGGACCCACATCACCCAGCACCTGAGAGACCTCCACTGGTTCTCCATCCAGAAAAGATGGCATTTCAAAATACTGACCCACACCTACAAAGCCCTCCATGGACAAGGACCTGCATACATGAACCACTGCCTGAACCTCCACCAACCATCCAGAAACCTCAGCTCCACCCACCTCACCCTTGCACAGACACCGCACATTCACTGCTGCCACACTGGAGGATGCTCCTTCTACCTCGCCGCTAGGTCCTGAATCGCCCTCCTCCCCCACCCTCACTGACAGACTTCAGGAAGAGGCTCAAGACCCTGCTCGTTAACTGAAACCTGCAGCCCAGAACCTGGATACCCTCACGGGTGACAAGCTGTGCTATACAAGTACCGTATGATTGATTAATTGATCTTGCTCCTCATGGGAAGAATCCAGCCCGAACTGCCAGGCCAGGTCCCCCCTGGACCGGAAACAAGCATCCTGGGACCAGTTTCAGGGTATCACCCCTCATCAGCCAGACTAGCTTGAATCCAGTGGCACACGGGACCCACATCTGGGCATACTCTTCCCTCTTAGGGCGACAATATTTATAGCAATCCTGTAGAGAAGCACTGGTACTGTGCATTTTAAGCAGAGCCACTGGAATTATGCTGTTCTGCAGTTTTAATGTTTTCTGCATAATTATGGATTTTGCACATAGTCCATCATTTGCTGCATAATTCCCAGATGTTTCCCCAAAAATTAAGTTCTGGCTCAAACACATCAAAACTAAGCTAGATGTGCCATGGATACACTCATGGGTGACAGCAGCGCTCTACAAATCCACCTTACACTACATCACATAACTAACACAGTTCTGACACAATAGGTTCATAAAGTACATTCCACCAGACAACCTACTATCTGTAGGCCACTGTTACCTACTATCCCTCAGCTCCCCCCGTCCTCAACGTTGTGTCACCCCACCCCTTCAGTAGTGAGTTTTCACCATGATTATTTTCCATTTCCACTACTGGTCACGATCCACATGTCTTCACAGAAGGCTGACAAATAACTTGCATGTTGACCTGTAAGCCGAATATATTGTTCGAATAAGCGGTAAGCCAGTAGTGAGTCAGCTAAGTGTACAAAGTGGTTGGCGTATAAACCTTTGAACGGACTGAGGCAGAAGGAGTTATTAATTAACACTTTTTGGACTCTGGCCCTTTCCTGTGCAGGATGCAAAGTGATGGAAAAAGGTAGGCAGGAATTGTTTGAGGAGGATATCAATTCAGTGTGAGTAGAGTACTGAAAAGCACTGTAAATTCATTGTTTATGATAATTGATTTAATGAGGTTTAACCAGCTTTGCCACATAATTAAGTCACTGTTGGAAATTGAGTTACTGGTTGAGGAGGGTATAACCCTAATCAAGCAATTTCTGTCAGGGTGAAGTCACAAGAAAATCCCAAATTAATCTGTGCTAACGCTCTCGTAGCTTGGCACAAAGGCAGGAAGGCTTATCTTGGAGGCGACGTTTAAAGTATTTATGCAGCACTTTGGGCAGAAATAAATTGAAAGAAATACAAAAAAAATCCCACACCAATTTAGAAAAATAGAGTAAGAGTTAATAGTACCTAACAGCACAAAGTGCCAACTGTCGTTATCTGGTTGCGATGTACTGAGACAAAGTCACAAGTTCAGGTCAACTGAGATGAAGCATGGGACAGATACAAGGACTAATCTAGGCCCACTGATTAACAGTACCTTATTTCCAGGTTGTGAAGCTATGCAAAGTCCTTGCTTTGACTTACGCTGTGGAGCTTGAGATGTGGAGTCCTACACCAAGACCGCCAATGGAAGCTGCATGTGAAGATTTGCGTAGCGATGTGCCAGTGCTGAGATCAAGATGCGTTGTGTTGGGCTGGTGCTGATTAAGCTGCTGGTGCTTGCAAGGACTTGTGTCAAGATGCTTGACTCTGCATTGAGCTGGGCCAGTTGTTGATGTCCAGAAGCATTGTGCTGGGTCGGGCTTGTGGAGCAAGGATGTGATTGGGCAGTCCTGCATCAGAGCTGTATGGCGCTGGGCCAGTTGTCAGCATCGAGATGCATCATGTTGGATCAGGATTGCAGAACAGTCAAGGTGATGCGGGTCCAGTGTCGAAGATGCGCAGCGCATAGAAGCCTGTTGTATCCCTGGGTGTTTCAGAAAAGGAGGTCAGCCGAATGACCCTTAGAGACTTCACAGCTGGACAGGGCTTCTTCTTGGTAGGGTCCACAGGTCAAGAAGTGATCTCAAGCGTTGGGTCTGAGGGTCCAATATTTATATCTTGTACCCACTTTGAAGTAGGAATAGGTTCTGGAGGAGCACCCCCCCCCAAGGTATCAGGCATCCCCTTATTTATTTATTTATTTATACATTTATAGAGCGCTTGGTTACACCAACGGTGTGTCCCCGTGCTGAAGAAATCACATGAGAGGGTGGAAGATTGCCTGCAAGTCTGGTTGCAGTGTGAGTGTATCGCCAAGTCTATCCTGGCTATGGTTGTACAAATAGCCAGGTCTTTAGTAGCTTGCGAAATCTTCTTTCGCATGGCTCGCTTCTCAATTCTAACGGGAGATTATTCCAACACTTTGCAGCTCGGTACCTAAAGGAGCGCTCCCCCATTCTCGCTCTGACAACTCTTGGTACCGTCACTAGGTCCTTGTCTAGTAATCTCAGGCTACGTCCTGGTATGTATCTCGTGATTAAAGGTAACAGGTAGCTAGGGCCTTTTTTCAATGGGATGCGATGGCAGTGGCACATTGCCTTAAACATGATTCTTTTTTCCACTGGGAGCCAGTGGAGAGCAGTCAAGGTTTGTTTAGTGTTGGTTCTTCTTGGCAGGCCGAGAACTAAACGTGCCGCCGCATTCTGTACTTTCTGTAATTTGGCTAGACCTCTTTTTGTAGTGCCCAGATATAATACATTGCCATAGTCCAGTTGGGAGGTTATTAATGCGTGTACAATGGTTTTCCTGGCGTTGGAAGGTAGGAGATCTAGGACCTTTCGCAGAGTTTTCATAGCAGAGTAGCATTTCCCAGCCACCTTACGGATTTGGCTCTCAAAAGTCCATTCGGAATCAAACCAAACCCCTAGATTTTTAACTTCTGTTTTAGGGGTCGGTATTTGGCCCAAACAGCCCAGCCACCATGCGGTAGACCAGATTGATGGAGTCTCACCAACAATCAGCACCTCAGTTTTATTACCGTTCAATTTGAGGCAGTGATTGGACATCCAATGGGCTACCTCTTTTAGGCAGTCAGAGAAACGTGCCGCCGCTTGGTCCTTGTTCTGAGATAGCAACACAATAAGTTGAGTATCGTCTGCATAAGATACAATTGACACCTTGTGTTTCTCTACGCTCTCAGCCAGTGGTCCCACGCAAATATTGAATAAAGTGGGACTTAGAATTGATCCTTGTGGTACCCCTTGGGTTAGGGGAATGATCTCCGACGTGTACATTTTCTGTGCGACTTGGAAGCTTCATGAGGAGAGAAACAATGTCAGCCAGCTTAGAGCCATATGCCTTCCCCCCTGCCCTGGCCCCAGCTTGTCTGGGGACACAAAAGACTAGTGGAAAATCTCTGTAAGTGTGTTTAGACATGGCCTTTGTGATATGCAAGTGTGGTAAGTGAGAGGATCATGTCAGAGACACCACTGGTCCTTTGTCTCACTGGCAATACACAAAGATCAACTGCCAGCTACACCTAGTCATGTGACCCAGAATACAGGCAGCTGACACCAAATGGTTAGGACAAGAAAATTCCACCTTTCTAAAAGTGACAGTTTCAGAAATTGCGACGTAAAATCAGGTTTTACCATTAAAAAGGGCTTTTAATTCTAATTATTTAGACACCGAACTTGACATTTCTAACTGCACCCAATTGAAAGTTATCCCTTATTAAATGTGATAAGTTAACCCAGTGTTGTCCTAGGGAAATGGACTTTACAAAGCAGGCTGCGACACAAGTGCAGTTTCTCCGCAAGCATAACAGAGCTTGCCCGAACCACGCATATGCGTGGTTAAGGCAGATAGTGGTCTAGTGTCCGGATGGGCGGGGAGAGGAACAGGAAACATTGGTATAGGAAGCTCTGGACGTGGACAGGTGATTAAGGCTGGGGGGTAGTTTTTAGAGGTGGGGGCAGTGTCAGGGCCCAGGACAGTGGGGTCTGGATTGTTTTTTATAGAGGGGCAGGGTTTTAGGCCTCAGAGTGGTGGAAAGGGGAAAGGGTAGTTTTAAGGGAAGGGCGGGATACGTTTTAGGGCTCAGGGCGGGGGGGCAGGGTTCTGGGTAGTTTTTGGTAGGAGGCAGGGTTTTAGACCTCCAGGCAGGGGAAGGGGTAGTTTTGAGGGTAAGGCGGGGTCAGATTCAGAGCTCAGAGTGGCGGGCGAGGTATGGGGATATGATTTTAGGGCATAGGGGGAGGGTTAGTGGTAATTTACCACATATATCCCTTTAGTAAACATGCCTTTACAACGAAATTCGTTGTAAAGGCATGCGTGGTAAAGGCATACGTAGTAAAGGAATGCGTGGTTAAGACGCATTCGTTGTTGGGACCGCGCTGTAGAGGCACGAGTGGTTTAGTCTTACGTGCTTCTGCCATACAACCTTATCCTGTGAGAGAGGTAGGCCTTGCAGTAGAGAAACGTCAAATTTAGAAGTTTTTCACTACCTGGACATGTAGAACTTAAAAGTACATGTCCCACTTTTTAAATACACTGCATCCTGCCTGGTGGGCTGTGGCCTACACTAGGGGTGGCTTATATGTATTAAAGATGAAGGTGTAGGCTTGGCAAATGGTTTCTTTTGCCAGGTCAAAAGTTCAGCTTTAAACCTGCACTCCTGAGACAGGTTTAAAAGGGTTACTTAAGTGGAAGGCACAATCAGTGCTGTATGCCCACTAGTAGCATTTTTTTTCAGGCCATGAGTACACGTATTACCACCTTACTAGGGACTTACAAGTAAACTGAATGTGCCAGTTGGGTGTAAGCCAATTTTAACACATTTAAAGGAGAGAGCATAAGCAATTTAGCACGGGTTAGCAGTGGTAAAGTGTACAGTCACATGGTCAACAAAAACATGATCAGCAAAAAAATGGAGGAGGAAGGCAAAACGTTAGTGGGAAGGCCACCCTAAAGCTATCAGGTCTAACAGTCAGACATGAAGTGGCTTAACTGCCTTAAATACACATGACTTCCACATTTTAGAAAAGGGGGAGTACACCAGAATAATAAACTCAAATGTTAAATTTAGTTTCAATACCTCTATCATTGTGGTATGATCCTTAATATTCATAAAGCATACTATATTTCGTGATTATGGACACAGCAGACGCCTATCTGCAGCTTCCAATGGATATGTTTGTTTTACAATTGCTGAGCACTCTGTGAAAAGATCCCAAGTATTAGACTTCCAAATGAGCAGATGCCTTTTAGGTCTGGCTTTACAGTACAGCTGTTGATAGACCTTATGTGATCAACCTAAAAAAGAGCTTTCAAGAGTACTGTAAAGAAGGGCTTTGGCTCTGCCCGCATGTTGGTGGACGGAAGTGTATATTTTGAATGATTAGAAGTTGCGTACTTTCACAGAAAAGTGCTCCTCCTCCACAAAACTATGATAATGTTGTTTGTTTATCCAGCTGCATGAACCAGCACCATAATGGCTTCTAAGAATCAAGCTTACAATGGATTGGAGCCAATATTGGTTGGTGATCTTTGAAAGTGGTAGGGCCTAAAACTTGCAGGGCGCTCACCTCATTTTTATCAAAATTTGAGGGCTCCCCATATGTTAATTATTACCTTTAGTGTTCCAATGCCAGCATTTCGTTATGTGAACCCCCTTATCGCAAGGATTACAATCGATATTCCAGTACCCAAAGATTTCCATTGATACTGCCAAAATCATGGGTGGCCTCCATGTCCAAAATTCTATCCAGTAGTTCAGAGCGAACATTTTATCATGACTTGCTTTCCCCAACATGGCCTTAGAGCCACAATATTCTGTGGCTGCCATTTTCTGAGGCAAAACAATTATCTCCAATATGCCAACACAAACAACCTGCTATAGGTGGCCCCTAATGTCACATATTACTTCCAGTATTTCAGGGTCTGCATTTTGCATTGGCTACGCTCCCACCAATGTCCCAGCATTTTACTGCAGGTGCCCCTATTAAAAGAATTTCCTCTAGTGTGCAACACCAGCATTTTTCCACATGGGTTCCTATGCTAAGAATTATGTTTAGTATGCCAGGGCCTCTATTGTGCCATGTCAAAAATTAACTCTATTATGCAAGCAACAGCATGTTACCTTGGGTGCCACCATGAGCCCAGATTTATATTGAGTATGCCATGGCCAACGGCAGACTCACAATCATAAAACATGCAAACACACACACTCTTACTCACTCACACTATCTCACTTATACTGACTCCCTCCCACAATCACTCACTTACTCCTCGCTCACTTTAACTCACACTATCTCTCACTCGCTCTCACTCACAGTTACACATACACAAAACATACTCATATTCACTGGTTCTCATTCTCACTTCCAGACACACACACTCACCCTTTCACACTCAATGACTGTGGGTCCTACTGCAACTGCACCTGCTGCCTCATTGATAGATACACCCCTGACTCACTTCCACTCCCTCTCAGAATCTCCAATCCATCACTCTTTTTAATGCACTCAAACTCCTTCACTCTCTCCCTTACCCTGACTTTAACTTATTCATACCTTCAGAATCTCACTCACTTTCACTCTCATTGACACCCTCTAATACATTCACACACACACTCACTCACTCAAATCTTATTCACTGCCAGTCACTCACAAATACAATCACCAACACATACACAAACATGTACAGAGAAACAATTTTTTTTCTTACCTTGCTTAGTTTGCTGGCAACTCAGAGGGTCTATAACTACACCAGAAAAAGGAATCTGGCACAGGACATTGGAACCAGCAAGCCGTGTTTCCCAACATGGAGCCAGACAGAACAGTTAGGCCAGGTTTGTAAAGGAGAAGACCCACCCAATCCATCTCCCATCTTCTTCTCAACTGGAAGCACATCCCTTTAAGAAGCAGGGGATCTTGCCACTGGCCTTACATGATGCATTGATGTGGACCCTGACAGCCACATTTTAGGAGATATACCGTGCTGCCTGAGGCATGCGCATTATGTCTGCTAAATAAAATGGATTGTGTTTGTGTGAGGGGATCATAGTTAAACTGTCCAACAAAATTGCGCAATCCAGACATCCACCTACAGAATTTTTAAACAGCACGCTGTCGCTGGATCGTGCATTAGTCACCTCAGGCCCCCCTTCTACTGTCAAGAGGAGCCTGTAGTGGAGGCCAAGATGACTGACCTGCGCGCCAGCAGTGTTCATGAAAACAAGAAAGTTGCATTTTCATGAAGTTCAGTTAAGTAATTTGCAATTGTGTTAAGGGGCAGGACGTGGTGCCTCACAGGAGGCAGGGGTGCGCCTTGAAGCCTATGATAAGAAGCCACCACTGGATATTGCTCAAACTTTTGAGGTCATGCAAATGGCACTGTAATATTGTTACAGTGTCTTAGATAAGTAGGTCATTTACAGTATTTGTTTTTCTTTGGCTGTAACAGATATTCCCTTCCATCATTACCTTTAGGCTTCAGTGTGCAGTTGTGTGTTCAAGATCAGTATCAGATGCCCAGTGTTACACTAATCTACATGAATTTTTATGTCTGCCTTGTTAGCACAGCTATCGCTTGATCCTATGTGATCAACAGAAGCAAGATTTCAGAGGAGTTCAGAGTGAGGGGTTTAGGCTCCATGCACATGTTTGTTTCTTTGAGAATAGGATTTGATGAGGCTGGAGTTGTGTACCTCCACTAAAAGAGTGCTTGTAGGGCACTTTTTGTCTTATGACAAAGGCTATACTTAAAACACCGGGGCTGAGTTGGACATGGTTGCAAACCAATAATCATGAATATAGTCCTGATTTGTTTATTATGAAATGTTATGAAAAATGCAGTCGACCCAATTTATTTATTGTGAAAAACATATGTTAAAGTCAATAGGCATTGTTGAATTTTATTTTGTTACATGGAATCTCACAGATTACGTTGAAGGCAGGGGTTTTGGTTTTGGTTGCCGCTTGTGACATACTGTGCTTATAGAAGCTTTGCTCTCTGAGAATCCTTATTTTGTATACTTCTCTAATTTTATGCCTGTGTGTTTGATGTTTGCCTTGTCAAAAAGCTTTCGCTCAAAATTCTATGCCTGAGTCGGTTCAAGTGACAAGCTGATTAGTGCACTGGGAAACATTATGCTTGATGGCATAGGGCTGCTCTGCTCATTATTAAATTTCATGACAAAGGCAGTTGGTCTACCTGATTAACTGGCAATTATTAACATGTTACAGCTAATAAGCCTTTAACAGTTGGTTCTTATCAAATTGGTACATGCAATCTCAAAGATTACCGTAGTAGGCAAGAGTTATGCGATAGCCACCCACTCTGACAAACCCTGAGGGATTTCACTGTAAGGATTCTAGTTAGATCCTATTGAGAGAGGTTGTTTGCTGTTTTGCAAATAGCATTTTTTTAAACATATTTGTAATTTTATAACTGTATGCATGATGGCTACCAGTTTATGCTCACTTCAGTAGGCCTGTGTTGAATATAGTGTCAAGCAAATAGTAAAGACAATAGGCCTTATCGATTAATTGGGATAAATTATGTCAGATTCCATAGGATTGTACTGCTTATAAGAAAAGTTATGACGAAGTAAGTAGCCGTAACATACTGATTGTGAAAAACGTGTTAGGAGCAATAGGTCTTTAATAGTGCGTTGTTATTACACTGTGCAAAAGCCTGCAATCAGGTACTTAGTAGGGGTGAGTGAAATGCTCGTAATTTGCTTTCATGTAATTACATGAAACTTCAGAAAAATTATGAATTGCAACACAGTCATTTGGCACTATTGTTTAATGTGAAATGTGCCAGTTTGTCAATTTTTGATATGAGGATTAATTCTAATAAAAAAAATAACCCGGAAAATATGAGTACTGTGAACAACGATGGCTCATGTTCTGGTTGTTCCCACACTCCCACTCTATTACTTATCCATGGACCATGGCGTAAATAGGTGAAGTGGTAAAATGGCTTCATTTCAGGAATTTCGCATAACCAGTGCAATGCAAAATTCCAACATTAATCAAATTACTCCAGCATCATTTAAATTTCACCCGGGCCTAGTATTTAGTTGGATGGAGTCTTGCTGATTTCCGTAGTAGATAAGGGTTTTGGTGAGACTCCAAAACAAACTATGGGGATACAAGATTTGCACTAAAATAATCCGTATTAGGATCTACTGTTAAAGATTTTATATTGTGTTAACAATTGTCACTTTGTACCGATTTGTAATTTTATTACACTATGTTTGACGGATGCTTTATGAGAAAGCTTATGACCAACACAATAGGTCTGTGTTGGTTATGGTGACAATCCAATTTTATAGGCCCTATCTCAGATTGTTTATAATGGAAATCTATGCTAACGGCAGTAAGCATGTCAAATTGATTGTGAAAAGTATAAATTAAAGTCAATGAAGCCTTATAGCTCACTGCCAAGGGCTATACCAGTTGTTAAAAGACTAAACCAGAAATAAAGACCCGAGCCCAGGCGAAGGACTATAAGGAGGTAGAGGGCCTTTAACAACCGGTTTAGCCAGAGGCAGAAGGGCCATAAGGCTATTAGAACATTTCATCCACTGAGGGTAGAATGTTCTAAATTAAGAAGGGAGAAACAGAAAGACAAATATTGGAAGGTTAAAGCAGAAGGCTTATACCAGCATTTGGTAGCCTTGAGCCACTTCATTGTCTTCAGTGGAGCTCTCAACTTTCCATTGTTCTAATAGGTATTTACGGGTTATTATTCTATATTTAAACCTACAGCTAGTTATTTTTTTTACATGAAATCTCACACATTACGTATGCAGTGAACGGTTTTAGGGTTGGTTACCCTCTCTTACAAACCCTAGGTTTTGAAGATTTCCACTGCGATAATTCTTGCTAGAATCCCTTCTGAAGGCCTGACAGACTTAGCTGTCAGCCATGATCTTGTAATTAAAAATCATTATATAATGCATCCATCCATATATAAACCAATGCATGCATATAGCTACATGGAGGGCCTTTGGGACAAACTTCTTCTGCCACTGCTCTGTCTGACTGTCATTTACACTCTATTAGCATAATTCATGGAGTAGTGGATCATTCTACATCAGTCATTTGCTCTCTTGCCCTGTGAATGACAGCATATGCATATGCATCTGAAAATTACTGTGCTTCAGCATCAGGGCTGGTTGGCCAGTCTTTTAGTTTTCCATATTTTCCTTTTATGGA
Organism: Triturus cristatus; assembly: GCF_964204655.1. Taxonomy (NCBI): domain Eukaryota; kingdom Metazoa; phylum Chordata; class Amphibia; order Caudata; family Salamandridae; genus Triturus; species Triturus cristatus. The sequence goes on along the minus strand of NC_140590.1, from coordinate 1,427,852,859 downwards.
TCCCCTTTAAATTCTTTGCTTTTCCTCTTTTTAATTTAATTTTTTTGTTAAGAGAATACGAAAACTTTCTAGGCCGTGCTTACAGTTTGCTTTGTTTTTACTGACTTAATCTACACTGCTCTGCATCCCATGTTACCATATGCTCTACACCAGGTGACCATTATGGAATGCTGTTTTCCATAGTGTATAACTGTTTTCCCATTCCAAGATGGCCAATAAGTTGGTTCAAAAAATGTGGAAATGTTGGAACTTTAAAACAATGATAGACTGTGTACAGTACCTCTACAGGACAGACACATGCTGCTTTGTTTAGGTTAATTATTGCAAGCTTATTGCTGCCATGTTTAGACAGCGCATGTTTTCTTTTTTCGCTTGTAGACTTTTAATTTATCTTGCACTTGTTGTTGAGTGTGTATATGTATGTTTAATTGTGGTCGCGGCACAGGAGGGATGCAAGAATGAGTCCGTGGGTGGATGAATGAAGGCATGAATGCAAAGATAAGCAATAAAGTGCATGTATAATGACTTATTGAGTGTCGCACACATCAGTGATAAAAATGGCACTTTAATTCATAAGCCAGACCTATTGGCCAATGCTTGTTTTGCATGGGATCACCATTTTGGACATGTTTGCTGATTTAGAGGAATGGGAGTAGTTCCTCATCCAGAGATAATTCATTGGACAGAGGAGATGTCTAATGAGGAGCAATGAAGATCATATAGGTTTGTAGTCATGGCTCCCAATTCCCCCCTCTGTTATATGATTAAAAGCACCCACAATAATAATTAGCTTCTTATGTATGCAATAAAGTACCAGTCACTGCACCTTATTAGGATATTGTACATCACACAACGAGAGTGTTAAGAAATGTGGCCACAATCCAAGCTCTTTTGTAGGGTCTTGGAACGGGAAGCGGCGTTTACTTAGCATGCGTTACTTCGCATGCCGTTACTACGCGGTCGTTGGTACGACCGCGTTGTTAGTTAGCATACCTTTACTTCGCAATTCGAAACTACGAATCCAACACCTTCCCTAGTGTCCGCATAGACTGGAGTTGGAATAGTAAATTATACTATTCCAACATCCAGCACCCCCTTACTGCAATTCGTAGTTCCGAATTGCGAAGTAAAGGTATGCTAAGTAACAACGCGGTAGTACTAACGACCACGTAGTACCGGCATGCGAAGTAAACGCATGCGAAGAAAAGTTATATATTCTCTTGGAACTCATAGGTGACTTGCAATATCTTTTTAATGGATAGGAGACTAGTGTTTTATTCCTTATAATGCATGGAAGCTCCAAAAGATAAAATCATTGGCTTACTGCTCTTGCATATAAAAAAGATAGTATGTTTGTAGATGTGTAGTATAAATGTGTTATCTAGGGTGGAAAATTAGAGACATCAATATGCAGTTAGTCATTTGTTGCAGAAATGCCTGTAGTTCAGACTGTGGTGACATATGGAGACATTCAAGCGCTTCTTAGCAGGAAAGCCGAATTTATGTAATAAACTCTAGCCTTGCAAATAATTAACATAACTGCCATAAATATTTACTTTCTGCTAATGATTGTTCAGTTCAAGAAACATCATTCAAAAGGGCGGAGAAGCTAGTTCTCGCTTTCATTGTTTAAAGAACATTTGTTAAACAGCGCAGTGGCCTGTCTTTCACAATGCTGACTCTGGCAGCAAGGACTGGGATGTGACAACTTAACTGTAATAACTTATTACAGGAGATTTGTATGTTACTTTCTTACTTGTGATGTCATTTGAAAAGTGAGAGACAGGTATATATACATATATAGCAAGGATTCCATGTATTATACTGCACTTGCTGCCATTTTGTAGCACCATTATTCCCAGCTTTGTGGCATTCAATTTTCTGACTACAGAATGATGAAAATCTGAACTAGCCTTGTGTGGTTTGAAGCCATGACCTGCAGATTCTACGCTGATCTTAGAAGTTAGTTCTTAACTCACTAAGGGGCATATTTACAAGCCCCTATTGCCACCACAACATCACTGTTCAAGACATTGTGTTGGCGATAGGGGCTTGGCCTTATTTATAGGGCAGCGTTAAGCCACTTAACGTGGCTTAACGCTGTCTTGTAAATAAGGCACACTTTCACTCTATACATAGCGTGAAAGGGGAAGACAATGGGTGTTGCTGTGGAAGTTCCACTGCAACACCCATTGATTTTGACGCTGCTCCATATTTACAAGGTTGGGTGAATATGGCGCAGCGCCAAAATTAAGACGAGGGAAAACCCTGGCGAACCAAGGAGAAATCTTTAATTTGCGTGGTGCAGCACACACCGAAACAGTAAAATGCCAATGAGTGTTTATGTGCAGGAAGGTGTCACTTCCTGCACATAAACAATCATTTAAAAAGATTACGTTTTGCAACTTCGATGGAACAGCACACATAGAAGTTACAAAACCTCCGCTCACGTTTCCAACAACTTCTGGTGGTGGGAGACTTCAACTACCACTGCGACCAACAACCTAGAGGGGCACAGGCCCAACAGCTAGAGGACACGTTCACCACTCTTGGGTTTAAGCAGCTAATAACGACCCTTACCCATTAAAAGGGACACACCCTAGACCTGGTCCGGACAACTCTCCCATCTGGGAACCTAGTGGATACTACTCCCTGTGAATGGTCAGACCACTATTTTATTAATCTTCTACTCCCCCTAGCTAGGCGCGACTTATGCCCGCCTCCCAACTGGAAACTAGCACGAAGTTGGAATAAAATCGAGGGTCTCAACTTAGAGAGCACCCTTAGAGAAATCCCCGTAAGGAGGCCTGGGACAGATGATATTGAAGAGTGGACTGAATCCATCTCTAGCCAGATATCATCTGCCATTAATAAATTAGCCCCAGTCAAGAAAATAAAAACCGGAAACAAGGGCAAGGGCGCACCTTGGTTCCCGGAGGAGCTTAGGGCGTACGCTTCGCCACCACGAAAGACAGTGGCGTACAGCTAATGAGCCACAGGTCCTCGTAGATTACAGGGCAAAAGTATCCACTTATAATAAAGCGCTTCTTAGCAGGAAAGCCGAATATTATGAAAATTGGATCTTGGTGGCAACTAACAAACAAAAAGAAACATTAAAAATACTCAAGGAACTGAGGGCCATATGTATCAATGTTAGGTTTGCGATTCTCAAAAAGCAAATGTTTGAGACTCGCTATTTGAGAATCGCAAAACGCGATGTATGTAGGATTTGAAATACATTTTGCGAATCCTACATATTCTTTAATTGTGAATCGCAAATTGCGATTCACAATTAAGGAATACCTCCTCATGCATTCCTATGGGCCTAGAGGCCCATAGGAATGAATGGGAAGACATTCTCAAGTTGCAATTCCCAATTAGAGAATCGCAAATTATGCCAGGGTCAAAAGAACACCCTGTTGCACCCCTGAAATGAGCATGGGTGCACATGTGGCGCACATACATGCCCTAAGGACATGTGTGTGCGCCACATGCCACTTTGAAAAATGCAAAAATGTTCATTTTTGAAAGAAATCGCAAATTACCACCAACCTGTAGTTGGTGCTAGTTTGAGATTCCTTATGCCATATTCGCACAACTTGGGTGCTTCATACCTTGCATTTAAGGAATCGCAATTTGCGATTCATTAAATGCATTGGCAAAATAAGAAATCGCAAATTTTGCGATTCCTTAATTTGCGAGACAGTTGTGCTTTCATAAATAGCACTAGGCCAAATTGCGATAGCAAACGCTGAAATTCTGTGAATTTCAGCGTTTGCCATCGCAATTCGCCTTGATACATATGGCCCTGAATAAAAAACAGTCACTGGATGTGCCGTCCAGCCAGGAACAATGTAATAAATTCCTATCCTACTTCTCCCATAAAGTACAAGATATCCTGACTGACATTGACAAATCCCCCTTTAAGCAACTCCCCAATGAAGAGACACGGGGAAATAGGGTAGAGCTGATCTCTTCCTTTCAAACTCTCGACCTAGAGACTCTGCGACGCATTGCAACCAAAATCAAATCTGGCTCACCCGCTGATCCTTGCCCACCTAGGATTTTTAAACTTGCTCTTCCAGCGATTGAAGGAGAAATTCTCGCTATGATGAACCTCTCGCTGGAAACTGGGAAGGTCCCCAGGTATTTTAAAGAAGCAAGAGTAATCGCCCTACTCAAGAAGTCAGGAGCTGACACTTCCAATATGAAAAATTACAGACCCATATCTCAACTCCCCTTCCTGGGCAAAATCATGGAACAACATGTCCTGCAAACCCTATCCAGCTTCATGGAGGACCACCACCTACTTGGAGATAGCCAGGCTGGCTTCAGAGCTCACCATAATACCGAGTTGGTGATGCTGTCAGTACTTGATGAAATCAGGATCACAGCAGACAACAAGAATCCATGTGTCCTAGTCCTCCTAGACCTGTCCGCAGAGTTCGACACGGTCAACCATTCCCAACTTCTGGAAAGAATAAAAGACATTGGTATTGGAGGGTCAATCCTCCAATGGATTACTTCATTCCTGACAGATCGCACCCACAAAATTCAGATCGGCGACTGGGTGTCAGAGAGGGGGTCCATTTCCTGTGGAATCCCACGGGGGTCGGCACTGTCCCCTCTCCTGTTTAACATATACCTCAGACCTTTGATAAAGGATCTTGCCTTGATGGACTGTCAGGTATTCAACTATGTGGACTACACGCAAATCATTCTACAAATAGATAACTCCCCACAGGCCCACTCCCGGGTGAAAGACGTACTGGGATTTGTGGTAAACTGGATGATTGCAAACTCACTCAAGATCAATCCAGAAAAAACGGAGGTGCTGGCCGTCACTAATGATAGCAGCCCTTGGAATTCCCACTACTGGCCGCACAAGCTGGGTAATACTCCAGCCCTAGCCCCGGTGGTAAAAGTTTGGGAATCAAAATAGATGCCAAACTTTCATTGGCCAATCAAGTCTTCACAGTGTTCGAAACTTGTGTGAGCCTGCTCAGGCAGTTAAGGAGACTCTCCCCCATCCTCTCCTTCTCAACCATGAGGGCAGTGGTGGCCGCCCTGATTCTGGCCTGGCTTGACTATGGGAACTCGCTCTACATCGGACTACCGGACTCACTGCAAAGCAAACTCCAGGTGGTGATGAATGATGCCGCCAGGCTAATTTTCAAGCTACCTAGGCACACTCAGGCATCACCCCTACCGCAACAACTGTACTGGCTGCCCATCAAGCAGAGGGCCAAATTCAAAGGCCTTTGCATTAAACACAAGGCTTTATTTGGACAGGCACTCAATTACATCAAGGAACACCTGGAGAAATATGCCCCCTGCAGCTCACTAAGGTCCTCCACAGAGGGCCTTCTAAAATGCCCACGATTCAACTCCACGACTAAAGGGGGTCGAGCCTTCTCGGTCCCAATGCCGCAACTTTGGAACAGGCTACCTGGCCAGCTTCGCTCCAAAAGCTACCTCCTTGCATTCAGGAAGAAACGTAAGACCCTATTATTTACAGAAGCCTGGGCATAACACCCCCCACTGTGATACAACTCCCTCCTGGAACTTTCGTGGATCTTCTTGAAGCGCTTAGAGAGCTGCAGGTGTTAAGCGCTCTACAAATCAAAATGAACAGCAACAATAACAATAATAACAAAACGCCATTTAAAGATTGTTTATATGCAGGAAGGGACAACTTCCTGCACATAAACAACCTTCCCCTTCAATGCAGACACCCTTGCTCTATGGTGCAAGGGTGCCTGCATTGGCGCTAGGCAGCTAAATTTAGTGCAATCTCGGTGGGAAACACAGGACTTCACGATATTCTTGTAATTATGATGCAGCTCTGCGTTTCTAAAGTGACGGAGAGTGTCGTTAGCCTTCTTGGCTTAACGACAGGCTTTGATACTTTACAAGTAAAGCCCCCCAGTCCTCATGGCACTCCTGTGAAATGAACACAACTGCACTGCGTGTCATATAGGAGTACTATGAGAAGACACAGTTTAAAGTTTGTATCTCACATAGACCCTCATAACCCTTTGAGGGCTAAGTTCCAATCCAAGAGTGAGGAAGAGTTTTCACAGAGACTGGAAATACAAGTTGTGCGATAATAATCGCACTACAGCAGGTCAAAAGAGCAGAATTTTATCAAGGGAAAAGGTAAGAAAAAAGGCTAAACATGCAGACGTTTGATGTGTCAAAAACCAATTCTGCATCCCATGCCTCATTTCCAAGTTGAAAACTGGGAATTGGAGGTATTTACCTCGCCCAGAGGTAATGATATTTATAATTTATTGTCAAAACCCCACCTTATTCAGCCCAACTTGTAAAGAGGGCCTTAGTGTCTTGCTGGAACCTGATTATCTGTAGAGTTGGGATACTTTATCCTACATAATACATGATGCCTCCCACGTAAAATTCAAATAATGCCTGTAGTACCTATAAAGATAAAATGGGAGACCTCTGTCTCATCTTGCAGCAATGGAGACCATTTTAGAATTAAATATTCTTATTGGAAGTTAGTTCTATTACGATATTATATAATGATATTGGCAATTGTATTTTATAACTACATGACAATGCTTCATGTGGGAATCTGGACAAATTGCATGTTTATTAGATGGCAGGTAAGTTTGTAATGTTGCCCGCAGGCTGCTGTAACGCTGAACCACAAAAGTTTCAGATTCATCTTGACTGTGTGGGCGTTCTTGGTAGGGTGCAGGGCCAGACCGGCCATAGCGGGCATCGGGCATTTTCTGGGGAGGCTGGCAGGGTGGGGGCGATTTTGCACTGGTGGGGGCTGGTTTTGTTACTGTGGGGCAGGTTTTGCAGCAGTGATGGATATCGGCCCCCAGTAACAAAAGCAGCAATGCTTCACACTTGACCGCCCCTCCGCCCGGGGCGCTGGTGCGGCAAAATTCCCAGGGCTGCTTTGGGTTCCCAGTCTGGCCCTGCTAGGGTGTCAGACCTCTGTGGGAAGAGGGCAGTCAGCAATCTAATCTAAGGCTCCCACTGAATGAAAACATTTCACAGCACACCTACTACTGGAATTTGGACAAATCCTCTTATCTGCAGGGCTGGACAGGAAATCAAATTAATCCCTGGCAAAAAGTATTCAAATCAGCCCTAAACTGCATTAGACCACAACTAGAATGGGGCTATGGTTGGACTACGTCAGCCCATCAAGCTCTGAAAGCAGCTGCAGGGAGCCCACTGTGACAATGCCAAGATGTAGAATGGCTAGCCCACCCATGCTTATCGCAGTGCAGGCAGTGGCGTCATGCAAAATGATGGGGCTCCCCTGCAGATTGTGATGAGTGGAGCAAGAATCATATATTCCATAGATATTTATTGACATTGGGCTGAAAGAGGCCCACCTGAAAGGTGGGGGCCCCGTGGAGAACTCGGGGTCCACGTGTAGCACATGGGATGCAGGGCCTGAAGTACTTGCCAGAGTGGAGGAAGCTTCGCAACGATGCTCAATATAAAAAAAATACCTGAATGGCGAAATGGTTTATAAAATGGCAAGATTTCCTGATATAAATCGAATCTGGCCTCATGTCTCCCAAAATTCAGAAACTGTATTGGGCTGAAAGGACTGGCTTGAACCATTCTTCAGACACTGGCCTCTTAGGACACTTCCCAAAATTCTAGTAGGCCTGTCAGCTTCCCTAGCAAGACTGAAACAAAGCAGAACAGGCCGCCATTTTGAAAATGTCCTTTTATAATGGAAGCACAGCTGTATACAATGCAGGGAAAATCAGGCTACTTTTGGAATTTACTAGCAACTGTAGCGAGGTGCTCCTTTAAGAAGATTTTTTTTAAAGTAGAAGCCTCTAAGGATCATTGATGAACAATGAAAGATGCGTCCCAATGCGGTTAACCAGCACAGGTTTATTTACTGTATAATATAGGAAAACGTCAAACACGCTGAGACATTTCCCTCAAGAATGCCTGTGTTTTTCTTAGTGTGGTTTGCCTCATTAAAATCAGGTTAAGTAGGGGCGTGCTGAGAGAAAGGACCTTAGGCATTCCCATGTTTTTTGTGTGGTGTACACACATGACAGGACCTGCTTCAAGGAGCTTTCTCTGCTTCCATGAGTAGTTTAAAACCAAAAAGAGGACAATTCTTGCATTCGTAACCACCAGCTCTGCCTTATGATGTCTCCCAAACCTCTTTGAAGCAGAATCCTTGCACAGGAGGGGCAAGTCTTGAAAATTCATAGGGAAGGCCGATTTGCCTGAGCCAAAACAGGTGTTTGTTTGGCCGAGCCCAGCTGTCAAAATATTTGGACTTTGGGGCGGGGTGTATGTGGGGGAACAACAGGTCACAAGTTTCAATCCTAGCAAGGCAGACTCAGCCTTCCATCCTTCCGAAGGTGGGTCAAATGAGCGGTGTCAGTAGGTAATTGTAACATCTTTTATTAGCAGCACTTATAAATGGTTGACGTGTGGCATGAAGAGCTATATTAAAAAAAAAAAAGTAATGATGTATATGATACAGTAAACGTCATGTAAAAATCAAATAAAAAATTTCCAGATTAAAAATAGGCTATTTCGCGAACGCTTATTTTGCTGTAGATCAGGTTATAGCATTGATATCTATTAAAATACTAGGGGGCTTATTCACAAGGAGATATCGCCGAATTAACGGCACCTTATTGCAGCCAATGTCGTGATAAATTTACCTCCCCATTCACAAGCTGGTGCTAACAGCCCACAGCACCAGTTTACCCACGATAGCAGCCGCAAAAAACATCGCCACAGAGGCCCCCCACAACCATCGCTAATGAGATGCAGAATGGGCGTTCCTGTGACAAAAGCCGCGACAACATCACACCTCAACCTTCTCAACGACCAGCCAGATCTGAGATAAAAACACAAAAAAGGCGATAAGGCGCGTTAGCACCAGGAAATCTACACCTGCTCTGACTTGGTGTAAAGTCGGACGGCAGCCTGCATCACAAAAGGGAGCACAGCCCCGGGCCACATCGGAAGGGCAACAGGTGCCATGGAGCCACTGGTCATGCGGCCCGGACACCCAAGAGGGCCACAACACCCACTGCCACCACCCCTCCCAGGCACCCTCCGACCAAAGACATGCCACATCAGCTACACCTAAACATGTACAAAATAATCCGCCTGACGTCGCACAATCACAACTGGTGATATGCATGTGTCGACACAGAAATGAGAAGCACACATTCACTTTCGAAGCAACAAATTAAACTTTATTAAAATTAACACTGAAATGAAATGAAGACACATGGCCGCTCCCCTCGGGACAATCCGTAGTTTCCAGCCTGCAAGACAAAAAACATGATGAGAAGGTGTGTCCTGCGCACATCAAAGGACAGAGAGAGTGAAGGAGAGAGAGAGGAAGAGAGGGAGAGAGAGAGAGAAGAAGAGAAAAAGAGAGGGAGAGAGAGAGAGAAAAAGAGAGGGAGAGAGAGAGAGAAGAGAGAAGAAGAGAGGGAAGAAGAGAGGGAGAGAGAGAAAGAAAGAGAGAAGAAAGGGAGAGAGGGAGAGAGAGAAGAAGAGAGGGAGAGAGAGAAAGAGAGAGAGAGAAGAAGAGAGGGAGAGAGAGAGAGAGAGTGCCGCCCCTGCGCATCCAGGCCACACTGCTCACCTGCTGCCATTGGTGTGTCTCCAACCACGTGCCGGTATGTATTGCAGTTCACCAGGTCACACATCTGAGTCAGAGCCGTCAGCTGAAACAGAGTCCAGATACATGACAGGCACAGTACACACACCTGCACAAGACAACATGGCCTGCCCGCCCATGCACACCCAGGCAGAGGCACCCCAACCCCTCCCGCCGCCCATCGGAGCATGCCTGCCCACGCAAACCCAGGCCTCACTGCTCATCTTCCACCACCGGCGCTTAGACAGGAGGTCCCACCACGTGCCGCTGCAAGCCACAAGCCTGGGGCCCGCGGACATGGCACCCTCCACACCATGCAGCCACGCTCCTCAGGCCACCAGGTCTCACGTTTGGTGCTGGGTCTTGATTACTCCATGGCAGAGGACATACCAGTGCACCCGGCACCATCGCAGGCTGCACACCTGCTTAGCCCAATGGGTGCCACTAACTTTGGGATCCCGGAAGCGACGCCACGTGGCGGTAGGCATGCGCTGCCCGCTGGCTCTGGCCTACACTGCGGTCCAGCAGGGCACACTAAACCTGAGCTGTCTGGACTGCCAGGACAGGGCATTATCGCAGGCTGCACACCCGCTCTGCAGCTTAAGGTGCCACTGACTCGGTGCACCCAAAGTCACCGTCCCGTGGCGGGGTGCCTATGCGGTCCGCAAGGCCTTGGATGCCGTTAACCCTCTGCAACCCCAGTCTGCGCCACGTGGCGGTAGGCCCGTGCCGTCTGCCAGGCCTCGGATGCCACCAACCCTGTGTGCAACAACTCATGGGCCTTTTATGAATGAGAAGCGTGGAGCGGCCGTCATCCAGTCACCTCCGGAAGAGGGGAATGTGAAGTTGTCAGCCCCTTATGTTGGCGGAGTCACATGGCCAGTGATGCCTGTGCCAGATGGGTGTGGTGAGTGTGTGCAAACCTGCCCTCAGGGAGTGGCTGTGACATGTTGACGACTAGACCAGTGGCCTGCAATGGGTAGCAATGATGCCCCCCCTTCGGTGCGTCATCGGGGTGGTCTGGCCTGCCGTACGCCGGACCAGCGCTGGGCTTGCCACAATGACTCGTGGGCTCAGGACATGGTCCAGTCCATGTCTGGACAAGGAAGTGACTGATGCATGTGTCCCTGTTGTAGTGTTCACGGGACGAGGTACACAAAATACAATGTTGCACGCTCTGACTCGCATCCCACAGGATGAACATCATTGACGCAAGGGAAGGCACTGTCCCCACATTCATTCACACATCCATACCTGAATGATGGAAGACATGACACAGCAGTGCGTCACTGGATGTTTATTTGCACATCCAGTGCAGTTATGCAGCTGGAGCAGTACAGGGCAATGCCGAGCACCCTACACAATATGGGCCCATGGAGGGCCGGCCAGAGTCCATCCGGGGATTACATGTACTGCGGAAGAGGAAGGGTACAGTCCGCAGTCTGTCCGCTGTGTCATTGGTCGTCGGACAGGATGTGGCAGTCCATGTCGCTGTCCAAGGTGAGTGCATCGGAGTGTATCGGAGTGTATCGGGGGTCAGTGGAAGGTCATGAGGCCATGTGTGGGACCAAGCAGAAACAGGCCAGGTGGTGGAAATGAATGCTAGTGCCTGCTCCTTCTGACCACAGTCCCATCTACGTCCTCGTTCCGGGTGTGTGCCCTGCCCCACCTGTGGGTGCTGCAGTACCGGCTGCAGCACTGTGTGCCACTGACACATCAGGTGCCTGAGTGGATACGCCTGCTGCACTGGGAGGCACTGACACACCAGGGGGTGGGGGGGTGGATGGTGTGGCGGCAATGCCATGATGGAGGTCTGCAGGGCATGATAGATCTGAGCTACATTTTGATGGTGTGCAGCGGTGGCTGCCATCCTTTCCGCCTCCATCCGCACCATGTCCTCCATGACCCTCTGCATGTGTGCCAGCTCACGGCTGGCATTGCTGGAGCCACTCTGAGTGGACAGGTGTTCTTCTCTCCGCGTCATGACTCCAGCGATGTCAGTCAGGGCTCGTTGGAGACCATGGGGCAGACATAGACACCTAAGGATGGGGTCCAGTTTGGCAGCCATGAGTTCGAACCCCACCCACACCTGCTTAGCCGTCTCCCTCTGGCCCTCCAGCACACGGCGTTGGAAGGCCATTTGTTGTTCCTGGGGGACTTGGGAGGGTGCCGGGGCTGTGGGTGCCTCCTGCTGGGTGGTTTGGGTGGTGGGTGGGGTCTCATCGATGTAGCTGGGCTGCCCTGATCCTGGAGGTGAGTGGCGGATGAGGTCAATGATGTCTTGGATGGTGTGGGTGTCGATTCTGGTGTTGTCCTCCTCGTCATCAGTTAAGAGTGGCTGGAACTGCTCTGCAGGAGGTGTTGACGATGCCCCTGCGATGTTAAGGGGAGATGGTGTATTACAATGTGTCCACATGTATGTAGCTGCATGGTACAGGTTGACATTCACACAGCATGGCATTGTACATTGTGACAGTCTGTGGGTCTGGGCCATTGTGCCCATCTCCACCCATCCCCCCAGTACAAAATGCGAGGTGGGTCGCACACCGCTCGTCATACTAGCAAATAGCCCCATAGGATTCTGGAGGATGTAGTGACAGCGGCGGGTACACCTATGCCACAAGTAAAAAGTTAAAATGCCATCCCTGGACACGTGTTTCGAGGTAATTGCCTCTCGTCAGCAGGGAGCAGGTAAGTATGCGGGGTGCCAAGTAGACTGCCAAAAATTATTATCAGGTATAGTACCTCTCACGGCGCGCGGGTGCGGGATCCGGGCTCGTCAACCCATGGCTCAGGGAGCTTAAATACAAAATGCGAGGTGGGTCGCACACCGCTCGTCATACTAGCAAATAGCCCCATAGGATTCTGGAGGATGTAGTGACAGCGGCGGGTACACCTATGCCACAAGTAAAAAGTTAAAATGCCATCCCTGGACACGTGTTTCGAGGTAATTGCCTCTCGTCAGCAGGGAGCAGGTAAGTATGCGGGGTGCCAAGTAGACTGCCAAAAATTATTATCAGGTATAGTACCTCTCACGGCGCGCGGGTGCGGGATCCGGGCTCGTCAACCCATGGCTCAGGGAGCTTAAATACAAAATGCGAGGTGGGTCGCACACCGCTCGTCATACTAGCAAATAGCCCCATAGGATTCTGGAGGATGTAGTGACAGCGGCGGGTACACCTATGCCACAAGTAAAAAGTTAAAATGCCATCCCTGGACACGTGTTTCGAGGTAATTGCCTCTCGTCAGCAGGGAGCAGGTAAGTATGCGGGGTGCCAAGTAGACTGCCAAAAATTATTATCAGGTATAGTACCTCTCACGGCGCGCGGGTGCGGGATCCGGGCTCGTCAACCCATGGCTCAGGGAGCTTAAATACAAAATGCGAGGTGGGTCGCACACCGCTCGTCATACTAGCAAATAGCCCCATAGGATTCTGGAGGATGTAGTGACAGCGGCGGGTACACCTATGCCACAAGTAAAAAGTTAAAATGCCATCCCTGGACACGTGTTTCGAGGTAATTGCCTCTCGTCAGCAGGGAGCAGGTAAGTATGCGGGGTGCCAAGTAGACTGCCAAAAATTATTATCAGGTATAGTACCTCTCACGGCGCGCGGGTGCGGGATCCGGGCTCGTCAACCCATGGCTCAGGGAGCTTAAATACAAAATGCGAGGTGGGTCGCACACCGCTCGTCATACTAGCAAATAGCCCCATAGGATTCTGGAGGATGTAGTGACAGCGGCGGGTACACCTATGCCACAAGTAAAAAGTTAAAATGCCATCCCTGGACACGTGTTTCGAGGTAATTGCCTCTCGTCAGCAGGGAGCAGGTAAGTATGCGGGGTGCCAAGTAGACTGCCAAAAATTATTATCAGGTATAGTACCTCTCACGGCGCGCGGGTGCGGGATCCGGGCTCGTCAACCCATGGCTCAGGGAGCTTAAATACAAAATGCGAGGTGGGTCGCACACCGCTCGTCATACTAGCAAATAGCCCCATAGGATTCTGGAGGATGTAGTGACAGCGGCGGGTACACCTATGCCACAAGTAAAAAGTTAAAATGCCATCCCTGGACACGTGTTTCGAGGTAATTGCCTCTCGTCAGCAGGGAGCAGGTAAGTATGCGGGGTGCCAAGTAGACTGCCAAAAATTATTATCAGGTATAGTACCTCTCACGGCGCGCGGGTGCGGGATCCGGGCTCGTCAACCCATGGCTCAGGGAGCTTAAATACAAAATGCGAGGTGGGTCGCACACCGCTCGTCATACTAGCAAATAGCCCCATAGGATTCTGGAGGATGTAGTGACAGCGGCGGGTACACCTATGCCACAAGTAAAAAGTTAAAATGCCATCCCTGGACACGTGTTTCGAGGTAATTGCCTCTCGTCAGCAGGGAGCAGGTAAGTATGCGGGGTGCCAAGTAGACTGCCAAAAATTATTATCAGGTATAGTACCTCTCACGGCGCGCGGGTGCGGGATCCGGGCTCGTCAACCCATGGCTCAGGGAGCTTAAATACAAAATGCGAGGTGGGTCGCACACCGCTCGTCATACTAGCAAATAGCCCCATAGGATTCTGGAGGATGTAGTGACAGCGGCGGGTACACCTATGCCACAAGTAAAAAGTTAAAATGCCATCCCTGGACACGTGTTTCGAGGTAATTGCCTCTCGTCAGCAGGGAGCAGGTAAGTATGCGGGGTGCCAAGTAGACTGCCAAAAATTATTATCAGGTATAGTACCTCTCACGGCGCGCGGGTGCGGGATCCGGGCTCGTCAACCCATGGCTCAGGGAGCTTAAATACAAAATGCGAGGTGGGTCGCACACCGCTCGTCATACTAGCAAATAGCCCCATAGGATTCTGGAGGATGTAGTGACAGCGGCGGGTACACCTATGCCACAAGTAAAAAGTTAAAATGCCATCCCTGGACACGTGTTTCGAGGTAATTGCCTCTCGTCAGCAGGGAGCAGGTAAGTATGCGGGGTGCCAAGTAGACTGCCAAAAATTATTATCAGGTATAGTACCTCTCACGGCGCGCGGGTGCGGGATCCGGGCTCGTCAACCCATGGCTCAGGGAGCTTAAATACAAAATGCGAGGTGGGTCGCACACCGCTCGTCATACTAGCAAATAGCCCCATAGGATTCTGGAGGATGTAGTGACAGCGGCGGGTACACCTATGCCACAAGTAAAAAGTTAAAATGCCATCCCTGGACACGTGTTTCGAGGTAATTGCCTCTCGTCAGCAGGGAGCAGGTAAGTATGCGGGGTGCCAAGTAGACTGCCAAAAATTATTATCAGGTATAGTACCTCTCACGGCGCGCGGGTGCGGGATCCGGGCTCGTCAACCCATGGCTCAGGGAGCTTAAATACAAAATGCGAGGTGGGTCGCACACCGCTCGTCATACTAGCAAATAGCCCCATAGGATTCTGGAGGATGTAGTGACAGCGGCGGGTACACCTATGCCACAAGTAAAAAGTTAAAATGCCATCCCTGGACACGTGTTTCGAGGTAATTGCCTCTCGTCAGCAGGGAGCAGGTAAGTATGCGGGGTGCCAAGTAGACTGCCAAAAATTATTATCAGGTATAGTACCTCTCACGGCGCGCGGGTGCGGGATCCGGGCTCGTCAACCCATGGCTCAGGGAGCTTAAATACAAAATGCGAGGTGGGTCGCACACCGCTCGTCATACTAGCAAATAGCCCCATAGGATTCTGGAGGATGTAGTGACAGCGGCGGGTACACCTATGCCACAAGTAAAAAGTTAAAATGCCATCCCTGGACACGTGTTTCGAGGTAATTGCCTCTCGTCAGCAGGGAGCAGGTAAGTATGCGGGGTGCCAAGTAGACTGCCAAAAATTATTATCAGGTATAGTACCTCTCACGGCGCGCGGGTGCGGGATCCGGGCTCGTCAACCCATGGCTCAGGGAGCTTAAATACAAAATGCGAGGTGGGTCGCACACCGCTCGTCATACTAGCAAATAGCCCCATAGGATTCTGGAGGATGTAGTGACAGCGGCGGGTACACCTATGCCACAAGTAAAAAGTTAAAATGCCATCCCTGGACACGTGTTTCGAGGTAATTGCCTCTCGTCAGCAGGGAGCAGGTAAGTATGCGGGGTGCCAAGTAGACTGCCAAAAATTATTATCAGGTATAGTACCTCTCACGGCGCGCGGGTGCGGGATCCGGGCTCGTCAACCCATGGCTCAGGGAGCTTAAATACAAAATGCGAGGTGGGTCGCACACCGCTCGTCATACTAGCAAATAGCCCCATAGGATTCTGGAGGATGTAGTGACAGCGGCGGGTACACCTATGCCACAAGTAAAAAGTTAAAATGCCATCCCTGGACACGTGTTTCGAGGTAATTGCCTCTCGTCAGCAGGGAGCAGGTAAGTATGCGGGGTGCCAAGTAGACTGCCAAAAATTATTATCAGGTATAGTACCTCTCACGGCGCGCGGGTGCGGGATCCGGGCTCGTCAACCCATGGCTCAGGGAGCTTAAATACAAAATGCGAGGTGGGTCGCACACCGCTCGTCATACTAGCAAATAGCCCCATAGGATTCTGGAGGATGTAGTGACAGCGGCGGGTACACCTATGCCACAAGTAAAAAGTTAAAATGCCATCCCTGGACACGTGTTTCGAGGTAATTGCCTCTCGTCAGCAGGGAGCAGGTAAGTATGCGGGGTGCCAAGTAGACTGCCAAAAATTATTATCAGGTATAGTACCTCTCACGGCGCGCGGGTGCGGGATCCGGGCTCGTCAACCCATGGCTCAGGGAGCTTAAATACAAAATGCGAGGTGGGTCGCACACCGCTCGTCATACTAGCAAATAGCCCCATAGGATTCTGGAGGATGTAGTGACAGCGGCGGGTACACCTATGCCACAAGTAAAAAGTTAAAATGCCATCCCTGGACACGTGTTTCGAGGTAATTGCCTCTCGTCAGCAGGGAGCAGGTAAGTATGCGGGGTGCCAAGTAGACTGCCAAAAATTATTATCAGGTATAGTACCTCTCACGGCGCGCGGGTGCGGGATCCGGGCTCGTCAACCCATGGCTCAGGGAGCTTAAATACAAAATGCGAGGTGGGTCGCACACCGCTCGTCATACTAGCAAATAGCCCCATAGGATTCTGGAGGATGTAGTGACAGCGGCGGGTACACCTATGCCACAAGTAAAAAGTTAAAATGCCATCCCTGGACACGTGTTTCGAGGTAATTGCCTCTCGTCAGCAGGGAGCAGGTAAGTATGCGGGGTGCCAAGTAGACTGCCAAAAATTATTATCAGGTATAGTACCTCTCACGGCGCGCGGGTGCGGGATCCGGGCTCGTCAACCCATGGCTCAGGGAGCTTAAATACAAAATGCGAGGTGGGTCGCACACCGCTCGTCATACTAGCAAATAGCCCCATAGGATTCTGGAGGATGTAGTGACAGCGGCGGGTACACCTATGCCACAAGTAAAAAGTTAAAATGCCATCCCTGGACACGTGTTTCGAGGTAATTGCCTCTCGTCAGCAGGGAGCAGGTAAGTATGCGGGGTGCCAAGTAGACTGCCAAAAATTATTATCAGGTATAGTACCTCTCACGGCGCGCGGGTGCGGGATCCGGGCTCGTCAACCCATGGCTCAGGGAGCTTAAATACAAAATGCGAGGTGGGTCGCACACCGCTCGTCATACTAGCAAATAGCCCCATAGGATTCTGGAGGATGTAGTGACAGCGGCGGGTACACCTATGCCACAAGTAAAAAGTTAAAATGCCATCCCTGGACACGTGTTTCGAGGTAATTGCCTCTCGTCAGCAGGGAGCAGGTAAGTATGCGGGGTGCCAAGTAGACTGCCAAAAATTATTATCAGGTATAGTACCTCTCACGGCGCGCGGGTGCGGGATCCGGGCTCGTCAACCCATGGCTCAGGGAGCTTAAATACAAAATGCGAGGTGGGTCGCACACCGCTCGTCATACTAGCAAATAGCCCCATAGGATTCTGGAGGATGTAGTGACAGCGGCGGGTACACCTATGCCACAAGTAAAAAGTTAAAATGCCATCCCTGGACACGTGTTTCGAGGTAATTGCCTCTCGTCAGCAGGGAGCAGGTAAGTATGCGGGGTGCCAAGTAGACTGCCAAAAATTATTATCAGGTATAGTACCTCTCACGGCGCGCGGGTGCGGGATCCGGGCTCGTCAACCCATGGCTCAGGGAGCTTAAATACAAAATGCGAGGTGGGTCGCACACCGCTCGTCATACTAGCAAATAGCCCCATAGGATTCTGGAGGATGTAGTGACAGCGGCGGGTACACCTATGCCACAAGTAAAAAGTTAAAATGCCATCCCTGGACACGTGTTTCGAGGTAATTGCCTCTCGTCAGCAGGGAGCAGGTAAGTATGCGGGGTGCCAAGTAGACTGCCAAAAATTATTATCAGGTATAGTACCTCTCACGGCGCGCGGGTGCGGGATCCGGGCTCGTCAACCCATGGCTCAGGGAGCTTAAATACAAAATGCGAGGTGGGTCGCACACCGCTCGTCATACTAGCAAATAGCCCCATAGGATTCTGGAGGATGTAGTGACAGCGGCGGGTACACCTATGCCACAAGTAAAAAGTTAAAATGCCATCCCTGGACACGTGTTTCGAGGTAATTGCCTCTCGTCAGCAGGGAGCAGGTAAGTATGCGGGGTGCCAAGTAGACTATGATCCTGTTCGCCTGTGGACTGAACTTCGTCTTCCTTGTCTTCTTGTCCTTGCCCTTACCTGTCTCCGAGGTCCCAGGCTGGTCATCTGGGGTGCTTGTGGGGTTGCGCTCGTCCTCTGTGCCTGCTCCGGCTGCCTTAATGGTGCTTGGGTGTCGGTCAGTTTGTGTGTGGGTGTTTTTTCTACTTTTATGGTGATTTTTTCAGCCTGCCAGGTGTGTGTTGCAGGCCTGGTACTGCTTATCGCTGCTTATCGCTGATTTCCTCATCACGCTTTGGCCCATCGCGTGTTTTTTGGTGTTGTGGTTTGTGGTTTTATCTCCGTCGTGGTGGTTGTATCGCGGACATTGTCTGCGCTTTCGGCAGGCTATCGCTTGCTACCGCTTTGTTGTGAATTCCACATTGTCACAGGGTTATTTTCCCGCGATAGGCTGCGATATTGAAAGTTGCGTTACGCTACTCTTGCGGTAGTTAACACACGTTCTTGTGAATATACCCCTAGATTTTCAAACATGAAGGGACATATTTATGAAACTATTGCACAGCAAGTCACCTTGCTGCACTGCATGACAGGGAAAGAGCAGAAATACATCATACTTAACAATATAAGGCGTATTCATGTCATTTTCCAACACTGACGCACAATGTGCTGCTTAGCGCCTACTGAGGCACCCATGCACCATGGTGCAAGGGTGCCTGCGTTGTAAGCAGGGTTGTTTTTGTGCAGGAGGGGGTACTTTCGTGCACAAAAACAATATTCAGAGGTACCTCCCTCCCCAGAATGCAGCATACACGGAAAGAGGAAGTAACAAGGAAAAATAAATATATTTCTCCTCATTAGGCCTCACCTGGAGAGGCGAAGCATTTTGACACATTAGCAGGTTTACCAATGTTGGAAACTCTGGGAATGTGCCAAAATTAATGGGTGGATGCATGTGAACACTGGATGAGGTGCAGTAATAACATGTGGTGGAATTAACGGTTACAGCTGGTATCCCGTCACCTAAACCGCAATCAATCAATCAATCAGGACTTATAAAGTGCGGCTAGTCACCGATAGAGTATCCAGCATATTTTATGTTTTGATCCCCAGAATGGGGACTAACATGCAGACTTAGAATTACTTAGTACAAATCTGAATACGGAGTTCCAGTCACGGGGACAAAGCCACTCTCATTTACCACCTGCCTGAAGCAGGTGGTAAATTGAAATGGCTGTACCTGCTGTGCAGGACGTTGAGAAGGAGGCAGGAGTGGAGAAGTCACGTTGGAGTAGGAGAGCATGTGGGCTCGCAGGGTGGAGTGTTCTATGCTCATCCCGCAGACAGAGGGGGCTGCAGCCCAAGCTGCACATGATTTTCCAGCCTAGGTTTATTGTTGGTAATTTAAGGCAGTATGTTCCCACACCATAAACCCAGATTTGGGATCACCAGGTTGCATCCATTGGACAAAGTGGCATCCCACTCACTGAAACCTCTCTGCCCAATTCATAATCGGGACCTAAGTGGTCAATTCCTTTATTGATATGTGGTTGGTATGCAACACAATTAGAGCAGTATTCATAATTTGTTTCAGTGCAGAAATATTTTTAATCGCTTAATAAATTGCCTATACCAAACATTAATTAATCTGTTGGCTTGCTGGGTATTTCAACTAATGGACAACAGAAGCTACAAAGAATACATAGTTAGGCAGCCCCCCTTGTGGATAGATTCTTTCAAAAGATTTAAGAGTTGTAATAAATTTGAGTTCCAGAGGAGATGAATTGCAGTAGTCACTGCCGCTGGGCCTAACAGGCTGCTTCTGTGGAGCTTTCCAACATAGCAACCATAGTGAGCTTTGAATAAAAGAACACAGGATTTTTTGTGGGTAAGTGTGGGAATACAATGAGCAATTTAGTCTTTTGTGAATCATGCAATGACAGGTAGCTATGGCAGATTTTGAAGGAAGAGAGTAATTTAGACCCTGGTCAACACAGCTGGTCATTGAGACATAAACCTGCATTCCCTGGCAGTAAACCATCTGTCTGATTTAGAGGTCCCAACTTGCCTGGAGTTGGGGTATCTAAGCCAAGAATTGACCCACCCATGGCTGGTCTACTGTAGATTCAGTAAAATACAGTGCAGTTCCAATCTTATTTTCATAACGTACAGCATTTTACACATACAGAATCCCAAAGCAGGAGTTTGTTATGTAAAATAATCAACTACAGGCCCTGACAGGTAGAGTGTGTTGATAAGTTTGCCTTCCTAGGAACTTCATGCCTCACATGGCGTTCTAGGCAGGGAAATCTATGGATGGTCGCCATGTCATAAAAAAGGTGGGTTAACCATCATTATGACCTGGCAGACATGCTGCTGGGTCAAGCATTTCCTCCGGAGAAGCCAGATGTGGCTCTGCCAGTGGAAACCCTGCACTTTACCCACTTCCAAACAAGGCAAACGAAAAGTGACTTTGATGGGGGAGGACCACGGCTTATTTACAGTTGTGCCCTTATTATGGCAAACTTTATATGACCCCCAAAATGTGGAATGGTGGTTTCACATATCCTGAGTAAAGTAAACTGTATCCAAAAGACTATGGGCCTCATTATGAGTTTGGCTGTGCGAGAGCAGGGCGGTCCTCCAGCATCCCGTGCCTGCACTGCCAAACCCGAACGCTGCCTGCCCACCAGATTACAATACCAATTATTCTCTGGTGGGTGGACAGTGTGGCGGTCCCGTGGCGGTGCAGTAAAAAGGCTCCACAGAGCGTTCCAGCACGGCATGGAGTGAAAACTCCATGCCATGGTGGAATTGGCGGGGTACTTGCACACAGGGGGGCACAACATGTGCCTCTCTGCATACATCTATCTGCATGGGGTAAGAGGGGCCGGTAGGACCACCTTTATTTACCCACCACCAGCTTTTACATGGTGGTGCTGACTGCCATGTAAGGCTGGCACTCGGGAAACTCAAAATATGCATGGTCAGCATATTCCAAGCACCTGGGGAATGGGGTTTCCTGGTGGTTGAGGTGGTCAAATGGCAGTCCGACTGCCAAACTTATAGTACAGCTGTTGGACCGCCAATGCGGCAGTGGCTTGACCGCCACTGCCGCACCCCTATGAGTCTGGCAGTCCATGGACTGCCAGACTTGTAATAAGGCCCTATGAGTGTATTCGCAGATATAAGCAGAACACACTAGGAAGGGCTATCTAGACATAAACCTCCATGCCCCTCATTACATATGGTTTTTCATACCTCATGGATTAGCAGTGATTTGCTATTGCATTTAGATATCTCTCTGTAACCCTGTCCAGGCACAGGTAGAACATTACTTCATACACAGTGGACCATGAGGGAGAGTTCATTGGGATAAATCTTGACTTTCGTAAAAGCAAATTTTAGCAATATGTTGTTTTTGTACGCAGCTCACAGAACACATGCATCTCAGTAGCCAGAAAACATCTCCAAACACATTTATATCTCTATTTTGTTTTCTGCTTCAGACATGGAGCATTCTGAATCTGTTCACTAATCTGAGAATCTAACCGAAGCTACAAAGGATAAACAATATTTGACAAAGCCAATAGATCTTCCATTGGCTTCTAGTCTTTTGGAAGCCACAGTAGCCTCTGACAGTAAAGAAACAACTTTGTGTGTGGATGTGCTCCTGGTGTTTCCAGGATCCAGAAGCGTCCCCTTTCACTACTAGCATACCCTGCCATCAGCTACTCATGAAGGCAGACAGACAGCAAAAGCGAAGACAAAACAAGGACAGAGTGCCGGAGCAACAACACCCGAGATCTTCGGCTGATACTGAGTTGATGGCCACAGCTGAGTCACTGATCAGAGAGAGGGTGGCACAACTGCGTGTGATCGCAGGAGGAGAGAGGAGCAAACACCAAAAGACAGCTATCTAACTGTGGGTGACAGGATTCTGCTCTTGCACAATGTGTATACCTGCACAATAAGTAGTCCGCTTCAGTGTCAGGGACTACTAGTGTTATATAGTAGCCACTGGTTCCTCTTAAGAAAGAGACAAGTCTGTACTCAAACGTATATATATATTCATTGCAAAAAAAAAAAACAAAGGTTACAGGGACGTTATAGCAGATTTCACTCATACAAAATCAGTGAAATTCGGCAGTAATAATTACCTGAGCTAACTATAACTTACGCCCCTACAATGCACTGCTTATGGCCTCACATATTACATCACTCATGACATGGTCAGTGACATCACTGATGACATCATTCATGATGTCATCATTGATGACACCATACAGTGAGTGTATTTTGTAAGAGTTTATGATTGTTAAATATATATACTAAGGTACTACAGAACTTAAAGTAGTATACTGGATGTACTACTAATGAGTGATACTACTTTCAATATATATCGTGTGAGTGGCTTTGTAACTGTATGTATCCTTGTGCGTATGGGTGTCTGGGTGGCTGTATGGGTGTATAAGTGGCCGATTCGTCAACCGATGCCAAAGTTATTAGCAAAACAAAAAACGCTTTTCCTATAGAAAGTTTGGTCCTATTGCCAGTAGGTTATATATATATATATATAACTAATTAATTAATTAGTAGTGCATGGTGAGGGCGATACTTTAGAGCACAAACTACAATTACTTGAGGTAATTTGGTGAATTTCAGTAGTATTGGTAGTTTACAAATGTTATGTTTCACCTGGCATTTTCACCTTACAATAACATCCCTTAAATATTTGGTATGTTTAGTGAATTTCCAGGTTTTAAAAAAATGTATATTAAGTTTTTTTCATTGAATGTCTATGTTTTATTTAACGTAAAATCAGATGATGAAAATCAGATCAGATGTCCATCACAGTGCAATTCCCCCCCTTACCACCACTGAACCTCACCGGTACACACAGCCTTTGATAGTGCGAAAAGTGGTGATGGCCACAGGTACTGTCCAACTCCCAGCGTGCTCCCAATCCTCCTACTGTGCATGGCCATTGGCCATGCCAAGCATGGGGTAGGGTGCAGGACCTGAACCATCCGCGGGATCCCAACCCTGCACCTAACTACCCTCATGGGACTCAACCTTTTTTTTAAAATAAATAAATATAAAAGGCAGGCCTGTTGGCTTTCTCAGGCGGTGAGCACCTCAACATATATAAAGCAAACCTGTTGACCTCTTCAAAAAGTCACCAATAATTATAATAAAAGGTATATTTTATAAATACACACATTTCAATGTTTATAATACTGTCACAACAGATTGCCAAATAGTATAACCTCAGTTTTACTTGAGTTCAACTTTAGGCAATGACTACTCATCCAACTACTCAGGGCAATCATGCTGTCATGTAATCTTAAGGAGCAGGAGACATCATTGTCCACAGCTGATACAACTAATTGGGTGTCATCAGCATAAGATGTTGGGCTTAAATTGGAGCTTTTGATTAAGGAGGCGAGTTCCAAGACATATATATTGAATTGTTTGGGTCTTAATCAAGAGCCCTGGAGAACCCCACATGGCAGTGTAAAGGGTGAGGATTCAAACTGACCAAGGTTCAGAGTTTCAGTTCACTCCGATAAGAAGGATGTTAACAATGCAAGAGTTTTGTCTTTGACACCTATAACATTCAGACGGTGCATCAATAACCCATGGTCCACGGTATTGAATGTTGCGGATAGGTACAATAAAATAAAAGCTGCTGAACCTCTCCTATCCAATGCCATTCTTATTTCCTTGGTGGTTTTTATCAATGTAGTCTCTGTACTATGGTTCACTCTAAACCCAAATTGGCTGGGGTCTAATTGCTGATTCTCAAGAATAAAGTTAGATAACTCTGCACTGATTATTTTCTCAACGTTTTCTGGCGGGGATATGTTGTGATGGGACAATAATTGGCAGGGTCGTTAGTATCAAGAGTTGGTTTTTTTGAGGGAGAATGCAAGCTTTTTTCCAATGGGTGGGAAACGTTCCTTATAGAAACATTTGGTTAAACAGTGAAAAAAGTGAAGAGACAATAGGCTGAACGGCAAGCTTTAAGCTCTTAGGGGGACATGGGTTGTCCGAAGAGCCAGATTTAAGATCTGAAATGAGAGAAGCTACTTGGTTAAGAGAGGTAGTGGCAAAGTCTGTAAACGGGGATTAGTCAATTGCTTCCTGATCGTTTATTTTAGCGATATCTTTGGATTTATCGAATAGGTCAAAGATTTGGTCAACCTTGTCCTTCACTGTGTGTTGTTGATTGTGCGTGTTGTTGTATTTTTTGTGACAGAAGGGAGCTTCGCTATTACCTGGAACAGTTCTTTATTAGAGTTAGCAGCATTTTCGATCATTTGCATGTCATAGAGACTTTTTTGTTGATGACCATCTTTTTATATTTGACAAGGACTATTTTATATAGCTGTTTTTCAGAGTTTTCATAATGTTTGTGCCAGATTCTTTCTTGGCTCCTGCAGGCTTGTTTTTCAAGTCTCAGTGCTTCAGAGAACCATGGGGCTGAAGGTTCTCCTCTGTACTTATTGGCTAAAATAAGGGGGGCTAGTTTTGCAAAGGTGGATTTAAGCCAGGAGGTGTAGCTCATGGCTGAAAAATTAGCGTCCGTACAGATGTCAGGTTGACTCTGAGACAAATGTAGTGTTAAAACTGCTGTGTCCATTTTATGCCATGGTCTGCTGGAGACCTTATTTGCTGACTTTGTAGCAGTCTCGTAGGGTAAAGGTAAGTTATAGTCAAAGATTATTGCTCGGTGGTCAGACCAGGGTAGCGGGAGAGTCTTAAGGTTGGTGATGCCAGGATTGTTCGAGAAGAGTGTGACCAGCTTGATGCGTAGGGTCATTAACCAATTGTTTAAGACCTGTTCCAGATGTCATCTCTAGGAGGGTTAGCGTATCTTTATCGGTAGGGGATTCTAATTGAAAGTTGACATCGCCAAGTAAAGTAAAGTTGTCAGATTGGAGGCCTAATTCTAACAACGATTGGAGATTGGCCAGAAATGAATTTTTGGGCCCAGGGGGTCCTTAATATTACATGACTGCATGATTACCCTGAGCAGTTGGATGAGTAGTCATTGCCTAAAGTCGATCTCAAGTAAAACTGAGGTTATACTAATTGGCACTCTCTCTCCAGTATGGTCTTCTGCCTGGTGGCCTGATAGTCCGGGTTCACCTCCATTCCCGGTGTTCAAAGCTAAAAACCTGGGCTTCATCATGGACGATACGCTCATATATGAGGCCAAGGTATCCAAGGTAGATTCCTCTTCATTTTATACTATCAAAACCTTAAGGAAAATCTATCCTTTCATTCCTAGAAATACCAGGAAGACTGTGGTCTCTGTACTAGTCTTGTCAAAACTAGACCATTGTAATGGCTTGTACATGATCCTTCAGGAAAAACTTCTCAGAAAGCTTCAAGCAGTGCAAAATTCAGCAGCCAGATTGAGTCTGGATATTCCCAAATATCATTCGGTGTCTTCAGGCATCTGGGAACTACATTGGCTCCCGGTCCGACAATAAATTAAATTCAAAGTGCTCTGCGCGTCCCAGAAGGACTGGAATTTCTTTGGAAGCTTTTTAATTAGCATTCTCGAAACAGACGTCTCCGGTCGGCCTGTTAGACTGATTACCACTCCAAGATTCAGAAAAGTGAACTGGGGAGGAAGGAGCTTCGTTAACAGTACAGCCAGGCTTAGGAACTCTATTTTACCACATCTTTGGGCCATACCTATCCTCATTACTTTCAGAAAGGAACTTAAAACAAGGTTATTTAACAATTAGTAACTCCCGGCTCCGCATGTTTATGTGCAGCAAGCACCAAGACACCTACGGGTAGATGTGCGCTATATTAGTCTGTATAACATAACATATTTTAAAAAGATAATGTTTTTAAAACAACCTTAAACATGTCTTTGAGTCTTTCCTTAACATGTTTCAAGCCACAAAATGTGGCCACAGACCTTAACATAAGGACTGCCTGCACTCCAGCTGAAGAGCATACAGCTTCAGCTCAGAGTGCTTTTCAAAATAATGTTAAGCTCTCCTGGAGTCATGAATTCAATGTCCCTTGAGACTTACAGTGAGTTTTAAATCTTGCTGTGGGGCTGCTGCACTCCTTGCAGCCCTCGACAACATTGCAATGCATGGCGATACCCCTGCCCTTCAAGGGACCCAACTAGGATAAACAAATATAATTTAAAAGCCCTCACAGATTTGTGAAACACCATTAAACAGCGCCAGTGTTATTAGCAAATCAAAAAATCAATCTCCAATGGATTCCTACATAGTCCTAAATATAACTACCCAGTGTCAACTGGGTAATAAATATATAACTATATAAAGAATTGGCAAACCAAAAGGTCTACAGCCAATGACAGAGCTATTGGCTTTGCAAATGCTTGTTTAGGTTAAGGGGTAGCGCTGTCTGATTTCACAATGGAACTAGCGTGTGTTTTTTCATGAAGATAAAAAAACAAAGCATATGTTGTCTTGAACAGGACTGGGAGAAACGCCTTCAACTCTTAGTTTCATTAGCCAATTTGCACTAAGTTTAAGGTGGTGCTCAAAATCCAATCAAATCAAAAATAACTTTAGTCGATCTTGAGTATTTAAGATCGTAAAAGTACAGGAACTCATAAAATGCACATTTTAAAATGGTGGTGTTCTTAGGCATGTGGAAGTCAGATAATGAGGATATGTACAGTTATGCATTATTCACTTCTTGGTACATAGACAAAACGGACTCTTTCATAAGGAGTCAGGTGTATTTTGCACAGCCTTTTGCTGCACAGCTTTTTAACACCGGTGTTAATTCCATCCCAGAATCCTCGTTTTCTAGAAGTGGGGGATACTGAGTAACCAAGAAGATGAAAATCCTCTCAGAGCTGTGCATATTATAACACATTTTTTTATTTCTCATGTAAATGGGATTTCAAAATGCAGAGCCTTGGACTGTGCAGTTCTACTACTTTTAAAGAGCACTAGTCCGAAAAAAATGCAGGCCCAAAAGTCACATTGCATTCAGAAACAAGCACTGACAAAGCCAGTTGGTCTGCGGTTCGTTACTAGCCGTTTGACTTTGCCAGCACTTGTTATGTTTCATCATCACTTTTGTAAAAATGTATGGTTGAGGGAGTTGCCTGACCCTTGTCAATATATAACAAAATTGCCTAACAGTAAAAGCATTTTTTTGTCTTCAAACACACAATGACATGGTATCCTAGCACAAAGGGTGATACTTCATGTGGCTGTGCTCTTTGTGAAAACACAGAATGCTGTCACTCACAGTGAAGTTAACCAATGGCTGAAGTAGGCCAACCATTGGCCTTACCCTGTATGCTGTAGGGGGCGGAAGAAAATTGTGAGGGTCACAAAAATAGGCCAATGGGTGAAGAGGGCTTGCTGAAAGCCTCTGTAAGTAAATATATATTTAAATTTGTAAATTCAAAGGTCTTAGTGACACCAGCCCTAAAAAGTGAATCCTCTCCACTGGTAAAATGCTCATTTAAGGAATGCCAGAATGCATTGCACCTCCCAGTGAATCAACCAAAAGTCCTACTTCCTGATTGTGGAAAACGCCTCATCCTCTGAAAGCTGCACCTGCTATGAATTAAAACATATCTCCAAAACATGAACCAGTGAGAAGATAAGAAAATATCAAATTTAAAAATCTAAGGCGCCTTCTATACTCTTGCAAGCTCATTCAAGAACAAACTTCACGTTTGGCGGTTTATCAAGCTTTATAAACCCTCATTGCCAGAAGATAACTTTCTTAAAAAGAGACCTGAACTTCTTTTATCAGTGCACACCAGAGTGATCTGCAGGAAGCCAGGGAGGGGGCGGAGTAAAATAAGCTCATGTTGAGGGCAGATTTAAAACAGTCACACTAAGAATAAACATCTATTCATGTACAGTGAATTGGGCTAGGAAATTGCTAAACTCTGAGGTTTGTCACACTAAGTGGAAGGACAATTCCTAGAGTTGCATTTGGGGTATCTGTGGATTTTCTGATTCACCCAATAGAGTTTCGCCTATTTAGAAAGAGGATTGTTACTCACCAATAGCAGAAGTGGGTTGTGAAATAACTTGTAAGCCCAGTAAGCATGCCTTATCTGCTGAGTTGGAATTGCTCGTGCCCTCAAAATAAATGGCTGAATTTGGGAATCCTTTTTGGAGACTTTTCACAAGGTAGTTCGATAGATGTCATCCGTAAACACTGAACTCGCTGAGTGTTGTTTTCTGCATAATTCTAGTTTTCTGCCCCTCAGTCACTGCAGGGCTACTTTCAGTGCTTAATTTGTAAAAGAATGAGTGCCATTGCCCAAAGCTCTGCTCAGAAGTCTGTGGCCGGTGCAATGTAAATGTAAATTTGATACTTTTATAGCGCACTACTCACCCGCAAGGGTCTCAAGGCACTTGTACGAATACCACTGTGGAACCCATCCTGGCTTTCCCTGTGAGGCATCCACTCCTGGGCACCCCCAAGGCAGAGGCCAGCCATCCTTAGCGTTGTGAAGATTAAGCAAGCTATGCCCAGAGTTGCAGAGTGGGACTCCATGATTGGAATAGGCACCAACGCGAGAGTTATCAGGTCTATGGAACTTTGAGCCCAAGACCCGCCGAGGCAGGGAATTGAACCCTGAACCCGGGCTAGACCACTGCATCAGGGTCTGCCGCTCTAATCATTGAGCCACACTTCTCCATGAAATGTTTGCATCCCGAATACAAAGGTTGCATTGTCTTGATTCCACCCCATGCCCCTTTAATCAACTCCCGGACACTCTCTGCCCCTTTATTTCACTCTTTCAGGCTCCTGCTATCTCTCTTTGTGAAAATTTTAACATCTTTATCATCCTTCGTCTTTCCACTTTGAGCGATTTTCCCGCTGTGGCTCTCATTAAATGTCTGATGTGGAAAAATAAGTGCTGGTTCCCAAAAGTGGCCTCCACCTACCACTACCGGCCCAAATTAAGCACTGTCTACTTTCTGCCCTGGGGCTATGCAATGTCAAAAAACCTGATATTACCTTTGAAGTTTAGAGTGGTCGACTCTAGTTGTGGGTTGAACATGAGCCAATAACAGTGAGTAAAAGAATGTGTGCCCCTCCTGCCCCTGGCTGAAGTAGATAACGAAGAGTTACAGCGCATGTCTCAAGTTTGTACTCCAAAATCTTCAGAGCCAACACTGAATCCCCTCAGCAGTTGTTTTTGCTTCACTTGTCCATTACAATGCAAACAAAACTCAATGCTGCTATTTTCCAATGATCCACCTGTAGAATAATTTTGATTGCAGCTCGTTGTACCTTTACCAGAGCATCAGCCCTGCTTCCAAGGCCTGGAGTGTAATTACTTCTCTCTGTGGGCCACATGTGCCCAAAAACCCATAAAACAAGCATTGGCATAGCCAATAGGTCTCGCCTTTGGACCTTATAAGTGTTTAGCCATGCAACAGATGCATATCTAAATACTTATAAGGTCCCAAAAGCGAGACCTATTGGCTATGCCAAGCGGCCATGCGGCCGCAAAAGTGAAAGTGATCGCGATCACGATCAAACATCAAAGCGGCCGCGAAAGTGAAAGTAATCGCGGTAAAGCGCGACGCGCGCGCCCGCGCACATGCACTGTGGCTCTAGGCTGGCCTGGTAGCACTTTTTGGAGCCCTCTCAATAAGTCTCGCCAGACCAGCGCATGCGCTGGGTCAGGCGAGACCTAAAAACACTTGTGACTGCTGAAAGAGTGGCAAATGGAGTATTTTATGGAATGGAATGAAGCCACAGACTTGGAGTTGGGCCTAGTAGGAAGGGGGTTTCAAGAAGTGTCTCCATGGGCTTCAGCAGAGTAGAGGGCACTTCCACAATAATGAACCGTGTATATGGATCTTGTGATTACCTTAGAAAACCTTTTTTACTATACCTTGCAGAAGGAGCTCCCTGTCGGCAGAACAACGATGTCTAGTAGGGAGAGCTAAAGAACATATAACTTTTATTTCATTTAAGTCAGAGCTTTTTCCAGATTTATGGAACAAATACTAGTCTTTAAACCTCAGGTGCTTTCCAAATGAACCCTTAGGAAGGACCGAGGAAGACAGGGACATGGCATCTTGCACTTTGCCAGACATGAAAATAGCCAAGTATTTTTCAATAGCTAGACCCAGCTTCTGGGCCTGTACCTCCTCTCCCCATTGTCCTTCCCATCACCTGGAGGGATCGCACCACAATATTTACATCACTCCATGAGTTAGGGTAATTCTTATGTCAGTCTGAATCTAGTGGACATGACTTCTTTGCCAGGAAGTAATGGCGTAGCCATTGGCATGGAAAACACTCCGGGACCGTCCATAAAATGACCTTTCTGACCATCAACACAACTGAATAGAACTCCTGTATTATTCATATCATTTGAAAAATTAGATCTATTTTTTCTTTTCTCTACGGTGGATTATATTATCTTTATACACATTGAAAAACATGCTTTTTAAGTCTGGGTTTTGACAGAGCTGCTGTCATACAGACTAGGGGTGGGCAGGATGCTTTGTTCCCGCTGCGGAATTGGTTGAATTTTGGTCACTCCGAGTTACTCTTTAACGAGGAGTTCTGGCCAAATTCAGCCAAACACCATGTGGTGTAATTTTTCTCCCATGAGGCTCCAGAAAATGCAAGCTGGCGAGCGTGAGTGAAATTTGGTGCCCCCTAGTGCGATTTTCTAACGCGGGCGGTCGTGGGCAGTCAGAGGGCTGTCATTTGAGTACATTTGCGGCTGCTTTAGCAGATTATCCACTGGAGTGGCAGCAAAATCAACTTAAATGGCCGCGCGCTCTTGCGCAAAGCAAGGTGCCGTTCACGCCGATTTTCAGCGTTGCTCGCGCTACCAGCGTTAAATTGCTGGGCAAGCTGCATATTTTCCACCCATTCATGGAACTCCATGGAATCTTGTGGAGTTTTTGTTTAATTCCGTGGAATTCCACGGAGTGAAACTCTGAGAGTCCCACCCTCCTCTAATACAAACCTGTTTCTTGCAGTTTAAACGTAGTGGGCTTTGGTAACCATTAGATTTATTTGACCAACCTTTTTCAGCCATTGGCTTGAGATTTGTCAATCGCGTCTAGGATCAGTCCAGTGGAGTATTCATTTCTCATCAATGTTTGGATGTACCCTTCCACCTCCACATGATTGCTTTCATTGAACTGCATGGGGGGACTCATTTCTAACTACAACCATGTCTGTCAGTTCTTGCTGGCTGCCTCCTGTGTGTTTAACTATAATGTGTTAATGCCTGCATAGGGTAGCACTTTCAACCCAGATTCTATGTTTTTGCTAATGCTTGTTATGTTTTAATATTTTCTTGATACATGGATTTTTTCACCTCTGTAGCAGTGGCGCTTAGAATGTGTTTTTTTGATGCAATGCAACAAACTGCTAAAGCAAATTAAATAATCGCCCATTGGACCAACAAGCGCTGCAAAGTGGCAATGATAAGACAGGATAATCAATAATCAGGAATTAGATGTGCAACATATCCGCCATTTTTCTCTTCACACCTGGGGGCAGATCTATGTTGGAGTTGCGCCACTTTTACGCCGCCGTTGCGTCACTTTTGTGACGCAGCGGCGGCGTAAACACTGCGCCACGTTGCGCCCTATTCACATCGTGACGCATCTATGGAGATGCGCCACGGTGTAAAGCCCTGCGCCACATGAAACCTGCGTCAGGTTTAATGTGGGCGTTTCCACGCAGGAGGGGCATTCCGTCGCAGGAACGCCCCTGAAAAGTGACTCAGTGAAATCTATAAGATTTCACTGAGTCACTTTCCCAACGCTGATGCGTCAAAACCCTGCGCCTGCTGGAAGCAGGCGTAAGGCTTGACGCACCATGTTAGGTATGGGGTAGGTTGGAACAGTGCTGAAGTTGCGTCGCGCTTGCGACACAACTTCAGCACTGCGCCAACCTTACGCCGGCAGATACGTCACGCATCTGCTTGTCTTTGCGCCACGATGCACCGCATTGTAAATGTGGCGCGTCTTTGCACCACGATGCACCGCATTGTAAATGTGGCGCATCTGCGGTGGCGCAAGGGCAAACTTGCGTGAAGCATCTTCCCTGGCGCATCCATGCTGATTTGCAGGGATGCGCCAGGGAACATAAATCTGCCCCCTGGTTTGTAAAACCTTTCATGAGCAGCCAGCAAGGCAAAGTAATCAAAGAAGGGGGGAAATAATTTGTTGATTAGCTAACCTGACAAGATGCATAAAGGAGAAGAGAGTGATTGCACGTTTTGCAGTTGGCAAGTGTGCCAAGACAGGATGGCTGCAATGTCCGGATAAAAACTGAAGCCAGGTTTCCTGTCCTCTCTGGAAAGAAGAAGTGAAGCCCCATATCACAACAGGGACGGATTTCACATACACTCTGTCCAAACCGTAGCAACACGTTTGTCCTCGGAGAAGGTTGAATTGCTGCCGAGTTAGGTTATCCCCTATGGTTAACATATATATACCTACACAGGCACGCGCACCAACACACTTATCACATTTAAATGCAAGGAGCAGATGAAGTTTTCATGTCCCCTTTGACCTTTATGACATCATAGGGTTGATACCTTCACCCCTCAATAGCCTCCTATTGGAGGGAGTGCAAACTACATGAAGTGAACTTCGCCCTCTTTAGTTTCTATTCCTCTCGCTTTCTTCAAGCCCACTTAGGCCGGGGAGAGCAGGGCCTTGCTAATGGACAAGCCATGGATCTGCTAATACACTTGACTGGCCCTATTTGATGTCCATAAAATAACAGAGGCGTAGCACATATTTTAGCACGTTTATTGCATGCTATTCGGAAGCCCTAACTTGTAAACACCGAGCAAAAACAACTTATTCCTCATTTTGTCTTTTCAAAATAGGTAAGGGGATGCGATTCATTCTCAGTATGTGTACATACATTCCTCACCAGACCTGGGGTGGTGACTTTCACCCTTCGGAATGCTTTCAAATCTCGATGACAGCTTTTACTGTGTGCTGCTATTATGAAAGCAGTGATACCACAGTCCAGAGACTTGGGGCGAGTCAAAACGGCATTTTGGAGTACATAAAGAAGTGGCGGCTGGCATCTATGGTGAGTGGTGAGGCGGGCAAATGGGTGGTTGGTAACATTAAAAAAATAAAAAACACCTGTGACACTTCCGACTTCAATCCTTTCCTCGCTGCACGTCTTCCTCCTGCAGTGCGAGCCCTTGTGACGTGCCTTAACCAATCCTGGCGCTGCCCTCATGCTGTAAGAGCAGAGCCCTGATTGGAGGGAGCAGCCTCACTTGCTGCTCCGTTGGACACTGGAGCTCTGCACTTACTCTAACCCAGCTGTCTTAAGACTGGGTTAGAGGTTTCAAAGTGCGCATGTCTGGCTGGCTGTAGCAAGACAGCTGGCCAAGAAGACATGCGCACTTTGAAAAGTGTTGAGGCAGCCTACCCTCCTCTCTGCTGCTGTCACGCGAGCATCAGGAGGGGTTGTATTAAAAAATAAAATGGTAATAAACCAACTTTATTACCATTTTATTTTTCAATTCTGGTGCATGGAGGGGCATTTTAATCGGTGGGGCGTCGCTCCTCGCTCATACGGAGGAGCCGCACCTGACATAAAGTAGTACTCCAGTAGTATTCTTTTACATAGTCTTTCATGCCTTTTTTGGAATTAACTTCAAATCATGGAAAATGGAAATACAATGGGACTATTCCAGGATTATCCACATGCAATTAGTACTAATAGAAAGAACTGTGCCCTCTTTGTGTTTTTACTAATAGCAAGTTAAACGTTGTGGGACAAATCACAAAGGCATGTGAGAGTACATAAAACAGTACTCCTGTAGTACTAGGTCCCTCACTCATAAACATTTGGTGAATAGGTCCCCTTGTTTATAAACGTAGAGTTGCAATATGCATTGATCACAAAAAGGGTTCAGAAGGTATAACACCTAGCGGTGAACCAAAGGAAGATTCACCATTTTGAAGACAAAGGTCCCAAGCGCTTTAGCCATGTGCCATTCCGTTCCTCATTTCATATTTCATACAGACCTCTTGAGAAGAGTCATATCACATCACCCGGAGAGTCATATCACATCACCTGGCTGGTGCAGTACCTGATCTCTGGAGTTGCTTCCCACAAGGGATCAAGACAGTCTGACAGTCACCTAAAGGGGAGCTACTTTTAAGGCTGGCAACAACAATTCAGATGACCAGGCCATGGCAATATTCATGGTTTCTGGGAAATCATTATCTTTAAACAAAAAAAAAAAAAAAGAATGATAATTGTAAATAAAGAATTCATAAAAGAGCTGATTTACAATATAGAAAGTTCACAAAACGCAAAGCAAAAGGACGCACCTTTACTTGTACCTTCCTCACTCACATTTTCATGCTCCTAGGAATCCCAGACTTTTCTAAATCTACATATTGCCCCAATTTGTTCTAAATAGATATTCTCCAGAACTTGGACTCTAGACATTTTTCTAACCCACTCCTCCAGACTCTTCAGATATTGGGGGTCTAGAGATATCTAATTCACTCCAATAATAGATTTACCAATACCCATTGCAAGACAAATTTGCCTGATTTCAGCATGAGATAGGTCATCTGTATCAAAAGGACCGGCAAACATAACCATGGGTTACCTAAGCATGATGTCTATTTGGGTTAATACGGGCATGATTGCAAAGATTTTTTGCCAAAATTCTTTTAAGCGTGGGCAGATCCAGATTATATGCAAACCATTCCCAAAAATTTGATTTGAACAGCTAGGGCTTCAGGATGTAGACTAGCCCCAACTTCGTTTAGAAAAGAAAGTGTTAAATAATGTATTAGTTTGCTAAAGAAGCATATGGATTATCTTGTGGCATATACCTGCACCCGAAAGTTAGGAGCTTGCTGTGTGGGTGTGTGGGTATATCTCTCAGGTTTCTACACTGATCCGTAGGGTAAGTGGTCACTAGAGGGGATACTTTCCTGCAAAACCTACTGTACTGTTCTCTTCTCTCTTTCTGTTTCATGCATCAGTAATTGTAAGCGAGGTGTTGTGTATCTGGTCTTGAATTCACATTCCCTTTTATTTAGCAGTAAGGTTTATTGCGGTGAACCTTCCTAGATCATGCTATTTTCAGTTTTTCAGCCTATGGCCCAAGAGAAGGAAAACATGAATAAAGGACTGTCATCAATTACCTTCTCAATAAGATGGGCTGCTTGTCTATCACCATCATCCGGGTGCCATCTTTGGCATAAAAAAACTTCGGCCTAAAAATGATTGATTTTACAAGTTATTCTGTAAAACAGGCAAACCAAGAGGACGTTATGGGATCTCTGCCATCTCCTAGAAATTCAAAGTTACTCTGTGCCTTATGGGATACTCGTTTCCACAAAGCCGAACTAGGCCTACATGTATAAGCTGGCCGATGAGTTAGATATGGAAGTTCACATTTTGACTTCTAGAAGCTTGATACACATACACAGATGGAATGACTGAATAAGAGGCAGGAAGCTCAGCAGTGTCCCATGAAGGAGTATGAAACATATTCCAGGTTCAATAAAATAGACCTATTATTGGTTGAATTTGATAAGAGAAGGAGCCACACTACCGGGCATGCTGAGAGCCTACTTTATTCAGCTTGGAAACACAGGCCCAACTTTGTTTCCAAAATGATGTCAGTACCACAGACCTGTTGATAGTACCCAGCCTGTGCCCACAATTATTGTTATCAGCAGTAAAGCTCTCTGTTTCCTCCACGGGAAAGAACGTTTACAATGCTGCCATTACATTGCGTTCCTTTACAACACGATCTTTACAGCGACCGCGTTGTTAGAACGCGATGTCTTTACATCGCCAGTCATTAGATCGACTTGCTGTAGAGGGCACTCTAACCTAAAGAACAGTATAATTTACTATTACAACACCTTCCCTACTGCTGTGCAGGCTGGAGTTGGAATAGTAACTTATACTATTCTTAAATCCAGCGCGCCCCCTACAGCAAGTCGATCTAATGACTTGGTTGTCAAGGTATCGCGTTCTAACAACATAGTCGTTGTAACAACCGCGTTGTAAAGGAACGCGATGTAATAGCATGCATTGTAGCATGCTATATTCATCCTCTACATCTCGCAAAGTAAGGTCTGAAGCCACTGACACGTGAGCATGAGAGCCGAGCCAAGACACCACTGTGGACAACTTCAAAAACTTGGACTAGCGTGGCCCTTCTTTCTCTTTCTATGAGACTCACTTTCCTCTGCCCATAGTTTATCAAGAGGAATGCAGACAGTTTCCTACTGTCCCCGGTGGTGCTAATTCCCGTTAACATTTAAGGTTGCATCATCTCCTGTGCAGGTGCGGCTGGCACAGTTAAGAGCGGTGGGGTGGTGGAGAGGGGTGGGAGGGAAGTTGACAGACGACGGGATAGGTAGAATTAAATAATTTTTTTTAAACGCTTACCTTGTGCTCGCCGCATAGTAAGTGGTTTTATTAATTTTTTCATTTAATTTGACTTATCCTGTTGTCTGTCGACTTCCTCCCCACCCTCCATGCCCCAGCACCCCACCGCTCTCATCTGTGATGGCCGCGCATGCTTCAGTGACAGTACCCTGCTTTTTTCATTTGTGGCACTCCTGCCCACCCTTTGAACTGTTGTCTGTCAATCACAAGAGTCCAAGTTCATCGAAGTCTTCTTCTTGCACCCACTCCTGTGGTTAGACTGTGAGCGGCAGAACAGTGATGTCCCAATTCACTGTTGTGTGTTAATAAACTTAGCAAAGCTATCAAGCTGAATTGCCTTAGTTCCTGCAGTGATCAGACACTCTGCTTAAGCCCCTTTTATCTAAGAGTACTCTCATGTTAACCTGCACAAATACATGAAGATGTGCCCACCGCAAATAGCCACACAGACCTGCCACAACAGCAGCATATGGGCACTTCAAGTGGCAAAGCAACATATAAATATGTATTTATGTATGAATAAATGTATGTGTTATTTGTATAGTCTGAATCATGCCCAAAGGCAGTAGAGCCCAGGACAGGTTCAAAGACGAAAATACAGTCAGCAAGTGATTGGAGAGGCAGCTGCATTCTGGGAGAAGAGGTGGACTGTATGAATAGGCCACGTTACAACGCATGCGATACATCGCATGCCATTACAACGCAAGTCTTACAAAGACTTGCAGTAGGGGGCGCTGGATTTTAGAATAGTATAATTTACTATTCCAACTCCAGTCTGTGCAACAGTAGGGAAGGTGTTGCATTTAAAATCCAATACCTTCTGGCCCCTACAGCAAGTTGTTGCAACGACTTGCGTTGTAATGGTTCGCATGCAATGTAAACGATGTTTCCCGGACTGCATCAGGATGTAATATTCTTTAAAGTGGTGCATCTTCAATTCTTTCCTAAGTTGTAGCTGGGTTGGGGCAGTCCTGAAGTACATGAGGATGTTGTTCCAGATATAGGGCGCATAGGTGAGGCAGGCATGTTGACTGATTTTGTTTCTTCTTTTTTACACTCTCAAATGTAATCGTGTCCTGACGTGAGTGTGCTGAACCACAGGATGGTGAGCGTGTCAGAGACATGGGCAGGTTTGCTGCTCATCAGGTCTTCCTAAATGATGCCGCTGGATTGAAGGTGGGGTGGGCCGGCAAGGCGATCAAGCGTAATTCCATCAGCATGGGGGTAACGTGTTCATATTTCTTCAGGCCATGGATGAGATGTGCTGCGACATGTAGGGTGCTGTCAAGGGGAGGCAGAGTGAAGTATGGGAGGGCATAGAGGAGGAGACTGGCACCGTAAAGATGTAAGAGTGCGATGGGAGCTTGAACAGCAGCTCTGGAGCCGCTTTCTGAGAGCAATGGTTTTACTTTATTTGGAAAACTGTTCCTTCAGAGTGAGGTGGGTGTTCCTGGTGAATTTAAGTGACTTGGCATTGTCTGAAATGTGTGGTTTAAAGCCATTAAGGTTCATGTCATTTGGCAAGGTTTGCACTACTTGTTGCTTGTTGTTCTTGGCAAATAACAGGAATTCTGGTTTGGTATTGTGGGGTACGGATCAGCCACAAGTTCACTGTCTTGCAAATCACTCCAGGAATATTTTGGGAAAGCAACATGTCTTTACAACGGACAAACAAAAACCGAATGTATCCATTCGTGCTCAGAGGCATTACAGGCTCTACAGCAGGAAAAAAGGCCGAGAGGAAGCTTTTAATTAGTGTAATTGACATATAAAGTGACACTGATGATGCCTTTAGTTCCCAGGGAATGCAACCAAGACTTTGATCCCAATAATTCATCACTCATTCGCTACTTTATAATTGTGCCCAGGTACAGTCGAAAATAGTAATTTGTTCAGAAAAAGTACAGATGGTCCCGAGCAACCAACTCAAATAACAATCATGAATAATAAATGAGTTCAAATCTTCTTGCTTTCAGGTCGATTTATTCCTTCAATCCTCAGTCTTTAGTAGTCCCCTGTAACTTGTTAAGAAAAAGGTCAAATGATGAAAAGCAGTGGCGAGCCAAATGCTATTCAGCCACGGCTCGGGCAGGTAAGAGCGGTAGGGTAGTAGGGCCGAGTGGGGAGGGAGTTCGACCGACCACCACGAGGGAAAATTGAACAAATAATACATTTTTCCTCGTCGTCGTCAGTCGAAATTCCTCCACCCAGCCCTACCGCCCCACCGCTCTTACCTGCACGGGCCGAGGCTGATGCTATCATACATTCTTAATTAGTTAAGAGAGGATTCACTTCTACCTGAACTTCCTCCACTAGGCATCCTCAGCTCATCACGACAGCTGGTCCAGTGAAAACTAGGGGGCTTATTTATGAGCCCTTCGTCACTTTTGCACCACCGGTGCGTCACTTTGTGTGACGCACCAGTGGCGTAAAAAGTGAGCCTTGTTGCACCATATTTACAAAGTGATGCATCTACCTAGATGCGTCACTTTCTAAACCCCTGCGTCACATTATACCTGCGCCAGGTATAATGTATGCAGGGGGGGGCATTCTCACGTAAG
The DNA here is from genome assembly GCF_964204655.1 of Triturus cristatus. Lineage (NCBI taxonomy): Eukaryota > Metazoa > Chordata > Amphibia > Caudata > Salamandridae > Triturus > Triturus cristatus. The sequence goes on along the minus strand of NC_140590.1, from coordinate 1,427,813,558 downwards.
TAAGCCTCGTAGAAGTGACGCAGTGAAATCTAACAGATTTTACTGCGCCACTTCTAGGGTGCAAATGCGTCAATATCTTATGCCTGCCTCACAGCAGGCGTAAGACTGACGCAGGCCCTTTCACATGGGGCTTGCCCCATGTGAAAGGACACATTGCTGGAGTTGCGTCACTTTTGTGACACACTCCAGCAATGCATCACTTTTGCGCCACACAGATACATCAGAAATACTGACGTATCTGTAACTCCTTGCGCCATGATGCGTCATACAGTAAATATGACGCATCGATCAAGTCGCAAGGAGGGCGCACTGAGAAGTGACGTATCGCTGCTTTCACGCAGCGATGCGTCACTTCTCATAAATGAGGCCCTAGATATCACTTAATAACAGAATCGTCTAAGGGCCTGCTGTCCGATAATAAGATAATTTAAAATTATTGTATTGCAATTTCAAGAATGCCGTTACTGAAGACATCATAAGCTTAGCTGGCTACACAATAATCTAAGATTCAAAAAGCCCACTTGAGGTTGAGTTCTGTCTCGTGAATTTCCATACTTTATAGTTCTTTGGTGTAGCTACTATTGCACTATCCCATGAACTGTGGCTAAAGTTTAACTGAAGCTTTTTTAAGGGAATGTTGATATGGTTTGTTTTCAAACAAAGTAACATTTAATTAAAAACATAGAAATATTGTAGCTACTTCTCCACTCCATTTATGCCAATCAGAAATCCATGAAGAGATACTTGGCAGGTGTACCTGGCAATACTAACGGTGTAATTGTAACCCAGAATGGCTCACGATTATCTATTAGTCAATCACATGCAAAGGTTGGAAGTGAGAGGTTCATGGCATGGCTTGACTTGAGCAATTAGAACTCTCACAGATGTGTGCATTAGTTAGCATTCATAAACTCTACTTTGAACATTTCCCACCCTAGAAATGGTTGAAGATGTATCCCAGCAAAGGGCTGGAGCAATTCCCCTTGCAGAATCGAAAGTGGAGCAAAACGTCGCCAGACTTCTTTGTGATGTAGAGAAAGGAGATGCTCCACAAGTAAAAATGTTTTTCCTGTAGAAGAAAAGAGACCAAAATAAATTGCATTTACGCAATGAGCTGCATTTACACAGTACGTAGATGTACTACAAGTACAATGCACCATCGTGGAAATAGGAAATGTTACATGATATTCTAAGTAGAGTGCATGGGAAGATACAAGTGGTTAAGCTTTTCAGGCACACTACTGGGAATGCATGTGAGTTACCAAAACTGGAAAATGTACACCCATTTATAAGAATATGTGCACGAGTATAATACCAACACTGGAAATTCTACATCTGTGCATAGGAATATGTGCACGGGTATAAATGCATGGCTTAATTTTTCAATTCGGCCCATAGCTTTCAGTTAATATGTTTTAGATCCCTTGCAGTATGATGATATTACACACATAAAAAAATAGTCAAAACCTTTAAAATAGTTTTTTTTAAATCAAACTGCTTTTCTGCCTCCATTGTTCACTTACATTTTGTAGAGGCTATTGTGAGGTATGTATCAAAAATGTGGGAAGATAAGAGGTGTTATAGAGGAGGGCTCATCCTCCTTTAACCATGAAAGTACTTCAACATATGAGCTAATCCTCCCTTGGGACAAAAACCAAAAAGCTTTATAGTGTGTCCCTCGCCGATCAGGGTTACCCCTTGGTGGCATGTCAAGTCAAGAACAACTTTATTCGGTTCATCTAAACCATCAAAGTTCAAAACAAGATCATCATAATTTATCCAACAATTGCAAACGATAAATGAAAAGAAGAGTATTTCATAAAATGCCAGGTAAACTTTAAAATTCTTTACATACAATAATTACAATAAAACAGCGTAATAGTATATGGATAATACAAATTCATAAAAGATCTTGGTCTACAATAGACAATTTAAAACAGCATGCTATAAGAACCATTCATCTTGCAGAGGTACTCCCTTCGTAGCATTTTCTGATAGCCAAGGAAGCTTTTATGTAATTGGCCACCATAATACAAATGTCTGGGGCAGCCAGTGATTGCAAAAGATTAAAACCATCCACATATATGCAGGGGCGAATTTTCCTTAATAATGGGAATAAAAACTCGCCATTTCATATAAAGTACAAAATAAGATAAAGTGCGTAGTGCTTTGGCTTGTTAAACTGTCACACAGACAAAGTACGAGCTTATCAGCCCACCCACTTTTGTGTGGAAATGCCAGTAAAAAGTGCACAGTGCGTAAACGAAATCTGGTTAAATAAAATCTAGTTTGCAAATCAGTAGTAAACGTTAAATCGAATTGCAGCGGTTCAAGGGACAACTGGAGAGGACCCAAGTTATCTTGTGCAAAATGGCGCGAATTGGCCCTAGAAAAGAGTGCCTCTTTAATATTGGCTTTAGCATTAAGTGGAATATACAGCTAAAGGTGAGCTCTTAAATGAGTTCTTGTTTAAACATGACTTTGGATTTTCCAATTGTTTATGTACGCCAAAGGTGGACTTCGGTTACACATTCGTAGGGAGAGGTGCTAAAACAACTATCGACTTTATTCTTATTCCAAATCGCTATGTTAGCCACGTAAAAGGATTTAAAATCCATCAAAACATTATGAGCGATCACTTGGCGATTAATGTGAATATAGCTTTCCCACACAGTGCATCCCAGAAGTCAGGTAACAGCATCGCTTGGCTGCAGAATATCGAACTGGGAAGGCTGAACGGCTACACCATACGTTGGGCTAGCCGGGATCCTGCCGAGTTAACTAAAGAAATTGTTACTAAGGCATTAGACCCTATTTTAACATGCTTAAGCGATAGCCCAACGCATGTTGAAGTTCTAAAAGCTTTTAAGAGCATCACTGAGATAGTGAAAAGTACGCTGTCTGCGGAACGCAAAGGGACAAGTAACCGTAATAAAGGATGGTTTGACCAAAACTGCACTAGATGCTACACTAATCTGAAGAGAGCAGTGCATAGTGCCGAAAGAGATAGTTGTGAGATTAGGGCTTGTAGAAAGCTATATAATGCAGCTAGAAAAACTAGGGAGAATGAGTTGAAAGAAAATGTATGGAAGAATCTTTGTGAGGCTGCCGAGAGTAAGGACAGCTCGAAATTTTGGTCTGCTGTGAATGCTCCATTTTTAAATAATAACTTGGATGTTCCATGAATTGAGGTGACCATTGAGGAAAGTACCTGGATAGATTTTGTCACAAAAGTATATTCAAACCAGGGAGTCACGGAGCTGATAGAACAGGACCACTCCATAGAAAGGGCAAAACAGAAATTTATGCCTATTCAATTTCATATCTCACTTAAAGATGTTAATGCAGCTGTTAAGGCTAGCAAGGGTGGTAAGGCTGCGGGCCCAGATGGGATACCAATAGACCTTTACAAGTCAAATATGGAGGTATGGGGCCCAATTTTAACCAGGGTGTTGCAAGCTTGCTGTGAAAATGGTTTTATAGATACTTGGTATGAGTCAATTATAGTCCCCATCTTCAAAAAGGGAGAACGGGAGAATCCCGCTTGTTATCGTCCAATATCCTTGTTGGATTCCCTAATGAAGATAGCCGGTAGGCTCGTTTTAAACCATTTACAAGCATGGATGGAAGAAAAGGGCATTTTAAGCGATGTTCAGTATGGTTTTATAGCTGGTCTAGGAACAAATGAGCAGATTTTGAATCTTAGCATTTTAATTAGCAAATACACACAGGCTAAGCCAGGGAAACTCTACCTGGCTTTTGTTGATCTCACAGCTGCTTTTGATTGTGTGATACATGATAAGTTGTGGGAAGTTTTAGATGGACTAAAAGTTGACCCTGTTTTAATATTGTTTTTAAGGCAGTTGTATTCTGGTGCTAGAGCTAAAGTCCATTATGGTATAAATGGCGAATGCACTGCATCATTCAGGGTGGAAAGGGGCGTAAGGCAGGGCTGTGTCCTGGCACCACTCCTGTTCTCACTATATACCAATGCTCTGGAACAGGAGTTGGTGACACATACTAGGGATCCTCCAACAGTTAACACGCGCCCGATTGCCTCTCTCCTCTATGCTGACGATGCAGTGCTCATGGCCCGCACACAGGTTGGCTTACAAAGGGCGCTTTCTTTTTATACTTGTTTTATGGATAGGCTTGGCCTAAAACTGAACACAAAGAAAAGCTTTGTTATGGCTTGTGGTGGGAAGATAAATAACCACAGAAGCTACCAGGCGGGTGGGAGCCGGGTGGAAACCACCAATCTGTTTAGCTATCTGGGTGTTCTTTTTAATAGAACCGGATCATGGACTGCAGCAGTCAAGGCTAGGAGCTTACTCTTTATGAAATCTATCGCGGCCCTTATACATTTTTCAAAAAAACTGGGGAAAAGGCCGCCCGAAATGCTATTAAAAATCTACCAAGCAAAATGCGTAAGTACAGCTACTTACGGGGCAGCCATCTGGGGATTTCAGGAGTGTATGTCCATTCAAAGTATTGAAAATGGCTTTTTAAGGTTCATCCTGGGTGTCCCAGACGGTGCCCCAGTTTTTAATTGCCACAGCGAGCTAGGTGTAGTCTACATTTCCGATTTAATAAAGACTCAACCGATTTTGCTGTGGCATAGAATCTGGACTTCGGATAGCACTGGCCTCAACAGAGAAATAATAATGGACGCCATGAGGTTGGATAATGTGGGCAAAATATCCTGGCTCAAATATGTAAAAACATTTTTACACGATATAGGACGCCCGGAGTTCTTCACCCTACCTGAAAATATGACCTCCATCAACCGAAAGGACTTTAAAAAGATCTGTATGACACATCTAGAAGAAATCAGACTAGGCCTGGAATTTAATAAAATTACGGTGGTGAATCACCAAATAATCACCGTCACTAGCAAAATTCAACCATACCTACTATGTGTCGCAGGAGGATTTGATAGATACTTGCTTACAAGATTTAGATTCAGTCTTTTCATCGCCTTATTACTCACCCTGATATTAATGACTGGTCAAGGGAACTCTGCTGCTGCCCTTGCGATAACATCTCACCACAAACTACATTACATGCAATTTTATTTTATAAATTTTATATTAATGAAAGGCGCAGATGGCTAATCCCTTTACTAAAAAGAGGAAGATGGAGGCAATGCCGTCCGGCCCTGGTATACCTCCAGATGTTGGAAAACTGTTATTGCATTGGTTCAGTGGCAGGCTTTTTAAAGAGCGTGTTGCGGGTTAGGAAACGCCTAATCATTTAATCCACAAAACAAGTAATTGGTCGAAATTTTTCTTTGAGCCTTATGGCTTGTCCAATATATTTTAGATGGTTGATATGTATGTCATGAATCGTCCTTTGTCATTTAAAACACATTTTTCATATCATTGGCGTATTACATTTGCTATTTGTGCTGGAACTGCTATTGTTTTTTTTTTAAATATATGTCTGCTTTTATGATTTTGAATTTTTAAATCGAATAAAGCCTGTTTTGATTGATTGAAGTGGAATATTTACCGGGTTATCATAATAATGTCCCAATCCTTTCTCATGATAAGTGCCCTTGACATAGCGAAGCCATGGAATTTTTTGGGCATAAGCCAAATTTTGGTAACCTGTGATTACTTTATGAGAGAACGTAAACTCTTCAGAGAGTCAAATTTTTGCCCATAGAAACAAGGGAGCACTGGATGTACGGTCCTCTACAAACTCTAGACCCAGTTCCTGATGACATAGGCGGTTGGAAGCACTATTCGGGGTCATCAATAACCTTTTGATACATTTATTTTCCAGTGTTTGTAGCTGGCGGCTTGAGTGGTGTCCCCACACCCATGCCCCATATGTTGCAATCCAAAGACATTTTTGCTTTATATACAGTAATGAATTCCCTCAATTTAGGATTGCCTTTGAAAAGATCGAGGGGCACCCTGTCTGGGCCTGGCACTTTCAAACAGATCCCCTGTGCTATCGCCTCCTCCACCTCGGATACTGTGATAGATATACTAATTTGGGTGGCTTTGGATAAATCTTCTGGCTGATCCCTTGAAAAACGTTCTACCTTCTTGCCTAGCCGGTTAAAGATGGCAGAAAAGCGAGCTACCCAAGCATCTGACAAAATAAGTGAGCCTATCTGCCTTACTAAAAAACAGGCAGTTAATTACTTCCCAATTTTGTGTCTTTTAAAGCTCCTGCTCTCTCTAGATCTTCACATGCAGAGCTTCTCATCTCAGCTTTCCTTTCCTCAATCACGAGTTTGTACTTGTGCCTTGCAGCTTTAATCAAATCACTATTGCGCAGAGTAGCATGGAGGGTCCTTTTTAATTCGTTATGGGCTCTAGTGCATTCGGAGTAGAACCATCGGGCCTCCTGAGGTTCCCTATGTTATTCTCTCCCTGTCAGTCGTTTAGCTACATCATTGCACATTGTGCCAAACTCTCAGACAACATCCCTTGGGGAAGAATCGAACTGCAGACACCCCATTATTGAGTGGTAGTTTTCTCTGATGGTATCTTCCTCAAACGTTTGTGGGTTAATCTTACCCCAATTTATTCTGATGCCCTTGTTTGCATGATAGTAAATCGGGCGTTTATCACCCTCTCTTGCCTGGATCTGTACCTTAAGGGAGGCGATGAGGAGATTATGGTCACTCGCACAATTGGGTACTACCCTACAATCATGAACAAATGAAATAAAATTCCTAGATATCAGCATAAAATCAATAAAACCGGCCCTGCCACAGCCAGTATAAGTGGGACTCTGCATTAAAGAATCAGTGACCATACTATTCATAAAATCCAAATCGTCCGCTACAAGAATAGAATTTAAGGCTTCAGTATCTAACAGCACACACACGCAATGGGAGATATGTTTGCAAATTGTACAATTCAAATCCCCCACCCAAAGGATTCACAACCGTTGTCGCTTCCCAGTGACTTGTGTAATCTCATTTAGTAAGGATTCAATCACCTGGCAGTTATTTTGGTCAAAAATATTATGGTACCAATAGGACGTTTACCTTGATTAAATTGGAGATCATGATCAATTGACACCAAGGTGACAAACTTAAGCAATTGACCTTTATGGATCCACATTTTACTGCTATGAGTACCGCAATCTCTCCCTTCGCCCTTCCTGCAGCTGAGGGCAAAGCAGGAACACAGAAAGAACAATACCCATCTATAGCAATATAAGCTCTAGATCAGGTTTCTTGAAGGCAAATGATATCAAAGCCTCTACTGAATCCTAGCCAGTCCTCGTTCATTATTTTGGAGCGAATGCCTGCAATGTTCCAAGAGATGATTTTAAAAGAAGGGGTAACGTATCCCTGACTTGGTGATCTCCCAAGTGTATTAGTGGGTGCATAAAATATAGTGGGTGCTAAAAGGGCCGAAGATGCCGGCCCTTCAGGTTCAGAGTCAACATCATCCAGGGCCTTCCCTCTGCTGTTACATGCCTGTTCCTTGGTGGCATGCTTGATCATTGGGTTCTTCACATTCCGCTGCGGGACGGGGTGTGCTGCGATCTGTGGGTCATGCAGGAGCACTGTGTCATATTTAATCCACCTGAATGATGAAGGAGAGGTGTTGGGGGTGTTTGTAAAGTGAAGTAAAAAATACCTGTCTGGTAGGAAAAACTGTGTTTTATTCTGCCGTCCAAGTGGTATGATTAAAATAGGGGAAGAAAAAATAGAAAGTAATCTTGGGTTTAATGACCCTGCTTTCTTTAAACTCGCTCTACATGTTTCTGGCACCCTTCCCTGTGGCTTTCATCAGGACCATGACTCTCACTCCCTAAGACCACTCCTTATTTTATAAGTGCAAAGTGTTATTACATCACATACTCTGCATGCAAATCGAAACCATACACCTACTTGGTGTTTTTTCCCCCAATATATATAAAAAGCACTAATAGTGCTTCATAGGTCCCATTGTGATGAGGCGAGCCTGTTGTCACACTTTCGTCAAGGTCTTCCATGGTTAAAAAACCAAGAATCACATCATCGGTACCTGCATGGTGAGGTCTGGTCTTGTGGCTGAAGTGTCAAATGTGGAACTTTAAATTCTAAATACTAAATGCCATATCTGCAAAATCTGTTAGGGCTACAAACATATGAAAGAGCATTTGGCACAATTTAGAGTTGTTATTGTATCACTTTGAAGAGTATGGCCCAAATAACAAGTTTGTCGGAATAGGGTGGGATATTTGCCACACATGTTAAATACCATTACCGCACGGTGAGATATTCACCATATGTGGTGAGCACATCCTATTCTGAGTTTTCAACAGAAAAGTGAGTCATAACATGCAGACTTGTTGTTAAAGCAGCAGATTCCTCATGTAATTAGGGCCTTCGTTGAATTGGAAAATAAATTTGAAAAGTAGTTTTTGTCAATACTATTTTTGTCTCCTTGTTCACAGCACTGCAATGTTCAATCTCTTCATCACATTCAGACTTGTGTGTCTGATAAACAAAGTTAATGTGAAATTCCACCTTTCCTTATGAAATTTAGCATTGTGGTTAGCTTGTGGAATCTCTTTGAAGCTTCAAAACAATTGCCCATTATTTTTTTTTGCAATATGCGCTGTCTTTTTTTCTTTTTTGAAAGCTTGAGGAATTTAAGATGTTTAGCCACTTCAAGGAGCAGTAAAGTAAACAGTATCAGGTGCTGTGGTTTGAAATGGGTGCATAGACGCCCCCATTCTTTCATACTCTTCGCCAAGTTATTTCTATTGTGATCTCCAGAAAACTATGCATGTGGTTTACTTCTACATGACAAGACAGCAATGTTTAAAGTCAATTTGTAGTCTCTTAAAATGCTGGATAAGGCAGATTTGGAGTCTGAATAATGGCTCTGCTGGATTGTACACTGCCCATCAGGGTGGCAGAGGACATTATCTCTGCAACCCTGATGGACTACCGTCAGCCAAATTTAGAGATGCCTGCTGGCTCAGCAGTCATCTCTGAACATTGAAAGCAACCGCCAACAAAGCAGTTACCCTCAGGCAAAACAAGTTTGGTGGATGGCCAAAAACTGTTGTTTTTTTCTGAAAAACCAAAAAATTAAAGACTTTCAATCCCTGAGGGATGTCTCCCAGACTATGGGCGTTATTATTTGTATCTTTCGGTCACTCACCAGAAGGATTTATATAAATAAATAGGGTGCAGTGTAATGCCCTTCCTCCAATGGGCCCCTTCTCCGTTGAGCCGCCTGAGAAAGAGATGGGCAGACTGAGAGTTTGGCAGACAGGGTACTCCATTGCGATGGGGTGCCCGATCCACCAAGCTCTATATCATGTCTTACGTTTTCAAATTGTGAAGATTTTGAGAGGTAAAAGATGCAAATAGTAATACATACCCTCATCTGCCACCACTCTTGGGTAAACATATTTGGGTAGACCATTTTACATCCTTTGTGCAAGGGCACCACCAGCTAACCTCTATCACCAAAAGCTCATAATGAATGTTGGTCCTACCATCACCATGTGGGAGTCACAACAATGCTTTGCCATTCTTTAGGGGTCTACTGGCCATACAGAAATGACCCGTGGGAGTCTATATAGATGCAGATCAACAAATCATTCCACCACACATGTCTAAGGCTCATACATTCTCAACATCTGTCCACCTGACCTGCTGACTAAATATAAACTCATGGATTCTTCATCTGTCTCTGTGGTTCTATAATCTGAGTAAGTCTACAGTGCCACAGGAGAACTTTGTACCATCCCAGTGATTACCAAAGGTATCCTTAGGCACACACCAAAGATATCCAGCCATGTTTGCGTTGGTTGCAATAGAGAATTGCTGCATGGATTATAATCCACAATAGTTAAATTTCAATTTTAAAATGCACTTAACTCAGCTCCACAATGTTGACTACCAACATATTGTCGAATATATGTCATTACATCTAATGCGCTACAACGCATTCCATTACAACGCAGTCATTACAACGACCGCGTTGTTACAGCTCGAACCATCACATCGAAAGTCGTTACACCGACTTGCTGCAGAGGGCACTCTGGATTTAGGGATAGTATAATTTACTATTCCTACTCCAGTTTATGCAACAGCAGGGAAGGTGTTGAATTGTAAATCCAACACCTTCTGCCCCCTACAGCAAGTCGTTGTAACAACTTGCGATGTAATGGTTTGTGTTGTAACTAAGCAGTCGTTGTAACGACCTCGTTGTAATGGAATGCGTTGTAGTGCATTTGATGTACACAATGTTTCCCCATATTTTCAAGGTAAGGAGAAGAGAATTAAGATTATTCAATCTATAAATTACTATGGGGCATATTTACAAGCAGGCGATAAAAAATTATCGCCGCTCTTGCGTCCGTTTTCGGCCGAAAAGCGGCGATAATTTTATCGCCTAATTAGCAAGGCCACGCTAATACGTGAAACCTTGCTTTAGCATGGGGATTCTTTACGCCCAGCTTTGCATCTCTAATGAGATGCAAAGTGGGCGTTCCTGACCTAACATGACAGGAGAAATGTCGCTAAGCTAAGCCACATTTCTCCTATCATCAAGTCCCACGCTATGAAGCCTAGCGTCAGGAAAAATAGCGATAACCCCTGTTATCGCTACTTTCCTTACGCCTGTTTCAGGACTGACTTAGCCATGATATCCTATGGAGGGTGGATATCATGGCTAAGTTTGTGAGTCCCTATCAGCAAGCTAACACCACATTGCGTGAGATTATCGCTGGTTTTCACGTTAGGCAGTTAGCGTGAGGATTTTTATCGCTGAGGAGATAAGCGTTGCTAATAGCACGCTATCTCAGCGATAAAAATCCTCGTTACCCGGCGATAATTATCCTCACGCGAAGAGTGCCGAGCGATAATTATCGCCAGGTGTTGCTTATATGCCCCAAAGTAAGCTTACCTTGAGTATTGTGGAGTGGATATATCTGCAGGTCGATATTACACACCTCACTAAGTTCATACAGCAGCACTGGTATTTCTTTTTCATCATCACACAGGATTATGCAACACCCTCCATGCAGATATCTACATTTTCATAAGAGGTAAAATGTCTCTCTTAACCCATAACCAATGGTAGCAATGAAGTGTGCCCTGCCTGTGGGCAAAATTGCTTGACTGAGTACAATATTACTCTATTAGCAGCCTCTAAAAGAGAAAACAGTCATGGAGTTCCAACTTTCTTCCAATAATTATTATCTGCAAGATTTCCCAGTGAAATAGTTGCCCATGAGAAGTCTATGGGTCCCTTTTAGAGAGTAACGTGTATTGCAGATCAGAACTGACTTCGAGGACCCTTCACAGAGCAGTCGGTAGACCCCTTGCAGATTACGAATGGAGAGCTTTGACTAACCTGGGCACAGGTCTCTTTTTTGAATATCTAAGGGCTGATAAAGGCTGTTGCAGTGGCTTTCTATCATACAGATGGCTGAAAGGGCACGAAATACTGCAGGACAGGGCTGAGGATAATTTACAGAGCTTTTTGTGGGCACTGAGGGGCTTATTTATGGGAGACTGGCGTCACCAGAGCGTCACTTCTTCTGGCTCTCTGGCAGTACAAACAGCTCAAATATGTCTATGAGGCCATGCAAAGCCACTGTGCTTGGCTTTGAATTACCTCATAGATATGAAGTAAGACAAAGAAAGGAAGTCGCTGCGTTGCCTTACTCTGTACCAGGGAGGCGTTCCATGGGCGTTGCGGTGGGTTTTCCCATGTGACACCCATGGGTTTTGACGATGCCCCAGATTTACCTAATCATGTTAACCATGGGGAAGTGCCAGAAATTTACACCTTCCCAGAGCAGGTGTAACGAGGAGAAATATTTGTATTTCTCCTACTTTTTTCCTCTTTCTATGCGTGCTGCAATGCATTCTGAAGCACACATGGAAAGAGGAAAACTCCTCTCTGGATTGATCTTGTGCAGGAAGGTGCCTTACCTGCTCAAAAACAATCCTGCATGCAATACTGGCACCCTTGCACCATGGTGTAAGTGTGCCTGCGTTGGTGCTAGGCAGCCCATTGTGTGACAGCACCAGGGGAAAGGACAGGAATGCACCGTATTGCATAAATATGGCACATTCCTGCCATTTTACTTTGGCATAGGGCAGCGCAGCAAGAAGACTTTCACCACTTCCCTGTGCCAATTCCCTACAAATAAGCCCTTAAGTGCTACAACGAGAGCAAGGGTTGCTGTAGTGCAGGACAGGGGAGCATTGGCAGAGCTGTTCGGGGATCCCAGGCTGGCCGACCAAATGAAGAGCTTTAGCAGAACTGTTTCAGTATCAGTTACCTGGAGTACATGTCTGGTTTTGGGTTACTTCAGCCCTTGGTGGGAAATGAAGGATTTTCTACTGGCAGATGAGGAGTAGAAAACCTTGACAGGTGCTGGTGGTTCTCGTGTGAGAATATTGCCTTTGAGTATGACGTAAGGTTCCTTGGCTGCCCAGAATTGTCCGTGAGTGCACAAGTTTTGTAGATCAAAGAGTCAAGCACCTTCAAAAGCACAATTTGCTTACACTTTTCTCAGACTTTCCTTGAGGAACATTTCAAAACGGTACTTTCTTTCCACTTTTAGTGTTTTTCTCCCAAACCCTTGTGAGAAAGCAGCCCCAGCCCCAAATTATATTGCTTATAAATGATACCTGTTCAAAGCTTAAAACCGCAAACCCAGCACGTTCTTTCACAGCCACATCAGTCAGAAAGTCCTAGCTCGAGTCATGCAGTAGCAAGAGAAATCTTTAAAGCAAATGCAGATGACCATAGGTGATCTCTGGTAAGAAGGTAGCCACAAATCAAACATGATGTGCAAATTCCTGGCTGTGATCACTGCAGAGTTGACCTAATGATATGGCCTTCTGAAGGATAGGGTTTCAATATTTGCTGCATTCCAGGGTTTCTGTTTTTAAGACTCTATTAATTGCCATAACTGTGGTTGCTAGTCATTTATTGTACTATTAGCTCAACTTCTTTGAAGTGTTGTGCATTTAGTTTTCCTCCATGTGTTGGGTGCTGTTAGACCTGGCACCATTGGCGTGGGTCTCCCTTCCATTTTTTCGCTGTTGCCTCCTATGTTTTTGCTGGTCTAGATGCTTTGGGCACTTTGCCACTGCTATTCAGTGCCAAAGGGCAAGTGCTCTCTTTTGTAAATTGTTGTAATGGATTAGTGACTCCATGATTGGCTTATTTGATTTACTTGTCAAACACTAGTACAGTGCACCATGTGTACCCAGGGCCTGTAAATCAAATGCTGCTGGTGGGCTTGCAACACTGATTGTGCCCCCCACAGAAGCGGCTTGTAAGATATGGCTCAGGCCTGCCATTGCAGAGCCTGTTGGCAGTCTGGGACTACCATGTCGACTTGCCAGTCCCTAAACCTTCCCTTTTCTACATGTTAGTCACCCCTAAAGTAGGCCCAAGGGCAGGGTGCATTATATGTAAAAGGTAGGACATGCCCTGATGTGTGTGGCATTTTCTGATAGTGAATTACAGCCAATTTCGTTTTTCACTATTACAAGGCTATCCGTTCCCATCGGCCAGAATGGGCAGTTTGATTATAACATCTTATAATCCTAACTGACCCTAGGAACAAGATAGGAAAATAAAGTTTAGTATGCCTGAACTCAGAATGTTAAAATACATCTTTTAGTGTGGGTGATTTTTACATTCTGTGTTTGAAAATACCACTTTTAGAAACTAGAGGGCCCATTAGGATGTAGGGCGGATCGCCACCGCCCGCATGGTGGTGGCGATCCGCCCTACATCCTTCCCCGACCGCCACCCATTCCCCCCGCCATATTAGTATGGCGGGGGTACCGTGGCAGATGGGAAGACCGTCCGCCACTTTTCCGCCCGGTTGACGAGTCGACCGGGCGGAAAAGGGTTTAATATGGTGGCGGTGTCTGCTAGACACCGCCATCCATATCAAGATGCAGGCGGGAGGCAGCCTTTCCGTGCTGGCAGCGCTGCCACGGAAAGGCATGCGGATTTTGAAGTTGGGGGCCTGTTGCAGAACCCCAGGAAGTTGGGGTGCGGGGGGCACATGGGAGGTACCTATGGTACCCCCCTGTATGTGCATGCACAACATGGCAGGCACTGTGCGGTGTCTGCCACGTTGTGCATGCATTTGCACAACATGCATTTTTGGCATTGCGGCGGGTGATGCTGAAAGCACCGCCCACCGCAATGTTAAAAATGCAGGATGCGCCCGCCAGTGTGGCGGGCTCATCCTAATCACCCCCACAGGACCGCCGCACTTATGGCGGGCGGTCCCTTCATCCTAATGATGCCCCAAGTATTTGCTTGCCTGGCCATCCAGCATGCCTCTGCTAAGTTTGTGTATTCCATGTCTGGTTTGTGAGTGACAGGGGGCTGGAAAGGGCCTTGGCTCCAGCAGTCTGAAGGGTCAGGTATGGGCTGAATAGGGCCTGCATTGAATAGAGAGCAGGGGGAGGAGATTTCCTTTCACTGACCTGAGCACTCATAGAATAGAGAGTAGGGGGAGGAGTTTTCCTTTCAGCTACCTGGGCCAGGTCTGCTTTCAACAATGCTGTCTCCACCTCCTGCCAGGAAGCTGCACCAGGGAGGACACAACTGGTATTGGCTGGGAACAGGCGCCCTCTGCCTTCAGAGGACAAAGGATTTTGCAGTATAAATATTGGGGCCCAAACCGCAGAACTTTAGATCACTTCTGGGAATCAAGACGAGCCCTTTGCCAAGGAGAAGAACCGGAGAAGCTGAAGGAAGATTACTGCCCCTGTGCTGTTGCTGTTTGGGGTTTGCCTGCAGTGGTTACTGTATTGCCAAGGAAAGGAGGAAAATAACTTTGTGTGAACTTTTACTATCTTGAGGAAGATCTCCAAGGGCTTGAACTGAGTTTGCCTCCTGTTCTAAAGTCTCAAGGACACAAAGACTTCACCACCAGCTCCCCCTGAATTTTCTTGCTGGGAATTCTACCTGCAGTGAGGTGCCTGCTGTTGTTTTGGGCCCTCTGGAGACTGTGTGCCGCAGGGAGCTGGAAGCGTGATGCAACGAGGAAGAAGCGTGCCGCCATCGCAACAGTTGCCGTTGCATCGCTGAAGAAGCATGTCGCCGCCGCAGCTGTTCACCGTCACATCACCAACGAAGCGCGTCGCATCACCGGAGAAGCATGTCGCTGCCACATAAGTTGCTGTCGCATCATCCGAGAAGCATGTCGCAGGGCCTGTTGCGGTTCAAGAGTCTACCGAGTTGCCGCACGACCACCGGGCATTGCATCCAAGTTGTGGCAGCGCATCAAAGACGCCATTTTGATGCATCGCACCGGATCGTCGCATCGCGGCGCCATTTTGTCGCATCGTACCAGATCACAGTAGGAAACAGACGCTTCGCCTCCACTCCGGTAAGGAACAGACGCATTGACTCCCCTGCGCTGCAGTAATGAACAGGTGCGCTGTCTCCCCCGATGCAAGGAACTGACACATTGCATTCCCTGCGACCCTTTTGTTTGTTTTGCGTTACGCATCCAAGGTACTTTGAGAGAAAAGTGTCGCATTTACCATCTACATTGAACTAAGCTATTTCTACCATTTTAAAGTCATATTTTTACTACAGTATTGTGGATTTTCGTTGTTTGGTCTTGTGTTAAGTCTAGTAAAGATTACTTATTTTTCTAAACTGGTGTGGTGTCCCTTTGTAGTGTTTTCCCTGTATTACTGTATGTGTTCACAAATGCTTTACACATTGCCTCTGTGATAAGCCTGTCTGCTTGTGCCAAGCTACCAAGGGGGTGAGCAGGGGTTATTCAGGAATGTATCCCCCTTTCCCTGACTAAAAGCAAGGGCCCCTACTTGGTCAAAGGTACCTACCTCTGCCTACTAGAGACCCCCATTTCTAACAGGTGCCATTTGTGGTGGAAGTAGATGCTCCAGATCGTGGGAAGTAAATTACCACCTCCTTCTTTTTGTCTCTTTAGGCACTAGTCTGGAATCCATTGCACACTCTCAGAAAAGAACAACATATTTGTCCTTGTTTGTTTCTTGATGTGAATGTGTGTTTACTTACCAGTAATCTTCAGGGCCATACTGGGAACATGAAAGCAGCCCTGGCCAATTTTTCCAGAGTAGCCCCCATCCGGCGAGACCGACCACTACTAGGGGTATTTGGGGTGATTCTCCCCCCAAGAAAACTTTGGAAAAAGACTGACCAAAATGGTGCATTTGACAGCACATTTTTCATTACAAATGTAATTGTATTAACTTTTAAAGCATAGTAAATAGCACTTGATGACCTTAAAGAGCACCTGGTTATCCATTCATTATGCCTACAATTAAGGCAGGTTAGGTGCCTCAGTGCCTGCCTGGTAACGAGGGGTGGTGGTGGTGGACAGTGGTTGTGGCGCCGAAAGTAAGTGTAGGTGGGCCGCAGCCTGCACGCACCGGATGCACGGCACCCTGTCCCTGCCCACGCACAGTGCAGTAGCTGGGTGGACTGGCATGGTAACTTGGGTTGAATTTAGTAGTGCGTGTGTGAGGCACAAGCAAAACTAAATTCAACCCAACTACTGCACCGCAGCACCTCTGTTTGTCTGTGCGGGTAAAAAGCACCACTGCCATTCGTGAGTGAGAGGTCAGCTCACCAATGGCAGTTGTGCTTTTTCTCTGCAGAGCAGAGGCAGGAGTGCACACTGCACTGTGCAGAGCTGCCAAGGTTTCAGATTGCTATGTGTGACATTTTCATAAATTCAGTGTAATTATGAGTGATACTCAATGACTATGAAGCAATGAACATGAGGGAAACATATAAATATCAGAAATTGCATCTATTTGAGCAACCAGAAACTCTAAGGGCCATATTCACAAGGAGCTATCTCTGAATTAACGGCACTTTATTGCAGCCAAAGTCATGATAAATTTAACTCCCTATTCACAAGCTGATACTAACAGCCCACAGTACCAGTTTACCCGCGATAGCAGCCACAAAAAACATCACCACAGAGGATCCCCACAACTATCGCTAATGAGATGCAGAGTAGGCGTTCCCGTGCCAAAAGCCGCGACAACACCACACCTCAATATTCTCAACGACCAGCCCGATCGGCGATAAGAACACAAAACCAGCGATACGGCACGTTAGCACCAGGAAATCTACACCTGCTCTGACCTGGTGTTAAGTCGGACAGCAGCCAGCACCACAAAAGGGAGACCAGCCCAGGGCCACATCGGAAGGACAACAGATGCCATGGAGCCACACATCATACGGCCCGGACACGCAAGAGGACCGCAACACCCACTCACACCACCCCCCGGACCACCCCTCCCTGGCACCCCCCAACAAAGACATGCCACATCAGCTACACAAAAACATGTACAAAATATTCTGCATGATGTCACACAAACACAACAGTTGAAATGCATATGTCTTCACAGAAATGAGCATCACACATTCACTTTCAAAGCAACAAATAAAACTTTATTGAAATGAACACCAAAATTAAATGAAGACACCCAGCGGCTCCTCGCGGGACAGTCCGTAGGTCACAGCCTGCAAGACAAAAAACATGATGAGAAGGTGTGTCTTGCACACATCAAAGGACAGAGAGAGAGCGAAGAGAGGGAGAGAGAGAGATAGAGAGAGAGAAGAGAGGGAGAGAGAGAGAGAGAGAAGAAGAGAGGGAGAGAGAGAGAGAGAGAGAGAGAGATAAAGAGAAAGAGCCGCCTTTGCGCATCCAGGCCACACTGCTCACCTGCTGCAACCGGTGTGTCTCCAACCACGTGCCGGTACGTATAGCAGTACACCAGGACACACATCTGATTCAGAGCCATTATCTGAAACAGAGTCCAGATACATGACTGGCACAGTACACACACTTGCACAAGATAACATTGCCTACCCGCCCATGCAAACCCAGGCAGAGACATCACAAAGGCACCCGCTGCCCATGGAGTATGCCCGCCCATGCACACCCAGGCCTCACTGCTCACCTTCCGCCACCGGCATGTAGACTGGATGCCCCACCACGTGCTGCTGCAAGCCACAAGCCTGGGGCCCGCGGACATGGCACCCACCACACCATGAAGCCACGCTCCGCAGGCCAACAGGTCTCACGTTTGATGCTGGGTCTTGAATACTCCATGGCAGAGGACATACCAGTGCACCCGGCAACATCGCAGGCTGCACAACCGCTTAGTTTTGATTTGTTCAGCATTACGTACATCAATTGTGTGTCTTTTGCACACCCGATCAGCCCAATGGGTGCCACTAAGTCTGTGACCCGGAAGCGAGGCCACATGGTAGTTGGCCCACGCTGCCCACTGGCTCTGGCCTACACTGCGGTCCAGCACGGCACACAAAACCTGAGTTGCCCGGAACGCTGGGACGGGTCATCATCGCAGGGTGCCCACCTGCTCAGCAGCTTAAGGTGCCACTGACTCAGTGCACCCAAAGTCACTGTCCCGTGGCGGGGTGCCTGTGCCTGCCGCAATGCGCCGGGTTTGACTGACTCTGTGTAACCCCAGTCAGCGCAACGTGGTGGTCAGCCCGTGCTGTACGCAGGCCTGGGTTGCCACTAACCCTGTGCAAACTAAGTCAGCGCCACGTGGTGGTCGGCCCATGCCGTGCGCAGGCCTGGATTGCCACTAACCCTGTGCGCAACAAAACACTTGTGCCCTTCATGATTGGGAACCGTGGCATCCGTCAACCAGTCACCACGGGCAGAGGAGAATGTGACGTCGTCGGCCCCTTATGTTGGCAGAGTCACATGGCCTGTGACGCCTGTGCCGGATGGGTGTGGTGTGCATGCAAACCTGCCCTCGGGGAGTGGCTTTGACATGCTGAAAACTAGACCAGTGACCTGCACACCACCAGCGAGTTTGCCTGCGTCGGGGAGCAATGAGAGCCCCCCCTCTGAGCATAAGCGGAGTGGTCTGGCCTGCCGTACGCTGGACTAGCGCAGGGCTTGCCACAATGACACGAGGGCTCTGGGCGTGGTTCAGTCCATGTCCGGACAAGGAAGTGAGTGATGTGTGTGTCCCTGTTGTAGTGTCCACGGGACCCGGTACACAAAATGCAATGTAGCACCCTCTGACCGGCATCCCACAGGATGAGCATTATTGACACAAGGGATATCACTGCCCCTACATTCATCCACACATGCATACATGACTGATGAAAGACATTACACAGCAGTGCGTCAATGGATGTTTATTGCCCATCCAGTGCAGTTATGCAGCTGGAGCGCTTTAGGGCAATACTCAGCACACTACACAATATGGGCCCCTGGAGGGCCAGCCAGAGTCCATCCGGGGATGACAAGTCCTGCTGAAGGGAAGGGTACAATCCAGAGCCTGGTTACAGTGTCATTGGTAATCAATCGGCAAGTGCCAGTCCTTGTCGCTGTCCAAGGGGAATGCATCGGAGTGTATCGTGGGTCAGTGGAAGGTCATGAGGCCATGTGCGGGACCAAGCAGAAACAGGCCAGGTGGCAGAAATGAATGCTAGTGCCTGGTCCTTCTGACCACAGTCCCATCCACGTCCTCGGGTGTGTGCCCTGCCCCACCTGTGGGTGTTGCAGAACCGGCTGCCGCACTGTGTGCCACTGACACA
This sequence comes from Triturus cristatus, assembly GCF_964204655.1. Taxonomy (NCBI): domain Eukaryota; kingdom Metazoa; phylum Chordata; class Amphibia; order Caudata; family Salamandridae; genus Triturus; species Triturus cristatus. Next base: position 1,427,793,999 of record NC_140590.1, on the reverse strand, counting down.
TCAGGGGCCTGAGTGGATCCAGCTGCAGCACTGTGTGCCACTGACACATCAGGGGCCTGAGTAGATCCAGCTGCAGCACTGTGTGCCACTGACACATCAGGGGCCTGAGTGGATCCAGCTGCTGCACTGTGTGCCACTGACACATCAGGGGCATGAGTTGATCCGGCTGCCACACTGGGTGGCACTGACACACCAGGGAGCGGCGATGTGGATGGTGTGGGGGCAGCAGCATTCATCAGCACCACGTCTTGTGGCGGCAACAATGCCATGGTAGAGGTCTGTAGGGCATGATAGATCCCAGCTACATTTCGATGATGTGCAGCGGTGGCTGCCATCCTTTTCGCCTCCATCTGCACCATGTCCTCCATGAGCCTCCGTATGTGTGCCAGCTCATGGCTGGCATCGCTGGAGCCACTCTGAGCAGACAGCTGTTCTTCTCTCCACGTCATGACTCCAGCGAAGTCAGTCAGGGCTCGTTGGAGACCATGGGAGGGAAATAGACACCCAAGGATGGCGTCCAGTTTGGCAGCCATGATGCCGAAGCCCACCCGCACCTGCTCAGCCGTCTCCATCTGGCACTCCAGCACACGGCGTTGCAAGGCCATGCGTTGTTCCTGGAGGACTTGGGAGGGTGCCGGGGTTGTGAGTGCCTCCTGCTTGGTGGTTTGGGTGGTGGGTGGAGTCTCATCGATGTAGCTGGGCTGCCCTGAGCCTGGAGGTGAGTGGCGGATGAGGGCAATGATGTCTTGGATGGTTTGGGTGTCGATGCTGGCGTTGTCCTCCTTGTCATCCATGAAGAGTTGCTGGGACTGCTCTGCAGGAGGTGTTGACGGTGCCCCTGCAATGTGAAAGGGAGATGGTGTATTACAATGTGTCCACATATGTGTAGACGCATGGTACAGGTTGATATTCAGACAGCATGGCATTGTACATTGTGACAGTCTGTAGATCTGGGCGATGACCCAGAGTCTTTGTGCGTGTGCACTGTGCTCTGCTTGATTGTGCATATGTGCCATTGTGCCCATGTCCACCCATCCCCCCAGTACCTGGTGGTCACTCACCCTGTTGCGGTTGTGTTGTGTCCTGTCGAGCAGTGTCCGGTCCCCCGACTCCAGCCACAGTCTCCACACTGATGACTGTCGACACCAGCTCCTCCATGTCATCCAGCTCCAGCTGTGGCGCTGGGCCCCCAGCTCCAGTCTGCATTGCTGCCTTCTGGTTGGCGGAGAGTTTCTCCTTGGTCTTCCGCTTGATGTCATTCCATCGCCTCTTGACCTCGTCCATTGTCAGCCTGTGCTCTCCGACAACATCCACCTTGTCGATGATGTCCCGCCATATTGCAGTTTTGGTGCCCAGTGACACGTTGGAGGTGACGAAGAGTTGTTGATAGTGTTCCATCACCTCCGTGACTATGATCCTCTTAGCCTGCGGACTGAACTCTGTCTTTCTCGTCTTCTTGTCCTTGCCCTTCCCTGCCCCTGAGGTCCCAGGCTGGTCATCCGGGGTGCTTGTGGTGTTGCGCTCGTCCTCTGCACCTGCTCAGGCTTACTCCATGGTGCTTGGGTGTAGGTCAGTTTGGGTGTGGGTGTTTTTTCTGCTTTTATGGAGATTTTTCCCACCTGCCAGGTGTGTGTTGCAGGCCTGGCACTGCTTATCGCTGATTTCCTCATCGCGCTTTGGCTCATTGCAGGTTTTTTGGTGTTGTGGTTTGTGTTTTTATCTCCATCGAGGTGGTTTTATCTCAGACATTGTCTGCGGTTTCGGCAGAGTATCGCATGCTACCGCCTTGTTGTGAATCCCACGTTGTCACAGGATTATTTTCCCACGATGGGTTGCGATATTGAAAGTTGTGTTACGCTACTCTTGCGGTAGTTATCACACATTCTTGTGAATATACCCCTAAGATCTTAAACTGCTGCACTAGTGCTGCTGGGAAATTCCATCTGTAACTGGCTCTGCGTGAGACTGCGATTGCACAAAGCAACCGACCCACTGCTCTAGTGGTCTCAAAAGGATAGAAAATAATAAAAATGGCAGTGGTCTGAAAATACAGACAATTACAGCTTGTATGATAGCGGCTATAATTAGTGGAGCTCTGTAAAGCTATGCAGACCAATGGTTTGTCAAATTTCCAGGATTTCACTTCTGAAATGGACTGAAAAGAGCCCAGATGCATTTTAGCTTCCAGTACATTGCTATAAAAAGTTCACAAATAAATACAGTCAACAAAAGTGTATCATAATCGTTATGGGGAATATTCATTCTAAATAACACATCAATGTGAGGTAGGGCAATACAAGAAGTTCAGGCACAAAGCAACCAGCAACTGGTGGCGCTGTGGTTTGTGTTTACGCGCTTACGTCTGACCCCTTTCGCTCAGTGACAGCCCTCAGTACTTCTCCCTCAATGCCATTTCCTAGTAAGTGTCACTGCTCCCTATACTCACTGTTTCTCCGCCTAGGGCTTGCTCCTCAGTGGACTCCACAGCGGCTCCCGAATCCTGCTCCCTGGTGCCCCTGCTCCTCTGTCAGTCTCCTGGCCCGAACCCCCAGATCTCCGGGCTCATGGTCCTTATTTTGGGGCTCCCGGCTCTCCCGGTCATTGCCTGTGCTCCTGGGCAGTGTCGGCTCGTGGGGTGTCCTTGCTCTCACATCACTGGCAGTGCCCCTTTCCTCTTTCATCATGGATCATTGAACTCTCTGTGCCCTTCCCATCCCACATGCCGCTGATGCCCGCACTCCCACCTTCACCCAGCAGCTCTCGCTTCCCCACGGCACCTCCTGCTTACCCTGGAGTGCTCCATGCCTCCTCCTTCTACCTGTAAGAATGCAAGTGCAAGACGCTGCCGCCAGGGCCGGACTGGGAACCAAAACCGGCCCTGGCAAAGTGCTCGGCCGCCACCCCCAGGGCTTGGGGGTGCCGCCAAGCTCTTTGCCAGGGCCGGTTTTCGGCCGATTTTCTTACAGGGCCGTTTTTGCAGCTATGCTGCAAAAACAGCCCTGTAACAAAAACGGCACCCTGGGGCTCAAAACCGGCCCCCACCCGTGCGGCGCATCGGTGCCCGCTATGGCCAGTCCGGCTCTGGCTGCCACGCTGCAGGCCTCTTTAGCTCATCTACGGCCCTCGGGCCTCAGTCCTGAGACTTCCCTCGCCCCTAGCGTGAGCTGCTTTCACTCTCCACGAGGAGCCTTCCGCGGTTGACCAAGGTCACACACGGATCTCTCTGTTCCTTCTGGACAGGGGCTCCCTCCCTTGGGTCCGTTTCCCACAGGCCCTGCCGAGTGGCCTCGGGCTTGCGACAGCAGAGATACCCCGTGGACTGCAAGCCAAAAAAGGGCCGGAGCCCTCCAACAGCCATCTAGCCAGCAGTAGGAGGACCTGCCCGGCGCATGCTTGAAGCCCTCCTTGTGATCTTGGGCGCACACTGGTTCTAGGTCACTCTGTGTACCCCAGCGCTTCGAGGCCTGCTGTGGATCATTCACTTCTTCTCCTGTGCTCCCTTCTTATCCCCGCAGCCTTGGTGTTTGGCGCCTCTCTTCCAGAAGGCCTCCTTCCGGATCCCAAACTGCATCTGCCCCTCGTGCATGGCTCCACTCCCTGACCCTCACATGTCACCCTGTGCGCCTCTCCAGTCCTCGCCCACAAGTACATATTAACCAACTGCAAAAATACACACGCAGTATAAAATATCATATTATTTATACTGCGTGTGTATTTTTGCATTTGGACACTCCAGGGTCGGATTCCTGCTGAAAACCCATGCTGCCACAGGCCTGGAAGCAGGACAGTCTTCTGATTTTGTTGCTGGGAGCTGATTTTTCAAACATCGGCGGCCCCAGTAACAAAACCGGCCCCCTTTAAAAAAATGGCCCCCACCCCTTCCGGCCTCCGGGGGGATTGCCCGGTGCTCGGTATTACCAGTCCGGCCCTGGTAATCTTCATTACCCCGATTAAGGTCCTCCTCGTCCCAGTCCTGGTCCCTCCCTCCCTTCCACTATGGTTGTGTCTGGTCTTGTTACTAAGCAGTGGCGTAGCTAGGGGGGGGCGAGGGGGGCGGACCGCCCCAGGCGGCACTATTGTGGAGGCGGCGGCCGCGTAGCACTGGCGGCCCGTTTCGGCGGCCTTTATAATTTATTTGGGGACACTGTCTAACACTTTGTCAGTCAGTGTCCCCAGTCCCCAAATAAATTATAAAGGCCGCCGCAACGGGCCGCCAGTGCCTCGCGGCGGCGGCCCTGTTTGAAGTGCAAGCGCCAAGCAAGCTCACGTGACCTGCTTGCAACTACTGCACAAGCGCACGCACGCTGCACGCACCGTGTGGTGCGTGCGCGAATAGCGACCGGGTCACCAGTCTCCTGGGCAATCGGCAATGTCAACCTCCCGCTAAGGCGGGGACGAGTGAGTCACAGCCAGGTCCCGCAGTCATGCTGAGCTCAGCTGCCGCCCGCGGTGCACATCGAGCGGGCGGCATTTATCGAAAGTTTGTGCTGCACGTTTAGGTGGCGCCATAATTCTGCACAACGCGATAGCGTGGGAGCCAGCGAGCGTCGAGCTACTCGACCATGTCCCGGTGGGGATTTTTTTTTTGTTGCATCTTTTATATAGCGCGAACTCGACCCGAAGGTATTGGAGCGCTGTACATGAGCACCTGGCCGTATTTACATTACATATTCAGGCACGGACACAGACAAGCGCATTCCTAATAAAAGTATAGCGGCAGCACTGCTGAAAAGTGGAGGGTGCCAGCCATTATGTCCTCATCCGTCTTCCTCCCAATAACCCTTAATTCATGAGAGAATGCTTTTGTGGACATAACAGGTCATCAAGCCAAAAAAATACATAGGTAAAAAAAATCACTTGTTTTCCCATCCCTCCCATATTGCCAACTGCTTTTGCCTATCATATGATTAACATAAATGGAAGGCAACATAAATGGAAGGCAACCCACCTCACTCCATGTTCTGTTGTTTCTGTGCAAGTATGTTCACTGGGTACTGGTGATAATGTTGATTTACATTTATTGTAAGTCTATAGTAGACATAAGCCTCTTCTATAGCGACGTCATAGCTAATACAACAGTATAAGAGGTCCTGTTTTAGCAGGCCCGTATGAAGTATTGAGGACAGCATGGAAGCCGCTGCTCTCGTAATACAAAACTGTGGCAGTTCTACTGCGGTCCTGCTTCAGCAGAACAATTTTGGATCAGCGTGCATTCTGTTTACTTGGAACACTTCTATTGGAGTGAAGCAAGTGGGGATTATTTAATTATGTGGATGCAGCTGCCTGACTCTGTAATGGTGCCACTTTGCGAGAGTCAATGTTGCTCAGCAACATAAATGAGGGAGAAAGTCATTTGCATTTTTGTAGATCGTGAGCCACAGTGTTGTGTGGGTGATTGTGGCTGTGTTTATGCAGAAAATAGAGCAGTACAAGAAGTGTCAGGTTAAGAGGCGCCATTTGGATGATGGGTAAGCCTGACCCCGAAAGTGATGATTCCCCTGAATTAGCTCCATCTACATTAGATAAACAGCGCATGATTGAAATGGCAATGACTGCAACATTTTAAACCAGGGACAATCCCTTCCTCCTGCAAGAAAAATTGTCTATACCTACTTGGTGGGCAGGATACTGAGGAGGAAGACATTAAGGGAAGGTTCTTACAAGGGTCTGAGGTTCTGCAGCGCATATGGGAAAATATGGTCTTTCCTGGTATTCTGCTTCTGGAAAAAAGTGAAGACTTTCTCTGTAATAGTAAAAATAACTCGAAACACTATCACTACATGTGCAATTAAAAATGCCATGGATATGAAGAGGAAATATATAGACAACTATTCTTCCTCTTGATTCTATTCTAATAGATATCCTATTCAGATTTCCTAGATGATTTCCTACAAGTGGTGAAAGAGGACCCTCTTCAGGGAGAAATAGCGACTCATAGTGCTATAATTACAGAAGAGACTGCTCCGGCTGCCCTAGTCAATAAAGGATAAACCTGGCAGCAAAACTGGCCTATGTCTCATCTAATCTTCTTTTTAGAGCAACAGCATACTCTAGATGCAATTCGGTCGCTCATTAAGGACATTTAAAGACAGGCATCTTCAGGAACACTGAGCTGAATTGACACCAACATTAGTTATGATGGAGCAGCAGGTACACTTACTCTCCGCAGTAGCTGTTGATCCCCTAAGCACATCAGTACCAGTGGCATAGCTAGGGGGGGGCGAGGGGGGCGAACCGCCCCATGCGGCACTGTTCTGGAGGTGGCGGCCGCGTGGCACTGGCGGCCTGTTGCGGCGGCCTTTATAATTTATTTGGGGACACTAACTGTCTAAAACACTGTCAGTCAGTGTCTCCAGTCCCCAAATAAATTATAAAGGCCACCGCAACGGGCCGCCAGTGCCTCGCGGCCCTGTTTGCAGTGCAAGCGCCAAGCAAGCTCACGTGACCTGCTTGCAACTACTGCCTGCACAAGCGCACGCACGCTGCACGCACCGTGTGGTGCGTGCGCGAGTCGCGACCGGGTCACCAGTCTCTCCTGGGCAATGTCAACCTCCCGCTAAGGCAGGGTCGAGTCACAGCCAGGTCCCGCAGTCATGCTGAGCTCAGCTGCCACCCGCGGTGCACATCGACCGGGCGGCATTTATCGAAGGTTTGTGCTGCAGCTGCACGTTTAGGCGGCGCCATAATTCTGCACAACGCGATAGCGTGGGAGCCAGCTTCGAGCTACTTGACCATGTCCCGGTGGGGATTTTTTTTTTGCATCTTTTATATAGCGCGAACTCGACCCGAAGGTATTGGAGCGCTGTACATGAGCACCGTATTTACATTACATATTCAGCACGGGGAGACTAAGTGATTTGCCCAGAATCACAGGATGTGGACGCGACCTCGAGGCTCGAACCCTGGTTTTTCTGCACCAAAGTCGGCACCGCAGCCGAAGGACCACATCCCCTCCCCTAAATGGATTGATTCCCACCACCGACGCACGCCATCCAGGACAGGCGGGCCCAGACAACGCCGGCCGCGGCTAAATTAAGTTGGTCAACAGCCTGCTAAGTGCTGGGCAAGGCTGCTGAGAGCGGCTCAAAGCAGCATGATGAGATCCCGCCTGGCGACTCGACCCATGACCTCAAGCCTACCTATGGCTTACTCGAGTGAGGCAGGCCTTCTGAGTCGCCAGCCAACCTGTGCAGAAGTATAGGAGCTGTCTAAGCTTCTCATGTTGGCACCTGCGCGTGGGATCCGATGCACAGCTGCCACAAGAAGTCATTCATCTTCAGGAGTCAGTACGAGTGCAGGTATGTTTTAAAGCAAACACTTCTGTGCAGTGCCATATGTATTTTTTAGACTACTTTTACAGCCTGCTGCATAACACGCACTGGTGCACGTACTCTTAGTGCGGGCTTTTTAATGCTCACTCTCTCAAAAAGTATATATTTGAAATAAAACTGCCTACAGCCGAATTGTGACCCCTAGGCTATGTGTACTTTAATCAAACTTTTCTCCTGAGGCTTGCATGCACCCCATGCTTAATTGTGTCTCAATGTTAATTGCTTAGACTAGCAATGCAACGTAGCTTCAGATTGTTAATAAATAACGGGCGGTGACGCACACCCTGCTGTTATTAACGAATTGATTTTTATCAAATTGCTCAGTGTGTCCTTTTGAGATAAATTACAGTCTGCAGAGGGGTTGTGACCTCTATGCTACGCGTGTACCCTTCCATTTCCAGTGCTTTGCAGCCGTTTTAAAATCTTCTTACAGTTTCTCGTTGCTCAAATGGGTGTAATTTCTGATATTTATGTTGCCTTTATTTTTATTGCTTGAATTTCCTTGCGAAAAAAGTGTCACTCATAGTTGTTGAAATGTCACTCATAATTACGCTGACATTATAAAAATGTCACACTTAGCAATCTGAAACCTTGGCAGCTATGCTTCCTTTATGTCCGGCCTGCTGCTGTTAGCTGTACTTCCGGTGCCAGCTGCGCCCCTCCACGTGCACAAACCATGAGGTGAACATTGCAGGCATTGCCCTGTAGAAACGTAGACATGGCCGCCGGTTGTACAGTGGGGTGTGGGAGAGCATTCCATAAAGTATAGAACCTTGCAAATGCTGGTAATTTCTACGTTTTTATTTCTTTATTTGAAATTTTATACCACACGCAGACGATGTTAAAGTACTCTACAGTTTTTTATTTTTACAAAAAAATGTGAGAAATGATTCCAAATAATAAACATACATATTTACAAAGAAATGTTCAGGATGACGGCAGAGCATTTTGCAATTTGTAGATACATATTTTGAGAAATGCATCCAAGTCATATAAATCCATGTTAGCAAAGACGTGTTGTCTTATAGTGAACGTTAAGTAGTCAGTTTGTTCTTCACTTTACAATATTTGATTTAAGAATGACACTGCATATGTGGCGGTGCAGGTGCTGGAGAGAGCTGCAATTAAATGTCACAAACGTAAGTGTTAGTGTTAGGTGTTATGAGGCATGAAAATGGAGTTTTATTGGATAAATAAAACAATCCATATTCTGGGTGCTGTTATTGAGATGGAGTAAGGGCCTACTTTGGAGTTTGGCCGATGGGATGCTCAGACACAAACAAACAGGTGCATTTTGCCTATAGCCTTTGTATACAGAGCACAGGATATGTGCCACTGTGTGGCAGAGTATTCCATTCACCAATCTCTAAATAAGGCCATTCGATTTTTTTATGTTGAATTTCAGAGCTACAAGCATCAGTGCTTCTTTGTTTCTGGGGTTTCTGTTTTGCCCAGTGACGTGTAATTGCTGATGCTAGGTAGGTTGGTGAAGGGCTTGGAAGGTTATACACACTGTCCTGAGTATGCAGTGTTTCTCTACTGGGAGCGACCTCAGACATTCTCTAACTGATGAGCTGTGGACTGTCCTTTTCCATGTTTGCAGTAAGCCTTGCTGCTGAGATTAACAATAATGTTGGGGAAGTCAGGCTCGATAGGCCAGTGAGTAGGGCAGTTTCACATACCTACCTGGTGACATCTAGAGAATGGACTAAAGTTTGCAGATCTTGTTTTTAACATAAGGCACCACAGCATGCACAAATCTTGCACTGAAACAAGATCTGCTATTCTCGAGTTAGGGCACGAGATAGGGGTTGCCTTAAAGCTGGTATTAGTGTTTGAGTTGGAGTGACAGTCAATATTAGTGTTAGAAAGAATTGGGTTATAACTAGGATGAGGGTGATGGTTAGATGAATGGGATAGGGGTGGAACGAGGACTGGAATTATTAGCATCGCTTGGATTAACAATAGGTTTAGAGATACATGTACGATTATGCTTAGATTGCGGGTTAGTTTTAAGATTTGGATAAACACAAGTGTTTCGATTGGGTCTTACCGCAGGTTTGTGGTTAGGGTTTGTGTTCTAGGTTTAGAGTTACAGTTAAAGTAATTGAGCCAACAATTGTGCAAGGAGGAATCCAGACTGCTTAACACCCAGCCTTAGCACAGAGGCCAGCAATTTACAAATAAACATAGAATTGTCAGAGACTGTATCGAGCTCTGAAAACTATAAAGGGCCTACCACAGCAGGCTTCTTTTTTTGGTCACTCTGGTGAGACACTAAAAACACACACAACATGCGCCCTTCTTTAAAAATGAAAATGAGTAAAATATCTGATTACCACATTATCAGGCCAATACCTGCCTTAATAATGTCCAGAGGGCTTGTGACACATTCATATGGGAGGGGGACTAGAATTTCGTTGAGTCAGAGAAGGTAATAACCAAGAGAAACAGGATTGGGAACACCCAGTGGTGCTCGAACAATTTTCAGAGTGGCGTCGCTGCCATCTGTGCTTCATCACTGAACTCACAATGTTGAACATGTATCATTAAAGCATGGTGTGTTCGCGCAGTGTCATTTATAGACAGCATAATCTCCATTGAAGTGGTCACTTAACTTGCAAAGACATACAATTTTACAGATAAAACTAATGTAGCGCTCTAACGATGTGTGGAAATCGGGTGTCAATCAATCAAACAAACAGGATTTGCATAGCGCTACTTATCACCTGTGAGGGTATCTAGGCGCTGGAGGGTGGGGGCGGTGCTGCTGATTAGGGACGTTAATCGAATAACCATGTTTTTAGGCCCTTCCTGAAATCCTGCAGGGTGGCAGTCTGTGTGTTCTCCTTTGTACTGCCGGTCACCGGTGTATTTAACTGTGTAGCCTTGGACGGTGTCATGTATGTGCATGTAACTTGCATGATCGAGGTAACTATTAGCGGCGATACTATGTGTCTCTCGGTCCTTTTTCCCCAGCACCCCTCATCCCCCTCTCCAGGGGCGGCAATCTGAGGGATAGCCCCGGGCGCCACAAGCTCTAGCTACGCCTCTGTTACTAAGAGGCATGGCGGTGGGTGGGAGGGGTTCATGTAGTTCAAATTAAAAAAAGACTAGCATTCTCGATAGCCTGTCAGGTGGCGGGATCGCCTCATTAATGTAAGGACTGGGACAAGGAGGACATACGAGGGGGTAATTATTGTATTCTATGAGACCTTTTTCTATCCGACCTTCCAGAAGCTCTAAATAAGGTCAACTCTCATGCTCCTAGAGTAACCGGCATGTTGCTGTCAAATCTTCTATACGCTGACGACGTGGTCCTTCTGAGCAAAACAAAGATCAGAATGCAAAGGCTCTTGGACGCCACTCTGGAATATTCAAACAAGAATGAGCTTGTGATCAATAACAAGAAGACTAAAATCCTGGCGGTTCGTCCAGGGAAAGCCAAGACTTTGTCCTGGACCCTGAATAAGGAAAGCATCGTTGAATCCAACTGCCACAGGTATCTTGGAGTCATATTCAATAATAACGACAAATACAAATCCCACTTAGAAGAACAAAAAAGGAAGGGTGCTGCACTCGCTTTTGCAATTGGCTTAATTCAAAAGAATCTACAAGGTCCAACTCTCGTACCTATATTACAGGCTGCACAGGCGAAAATCATCCCAACCCTAACCTACGGCAGCGAAGTCCTCAAAGGACTAGATAGCTGCCAACTGGACAAAATCATCTCAAAGATCTACAGATCAGTGTTTAAGTTACCAATCCAAACATCACCAGCACAAATCAGGCTGGAATTTGTCAGCAACCACTTGCCAGAGCTATGACTTTCCTCATGTGTTGCCACAAACTAAGGTCATCTAAGGAGGGAAGTCTAGGCAACCACCTGTGGGCCAGTCTGGACACAAACATATGGCAAGCAGGCCACAATTATTTGGTAAAAGGCTTAACAACTTTAGGCCTAAATGATCTCTGGAGCATGTACATAAGCCAGAAGGAATTCAAACGGCTAGCGAAAATTAGTATTAAACAACTTTCAATAGTGGAAGACAAGGCTTGCTTAGCCAAAAGAAGTCACGGGTGGCTGACGCTGCAATCATATGCCTCGTTGATCCCACAGCAGTACCTAACCGTACCCTTTACGGCACAAACAAAACTATGTTTTTTAAGATTGAGATTGGGTGTCATTAACTTGCTGGTACATTTGCCAAAATGGAAAAGAGAACATGGACGAGATCTCTGCCGACTCTGTGGGGACCATTAAGAAGACATTGTACATATCATATGTCTATGCCCAAAATTACTCTCTAAAAGACGGGCCCTCCTTAAGCATCACTGGAACACAAATATGATTAGAACTTGCAGAGCAGCAGTCTTGGCCTGCTTTGATCCCAAGAACACTAAATTAAACTGTGCCCTAGTAAGGTTTATGGCTCACGCGGAAAAAAAACTCTGTGAGGGACCTCCAGTCAGTGATCCTCCGTCGGCATAACGTCTTGGCAGGCACCATCTGACACCCCTACTTTTATTGGACTCAACCAGTTCTATCTTAAATGAATTCTTGATATTTTAATATTGTACTTGCAATGGTTTTTTTAATCACGCAATAAAGTATTTATTATGTATTCTATGAGACCCACTTGGAATTTCTGCTTTCCTTTTTCCTGTGAGTGCGCTCATTCTTGTCTGATGCACTTCTTGTGGTTTTCAAAGATTTTGGTCGTTGGGTATGTAACAAGACTTTATCCCTTTGATTCATTTGGTTAATTTTGCTTTTGCCAAAATAATACAACCACTCATTTATCAAGAGCAGTGTTAGTTTTCCTTTACTTGTCAAGATTTAGAGCCATAACTTAGGAATCGAACACTTAGGTGTTTGCACCCATCACTTTCTTAACATCCCTACAAATACATGAATTAGTGCCAACCCAAAATATTTTGCTATTAGCCCTTGGAAAGGAGAGTCCCCCAGAGCTCATAGTGCGCCGCCCGTTGCTGGCAGTCTTATTTTACTCCTGGTGCTTCTTCTTCTCCATAAGTCACATGAGTCTATATATCTTTGGAATGTAAGGTAGTAGCCTTTCAAGCAAAACAATTCGCCATTCGGCTAATCTCTATGAAGTTGAATGCAGCCTTAAACTAGGTGACTGCAGACATGTTTGTTGAATCTCTTTAGCAAGTGCATTAAAAAGTGGAGTTTTTTTCAGAAGAGGTAAAGCTAAGTCAAATAAAAACATTTCTAAGTGCCTTCAATTTTGTAAAGTGCACTTTTTTTAACCAGTTTAGGAAACACTCATCTCACTACCATGCTGTTTTGGAGTCTCCTGTCAATGTATTAGTTGTGTAAAACAACTAAACATTTATTTAGAAATATCTTCTCTTGATTAGTACTTGGTAGAGCAGCATAATGTTTTGTCCACTCCACATACTTTTTCTTTTACTACATACATGTGATTTGCAGGTACACATGTAGGAGCAGACCAGTCAAAACAAATGTTAGGCAGAGCAATCAACTTTCCTAACACACCACTCATGCTCACCTGCACATGCATACATTTACACACAGACACACACAAACACGTCTTCTCTCACACAGGCCCACAAACACACTCACCTCTAAGCATGCACTTGTCCGCATAGACGCATACTCACAAACATAATCATGCTAACAACCCCAGACCTGCGAATGTGCCTTAAGGCAACAAATGCACAGGGAATACAAGCTTCTCAAGTCTTTGCTCCTCAAGATGGAGGGAAAGTAAGGGTACTATTCACTTCAAAATGTGATGGTGCGGTACATGTGATGGTGCGGTACATTTGATTTAGATGTGTGGAGGTTGTCTCACATGGGGAGTGTGGTGCAAGGATTTTTGGCACCATAGGTTGTCTCTATCTTCTTCTCCCTCATCCTCTTCCTTGCCTTGTTTACCTCCCTGCCTCCCTACCTCTGTCTTGCACTCCCAATCACTCTCCAATCTCTCACTGAAGAAGGGTAAGGGTGAGTGTTAGCGGTGCCACACAGTTGTTTTCTTTACTAGGAACTCTTGCCATGTGTCATCATTTCCTGTCTGCTGCAGTCTGTCTCAGTAGCCCAGTAGGCCACAAGTTACCAGACCATGTCTTCCAGGGTGAAGCGGCGGTGGTACAGACCTCATTAAAGTATGCCCTGTTTCCTCACACTGGTTGTCTGCCACCCTGCCCAGTCGTTCTTTCTACATCCACTAGACAGAAGTGTCTCTCTCTCTTCATCATGCAGATACCTTCCCTGTCTGGTGACCCCGCTGAGTCATGCTACGGCTCGCTGCCGCAACCTGAGATTCTAAAACGTCAATGAACGGCCTCCGCGTATTGCAAGCGTCAGGGATAGATGTCGGAAAAAAAGGGGGTGTAATGTCACTCAGGGCTAAAGAAATATGGCTGATCAAAACAGCATAGAAAGGGGGAACTAACATAGGGAAAATGTAAACACACCGAAATGTGAAAACAGGATGTTTTGTAGAATAAAAGGGAACGCTGAAACATATCAAAGTATAAACAGAAAATGAAAAAATGAAAGCAAATGCTACAAACTTTGAACAATGGGAATTTGTAAAATGATGAATATGTCAGTGTGGGAAAGTGTGCCATATTTTTCTTGAATGTTTTGTGAGGGGGAGAGCTTACAATAATATGTATTTGTGTTAGACCTGCCAGCCTTGGGAGGGTCTTTTTTGCCTGCCTCACTCTATTTTCTGTACCCATTTTTGCTGGCTCTAGTACTTTGCGCACTTTAGCGCAGCTTATGAGTGCTAAAGTGCTTGTGCTCTCTACCCTAAAGCATGGTAAAATTGCATCATACCCAATTGGCATATCTAATTTACTTATGTCTGTAATAACGTGCACTACAGATGCCCAGGACCTGTAAATTAAATGCTACTAGTGGGCCCGTAGCACTGAGTGTGTTGTCTGTGTAAGTAGCCCCCTAACCATGTCTCAGGCCTGCCATGTCAGGGCCTGTGCATGCAGTTCGCTGTCACTGTGACTTGGCAGGTAAAACTACTTGTCAAGCCCTGAACTCCGGGCGTCCGCGCATGCGCATTTGTCAGAAGAAGTTGGAAACCAGGAAGAGGGAGCCCGGGAGACGCCGCGCTTCAGGTAAGTGTCTTTACTATTATTTAATTTACAATTAGGGTATGTTTTAAAAGGAGGGCGGGCAGGAGGTGGGTGGCGCGTAGTGGGGCTATGCGGAGCATGTAGTGTGCGTAGATTTGGGCACACTACGCGCTGCTTCACGTAGCCCCACTACGCCCACTACACCCACCCTTACATATTACACACCTGTGACATATGTCTTCTGCAAACATTTTAAACATGGGGTTGTACCAACTCTGTCTGAATAGTCTTACCATGGCATCTCTCAATAAATGTGTGTACCCATGATAATATTGTGTCAGTGAAAGCAATAAGCAATCAGGCAATACTGGCCTTCCATTGGCTGACATCCAAATGTCATTGGCATCCTTTTTACAACCTCCTCTTATCCATCCATTCTTTTCTACACCTGACACATTTTCCTATACTCATTTATGTTTCTCATCTGTAAGATGGCTTCCACCCTTGCTGGAGACACCTTTCTAGCTCCCTTCACAATACTGTCTCCCAGATATTGAACTTCTTTTTCACAGTACTGCAGTTTACCTGGAGACACTTTGTGTCCATTCTCAGCCAGGTGTTTCAAAAGTGCAATGGTGTCATGTTTACATGCATCATGTGTCTCTGATGCTACAAGCAGGTCATCTATATACTGAACAACGGTAGACTTACAGGGCATCTGTGGGTTTCCAGATTTCTTTTCAAGATCTGGTTAAAAATTAATGGACTTTCTGTATACCCTTGTGGGACATGATACCATGTTAATACTTTCTGCTGGAACACAAAGGAGAAAATATACTGGCTTTCTTAATGCAAAGGCTCTGCAGTACATGGTATTTGAAACAATACAGTGGCTGGATTCAGGAACACCTGACTACAGGGCACCACTATCTTCATCTATCCAGTATTTAACAATGGGCGTCTGTAAGCCTATAATTGAGGAATTACATGGACTCACAATTATTTCCCTCAACATCCTTTTCTGCAACATATCCTCTATCACTGGTTTTATTTCTGCAGTGATTTCTGGAGTCAAATGATATGGTGGCATTCTGGGATAGACAGCATTTGGCTTCACATTTATTTGGACCAGTTCTACACCTTTGATAAGTCTGATATCTCTTCCTGTGAAATCTCATACTTCTGTATTCACGGTTTCTCTCAATTCCTCAGGTAATGCATCAAAGGTCAATAAAGGGAACAACCTTACTTCAGCTTGCTGTTTAACTAATTTGAACATCCTCATCGTGTGTTTGAAACACAACACCATCTGGTGTACAATAAATGGTGCAATTTAACTTGTACAGGAGATTTCTCCCTAATAAATTCACAGGGCTGGTGTTGCACACAACATATTGGTGCTTTTCTCTAAACATACCTATTTTCAGTGGGACATTCTCTACTATTGGAGTCAGTATCTGTTTATTTGTAACTCCCGCTACTTGTATAGTTTTCCCCAAGAGAGGTATGTCTGGGATTTCCACTGTTCTTAAAGTAGAATGGGTAGCTCCTGTATCAATAAGAAATTATACGGGGTGACCATAAACCTCAGCTTCTACACATGGGCCACTTTAGTCTACCTCTAAGACGGCGCCAAGTTCACAATCAGGAATTATCAGAACCAGAGCCATCGGTTTCTAATAAAGGTAATTGTTGCAGTGAGTTCTGGCTTTGATTTTGAAATTGCTGTGCAGCATTCTGAAATTGCAGTATAGGATTCTGCAATTGAGGCATGGTATTTTGAAATTGTTTATGATAATTGTTGGCATTTGTCTTAAATTCAATCCAGGATTACCCATCTGTGTATGCACAGGAGCAATCATTGGGACCTGTCCCTGCAATGGCATTTGCATCTGTTGCATAGGCATTTTTGGAACCTGCACCCTTTGCAGTGTTTATAATGTTCTTCAGCATTTTCAGGATTAAATCGACATTCTCACTTCTGATGTCCAATTTTATGACAGATGTGACAAGAAGCAATCTTTTTCATAGCAGCCACGTCTCATCCTGATCACGTACTTACAGGAACACCTCTACCTCTACCCTGTGACAAATTCATTCCCCCTTGGTTTCCCTGAGAACCAGGTGATAGAATACCAACCACTTGCATGTTTCCCTGACTTCCTACAAAAGGAGGATATTAAAATCCTTTCTGAGCTAGCTTAGTCTGGGCCAACATGAACTTCTCTTTAATCCTTTTCTGCTTCATGTTCAATTCATCACTACAATATTTTGTGTACCGCAGGATCTCGTCAATTAATGTATTATGCCAACAAATCACACTTTGTGTTATACCTGCACAGATCTCAGGCTTCAGTCCTAAAACAAACTGGGAAACAAAAATCCACATGTCCCTTTCCTTAGGATACTCACGTCCACTGTGCTGCTGAAAGACCTGGAATACTCTCTCAAAATACTCATAAACTGTCTCTTTTGACTATTATGTGGTTCTTTTAATCATGAGCCAATCCATATCTTTTGGAGATACTCTGCCTTTCAAAAAGGTAACAATTGCTCCATATTTTTCTAATACTACAGGCGATTGTGCATTCGTCCCTTTCTCTCTAGATGGTTCGTCTTTTGGCCATTGCACATTCAGCCCACAAATCAGCAGGCACCACAATGTCAAAGAATGTACGTAAAATCAGTCCACAATACTTTAGAAATTGTATTAAGTCTCTCTACTTGTGCATACCATTGCACCGGATTGCCTCACAATTTTGGAAAATTGTTAAAATTGTTCGTAAATGCTGCCAAATTACCTCTGCTCACAGAAACATGTACGTAAAGTCCTCCTGCTATTTCTCTAAGTGGATATACTGTCACTTCATTCACATGTTGTTCATCCTGTCCTTCTCCACTAGCTGCTTCCTTCTTTTACTTTTCCCATCTAAATTCCAATTTTTCTGTATCCTTCCACCTGCAAATGCATTTAATCAATTCTACAAAATGTAAGTGCATTTCTGTAATTCTTATGTTTTCTATTACTGGATTATCTAGTTCTATCCTGTAACTTGGGTGTAAATTTGTTATTGGTGAGATTTACCTCGTATTTCTTGGCTATTTCAGTCAATCGATAATGCAGCAAAGCTGCTTTTTATGTAACCTCCTTACACAGGTAAATTCATTATTTTCTCTGGTATTTATTTAAATGTTCCAATTCCAAATACCCCCGTCTCTTCAAGTACTACCTTTAAGTTTGGTATATCTAAAGGTCCCTCCTTTTCTGTGCCTGGTTTTTCAGGTGATTCTACAGCTTCAATTTTGTTCTCTCCTATAACATTCTCAAGCCATGCTGGTATGTATCTTTCACTAGTAACATTTAAACCACGAAGAGACATAGGGGTTGTAAAGACCAACGTCCCTACTCGATTCACTAAAGTTTGATGAGTTTGTGGGGGATTCTATAAAACAAACTGTGAATTTTGGGAAGTCAGAACAAATCCAGACATTGCCGCTGGCTGTATTTCTGACTTACCTCTGCTAAGACTGGAGCACTCGCAATTAACAGCATGTACTAGGGCTGTGGTAGGCAGAGCACCTGCAGCTGTCCTAGTGGGGACTACAGCGGGTGATCGAGTCATAACTGATGGTACAATCTGCAAGACTTGTAAGGGCTGTTCAATTGGTGTTAAACTTGGCTCCACAAGGGGCAGTAGTCACAGTTTGACTAGTACTGGTACCCAATTATCTTTTCTCCGCAAGGGTAGTATGTTATGGTAGGTGTCTGGAATTCAATATCTGTTCAAATATCTCCTCCCCTGAATTAGTATCTGACTCACCAACTTCTTTCTTGAGGACAAATGTATTCTTTTCCTTATTAGCAGCTTCTGAAGTAAGTACTGGTTATAACCTAGTTCTCCTAATAATAGCTTTCCTCTATCTGTGCTGTTCTTCATCCCATCGAGCATTTGCATAATTCTGCACTGCTCGCCCAGTTCTCCTCTGGAATCTATCTTTCTCCTTTTCCTTCGCAACCTTCTCCCAAACATTAAATGCTTTGTATTGAATAAGTTGATGTGATGTCTTCATTTCATACCATGTTCCCTTCAAATGATCCAGGAGTCTGGTTTTAAATGTCCCATATCTAGGGAAACTCAATGCACCCTCATTTCAGTAATCCTACTCCACTGTCGGAGCCAAAGACATGTGTTTAAACCATGTTCAGTAGTCCTAATGTATGCCAGAGTACCGTACGGCGATGCCTCGTCTACCTTGCGTACTGGAATAGTAATATCTCCTCTCACCAATTTCTTGAAATCCTTGAAACATTTCATGTTAACAATTTGGTTTCGGCAATTCAGTTAAAACGGATGTTAAGATTCTGTTCTGTATATGTAAATTTTCAGCAACCCAATAACAATTCAGCTATTATTTCTCATGAAGCCACTTATCAAATCCAAAGACAGTATTCACTTTTTGAGGATTCAATTACTGCACAACACTCTGACATTACCAACCAATCCCAGCGTGAAATCACACCAACCGACAAATCACAGTGCAAAAGATGATGACGTACAATCTCACTACGCACAAAGCTTACACTCCTTTACAATTTTTTCCGGCATTCACACAACTCAGTTAAATAACTTCTTAAATAACTTCTTGTTTGCTCTGCTAAAAGAATCAAAGTATTAAAACCACTCAATACATTTTCCACAATTGCAAGTGAGTTCTCGACCAGCAGGAAATCACACAAATAAATGCAATTTCCCCCATTTATGCAATTAGGTTCCACTAACATCAATCAATATTAGTCAATCACAAACAAATCTTGGACAAATATATTGCTGATGTATGTGATGATACCTCACACACTACACCTAAATTATGCAAACAAGTTTAAATGTATATTATCCTGGAACCTTTCAGACACCATGAGCCTGAAATCTTCAATCTCTTTTTCTTCAACCTTTTTTCTATACTTTTATCATTCACTTGCACACCCCAAAAAAACAGAAAACAACCCACTCACAATGGCAACATTTGCCATATCAATACTCACACCTTCTAAACCGCAATTGCCTTCAAGAACCGCCTTGTCAGATCTTCAAATACTGGACATTGGAATCAGGACTTTCAAGTAAGGTTTGGGATTTATTTTATAGCTCTATTCAGGATGCAATCCTTCACTCTGCTACCAGATTTGTGAGCCCTCAAACTTTTATGGGGCAGCCAATTGATGACCAGTGCAAACCCAAAGCACTTACAACAAAGGCCTCTTATTTTTGGCATTCCTCCATCTTCAGGTAAATGGATCTTAGCCAACGTGACTGAATGGAGCTGTAATAAATTGCATCTCAAGTATAATCATCAACCTTCAATAACTTAATTTTTAGTCAATGATGAAAGGTTTGGAATAGTTTCAAAGCTTTATTTCTCAGAGATTAGTATTATTTTTGTCGTTTTATTCCAATTAGTCAAGGTAAAGAAATATCGAGAAAACATTTCATTAGAATAAGCATAATATAGACAGCGTGTTCCATAAAGGAAATAGTCTCTATCTCAGTCTAAGAGTCCTTACCTAAATAAGACCCCATAAAGAGTTCTCTTTGGAAAAAGAGAAAGATTCTGGAGGTTTTAGTTGGTCAAAGAATCAACTCCCCATAAAGAGCAGTTCCAGAAACCCAGCCAAGTTCCCCAACAAGTGTAGTAGAAACTGTTAATTAAATCTAGAAAAATTAATCACACCAGTAGCTATGATCAACTGTAGGAGAAAATCATCCCCACAAAAAGATCAAGGTAAAAGGAAATCGCCGTTAGCAGTATCACACAGCAATCCGGGAAAAAATAAGGGAAAAATAATGCATAAAGCAACAAGGGTAAGATGGCATGGAAAAGAAGAATGGTGTTGCCTCTCTAACTAGGAGCACATATATATATTAACACAAAAAACATTTGCAACATTCAGCACGGTTCATCAAATGAAAACGGGTCTTCCGATGGTCTGTCTCTCCTCACATTTCCCACGCTAAACATTCACGCCGGTGAGCAGTTATCTAAAAGTTTCTAATATGATTTGCACTAGATACATGAGTGAAGGTTTCACATGATAATCTTTGCAGGCCTATTCTGTTAGCTTTTGTCAGTATCCCATTGTGTGGACAAAGGGCTAGTCTAAATCCATGAAACATTTCTATCAGTAAGTATTGATGAGACCATGCACAACAACTTATTCAATCAGCTTAACATTGCTAATGCTCTATTCACTGTAAAACATAGCAAAATACATTGTTTAGTGAAGTTAGATAATATTCTATTGTGAGCAAATTAAGAAATACATTTGTCTCAGAGCAGCACATTTTAAGGTGATGAATGAATTTATAGTCAGAGGATTAGTTCAGCAGTTCCAAAAGGCACTTTATTTAAATGTCAAGCAGGAGCCAATTTTTTTTCAGTCCTAGTCATAGAAGCACATTAGGTATGAGAGCCTACTACTTATTTAGGATGCACGTTTATTTTTACATGTTCAAGAAAGCATCTTCTCCTACGGTTTAAAGTTACATGATTTATATATCACATTTTAAAGAAGCATTTTTATGTTTTCTCTTTCTCTTCCACAGATAAGACAAAGTTAAACTAATTTTCTAATGTCAGGCACATTTTCTACAATGTTAACTGAAGTAAGTTTTTATGGAAAAATGTAGATTTTAACGCAAGGGACACCTACTTTCGAACATGAAAAACCAGCTTAGAATCACCCTCAGCTTAACATCATGTCATTCCGAGCATATCACTTAAACTCCCTATGCCTAAAAACAGCGGTGGCTGATATCAGCGAGAAGTGGACGGCAGCGCAGAGGACAATAAAACAAAAATTAAGACAACTTACATGCCACCCACCGCCTTGCCGCCTCGGTGCTCTTCTGCTACTCTGCTGGTGCACTAGCTCCCAGACTCCCCTGCACCAATCCAGACACTGCTCTCATGCTGGCAATACTATTACCCAACATGAGAGAAGTGTCAGCATTGGTCTGAGCAGGCTGGTTTTGTGCCTCCACCGGGAATTGGAGCCTGTGCTTGCTGTTCTCCACCCGGCTGAGCAACACAGCTAGGGTTGGAATCCGGAGAAATCTAGGTACGCATGTCGGTTTGGCCATCCTAAGACAGCCGACCAAACCGACATGCGTCATTGTGGTACCCAGCACTCTGCCTCCTCCTGCTGCAGCCCCTGTCCGTCAGAATATCCTGCCCCCAAGACCCTGCTCCAGCTCTTTAACAAAAAATAAAATGATAAAAAAAAGTGTTTTATTATCATTTTATTTTTCATATTTTCATCCGGTGGTTCCAACAGTGGGGCGATGCTCCTCTGTAACAATGTAGGAGCCGCCACTGCCTAAAAAGGAATAGTCATTGGCAAAGCCAATAGGTCTTGCCTAGCAAATGCTGTTGACTTTGCCAATGTGTTTTGGCCATCTTGTACACCAGCGTGGCTGCTGGCAAAGAGTGGAGTAGAGTGTTGTAGAGTGGAGTGGCAGACAGTGTTGTATATTGTAGTGGCATAGAGTAGAGTTGAGTAGAATGGTGTACAGTGGAGTGGGATAGAGTAGGGTGGATTGGTGTAGAGTGCATAGGCATTGGATGTTGCAGAGTATAGTGGTGTAGAGTGCAGCAGCATAGAATTCAGTAGCGCACAATGCAGCATTGTAGAATGCAGTGGCATAGATAAGAGGGTTGCATAGTAGGGTGCAGTGGCATAGAGTGCAGTGGTATAGAGTGGAGTGATGCAGAGTAGAGTACAGTGGCATAGAGTGCAGTGGTACAGAGTAGAGTTGCACAGAGTGCAGAGGCATAGAGTGGTGCAGAGTAGAGTGTCGTAGAGTGGTGCAGAGTAGAATATAGTGGCATAGAGTGCAGTGGCATAGAGTGTAATGGCGTAGAGTCGAATGCTACAAAGCGCAGTGGCGTAGAGTGGAATGATGTTGAGTAGAGTGGTGTAAAGTGCATTGACATCTAATGCAGTAGTGCAGAGTAGAGTGCCACAGAGTTCAGTGGTGTAGGGTGCAATGTTGCAGAGTAGAGTGTCATAGAGTTCAGATGCATAGACTGCAGTGATGTAGAGTGCACCGTGGCATAGAGTAGAGTGCTGCAAAGTAGAGTAGAGTGCAGTGGTGTGGAGTGTCGTAGAGTAGAGTGGACTGGTGTAGAGTTCATTGTCATTCAGTGTTGTGGAGTATAGTGACGTAGAGTGCAGTGGTGTAGAGTGCAGTGACATAGAATTCAGTGGCGTAGAATGCAGTGGCGTAGATTAGAGTGGTGCATAGAAGAGTGCAGTGGTGCAGAGTGGAGTGGAGCAGAGTAGATTGCAGTGGCATAGATTACAGTGGCATAAAGTACAGGGTGGCATAGAGTTAAGTGGTGAAGAGTGCAGTGTTGCAGATTAGAGAATCATAGAGTGCAGTGTTGTAAAGTGGTGTAGAGTACAGTGATGAAGCTTAGGGTGCATTGACGTACGAGTGCATTGGCACAGAGTGCAGTGGTTTAGAGTAGGATGATACAGTGCAGAGCCATAGAGTGGAGTGTCGCATAGTACAGTAGAGTGGCATTGAGTGCAGTGGCGTAGCGTAGATTGTTTCAGAGTGGAATGAAGTGGCATAGAGGGGAGTGAGTGGCATAGAGTAGAGTAGGGTAGAGTGTAATGGTGTAGAGTAAAGTTGTGTAGAGTGCAGTGGCATAGACTGCAGTGGTGCAGAATAGATTATAGTTGCGTACAGTGGATTGGTGTAGAGTGCAGAGGCATAGAGTTGAGTGTTACAGAATAAAGTGCATTGGCATATAGTGCAGTGGTGTAGAGTGTAGTGTTGTAGAGTGGCATAGAGGAGAGTGGCATAGAGTGGAGTTGTGCAGAGTAGATGGGAGCAACCTAGAATGGTGCTGTGTACTGTGCAGTGGCAAATAATGCAGTGGTATAGAGTGCATTGGCTTAGAGTAGAGTGGTGCAGAGTGGAGTAGTGTGCAGTGGCACAGAATACAGTGGGATGGAGTGGTGTAAAGAGGAGCAGTGCAGAGTATAGTGCAGTGGCAAAGAGTGTTGCAGAGTAGAGTGAAGTGCTGTAGAGTGGTGTAGTGTTGAGTGAAGTGGCGTAAAGTGGAGTATGCCTGATGTGGTAGTACACTATCATATACTTAAACAACTATGAGTCTCATACAATTGAGGACCTTGACACAAGAATAAAGGTGATGCTGAGAACTAGTGAAGCTGCGAATTCAAGTATGCATATGTGTGTGTATGCATAGGTGTAAAAATTCCCATCATCAACCTCAGGAGGTTAGCTTCATCATCTGGGAATGAAGGACTTAATAGAGTACCATCTTCTACTTGGCAATTTGTAGATCTTGGTCTCTTATGTGTCCCAAACCAGTAGCTGGTATATTGTCTACAGAGATGGGTAGAAAGAAAAAGAAAAAGAAAACACAGCATAGCAAAAACCTTTTAGAAAGTTGTATTTTCAAGGTCAACATTTAGCATCCAGTACATTTATCTAGTATGCAAATACTCATGTGTGTATCAAGACTGTAATAAGTCTGTATAATTAGGTAAGGTGAATAAAGTTCATAGCACTTACCCAATATGTGATGGGTGTGCACCTCACCTCACCTGGCTACTGCTCAGGTTTGGGGAGGCCCCGCTCTGTAGAAGAATCAGAGGGTTCAAAAGTATTACTCCTTGAAAATACAACTTTCTAAAAGGTTTTTGCTATGCTGTGTTTTCTTTTTCTTTTTCTTTCTACCCATCTCTGTAGGTCAGCGAAGTAAAATTACTTCCCACAGAGCTTCTAGGCCCTTCGATTGGGTCCAGGTTGTATTTATCACCTCACTGCTCATTTGAGCATTGTTTCATCTTTGCAGTAGCTAAATTGGTCCTGACGAATGCTTGGGTGAATCCCACCCGATAGCAGAAACATGTAGACCTCTTTTTTCCATCACAGTTATTATATCATTGAAACTGTTTTAGCACTGTTTTTATATTTTGCCAACAAGGTAGCGATTTAATAAAATGTGTTTAGTGCCTTGTTAGACAATTTTTATCCAGCACTTACACACTATCACGTTTCACGAGCACTGCAATTATCACACTTTTCCATCATCCAACAACAACAATATACCAGCTACTGGTTTGGGACACATAAGAGACCAAGATCTACAAATTGCCAAGTAGAAGATGGTACTCTATTAAGTCCTTCATTCCCAGATGATGAAGCTAACCTCCTGAGGTTGATGATGGGAATTTTTACACCTATGCATACACACACATATGCATACTTGAATTCGCAGCTTCACTAGTTCTCAGCATCACCTTTATTCTTGTGTCAAGGTCCTCAATTGTATGAGACTCATAGTTGTTTAAGTATATGATAATGTTGATTTGGGGATTTCACAACTATTAGAGTCTGTAAACTTTATCCCTATGACCCCCACTCGTTTTCGAGATATCATAAGACAGTGGTAGTACACTGCCATTACTGACAACACATTTTCAATCGAAATGACTATTACATTTGCATAGGCATACAGTTTTACTAATACATCTATGCAGTGTACATATGATAATGTATGGAAATGGCATAACCTATTCTAATGATTTGTTTTGATCATATTAAATTTGTTTCCAACACATTTCAGAATTAGCAAAAAATGTTCTTAATTTGTGTTTCTAATTCTGATATATTATGGATCACTTGCATGGTTTATATAAAAGTTGTTGTGTGCTGGGAAAAAAAACTTTTCCTACCCCCACTTTGAAGTCAAAAAGAAGAGAAAAGTAAACACCAAGCTCCCTCAGAAGACAGAGCCTGACATTTTACCTCAGTCTGCGAATGATTTACAGGCCTGTTTACAGAAAGGAGCACTCGTGGAAGAATACAAGGGGAGTTGGAGTAAAAAGGCTTTGCTCCTTTGGAGGGACAAACTTACCCTTCAAAGCCTAAAACAAATAAAGCCAGCAAAATAGAAAGCCAGAAAATGTGAGTTACAAACCATAAAGACAATGATAAGCCACAGGCATGATACATTCCCAGCAGTGCGGAGCTGGACCTTTTGCTACCCGTGGCGCATGTAAGAGTAGGGGGGTGGAGGTGCTGGTGATTTCTGCGTTTGCCTCTCCGCGGTGACCGCACGTGAGAGTGGGGGGCCAAAATGTATGCCTCCTGGGGCGGACCGCCTGCTCCCCCTTTGCTACACCACTGATTCCCAAGGAAGATTTCTGAATTTTCCCAAAATGTCTCTCTGTCTGGTAAGCTTCGATCTAAAAAGGCAAGTAATGTAGTTTTGTTCTGCTGTCGAGTGATCCAATAACCTTTGGTCAGCTTTGCTCTATAAAAAACTGACAAAAGAAAGAATAATAAAGTTATGCAAGTTGTTACATTAATGGCAGTAACTTATCATGATAATTTAACTGGCAGACAGCAAGAGCAGCAAGTGCAATTCTTGGCCACTGGCCTCCTTGCTGCCTGTGTCACAATGATTGCCTTGGCGGAGCTCTTTGTAGGCAGATGGCCTCTTTATGTAAACACTTGCATCATGCCACACTGGAGACATAAGTCACTGGGTGGGCATGTGTCTGGGCTGATGGTCACATGTTCAAGCACTAACAAAGTCCGCTCAGAATTTCATCACTCTGATGCAGGTCAAAGGACTGCTATTGTGTCTGACCACACTGAGCGGATGTGCACTCGTACGCCACGTCCCTCATTTGGAGCAGCCCAGTCAATTGTGCTATGTGTAATAATTCCTCTTGCCGCACATATTGCAATTATGACTTTTGTGATAAATAGCCGCAGGTCAAACCTGCCAATATATATCTAGGGAATATTCCCAGTATTTGCGGGAACCTGCAAGCTTTTGTGCCGTAAGCAGCAACATCCACATGTTATTCCCCAAAATCTCATTAATAGGGCGACACTTGTCACTTCCGATAAATTCCGGCTCATTGAAGTCAGATTTTATCAGATGCGATAAATATCACAATTACTGTGCCACCTGCAAAATGGGTACTAAGGGGCATATTATCAAGCCAGGCGATTCAATTATCGCCGCTTTAGCGGCAGAAAACTGCTGCTAAAACGGCGATAATGGGCTTGATAATATGCTCTATTGAATTCCAATTGAAGCCCATGTTAGATGTCCTTCACATCTAACATGGGCTTCTAACATGGGCTTCAATTGGAATTCCATAGAGCATATTATCAAGCCCATTATTGCCGTTTTAGCGGCAGTTTTCTGCCGCTAAAGCGGCGATAATTTTATCGCCTGGCTTGATAATATGCCCCTAGGTGTCTGAGAGGAAAGTCTGATTGTGCTCAATAAAGTTAGCTTCAGAATTGGCCGGGTGTGCTGTGCTCCGGTACTTGGGGGCATATTATCAAGCATTGCGTTAAAATTATCGCCGTTTTATCGGCAGAAAACTGCAGCTAAAGCGGCGATAATGGGCTTGATAATATGCCCGTGAGAATTCCAATAGAAGCCCATGTTGACACCAGAACCTGGGCTTCTATGGGAATTCTCAAGGGCATATTATCAAGCCCATTATCGCCGCTTTAGCGGCAGTTTCCTGCCGCCAAAGCGGCGATAATTTTAACGCCATTTCTTGATAATATGCCCCTTTGTTTTTAATATAATTTAAAAGTGAAAACTTTGCTGGAGCTACACAATAGGATACTAATTTGAAAATGTAGAAACAGATTAAAGATTGATGTGAAAGGTCTTCACATACCTAAATGCAGTGGGGTACATAGAATAGGGGGCATATTATTAACGAGTGTGCATATGCTGTAGGGCAATATGTCATGGGTGCCAACATTTTAGAAGAGGAAATGGGAGATTTAAAACAAAATAATAATCGGGAGACTGTATTTCCCCTGATGACTTCTATTGAAACAGAGGAAATTTCAGGCGGGAGTCAGACAAAATAAAAGCCTTTTTTTATTTGTTTAAAAAAGCGGGTGTCTCCCACCAGAATCGGGGATATTGACATGTATGCAATGTGTCTATTTCTGAGCATAATTGCATGCTCTACAGCGTATACGTTAACTAGGAAATACTAGGAGTTATTGAGCTCCAAACAGCACATCTTCAAAACCCACAATGCTAGCAGCCCTGTGTTTCCGCGCTGCGGTGTATGCAGATCCTACACTGCTAACTTGTACAGTTCAAAGTAAGTTCATGCACATATTGGCAGCCATATTGCATTCAAAGAAGTGCACAGCTGCAATCTGCGTTTGTGTGTATTGTGACCCGTATTTTCCAGGACCTACCTATTTTTCATCGTCTGTCCTGACAATTTCAGTACATTTACCACCTGTCTGGCTTTCTAGAGGTAGAATAAACAGAAATGGGGGCACGTTTCATGGGGCATATTATCAAGACAGGCGATACAATTATCGCCACTTTAGCGGTAGAAAACTGCCACTAAAGCGGCGATAATGGGCTTGATAATATGCTCTATGGAATTCCAATTGAAGCCCATGTTAGATGTGGCACAGGGTCAAGACTGATTTGCATATGGCTGGGTTCAAACTGGAATGGCATGGTGAGCAAAAAAACGATGGATTTAGGCCCAGATCTCTGTACTGGGGTGAATGTATGACATTGTTCTGCATTCTGTCCATCAACTGTTGTTTTTGCATTTGTCACCCCAAGTGGGACGGGTATGCCCAGATGTGGCTGCCGTGTTCTCCATGCCACTGGAATCAAGCTATCCTGGCTGAAGAGGGGTAAAACCCCGAAACCGGTCCTAGTATGCTTGTTTCCAGTCCAGAGAGGACCTGGCTTGGCAGTTCGGGCTGGACTGTTCCCATGAGGCACAGGGTCAAGACTGATTTGCATAAGGCTTGGTTCAAACTGGAAAGGCATGGTGAGCAAAAAACGATGGCTTTCGGCCCAGATCTCTGTACTGGGGTGAATGTATGACATTGTTCTGCATTCTGTCCATCAACTGTTGTTTTTGCATGTTAGATGTGAAGGACATCTAACCTGAGCTTTAATTAGAATTCCATAGAGCATATTATCAAGCCCATTATCGCCCTTTTAGCGGCAGTTTTCTACCGCTATAGCGACGATAATGTTATCGCCTGTCTTGATAACATGCCCCCATGTGTTCGAGAGCAGTTATTTACAGTCCCAAACATAATGCAATTTAGTTAACACAGGTGATACGCTATGTAAAGGTTGCATTTAATTCCCCTTAATTCCCCAGTGTCTTTGTCTTCTGTAATGATAAGTATTGACAATTACAGCATTCTGTAGCTATGTGTAGATACAAATTTGTAGTCCTACTTCTATATTTGTAGAAATTCCCTATTTTTGATTTTCAAAATCCGGTCACCTTACAAAAGGGCGTATCATGATTCGATTCTGCACCAGCAAATGGGTGCAGAAACAGTAGCTTAGCGAGGAGCGTCGCCCCACTGCTTTTGAGCAGTGTGACTAAAGCAAAAATAAAATGATAATAGCTGAATGTTCTTATCATTTTATTTGTTCCAGCTGCTTTGTGAACGGGCGGGTGGGGCTGCTCTGCTCGCAGGGCAGGGGAGGAGCGGTGGGCACAATGAAGGGGCCGGCTAAACAGTCATGCGCACTTTCCATGTTTTCCATCCAGGCTGCAACACAGCCTGGGTGGAGAACATGCCCAGGCCCCCCAATCTCCGTCTGAGAGCCGAACCACAGCACTCAGACCAATCACAACGCAGCTTTGTGACTGGACAGGGGAGCCAGGTTGCTTACAAATCACAGCGCTGCATTGCAGCTGTGTGATTGGTCAGGGGAGCATGGGTGTGCTTCCTGGTTCCTGTTCCGATGCGGAGGAGAAACGGAGCAGAGATGCGGGATGCAGCAATTAAGTGTTTATTATTTTTATTTTTTTACTTTTCCTTTCGTCCACCCACCCCCTCCCCCTTATCCATGCCGGCCCTCGCTGTGCAGAAAGCAACTGTGCGTTAATTTTCAAGAATTTGTTTTGAGCTCACACTAACTTTGCAAATTCAAAATTTAGATGCGGCATTCCACTAACTCAGGGAGTTACAAGTTAGTGCATGAGCTGTCCACAGCACAATTTCCTAAAACACATTTTCTGCCTGTTTTTATCTGTAAAAATAGAAAACTGGGAGCCTTAAATATATATTTACTTATTTAACATATATTTTCAGTCAGTGCTCTCAATCCACTGGACTTTTGCAGTGTCATTGGCATTTTTCGTCTGCCTTCTACAGCATACAGCATGGGGCAATGGGTCAACCCAAGTCAGCCATTGTGAGCTGTGAATGACAGCAATGCGCTCTCTCACAAGGAGATCATGCATACAGTAGTTTCCTCCAGTTCCAGGAACTGTTGTGAAAATGTGACCATAACAATATTTGTACTTTTAGCCATTACAAAAAATATATTAGTAAGTGCCCTGCAGCTCCTCAACAATGCATGTTCATTAAAACTATGACAGAAGAAGCGTGCATTGACAAAGTTTAAAGGCTCAAAGCCAATGTCAATGCTTGTTGATGATGTCTTTTTTAGGGACCATTGCATTCCAATGATGCTCAGTTTAAACATTAAAATTATTTAAATGTCATTGGACAAAGGCCCGAATTGTTGTTTGAGAATGATGTTAAAGTATTGTGAAATACCTCTGCATCATGAGTCTGCAATGCCACAAACCTCCTGTTTTTAGCTCGATCCTGGGCAGCGCATGCGCTGCTCTGTGAGCCATGCTGTATTGGAGTTTGGAATAGAAGCCCCGCCCACTCTCCGCCAATATTTGTCATTGGCTTGTGTCATTGCCCTTCATAAATGCTGGCTTTATATTCTTAAATAGGCGTGTTAGTCCCTCCTTTGTACCGCCTTGTCTTCATTCCTAACCTCTCATGAGGACTGGACCTTTTACGTCTGTTGTTACACGGTATGTCTTATTTAGTCTGTAAGTGCTATTTTCTTTAAGTAGTTTCTCCTACTGCAGGCACGACATGCTTTCCTGCAACATTCAGCACGCCATGCGTGCTTTCACTTTCTAAGCAGCCCTGGACAATGGCGGTCGCTTCTTTGCATCGGTCTGGCTTTTACAAGAGTTTGAGCTATTGGCATTGTACCTGACAATGCCTTTTATTAATGTGTTAACTATCAAAACATATAAATAAAAGGCCTTGTCATTTACAATGCCAATAGCTTAAACTCTCGCTAATGCGAGACCTATTGCATTGCAAATGCTTGTTCTAGAGGCGCAGGGATTTTTCAAGGCAGAACCACTGCTTGGTGGACCTCACAGCAGTTCGAAATCTTGCAGTGCAGTCCCCTTTACCCCTGCTTGCTAAGCCTTGCTTACCGTCATGTTGCTGCTACTCAGTGAGGTTGGGGAGTCTGGCTGTGCTTAAGGTAGCTGCTGACCTGCTTCGCTATCTGGCTAATCATAAATCCCGTGTGAAATTTCCATTATGTGTACATCTCACATTATTGTGGCAATTTCGTATTATACTTGAGATGTTGAATTCCCGAAATTACGCGTTGCGCCACTTTGCGCAATTACACACCATTTGCGGCAAAAAAAGTAGCGCAAATGCACATGAACATTGCCAAAGACTAGAACACAAACAGCTGCTAATTGTGGAGTTTATGTTCTTTTTAGTGTGAAATGCGTCTTCGCTTCTATTTCTCACTAACATATAGCACCAAATCATTTTTATGAAAGTTTAATTCCAGATAGAATGAGAATGGTGCTCCATGAAACCAATCAGGGAAATACTTGGACCATGCACTGTGTGTTTACACCTGGGCAGTTTTACTAGGCGATTCTGAATTTTTTGTATCAGGCTGGGAAATAGCATGTAGGTTCAGTTTGAGCAAATTGTAAAAACTAAGGGGCATATTAACAAAGAACAGGGAAAATTAACGCTAAGGGCGCTTAGCGTTAATTTTTTTAATGCCCGCTATAGCTGGATAACATCGCCTGGTTATCGCTTTATTAACAACGCTAACCGCCTAGGCGATAAAAAATCCAGCGATAGTGGCATTTTGGGAGGTTATCGCTGGTGATGCAGCGATAAAACTACAAGGATATGGATATCCTTGTTGATAGCCCATGGTGGATATAGCCATGTAATCCACCTCCCATTGGATTACATGGCTAAATCTGAAAATTAGCAGATGTAAAAAAGCAGCGTTAACCGTGGTTAGCGCTGCTTTTTTTGTCTCTAACAGGGTTAGCGTGAAGCTTGATAATAGGAGAAATGTCACTTAGCAACATTTCTCCTATTATTTTGCTCTGGAACACCCACTTTGCATCTCATTAGAGATGCAAAGGGAGGCGTAGTGAAAAAGGGTGCTAACATGCAATTTTGCATGTTAGCACCCTGTTGTTGATAGGGCGATATTTTTATCCCCGCTTCTTTGGCTTTTAAAGCCAAAAAAGCGGAGATAAAGCCCTTGTTAATAAGCCCCAAATTTCCTACCTCTTCAGCAGGTTTTCCTCATTTTAGTGCATGGGTACTCACAAACATTTTTCCAGGGGCCAAAATGTTTAGTTTGTGATGTGCCCTAGGGCTGTATAGATGCCAGCTGGGTGGCAGTTGGCTGAGGGGGTTGGGGGTTTGATGGTAAGGTATGTGTATGTAAAGAAAGAGATATACACCTAGTGGCTGAATTGAACAATGTAGAACCGGAAAATGTGGGATTAATACGGGCTTCTCCATGTTTCCAAATTGTGTTACCCTAGGCAATTGTTTAATTTCATGTTCCTTCCTGTTTTCTTCATTATCACATATGAGAGGACCGAAAAATACATTATTTCAGGGTGTGCGCTGTACAAAACTTGCTCCTGTGTTTGATTTAATAAGCTAAAATGTTGTTAATGTATAAGAGGAACCGAGGCCACCCAGGAAGTGCCCATAAGAACTGACTTGCCTCTTTAGTTCACTATTGGTGTTGTTGTCAGGGTAGAGGAAAGAATGAATGTTTCTAGATTCATGTTTGGAAACTATCACTTTACATTTAATAATATTTCTCAATGCACAGATATTCATAAATTGTACTAAAGTAAAACGGTTCTGCATTTTAATCAAATACACTATTTGAATTTTGCGGGGACTGTCATCATTTTACACTTTTGCTGCAAGATGTCTTTAAAAATGAAGGTGTTTCTAGGGTTAAGCTGTAGAACTCCCTAGCTACTTTCTTTTTTCATAAATGATTGCTTGTCACTTTAACATCTTTTTGCTGTTAGTCCTGGGTCGAGTAACAGCAGCCCAGTGACCTGTTGACCAAGGGGTCACATGTTAAGGTCAGGAGGGCTGCATGCGCCCCCCCCCCCCCAACCCCAGGACGTAATTTTAGTATCCATGCTTTAAAGTATATCTGCAGAAATTTGCACTGGGAAAAATCATGGGATGAAACACAAGTGAGGTGTTTAGGGGTGGACATGCACCCACCCACAAAGAGTAAGGGACGGACATGCACCCACCCACAAAGAGTAAGCCCACTGCCATTCGCAAACTGCATTTCTAAAGTTACCACAGGGAAAAAAAGACCTAAAACAGTAGTAAATTACCCCAGCTCTGTGCTGAAGTAAGTCCAGCACTAGACATGGGCAACCACTGCTACTGCAACAAGCTCCCACAAAAAATAATGGTGGGACTTCATTAAAGGCCATAGGAAATAATGTAAAAAATAAATGACATTATTTAAAATAGTTAAAATATAAACAAACAGGGTTTAATTAAAAAATATTTAATAGAACATGTTTATTAATGAATTATAAAGTATTCTAACAACCATTTTTACATTTTAAAATCAATGTAAGAAGATTTTGTAATAAAATGTAATTCAACTACTTTTAATTAATTATGGAATCACTTTTAACAATTGCAATGCATAATAAAACAATATTTTCACTTTAAGTCTGAGTTTAGTCTGCAAAGTGCTTGAATTTATGCTCCACCAGGGACTACAGAATCTAGAAGAACTTCATCTGAAATTCTCACTTATTGGCCACTAGAACAAACAATAAGCCATTGATTGTGTGTAAAGTAATAATTATTCACTGATCATCTTTCCTTCCAGAGCAACAGGGAGTCCAGAGAGCATTACCATTCAATAATGGCTCTGTTCAGCACCCAGCTTCACTTCCTAAATTTAGGTCTCGACAGTTCATATATGTCAGTACGTATTACTACACATTTCAAATGTAGGATTCTGGCAGTGAGGGATGTGCTTGCCCAATACTGCATGGTTAGCTGCCCAAACCTTCTTTGGTTTTGCTGCTGTGTGTATTCAGATGGGGTTAGGTTTTTTTTTATTGCAAAAGACAAGAAAATATTGTTCCTGAAAATATAATTGACAACGTTTAATTTGTTTGTACCATTTAGCTAATTTCAATAGAGTTATATAGAAATCATAGAGAGTGTGGTTGACTGGGGTTCCTTATTGGGTTGTAGTAATAACTTTACAGAATCTATCCACGATTAAGGAAATTTGATTAGCCAAATCATTTTTAGATAGCATATAGATAATTTATCTGCACATTGAGATTTGTGATCTGGTTTAGCTTTAAGGTATTTGATGAAGGGTGAATCAGAACTGAATGACACTTTTTTTAAAACCAATTTTATTGTGTTTATACAGCAAGCAACATCCAAAGCATTACAATCATTCAGAGCTGACCACCTCCGGAGTACAGCAATACATGAGACAGTTCTGTCAGAAAATGGACCCTTCATGATGATAGACCATAATAAGTCCACCACTTCCCCCTCTCTTTATCATGTCTATGAGGACAACCACGTGCTTCATAAATTGTTTTTTCCTGCTGTGCACACCAAACAACTCCCTATCACCACAGTTGGATGTAGGGGGTGTAGGTTGCATCCACAGGAGAGCAATATCTCTTTTGGCGACCAGACAGCCACCCTATAAAAATCCTTTCGGAGTGCGGACCTCCCAGCTCCCCTAAAAGCCCAGAAGTGCAGTCCTGGGGCCCAAATCAATTGAGCCCCCCAGAACTGTTGCTATCTCCCGCCTTATCCCATTCCAGAAGAGTCTCAGAGCTGGGCAGTCCCACGCCACATGGTAAAAGTCAGCGGCAGAAAGTGCGCAGCACGCATATACAGCCTGGGCAGTAGAAAGCATCCAAAGCATGCGACGCCAGAAAAAATCCATAACACGCATGTAATTGACCTGGACCATACGCATGTGTGAGGATATCGCCAATTCCTTGGGGGCCAGGCATGCCTCCCTCAATTCATCATCCAGCTCGCCCACCCAGCACACACACAATTGCCGAAGGAAAGTAAAGCCATCGGGGAACAGAATAAAAGTTTTAGATATGTATGTTGGCACATTGGAAGATTGACATTTATCTCTGTAGTCAAATAGTGTTGGATCTGCAAATATCTAAATAACTCATAGTTATGGAAGTTTAATTGTATTTGTAGCTGCTGAAAGCATCTCATTGAGTTGTATTGAAAACAGTCTCCTACTTTAATAATGTCTTCCTGAAGCCATTTGCAAAAGTATTGATCATCAAACAGTCGTGGTAATTCATAGTTATTTTCCAGTCATGTTAGTTAGTGAAAATCAGGAATATGTAAAAAGTTATAAAACTCATTCCAAATCTTAATAGAGTAGAAAGAGATTTTAGTAAAAATGCTATAAAAGAATTTGGGGTCTCTAAAATCCAGTCCTGAGCTTCTCTAAGTATCGGTTAAAACACTGATCATTCAACAGCTCTGAGATGTGTCAGGTGAGTAAAAACTCACTATTATCGATCCTAGCCCAGTACTTCAGTCCACAATCGGGTAGTGCCCAACTACCCCTTGTTATATGCAGTTTGAGAAATTTAAGAGCTCTATGTGGCATTGCTAAATAAACCATGAAATAGTTGTATTGATTTTCTCAAAAAGGAGGCAGGTATAGTGAGTGATAAAGCATTAGAAAGAAATATACATTTTGCGAGGATATTCATTTAAATGAAGTTTATTCGGACCACCAGAGAAAATAGTGAATGCTTTAATCTTCCCAGTCATAACTTGGTAGAGTGAAGTAGAGCAGTATAACGTAGACTGAAGCAGTTACTGAGTTTGGGGTAAGCATAATCCCAAAGTGACTACTGTATGGATGGAACAATCAGATAATTTCCAGCTGTAGTGCCTCTGGTCATAATAATTTGTGTTTTAGTTTAATTTAGTTCATAATCAGAAAATAGTTCAAATTCTTCTGCAATTTGTTTCTATAATTTCCAATGTGGGGTTAAGTATAGGGGAGCAGATAGCAACATCTTCTGCATAGGCTGCTATGAGGGAGGGTGGTTTTAGAATAGGAATTTGAGAGATTCCGGATTACAATAATTTGAGATAGTTAAAGATTTTCAGCCTATTGAACTGGGTTAAGGGCAGGGTCACACACATCCTGGGAGTCTGGAATGTGAACCCAGTACCTGCCCCACTGATGTTCAGTGACACTAGTCAGGAGTTCCAATGAGCCTACCAGGAGTTTCAATGATTTTCTTGTAGGCTGGTCCTTTGCCAAAGCTCTCTATGAAGGCAGACGTTTACCCCCCAAAAGGTTGGATTTCAAGCAGGCAAGCTCCATAAAACAACAATAATATCTGTAAGATAGTTAAGTGGGTCAATACTCCAGCTACTGAAATTTGTGTACAATTGTGAGATCACAAGTTTATATACTTTGTAGGTCTACATAGCATTACCTGTATTGGAAAAAAGCATGAAAGGGATGGCATTGATCCAACTAGCCTAATGTGTGTTTTTTTAAGCTTCCTGACCTTTTGAACTCTTAGCGGCTTTTGACACCATAAGCTATGAGGTCCTACTGACATGCTGCAATGCTGACTAATGTGAGGGAAATTGGCCCTAGTCTGGTTTACACTATTTCTTAGCCAGCATCCACATGATTTCACAACTGTACCCTCTAAGGATCTCCTTGTGCTAGGACATTGACTGTGGAAAATGTATATGTTTGCCACTATTAAAAAAATATATTTTTATTGACATTTTTCAAGTATGAACTGACAGTGTTCATATCCATTATCATATCAAAATGAGTCAGTGATAGATTGCAATTTGACCTCACAAGTCACAATAAACATGTTGTAAAATCAAGTTCGCGATTATTGCGCTCATCGAAGATGTCAATAAAATAACAAACAAATCAACCAGTCATTAACCCTTTCACCGCGGCACGTATTCCGCCGCGGCGCTGGGGGGGTTCGGGGTCAGCACGGCGCCGCCATGCTCGTGACGGAACCACTCCGTCATGAGCCACGGGCGCGCTGTGCTCATGACGGAGTGGTTTCGTCACGACTCCGCCCACTTGCATTGTTCGCCCGCACAGGTGGGGAATCAGTGCCGCGTGGGCAGAGCGGCCGCCAACGGCCGCAGCATGACGGAACCACTCCGTCATGAGCACACGGCGCCCGTGGCTCATGACGGAGTGGTTCCGTCATGAGCAGGCAAGGGGTTAACCTTCAGACCCAAATAGAGCATTGGTAACATTCCTGCAGTGTTTCTGGTGTTTGCCACTATTTTATTCAACTAAACACATCCAAGACTGAGTCCTTTTTCTTTTTAACATTCATCCTGAATTTGATATTTACCCTAGGATGTACAAATTGGCAATACAAGTGAATTCTTTGGAATTTTGGCTTGATCAACACTCTACCATGCATCCACCGGTTCGGACCTTTTGTCCATGGGTTTCATCTTTATTCAATAGGTTTAATTAAATATTTAATCTACCATAGGATATATGCTTGCTTCCTTAATTTCTTACTACTTAATAAATCAGTTCAAGAAAAGCAATCTTTGTGGGTTGGCCTAAATCTATCCTAGCTTTGCTTGAGACAGTTTTCCAAGCGGCAACCAGTTTGGTTGCAGGTTGGTTTACATTACCTTGTCAGCTTTGTAGGAACAGCAATAGCTGACACTAACAGCTTGGACACCCTTTGAGATGGCTTGTGATGAGATGGCCCTGTGGGAGTTTATCCCAATACTCCTAACATGTGTCCCCCAGCTCAAAGTGGGGAGAGCTACCTAACCGCTTTGGAGTTCTCTTTACCAAGGTGGAAGAATCTGGAGAGACCATGAGCACTGGCATGGTCTGTCACGGGTGTTGCTGCACCGTAAAGTCCATTCCTTGTAGGGAAATTGACCACCTAAACAGTTTTGGATTTTCATCCCACATCTGCATGAGTCCTCTGAGGGCCCTGTGGTCTGTCTGAACCAGGAGGTGAGTCCCAAACAGGTATGGTCTCAACTTCTTCAGTGCACAGGCCACAACAAAAGCTTCTCTTTCAATGGGACTCCACCTCTGTTCCTGTGGAATTAACCTCCTAGTAATGAAGGCTACCTGATGGTCTAAGCCCTCCTCCTTTAGCTGTGCTAAGACTGCCCCTATGACATGCTGTGAAGCGTCCATTTGCACTATGAATTCCTTGAATTTTTTGTAAAAATCAGGGGCCCAGGTGCTGAGGACAAACGTCAAAGGCTTTCTGACAATTCTTTGTCTAGATCACCATTTTGTGATTCTTCTTAAGGGAGAACAAAGATGCCATAACCCTTAACAAATCTTTGGTAATAGTCTGTGAGGCCAAGGAAGGCTCTCACTTCTGTTTGGGTTTTTGGTGGTTACCAGGCCATGATGGTTTCAATCTTGACCTGAAGTGCCTACACCTTGCCGCCACCTACCAGGTGTCCCAAATATAACACGGAACCCTGCCCAGTCTAGAACTTACTGGCCTTGATGGTCAGGCCTGCCTGGTGCAGGACCCGAAGAACCTCGCTGAGGTGATGCAAGTGTTCCTCACAGCTGGAACTTTAGACAGCAATGATGTCTAAGTAGGTGACACAGAAAGCCTCCTTTCCAGCCAGGACTCTGTTAACCAACCGTTCCAAGGTAGCAGGGGCATTTTTCAAGCCAAAGGGCATCACCCAAAATTATTATTTACCCTCTGGGGTTGAAAAAGGCTGATCTCTCTTTGGCCCCCTCAGTCAGAGTGATCTGATGTCAAATCAAAGGTACTGAGGAATTTGGCAGTGCCCAGCCTGTGATTGAGCTCATCAACTCTGTGAAGGGGTGTGCATCAGTTCTGGTGACTTAATTTATTCCTCAGAAGTCCACACAGAACTGGAGCTCTGGTGTGATGCCTGGTGGGGCAGCCTTTGTTACCAATTCCGTGGGGCTGGACCAGGGACTTTTAGAGAGCTTAATCACTCTTAAGGCTAACATCTTAGAGACTTCCTCCTTGATGCTGGCTCTCACCCTTTCTGACAACCTGTAAATGTTGTTTTTTACATGGGGCTGTCTCCCATGTCATCACTCATCATCATGGATGCACAGATAGGTGAGTCTAGGGGTGAGCGAGAACAGTGTGGCGAACTGCTCCCAGCAAATGGTAGCAGTCACCTTGCTGTTCTAGGGTCAGTGTGGTAGAGAGATTGACACCCTCCACTGACCCATCATCTTCCTGTGCAGAGAGGAGGTCAGAGCGAGCTTCACTCTCCTCTTCCACTCCCTCATCTGTCACAAGGAGCATGTTTACTTTGGGCCTCTCAAAGGGAGGCTTGAGTTGGTTCACATGGAGCACCCTTAGTGGATTCCTAGGGGTCTGGAGATCCACCAGGTAGGTGGCCTTCCCCCTCTGCTTCTTGATCTCGTATAGGTCAGTCCAGAGGTCCTGGAGAGACGTGGGCTCTACTGGCTCCATGACCCATATACATTCTTGCCAGGCTGAAACAACTCCACCAGAATGACCTTCTGGTCATACCAGAGTTTCATGACTTCTTGGCTGGCCCCTAGATTGCTTTTGGCCTGCTTCCAGATGTGGTGCATCTTGTTGCAGAGAGCCAGTATGTAGCTGGCCACATCCTGGGGGGTTTCTTGGGAGTTTTCTTCCACCCCAACTTAACAAGGTTCAGTGGTCTATAACGGAGCTCAAAGGGGCTGAACCCTACTCCTTTCTGTGGAACCTCCCTGTAGGCGAAGAGGAGGCATGGCGAGAAGACCTCCCACTTACACCTCATGGGCTCAGGCAGTCTCATACTCATGCCCTTCAAAATCTTGTTCAATCTCTCCACAAAACCCTTAGTTTGGGGGTGATAGGGTATGGTGAACATGTAAGTTACACCACACTCATCCCACATGCACTTCATGTATGCAGACATGAAGTTACTACCTCTGTCAGACACTATCTTCTTGGGGAACCCAACACAGGTAAAGGTCCCCATCAGAGCTCTAGCCACCATAGGTGCAGTCACTGAGCTCAGTAGGAATGCCTCTGGGTAGCGGGCGGTATGGTCCATCAAGACTAGGGCAAACCTCTTGCCTAGGACTGTAGTGGGGTCCAAGGGTCCAATGATGTTGATGCCTACCCTTTCAAAGGGGGTGCCAATGACTGTTAATGGGATTAGGGGAGCTTTGTGCTTTTTCCCTGATTTCCCACTGGCCCAGCATGTGGGACCGGACCTGCAGAATGCTTCTGAGGCTGTCTTCATCCAGAGCCAATAGAAATGGGAGAGGATCCTAACAAAGATCTTCTCCTGCCCCAAATGTCCTGCCAGGGGTCTATCATGACCTAAACCCAGTAGAAAGGTCCGGTAACACTGGAGGACCACCAGCTCATGTGCTGTCCTAGCACCAGGAACCCTAAGCATGCTATAAAGGAGTTTGTTCTCCCAGTAGACTTAGTGATCACCAAAGGATTCACCTGCTGCATGGGCCTACCAGGGATGAATTCTGCCAAGCACACAAAGGTTGTCCCACTCTTGAGGGCTTGCATGGGCTGAGGCCTGGTGCGACAAGCCCTCAAGAGTGGGACAACCTTTGTGTGCTTGGCAGAATTCATCCCTGGTAGGCTGACCCTCAACTTGGCAGCTGGCAAGCACAGGTAGGTCACCTAGAGTGGCAATGTCTTCCTCAGTTGGCACCGGGTCCCCCTCCTCAGGGACCCTGTCAAAATCTACTGCTGGAACTTCAGGGACTTGTTTCTTTTGCCCCATGTCCCTCTCCTTGGCAGCTATCTGGGCAATTGTTCTAGGCTCCAGACATCATTTACTCCCTTTCCGACCAGCCATGGTTTGTGTGGCCTATAGACCCACTCAAGCAATTACATCATCTCCAAGTGAAACTTAAGCCTCTACCTCCCTGCAGGTAGTGTGCCCCAAGTTGTTGCCTAGAAAGCAATCAATAGGCATGGCAGGGTTCACAACAACTTTCAGAGAACCTAAAAACCCTCCCCACTTGAGGGGATCCAGGGCCACCTGTAGATGGCTCTCACTATTGTTAGCAACTACGACTTGGTGGAATGTGTTCAGTAGGACCTGCTCTGCGGACACCAGCTGACACTTGACAGTTGTCATGCTGGCTCCTGCGTCTCGCACAGCCTGTACCAGTTGCCTATTAATGGTGACCCACTACCTTTATTCTGAAGTATTTGAATGTATGTGGACATTTGACACCATTTATCTATCCCTCAGGGATACTAAGGTCACCTCAGTCTGTCCTCCCAATCTAACTGGGACTATATCCTCCCCGAGTGATGCACTCGCTAACCCAGGTGCCTGCCCATCGGTGGGAGGCTGTGCCCTCTTGGGACATTTGGATTCGCCCTTGTTGTGCCCATTTTGCAGCACTCTGTACATTGGGATACAAACCTCCCTGTCTTATGACCAAATAACCCCTTCTTTTTAGGGTCAGACTGGGACTGGTTACCACTACTCCCATGGGATGTTTTGGGGGGCGTTTTGTCAACTCCTTGCTTTTAAGTTTTTCTCCCCCCTCATTCTTCTGTTGGGAACTCAGATCACCTTTGTGGGTGCCCCTCCCCCAGATATCCTTTTAGACACTCTGGTGCTAGCCCACAGGTCCGCTTCCTCAGCAAGCTTCCTGGGGTCAGTCAATAGACGCAGGACAGCTCAACAAGGCAGGAGTCCAGCAAAGCAGCAGTCCAGCAGAGTGGCAGTCTTTTCAGCAGCACAGCAGTTCTTCTTCCTGGCCACATGTCCAGAAGTGTACTGAAGTCATGGTGTCAGATTTCCAGTACTTATACCTAGTTGTGCCTTTGAAGTGGGGGGACTTCAAAGAAAGCTTTATAGTGCACAGAGGTCCTCTCTTACTGCCCTGGCTCCATACTCACTATGGGGTGGGGGATATGTAGCCCCTTGTGTGTGGACAGGACATAGCTTATTAATGTATAAGTGTGAGGCTGTATCCAGATTCTCCCTCCAATCACCCAGAATGGCCCATCATGACACACCTAAGGTTACTTTGTCTTAAGTTATCCAGAGGGAATGCACAAA
This sequence comes from Triturus cristatus, assembly GCF_964204655.1. NCBI lineage: Eukaryota > Metazoa > Chordata > Amphibia > Caudata > Salamandridae > Triturus > Triturus cristatus. The sequence continues at coordinate 1,427,752,256 of NC_140590.1, read as the reverse complement.
GCCCAGATGTCTCCCAGCCCAGACTGAACAGAGATAGGCTACAGGCGCAGAGTGGCTTAAATAAGGAAACACCAACTTTCTAAAAGTGTCATTTTCAGACTTGCAACTTAAACTCCAACTGCACCATCCATTGTGATTTTAAATTGTGAGTCCAGAGACACCAAACTTGAAAGGTCTACCTCTTCACAATTGGGAATTACACTTAAAAGATGTAAAAAGGTAATCCCAATGTTATCCTATGGGCGAGATAGGCCTTGCAGTACTGCAAAATTAATGTAGGAGTTTCTCACCACCAGGACATGTAAAACTTAGAAGTTAAGGTCCTGCCTTTTAAATATATGGCACCCTGCCCAGTGGGTTAGACAGGGCCTACCTTAGGAGTGATGTATGTGTATAAAAGGGGAAGGTTTAGGCCTGGCAAGAGGTTTACCTTGCCAGGTAGAAGAGGCAGTGTAAAACTGCCCATACAGGTTTTGCAATGGCAGGCCTGAGCCATGGTTAGAGGGCTACTTAAATGAGTGGTACAATGAGTACTGCAGACCCAGTAGTAGCATACATGTAGTGCATTTTACTAGGGGATTATGAGTACATTAAACATGCCAATCGGGGTTAAGCCAGTATTAACATGTTTAGGGGAGGGCACACAAGCCCTTTAGCACTGGTCAGCAGTGGTAAAGTGCACAGAGTCCTAAAGCCAGCAAAACCGAGGTCAGACAATGGCAGGAGGCAGGCAAAACATTGAAGGAAGACCACCCTAAGGCTGTCAGGTCTAACATCTTCCGTATGTGGCCACTAAATGAATGACCACTGAAGGCTTAAGAAGACTCAGGAAAAAAATAGTTTTAGTGGCTGGAGTTTCTCAAGGTCAGGCCAGTTCAGTCATCAAAATACTCCTTCTCTGGAGTCATGGTTGCTTTCTGAAAAGTAGTCATTTTTCCACTGTGAAATATTCTTACATTTCCCTTTAAAAAAAAATCACTAACAACTGCAAAGATCTTCCTATTATGCTGCTGATTCTGATTATGGCAATATCATTGACAGTTAATATTAAGTGGCTGATTGTGCTTTGGCCCTTTATTAAAGAAAGATGACTAGCAACAATAAGGGAGTTTTCTACCTACGTGTTCCAAGTGACATCCTGAAGGAGTTATCCACCTCAGATCTATTATTACTAGTTACAAATCATTAATAGCACAATAATGCGTAATCAGTCAGTAATAACAAACATATTAAAGATAGCAGAAGAGGGCATGTAAAAATGATTAATAACAATAATTATATTAACAACAACAACGAAGCGACAATAAAAACAACAATAATACTATCTTATCCATCTCTATTGTTTGATGTTGTCTGTGGCTTCCATAGAAAGGTAGAATCATGAATACCAGATCCAAGTGCTGGTTTTTCACTTGTGTGATGACACTCCAGCTGAAAACAAAACTTAATTTTACTTGCAGTGATGTCACAAAGAGAATCATCAACTTCCTCTGCCTCGCCTGAGTGTTCATAGAGCTGTGGACAGTGCTGGACAGACCCAAAGGAGGAGCTGAAATACCTTCCTCCTTCTCCTGCAGATCAGTGCAGAATCATGGGAGGGCAGGAAATTATAGGAATGCGCTAGCACCCCCACCTGCCATCACCGTAACCCTGCTGGGCCACTCAAGGGATGCAGAAAATGAAGGATTGCATCCTTATCAGTGTTGTCAGCAGCTCTAACAAAGCCACTGCCTCCACAGCAGATGCTGGACACTCTCATTGAGAGCGGACAGCATGGCTCTTAAGGTGGTGGGGGAGGAAAGGACTGATAAAGTTGTGGGAGATGTGGCTTTAACCCAAGTATTGCTTTGTAGTATTTGCCCAGAGGATGGGGTTGACAAGGCATGTTGAGGCGAGTGGTAAGATGCAATTTATATTTTTTGAAAGAAAATAGGGAGGATAAAGTCAGAGACTTGGGGGAAGGATGACAGGCCACAATTGTTTAAAACCTCTTTGCTTTGCATAGTGGGGCCATCTAATGAGCTGGAAGGCAACAATAGGGGAACTAAAACAACATAAATCTATAGACATGGTAGCTCTTAGTCATAGTGATATTTATATATCTGGCTCTGAAGCAACAGGGTTTCAATTCAGGCAATTCAGGCCTTGCTCTCATTGCCTATGATGTGACATTGCACTCCTTCATCAAACTCATCCCTGTTTTTGATATCAATAATGCTACGCATGGTATGTGAGTTTCATAGGAAGCAATTATGCAGAAGAGAAACTTGTAACAGGGGGCAACTGCTGCCACATCACAATGCCTACAATTGCATCCCATTTGACACCCCTTGTCAAACCTGACTTTGCTCATCTGTGAAGGCAGCTATGGGAGGTCTGTGTGGAAAGATATCAGGTAGGCATATATACAATAATAGTTAACACACGTAAGTATCAGCAAGGAATGTTTCTTCCTGGGCATTCTAGTGACATCACAGGCAACTTGAGCTGCGTTTTTATGTTTCAGTCAGAACGCACTGGTGGAAAACAACCCGTTTATTATACCAACATGTGTACATTTCTACTTAACTGCTCACTATCCTTTGGCACACTTGGCAACCTTATGGGCTGAGCAAAAGTCTTGAGTGATGAATAGATATGCTCAGCAAAGTCTGTAATCATTTGATAGCCACAGGCGTTCCAGCCACCTGTATTACTTACGGAAATAGGTGTGCTAAAAAGGTTAAAGTGGATTTTTGGGAACGTCCCTCTTCTGTTAGCCAAGAGGGAGTTTATCATTTCAAAAGAGATTTCCTTGTTCCTAGGAAGCCTAAATAGCTGTCGGTGAGGTCAGTTACTTATCATAATCACTGTTTTCTCGCCATAAGCCAATGTATATAGGTCTATGGTTAACAAACTAAACCAGTTCTGGCCAGAAGACTTTGTGTAAAAAAAACACAAAGGGCCTGATTTACAGTTTGGGGGACGGGTTACTACGTGACAAATGTGATGGTCATCCAGTCTGCCTAATTACAAGTGCATTATGTACTATGGCACTTGTAATAATGTGGACAAGATATCCACCATGTTTTTGAGTAGCTTCGTTTCTGACATTGAAGCTCATTGCAGCCCAAAGGGATCATTGTAGAAAACTTGAGTAAAGTCAATTTGTGGTTGCAGCTTCAGCCCGTGCAGATAAGAGTGGTGGGGCAGGGTGGGGGGGATTTTGACAGACGATGATGACAGAAACGTAAGTATTTATTCAATTTTCCCTTGTCATCATCCGTCGAAATCTCACCAGCATTCCCCACCACTCTTACCTGCAAAGTCCGCGGCTGTGGTTGGAAAACCAGTGGAGATGATGTTACAGTAATCAAGGCACACAATCTTCAGGACTCTTGCTAGTTCCAGCCGATATAACAGTTGACGATGGAAGGTTTTTCAGAGCAAGAACAGCTGCAAATTTACAGATATCCAAAAGCAATGAAGGCACGTGGGGATGGGATATAAAGGCCTTTGTCAAAAATGATTGAGGTGATGCTATAGGGACATGACAGACGAATGGGACTGAAGGAGGTGTGACCGCTTGCTACATTAGAGTCTGGGTTTTAGATCCTTTTAGGTAGAGGCAGTTCTCTTTGATTCAATGACTAATATTATTGAGGCACCTGGTGATGTTTAAGTAGGTTCAGCCGCGGCCCATGTAGGTAAGAGCAGTGGGGATATGGAGCCACGTAGGGGGGATTTAAACCGACGACGACGAGGGAAAATTAAATATTTATTTAATTTTCCCTCATGGTCATCTGTCGAATCCCACCTGGCCCCACCGCTCTTACCTGTACCGGCTGCTCCTGAGTTGGTTACTCAAAGTGTTCTACAATTGTAAAATGCTCCTAGTGTCATCTGCATACATTTACATTTTATGGATTCAGTAGTTTTGCCAGTGGAAGTGTGTAAATATTGATCAATGGTGCTGAAAAGTAGATGCCCACGGAACGCTGCACTTCATGGTATCCATGATGGATGATACCAGTGAACCTATCTGCATCTCATGGCTGTTGTTGGAAATGGGGTCTTTCCTCTTTAATGCATTGTCTGACAAATAAATCAATATTGAAAACCTTTTGATTATTACAACAATAAATCCAGACTTTCTGACTAAAATGTAATTGATTTAAAGCTACTGTGTGAATGGGTAAGTGGGTGAATGAGATAAAGATTCAGTGTTTGGCCAGGCTAAAGAGTGCATGGACGCATGAATGAGTTAGTGGCTGATTACATGGATAAGTACAGGGTGAGTGATTTCATTGAAGGATGAAGATTGAATAAAAGTGAGTGCTTTGATGAATTGGCTGGATGAATTGTTCAGTGCATGATTGTATTCATGTGTGAGTTCATGAAAGTCTGTACATTACACCAACACTTATCTTAGAGGTTGAGGTCTCAGGCAGCAGTAGTTATGGTGTTATAGTGTTCTACAAGTTGCCAACTGTATACCTGTGCAAGCATTACACCTGGGCTGGGCATGATTATACCAAGAATGCAATCAGTATACATAAAGAATTGCAAACATCATGCAGGGATTATCTGGGTGTGTAACTCCCTTATCCTGACTAGAAGGAAGGCCCCTACTTGGACACAGTGCAAACCACTGCCAACTAAAGACCCCTATTTCTAACATTGGTGGTCAGCGGTGAGGATAGGACTTATGTTTGTACTTTGACAAACAGTGATTGCTTTACACTACTCCTGAGTGCAGACCATTACGCGACCACATACTGCTTTTTGATTTTTCTTTTTTTGTGATAACCCTTGAAGTATCCACATACCATGTCTCTGTCTGGTGATCCCGCAAATGAGGTGGCAAAATTGGTGTTTGATATTTGGAAGTTGCAGTCTTACAAAGTGGATCAGCTCAAATGGTTTTGTAAGGATTCTGAAAGTCCCATTAGAAGCTCTGCTATGAAGGAGGAGCTGCAAAAAGCGCTGATGACCTGGTGGGCAGCAAGAGAAGCTGGAGAGGCTGAGAATAGTAATATGGATCTGGATGCACAGAGCCAGCAAGGGCATTTTGGCACTCAGGATCTGCCTGCAGGAGCATCTTAGAGGGGTGGGAGCAGTGTGTCGTCCAGGAGTCCATCCCGAGAGAAGCTGGAGACAGGCAACAGGTCAAAGAGCATGTGAGAGAGCTTGAGAAGCTCAAATGGGAAATGAAAATCAGAAAGATGGAAATGGAGCAAAAGTGACAGGAGAAAGAGAAAGAGAAACCCCTTGCTTCTAGAGAGAGCTCTGGAGGAAAAGATATTGATTTTGGCTCATGAGTTAAGTTTGAAGAAGCTGGACCTCAAGGCCTAGCAGGTGGAGTCCATCTCAAAAGGTGGCAGTGTGCAGCCAGTGCAGTCTGGGTGGAACGTGCACATTCCAAAGGATCTGGTAAAGGATTAAAGTAGGGGGGATGACATATGTGCTTGGTTATTTGAATATGAGGCAGCACTCCACATGAATGAGATCCCTAATGCCCATTGGGGGTGGGTCTGTGGAAGGCATTTGAGGTAGAAGGGAGGGACACTTTGACAGCCCTAGGTTCACACACAGGTCTCACCTACACTATCATGAAGGATGCCTTGATCGCCCGGTATGGAATCACCCCAGAACAGTATAAGGACAAGTTTAGATCTTTCAAGAAAAACTTATTCTCATAATGTATTCATTCATTCAATTATTGGAATGTGTTGATAATTTTTGCAGAGCACTGGATGGTTGGATAAATGGCAGCCAGGTAACTGACTATCAAGGGCTGTATATTTGATTGCATGGGAGCACTTGTATATTCCTTGTCTTCCAGAGCTGCATCAGCATCTGATTGACAGAGCAAGCTTCCTGACCCCAGGAAGCTTGCTCAGGAGGCTGATCGCTGGACGAGTACCAGGGTCCGCAAGGGGTATGTGGGGGACTCTGCCAAAAGTGGGCAGGTTCCCCAGCAGAAGAGTGGGGGGGCATGGGTAAATAGAGAGACTTCTCTAAAGGACCATAATCTAGTTCCCAGAGTTAAGATTGTGATCCCCCAGGTGAGAAAAAGTCATGGATCTCTACAGGGAAACCTGCAGAGAGGGGTCCCGCACGTGTTATGCATGTGATCAGGAGGGTGACATGAGGAGGAAACCCAAGTGTCCCAAGTGGACAACGGCACCCACTGGGGCTCAGTCATGGGGTTGGCAAGTGTAGCGCTTGGGGAGGAGTTGGTTCCAGGTGAAGGGTAGGATGCAGCTGAGAAGGCCATTGTCTCACTAGGAGACAGTGAGATGGTCCAGAGGACCCTGGTGCCTGAAAATACTAGGAGGTACAGACAGTGGGTGACCATCAATGGACAGAGAGGGGAAGCTCTGCGAAACAGTGCGACTATGGTGAGGTGTCACCTGGTGTCTGAAGAGCAGATAGGTCCCATGTGTACCACCAAGCAGTTGAAGTAGACATCTCCAAGCACCAGTACAAGGTGGCACAGATTCCTTTGGAGTGGGGGCAGTCGCAGATTCCTTGAGAGTGGCTGTGAGCCCATCCATGCCTGTTGATTGTCTGCTGGGAAATGACCTGGAGGATTCCCCTTGGGGTGAGGTGGATCACTGGTCACACTTGGAAATATTGGGTTTGCCTGAGTGAGCATGTGTGACCACTTGGACTATGGCAGCCAGCAAGGGTGAACAAAAGGACCTGGAGCCTGAAAGAGTGGCCCACGTTCCTTCCAGAAAGAAGAGGGGCTGCGGGCGTGGGCATGGGAAACCCACTGTAGACGTTCCCAAAGTCCAGGAGGAGGAGGAACCTGAGGGAGATGCGCTGGAACCTACAGGGTAACAAGTGGCAAAACTGGGGGTCTTGTTGGAGCTGACCCATTGGCAGCAAGAAGGGGATCCCAACAGGGAGGAATTCTGCAGGAAGCATAAGGAATGCCTTCTCTTGTGAGTCTGCGGCAGACCAGGCAGCTACAAGGAGTCTGGATCTCCCTGGATATACTGGGAGAAATGATCTCCTGTAGAGTGAGCCTAAGGTTGCTGAGCCTGGGTCAGCCCATGTGCTGGTGGTACCCCACGGCTTCAGAGCCTTCGTACTGGGTCTGGCTCATGATGTGCCTTTGACAGGAAATTTTGTGAAGGACAAAACCTTTGAACGGCTTGTCACCCATTTCTGGTTGCCCCAGATGCAAAGGCACTCTGATGCACATTGCATGTCTTTCCAAACTCATCAGGCAAGTGGCAAGAATGGAGGGAGATGTAAGGCTCCACTCCAGCCTTTCCCTGTCTTGAGCACCCCTTTTGAGCAGGTGGGTATCAACATTGTGGGGCCCCTGGACTCCAAGACAGCCACGAGCAATAGGTTTATCTTGGTCTTGGTGGACCATGCCACCCGGTACCCGGAGGCTATACCTCTGAGAACAGTGACGGCGCCTGTAGTGGGCCGGGTATTGTTGGGGATCTTTTCCTGCTTGAGTTTCCCCAAAGAGGTGGTATACCAACTTCATATCTATGTATTTGAAGTCTCTGTGGGAATAGTGTGGTATAACCTACAAGTTTACCATACCTTACCATCCCCAAGGTAATTGGCTGGTTGAGAGATTCAACCAAACCCTGAACGGCTTGATCATGGGTCTGACTGACTTAGTGAGGCATAAGTGGGACATCCTCTTGCCATGCCTTCTGTTTGCTTACAGGGAGGTATGACAAAACGGACTGTGCTTCAGCCTCTTTCAGCGACTGTATGAGCACCCTGTGAGGGGACCTCTGATTCTCGTGAAAGAGGGTGGGAGTAAGCTCCCAGGAAGCCCCCAAGGGTGTATTTGGCAACATGCTGGCCTTCAGAAACCAGACTGCATGCTTCAGGAAGATCACTCAGGTGAACCTAGAAGCCAGCCAGGAAGATATGAAACGATGGTATGACCAGAATACCACTCTGGTTGAGTTTCAGCTCAACCAGAAAGTGTGGGTCATGGCACCAGTGGAGCCTCCTGCTCTCCAGGACAAGTGGACTGGGCCTTTTGAGGTGGTGGAGTGCAAGAGTGAAGTCACTTATCTAGTGAAATTGCAGACTCCAAGGGACCCTTTGAGAGCCCTACATGTGAACCTCCTCAAACCTCACTTTGAGAAGTCTGAAGTGACTATGCTCCTGGCTATAGATGATAGAAGGGAGGAGGAGAGTGAGCCTCTTCCTGACCTCCTGTCTGTCAGGGAGCAAGATGGGTCAGTGGAGGGTGTGAACCTCTCCCCAGCACTGACCCTGGAACAGCAGAAGGACTGTTGCCAGTTGCTGGGGTAGTTTGCCTCTCTGTTTCCCTTGACCCCAGGGGTCAGCCACTGGTGCACCCATGATGTGGATACTGGGGATAGTCCACCTGTAAAGCACAAGATTTAGAGGTTGACTAACAATGTCAAAGACAGCATCAAGGAAGAAGTTTCCAAGATGCTAGCATCAGGGGTGATAAAGCCCTCCAACAGTCCTTTGGTCAACCCAGTGGTCTTGGTCCCAAAGGCTGCTTCACTTGAGCCACACCTGAACTGCAGTTCTGTGTAGACTTCCTTGGGCTCAATGCCATCACTAAGACTGATGTGCACCCCATCCCCAGAGCTGATGAGCTCATAGATCGGCTAGGAGCTGCCAAGTTCCTCAGCACGTTTGACTTAACGTCTGGGTTGTGGCAGATTGCCTTGACTGATCAGGCCAAAGAGTAGGCCCGGGCGGAGTTCGCAGAGTTCTGCTATGCAGAACTCTGTGAAGTGACATAAAAACTCTGCGGAGTTTCGCAAGCAGTGGAGTGCAGTATGAACTGCCATTCGTGCTTATCTTCATGCTGTTCGGGTAGAAATTCTACCCGAGGCGCAGCTTGCGCTCACCAACTTACTGTTGGCGAGCGTGAGTGGGGAAAAATCTCCGCTGCACTACGTAGAGCAGAGTTTTCTGCACTGAGCGAGCTCCACATAGTGCGGAGTGCAGAAAACTCACAAACTCTGCGAACGGAGCGGAGTTCACCACCCAGGTTCTACCAAAGAGAGGTCATCGTTCTCAATGCCAGAGGGGCTCTTCTAGTTCCGTTTGATGCCCTTTAGGTTGAAGACCACCCCTGCCGCTTTTCAATGGTTGGTCAACCAGGTCTTGGCTGGGCTGGAGGATTTCAACATCACCTACTTGGATGACCTTGCAGTGTTCAGTTCCAGTTGGGGAGTATGACACCATTGTGGACCCCTTGACTGAGCTGACTTCTAGGAAGTAGCCCAGGAAAGTGATCTAGACTGAGGCTTGTCAGACCGCTTTTGATGCCCTGAAGGCTCCAATATACACGGTGCCTGTGCTGAAGGCACCCAACTTCTCCAAGAAATTCCTTGTGCAGACAGACACTTCAGAGCATGGTATCGGGCAGTTCTAGTACAGCTAAACAAAGAGGGCCTGGATAAACCTGCAGCCTTCATTACCAGGAGGTTGCTTTTTGGGGAACAGAGGTGGAGCACAATTGAGAGGGCAGCTTTTGCTGTGGTCTGGGCAATGAAAAAGTTAAGACCCTATTGTTTGGGACTCACTTCCGGGTTCAGACATACCACTGGCTCCTCAGATGGTTAATGCAAATAAAGGGTGAGAACCCAAAACTGTTGAGGTGGTCCATTTACCTAAACACCACCCTGGTACAGAACACACCAATGCCGATTATGTGTCCTGATTCTTCTGACTTAGTGATGAGAACTCCCATGAGGTTGGGTCGTTCTCCCTACTTTCAGCTGGAGGGGACAAGTGTTTGACCTGGCATCCTTGGTGTGGTTTCCCCTGCCTTTTTGCCTCCACCCCCTGTATTTTTGATGTTACGCCGGACTTTGGTTTTGCTGATGTATGTAAGCTGGGCACTTTACCACTGCTGATAAGAGCTGAAGTGCAAGTACTCCCTGTGCAAATTGTAATTCTGATTCGTTCCCCATGATTGGCATATTTGATTTACTGGTCAGTCCATAGTAAAGTGCACTGTGTGTGCCCAGGGCCTGTAAATCAAATGCTACTGCGCCACCCACATGAGTAGCCCTGTAAAATTGTCTCAGTCCTGCCATTGCAGTGTCTGTGAGTGCAGTTTCAAACTGGCATGTCACCCGGCAAGTGCACCCCCTTTCTAGGCCCTAACCTTCCCTTTTACTGCTTGTAAGGCACCCCTGAGGTAGGCCCAAGGTACCCCCGGGCAGGGTGCAGTGTGTATGAAAGGTAGGACATGTACTGGTGTGGTTTAAATGTCCTGATAGTGAAATACTGTCAAATTTGTTTATCACCATTTCAAGGACTAGCTCACCCATAGGCTATCAATGGAGCTGCCTTGTAACATTTTACAAGTGTAACTTTCAATTGGGAACAGCTAGAGATTTGTAGTTTGGGCCCTCCTCGCTCCTCCTAGCTCAGAATTTCAAAGCACATCTTTTAGTGAAGGTGGTTTTTTAATTGTGTGTTTGAAAATGCCACTTTTAGAAAGTGGGCATTTTCTTGTTTAAAAATCCTGTGCCTCTGCCTGCCTGTGGAATCAACGTCTGGTTTAGACTGACATTGGCCTGTTTGTGCACTCACTCTAGACAGTCACACAAAAGGAGTTGAGGTTTGCCCAGCATATCCTGATGGCACATCACCAGGCTGGTGGGCCATCCTGACCAAGAGCTGTGGGAGGAGCTGTCACCTGCACCTGAATAGGGCTGTCCCTGGCCTCTCACAATGCTGTTTCAACCCCCCTGGAGTGTGTCTGGAGCCAGGACCAGGCCGGACAAGAACTTGTGCACTACAAAAACAATGCTCTGAAGAATGCCTACCTCAAAGACCAAAAGGGGTAGAAGTATTGGACCTAAAAACCTAGGAGTAGATTTACAAGTCCTGTGCGCCTCATTTGCGTCACTTTTCCCATGTTAAAAATGACGAAAATGTGGCACAAGGGGCTTGTAAATCTGCCCCCTAGAGTTTTAGAACACTTCTGGATCAAGAGGAACCTCTGCCATGGAGAAGAGTTGAAGAGCTATGCGGAGGAGTGCTGCCCCTTTGCTGTGAGTTGCTTTACTAGATTGGCCTGCTGTTGCTCCTTCTGATTTGAGAGGAAAAGGACTAGACTTTGCTTTATATCCTGCTTGTGAAATTTCTTCAAGGACCTGTGTGTGCTTGCCTCCTCTTGGGAGTCTCAGCGCTATCAAAGACTTCACCTGCAGCATCCCTGAACTCCACTGCTGGAAGTTTTGACCTGCCAAGTGGTGCTAATATCAGTTCTGGGCCCTTGGAGGTTGTTCCTGCTGCAAATATCTGCTTGGAACCATCACAATCGATGCATCGCCCTTCCAGTGCTTGATTTCTGACACAGCAACACCATGTGGGAGAAATTTCCATTCACTGCCACCGTGCTGCCGAAGAAACCGACACAGCATCTGCCTGTGGCTGAAGAAATCGCCACAGCCTGAGTTCAGTGTACCGTGTCTCTGAAGTCTGAGACCACCGCAATAACTCCTACGCAGTCCATGCTGTGCAACTGACAAGATCGACAAACCAATGCAGAGCTTGTTTGCTGCATCTATCTCCACCTGTGCGACAAGTTTCCCGACCCATCACTTACAGACCAGAACCATCGTGGATTTTGATGCATCGCTTCCCCCTACAGTCCGATGTAACACTTTGCCTGCTTGCAGCAGAACTGACACATCACCTCCCCAATGACTCAAGAACCGATGCATCGCTGTGTTTTCCAATGCATCCCTCCTCTGCAGCTGTTTTGCCTTGTGGATTTTGACACATTTGAGGTACTTTGTGTAAAATCACTGCATCGATAGAGTTCAATGGACAGAATTGCTTGATGCTTGAAACTTTCTTAAAGTTATATTTTGTGTTGTGTATGTTGGATATTTTGTTATTTTGGTCTTGTTTGGTTAAGATAAGGATACTTTCGCTTTCGAAACAAACTGGTATGGTGTTCATTTGTAGTGTTTTCACTTTGTTACAAAGTGTGTGATTTGTACAAATACTTTACAGATTGCCTCGGTGATCAGCCTGACTGCTCATGTCAAGTTACCAAGGGAGTGAGCAGGGGTTAGCTGGGTGTGTAACTCTCTTATCCTGACTAGAAGGAAGGGTCCCTACTTGGACAAACCACTGCCAAGTAGAGATCCCCATTTCTTACAGTTCACATTTGTAAATATGAAACTATGGCCTTTTCATGCATAAAGGAGATAGGGCTTCATTTAGAGTTGGCGGGGGGGGGGGGCTGAAAAGTCTTCAGTTTCTGTAGGAATGTCAACAAACAGAATATAATCTACCAGCTAGATTTCCTCCACCCCAGGAATAATATTGCAGAGGAAATTCAGCCTGTAAGTCCATATTTTTAGTCTCCTACAGAAAATGGAGGATTTTCATTCCAATTAAAACTTTTAATGAGGTCCTATAGTGTTTACACAGTTGACAACACACCCTTCAGATTCCTACCCCCAAATATTTTTTTGCTCTTTAAGATACCAACTGAAAATGGCGCAGTGCCACAGGTTGTTACTAGATGTTCTTCTCTTAAAAGTGTGCAGAAAGTGAGTAGTACCAGAGATAATTGCTAGAGTTCCCTCTGTAGTTATCAGAAAGGTACAGTCCTGCAGTGCATTACTAGAAAACCCTCTGATGTCAGCAGCTTTGGGACACCGCCCATGGTCACTGAATTCCTTCTGGTGTCAGCAGAAAGGGTTCAGTATCGCATATTGCTCTAGCTCTCCCTTTGAAGTCATCAGAAAAAATGTGGTACGAGAGGTCATTAGGTGAGATCTCCGAAGTCAGGAGCAAGCGTACAGTACTATACACAAAGTAGCAGAATAGTTGAGCTCCGTAAAGCATGGGTCATTTTCTTTGTGCTCAACTTCTTACCAGGCACCCTTTCGGAGCCAGCCGCAGTGCATGGACAAGAAGCTGTACGCAGATCCGGCTGGTAACACCGTGCATCTGGAAGCAGTTTATTTCACATTGTGCATCATAACTGTCTACTATACTTGCTATCTATGTTGTGAACATTTACAGTTGTAAAGAGCTCTGACTCAAGTGCTCTGTATAGACTTGTTACCGTTAAAGTGAACATTTACTGTTGTAAAGCACTCTGATCCCTTGAGATCTAGCTAGCGCTATATAAAACTCTCAAATAAATAAATAAATATAGGGATTACAAAAGTTCCCTTTGTGTCAGCAGAAATGGTCTCTCTGAAGCCGTCAGAAATGGTGCTGTGCCTCTGGTCAAAGTAGATGTCCCTATGAAGTGAGCAAAAAGGGTACAAAACTAATGGTTGTTACTAGAGGTTCCAAAGAAACATTTGAGATCTGCAGATGATTACTGGGGTTCCTTTAAAGTAGATGGGTACAATAGCTCGGGTCGTTATTAGATGCCCCTTTAATTATCAGCAGAGGGATTTAGGGCCCGATTAATGTGTTGGTGGGAAGGGAACTACAGTGCAGCGTATACAGAGTTCCCTCCAAACCAACATAGTGGTCTGCCCCCAATATATATGTGGGACTTCCCAGTGTTCCCCTATGATCAATCTTCTACGACATCCCTGGAAAATAATGAACGTTGAAGAAATGGCCCAATTTAGTTGGGCGGACATGTAGACATTTTTTACTGTCGGACAGTAAAACTGTAACAATGATCCCCCTGCCATGGGAGAAGACTACCACGGCATGGAGAGCATTATTTTTTCTTTACAAAAAGTAAATCCAGTTTTGAGATTTTCTTTTTGAAAAGAAAAAAGAATACTCTGTGCAACAGGGCCTGTTGACACATCCCCGTAGCACAGAGTAAAATGCATTGACAGGAACCGGCTTGACGGCGGCTCCTGGCAATGCTTATCTAAATGACTGCCTGCTTGGTGGTCATTTATAAATTAGGCAGGCAGCCCTTTCGTTATGGGGATGGTATAATTTACTCCGCCCCCATGGCAGAGCGGGGGCCATCTGCCCTGACATAAATCAGGGCCTTAGCCTTCTAATTAGTTACTAGATGTCCTTAACCGCACTAAAATCCCTGACAACCCGATAAGATAAAAAAAGAGCAATTTAGTTTCTTTTCTGTCTTTCTATTTCATAAATGATCATTTAATGCTCCTAGGGGAGGAACTGGACGGTGGAGCCAGCATGGAAGGGCTGGTAAAAGCAGCATCTAAGAACCTCCGTGGCTGTCATGCTGAGGAAGTTGGACTCCGTAATCTGATAAATACTGTGTTCAGCATGCCTTATTTTACTTCATTTTCTTTGCATAAGCAGGTACTCTCACGCTCTTTACAGTATACAGACCTACTACAAAATGAAACACTACAATATCCAAAGTCTGCAAGAACACCAGCTTAGTCATTGTATGCAAGCCCTAAATAGCAGCTACGGCCAAGGCGGGACTGGCCGCAGTTGGCACCGGGCATTTCCCCTTTGGGCCGCCAGGGTGGGGCCGGTTTTGGGCCCTTGGGGGCCGTTTTCATTAATGGGGGCCAGAAAAAACGTCCCCGGTAACAAAATAGTCCGAAACCGGCCCTAGAAAGCAGGTTGGCCGCACCCCCTACCCCCTGGAGGGGGAGCAGGCCAAGCAGTTTTCCAGGGCCGGTTTTGGTTTCCAGTCTGGCCCTGGCCACGGCCCATGCAGGTAAGAGCCTGGGGGCGGTGGGGCTCTTACCTGCAAGGGGCGCAGCTGCTATATAGTCTAATAATATTTTCATAAAATCTCTTTCCCAATTGAACTAAAGCACGGGGAACCCCGATAGTGAACACAGAAAAAAGAGTGGTAAAATTGAGCAAGGACAAGTGTAGGCAAGATCAAACATTTGCCTGCACAAAACAATTTGTAAAATCTAATCTATATAACCATGATTCCTTTGCACAACCATAAATTATGCAAGTTCATGTTTATTAAAATAGGATAGAAAATATTTAAGTGTTTGGGTGGCTGGATAGTGTATAAAGTGTTATTATCTTTAACATGTGTGGTTGTAGTTTACAGATTAACTTCCCTTATCACTGCAGAGGTCTTTCTATTTTGCTGAGAATTTAGTGCACCAACCATCATCAAGAATAGGAACTTATGTAAGTCTCTTACTGAATTCATTTGCACCAAATATGGCTGGTATTGAGGATTTGAGAATTATTACAGGGGGTTTGAATATACAGTGACCTAAGGGCCACATGTATTAAGCATTTTTCTGATCGGAAACAACCGATCGGCCCGTTTCCGAGTGCAAAAATGCCTTTACATATGTATGAAACACAAATTGCGATTCGGTAACACATTACGCAATTTATGTTTGTGATTCGGTATTTGGAAGGGGCGTATTTAAGGTTTCCTTACCAAATACCGAATCTGAATAGGATGTATGAATGTTTTGCAACCAAATTACTGTCGCAAAACATTCATATTTTACCGACTCGCTGACGGAGTTGGTTACTCCATTCGCAAATAGGAAGGAGTCCCCAATGGGCCCCTTCCCTTTTGAGAATGGAAAACAAATATATTTTAAGAGCAGGCGGTGGTTCCACGGACCACTGTCTACTCTTAAAAAATTATACTGCAAAGTTTCCGTTTTTTTCTTTTTTAGTGCATTCCCATTTCCTTTTTAAGGATAATGGACTACATTTTAAAAAAAAAGACTGCTTTATTTAAAAGCAATCACCGGCATGGTGGTCTGCTGACCTCAGCAGGCCACCATCCCTGTGATGGCATTAATTACTAATGGGTGGAAAATTGAGACCTGCCTCATTATTAAGCAGGGGGAAGATCTATTTGGAACCCATTAGGAATCGCTAATGAAACTAAAAAGAGTTTCATACATTAGGAATAGCGATTACCTAATTGTGATTTGCAGAAAATCGCAATTAGATAATCACTTTGAAATAATGATACATGTGGCCCTAAAAGGCCTAATGGCTAAGGGCCCGATTCACAAAATTAACCTGAGACAAAATCCTTACTTTACGACTTTCGGTATTCAAAAAAAGAAATTTAGTAGTAGTAAAGTTAGGATTCCTAACTTTACTACTCCTAAATGCCTTCTTTGAATACCGAAATTCGTAAAGTTAGGATTTTGTCTCAGTTTAGGAGTAGTAAAGTTAGGATTCCTAACTTTACTACTCCTAAATGCCTTTTGTGAATACCGAAAGTCGTAAAGTTAGGATTTTGTCTCAGTTTAGGAGTAGTAAAGTTAGGATTCCTAAGTTTACTACTCCGAAATGCCTTTTGTGAATACCGAAAGTCGCAAAGTTAGCATTTGTTTGTCAGTTTAGGAGTAGTAAAGTTAGGAATTCTAACTTTACTACTCCTAAATGCCTTTTGTGAATACCGAAAGTCGTAAAGTTAGGATTTTGTCGCAGTTTAGGAGTAGTAAAGTTAGGATTCCTAACTTTACTACTCCGAAATGCCTTTTGTGAATACTGAAAGTCGTAAAGTTAGCATTTTGTCTTGGTTTAGGAGTAGTAACGTTAGAATTCCTAACTTTACTACTCCTAAATGCCTTTTGTGAATACCGAAAGTCGTAAAGTTAGGATTTGTTTGTCAGTTTAGGAGTAGTAAAGTTTGTAATGTAATGCTTTGGATGTTGTTTGCTGTATAAACAATAAAATTGGTTTTAAAAAAAGATTTCATACGTTTAATTAAATCTTTAATCTACCTTAGGATATATGCTTGCTGCCTTAATTTGTTATTACTTAACAAATCAGTTTAAAAAAAGCAATCTTTGTGGGTTGGCTTAATCTTTCCTAGATTTGCTCAAGACAGTTTTCCAAGCGGCAACCAGTTTTGTTGCAGGTTGGTTTATATTACTTTGTCAGCTTTGTAGGAACTGCAATAGCTGACACTAACAGCTTGGACATCCTTTGAGATGGCTTGTGATGAGATGGCCCTGTGGGTGTTTATCCCAATACTCCTAACATGTGTCCCCCAGCTCAAAGTGGGGAGAGCTACCTAACCGCTTTGGAGTTGTCTTCACCAAGGTGGAAGAATCTGGAGAGACCATGAGCATTGGCGTCGTCTGTCCTGGGTGTTGCTGCGCCGTAAAGTCCATTCCATGTAGGGAAATTGACCACCTAAACAGTTTTGGATTTTCATCCCACATCTGCCTGAGTCCTCTGAGGGCCCTGTGGTCTGTCTGAACCAGGAAGTGAGTCCCAAACAGGTATGGTCTCAACTTCTTCAGTGCAACAGGCCACAACAAAAGCTTCTCTTTCAATGGGACTCCACCTCTGTTCCTGTGGAAGTAACCTCCTAGTAACGAAGGCTACCTGATGGTCTAGGCCCTCCTCATTTAGCTGTGCTAAGACTGCCCCTAAGACATGCTGTGAAGCGTCCATGTGCACTATGAATTCCTTGAATTCTTTGTAAAAATCAGGGGCCCTGAGCACAGGTGCTGAGGACAAAAGTCAAAGGCTTTCTGACAAGTCTCTGTCTAGATCACCATTTTGTGATTCTTCTTAAGGGAGAACAAAAATGCCATAACCCTTAACAAATCTTTGGTAATAGTCTGTGAGGCCAAGGAAGGCTGTTTGGGTTTTAGGTGGTTACCAGGCCATGATGGTTTCAATCTTGACCTGAAGGGCCTACACCTTGCCGCCACCTACCAGGTGTCCCAAATATACCACGGAACCCTGCCCAGTCTAGAACTTTCTGGCCTTGATGGTCAGGCCTGCCTAGTGCAGGGCCCGAAGCACCTCGCTGAGGTGATGCAAGTGTTCCTCACAGCTGGAACTGTAGATAGCAATGATATCTAAGTAGGTGACATAGAACGCCTCCTTCCCAGCCAGGACCCTTTTAACCAACCGTTCCAAGGTAGCAGGGGCATTTTTCAAGTCAAAGGGCATCACTCGAAATTATTAGTTACCCTCTGGGGTTGAAAAGGCTGATCTCTCTTTGGCCCCCTCAGTCAGAGTGATCTGATGTCAAATCAAAGGTGCTGAGGAATTTGGCAGCGCCCAGCCTGTCACTGAGTTCATCAGCTCTGTGAAGGGGTTGTGCATCAGTTCTGGTGACTTAATTGATTCCTCGGAAGTCCACACAGAACTGGAGCTCTGGTGGGGCAGCCTTTGTTGCCAATTCCATGGGGCTGGACCAGGGACTTTTAGAGAGCGTAATCACCCTTAAGGCTAACATCTTCGAGACTCCCTCCTTGATGCTGGGTCTCACCCTGTCTGAGAACCTGTACATTTTGCTCTTTACATGGGGCTGTCTCCCATGTCATCACTCATCATCATGGATGCACAGATAGGTGAGCGAGAACAGTGGGGCGAACTGCTTCCAGCAACTGGTAACAGTCACCTTGCTGTTCTGGGGTCAGTGTGGTAGAGAGATTGACACCCTCCACTGACCCATCGATTTCCTGTGCAGAGAGGAGGACAGAGAGAGCTTCACTCTCCTCTTCCACTCCCTCATCTGTCACATGGAGCATGTTCACTTTGGACCTCTCAAAGGGAGGCTTGAGTTGGTTCACATGGAGCACCCTTAGTGGACTCCTAGGGGTCTGGAGATCCACCAGATAGGTGGCCTTCCCCCTCCGCTTCTTGATCTTGAATAGGTCAGACCAGAGGTCCTGGAGAGACGTGGGCTCTACTGGCTCCATGACCCATAGACATTCTTGCCAGGCTGAAACAACTCCACCAGAAATGCCTTCTGGTCATACCAGAGTTTTATGACTTCTTGGCTGGCCCCTAGATTGCTTTTGGCCTGCTTCCAGAAGCGGTGCATCTAGTTGCAGAGAGCCAGTATGTAGCTGACCAAATCCTGGGGGGTTTCTTGGGAGTTTTCTCCCACCCCTACTTAACAAGGCTCAGAGGTCTATAGAAGAGCTCAAAGGGGCTGAAACCTACTCCTTTCTGTGGAACCTCCCTGTAGGCGAAGAGGAGGCATGGCGAGAAGACCTCCCACTTACACCTCATGGGCTCAGGCAGTCTCATAATCATGCCCTTCAAAATCTTGTTGAATCTCTCCACAAAACCATTAGTTTGGGGGTACTAGGGTATGGTGAACATGTAAGTTACACCACACTCATCCCATATGAACTTCATGTACACAGACATGAAGTTAGTACCTCTGTCAGACACTACCTTCTTGGCGAACCCAACAAAGGTAAAGATCTCCATAGGAGCTCTAGCCACCTTAGGTGCAGTCACTGAGCTCAGTAGGAAGGCCTCTGGGTAGCGGGCGGTATGGTCCATCAAGACTAGGGCAAACCTCTTGCCTAGGACTGTAGTGGGGTCCAAGGGTCCAATGATGTTGATGCCTACCCTTTCAAAGGGGGTGCCAATGACTGTTAATGGGATCAGGGGAGCTTTGTGGTTTTTCCCTGACTTCCCACTGGCCCAGCAGGTGGGACAGGACCTGCAGAATGCTTCTGAGGCTGTCTTCATCCAGAGACAATATAAATGGGAGAGGATCCTAACAATGATCTTCTACTGCCCCAAATGTCCTGCCAGGGATCTATCATGACCCAAACCCAGTAGGAAGGTCCGGTAACACTGGAGGACCACCATCACATGTGCTGTCCTAGCACCAGGAACCCTAAGTATGCTATAAAGGAGATTGTTCTCCCAGTAGACTTAGTGATCCCCAGAAGATTCACCTGCTGAATGGGCTGAGGCCTGGTGCCACAAGCCCTCAAGAGTGGGACAACCTTTGTGTGCTTGGCAGAATTCATCCCTGGTAGGCTGACCCTCAACTTGGCAGCTGGCACGCTCAGTTAGGTCACTTAGAGTGGCAATGTCTTCCTCAGTTGACCCGGGCCCCCCTCCTCAGGGACCTTGTCAAAATCTACTGCTGGAACTTCAGGGACTTGTTTCTTTTGCCCCATGTCTCTCTCCTTGGCAGCTATCTGGGCAATTGTTCTAGGCTCCAGACATCCTTTACCTTTACTTTACCTTTGCAGGTAGTGTGCGCCAAGTTGTTGCCTAGAAAGCTATCAATTGGCATGGCAGGGTTCACAACAACTTTCAGAGAACCTAAAAACCCTCCCCACTTGAGGGGATCCAGGGCCACCTGTAGATGGCTCTCGTGATTGTAAGCAACTACGACTTAGTGGAATGTGTTCAGTAGGACCTGTTCTGCCGACACCAGCTGACACTTGACAGTTGTCATGCTGGCTCCTGTGTCTCGCACAGCCTGTACCAGTTGCCTATTAATGGTGACCCACTACCTATATTTTGAAGTATTTGAATGCATGTGGACATTTGACACCATTACTCTATCCCTCAGGGATACTAAGGTCACCTCAGTCTGTCCTCCCAATCTAACTGGGACTATATCCTCCCCCAGCGATGCACTCGCTAACCCAGGTGCCTGCCCATCGGTGGGAGGCTGTGCCCTCTTGGGACGTTTGGATTTGCCCTTGTTGTGCCCATATTTGTAGCACTCTGTACATTGGTATACAAACCTCCCTGCTTTATGACCAAATAACCCCTTCTTTTTAGGGTCAGACTGGGACTGGTTACCACTACTCCCATGGGATGTTTTTGGGGGGCTTTTTGTCAACTCCTTGCTTTTAAGTTTTTCTCCCCCTCATTCTTCTGTTGGGAACTCTGATCACCTTTGCGGGTGCCCCTCCCCCAGATATCATTTTAGACACTCTGGTGCTAACCCACAGGTCCGCCTCCACAGCAAGCTTCCTGGGGTCAGTCAACTTAGTGTCCCATAGGTGCTGCCGCAACTGTACAAAACAGATACTGAGCATGTCCTCGCTCATGATTAAATGGTACAACCCATTCAAATCACTAACTTTGCTGCCCGTCACTCAGCCATTCAGTGCCTTACTGGAGTGATCAACAAAATCTATACAGGACTGGTTGAAGAGCTTCTGGCTGTCCCTGAATCTTTGGCAATACTTTTTGGGAGTTAGTCCAGATTTCAAAATTGTCTTCATGGGGGTATACTTTGTTTTCTCCGCAACCTCTAATGTTAGAAATGTGTTGCTCCCAAGTGTTGACATGCTTTTCCACTGACCACCCTCCAAATGCTCCTCAAGAACCCTGTGAACCTTCAGTGCAACATCATAAACAGAAAACCACTTATCAATGTAATCTCCCACCACATAACTGGGCACAAGATGCTTGGGTATACGAGCCCTCGCCTCCATCAGGTACTGCATGTATGCTGCCACCATCACAGCTGGAATCAGGCTGTCTGGCCTTGATGTTCAGCTCTTTTAGACTCAGTTCATAAGCCAGAAGTAGTTTCTTCTCTGCTAAGGCTCCTTCAACCTTTTTTTTCTCAGCCTCCATTTTTAACTTAGCAATCTGTAGCTTGAATTCTCTCTTATCCCTCAGCTCCTTTGGGGATAGGCCATGGTAGGAGACACTGTTTTCTGCTCTAACAGTGTCCCCTCAACTGCAGCAGGTGGTTCCTCTGAAGATCCATTCACAGGCTCCCACATTCCATCACGCTCCTTGGAGCTTTCTTCTTCCCAGGCCCTCGGTGCCTTTCGAAATTCCACCTTCTTGGTGCCACTCTTGGCAGGAACTCCCTTCTCCTTATAAAAGCCTTTACGCTGAGCTATTTTGTATCTTCCCATGTAGACCAGCTCAATTTCTATGGCTCCAGTTGTTGAACCTGCAGGTAGAGACATGATGTGGAGGAAACATTAAAAACAGGAAGAAATTGGAAAAATCTGAGATGGTCTTGGATGTGGATGGTTAATGTTCGAAATTGATTTTCTGTTTGGCAGAGGTATGAAACCTGTCCAGGCAGGAACCAGAATCTTAGTCAGGGAAAGTCACAACAGACATTAAATTATCCTGTGCTCATTCTCTGGTAGAAGTCAGGCTTAACTTAAAGAGGCAATGTATAAAGTATTTGTGCTTGTAACATAGTGAGATCACCACAAAAATACTCCATACCAGGTCAGAATGATAGAGAATAATTTTATAAATAAAACAAGACCAAAGCAACAAAAATCCAGTAGGTAGAAATCGAGAAATTAATTTTTAAAGAACAAATGCATACTAGCACTTAGAAGCAATAAGCACTTAAATGGGATATCTAATTGCGCTGGTCCAGGACAAAGTCAAAAGCTCAGTCTGACCACGATGGAGCGTGGCTTGAATACAGAGACCCACTTGGGCCCGCTGGACCAACTTACTTTGATTGGGGACGTGTCGTCGATGACGAAGATACGAGGTGTAGCCGAAGTGATGCGTCAGAGTCAAGCCATACAGTGAACAAGATGCGTCAATTTCCATCATGCAACTGCGGTGACACGTCAGTTCAGAGTGTGATGCGCTGGTTCTGAATGCGATGCACAGCTACTGCTCCTGCAGTAGAGTCTGTCTGAATTCCAAGGGTGATGCACTGGTTCCGAGGGTGATGCGCCGGGTCCGCTGCACGCAGTAACTAGGATGCAGTGGTTCCAACTCATGCAAAGGCAAAGATGTGTCGGTTCCGATGAGGATGTGTGTGTTCTTGTTGAAGCAGCAATTTATACCCACTTCCAAGGGCACAGGACTGGGTTGGCACCACTTGGCAGCGCAAGCCTTGCAGCAAGCAAAGTCCAGGTGCTGTAACAAGATGAGGTGAATTCTTTGATGTCCCTGAGACTTAGAACAGGAGGCAAGCCAGAAAGCCCTTGGAGTCACTCCAGGTTCAAGTGATGCAGGTCCAGTCCTTCTCACCCAGGCAGGGGAACAACAAACAGCAGGACAGCTCAGCAAGGCAAGAGTCCAGCAAAGCAGCAGTCCAGCAGAGTGGCAGTCTTTTCAGCAGCACAGCAGTTCTTCTTGCTGGCCACATATCCAGAAGTGTACTGAAGTCATGGTGTGAGAGTTACAGTACTTATACCTAGTTGTGCCTTAGAAGTGGGGGAGATTTCAAAGAAAGTTTTATAGTGCACAGAGGTCCTCCCTTACTGCCCTGGCTCCAGACTCACTATGGGGTGGGGGATATGTATCCCCTTGTGTGTGGACAGGACACAGCTTATTCATGTATAAGTGTGAGGCTGTGTCCAGATTCTCCCTCCCATCACCCAGAATGGCCTATCATGAGACACCTGAGGTTCCTTTGTCTTTAGTTGTCCAGGGGGAATGCACAAAGCCCAGCTGTCACCCAGCCCATACTGAGCAGAGACAGGCTACAGGCACAGAATGGCTTAAATAAGGAAACACCAACTTTCTAAAAGTGGCATTTTCAGACTTGCAACTTAAAATCCAACTGCACCATACATTGTGATTTTAAATTGTGAGTAAGAGACACCAAACTTGAAAGGTCTACCTCTTCACAAATGGGAATTATACTTAAAATATGTAAAAAGGTAATCCCAATGTTATCCTATAGGCGAGATAGGCCTTGCAGTACTGAAAAATAAATGTAGGAGTTTCTCACTACCAGGACATGTAAAACTTAAAAGTTAAGGTATTTCCTTTTAAATATATGGCACCCTGCCCTGTGGGTTAGACAGGGCCTACCTTAGGAGTGATGTATATGTATAAAAGGGGAAGGTTTAGGCCTGGCAAGAGGTTTACCTTGCCAGGTAGAAGAGGCAGTGTAAAACTGCCCATACAGGTTTTGCAATGGCAGGCCTGAGCCATGGTTAGAGGGCTACGTAAGCGGATGGTACAAAGAGTGCTGCAGACCCACTAGTAGCATTTAAATTACAGGCCCTGGGCACATGTAGTGCATTTTACTAGGGGATTATGAGTAAATTAAACATGCAATTGGGGTTAAGCCAGTATTACCATGTTTAGAGGAGGGCCCACAAGCACTTTAGCACTGCTCGGCAGTGGTAAAGTGCACAGAGTCCTAAAGCCAGCACAAACTAGGTCAGAAAATGGAGGGAGGTAGGCAAAGCATTGAGGGAAGACCACCCTAAGGCTGCCAGATCTAACATCTTCCATATATAGCCACTAAATGAATGACCACTGAAGGCTTAAGAAGACTCAGGAAAAAAGTAGTTTTAGTGGCCGGAGTTTCTCAAGATCAGGCCAGTTGAGTCATCAAAATAGTCCTTCTCTGGAGTCATGGTTGCTTTCTGAAAAGTAGTCATTTTTCCACTGTGGAATATTCTTACATTTCCCTTTTTTTAAAAAATCACTAACAACTGCAATGATCTTCATATTATCCTGCTGATTCTCATTATGGCAATATCATTGACAGTTAATATTAAGTGGCTGATTGTGCTTTGGCCCTTTATTAAAGAAAGATGTCCAGCAACAATAAGGGAGTTTTCTACCTACGTGTTTCAAGTGATATCCTGAAGAAGTTATCCACCTCAGATCTATTATTACTAGTTACAAATCATTAATAGCACAATAATGCGTAATCAGTCAGTCAGTAATAACAAACATATTAAAGATAGCAGAAGAGGGCATGTAAAAATGATTAATAACAATAATTATATTAACAATAACAACGAAGCGACAATAAAAACAACAATAATACTATCTTATCCATCTCTATTGTTTGATGTTGTCATAGAAAGCTGCAATCATGAATACCAGATCCAAGTGCTGGTTTTTCACTTGTGTGATGACACTCCAGCTAAAAACAAAACTTACTTTTACTTGCAGTGATGTCACAAAGAGAATCAGCAAATTCCTCTGCCTCGCCTGAGTGTTCATAGAGCTGTGGACAGTGCTGGACAGACCCAAAGGAGGAGCTGAAATACCTTCCTCCTTCTCCTGCAGATCAGTGCAGAATCAAGGGAGGGCAGGAAATGACAGGAATGCTCTAGCATCCCCACCTGTCAACACCGTAACCCAGCTGGGCCACTCAAGGGATGCAGAAAATGAAGGATTGCATCCTTATCAGTGTTGTCAACAGCTCTAACAGAGCCACTGCCTCCACAGCAGATGCTGGACACTCTCATTGAGAGCGGACAGCATGGCTCTTAAGGTGGTGGGGGAGAAAAGGACTGATAAAGTTGTGTTGGGAGATGTGGCTTTACCCCAAGCATTGCTTTGTAGTATTTGCCCAGAGAATGGGGTTGACAAGGCAAGTTGAGGAGAGTGGTAAGATGCAATTTCTATTTTTTGGAAGAAAGAAGGGAGGATAAAGTCAGAGACTTCGGGGAAGGATGACAGGCCACAATTGTTTAAAACCTCTTTGCTTTGCATAGTGGGACCATCCAATGAGCTGGAAGGCAACAATAGGGGACCTAAAACAACATAAATCTATAGATGTGGTAGCTCTTAGTCAAGGTGATATTTATATATCTGCCTCTGAAGCAACAGGGCTTCAGTTCAGGCAATTCAGGCCTTGCTCTCATTGTCTATGATGTGACATTGCACTCCTTCACCAAACTCAACCCTGTTTTTCATATCAATAATGCTACACATGGTATGTGGGTTTCATAGGAAGATATTATTTAGAACAGAAACTTGTGACAGGGGGCAACTGCTGCCACATCACAATGCCTACAATTGCATCCCATTTGCCACCCCTTGTCAAACCTGACTTTGCTCATCTTTGAAAGCAGCTATGGGAGGTTTGTGTGAAAAGATTTCAGGTAGGCATATATACAATAATATTTAACACAGTAAGGAATGTTTCTTCATTGGGATTCTAGTGACTTCACAGGCAACTTGAGCTGCATTTTTATGTTTCAGTCAGAACGCACCGGTGGAAAACAACCAGTTTATTACACCAACATGTGTACAATTGTACTTGACTGCTCACTATCCTTTGGCACACTTGGCAACCTTATGGGCTGAGCAAAAGTCTTGAGTGATGAATAGATATGCTCAGCAAAGTCTGTAATCATTTGATAGCCACAGGCGTTCCAGCCACCCGTATTACTTACGGAAATAGGTTTTCTAAAAAAGGTTAAAGTGGATTTTTGGGAACGTCCCTCTTCTGTTAGCCAAGAGGGAGTTTATCATTGCAAAAGAGATTTCCTTGTTCCTAGAAAGCCTAAATAGCTGAGGGTGAGGTCAGTTACTTATCATAATCACTGTTATCTCGCCATAAGCCAATGTATATAGGCCTATATTTAACAAACTAAACCAGTTCTGGCCAGAAGACTTTGTGTAAAAAAAACAGATTTACAGTTTGGCGGACGGGTTACTACGTCACAAATGTGATGGTCATCCAGTCCGCCTAATTACAAGTGCATTATGTACTATGGCACTTGTAATAATGTGGACAAGATATCCACTATGTTTGTGAGTAGCTTAGTTTCTGACATTGAAGCTCATTGCATCCCAAAGGGATCATTGTAGGAAACTTGAGTAAAGTCAATTTGTGGTTGCAGCTGCAGCCCGTGCAGATAAGAGTGGTGGTACAGGGTGGGGGAGGATTTCGACAGATGATGACGACAGAAACTTAATTATTTATTTAATTCTCCCTTGTCATCGTCCATCGAAATCTCACCAGCAGGCCCCACCACTCTTACCTGCAAAGTCCGCGGCTGTGGTTGGAAAACCAGTGGACATGATGTTACAGTAATCAAGGCACACAATCTTCAGGACTCTTGCTAGTTCCAACCAATGTAACAGTTGACGGTGGAAGCTTTTTCGAAGCAAGAACAGCTGCAAATGTATAGATATCCAAAAGCAATGAAAGCACGTGGGGGTGGGATATAAAGGCCTTCGTCAAAAAGGATTGAGGTGATGCTATAGGGACATGACAGACAAATGGGACTGGAGGAGGTGTGACCGCTTGCTACATTAGAGTCTGGGTTTTAGATCCTTTTAGGTAGAGGCAGTTCTCTTTGATTCAATCACTAATATTATTGAGGCACTTGGTGATGTTTAAGTAGGTTCAGCCGCGGCCCATGCAGGTAAGAGCATTAAGGCTATGGGGCCACATAGGGGGGATTTCGACTGACGACGACGAGGGAAAATTAATTATTTATTTCATTTTCCCTCATGGTCATTTGTCGAATCCCACCCAGCCTCACCGCTCTTACCTGTACCGGCTGCTCCTGAGTAGGTTACTCAAAGCGTTCTACAATTGTAAAATGCTCCTAGTGTCATCTGCATACATTTATATTTTATGGATTCAGTAGTTTTGCCAGTGGAAGTGTGTAAATATTGACCAATGGTGCTGAAAAGTAGATGCCCACGGAACGCTGCACTTCATGGTATCCATGATGGATGATACCAGTGAACCTATCTGCATCTCATGGCTGTTGTTGGAAATGAGGTCTTTCCTCTTTAATGCATTGTCTGACAAATAAATCAATATTGAAAACCATTTAATTATTACAACAATAAATCCAGACTTTCTGACTAAAATGCAATTGATTTAAAGCTACTGTGTGAATGGGTAAGTGTGTGAATGAGATAAAGATTCAGTGCTTGGCTAGGCTAAAGAGTGCATGGACGCATGAATGAGTTAGTGACTGATTACATGGATAAGTACAGGATGAGTGATTTCATTGAAGGATGAAGATTGAATAAAAGTGAGTGATTTGATGAATTGGCTGGATGAATTGTTCAGTGCATGATTGTATTCATGTGTGAGTTCATGAAAGGCTGTACATTACACCAACACACCTTACAGGTTGAGGTCTCAGTCAGCAGTAGTTATGGTGTTATAGTGTTCTACAAGTTGCCAACAGTATGCCTGTGCAAGCATTACACCTGGGCTGGGCATGATTATGCCAAGAATGTAATCAGTATACATAAAGAATTGCAAACATCATGCAGGGGTTATCTGGGTGTGTAACTCTCTTATCCTGACTAGAAGGAAGGGCCCCTACTTGGACACAGTGCAAACCACTGCCAACTAAAGACCCCTATTTCTAATATTGGTGGTCAGCGGTGAGGATAGGACTTGTTTTTGTACTTTGACAAACAGTGATTGCTTTACACTACTCCTGAGTGCAGACCATTACGCGACCACATACTGCTTTTTGATTTTTCTTTTTTTGTGATAACCCTTGAAGTATCCACATACCATGTCTCTGTCTGGTGAGCCCGCAAATGAGGTGGCAAAATTGGTGTCTGAGATTTGGAAGTTGCAGTCTTACAAAGTAGGAAGTTGCAGTTTTACAAAGTGGATCAGCTCAAATGGTTTTGTAAGGATTTTGAAAGTCCCATTAGAAGCTCCGTTATGAAGGAGGAGATGCAAAAGGCTTTAAGGACCTGGTGGACAGCAAGAGAACCTGGAGAGGCTGAGAATAGGAATATGGATCTGGATGCACAGAGCCAGCAAGGGCATTTTGGCACTCAGGATCTGCCTGCAGGAGCATCTTAGAGGGGTGGGAGCAGTGTGTCGTCCAGGAGTCCATCCCGAGAGAAGCTGGAGACAGGCAACAGGTCAAAGAGCATGTGAGAGAGCTTGAGAAGCTCAAATGGGAAATGAAAATCAAAAAGATGGAAATGGAGCAAAAGTGACCGGAGAAATAGAAGGAGAGAACCCTTGCTTCTAGAGAGAGCTCTGGAGGAAAATACATTGATTTTGGCTCATGAGTTAAGTTTGAAGGAGCTGGACCCCAAAGCCTAGCAGGTGGAGTCCATCTCAAATGGTGGCAGCGTGCAGCCAGTGCAGTCTGGGTGGAACATGCACATTCCAAAGGATCTGGTAAAGGATTAAAGGAGGGGGGATGACATATGTGCTTGGTTATTGGAATATGAGGCAGCACTCCACATGAATGAGATCCCTAACTCCCATTGGGGGGGGGGGGGTCTGTGGAAGCCATTTGAGATAGAGGGGAGGTACACTTTGACAGCGCTAGGTTCACACACAGGTCTCACCTGCACTATCATGAAGGATGCCTTGATCACCCGTTATGGGCTCACTCCAGCACAGTATAAGAACAAGTCAGATCTTTTAAGAAAACTGATACTCATAATTTATTTATTCATTCATTCATTGGAATGTGTTGATCATTTTTGCAGAGCACTGGATGGTTGGATAAAGGGCAGTCAGGTAACTGACTATCAAGGGCTGTATAATTTGATTGCATGGGAGCACTTGTATAGCCCTTGGCTTCCAGAGCTGCATCAGCATCTGATTGACAGAGCAAGCTCACTGACCCCAGGAAGCTTGCTCAGGAGGCTGACCGCTGGACGACTACCAGGGTACGCAAGGGTTATGTGGGAAACTCCGGCAAGGGTGAGCAGATTCCCCAGCAGAAGAGTGGGGGGACATGGGTAAATAAAGAGACTTCTTTAAAGGGCCCCAATCTAGTCCTCAGAGTAAAGATTCTGATCCCCAGGTGAGAAAATGTCATGGATCTCTACAGGGAATCCTGCAGAGAGAGGTCCCCGCAAGAATTATGCATGTGATCAGGAGGGTGACATGAGGGGGAATCCCAAGTGTCCCAAGTGGACAACGGCACCCACTGGGGCTCAGTCATGGGGTTGGCCAGTGTAGCGCTTGGGGAGGAGTTGGTTCCAGGTGAAGGGTGGGATGCAGCTGAGAAGGCCATTGTCTTACCAAGAGACAGTGAGATGGTCCAGAGGACCCTGATGCCTAAAAACACTAGGAAGTACAGACAGTGGGTGACCATCAATGGACAGAGGGTGAAGGCTCTGCGAGACAGTTTGACTATGGTAAGGTGTCACCTGGTGTCTGAAGAAGACAACTCTGAGCACCAGTACAGGTTGGCAAAGATTCCTTTGGAGTGGGGGTGGTCGCAGATTCCTTGAGAGTAGCGTTGAGCCCATCCATGCCTGTTGATTGTCTGCTGGGAAATGACGTGGAGGATTCCCCTAGGGGTGAGGTGGATCACTGGTCACACTTGGAAATATTAGGTTTGCCTGAGTGAGCATGCGTGACCACTCGGTCTATGGCAGTCAGTAACGGTGAACAGAAGGACCTGGAGCCTGAAAGAGTGACCCAGATCCCTGCCAGAAAGAAGAGGAGCTGCGGGTATGGGCACGGGGAGCCCACCCTAGAAGTTCCTACAGTCGAGTAGGAGGAGGAACCTGAGGGGGATGAGCTGGAACCTTCAGGGAAACAAGTGGCCAAACGGGGGGACTTGTTGGAGCTGACCCATTGGCAGCAAGAAGGGGATCCCAACAGGGACAAATTGTGCAGGGATTATAAGGAATGCCTTCTCTTGTGGGTCTGCAGCAGCAGGCTGCAGACCAGGCAGCTACAAGGAGTCTGGATCACACTGGATTTACTGGGAGAAATGATCTCCTGTAGAGTGAGCCTAAAGTTGCTGAGCCTGGGTCAGCCCGTGTGCTGGTGGTTCCTCACGGCTTCAGAACCTTCCTACTGGGTCTGGCTCATGATGTGCCTTTGACAAGACATTTTGTGAAGGACAAAACCTTTGAACGGCTTGTCACCCATTTCTGGCGGTCTCACACGCGAAGGCACTCTGATGCGCATTGCATGTCTTTCCAAACTTTCCAGGCAAGTGGCAAGAATGGAGGGAGATGTACGGCTCCACTCCAGCCTTTCCCTGTCTTGAGCACCCCTTTTGAGCTGGTGTGTATCGACATTGTGGGGCCCCTGGACTCCAAGACACCCACGGGAAATAGGTTTAGCCTGGTCTTGGTGGACCATGCCACCCGGTACTCTGAGGCTATACCTCTGAGAACAGTAACGGAGCCTGTAGTGGGCCGGGTATTGATGGGGATCTTTTCCTGCTTGAGTTTCTCCTAAGAGGTGGTATACCAACTTCATATCCATGTATATGAAGTCTCTGTGAGAATAGTGTGGTGTAACCTACAAGTTCACCACACCTTACCATCCCCAAGGTAATGGGTTGGTTGAGATATTCAACCAAACTCTGAAGGGCATGATCATGGGTCTGACTTGCTCAGTGAGGCGTAAGTGGGACATCCTCTTGCCATGCCTACTGTTTATTTACATGGAGGTATGACAGAAGGGACTGGGCTTCAGCGACTGTCTGAGCACCCTGGTGAAAGAGGGCTTGGAGTAAGCTCCCAGGAAGCCGCCCAGGATGTATTTGGCTACATGCTGGCCTTCTGAAACCAGACTGCATGCTTCAGGAAGATCACTTAGGTGAACCTAGAAGCCATCCAGGAAGATATGAAATGATGGTATGACCAGAATACCACTCTGGTTGAGTTTCAGCTCAACCAGAAAGTGTGGGTCATGGCACCAGTGGAGCCTCGTGCTCTCCAGGACAAGTGGACTGGGCCTTTTGAGGTGGTGGAGTGCAAGAGTGAAGTTACTTATCTAGTGAAATTGCAGACTCAAAGGGACCCTTTGAGGGCCCTACATGTGAACCTCCTCAAACCTCACTTTGAGAAGTCTGAAGTGACTATGCTCCTGGCTATAGATGATAGAAGGGAGGAGGAGAGTGAGCCTCTTCCTGACCTCCTGTCTGTCAGGGAGCAAGATGGGTCTGTGGAGGGTGTGAACCTCTCCCCAGCACTGACCCTGGAACAGCTGAGGGACTGTTGCCAGTTGCTGGGGCAGTTTGCCTCTCTGTTTTCCTTGACCCCAGGGGTTGGCCACTGGTGTACCCATGATGTGGATAGTGGAGATAGTCCACCTGTAAAGTACAAGATTCACAGGTTGACTAACAATGTCAAAGACAGCATCAAGAAGTTTCCAAGATGCTAGCATCAGGGGTGATAAAGCCCTCCAATGGTCCTTTGGTCAACCCAGTGGTCTTGGTCTCAATTGCTGCTTCACCTGGGCCACACCTGTGCTGCAGTTCTGTGTAGACTACCTTGAGCTCAACGCCATCACTAAGACTGATGTACACCTCATTCCCAGAGCTGATGAGCTCATAGATCGGCTAGGAGCTGCCAAGTTCCTCAGCACTTTTGACTTAACGTCTGGGTAGTGGCAGATTGCCTTGACTGATCAGGTCAAAGAGTAGGACTGGGCGGAGTTCACAGAGTTCTGCTGCGCAGAACTCCATGCAGTGGAGTGCAGCGCGAACTGCCATTCGCACTTATCTTCCTGCTGTTCGGGCAGAAATTCTACCCGAGCGGCAGCTTGCGCTCGCCAACTTACTGTTGGCGAGCGCAAGTGGGGAAAAATCTCCGCTGCGCAGAGCAGAGTTTTCTGCACTGTGTGAGCTCCACGTAGTGTGGAGTGCAGAAAACTCACAAACTCTGCGAACGGAGCGGAGTTTACCGCCCAGGCCTACCAAAGAGAGGTCATCGTTCTCAATGCCAGAGGGGCTCTTCCAGCTCCGTATGATGCCCTTTAGGTTGAAGAACACCCCTGCCACCTTTCAGTGGTTGGCTGGGCTGGAGGATTTCAGCGCCGCCTACTTGGATGACATTGCAGTGTTCCGTTCCAGTTGGAGAGTATGGCACCATTGTTGACCCCTTGACTGTGCTGACTTCTAGGAAGCAGCCCAGGAAAGTGATGTGGACTGAGGCTTGTCAGACCGCTTTTGATGCCCTGAAGGCTACCATGTACACGGCGCCCATGCTGAAGGCGCCCAGCTTCTCCAAGAAATTCCTTGTGCAGACAGACGCTTCAGAGCATGGTGTGGGGGCAGTTCTAGTACAGCTAAACAAAGAGGGCCTGGATAAACCTGCACCTTCATAAGCCAGAGTTTGCTTCTCAGGGAACAGAGGTGGATTGAGAGAACAGCTTTTGCTGTGGTCTAGGCACTGAAGAAGATAAGATCCTATTGTTTGGGACTCACTTCCGGGTTCAGACAGATCACAGATTAGCAGCTCTAGAGGTTTTGTGGATTTTGAGCAACAGTTTTTCCCATAAAGAGTTTGGCCAGCATTATTGTAGATCCCTTTCCGATGCTAATTCAGTTTTTGACTTGGGTCTCTCCAAGGGTGTAAATAGACATTTATAAATGGAAGAAGTCGAGGGGGATGTATTCAATATGGGAAAAAGAGAGGAACATGTTATAGGAAGTGTGGGGTTAATTGGTAATTTAAGACGGTACTGATTAAGAGAAGGAAGTTGAGAATTATATTGCTTACGAAAATAATTAGGTAATGAAAATGTTGTTTGTAGATCAGAGAAGGATAGGGAAAGATTATTATTCAAAAGTTGGGAAATCAAGAGCAAACCCTTGGATCTCCAAGATTTCCAATAAATGGTGCGATTCTTGATGCGTAATAATTTATTGTGCCAAATGGGTTGTTGAGAAAGAGAGGCAATAGAAGGATAAGAAAAAGGTAGTAAAGGGGTTAGAATCTTACGAGAGTGAGAAATAATGGGAGAACGTATAAATGAAATATTGTTGTGAAAGCAAGAAACTCCTGAAAGGCAAAAGGAGAAAGTATAGATTTCTCTATAGAAATCCACAAAGAGGGATAAGTGGGAAGTTCTGAAGAAAGCCAACGGGAAGTTTGTTTTAGAGAAAAGGCAGAGTGATAAGATTTGAAGTCTGGAAATCTAAGGACTCCACAAGACTTGCCTTTTTTTAAGGAGGACAAGGCTTTTTGAGGAGATTTGTTCTTCCATTGAAATTTAGATTAAAAGCGAATCAATTTTCTTGAACTAATGTCCGGGAATACACGCAGGAATCATATAGATAGTATAGTAAATCAATGGGTTAATCATCATCTTAATCGAATCCAGTCGACCCCACCAAGATAGAAAAAGAGTGTGCCAATTAATCGATTTTATATTATGATCAAAATTTTATTTTAAAGTGTCGGGATGGATGAGGAAAGCCATAGGTCAAGATGTTTAATTTTATAGGTTTGCCAGGAAAAAACGGTATGGGTGAAATAGTGTTTAAGGCATAAAACGTTGAGCGGTATAACTTCACACTTCTCAGGATTAATACTGTACCCTGATAACTGAGAAAAAATACTGACCTGATGTAGGAAAGGAGGAGGGAAGTAGTAGGATTAGAACAGTATAAAACGATATCATCTGCGTAAACAGACATTTTAACCAGATGTGAACCAAGTTGAAATCCAGAGATCTGAGTATCCTGTCTAATTTTAGTTAAAATGGGTTCCAACTCTATTTCAACAAATAACAGAGACAAAGGACACCCTTGCCGTACTCCTCTGAGTAGAGAAAAATAATCTGATGTCTTACCATTAACGAAAATAGAGGCTCTAGGACCCGAATAAAGCAAAGAAATTAAGTAGATCAATTTGGGAGGAAAACTTATCCATTTTAGAGCATGAAACATAAAATCCCAACCAGTCATCCTGTCAAATGCGTTTTCACCATCTAAAGCTATGGCCGCAATAGGGTAATTAAAGGAGGAAGCCTTACTAAGG
The DNA here is from genome assembly GCF_964204655.1 of Triturus cristatus. Lineage (NCBI taxonomy): Eukaryota > Metazoa > Chordata > Amphibia > Caudata > Salamandridae > Triturus > Triturus cristatus. The sequence goes on along the minus strand of NC_140590.1, from coordinate 1,427,718,233 downwards.
ATGTTAAAGAAGATTCTAGAATTATCGCAGCATAAGCGACCTTTTAAAAAACTGGATTGCTCAGGTCCAATAAGGATCAATGCGTAGTGCTAACATTTTTGCAAAAACCTTACAGTCAGTATTGACTAAGGAAATGGGATGATAATTTTTAAAAAGAGAAGGGTCTTTGTTGTCCTTTGGGATTAGACATATCATGGCTTCTTGAAAAGTGCCTTGAGATGAACCATTTGTAATAAAAGAGTTAAATAAAAATAAAAGATTTGGAAAAAGAAGCTTAGCAAAATGTTCATAAAACTCGACAGTAAATCCATCGGGTGCAGGGGCCTTCCCTTGTCGCAAAACCGATATAACATGAGTGATTTCAGCTAAGGTAATATCGAGTTCCAGAGAATCAAAATCAAGAAGTTGGGAGGGAGAAGAATTAATTGATTGAAAATAAGAGTATAAATCTCTTTGAGTTGGTTGCACCTCTGAAGTATATAGATTTTTATAACAAGAAACAAATTCATTTAAGATATTATCATCTTTAAATAGAGGATATCCGGTAGTACTTTGGAGAGACTCTATTCTAGTTCTTTCTTTCTTTATTTATTTTTAAGTAGTTGGCCAATATTTTCCCCATTTTAATTTGGCCACCATAATAGCGAGCGCTGCTTTTTAAAAGATAGGAAGAAGCAGCTTCTGTAGATAACCTGTTAAAAGTAAGCTTGGCATCAAGATATTTTTTAGAGAAGATTCAGATAGATAGTATTTTAATTGCTTAATTTTATGAAGTAATTAGGTAGATTGTACCTCAAAAGCTTTTTTCTTTTGTTAGACAAAATTCATTGTAAATCCTCTGGCGGCCGCCTTAAAGGAATCCCAAATCATAACAGGAAAAGAGTCTGGAGTTGAGTTAATAGAAAAAAACTCAGAGGCAAAAGAGTTGAATTGGCTAGAGAAATGAGGGTCCACAAATAATGAATTATTAAAATGCCACCTTCCAGCATGTGGAGTAAAAGGTATTAGATCAAAATCCACAAAAACTGAGGCATGGTCACAAATCAAAATAGATCCTATCACAGAACGAAGGACATGTTGAGCTAAGAGTTTACTGAGAAAAAGATAGTCAATACGGGACTGTGATTGATGTGGGGGTGAAAAGTAAGTGTATTCTCTGAGATCTGCATGATAAAGTCTCCAGATATCGACAAGAGATCTACGGTGTATGGTGGAAGTAAATTGTGAGTGCATTTTAGTATTTACAAATTTAACAGGCGAATGTCTATCCAATAAGGGGTCATGAATTTGATTGCAATCATCGCCAAAAACAAGATAATCATCATCGTATAAAATTAATTTTTCAGAAATCTGTGTCCAGAAAACCTTATCAATGGAAACAGGGCCATATACATTAAAAATAACTAAGGGTATTTTATGAATAAGAAGTTAACAATAAACCCAACGACCATCGGAATCAGAAACATTGAGTTTTTTATGAAAAAGAATCAAGACACAATTTTTCTTTTCTAGAGCCGAGGAAGAAAAACCCTTCCCCACCCAGCATTTCTTTAGTTTAGAGGCTTTAGCCTCGGATAGATGAGATTCTTGAAGTAGTGCAACGTCAGTTTTTAAATTAGCTAAGTGGGTTAGCACCCGTTGTCTTTTAATGTCTTTTAATGGGATTGCTTAATCCCTTAATATTCCATTTAGTAACTCGGAATGTGAGCATAAAGCATTAACATGAACATTCTCTAAGCGAACAGTGAACGAATCAGTCTTTGAGATAAAATAAAGAGGAAGGGAAAGAATATAAAGAGAAGACAATTGTTTGATCAGGAGAGAAAGGAAAAAGGAAGAAGCAGAAAAAATAATAAAAAGAAAAAAGAGAGATAGAGAAATGGTATCGAGAGGCTGGGAGAAGGAAAGAACAACATAGAAAACAAGGAGACAGTACAAGTCATAAAATAGAACAAAAATACAATATAAGTCATACAAATGATGACTGAAGAATATACCTATAACACAAGAGGAGGTGAGGGATGGTGATACCAGACGATGACGACGACATCCCCGGAACTCCACCGAACTCCAAAAGGACCAGGGGTAGGACAACAACATATAAGAGTGACCACAGGGGAAGCAAAGGACGAGAAAGAACCATATCTGTATAAGAAGGAAAGAAAGCAATATGGATAAGAAAGAACATTTAAGGAAATATAAAAAAGAAAAGAACAGATAAAACACCCTAAGGTAGTAAGCAGTACAAAAATAGAAGCAGAACAACCATCAAGGAATTACATAAACAAGAAACAGTCAGACAAGATGAAGCAAAATACCAAATCAAGTAAATTTTGAAGTGTCCATAGCCACAGCTCTATGTTGAAGAAGAAATTCCTTGGGTACGGCTGGATCATCGCATGTGGTAGTCTTTTCTTTATAAGTGACTTTGAAAATACAGGGATGAATCAGTCCAAATCTGGCATTTATAGCACGCAGTTGAGGTCGAAGATCAAGAAATATTTTGCGGCGATCAGCTGTAACTTTAGCCACATCTTGAGAGAAAGATAAACGATGACCCTCCCAAAAAACTTGTTTTCTAGATTTGACTACAGACAGGACGTGCAATAGGTCAGTATACAGCAAGAAAAACCTGATGATTCCACAAGGTTTTGCATAAATCTTGGGACCTAGTCTGGGAGCCCTTTGAATATTGAGAGAAGGCATAGAGGGTAATTCCAGGAGCTTAGGCAAAAATGTTGAAAAGAAAAGAGTTGGGTTGGATCCTTCAACATTTTCTGGAAGACCATAAATTCGGAGAGTGTTTCTATGATTTCGGTTTTCTAAATCCTCCGATTGTCTCTTAAGTAGAGATATTTCAGACTCTAGAATTGAAATACGAGAACAAGAAACCTGAAGAGAGTCCGTTCTTTGTTCTACAACAAGCATACGTGAATCCAACGAAGACCATTTATCATCCAGAAGTTGCAGAGTTTTTTTTGTGTCTTCTATGAAGGGATGCAAGGCGCAAATTTCCTCAAGGATTATATCCATGGATGATGAAGAAGAGTTCACTGGCAAAGGAGGATCTTTTTTCGGTCGTTTGGTAGAACTCGCAGGCAGTTTGCTAACAAGATGTGATTTTGGAATGGTGCCTGTTGGATGATCAGACTTCTGAAAATAAATGTCCTCCATGTTGTTGAGAGCAGAGTCAGAGGCTGATTTCGCAATAGGTTTACAGGGGGTGCTCAGCTTAAGATTCCTTAGTCTCCCCATAAAAAAGCTCCTTATTATAGATCAGTTGCGTGCAGGCAAAAAGAAGCTGAAATGCAGAAAAGGACTTCTCTTTTGTACCGCTAACAAAACGGCAGAAGGTGGACACCCAAAAAGCAGATGTCAAATTTGAGTCATAGAGATTTAAATCATATCATGTTGAAAAGCTGTGAGAGGTAATGAGGAGACTCACAAAAGGGCAGCCGTTGGTAAATAAATCACACCATTTCTTCCAAAGTATAGAAGCAGCAGCAGGGTAAAAAATTTGGAAGAGAAGACATTTTTTATGTAATTCGTACTGCCATTCACGAAAGTCAGGAGGTGAAGAGGAGTCACAAAATGGCGGCCATATGACAGAAAAATAACATTGTTTTCCTTTGAGTGCCAAAATAACGTAGATCACTTGTCTAGCTTGAGTGATAGGTACAAAACGCTATTTGGACATAGGAATTAGGCATTTCTGAAAGGAATTAATTAACGTGATGCAGCTGATCTAAGATGGCGACCATTATGAGGATAAACTGGGTGCGGCTGCAAAAGTGCCGAAAAAAGAAGAAAAACGGCAAAAGAAAAAATCCAAGTGCTTCCCGCTAGGTAGAGAAGTCACAAACCTACATTTTTGGTGTAGAAGTGAGTCACTCTTCCACTAAAATGACGCTTCATATGGAGTGCCGGCGCAGAGCTCCGGAATTACGCCACCATCCTGGTTGGCGTCAAAGCCGCGCCCTCCAGAGAGACCCTCATTTCTAACAGTTCACATTTGTGAATATGAAACATGCATAAATGAGATAGGGCTTCATTTAGAGTGGGGGGGCTGAAAAGTCTTCAGTTCCTGTAGGAATGTCAACAAACAGAATAGAATCTACCAGCTAGATTCCCTCCATCCCTGGCATAATATTGCAGAGGAAATTCACCCGGTAAGTCCATATTTTTAGTCTCCTACAGAAAATGGAGGATTTTCATTCCAATGAAAACCTTTAATGAGGTCCTATAGTGTTTACACTGTTAACAACACACCCTTCAGATCCCTCCCCAACAGTTTTTCTTTTTCTGCTCTTTCCTCTTTAAGATACCAATTGAATAATGGCACAGTGCCACAGGTTGCTACTAGATGTCCTTCTCTTAAAAGTGTGCAGAAAGTGGGTAGTACCAGAGATCATTGCTAGAGTTCCCTCTGTAGTTATCAGAAAGGGTACAGTACTGCAGGGCATTACTAGAAAACCCTCTGATGTCAGCAGCTTTGGGACAGCGCCCATGGTCACTGAGTTCCTTCTGATGTCAGCAGAAAGGGTTCAGTATCGCATATTGCTCTAGCGCTCCCTTTGAAGTCAGCAGAAAAGTGTGGTACGAGAGGTCATTAGGAGAGATCTCTGAAGTCAGGAGCAAGCGTACAGTACTATACACAGAGTAGCAGAATAGTTGAGCTCCGTAATGCATGGGCCATTTTCTTTGTGCTCAACATCTTGCCGGGCACCCTTTCAGAGCCAGCCGCAGTGCATTGACAAGAAGCTGTACGCAGATCCGGCTGGTAACACCTTGCATCTGGAAGCAGTTTATTTCCCATTGTGCATCATAACTGTCTACTATACTTGCTATCTGATACGATACGAATAACTTTATTTGATGTAGAAAAACATCATAAAAGTATAAAACAAGTAAAAAAGGCTCTTCAATATTTACACACTTTGTACACTATAATGAACTAGTGGCCACTTTCCCCAATGTAGCCATACTATGCATTCGATGAAAAATATGACATACATGATAAAAGTAATACAGTGGACAGATTACAGTAGATTAAAACCCAGCCACATCAGCTGAAATAAAATGAGGTTAGCTCACAACAGACTTATTTATCGATTATTTCATTTTGATAAGCTTTTGTCTTATCCTCCATGCGTTTTCAAGAAACTTTGCTGTACCACAGATTACGCTGGAGATTAATGTCTCGTATGTTAAAATACGTAGAGCCACCCTATAGGATGAACAACCCAGATTGATACAGACTGGTTTTAACCACCTTGACCTCACTTGACTATATGCTCTACAAGCAAACATAAAGTGTGCAATGGATTCCGTGGGGTAAGCACAGCCCGGGCAGCCCATATCGTTTTCCTTCTGGTCACTCCAGCCTCTTTGAAAATCGCGGAGAGGAAGTGTGCCGTACCTAAATTTTAGGTAAAGCACCCTGTCTCCCGGGGACTCAATGAGTTCCAAGAAAGGTTCCAATCTGGGGACAGGTTTAACATCTAGGAATCTCTCAGACAAATACCGTTCTGGTTCTTACTAGCAGTAGCAGAAACCCAGTCCCAGTACAGCTTTTTTACTAGATGTTTAGGGGGAGGCATCTGGCTCTCCCATGCCGAGTCCAAACCGATTGCACCCACCAGTTTTTTTGGACACCCAACCAATTTTATAGCCTGCACCCAGATGTAACAATTCGGTTAGGCCAGAGGCATAGTGGCTTAAATCAGAAGACCTCCTAAGCCGGGTCCAGTATAGCAGGGGGCGCAGCCTTGCCACTTCATTTATAGGGTGTCTCCCAAGGTCGTAGCGGAGCGGAACTAGGGGGGTCGACAGAGGGAGCGAGACTAAATCTCTATAGAATTTATTCTCAGATCTTACTAGCTCAGAAAGATATACTTGCTATCTATGTTGTGAACATTTACAGTTGTAAAGAGCTCTGACTCAGGTGCTCTGTATAGACTTGTTACTGTTGAAGTGAACATTTACTGTTGTATAGCACTCTGATCCCTTTGGGTCGAGCTAGCGCTATATAAAACTCTCAAATAAATAAATAAATATAGGGATTTCAAAAGTTCCCTTTGTGTCAGCAGAAATGATCTCTCTGAAGCCCTCAGAAATGGTGCTGTGCCTCTGGTCAAACTAGATGTACCTATGAAGTGAGCAAAATGGGTACAAAACTAATGGTTGTTACTAGAGGTTCCAAAGAAACATTTGAGATCTGTAGATGATTACTGGGGTTCCTTTGAAGTTAGCAGATGGGTTCAATAGCTCGGGTCATTATTAGATGCCCCTTTAATTATCAGCAGAGGGATTTAGGGCCCGATTAATATGTTGGTGGAAAGGGAACTCCATTGCAGCGTATACAGAGTTCCCTCCAAACCAACATAGTGGTCTGCCCCCCAAGATATATGTGGGACTTCCCAGTGTTCCCCATGATCAATCTTCTACGACATTCCTGGAAAATAAGGAACATTGGAGAAATGGCTACATGTCTGCCCGCCCAATTTAGTTGGGCGGACATGTGGACATTTTTTACTGTCGGACAGTAAAACTGTAACGATGATCCCCGGCCATGGGAGAAGACTACCACGACGTGGAGAGCATTATTTTTTCTTTACAAAAAGTAAATCCAGGTTTGAGATTTTCTTTTTGAAAAGAAAAAAGAATACTCTGTGCAACAGGGCCTGTTGACACATCCCCGTAGCACAGAGTAAAATGCATTGACAGGAACCGGCTTGACGGCGGCTCCTGGCAATGCTTATCTAAATGACTGCCTGCTTGGTGGTCATTTATAAATTAGGTAGGCAGCCCTTTCGTTATGGGAATGGAATAATTTACTCCGCCCCCATGGCAGAGCGGGGGCCGTCTGCCCTGACATAAATCATGGCCTTAGCCTTCTAATTATTTACTAGATGGCCTTACGCACTCAAAATCCCAGACAACCCGATAATATAAAAAAGAGCAATTTAGTTTATTTTCTGTGTTTCTATTTCATAAATGACCTAGGGGAGGAAATGGACGGCGGAAGCAGCTTGGAAGGGCTGGTAAACGCAGCATCTAAGAACGTCAGTGACAGTCAGGGAGTTGGACTCTGTAATCTGATAAATACTGTGTTCAGCCTGCCGTATTTTACTTCATTTTGTTTGCATAAGCAGGTATTCTCACACCCTTTACAGTATACAGACCTACTACAAAATGAAACATCACAAAATCCAAAGGGGCAGATTTACAATAACTGGCGCATTCGTGTACATCAGCAGGGATGCACCAGTTAATTTGTGTGATGTTAGGAACCCCTTGCGCCACATGGATGCGCTGCATTTAGAATGCGGAGCACCGTGGCGCAAGGAGAGACAGATGTGTGACGCATCTGTCAGCGTAAAGGTGACGCAGTGCTGGAGTCGTGTCGCAAGCGCAACGCAACTCCAGCACTGCTCTGGGGCGGCCCATACCCAGAGAGCTGCGTCACTCCTTACGCCTGCTACAAACAGGCGTAAGGTTTTGACGCTGCAGGGACGTAAAAGTGACTCCGTGAAATCTTGTAGATTTCACTGCGTCACTTTTATGGGGCTTCCTTGCGACGGAACGCCAACCCTGCATACATTATACCTGATGCAGGTATAATGTAGCGCAGGGTTTTACGTGATGCATCTCACTAGATGCGGCACGTTGTAAATCTGTCGCATGGTGGCGCATTGTTTATGACCCCGCTGCATCACAAAAGTGATGCGACTGTGTTGTAAAAATGTCGCAAGGGGCTTGTAAATCTGCCCCAAAGTCTGCAAGAACACCAGCTCTTCATAGTATTCAAGCCCTAAATAGCAGCCACTGCCCATGCAGGTAAGAGCATGGGGGCGGTGGGGCTCTTACCTGCAAGGGACGCAGCTGCTAAATAGTCTAATAATATTTTCATAAAATCACTTTCCCAATTGAACTAAAGCACGGGGAATTCCGACAGTGAACACAGAAAAAAGAGTGGTAACATTGAGCAAGGACAAGTGTAGGCAGGATCAAACATTTGCCTGCACAAAACCATTTGTAAAATCTAATCTATATAACCACGATTCCTTTGCACAACCATAAATCATGCAAGTTCATGTTAATTAGAATAGGATAGAAAATATTTCAGTGTTTGGGTGGCTGGATAGTGTGTAAAGTGTTATTATCTTTCACATGTGTGGTTGTAGTTTATAGATTAACAGATTAACTTCCCTTATCACTGCAGGAGTCTTTCTATTTTGTTGACAGTTTAGTGCACCAACCATCATCAAAAATATATGAACTTATGCACGTCTCTTACTGAATTCATTTGCACCAAATATGGCTGAAATGGAGGATGTGAGAATTATTACAGGGGGGTTGAATATACAGTGACCTAAGGGCCACATGTATTAAGCATTTTTGGGATCGGAAACGACGGATCGGACCATTTCCGAGTGCAAAAATGCCTTTACATATGTATGAAACACAAATTGCGATTCGGTAACACATTACTGAATCGCAATTTATGTTCGTGATTCGGTATTTGGAAAGGGCGTATTTAAGGTGTCCCTTCCAATTACCGAATCTGAATAGGATGTATGAATGTTTTGCGACCAAATTACTGTCTCAAAACATTCATATTTTACTGACTCGCTGAAGGAGGTGGTTTCTCCATTCGCAAATAGGAAGGAGTCCCCAATGGGCCCCTTCCCTTTTGAGAATGGAAAGCAAATATTTTTGAAGAGCAGGCGGTGGTCACACGGACCACTGTCTACTCTTAAAAAATGAAACTGCAAAATGTCATTTTTTTCTTTTTTAGTGCATCCCCATTTCCTTTAAGGCTAATGGACTGCATTTAAAAAAAAAGACAGCTTTATTTAAAAGCAATCACCAACATGGTGGTCTGCTGACCTTGGCAGGCCACCATACCTGTGATGGCATTAATTCCTAATGGGTGGTAAATTGAGACCTGCCTCATTAGTAAGCACGAGGAAGGTCTATGTGCGACCCATTAGGAATCGCTATTGAAACTAAAAAGAGTTTCATACATTAGGAATAGCAATTACCTAATTGTGATTTGCAGAAAATCGCAATTAGATAATCACTATTTGAAATAATGATACATGTGGCCCTAAAATTCTTGTAGAATGAAAGGCCTAATGGCTAAGGGCCCGATTTACAAAATTATTCTGAGACAAAATCCTAACTTTACGACTTTCTGTATGCACAAAAGGCATTTAAGAGTAGTAAAGTTAGGACTCCTGACTTTACTACTCCTAAATGCCTTTTGTGAATACCGAAAGTCGTAAAGTTAGGATTTTTTGTCAGTTTAGTAGTAGTAAAGTTAGGAATCCTAACTTTACTACTCCTAAATGCATTTTGTGAATACCGAAAGTTGTAAAGTTAGGATTTTGTCTCAGTTTAGGAGTAGTAAAGTTAGGAGTCCTAACTTTACTACTCCTAAATGCCTTTTGTGAATACCGAAAGTCGTAAAGTTAGGATTTTGTCTCAGATTAATTTTGTGAATCGGGCCCTAAGTAATTAGCTAAGAAAATAATAGTTTTTCTGTGTTTAGGTGTGTGACAAAATGAAATGATTGTGCATTGAAACTGATGAGAATTAATTTGTATGCTATCAATGTAGGAAACAAAGTAGCACCAAAATATGTTTTTAAATGTATGAAAGTCAGTAGACCTGCATTCAAGATGAAAAGAGTAGCTTCTAAGGACTTTCGAAGTTTTCCTTGATGCACAGTGTCCATAGAGCAGCCGTGCAAGGGTTTATTTGCATACCCATGATGCTCTGGCATCAGCTGACCTAGTGGTGCAATTTCCTTTCAATTGTCATTTATTCTCACAAATGAGTGGGAGAGAAGTTGGCCTAACGGCTAGGGCGGTCGACCTCGAATCTGCGGAGCCGGGTTCAAGTCTCGGCAACGATGCACAAAATTCTGTGATTCTGGGCAAATCACTTAATCTACCCATGCCTAACAAAAATGAATGTGTCCTCATGTAACACAACTGGTGCTTGTGTAAAGCGCTCTGATACTCGATACCTTCAGGTCAAGTTTGCGCTATATAAACTCTATATAAAAGCATTTCATAATGGCCATCAAATTAAGTTTATTTCAAGCAAAGTTGTAAAAACAAGTACATAAATGTAAAACCATAAAAGCATGTAAACACACAAATCATTTCTTTAGATCTAAAGGTAAAATTGTCAAGAAGTGACCCCACAGTGAGTTACAAAAAGACTAAGGGCCTGGTTTAGAGTTTGGCGGACAGGATACTCTTCCACTAATATGGTGAAGAACAATGTTCGACAAACTGACAGTCTACCTACTCTGTAGTGCTCCCCCCTCCGTCTTTGCCATTGGAAACCATACACCAACAGATTTTAGGCCATTAATATGGGTACATGAGAATGTTCCCCCTATTTAGAAAGAATGGTCAGAAGCATTTTTTTTCATTTTTGGGACCTTCAGGGAATCCCTGCGGATTTAGTGACACACTGCAGAGTAGCTGTGTAATCAAGTGTGGATGCATAGTGTGAAATAGTGTGAAATAGCACAAGCCCTAGGGACAAGTGTGGTTGTACATTGTGCACGGTATTGTGGTGCACCGTTTACAAACCAGTAAACGTGGGTGCAAGCACTGCTCTCTGATAAACAAGGTAAATACTGAGTGAATCTGATATGGGTTGTAGGGACATGTTTCAAAGTCCGTTGGGGCTTAAATACAAAGCCTGTCAAAAAATCTTCTGTTGATAATAGATCATATACCAGTGGATGTCTGGGAATATGTTAAATAGTTGTAATGCAGTAATGTAGACAAATCTACGAAACAAAACTCATAATATCGAAAGTTTAAAACATCTCAGGGTGTTGAACCAACGTTGAAAATAAAATTGAGGGTGGTCAGGTCTTCAGTTTGTATGCGATTTATTTTATACTTCGAAAAGTAGAGGGACGTCTACATTTGGCACACGAACCCTCTTAACAATATGCAACATGTGGCACCTAACAGTGCTGACCCACTGCTCTGCGCTTTACTACTGAAATGAGAAAACACGGTGACTGCAGGAAACTGTAATTGAGAGTGATTGTGAACAGTGTGTCAAGTTCCACAGGTCCATGCGGGACTAGCTACTCCAGTCCAGGTTTTTTTCTTTGCTTTCCGGGACACGTAGCCTTGTTAATTCCATTAAAACCAGGAATACAGGTCCCAGAAGACTGAAGCATCTCATCACACAGGGAATTAGGAAACTTGGCAGCTATGCAAATATCTTGCAGGAAAGGTGTTGCACCTTGCATTGAGCAATTTTTGGTTGACCATGATGAATCAGGGAGGATGGGCCGAGTGGGTCACACCAATCAAAGTTTGTAATTTTGGACTTTTTATACTTTTTTCAGGTTCAGAAATTCCTCCAGCGAAAGCAAGGCAGGGTGCTGTAGTCAGTGAGGGTCCCTCCAAGTCAGATACAATATTGTCAAGCTCCCCACTGAAGCCTTCTGTGTTGATGCCAAAAGCTCCAAGTGGGACAAAACAAGATTTCGCAGCCACCAAGGTCACTTTACAGGTGGGGTAGATACAGCGCTCTGCCTCCAGTCCCAGGTTTTACCTTTGGACATAGTCCCTTTATTAGTTCTGAAATATTACAGCAGCTCAAAGCTGGATGGTGTCATGGAGGAGAGCATCTCGTGGTCAGATGCCTTCAGTGCAAGGCCACACTGAAGCCTTTTTCTTGTGGCAAAACTGAAAGCAGGACAAACCTCTCCTGGGAAGCTGCGTCCTCCAGAGGTGGAAAGAAGGATTAAAGGTAAGTTGTATGATTACAGTAGTCATAAAAATTGGTTGCAACTTGCAAACGAATTTTTGCTGCATGTGTGGAATTTTGTTAAACATCATATGTACTAACAGATTCGTTAAAAAAAATCTGAAGTGAACTGAGTTTCAATTTGATCTACCTTATTAACATTCATGACATAGGCTGCAAATTATGACTCACTATCATTGGCCACAATCACAGGGGTAGTGGACTGCAAGTGTTCAATAGGCAACCTTGTCTGCAATGAGCTTAAAAAACGACCTACTTGGGGGGCGTGGTTTGGACGCCGAGCGAGATGGCCGCCTGAGCTCGGAGCTCCGCTGCGCCGAGACGGACTTATCTTTTATTCTCGGTGTTTTGATGCCGGTCCAGTGGATTTCCTTCAGTTCCAGTGAGCGGAACGTGGTGCGCTGCTAATGTGATCACCAGGTTCAATTCTCCTGCTGTAATGCCCCGTTTTTCATCGGAAAATGTAAGTGCCTCAGCGCGACCGCCATTTTAAGACCGACGTGACGCTCACGTGAGGCTGGACTGTGCGCATTTCTCCTCATAATACAGAAAATCGGCTGAACTTGATGGCTTCTTCCACATATGTACTCTACTCCTGGCTTACCACACCTTCTGCTTTTCTACATTTTTCAACAGATACGTCCTAACCTTATCGTTCATTTTGAGTAGCAGTTCCTCACAAATGCTCTATCAGTGCAGTATTTTTCTCAGTGATGCTTTATGAAGGGACACTGTTTTAATGTATTCTGCAAAGGACCCGACACTGCTCCTAATGTACCCTCATTGGAATAGTCTTCAGTTTTTTCTTTTTTCCTTCTTTCTTTCCCTTCCTGTCATAACAATGGCTAATGCTTTTGCGCTTCTTGGTTTGTGCCAGGGAGCGTAGTTGGATCAGTGCCTGCTACGACTATTATGAATATGCAGTTTTTGTGACTCTGTCAAAGGGGTATTTTCTTATGCGTCAGCCGTTGTATTGCCCATTTCAACCCCAGTTGGCGCTTTTTTGAGCAGTGGTCTTTGGATTTCGTTAACAATATATAACTAAAGTTTGGTGCATTAACGTGCCAAGTTGACCTCCGGTCGCCTTGTCACTATCAGAGGAAATCTTTAGCGCTGGTTGGGACTACCTTTGGTGCCTGGAACACCGCTGCTCCGTAGTAGTCTTTCATTGTTCCTGCTGGTTTCTGCGCCTCCTTATAGAGCATCTTGGACTCTTTGTATTTGGATCACGACGTGCACCTGTGATTTGGTTGTTGTTCATCCCATTTTTGCACGTTCAGGTCTATATAGGCAAATGACGTAATCCAAAGTTCGTCTTTGTGCCCTCGAAGAGTTCTCCTACGGTCTCTTCTTCTTCTCCCTCCACAGCAGACCCCTCTTCTTCCACAGATCAAAAGGCGGCAGCGGCCTCCAGCCGTTCCTCTCCACCACAGTCAGCCTTCAACAAAGCTTCTCCCTCTACTACATCGTCTAAGCGCTTAAAACAGGACTCCCCTCCACCTGATAAGCCACCTTCTCCTATATCTATGGAGTTATTGCTAGAGGAGATACGCGCTTTACGTCCATTCGTGGAAGAGACCAACACGAAGATACAGCTTTTTGAGGCAAAATGGTCGACTATGGAAACCCGTGTGTCCTCCGTGGAACAGCAGATTACGGAAATTCACACTGACTCTCAACGTATTTCCTCACTGGAAAAGTCTGTTCTCACCCTCCAACAACACACTGAAGACTTGGAAAATAGAAATAGGAGGAATAATCTACGTATTTATGGTCTGCCGGAATCTTTGGAAGGAGATGACCCTGTTGCGTTTTTCTCCTCTATTCTTCTGAAACTTTTGGACATCCCTACTACTACTTCTCTAAGTATCGAAAGAGCCCACAGACTTGGCCCTCGTTCCTCATCTTCAACTAAACCACGAGGTGTCATCATTCTTTTTCTGAAGTTTACTGATCTCCTTCTAGTCCTTTCTGCAGCTCGATCTAAACGCCAAGTTTCCTGTATGGGCCAGAGAGTATTTCTCTCTCAGGATGTCTCTAATGTTACTGCTGCGCGAAGGAAGGAGTTTTTGAATCTTCTGGCTCCTCTACGCTCTCTTGGTGCCAGGTATGGTTTATTCCATCCTTGTATCTTCAAAGTGACTCATCAAAATCATACCTGGACTTTTCAAGATCCTGCCGAACTCAAAAACTTTATTCATATTCAAACTAATGCTGGCATGGACACCTCCAATTCTGCTAATGGCTGATTATTTAATTTTTTCCCTTTTTCTTGCAGGTTTTCCTGATAATGTTCTCGTATTGACATCTGTCTGTCATTTTTGTTGTTGTTCTTAATTAATTGCTGGATTGTATTCCCTTCTTCACGTATTTTTTGCTTCTATTTTGTTTCTTCTAATATAATTGTTTTTATTACTTTCTTTCCTTACCTAGATTGACTGGTGTAGTCTTCTCCATCCCATATGGTTCGTCTTATTCATCTTCCGTCCTGGTGCAGCTTGTTCTCCTGGCCTTGGGAGGTCATTCTTGTCGAATCCTTCCATCACCCCACCATCTTCTTTTTCCCCCCCTCAGGTATGTTACTTTCAGTCATCCTTTCTGGATATGTACTGTCTCTTCTCGTACTTCTTTTTTCTCGCCCTTCCCCTTCTCTCCTTTCTCTTTCGTTTCCCTTGTTATTTACTTTTGTCTCTACTCTGTTTGTACTATTACTTTATCTTTTTCTTAATCCTCTTTTAAATGTACTTTTAAATTTTCTTTTTTCTCACCCTTTCTTCTCATGTATTTATTGGCATTCCTGTCTTATTTCTTGTTTTTATGGCATTTCTTTTTGGTTTACAATTTTACTGTTTTTACCTTCAAAGTTATTTCATGGAATGTAAAAGGCTTTATTAATCCTATTAAGCGACAGAGAATACTTTCCCACCTAGCTTCTTATAACCCTGATTTAGTCCTTTTACAAGAAACGCATCTTACTGAAGCCGAATCGCTTAAGTTGAAAAGGGGCTGGGTGGGTACGGTCTAATTCTTCCCATCTTCTAATAAAAAAAATGGTATTGATATTTTATGTCACAAGAAACTAAAATGTAAGGTTGTATCCCAGGACACCGACACTGAAGGCCGATGGGTACTAGTTAAGTTATTAATCAATTCTGTATCTTTAACTGTTTTCAATGTTTATGGTCCTACTCAACCTGATTGTAGTTTTTGGCCTTTAATTACCTCGAAATGTTTTCAACACAGAGATACCATGTTTATTTTAGGTGGTGATTGTAACCAGATTGTTGATCCGTTTCTTGATCGCAAATCTTCTGTCTGCTTTATACCTCACAAATCACATAAACAATTCCTTGACACCATTTCACAGTCATACCTCATTGACTCATGGAGACTCTCACATCCTGATACCCTAGACTACTCCTTTTTCTCGCCTCCTCATGCCTCTCTTTCTCGTCTTGATTCCATTTTTCTCTCTCACCCCTCTCCCAGAATCTCTTATCCTCTTCTATCGAACCCATAGTTATTTCTGACCATGCCCCTATTGTCACGGTCCTTGATCTTCTTCCTTCACATCCCAAGTCTTCTCGCTGGCGATTTAATAACTCTCTTCTTACGGACCCTCTTTTTTCTTCTTCTTTTCTTTCCTTTGCCAAAGAATTCTTTTTACTTAATTCTGATCCTCTCTGGCTCCCCATGTTATCTGGGACTCTTTTAAGGCGACCGCACGTGGTTTCGTTATTGATTTTGTTTCTAAATAAAAGAAGCACTTTCTTAACAAACAGAAAGGCTTGTTGGCTCATATTAAGTCCTTAGAACATACATTTTAAACTTCTTCTAACAATTCTGTTTTGCCTGATCTCATACGTGCTAAACTTGATTTTAATAAAACCACTACTGATAATGCCTCTTCGGTTCTGCTTCGGAGTAGTGCTCGTTACTATGGGGGTCGCAATAAATCGGGTAAACTTTTAGCTAACTATCTCAAATCCCGTAAGGAGCGTACTTCTATAGACTCTATTTATTCTTCAGATAATCTACTTCTACACAAAGAGCAAGATATACTTACCCAATTCCAGCTTTTCTATCAGTCCCTTTATACACCTGAATCTCCTCCCTCCGCCACTCTTATTCAATCCTATTTTGAGAAACTTCCTGCCCCCTCTACCTCCCATCTCAATTTTCCTGGCCTTGAGCATGAACTTTCCATTACTGAACTTGATAGTGCCTTAAAGACTCTTACTAAAGGTAAATCGCCGGGACCTGATGGTTTCTCTGTCGAATTCTACATGCATTTCTCTGATCTTTTACTTCCTAAACTTCTAACACTCTTTCAATCATTTTTTTTTTCTGGCAAGGCGGCTGGTACTTTCCATGAAGCTACGATTTGCTTTATCCCCAAGGAAGGTCGTGACCCTCAATTTTTTTAAAATTACAGACCGATATCTTTAGTTAATGTGGACTATAAATTATTTGCTAAATTACTCGCTCTACGTTTGGATCCTCTTATGCCCCATCTCATTGGTAAAGAACAATGTGGTTTTGTTAAGGGTAGACTTACCTCGGATAAATCTCGCCTTTTCCTCAATGTTTTAAATAAAGTCGCATCTCTTTCCATCCCTTTAGCTGCTATTTCTGTTGATGCTGAGAAGGCATTTGACAGAGTGGATTGGTCCTTTCTGTTTGCTGCTTTGCGCTGGCATGGCTTTGGTCCTAAATTCATTTCCCTCATTTCCTTACTCTATTCGGCTCCCAAAGCTTCTGTTCTAGTCAACGGTCATTTATCCTCTTATTTTCCTCTCCAACGCGGTGTTTGTCAGGGCTGTCCTTTATCTCCGCTTCTTTTTGTTCTTGCTCTTGAGCCATTTTTGACGTCTATTCGGAATAATATATCTATTTCTGGATTTCCGTATGGCAATACTCAATTGAAACTCTCTGCATATGCTGATGATATCCTTTTATTTATCTCTGCTCCCGAAACATCTATTCCCGCCCTATTATTTGAGTTTAATTCCTTCTCACAAGTTTCTGGTTACAAGATTAATTCTGATAAAACGGAGCTTCTCCCTCTTACAAAATTCTGTCTTCCTCATCATTTTTCTTCTACCGGTTTTGCATGGAATTCCTCAAAAATTAAGTACCTGGGTATATGGTTCTCTAATTCCATTCCCTCTTCCATTCAATGGAATATGTCCATAGCCCTCTCCCGTATTGATAAATTATTATCCTCTTGGAATCCTCCTTATCTCTTGTGGTGGGGCCGGCTCGATTCAATTAAAATGATGATCTCTCCCATTCTTATATACACCTTTTCCATGCTTCCCATACACATTCCTGATATTCACTTTAAACTCATTGACTCCTGTCTCTCCAGGTTCCTATGGAATCATAAAAAATCTAGGGTTGCTCTAGCTGCTCTTCGAAAACCGAAATTAAATGGTGGAGTCAATTTCCCAGACTTTCGTCTCTATCATAAATCCTTTTCTTTACGTCAGGCTTCTAGATGGCTTACGTCAGAACCTTCTCCTTTTGCTCCTCTTTGGCTTTCTATCGAACGTTCGCTACTTTCACCGTTTTCTCTTCTTGAGGTTATACATTTCTCTGCCAAAAATTCATCTACTTCTCTTCCCTTATTCAGATATACCTCTTCTCTCCTAAAATCTTTGGTCCGATCTGCTCCAACTACTCGTGAATCCTTTTTTGTGTCCCCTATTTTGCATCATTCGCTTATTCTCCTAAACAATAGACCTATTTGTTGGACTTCTTGGAGATCAAAGGGTCTCGTATGGGTTAAGCAACTCTTTGATGGACTTCTTCCCTGCTCATTTCCTCGATTTCGACTTTTATTTCATTGTCCTCAATCCTTTTTACACAAGTTCACTGTTCTCATGGCTCTTATTCTTGATGTCCACTATTCCCTTCCTTCGTCAGCATCTCCTCTTTCCCAATCTCCCCTTCTTCAAATTTTGTCTACCTTTCCTAAAGCCTCTTTTATTTATAAATTTTTCTCTTCCCCTTCTCCGAATCGTCTTAAATCTAAATTGGAATGTTCTTGGGAGTTGGATCTGGGATGTGACTTGTCTGTTGCTCTTTGGGATAAAATTTGGTCCAGATCTTTAAAAATTTCTCGCTCTGCTTCCTTGACCCAATCTTTGTTTTTTCTATATCACAGATGGTATCTCTCTCCAGTTTCTATTTCTCGCTTTTCTCTCGTTAAAGATTCTAACTGTTGGACCTTTGGCTCCCCTGATGCTGACCTTCTTCATCTTTTCTTTCTATGCCCTCCTGTTGTTACACTGTGGGATGAAGTTTGGTCCTACATTTCTCGCCTATTTCCTATATCTATTCCTTACTCCATACCTCTTCTCTTTTTAGGCAGTCTTTCTGATTCCTTGGACATTCCCTCAACTTGCTCTGGTCTATTAGACCTTATGTTTGCTCTGGCATTCCAACACATATCTTTTAACTGGAAAACTCTCAACAAACTTTCTATACAATGCTGGTGGAACTCTCTTTGTCACCATCATAGACTTGATGTGCGATTTGCTGCCTCCTCCACTCCCACTCTTAATAGAGATCTATTCTGGTTGCCCCTCACAACATACCTTGATCGCATGGCTTTGAAACGTATCTCAAATTTATCCTCTGAGAATTTTAAACCTCCATGAGTGATTCTTGCTCTGTCCTCCCTCTCATACTTTTTCAAACATTACCTATTTCTCCTACATTCAAATGATAATTTATTTTTGATTTTCTTATCTGCCTATTTAATTTGCCTTATTCTCTTTCTATTTCCTTTATAATGTCTCCTTTTCTTCTTTTCTTTTGTTTCTCCCTTTTCTTTTTCTTCCTTTCTCTCTTTCCTTCCTCTTTTACCTATAAAATTTTATAAAATGCTTTTTACCTTTTTTTGCTAGATGGTATTAACCTATTGTCTTCTTAGTTCAGTACTGATAATATTATTTGTAATGGTTGGTATCTCTTTGTTTTAATAATTTTCTCTAATAAAGCATTTCAAACTGAAAAAAAACGACCTACTTCCCTGTGTAACTCTTTTCAAATTCATAAAGGGGAAGAGGTGCAAAAGGGAAACTTTTCAATTGCTTGAGACAGCAATTGTGGTCGCAAACCATTGATGCATTGGACACACATTTGGAATCTGGAAGGGCCACCCACAAGTCGCCCCTTCTGAATACTGAATGGGTTTCCATTCGCAATCCTATTTTAGGGGTCAGTAAAACCTATATTCTGGGATTCAAAGCCTTTGCAAACACAAAATGCGTCTATTGATCACTCCTACAGCCACCAAGTTCTCAGAGCAGGCTTCGAGGCACCATCGAGCCAAGGCTCTCTGAATATACTCACCTGCATCTTTAAATCATAGAGTCCTTCTGCCATTCGGTCCCTGTAGCAACAATACCAGGCCAGTTCCTTGACCTTGGAGATCAGTTCCAGGTCCTTGGGGCCAGCAACAGCCAGAAGTCTTTGGGTCTTCTTTTCTCCAGCAGTTTGGTTGCTGACCCTTATTCCTTTAAAATGTTTCTTCTCAGGTCCAGGAATGTTCTCAGCAGGTGGTGGTGACGTGTCCGTCTTATCCTATTCTATGTACTAGCCAATGACTGGAGACTTCCTGTGCCATGGATGCTCACAACAGCTCACGAACTGTCCCCTCAATGCAGGCCAGCATTATATTAGTGATTACCCTTACTCTGAAGGGCTATTCAGGACTTATTGAAATGCTATTCCAAGTGCCCTGGGGGGGGGAGGGGGTAGTGGATGGGGGGATTGTTCATGTTGGGTTGAGTTTTATAACAGTAAAACGGCTTGAACTGATATCCTGTGACAGACAAACAATGCTGCACCCCATGTCGGGGTGTCTTATGTCTTTATTGCCTACAAGCTGATCAATAAAGATATTTAAAAAAATAAATATATATTAGTGATTACCCACAAACCGCTGATAGCCACAGAAGGCCTGGAATTACCAATACTGTCAAGATCTCAATCAAACCAGGGGTAGACACCATCATAAAAGGGAAGCCCACAAATTGACAAAAACTCCCTATATTATGCTGGGACAACATTATAGGAGAGGAAGGCACCTCACACGATAACCTTTACATAGGCAGATGTATAGTCACACACACCTTTCTCTCACAGTGACTTTCTGCATACTAGCAATTTTCTGTGAATCAGTTTCTTTGCAATATGACCCCCTACCCCAGTATGCAACTGATTCCTTGCTCCTGCAAAAGAGGCGAAGCTGTGAAACATAGGGAACAGGATGGCCTGCTAGACTGGGCGCGGCTGCTATTTATGCATAAGCAATCTATAAAGTGCAGATTTATAGACCTAGTGTTTGTTATGGAAAACATGCCCAGTACAAGTAACGCACCTAAGGAAAGGGCAGTGTAGGACTCATTGCCCTTGCCCTGACCTTTCACTCATTTTCGAAGTCCTACCACTCTGTATATGGAGAGTTACACCTCAAAGGTACACAGCAATGGCCCAGCTTGCTTGGTTGGAAGTTTCACTTATCCAGGTATTATTAGAGCAAGGAACCTTAAGAAAAAAAGACAGGCTTTTGCAACAACAACAAAATATATTGAAGGTACAGGCTCGCTATACTGCATACAATATCGCAACCTCAATATTGACGCATTCACTGCATGGACCTAACCACAACATCACATGGTTGGTTGTGGCAATTACATTCAATACTTACCCTGCAAAGCAGTACTAGACAATGTAATGGATGCAATATTTCTGTAGGTTAACAGTGTGGACTTCGATCTAGTGTCACACAGGCCTTACTGAATAACCACTAGATGAATTCTGATCCACCATTTCAAAACTTGAAAAAAACAAAATTGCGTTTCTGGCAAATAAAAGTAATAGACTCGACATCAGATCGCAAGACAGGGTGGGGAAAAGTAAGCAGCAAAGCCTAAAGCCCATTTAAAAAACTTTAAAAAGTAAACTATGAAGTGAAAAAGGCAGGAAACGGTCATCTTTCCGAGAATGAACAAGACCATATCAGCATCGATGAGGAATAGAGGAAATGAAACAGGGTCATATTGCAGAGAAAGAACATAAGGGGCACTGTAAGGGGAAGAGAAGGGGACATGTGAAGGGAACAGATGGGGAAAGTAAAATGCAGCTCAGAAAAAAAACATAACACCAAGGTCATAGAAGATGAAGGCAGGTGCGGGGTGTGTTAGAGTAGGGGGGGAGGCTAGATCAGGCAATAAAAACTAGGATTACTTTCACCTGTCTCTTTTGCTGGCCCACACATGGGTTGTCAGCAGCCGTGGTGCACGTCACTCACTGTCTATGCGATACCCTCTTCGTCCATTTAGTCAGGGAATTGAAACATCAAGACGTAAAGTGTCATTCTCACTGCTGTTTCATACCTGTTGTGTGATACATCCAGTTCTTCCTGCCTACTTTGACCAGTCAAACAAAGCAGGGCCATATACCAAGTAAAATTGTGGTATTTTCTCAGCAATGTGCACATACACCACACAGTGGTCCTCACTGGATGTTCAAGGGCGGGTGCTAGGAGCCAGGGCCAGGTAATGGGATTGAACCAGTGCATTGGGAGGCCGCCCCTCTCGGTTTCCTCCATGAACTCTGAGATCTAAACGTAAATGAAATCTCCAGATGTCAGTGTGAATTACTGAGGGAACTCGATCCTCATTCTTAAATGGGTCCAACGCGGGATGGGCTGGCTCTTTGGATCCAGGAGATGCTGTTCCAGTTGGTGGCCACACCCGTTACCGGCCATCTCATAGTGAGACCATATTCGGTGCTTAATTTGTTACGGTGGTATCCGGTGCTTAGCACCGGCACTTATTTCTTAGGGCTAAGACTATATTGGCTTACTTAAGTTCACACTGGTCTCCTCGGTGAAGAGCTGATATTGCACATGACTGTGTGCGTAAAATATTTTAAATTGGACGCCGCCACCACACGCCTTATTATGATGCACACTTTGCTTCTCTGGGGGGAAGTAGGAAGAGGTGGTGGGGGGTGGCACTGCCCAGGAGCACAGAGCTAAGCAGTGCTCAGTAAGGCTGCCTCCAGGGGCGTAACACAGGCCCCCACAGCCCTCGCAGTGCAGGGGGCCCGAAGCTCTAGGGGGCCCCCCTCAGCATAGCACTTCAACTGGAGAGCTCCTGATAGAGTCCAGAGGGGCCCCTCCAAGCACCTTGCAGAGGGGCCCCCTCAATTATCGTTACGCCACTGGCTGCCTCCCCGGTGGTTTGCACTGTTTCGAATACGGAGGCCTCGCCACAAAGTTTTCCTGGATGTCTTTTAAAATGATGACCGAAAGACGCTGTGAAAAGGGAATGCTTCACAGAAGAGGGGAGGTAAGGGAGCGCAATGCCTCCCAGCACGATGTTTCTAAGTGCAATGTCTCTTTTTTAAAGCTACAGACTGATAATAACACTATGGGGCAGATTCCGATACAGCCCGTAAAGGCTTTCACCTTTGGTCGGAGCGTTTAGTGCTAGATCGCAATGGGTTGGTCGGATTCCTTTCCAACTGCCTCATTTTGATGGAGGCAGTCGGAAAGGAATCTGAGCGGTCATTCTGGCTGGCTTCTGATGGGCTCGGAGAGCCCATCTGACAGTTGGAATGAGGCCTGTAATCTCAAGAGTGGCTCTTTCCGCCCTTGAAATTACAATGCACGGTTTCTGACATGGTTCACATGCCGGTCTGTCCGACATGGAAACCATGTCGGAAAGTGTGTTAGGGGTCCCCCAGCAGGGCCCCATATGGTGCACGGCCTCAGGTTGGAGGCCAAGAAGGTACCTATGGTGCCCCCTGTTGATCCCTGCACCCACCTGCACCTCTTATTTCACTAAGGGAGCATGCATTGCGGTCGGTTTACAGCCGTAATGCATGCTCCCATAGTGAAATAAAGGAATGCGACAGAACAGTGTTCAGTCGCATCCTAATGGGGCGGTCGGAGCGACGACTGGGTGTTGGTCGGTCCCATGACCGAGTCGTCATCGGGAGGAAGTGATTCCGCCTGACATCGTAATGAGCCCCTAAGAGTCAAACAAAATGGCATATGTTTGTTTTTAATTACCCTCATTTGAATTCAGATTTGTGCTGCTCTCATTCCTTTTTCCAATGTTCTTGTTCAATCACTTTCCACTTCCTTCCCCCTCCTCTCCATTTCTAACACCTTGACGGACACATTTTGGTAATAGAACGCTTTAAAAACCTGTATTCATTCATTTTTTGGTTCTTCCATCTCTTTCATTTTTCTCTCAGGTCACTATATTAAATGCTTTGACTACTTGTATTGCATGGCTCCCGTTTCCCTTTCTTGTTCCTTGTTTATTCCATTTACTGTTTCTGTCTCACTATTTTCTTCCTTCTTTATATCTCTTCTTTCATCCTTGCCTTCTTTCATGTACCTTATTGCCTACACTATTGGTATTTTCTCGTTCCTTCATCCTCCGGTTCTTTCATTTATTCATCCTTCCCGTTTCATCTCACTTTATTTCTCTTCTCTTGTGCCCCTCTTGTTCCCCAGCATATTGGCAGGCTGTCACTTGACATATATCTTTCTTCTCCTTTGTATTGGCTTTCGAACTTGACACGATGTGTATACATTCCATAGGCACATGCAAGCCTTCGAGTCCACTCGGCTATGCAGCGTATGACTCAACACTTTGATAGTCATGCCAGACAGAGCACTTAGTGTGACCACCTCTCTGCAGGTCATTATGGACACTACCTTCAGAACTTTTCACCTACAATTCGTTGATTTCAGGAGCGCTAGTCTAAATAGTTCAATGGGAGAAAAAACAAGACTACAACACCTAGAATGCATCAGTCCAGGACTAGACAGAGTTTACTTAATGACCTGGAGAGGTGCTGTCACCTTCCTATTTGGAAATCTGCTGTTACTGTTTACTCAGTAGAGCTGTCTGTTTGCTTAGTTCGAAGCAGCTGAGGCTGTCAGGTTGCAGCTAAAAAGATTGGTCACTTTATATATATATATATATATATATATATATATATATATATATATATATATATATATATATATATATATATATATATATATATATATATATATATATATATATATATATATATATATATATATATATAGTTTTTTTTTTTACTGCTGCAGACACAAGGCCAGGGAGTACAGTGCAATATGTATTTTGGGATTTTGAACTGTAATTTGAAAGTGTTATGCAGCGCATTTTGGCAGACATGCTATAAAGGTGAAATGTGTATCAAGTAAGTCACCAGGCGGCAACTGCGAGGTGATATCACAATACAGGCAACTGCAAGGTGTTATAAGGGAACGATTGCTTTGGGGTTAAAATAAGGAGCGTTCTGATTGGAAGGTTTGCACACAGAGTGGAAAGCGCACTTAAAGGCTTGATTTGATTTGAGTGGAGAAGTGTGGCTCAATCGTTAGAGCGCGCAGACCCGGATGCAGAGATCTGACCCGGGACCAGGGTTCAATTCCCGCCTCGGCGGGTCTTGGGCTCAATTTCCTCGGACCTGACAATTCTTGCCTCGGTGCTTACTCTAATCATGGGTCCCACTCTGCAGCTCTGGGCGATAGCTTGCTTAATCTCCACAACAGCGCTGGGGATGCCTGGCTTCACCTTGGGGGTGCCCAGGAGTGGACATTTCACAGGGAAAGCCAGGAAGGGTTCACAGTGGTATGAGTACAAGTGCCAGGATGCCCTGTCGCTGGGGCAGCAGTGCGCTATACAAGTACAAAATTTCATTTCATTTCAATTTCATTTGCGGGCGGCATGCGGTCTATAATTGCAAGCACGAGCAGGGTTCAACAAATCAACACGCACATCTCAATTGCTTCTTATTAAAGGTGGAAGCTCCCGAGGTTAATTGCAGGAGGCACAGCAGGGCTTCAGGCAAAAAACAGAAAACGACAGAGGCAGATGTATGTTAGAGCTAAAGTGACTCGTGAGAGGTGTAACAGAAAAAAGAAGGATACAATAAGAATGGATGTATGGAGAGAGTACAATACTATGAGAAAGGGAGCAGGGCGGGTTTGAGCATTTTTAGCAGGGCTGGTTTGGCAGGGTTGCTTCAGTTCCTCAGTCTGACCCGGCTTCACTTCAGCCACCATCTTACATGGAGGCACCCATATTGCGTCTGCCCAGGGTCCACTAAATGAACCTTTGCCACCATGTGCTAGTCTTCTGGTACTTGCGAGTCAGCAGTGCCAGTTGAGGTAGCTGGTGGAGCCAATAGAGTAAGTGGCCGGAGCCACTGGATGAAGTGGGTGGGGCCAAAGGGAAGTGGGTGTGGCCCCCCAAAATGTCAGCACCTGCACTTAATATTTTACAAATTAAGCACTGTAAATGTGTCACTCTTTTTCTATCTGCTGGGGGATAGTGCAAGGATGTGTGCGTACTCTATAGCATAGTTTTTTTTTAACAGGAATTGGGCTCTTCCATTACATAAACTATACTTTATGGGGCAGATTTACAAGCCCCTTGCGACACTTTTACGCTGCTGTTGCATCACTTTTGTGACGCAGCGGCATCGTAAACAATGCGCCGCGTTGCTACACATTTACAACGTGACACATCTAGGGAGATGCGTCACGTTGTAAAGCCTTGCGCTACATTATACCTGCGTCAGATATCATGTATGCAGGGTGGGCGTTCCGACGTAAGAAAGCCTCGTAAAAGTGATGCAGTGAAATCTACAAGATTTCACTGTGTCACTTCTACGACGCCACTGTGTCAAAACCTTACGCCTGCTTGAAGCAGGCGTAAGGAGTGACGCAGCATAATAGGAAGAGACATTTGTGATCATTGCTGGAGTTGCGTCGTGCTTGTGACATGACTCCAGCAATGCATTGCCTTTACGCAAACAGATTCTCCACGCATCTGTCAATCCGTGCGCCACGGTGCGCCGCATTGTAAATGCGATGAATCCATGGTTGTGCAAGCGTTTTTTTGCACGACGCATATTAACTGACACATCTCTGCTGATATGCAGAGATGCGTCAGTTTTTATAAATCTGCCCCTAAGTCTTTTAACACTTTGTATGCGTGCTGTACAATACAATACACATACAAAGAGGGAAAAATAAAGAGAAATTAAAACAGTTCTCCTTGTTTACGTCTGTCTAGCGGAGGCGTTATGTTTTGGTGCAAATCCTTGTACAGGAATTTTAATAGATAGATATTTGCGCCAAA
Source organism: Triturus cristatus (assembly GCF_964204655.1). NCBI lineage: Eukaryota > Metazoa > Chordata > Amphibia > Caudata > Salamandridae > Triturus > Triturus cristatus. Next base: position 1,427,692,200 of record NC_140590.1, on the reverse strand, counting down.
TCCCATTGGTGGTAACATGGGAACACCCATGTACCACCCATGAACTCACCCTTGACACAAGGTAGCACATAGCCCAACCTTGCGCTACTTTGGGATACTTTGCAATGCAAATTCTGGTTAAATCCAGCCCAATACATTGTGGCTGGTTTGTGTCACAAAAGTGACACAAACACAGTGCAAAGCAGTAGTAAATCTGGGCCGTGCTGTAACATCCTTTGTGTCTGTCCTGGGGTACAATGCATGCATTAATTCAAAACTCACAGGATTTGATCATTTTCTCCCAATGTTCTTATTCATATTTACTTGGCATCTGCCCAGCCATCTGCTGAAAAGAATGATGCCTTTTCATGTATTCTTCAAAGAGTATAGAACGCACACAAGTCGGAGCATTTTCCACAATTATAAACTCCATTGCCTGGAGCACAGCAAGGTAGCATTCCAGGCTACTGTGCACCAACACTGTGCCAAGCAAACATTTTATCATAAGGCATGCACTGAACGTGTAATTCGCTGTGTCTCTACGTTGGCTCCCAGTCAAAGATGCCACAATTAGCTCTGCTCTAGAACGCTTCGGATATTTTACAAACCACCCCTGCTGGTTCTGAAAGTCTGCCCTGTACAACCACCTCAAATATAAATAGTCCGGAACCCGCAATGGAAAATCGAATTCTCTCACAGGGGTAAAATAGGGATAGTTGAAATCTGTTTATGTTTTTTCTGAGGGAAAAATGATTTGATCATGGGAGTCCAGTTTTGTTACCAGACGATTTTAGAATTTATTCGGATGTTTTCCGATTTTTTTGGTTGTTGCATATTTTCTCTGTGCTTTTATACAATGTCTCTGTCTCTCTCTGTTTTCGCTTTTAAGCAGGCAGAAGCCAGGCACATAGAAGCGTCAGAAATGAGACAGCAGCAGAAGCAACCATTCCCACCGGCTCGCAACACTGCTGACACTAGTTTAGGATTAATGGGGCATATGTATCAAACGATTTTTTAATCGCAAACGCTGCGATTCGCAAAATAACAGCGTTTGCGATTAAAAAATCGGTAATCGGGATGTATGAGGCAAATCCCATCGCAAAATTAAGGAATTGCTAATTTAGCGATTTCTTAATTTTGCGTAAGCATTTAAGAAATCGCAAATTGCGATTTCTTAAATGATATGTAAAAAGCACCCAAGTTGTGCGAATTATCCTTAAGAAATCGCAAATTACCACCAACTTCCAGTTGGTGGTAATTTGCGATTTCCTTTCAAAAAGCACTTTTTTGAATTTCACAAAGTGCCACGTGGCGCTCATACATGCCCTTAGGGCATGTATGTGCGCCATATGCACACACATGCTAATTTCAGGGGTGCATCAGGGTGTCATCATGACACCCTTGCACCTTTGAAATTATTCTCAAATTGCGATTAGCAAATTGCGATTCGCTATTTGAGAATTACTTCCCATTCATTCCTATGGGTCTCCTTGCCCATAGGAATGAATGGGCAGGTATTCCTTAATTGCGATTTCGCAATTTGCTAATCGCAATTAAGGAAGTTTAAGAAATCGCAAAAAGTTTGCAATTTTTTAAATACATCCCGTTTTGCAATTCTCAAATAGAGATTCTTTAAAAATCGCTATTTGAGAATCGCAAATGGTGATGTTGATACATATGCCCCAATATGTTTAATTTAAATGTAAATGATTTGCAACTTACATGTGGTGCTGACTGGGAAGAAACTTTTTTTTGTATGTTTTTGTATGTAAATGACAAATATTTGTATATTTTTCCACTGTCCGTCCTTTTTGCAGACGTTAGCGATTTTGCTCCAACAAAATATTGGTGTGGCCCACGCCACGTCATGTGCCCTGTATAGAAGCCAAATGCCTTTCAGGTCCCAGGAACCAATAGATCAGAATTACAGTCAGAAAGATATGGGAATGACAAAGCTCTACAGTCTCCTTAACCATGCATTTTGTACAGAATCAACCAACTAGCGCCTAGTCTCCAAGTTGTGCCATCTTTAACCCGGAGAGCAGGAAACAAGCTCTAAAATATTAGCAAGTGATTAATCAGTCAATGAGCAGTGGCCTAGTGATGTTGGAGGTGTTGCAAGAGCCATTCAAAAAATGATGCATGAATGCATAAATATTCAATCACGCCTTTCCTGCAATAAAAACAGGTTAGGAAATAAACACACTGGCCATTCTTATGCTGTTGTGTATATTATATGGATATTAACACGTTAGTAACGTTGATAATGTAACATGAAAGACAAGCATATGTAATACATTTTTAAAAAGTGCACCAGAGTGCATGAGTGCATTGTCCATCAATTGTTTTGCCTATACTTTTGTGCCTTCACCTGTGTGCATTAATATGGCAGCCATTTTGCAATGGTCTTTCTTTTCTGTTGGAAATGACCCTTTTTGCAGGGTCACCCTCAAACCTTCCTCCTCCTATTGTTTTCTAAATTCGTTTTTGTTGGCCTTAGGATACTGAGCACTATACCACTGATAACAAGTGTTAAAGTGCATGTGTTCTCTCCTATAAACATGGTAGCATTCGCTCATACTGAATTGGCATATTCAATTTATTTATAAGTCCCTAGTAAAGTGCTCTACACGTGCCCACAGCCTGTAAGTTAAATATTGCTAGTGGACCTGCAGCACTTACTGGTCTACACACTTGAGTAGCCCCTTAACCATGTGTCAGGCCTGCTGTTGCAAAAACTGTGTGTGCAGTTTACACTGCCATATTGACCTGGCAAAAGAAACCTTTTTTCAGGACCAAATCTAGCCTTTTTACACCTATAAGTCACCCCCAAGTTAGGCCCTGGACAACCCAGAGGGCAGGGTGAAAGTTTATGTAAAAGGCATGACATGTACATTCACGCCACCTGTACAAGAACCTGTACAGTGGCGTAACGAAAGTTTATGGCTCCCCCTGCAATGTACACGGAGGGGCCCCCGTTCCTGATTTAGTCCTCAGGCCTGAGTACTATGCTGACGGGGCCCCCTGCAGCTCGGGGACCCCCCACACCGCAGGGGATGCGGGGGCCTGTGTTACGCCCCTGTCCTCATAGTGAAAAACTCCCAAAGTAGTTTTTCACTGCTGCAAAGCCTATTTCTCCCATAGGATAACATTAGGGAGTTACCTCATTACATTTTATAAGTGTAAATCCCAATTGTGATAGACTTTGAGTTTGGTGTCTCTAGATTCTGGAATCACAATTTAAAATCCAAACTTATGGTGAAGTTGGATTTTAAATTGCAAGTCTAAAAATGCCACTTTTAGAAAGTTGGCATTTTCTACCATGGGGGTTGTAGACGTGCAGTCCCCAGTGGTGGCGGTAGGGCCCCCAGCGGGTCTTCCCGCGGTGTAATGATGCAAAGCAGTCCACAATCAGCAGCAGGGCAGGACAAGACTCAGCACAGAAAAAATGAGCTATAACTGAGTTCCCCCCAGAAATAATAGCATGGGTGGCCCTGGTGCGCATACATGGACGGCCACCTGAAGTGGTTTAAGATCCATTCAAATATGGCCACCTCCTGATGTGGATCGTGTGTTAATGGGAGCTTAAAGGCTGGGAGGCATGCAGGAGTTTGGAGGGACTACAAAATTATAAAAGAGATGAGGGCCCAAAGGAGGAGAGACACAACGAGAGAAAACAGCCACTCATGCACTTCTATGCAAGATTACATCAGCAGTGGAATGATTCAACTCATCCCATCAAAGCAAAAACCTCCTTGGGATGACCAAACACAAGACGAGAGAGAAGTAATTGAATCAGATATAGGGAACTCAGATAGACAAGAAAGCATTGCATCACAAGTAAGAGGTGGACAAAGAGCCCGCTCTAAGACTATATTGGATACAAAAGGTCTGTTTTTCAAAAGAAAACTGAAAATGTCTGTAAATGATAAACACAATGATCAATTTCAAAGAGTAAAAGTCAATTTAGATCTTATTTGTTTGAAGTGATATCCCAGACTTTCCAATAAGTGTTGGAGATGGCTTTAATGCAGCAATAAATTAGTTTTCTCTGCAGTCTATACAAATGCTACTAAATGTTCCAAATTCTTTCAGGAAGCATGAAATCCATGACAATGGGGAGTGGAGTACCATCCATCTAGCTCACCAGCATGTCAGACAAGATTTTACAACCCCCTGACATGCATTGGTGGTACTCAGGCTACAGGAATCACAGTAAGGAGGGAGGGGAGGGAGGGAGGGAGAGGAGCTAGAGGACTTCCTGGCAAATTTCAACTTGTACGAGCCAGAGGGGGGCCCAAGAATAGCTACCTTCACGGGCACCAATCCCGGAACCATAATTGATTATATTTTCACCACACAAGGTATTCTAAACCAGGTGCTTTCCTACTGCACTGTGTTATCTCACCACAGTGATCATAACCCTGTCTTACTTGAAGTGGCTTGGGGAGATTACATGGGGCCAAATCCGGGGAAAGTGAGGTCAGACCATACTTTGCGTACCTCTGATCAGGGTAGGAGAGTTAAGTGGGCTAAGGTGGTCCCAGAAAACTTCTATGCTGAGGTTTTCCTGAAAATTAAGGAACAGGTTGAGGTTTGCCAGAACCCTCGTGCCCCGGGTTGTGAAACTATAGGGGCCTTTGAGTCGATCTGTGAGCAGGTGTCGCATGATCTCCTGGCTAAACCAAAGAAAGGAGAACCGAATAAGAAGCGCTGGTTCGACACCGCATGTTCAAAAGCACACAGGTCTCTGATGGTAGCTTTGAAAAAAATTCCATAGGGTAAGGGGCGAGATTGTTAGATTGAGGAAAACCTATAAGTCAGCTATAAAAATCAGACAAGAAAGCATCAAACGGGAAGCCTGGGAAAATCTCCTATCTGTGGCTGTCCTGAAGGACAGTCGGAAATTCTGGGAAATAATTAAACAACCATTCTTTTCCAACCAAAATAACGAGGCCATGGACTGTGTCATCCCAGATGACAAGTGGTTGAATCATTTTAAAAATGTGTATGGGGATAATGATCAGGCAACCCAGGATGTGTCGCTGGCCACTTTAGACGACACTCCTATTCATTTCTATAGTACAGAAGTGGAGAAAGCTATCTTGGCCACAACCAAGCATAAGGCCCCGGGCCCCGACGGGGTGCCAGCCGATTTTTTCATACATGCCCCAAAGTTGTGGGCAGAGGTATTGGCCAATGTCTTTACCGCCGTTAATAGCAACCCTACACCATCTTCCTGGGACATTTCCACCATCGTCCCCATCTTTAAAAAGGGCCAGCGGGACGACCCCGGGTGTTATAGGCCCATATCCCTCTTGGACTCGTCGGTGAAGATCTTAGGCAGAGTCCTTTTGTCCAGGCTGAGGGATAATGTTGAGAGTTGTGGAGGGTTGTCAGAGATCCAGTATGGGTTTAGAGAGAGGAAAGGCACAATCGAACAATGCTCTAACCTACACCTGCTCATATCAAAGTATACGGTGGCCAAGGAGGGGTCCTTGTTTCTAGCATTCATGGACCTCTCCTCGGCCTTCGATTTGGTGAACAGGGCCAAGTTATGGATGACCTTGCTGAAAATGGGGATCGACGAGGCATTGGTAAGATTTATGGCTTCCCTACACCAGGAGCTTTTTTCGGCCGTACGAGTCACAAATGAGGGTAGGTGCACGTCCCTTTTCAAATCCCTGAGGGGGGTAAGGCAGGGCTGCATATTGGCCCCTCTGCTCTTCACAATTTATATTAACGGTCTGGGTGCACATTTGGAGGAGAAGGAAGTCGACGTTCCGCGTGCGGGAGCAGTTAAGATCCCAGCGCTCCTGTACACGGACGACGCCGTGCTAATTGCGCGCACGGGTGTCGGCCTTCAACGCCTCTTAAATGCCTTTGGCACATTCATGGAACAGCTTGATTTAAAAATAAATGCTAGTAAATCGCATACCATGGTGGTGGGCCGAGAAAGTAGTAAGAGGAGAACAAAAACCTTTACGTGTAGAGGGGATATGGTTTCTAGAGTTTACACCTTTACCTACTTGGGGGTACTTTTTGACCAGAGAGGAACTTGGGGTCCTCAAGTGAGGGCGAAGAGGTTGGCGGTTATTAGATCATCGTCTGCCCTCATGGGCTTTGCGGGCAGGTTAGGTGCCAGGCCCATGGAAGCGTTGTTAAAAATTACAAGAGTAAACCTGTCGCCGTTGCGTTATATGGTTCACCAATTTGGGGCTATGTAAACGTGGAACCAATCCAGAAAGCGGAGAACAGATTCATACGGACACTCCTCTCTGTGCCGCAGTCAACACCAACTTACTCAATACACTTGGAGGTGGGCCTAGATTTACTTACTGATGGGTTGAATATGGCTCCCCTGATCTTTTGGTTAAAGACGTGGCTTAATGAAGACCTCCCACTGAACCATAAGATCATGTCCGACGTCTTGTCCCTAGACCATTGTAAAAAGATCCCCTGGCTGGCCTATCTGTTGAAGGTATTCTCAGATTTGGGACGACCAGAGCTCTTTACTTCCCCCCAAGATATCAAGGTCCAAGACATCGATCTTGTCAAAAAGTATTTTATGGGGAGGGCAAGAGCACTTCGTGAAGAAAGGGAATTAGTGAAACCATCAGTAAGGGGCCATTACTTACTTGTTAATTCATTTTCTTTAGCACCTTATCTTGCTTTCGTTACAATTCCATTCCATAGGTTTCTTTTAACCAAGTTCAGGTTTAATTTGTTACATTTTTATTTAGGCACTTTTCAAACATGGGAAAAACCGGAAATAGCCTCACCCTGCAGTTGCGATCATTTCTCACCCCAAGACACCATGCATTTTGTTATGTTTTGTGGGTTTTATTTAGAGCCAAGGAAAAAATATCTGGTATCAGCTTTGAAGGAGGCGGGCTTCACACAAGTGAGACCGGCTCTGCTCTTCTTGCAATCATTGCCCAACATACATATTACCTTTTGTATAGCCAATTTCTTGGTAGCTGCAGTTAGGATGAAAAAACACACCCATTAGATCCATCGTTATTCCTTTTTAACTTTTTTAACTTTTGTATGCCTCGATTTGTTTTAATGTAAATTATTTTATTGTCATATTTTAACACGCATGAAATGTTCCTAACTCTTTGTATGAAATGTTTTTAATCTCTTTGTATGACTTTAATTGAGTCGAATAAAGATATTTTGACTGACTGACACAGTAAGGATGCACAGTAAGGATGATCATGTGGCTTGTCTATGAGATGCTCTGATTAATCTGCTATTTGTTATAAACTCTTGGGGGTCATTCTCAGTGCTGAAAGCATCCTGCTGCAGCAATACCACAGGAAGCAGTTACTCTGTGATGAAAATAAATGCACTATTCAGAGATTTCCTGAATGTGGCTTTACAACAGAAATTGGTATTTCTGTACTGATTTTAAACCCTGTTGTTGTACGAATACCTCATGCAGAATCTCTTCACACCCCTGGAATCCCAGTAAAGCTGGCAACCCCTCTTACCAGGTGAATCAGGAAACCTGAGAACAAGGCGGGACTGACCATGCCGGGCATCGTGAGCATCCCCAGGAGGCAGGAAGGGTGAAGGGCAGGTTTTGTTAGTGGGTGCTGATTTTGTAGCAGTGCAGCAGTTTTAAAAGCATGGCAGAGTTCCTTGTATATTCAGCAGTTTTTGGACAACAATAAAAGTGTTGAGTTAACTGTGGTGATTAATGTACCTGCTGGAGAGAGATGGGAGTTTTGTCTAGTGTAATTTTTGACTCATCTAAGGTAGTGCAGAGGGTTAATGTGCCTGCTGTAAAGAATGTGTACCATGTATATGACAGAACAATATTTCATGTGCATAGCTCAGTGGGTTACTCACAGCAGGCAGAGTCCAGATGCTGGGTTCAGCGTGGCCAGAACTTTTTCTGTCCTAGCCGCTCTGATCAGGAGGCCAGCCAAGTAGGTCTTGGAGTCTCTCTGGTGGTTCTAGGTTCAAGATGCAGGTCCAGTCGTGCTCACTCAAGCAGCAGGGAAGCAGAAAATCAGTCCTTGCAGCATAGCAGCACAACAGTCATTTTTCTGAGCCTTCCACATGTCCAGATGTGCACTCAAGAGTTGGTTCTGAGGGTCCACTATTTATACCTGATACCTACGTTGAAGTGGGTGAAGCTTCTAGAGACCTCCCCCTACACAGGTGTTGAGAATTTCCTGCCTCCCTGCCGTGGCCCCAGCTTGTCTGGAGGCCCAAAAGACTAGTATGAAACCCTTTGTGAGTGTGCTAAGGCAGAGTCTTTGCCATGTGCAGTGTGGTGGGTGACAACTCCTCCCCTTATCCTGACCAAGATGGCCCATCCTGCCAACTCGCTTCCCCCTTTGTCTCAGTGTCTATGAGCAATTCACAAAGACCAACTGCCACCTACACCTAGTCATGTGACCCAGGATACTGGTTGCAGACACCAAATGGTTGGGAAAAGAAAATTCCAATTTTCTAAATGTGCCATTTTCAGAATACAACTTTACCATTAAAGAGGGTTTTAAATTATAATTCTTTAGACAGCAAACTTGACAATCCCGCTTACTCCCAATGGAAAGGTATCACTTATTAAATGTAATAAGGTACCACAATGTTATCCTATTGGGAGAGGTAGGCCTTGCAATTGGGAAAAACGAATTTAAGAGTTTTTCACTAACAGCACATGTAAAAGTTGACAGGACATGGCTGGCGTTTTAAATAGAAACCTGCTGTATGGGCTATTTAGGGCCTACCCTAAGGGTGACTTATGTGAATTAAAAAGGAAGGTTTAGGCCTGGCAAAAGGTTCATTTTGTCAAGTTGAAATGGCAGTTTAAAACTGCACAAACAGGCTGCAATGGCAGACCTGAGACATGTTTAAAGGGCTACGTAAGTGGGTGGCACAATCACTGCTTCAGGCCCACTAGTATCATTTAATTTACAGGCCCTGGGTACAGATAGTGCACGTGCATTAGGGCATTACAAGTAAACTAAATGTGCCAATTGGGTGTAAGCCAGTTTCACCATGTTTAAGGGGGAAAGAACAAGCAATCTAGCACTGGTAAGCAGTGGTAAAGTGGGCAGAGTCCTAAGGTCAGCAAAAATGAAGTCAGCAAAAACAGGAGGATTGAAGGCACAAAATGTGGAGATGACCCTGCAGAAAGTGCCAAGCCCAACACTGATTAATACCCACATGGGAAATATAACCTAGACAGTCATATTTGTACAATCATTATCCGAAAAAAAGAGAAAGACATCCTCAGAGAGTAGTCAACAAAACAACTATCTGCAAACAAATCATGGGTGGCCTGCATCCAGTTTTCCTTGTTTGAGTGGCAGTTTTAAATACATGTGTGATTCTTTTTTTTTATTTTTTTTATTGGCAAACTATTAAAAATAATAAAAAAGAATAAAAGAAAATTTTCAAATAACAATTGGTCACATAGGTTATTCATTTCACCTTATTCTGTTATACCAATGGTTTTGCTAAATGTAAATAAATAAATTGAGTCTTTTGATACAGTATACAAAAACAGAGTAGAGGCACAGTAAAACTCATGAGACAGAAAAAGGAACAATACAAATCTGTCTCCAGAGAGGCAATATTGACATAAAAAATTCGACTAGGAAGGTCTATTATTATTACTCCAATTTTCAATTGATTCCCAGATCTTAATACCTTGAGCTCTCGCCTTCTTCCCCTTATAGGCAAAAATTGCCTTTTCTTGATTATACATACCTAACAGCCGGGCAAGCCAAACCTGAAAGATGGGGGGATCTATATCCTTCCAACGAGCTGTTAAAATAATCCTATATACAGACGTCCCCAAAAAGAGACATGTTTCCTCCTCCTTGGTATGCCTCAATGTATTATCATATCCCAAGATGTAAAGAGTAGGAGAATCAGCTATTACATGCCCAAAAACTTCCCGCCAAAAACCTGCTATCATACCTCTCAAAATTAAGAGTTTATCACACTCATATAACATATGGAGTAGATGTGCCGCGGTTTTTCCACATCTCGGGCAAGGGTAAAGTTTAGCCGGTGTAAAATAGAGATCGTATATGGTCTTATACAACTGAGCTTTCAGATTGGAGGTCACAAACAGCTTCATTAAGAGGGTTAATGACATATCAATATCTACATTAGAATTGTTCAGTTTCCTTGACCAGCTTGCTTCGATAGACTCTACGTCATCCCGTTGACTCTCGATTAAGACATCATATATAGTACCGATCCTAGTTGTGGATTTGTCCATACAATCAAATAGGGGAATATTATCCAATGAAATGTCAGCACTTTTTACATTAAGAATTGTATTAATTTGGATAAATTTAAATACACTAGTATTAGGGATAGAAAATTTGCTTTGCAGTTGTTGGAATCTATTACCATAGCCAGGCAGTAAGAGATCTCCTACCGTTAATACTCCTAAATATTCCCATCTTCTAGCGATATCATCATATATTTGGGCTGGTAGCAGTGTAGAATGCCATAGCGACATATATTTATTATATTTAGGAATATTAAGATGCCTGACAGTTTTCCTCCAAATTCCCCAGGCACTCGATATGATCTTAAACTTAACTTTCTTAAAGTATGAGGGTTCTAGTTGCTTTACAAAGAGACCATTAGCCTTAACTCCAATGACCAATTCGTACACTGAGGGTATAAAATTCTCCCCAATCTCTATTTCAGGTGTTTTAATATAAAGTAATGATGTCATCTGCTGAAGCAAGGTAGCCCACAGGTAGAATCCTAAATTGGAGATTCCCAAGCACCCCCTTATAACTGGTAAAGAGAGGTACCGGATGGATCTCCTTATCTTTCCATACCCCCATACAAATTTACTCATCTGGGATTCCAGGGCCTTAATAGTTTTATCATCCACCATCAACGGGATCGCACGGAACAGATATAGGACCCTGGATAAAATATTCATTTTAAGATAATTACCTCTTCCAATAATTGACAGATGTAAACCGTCTATCCTTTTTAAATCATTCTTTACATTTTGAAGAAGAGGATCATAGTTTATTTTAATGATTTCATCCATCTTAGGAGATATTCGAACTCCAAGATATACGGCACTTTCCACCTTTCTTGGATCTTCAAATTGCGTATTCTGAGTGCATATAACCATCGTTTTATCCCTATTAAGGGAATACCCCGAGAACTGTCCAAAAGCTTGAGTAATCTGTTCAATTTCCATTATTGCCTCCGTGGGGTGAGATGTTACTACCGCGACGTCATCTGCATATGCTAATATTTTAGTGTCGAAGGGACCTACAGTAATTGGTTTGATTGCCTCTGCGCCTAACAATTTTAGAATCAGGGGATTAATATATAGGGCAAATAGAATCGGAGAGCAAGGACACCCCTGCCTAGTCCCACGAAATATATCAAAGAGCTTAGACTCCTGACCCATTCCCAATACCCTAGCCTTAGGTGTATGGTACATAGCCTTAATGGACTTCACAAAACTGGGGCCCAGTTTATTTTGATCTAAAACTGCCCACAGATATTCCCACGAAACCCTGTCGAAGGCCTTCTCGGCGTCAAGGAGGACCATCGACATCCGGTCCCCCGTGACGCTCATGGCATCAAACAATGCTATGGCCCGACGGGTATGGTCCGTAGTGCCCTTGCCTGGAATGAAGCCATGTTGCCACGGGGAGACCAGACGCTCGATGACCCCCCTGAGCCGGTTAGCTAGAATCTTAGAATATAACTTCGAATCAGAGTTTATGAGAGAAATTGGGCGGTAAGATGAAGGTAGGTTAGGGGGTTTATTTTTTTGGGGAAAAATCACTATATTAGTTTCCATCCATGACCTAGGAGGGGTACCACTCACTTGAATCCCGATAAATAAATCTAGAAGTAAAGGTGTTATAACATCGCCCAAAATTCTATACAGCTCCAGTGGTATTTTATCGGGGCCTGCGGCTTTACCCGAGGCTAGCTCAGCGAGGGCCATTTGCAGCTCCATCTGAGTTATATCCCTTTCTAGGTCTTGCTTAGTAGCCATATCTATTCCTAGACTATCTTCAGGCTCGATTACCCATCTAGCAAGTGCTTCTTTAATTGCTACAGGGTCTAACATATCCTCGTTTTGATACAGCTTCTGATAATATTTTTTAAAAACTTCTAGGATAGCCTCGGATGTTGTATATTCTTGCCCATCTAACTTGATGCTAGTGATAAGGTTTAAAGATTGTTTTTGGCGAGTACGAAGAGCCAACTGCTTACCACACTTCTCCCCCGCTTCGTAAATCTTATTGCGATGAGATTGATACGTCTCAGCCGCCCTCTGAGAGAACCTACTATTTATCTCAGTTTTGAGAATCATCATCTCTCTAAAGGTTGGCCCCCCATCCCCACCCTGCATTAATAAAGTAGTATGCTTCTCCTCTATTCTAGCTAATTCTTGGAGCTGTAATTCATTTATCCTAGCGATTTCTTTCCTCTGTCTAGCCACGTAACTTATTGCCTCCCCACGAATTGACGCCTTAAAACAGTCCCAGACCATATATCTCGAAGCACTATACCGATTACAGTCAATGAATTCTTGCGCCCATTTCTTAATATACTCTATGTACTCATAATTAACCAGCGATTTCCTATCAAAAGACCAACTTGAGCAAGTTCTAGGCATATTATTAATACTTAGTGTGAGTACTAAAGGATTGTGGTCCGAAATGTTCTTCGGCAGTTTACTAATTTGTGTCCTATTGGCGCAATTACTTGTCATCCAGATATAATCAATACGAACATATTTATTATGCGGGTGTGAGAAATGCGTATACCCTGGATCCTGATGCTGCTTCAGATCCCATACATCAACCAGGCCAAGGCTTTCCTTGAGTTGTGAAATAGCTCTGTATACTTTCGGTTTACGTCCAATATATTTATATTGACCTTGATTATGTACTAACCCATTTTGAGTCAAAGAAATATTGAAGTCCCCACAGAATATCAATGCCTGAGGCCAGGATGCAAGCTTCATTTCGAGATCAGTGAAGATGGAGGGATCATCCTGATTGGAAGCGTAGATAGAACATATTGTAATTCCAATTTTAAGCTCCACAATCACCCATCTACCCATAGGATCAGCTGCCTTGCGTATGGCCTCCCCCAAAAAGGATTTTGTTAAGATAGCGACGCCTCTTGTTCTTGTAGTATGGCTTGTACATGCCAATAAATTAAATCCCGGAACCCTCAATACCTCCCTTTCTGCCCATGAAATGTGGGTCTTTTGAAGACATATTATGTCAAATGTATTTTGGGTAATTATCCCCCGCATTTGATCCCTTTTCGCCCTATCATTAAGCCCCGCTATATTCCAGCAACACAGTTTTAGCCTAGCCATATTGTGTTATATTTGTTTTCCAATCAAAATCCACTATGTGACCAACTTTTACATTAATCTTATAATTTCGATTTTTATTTCTATTTCTACAATTATAGTTGCCATTTTTATGCGCTTTCTCCCCCTTACCCCCTCCACCCTCATCCCCCCAGCCCTCCCCCCCGCCTCCCACAATTGAGGCAAAAAGACTCCATAAGAGTCTATAGTGATGGACGTGCAGTGCCGGTCTGATGCTCCCTAATAAACAGTGAGCAACGTATACGAGGAACCAGTTCTTAGCCCTGTATTTCTTCCATTTTTTATGTTTTTTCTTCCTTTTTTTCCTATATTTTCCCTCTTTAACCCATTTCTTTTTTTTTCTTTCTCCTTTCCCCTTTTTTCTTCCTCTTTCCCCTTTCTTCCCTTTATATCTTTTCACCCCCTCCTTCTCTAAAAAAAAAAAAACAGAATTATACCACTTCCAAAGAAAGGGTAAATCTTAATAACACAAAAATAAAAAAAAATAAAAGGGAAGACACAAAAAGGGATTTTTAAAGCTTCACATATTCCCCGATTTTGTCGTTGTAGGAAGGCAAAAATTTCCCTAACTCCTACTATTTATCACGGAAGGCTATTCAAATACCCCTTTGCCTTAATTTCGGAGGTGAAAAATGTTATCTGATCTCCATTAATGACTTTCAGCCGAGCTGGGTTGTTTAGAAATACCTGAAGTTTCTTATCTTGGAATGGTTTGATGAGTTGACGCAAGCGCCACCTCCGCTCAACCGTTACATGACAGTAGTCGGGGCGTACAAAGTAAGTTATATGACCACTGGTTTTCTTAGCCTCTGGTCTCGCTTTTTCCCAGATTGCCTGTCTAAGTAGGAAATTGCCGATATACACTAATATGGCCCTGGGATATGCCCCAGGTTTAGGTGTACTTCTCATATTAAAGGGTACCCGATGCGCTCGCTGCACCTCTATATCCCAATTCCAGGCTGAGAGCTCAGGAAGGGAGTCTTGAAATAATTAAACCACAACGGAACAAGCATCCCCCCCTTCCGCTCCTTCAGGAACCCCCAGAACCCGTAGGTTACTTCGCCGTAGTCGATTTTCCATCTCCTCAAGTTTCCACATCATATCCGAGAGTTCTACCTCATGGGCGTTGATCTGTTCACGATTTGAGGCTATTTCTGACTCATTTACCAACACTCTCGACTCCATCTCAGTCATTCGATCACTAAAGGAACCAATTTTCCTTGAGAGTTTACGGACCACACCCTGCACCTTACGTAGCTCTGCTTGAGCCTTACGACCATCATGAGATGTCTCCTCCCTGTGCGCAGCTATAGCTAACAGGACGGTTTCAATCGTAGGTGCTACTGTATCTTGAGAAGTTCCAGGCTCCTGATGCTGAGCTAGGCCAGAGGTTAGCCCATGTGAGTGTGTTGGAGTGACTGCTGGGAGAAGATTGCTGGTAGGTGTATAGTCCCAAGCCAACTCCGCTGAGTTGCGACGGCTCTTTCTGTGTTTCAACGCTATTTTCTGAGCCGTTCTAATCTCCTTGGTGCTGGTTTCATCATCACTAGAATCAGTCAAGTGGGATCCTGTATCGGTTGACCAACCCAGCTCATCTGTAGTTTGCTCCATTTGAATAATCTGCGGACCCCCCAGGCTGTCCGCGTGAGCTTCGATACTCCCAGAAGTAGATGGAGCCAGCTGCGAGTATTTGGCGGGTGCTACGAGTAGATTATTATTTTTGCCAGTTAAATCAATCTGAGCATGCATTTGTCACATCTAGCACCATTCGTTAAGATTTTAGAAGCGGCTCCTCTGACCTGGGCGGTACTCCCTCCTCTCACCGTATCATCCTGTACACCCCCGTCTCGAGCCGAACTACCGCTATCCGCGTTAGATTCAGCTACTCCTGCAGGCATTGAGTCAGACGTGTGCGTGTGCTGAGCTCCCGGCTGGCTCCTCCCGCCCGACCCGGAAGGGGACGTGCCGGAGTCCCACGGAGGAGTTCCACCACCAAGGGGGCACTCTGCCCGCCCTTCCGGGCGGCGCCACTCTGGTTAGGAGCCTTGCAGGGGGTCGTCTCCACTGGTCCCACCATTACAGCCGCCAGAGGTCTCTTGGACGCTTCCGCGGTCTCACGGATGGCCAGCCTCACCGCTCTCATCTCCCTCGCTTTCGCTGCCGCCGCTGCACCAGCATTCTTTGGAGCCATCTCGCACCAACTCCGCCTCTGAGTCTCGACAGCACACTGGTAGGTCCGGCAGCAGTTCTTATATTTTTGGCATAGATACTGAATCACGGAGAGGCCAATTACTGTGGCCAGCGCTGGGACCCGACTTTTAAGTAGCGCTCTGTATTTCTCGGCAATATCCCCTTCCAACGTTATAGACTACAGCCGCACGGCTCGATATTCATAACTTTTAATCCAAACGGAGTATCCTTAGGCACCCCTCATCCACGTTGCATGTTGCGGTTAATCAAATTCTTGCAAGCACCAGATGGACTGCACTGCGGTCTCAAGCGGCCGCCATCTTGCCTCCCAAATGTGATTCTTTAAGTGGGAAATAAAAAGATAATTACAATGCATACTAATATTTGCATATATTCAATGCATAAAAAAGCTTCCTAGAGACATGAACACTGTTCAAAGAGGTAAAAGTCATCAGTGAGTGAGCCACGAGTACAGGAATGACAAGGAGACAATATTATTGGGAAAAAATAATACCAGAATATATGCATGTACAAACTCCTGAACACCCAAACAAAGCAGGTAAAAGTAAAACAATAATACCAGGTGAGTTGATTTTACCGAGTTGAAGGGATGAGTAAAACACTGCATAAATGACGTAACCAACCTCACAGAAAGACTCTATTTTGGCATCAGGATTGAAATATTTTGAAAAATTCTATACGAAAACCTCATGTGATCTCAGATTTTGATGCAGGATGGTTTAGTCACAGGGCACTTGCAGAGAATTTTAAAGAATACGTTGGGTATTTTTGAGGACCGTGTAAGCTTGTTTTTGTTACATTCAATGTTTGACCTCTTACCCATGAAAGTCTTGCTGAGTGTCCAGCCTCTCATTGCGCCATTGAGAACATGCACCTGTGTGGGTAGGCCTTCAAGAGATCATATGCACATGCCATGTGCCTGATTTCTTGACACTCAGGGGCTGACTATGATGCGGTAGGAAACGGCTCCAACCGTCAGTCGTAGCCATTCCTACTGCATTGTAATCAGCTGGTTGGATTCCTTTCCAACCAACCCTTTAGGAATCCTACCGGTCCTTCTGAATGGCTTCCGATGGGCTCGGAGAGCCCGTCCACCAGTCGGAATGACTACAGTAATCCCAAGGGCGGCTCTTTACGCCTCAGGGATTACAATGTCGAATTCCTACAGTCTTTCGGTGCCAGCCTTTCCGATACAGAACCTTAAGGTGCGGCCACGGGGTGCAGGGATGAACTGCGCCTCGCCATTTTACAATGAGAGCATGCATTCCAATTGGAATGCATGCTCCAATTGTAAAGAATAGGAGTGCAACCGAACAGTGTTCAGTCGTATCCTAATTGGTCGGTCGGGACCGCCAACAGGTCGGTCAGTCCCAGTACCAAGACGATACAGAACCTTAAGGTGCGGCCACGAGGTGCAGGGATGAAGTGCGCCTCGCCGTTTTACTATGAGAGCATGCATTCCAGTCGGAATGCATGCTCCAATTGTAAAGAATAGGAGTGCAACCGAACAGAGTTCAGTCGTATCCTAATTGGTCGGTCGGGACCGCCAACAGGTCGGTCAGTCCCAGTACCGAGACGATACAGAACCTTAAGGTGCGGCCACGGGGTGCAGGGATGAACTGCGCCTCGCCGTTTTACAATGAGAGCATGCATTCCAGTCGGAATGCATGCTCCAATTGTAAAGAATAGGAATGCAACCGAACAGTGTTCAGTCGTATCCTAATTGGTCGATCGGGACCGCCAACAGGTCGGTCAGTCCCAGTACCGAGACGATGTCGGGTGGACTTGAGTCCGCCCACAATCGTAATTAGGCCCTCAGTGTTGATGAAGTATGAGACCCTCATTCAGAGCCTCCGGTTCCCTACCCACTGTTCAGCTTTGCTATCTGAGACCAAATGGATACCCCTGTCTGTGGAGCTGATAAATATCTGAGGTGCACCTTACCAAGAAAGCTTGTGTTCGAGTCAGTAATGACATCCAAATACACATTATATGAAACCTTCCCTGACGGTGGAATTCCGGATGGGCCACTCAGTCTAATTCCCTTGTTACCAGTTGCCCACAGCAGTATCTCCAAGGGGGATAATGTTCGAGGCAACTCCAAGTTTTCCGGTGTCTTCAGGCCTGGAAGAATTATAAATCTGGGCCTGGAGACTCCGAACCTGAAAGCCTGTGAGGAGTTGTGGGGTCAGCAGTCAACTGCTGTGCCTGGGTGCTGTGTGTCTTCATATTCAGTATGGGAGAGGCAAGTAAGCTCCACTCATGCTGAAGTACAAAATAACCAGCTCTATTACCACACCTGGCTCACTCCGCCAAGAATAAGTGAGGCTTTTACCCAATATTAAAGTGTCTGTTATGATTATGCCTTTATTATAAGTTGTTAGGGCAACCTTTTCCTATTGCCCTAACCTTCAATTCTTCTCGTTCCCGCCTCTTCCCAGTTCTTATTGAGAACATCCACCCATTTTCTAGCCATGGAATGTTCGGGTTGTAGGGATTCAAAGGGTGGCAGTTGGGAAGGTAAAGGGAGTGTTCTATAAGAGAGTGACTGAATATTGATATGCAATTATGCTTCCTGCTACATACTAGTAAACGCACATGACATGACAACTCTGTGACACCTCATCTTTATAACTGACCCAGAGATGAGAGTAGGCACCAGGGAAGATCAAAGACTGTTAGGTAGCAGAATAGATCAAAAGAGTTACTGCTGTTTTTCTCTGCTCATGAAAGTGTAAAACTTCAAGGAATGGTATTTGTATTTTGATTTTAGGATTTGGGGTGTTTGAACCTTGAGAAAGGGGGCAGAATGACAAGGTGCCTGTTCACAAAGTCCATTTCTTAGTGCTTTTAGAAGTACTACTAACCTACCACAAAATGCTATTCACAATCCTGTGTGCGGGGTTCTCCACCTATCCCATCTTTTATGTATGAAGATCTCGGACCTGCATGAGAAGATTTTCGCATTTGTAGCCTGAGTTTTAGTAGTAAATGTGGAAGGAATGGGTGAGTGGATGGAAAATGGGGATTACTTACTACTAAAGGGAAGGGGTTTTGGGGGGCGTAAGAAGTAGTAAGGGGATACTTAGACAGAATTTCAGGGAGGTATATGCAGTCACCCACAGAATAGCTATCCCATTGCTTTTTGCAAACTTCACCTCTATAGTTATTACAGCCAAAAAGGTTCCGAAACAGTTGTATACGCCTCCTGCTCAGAGGCGCAGTAATTAAATATTAAATATAAATTATATATAATTGTAAGTACATATTTTATTAAAGTGATTTTAATGACCTTTTTTAAATGTAAAATAAAAGTAACTTTTTTATCTAAACTAATTGAAATTTATGTGATACACAATTTTCAGTAGCTTTCAATACATAAGTAAATATAAACATTTTACATTCGGTGAGTATTAATTTTTTAACTAAATATTTTTTTAAATCATTTCAATTAATTTAATATACTTAAATTAATTACAATTTTATTTTAAATTTAGTTAATAGGGTTCTAGCATTTAAAAAAGATAGATTCCTCATTTCAAATTCATATACAAAATGTATCTTCCATTAGCATTTAACTTACAAATATTTTGCTTTTATTTTTTAAACTTTCCTTATACTTTACCACAGGGAAATCTCTGCCCTGGTTGAGGAGGTCTCCGCTAAGTGTGCATAACGTCAAATACGGTTGTAAAGTCACTAATAGTAGTAATTTCGAATTTGTATATGATGTTTTTACTGATTCCACACCCTGTTTGATGGGGTGAGGATATGTAAGGCTTCACTTCTGAGTATAGACAAAAGTAGTAAAGTTACTTAAAAGTGTAAGGATAAATGTACATGTGTAGATTTGCTCGTGGGTACGTTTACCTTTATGAACTGGCCCCTGAATATGTTAGAGATAGGACAGCACAAAAGAGGTGTGAAAAAATAGGTAGTTTGTATTTGTTTAGGATGTGTAATTCATATGTGTCAGCTCGCTCTCATTTGGAAGGTGTTACTATCTTATTATTTCTATTCACCCGTGTGACAAACAAAATGCCTCTATAGACGTTAGTAGGGACACAGGCTTTTCAAACCTATATCACCCTCCCAAAAAGTACATATTCTCCTCTCACTTTAAGAGGATCATCCTTTTCAACTTCTGGCTTCACCCTCAGTTTTATGTCAAGAGGTTGACAGGTATGGAAATTATCAGTGGCAAATCTCGAAGTCTGGAAGTGATTTTAGGTAAGGTGCACACAAGGGGCCAGAGTTAAAACTGGTGTGGCAACCTACAATGGACACTCAAGAAGGTTATGCACAAGTGTGTGATATATATATACTGGCTGTTTGCACCATGTTTCCATAGTAAAAAATTTTTTTGACACTCCGATATCTTTGGCGCTGTTTGATGAATCTTCGCAACATTTTCCCAAAAAAGTGTGCTGGTGATTTCTGTTGTGAATGGAAAAGTTTGGGGCAATACGTCAAACCCCCAAATGGGCCAGGTCCTGGAGGCATGCTGACATTATTAAATTAAAGGAGGTGGGCACACATTGCCCCCCTTACTGGACATTTTTATATTCCTGGGGACCACCACCTCCCTGGAGCTTATGTGTGCATTAATCTGGGGTGCCACACAGTCTTCCCCGGCCCCAGGGACCACCACCTACCTTGGGCTTTAATTAAAATGAATAGGGGGCTACTCAGATTCCCCGAGCCGTGGGGACCAACACCTCCCCGGGCCTTTTGTTAAATTGGGGGTGCACAGATCCCCCAAGTCCCAGGAACTACTACCTTCCTGAGGATACAATTAACATTCAAGAGGGAGACCCCCAGCCCCGGGGACCACCACATCCCTGGGGCAAAATACAAGTAAGGAGGGGCCCGGGTGCCCAACCCTCGGACATAGCTGTTTTTTTTGCTTGGTGGGAGCTGACAGCTGCCACTAAGCAAAAGCAAGCACTCTGGTTCCAGCGGGTGTAAGCTGTTAAAGTGCTCCCACCAGCTGGAAGTGGAGAGTTCATCTCTTTCCCTGCCCTCAAATATGCAGGGAGGGAGAGAGATGACAGTATTGCTTGTGCATGTAGGGAGCTGCATGTCCAGCAGCTCCCTGTATGCTGCAACAATGCTGGCTCCAGCAGGAGGTGGGGAACCGCCTAGGACCACAGGATCATTAAGGCTCCCCACCATGTTCCTGGGCAAATGGACAGAAGCATCAAGTCAAGTCAAGATAAGGGGGGGGAGGAGTAGAAAGAGGCAGAATAAAGGTCAGAAATGGGCAAAAAGAGGCATGACCAAGGGATGTATGACAGAACCACGCATTCCAATATCAAGCATGTCATTACAATGTGCCCATTACAACGCAAATGCCATTACCATGCATAACCTTTACCATGTATGCATTTAAAATGATTATATGCCTTTACCATGCATGCATTTACAACAAATTACGTTGTAAAATCATGAATACTATGGGCATATGCGTGGTAAAGGTTTTACAAGCAATTATAAGTATTTGACAGGTAATTTTAAACCCTTTCTCTCTATATATATATAGGATTTGAATTTTCCTGTAAAATACTTACATTTTAGTGATAAAAGCATGCTTGGTAAAGGCATATGCTTGCTAAAAAATGTACAGGTAAGTACAAATCCTTGTTTTCAATACACAGGCACACATATGTATGTATATTTATATATATACGTATATTTTGATATATTTATACAAGCATAAATACATATGAATGTGTGAGTGTATAAATATATATTGTAAATACACACATACACATATATATATATGTCTGGATGAATTTACAGTTTATATCAAAACTACAGATTTGTTTGACCAAGTTGAAGGAAGAAATTACTATAAAAAAACAAAGGACGTTTATAAGGGATTTCAAAGACTATCAGTTGGGGAGAACTCTCAATTTCCTTGGTAAATATGATCATTAGTTCACAGAAGGAATAGATCAACAAGCAAAGAACACAGGAATAATGACAACTGGTCCTGGGGAAAGAAATAATGTGACGGAGGAAAGTGTTGTATCAGACAGCAACACTTTGGATGTCTCAGTAGAAAGACTAAGTCAACAAACAGCAACTAGCAATCAGGGCAGAAGTAATTTTCTTAAACAGTTTCAAATACTTAACAAAGCAAAACAAAATCAACAAAATCCATAAACTACAAAACAGGATTTTCGGCGTGGTCGGGAACGTGGGCTACGCAGCAAAACAAGAGGAAGAAAAAGGCAAGGCGGAGAAGGAAAAGACGATTCGAACAAAGCAACGCCAATGGTTAAACAGGCCAGGAGAGGGACAAAATGACTGTTGTAAACCTCTTTAAACATGAGTTGACAAATTTTGACATCAGTTTATTAACCCTGGGTCTGTCGTTTTGCCCAACTAAAAATATGGATTATGTACAAACACGCATTGACATGTTTTGTTTTTTGCGTAAGCTAAAATTGAAGAAAAAAATGATTTGCATCCACCTAGAACTAAATTCTGTAATGAGACAGCAACCCAAGAGACTTTAAGTATTTCGGATGTGGAAACTTTACATGTACTTGCTCAATTAGATACTAATATTGAGCACAATGATGATCCCAATGTGAACCTTGATAATCTGAATATGACTGTTGATGATGCTTGCCCAAGTGGTTTTAAATTAAAATCAACCTTCACACCTATGGTGCACTGTGATGTACTAGAACTTTTTGAAAAGAGTTTTATGAAGGAATTAAAGCTAACGAGATACTCAGGCAAAAACCAAGTTAAAGTCAATCTTACAACAACCCAAAAAAACCATTAGAAAGCCTTAAAAGTGACCTTATGATCGTCATAAGGCAATATGATAAAGGGGGAAATTTTGTAGTGTGGGCAAAAGAAGATTATCTGAGGGAGGGTCAATGACAATTGAATGACCCAGAGTGCTTTCAAGAGTCATCAAACTTAGAGATGTTGTCCTCCAATAACAATTACAATGAAATGCTAAAAGAATGGAGAGAGCAAGGGCTACTTGGATGGGAGGAATATTGCAGTTTAGGATGTAAGCATGCAAAAACACCTATACTTTACCTTTGACCAAAACTGCACAAAAACCCAGTCACCCCCAGGTAGACCCATCATTTCCTCTATAGGTTCACATTTGGAGATGACATCCAAATACATTGACTTCTTTTTAAAACCATTTGTCATCAGTTTACCTGCATATTCACGTGACACCATGCATTGCTTGAAAATGATTGATGGGTTGGTATGGGAATGTGAATGTTTACTTGTCGCATTAGACGTGACTAATCTATATACATCAATTAAACATGACTCTGGGATTCAAGCTATACGTCATTTTCTAAGAGCTAGACCAATCTCACTTTTAAGGCACACTGAAATGTTGATCGCTATGATCAAGTATGGTTTGACCGACAATTTCTTCTGTTATGATGACAAACTGTACAGGCAGGCACAAAGAATGGCGATGGGCACCTGCTTCGCTCACAGCTATGCAAAATAATTCATGGGCTGGTGGGAGGAGCTGGTGTCCAATTGCTGTTAATTGTTTGGAGATCAGATTGTATTATGGACTTGATTCATTGATCACATTTTCTTAATCTGGCGGGGCGATGAATTGAGTGCCAAAGAGTTTGTAGCATCATTGAATAGGAATTCATTAAATATAGAGCTTACATCACACATGAGCAAGAGCAAGATTATCGTTTTGGACGTTGAAGTGGTAGTGCAAGATAACCATTTGGTTACCAAACTGCACCGGAAGGAGACTGCGGGTAACAGTCTCCTATACACTTCGAGTGCCCACCCGTATAGCCTTATTCAGAGTATCCCCTATGGGGAACTTATCAGAGCTAAAACAAATAGCAGCACTGAGAAAGAATTTCAGGCAGAAAAATCTTTAATGTGCCAAAGATTTGAATCTCGAGGCTATACTAAAAAAGTAATTCAAGCAGCAGTAGAAAAAGTCAACAAACTGCAGAGAATTGCCTTGCTCAATCCTAAACGGGGTGAAGATTCACAAAGTGCAGAACAGATTAGGTTTATAACCACCTACTCTAGCCAAGCATATAAGGTACTGAAAATATTAAATCATAACTGTCATATTTTGAAGACGGACGCAGTTTCAGACTGTTACCTGCATGAGTCACCTCAAATAACGTTTAGAAAGTCACAACTTAGTAACAACACACACTACATCCAATTTTCAACAAAGTGGAACAGGATTTGCATGTTGTATGCGATGTAAGGCTTGTGTGAGTAGCAAGGACTGTACCAAAATAAGAGTACCGAACGGTAGTAGAGATTTTTCAATCAGGAAAAACTTTGACTGTAACACAGAATTTTGTGTGTATTGCTTAATCTGCCCGTGTAAGAAATATTATATAGGCAGTACTATACACAGAGCTAGAAAACGCATTCTGGAACATAAAAGAGCAATACATCACAATAATGAACAATACCCGGTAGCTCAACATTTTAAAGCTCTCCATGGTGAGAACGATAAACTCTTGTCTTTTGTGATCCTAGATGCAGTAAGACCACAGGAGTGAGGGGGAGATAGAGAGCGTCAACTTAGGATCTTAGAATCCAAGTATATTATCAACTTTAAGACACTAATGCCTGTGGACTTGAACTCAAGTGAAGAGTTATCTATCCATCTGGGTTAGATACGAGAGATATTGGGGGTATAGGATCCAGAATAAAACATCTCAAATTAATTGTATGAGTATTAACTGAATTCATGAATATTTAAAGTATAGAAAGCTGATAGGAATATTGTCTTTCCTTGAAGTAAATTGCTTGTAATTAATGTTTTATTTGTAAATAGCATTCACAAACAAATGGTTTTAGTAGTATTACAATAAGTGTACTTTTCTTTTTCTTTTTCATTTGTGTAAATAGGAGCACGCACCATCTGGGGACAATAGTACAACTAGCTGCAAGGCTCTCGAACAGGTTATGAGAGGAAGAATTGTTATTTATTGATAGAATGCTGTTATGGAGTCAATGTAACTTGTCGAATGTCATAAGTGAACATCACAGAAACTTTGGGGATTACCATTATGTGATAAATTGCGATTGTAAAGACTACATTTTCAATGATAGGGAATGCACAACTCTTTTATTCATAATTCTTCATTATTAGTCCGCAATATGTATTCAATGTTGCGTGCTCACGGATATGGTGCCTTGCCCTGGTGGCACCTGAATACCGAATCACTATATGCAGGGGTGACTCTCCGCCCCTAATCCAGTGGCACAACAAAATGCCCCTTGCACAATTCTTCCGTTTATATAATTTTAATCCTGGTTTTCCTTCCTTTCATCCTGTTTTGCTCTCGAATCCCTATGTTTGATTTCAAACACAAGGTATCCTGCCTATTAAGTAAGGTTTCTCATGTTCCAGTTTGTCCATCCGGACCTTTTTCCAAGAACAAGTACAGACGCATTCATTCATCAGAAGTAGTATTTTATTAACCCAATGCATTTCGGGCAATTACAAGCCCTTCGTCAGGGGTAACTAGAAGTAACAATGAAAAGCATTATTTTTTAAATATAACACTGATAAGCCCGGATTCTTGCCTACCTGGTTGTCTCCAAGAATCCTCACAGGTCGCCAGGATCTTTTTATCTGCCAAATAGCGTAGAGGGGATGAACACAATTATCAAAATATATCTACCAAAATTAGACTTCATTTGATAAGGACCACTGACTCTGAATCTAAAATGTGTAAGATTTTATTACGATCAAAAATATCTGAACATATAGACACCTCAATACAAGGTGCAAAAGATAAATAGGCACTAACACAAAAGCAAGCCTACGCAAGATTCTCATTCGTCTCAAAACAAAAAGAATTACAGATTCTAAAAGCATCAAGAAAATAATGGTCAGGCTGATATCTATCTTGAGAATCATTAGTCAAAGAAAAAACAATTTCTATCCCTACACTAACTCTAAGGTGACATCCCTACTTAGCATTCCCATCCCAGGCAAGAGAATCAAGAAAAAGGTGTCAGAAGTGAAGACTTCCTAAGAAGTACATTCACTTAGTCAGAGCTCGATATAAGATGCTTCTTCTAGCTTTCCGTCTAAACCTCATCTGCTCAACCCATGGGGCACTGTCCCTAATACAAAACCCCAAAATCATAGAACACGCCCTGGGCACACCTCTTCGGCCAGTTCTTCCTTCGGTAGTTTTCCATCAGAAATTGTCTGTCGTCCAACGTCCGTTAGCTTGACCTTGAGTCCCAGACACCTTTTTCTCACCAGAAGTAACTTCTTCACATTCCAATGCACTCCCCTGTTGGCTTCCTACAGCATCCTAACTCCTAAAACAAAGACCTATTCTCACTAACGAGCTAAATGTCCTTGCACCTGCAACAGAAACATGGGAACGAGAAGAAACATTTCACATCTTTAAGATTTTACATTTCTCTGCAGCCCAAAGACTTTACCAAGGGAATCATTTTCAGCCTACAACATTAGCTAACATAAGAAATGAACAGGCCTTCTCTCCTAACGTATATGCGATCAGGCCTTTACAAAATTAAACACACTACTAAATCACACTCTAAGTATTAATTCATTTTTCCCATATACGTAAATAAGCAACATACGCGTATAACTGTAACATGGCACACGTTTAACCTAATACATTGCATTGTACGAAAACTAATGATTATTCGTTTTATTGAATACATCCACGATAACTAACAACGTTGATCTTCACAAAACATTATTACATTTCTAATCACCTCTATGTTAAATGATTACGACAATACATTTCTAGGGAACTTCTAAACATACATTGATTAATATGCGGGTGCTGACTAACAGTGAATATGATGCACCCCTACAAATTTCGGAATCTCATGACGCTCTATCAGTTCCCCCCATTGATGACAATTGTCATCACACCATCACAAACTCATTCCCTTGGAGAAAGAACCGGCCTAAATAGTGCTTGTTGCCATTCTCCCCTGTCGGAACCTCTCCATTCTCTTAAGATTCTGGTATAGACTGTCCTGCAGTCTAGCCATTCGCCTCTCACTCGCTCTAAGAGCTCTTTCAACTCTGTTTCCTCTGTACCACTTACAGGCTCTGATGAGACCCCACAAGCAGATTACACAAATCACAACAATAATAAGAGGCTTCAACACATATCCAGAGAACCCTTTTCCCAAGCTTGCAAACCAACTTCCCACTCGACCAAATCCTTTTCCAATCTTCTCCCACACACCCTCTTCAGTCAAATCCGCAATCTCCTGATGAATCGTGGTAATGTTGTCGATATATTTCTCCAGATCCTTGCTGTTGTCTGGAATATACGTGCAACATTCCTGAACTTTCAACAATTTACAGACTCCGCCCTCTTTTGCCAATAGTACGTCTAAAGCAAGACGATTTTGCAAAGCCATTGTCCTTATCGACAACATCTCTCCATCCACCAACAACAATGACCTTGCAGTATTCATCGACAATTCATCAACCACAGTCGCCAACTTTCTTATCTTCACATCATTCAAAATCACACCCAAACTTGGTATCATTGCTCCAAAAATATCACCAATCACTGCTCCTGCACTTGCAGCTCTCCGTACTTTAGAATGATGTCCTGTCTCCAAAAGATTCAAATCTTCCGCATGATAAATCTTCGGAAAGATAACAGGCAAATAATATGTACCATACCAATTCGCAGGCAACCTCACCTAGGCATTCCTTCCGCACACAAAATACACAGTTGGAATCACTTGCACCGGACCTTGCAAAAAGTTCTTAGCAGAGTCCTCCATAGTAAAAGTATGGTCACACGTACTCTGTCCCACCGAAACCTTTTCATAATAGGTCTGAGGACGTCTCACACACAACTTCCCCTTCTGTGTCTGATCTAGCGCTATGGGTCCATAACTTCCTTTAGATCTAAGCAATCTCTCCTCATCAGTCCAATCTACTGGACTCTCTCCTGTATTTCGTGTCTGGGTTAGTTTTCTATATCTATCTTCTACTTGACCAATAAACTTCTTCTCAGTTTCCGACAATAAACACGTTAGATTATGTCGGTGAGCATAAGCCGTATCCAAATTCAAAGTTGGTATGAAATACTTCCGAAGTCTGTCTTCTAACTTATAATAGTCATACTTATTCAAATGCTTATAGGTCGGAAATTCAGGAAGTACTGCATCATAATTGGAAAAGAAATACTCAAACTGCCTTCTCTCATAGAAGAAGCTAAGCAATAAGCTGCAAGAAATCCCATAGGTTAGTGGAAGATGATGGTATCTAATACCCTCATCTACGGAAGAAGGTAGCTGCATGCACACATAGCAATCCTTCGCATCCATTGCATCCACATACTCATACAACAGCTTTGCATAAGCATTAAGCTTAAAGTCACTTCTAGACAGATCTATGTGAAACCTACGACTCTCCTCAAGTATCAAATCTCTTTGAGCTCCTATAGTAACCCCTTTTTGGCTAGAGGTGGTAGGTGTAAGTGTCCCCTGTACCTCCCCCTCCTGCTCGTGAGAAACGATATATAAGACTACCACTATCGCAACTATAGCAGCTATCACTACCCCTAAAAGTGTACCTATCACTAATTTAGCCCTACGATGGGTATTTCCAGCATCTGCCATCTTTGCAAAGTTCTCAGAGTTTCAGTTCAACAGCAACATGTAGGAGTCTCTTTCTACTCCTGGTATTGCTTGTCAAACCAGTTCTCACAACGCCTTGAGGCTGAAAATCCCCTAGCAATTTTCAGTTCCTTATTTACACAGTCCATAAAAGACTTTCCTAGCCCTCCTTCATTCGTTTCGACGGAAAGTCCCTAACTTTATTCTTCTTCCTCTCGGGCCTAGGTTACCTTCTTCTTTTGTACTTTTATGTACAACAAAGGGTTTACCTTCAGTCCAGAACGATATTTGTTCCCAAAAGCTCTAAAACCCCTTGCAAAATTTCAAGACAAAGTTTCACCAACTCCTGGTGTGGTGGTACAATAGCAAAAGTCGGAAAAACCAGCGTCTCCAGAATCAACTCACAAACTTTACTCAGAAGCGGTGGATTCGGAATATTGAGGGTCAGTCAGTATTCCTTCGATTTCTAATCCCGGAACCCTCAGCAACACTTCTATTTTCAAGTTCGGAGAATTGCTGACCAGTGTCATGGATCTCAGCCTCCCCGTGCTTGGTATGCCTGGCATCAGTCACAGCATATGTCCACTCTGGTGAGGCGTACCTTTGACACAACACTCTTACTCTCCTTGACCTTCTCAGGTTCACTCGAGATTGCTCTTCATCACTTTGCTCAGATTCAGATGTTTCAGAAACTGGGGCAAGGTCTCTTCCAGGTGCCAATCTCAAGTTTACCCGTCTCTGATTCACGGGCCAAACTCTTTCTGCTTCTGTGACACTTCTGCTCTCCCTTTGACTACCCTGTGCACTACTTCCTTCTCCAGCAGAATTTGACTCTACTCCACCCACAGCAACACTTTCTCCATCTGAGTCAAATTTGGGGCTTCGATTTGCACAACCTCTTTCAGCTTGGTCTAGTGCACAACCAACTGCATCAGCAACCCTCACAGCTTGGCTTGCCCTCTCAGATGGCTCTGCCACCTCAGCTGGATTTTCATTTACGAGAGGGGCTGTATCTTTCAAGGGTGCTGGAACTCTGCGGGTATGGGAGGCATGCACCCAGTTCGGCAGTCCCCCACACTTCACTGCCGTGTTTGTGACCAATATTACTTGGTACAGACCACGCCAACGAGCATCCAGGCAACTCTTCCTCACGTGATTACGCACAAGCACCCAATCCCCTGGGCACAAGTCGTGGCACAGGTCACTTGCGGATGGAACGGCTGCTGCTTGCACCTGCTGAGACACAGAACGGACTACGTCAGCCAGGCCCTTACAGTAGTCAAGAATCATGTCATCAGTGATGTTAATCAAGGCAGTAGCAGGTATCGCTGGCAATCGCATTGCTCTCCCCATGAGTATCTCATGCGGTGACAACCCAGTCCTCCTATCGGGAACACTACGGAGGCTCATGAGAACTAGGGGTAGTGCGTCAGGCCATTTCAGGGATGTCGAAGAACACACTTTTGCCATCCGTGCTTTCAAAGTCCCATTAACTTGTTCCACAATCCCAGAAGCCTCTGGTCGATAACTGCAATGCAACCTCTGATCTACATTTAAGGCCACACAGAGAAATTTCATGATCTCACTATGGAAGTGTGTCCCTCTATCCGACTCCAAAGAGGTCGGAAAGCCGAAGCTCGGGATAAGCTCTCTCAGTAACAGTTTAGCTACAGTGAGTGTGTCACATCTACGTGTTGGGTAAGCCTCCACCCATCTTGAAAAGACACATACCACCACTAAGATGTACCTCAACCCATTGCACTTTGGCATCTCAATAAAATCCAACTGCATCCTATTGAAAGGCCCTCCTGACCTCCCAATGTGGCTTAAAGTCACAGCAGTTCTCTTTCCTGCATTCATCTGCTGACATTTAACACACCTTTGACACACAGCTTCAGCTACTGCACGAAACTTCGGATTGTACCTTGTCTGTCGAAACACTCGCATCATCGCATCTCTACCAAGATGTACCACACCATGAATCAATCTTGCCATGGGGCTCAACAAACATTCTGGTAGCACAGCACGTCCATCATTCGAAATCCATACATCCACATCTCCCTTCTCACATCCAGCTTGTATCCAACTGTCCCGCTCTTGATTAGTAACCTCATCCTGCAACCGTTTTAGCTCCTCCCATGTATCAGCCATGGCCAACATCATGCTGAGATTGGTTCTTTCTTGGCTTTCTTCTACATGCCCTTCAGTAAATATGCATCCTTGCTCTGCGCAAAACCGGGCAACTTCATCCGCGTAGCTGTTTCCCAGCGACACAAAATCATTACCCTTGCTGTGCGCAGAACATTTGACAACTGCAATTTCTTCTGGACATTGCAATGCTTCCAACAATTGTCTCACATATTCCCCATTTCTGATGGGTGAACCAGAAGATGTCATGAACCCTCTCTGTGACCATAACTGACCAAACCCGTACTGACTATCGGTATAAATTGTTACCCGAATCTGCCCAGCAGCCAAACAGGCACGGGTCAAAGCAATAAATTCAGCCACCTGTGCGGAGTATACTCCTTCTAAACAAGCAGCTTCAACCACCCCTGTGATGGCACATACAGCAAACGCTGCTCTCAGTCGACCAGCACTGTCTCTTAAACATGAACCGTCCACAAAGAATATTTCATCAGAGTCTGGGAGCGGCTCATCAACAATGTCTGGTCTCGGTTTGGTGCACAATTCATTCACATCGAGACAATCATGGTCCTCACAATCTTCATCATCTACATTTGGAATAGGCAACAATATGGCAGGATTTAAAACAGAACACCTCTTCAACGCCACATTCTCTGCAGCAAGTATAACTTGTTCATAGCGAGTCAATCAATTGTTCGTGAGGTGCTGTGTCTTAGTCCTTGTCATCAACAGTTCAACAGAGTGTGGCACATAGACAGTAAGCGGAGGACCCATTACAATGCTCTCACATCTTTCAATACTGACACCTGTTGCAGCAACGGATTTGAAACATCCGGGCAACGCAGAAGCTACTGGATCTAAAGTAGCGGAAAAGTAGGCAACTGGTCTACGGACACCTCCATGACTCTGAGTGAAGACTGCCAATGCGCAACCTTCCCTTTCGCAGCAGAACAGGGCGAATGCCTTGTTGTAATCAGGAATTCCCAAAGCTGGAGCACAACACAAAGCTTCTCTCAGCCTCAAAAATGACCTTAAACAGTCTTCGTCCCATGGTAACGGATCACTCACATCCTTACGCGTCAGCCGCTGCAAAGGCTTCGCTTCAAAGGAGAAGTTTGGGATCCATTGGCGACAATCGCCAACCATTCCCAAGAACGTTCTGACTTCTCTTTGAGTGGTAGGCACAGGCATATTCATGATGGCCTCAATACGATCTGGTGACACCTTTCTCCTGCCTTTCTCAATTCTGTGACCCAAATACTGCACTTCGCTCAAACAGTACTGCAATTTGTTCGGAGACACCTTGTGTCCATTCTCTGCTAGATAATTCAGTAGGGCAATGGTATCGATCCTGCAAGCGTCTTCGGTTTCTGACGCTACAAGCAGATTGTCGATGTACTACACCAGAACAGAGTTCTGCGGCAACACGAGACCTTCAAGATTCTTCTTCAAGATCTGATTGAAGATCGACGGGCTCTCCGTATACCCCTGCGGGATACGACACCATGTTAACACACGATTCTCCAGCCGGAAAGCAAAAAGATATTGGCTCTCCTCATGTAGAGGAATCAAAAAGAATGCTTGGCACAAATCAATCACTGTAAACCACTCAGCTTCACATGGGAACTGAAACAAGGTCACGGACGGATTCGGTACCACTGGACAACATGGAACAACTATCTCATTAATCTTTCGCAAATCTTGGACAATCCTGAATTTCCCACTCGGTTTCTGTATTCCAATGATAGGTAAATTGCATGGGCTACCCATGATCTCTTTTAGAATTCCCTGCTTGATCATATACTCAATTACAGGCTTGATCCCTGCAATCGTATCAGGCGACAGATTATACTGAGGCGTCCTAGGAAATTCTACATTCGGCTTGACCTGAATTTTTACTGGGTCTATGCCTTTGACCAGTCCGATCTCCTCTCCACTGAGATCCCACACATCAATTGACACAGAATCCTCCGATCAAGTGGAAGTTCCTCCACTGTCAGCGCTGGATACATTTCTATGCACACCTGCTGATTCGCAACCTTAAAGGTCGCATCATCATCCCTCGTCTGTACTTCCACTCCCGTCGGGGTACAATAGATAGTTCAATTCAGTTTGCACAACAGGTCTCTACCTAACAAACAAACTAGACTAGAGTTCCACACCACAAACTGGTGTCGATCTCTGAAATTCCCTATCTTCACCGAAATCGGCTCCGTCAATGGGCTAGTCAGTTTCTTATTTGCTACACCAACAACTTGGATTGATTGTCCCGAGAGTGGTAGGTCAGGGACTACTGCAGATTGTACAGTAGACCGAGTAGCACCGGTATCAACCAAAAAGGTCGTGGGGTGATCATCAATGTCTGCTTCCACAAATGGTCCCCTCTGATCTACCTCTAAGTCTGCCCCAAGCGCGCAGTCCTCTTCCCCTCTCAAGCACGGTCATGCCAACGGATCTGGGCTGTATTTCTCACTCCCTTCAAACATGGGCATCTGCAGGTAAGTTCGGACTCCCTGTTGCATATTCTGTATCCTAGGTGGTTGAGGGACTTGCACCTGCGGAACACCAGACCCCCCTTTGACCATCTTCGGTCGAGTCACTGTAGGAACCATTTCCACCACAGGAACCTGAACTATCTCTCCTTCTTGCTGTATCTGATTCAACGGGTTCAAAGGACACTCGCGTTTCCAGTGTCCGACCTAGTGACAAAGATGACACGCATTGGTATTTTTCAATGTCGCCACATCCACTCCTGTCTAAGGATCAATTGACTTTGGTCTTCCCTGACCTTGAGCATTCTGATTTCCTCCTTGGTTATTTCCTTGTTTTTTTCCTAAAGTCCCTCCACTAGACTGTCCCTGAGCTGTTTGCATCTGAATAAACATCAATGTGTCTTTCAACTTCCTCTGCTTTGATTCAATCTCATCACTACAGTACCTGGCATACCGTAAGATCTCATCCACAGGCTATTCTGCCAACAAATCAAATGCTGCTGTATCATGAGCCTAACCTCTTGCCTCAATCCCAACACAAACTTCGAAACAAACTGTCCCATGTCCTTTGTGTCTAACACATCCAGTCCACTATACTGTTTAAAAGCCTGCAAAAGTCTCTCATAAAACTCATGCACCGTCTCTTTTGGCTCTTGCACTGTCCGATCTATCTTCACCCAATCAATGTCCTGAGATGAGATTTTCGACTTCAACCATGTGATCACCTGTTCGAACTTCTTCATCACTATGGGTGACGGACCATTTGATATTGGATCCCTGTCAGGCACTGAGGTTAGCCACTCAACAGCAATTTTACATGCCGACCACAGGTCACTCGGAACCACAATGTCAAACAATGTGTTCAATTCAACCCACAATACTTTCGAGATTTTGACAAAGCGGTCAACTTGTTTGTACCACTCCACGGGCTTTTCCCTTAACCGGGGAAAATCATTAGTAAAGGCAGCCAAATCACCCCTACTCCAAGGCACATGCACGTATCCTCCATTTTGTACCTCTCGTAAAGGGTAATTCCCTATCTCCGTCATCCCCCCACGTGGCGGTGGCGTCTCTCCTATTGTTCTCCTAGAGCTTTTCTTCTTAGACCATCTTTCTTCCCACTTATCGAGCATAATCCATGCACCCATTGCTATGATCAAATCTTTGATATGGGCTCTCAAACCCATGACTCTCTTTTCTTCCAATTCTTGGTCGCTGTACTGCCATCTATGACTTCCCTGCAATGATTTTGTTTTTGTCAAATCCACATCATACTTTATAGCCAATTCTGACAACTTCTTATGTGCAGCTTGTGCCTTACGAGTCACATTCTTTGCTACAAAGAGTAACTCATCTTGTTCGTAAATATAGATCCTCTCAAGAGGTAAATTTCTACTTATGATCTCATCTACCTCTGCCTTTAGCCTCACAACATCTAACATTTTCCCTTTCAGGGCTCCCTTCAGTACTTCCCTACAAGCTGCTCCATCTCTTTCATCGTAATCTCATTCCCGTTCCTGAGATCTACTCTATTCTGACATACTCATAGGAACTGAACAATTCACTATCGTGCCTCATTCACTTTCTGCTGTTCTCACACTCTGGTTCTGATTTCTCACCGGTGGTGCCCACATCTGCAAATCTGATCTTGACTCCGCCAGAGACCTTTGTCTCACTGGTCTCGACTCTGTCTGTCCCCTAGAGGAGTCTGCTGTAGCTGGCAATGGCGTACTCCATTCTATAGGCTTTGGAGTTTGCTCCATTCCACTCACTGATCCATTTCCTTCAATCACACTCCTCGTTCCTACAACTGACTGTACTGAACTTCCAACTTTCTCTTGATCTGGGTCATAAACAAAAACAATGGGTCCAATGGTGACCGGTACCTTTAGAGCATCTGGTAACCGAGCATCTCCCAACCTCTGTGCTGGCTACAGGCTGGTTTCTAATACTCTCAGCTCCTGTTGAGATCTTCCCTTCTATTCCAACCTCTGACTGAGTCTGTAATCCACTAGTCCCTTGTAACTGGACCGATTTTCCCTCGCACAGGTCAGGATTGTATGGAGGTGGTCTCTTAGACAACAACCTCTCTCGTAGACTATCATCTGTATCACTGTCATCATCATCATCTACACTCTTTACCTTTGAGCCATCAGTTTTCACCAGCAAGGGATATAACCTGTCTCCTTCTATTGTTTGCACTCTCCACCTTTTCTCTTCTGCATCCCATCTTGCATTCTGAAATGCCTTAATCGACTTTTTCACCCTTTCCTGACCTCGATCTCTTTTCCTGTCATGTGCTGCTCTAATCCACGCATGCAAAGCTTCAAACTGAGTTGGTCTCGGCAAAGGTCGTAATGCCACCATCACAGATTTCAACTGATACAACACTTCCAATCTAAATGATCCATATCGCGGGAAAGCTAATTCTCCTTCACCCTGAGTCATCTTATGCCAATTTTCAAGCCAGATTATAGTATGCAACCCTACATTTCTTGCCATGTAATGCACTGGAGTATCTTCGGGAGGGGCCACTTCTCCGCCATGAGTAACCACATGTTTGTCACCTCTACACAATTCTCAGAAAACTTTAAAACATTTCATGATGAACAAATTTCGATCGCACACATTGTTTTAGTTTACTTCCTGATGTCAAACCCCACCAATAACAGCGCAACTCACACCAACCGACCTATCGCAGCGCGGCACCTTCTGACGTCACCCGTCCCCCGCTTGCAGCAATTCCCCTCCTTCACAACTCACATCTCACATCTCACCCTTCCATTTGTCCCATTCATACGCTGAAATAACCGTTTGTCCCAAACAAGTTACTTCTCTGACTGTCCGTCCAGTCTCTAGAAGTTGTCGACCTCGGTTGGCAACTGTCTGTCCACCTCCGGCCAGACAACCACCTCTGATAGGTTACAAATACTCAATTCCACGTACAACAACCCATGACCAGCGTCGGTTATTCACGCACTCACACATTCGCTCCCCCTATCTCGGTCCAGGTGATCGATGACGTCTCACGATCCCCTTTCGGTGGTCAACAAAATTTACCTTGGGTGTCTTCTACACCACAATCACTTAAGCTACTCGTCGAGCCTAAGACTTTCCCGGGCTGCGCACGCTCACAGCCTGATCTCACAATCACTCAACACTCACTCCAACTCCGCAGGACATCACACAACAAAACAACACAGCAATCCACAAACATCTCACCCTATTCATACTCACTCTTCCTCTAACTGCTGCTTTCTGCCGCACCGCTACTCTGCTGCTTTCTGCCGCACCGCTACTCTCCATCAATCTCCATCAGCCGCCGTCGTCCGCTGCTCGCCATCCGATGAGTCACCATCACTTGACTTCTATGGGCCTCAAGGATCTCTTATCCTAATCTAGATCTCCCCTCGCTATCGGAAATAACCATCCTACTCTGCTACCAACTGATAAGGCCGGATTATTGCCTACCTGGTTGTCTCCAAGAATCCTCACAGGTCGCCAGGATCTTTTTATCTGCCAAATAGCGTAGAGGGGATGAACACAATTATCAAAATATATCTACCAAAATCAGACTTCATTTGATAAGGACCACTGACTCTGAATCTAAAATTTGTAAGATTGTATTACGATCAAAAATATCTGAACATATAGACACCTCAATACAAGGTGCAAAAGATAAATAGGCACTAACACAAAAGCAAGCCTACGCAAGATTCTCATTCGGCTCAAAACAATAAGAATTACAGATTCTAAAAGCATCAAGAAAATAATGGTCAGGCTGATATCTAACTTGAGAATCATTAGTCAAAGAAAAAAACAATTTCTATCCCTACACTAACTCTGAGGTGACATCCCTACTTAGCATTCCCATCCCAGGCAAGAGAATCAAGAAAAAGGTGTCAGAAGTGAAGACTTCCTAAGAAGTACATTCACTTAGTCAAAGCTCGATCTAAGATGCTCCTTCTAGCTTCCCGTCTAAACCTCATCTGCTCAACCCACGGGGCACTGTCCCTAATAAAAAACACCAAAATCATAGAACACGCCCTCGGCACACCTCTTCGGCCAGGTCTTCCTTCGGTAGTTTTCCATCAGAAATTGTCTGTCGTCCAACGTCCGTTAGCCTGACCTTGAGTCCCAGGCACCTTTTTCT
Source organism: Triturus cristatus (assembly GCF_964204655.1). Taxonomy (NCBI): domain Eukaryota; kingdom Metazoa; phylum Chordata; class Amphibia; order Caudata; family Salamandridae; genus Triturus; species Triturus cristatus. The sequence continues at coordinate 1,427,655,203 of NC_140590.1, read as the reverse complement.
CGCCAGAAGTAACTTCTTCACATTCCAATGCACTCCCCTGTTGGCTTCCCACAGCATCCTATCTCCTAAAACAAAGACCTATTCTCACTAACGAGCTAAATGTCCTTGCACCTGCAACAGAAACATGGGAACGAGAAGAAACATTTCACATCTTTAAGATTTTACATTTATCTGCAGCCCAAAGCCTTTACCAAGGGAATCATTTTCAGCCTACAACATTAGCTAACATAAGAAATGAACAGGTCTTCTCTCCTAACGTATATGCGATCAGGCCTTTACAAAATTAAACACACTACTAAATCACACTCTAAGCATTAATTCATTATTCCCATATACGTAAATAAGCAACATACACGTATAACTATAACATGGCACACATTTAACCTAATACATTGCATTGTACGAAAACTAATGATTATTCGTTTTATTGAATACATCCACGATAACTAACAACGTTGATCTTCACAAAACATTATTACATTTCTAATCACCTCTATGTTAAATGATTACGACAATACATTTCTAGGGCACGTCTAAACATACATTGATTAATATGCGGGTGCTGACTAACGGTGAAAATGATGCACCCCTACAAATTTCGGAATCTCATGACGCTCTATCAACACTGTGTAATCCAACCATTACAATACGTAATGAAATCACTGCACCCCAATTTCCATTAAATTAACGTAAATTAACATATTTCAATCCAAGATTCATTCTACCAACATGCAATATGTTGTTATCACCACTTTTGACGGTAGCTGGTACCAGCGCTATTCTCCCTATCATACCACCCTTTTCACAACCGGTGATTACCTCTAACTTGCACCTGAGCCCTGAATCTCTCTACACATCCTCTCTTTTTAAACCTTCTTGTTTTACCTCTAATGTTACCGCTCCCTTCCACTCAAGCGTACTCATGCCCCTCAGCCTTACAACCCTGTTTTTACACTCCATATTTGATTTGTCACAGAAAGAGGCAAAATAAAGTTCAGTAACAGGCAGAAAAGGGAAAAACAAGGTGAGAAACGAGCAACAGGAGGCAGAATAAAGGCCAGAAATGAGTAGAAAGATGCAGAATAAAGGTCAGAAACTAGCAGAAAGAGGCAGAATTAAAGTAAAAAACTAGCCGAAAGAGGCAGAATTAAGGTAGGCAACGAGTAGAAAGAAGCAAAATACGGGTCAGCAACAAGCAGAAAGAAGCAAAATAAAGGTGAGAAACAAGCAGAAAGAGGCAAAATAAAGGTATGAATCAAGCAGAAAGACAAAAATAAAGGTCAGCAATGAGCAGAAAGAGATAAAAACAAGGTGAGAAACAAGCAGAAAGAGGCTGAATAAATGTGAGAAAAGAGCAGCAAGAGGCAGAATAAAGGTCCGAAATTAGACCCACTCAGACACTCACGCACATTCTTATAGACCCACTCAGAGGCTCATCTACCCACTCACAGTAAACTCAGACACTAATTGTCCAATTCACATACCCAGACCGGGATTCATGTAGCCACTCACAGATCTACTCAGAGACTCATGTACCTACCCCCAGACCAACTCAGAAACTCACACACTCACTCAGAGCCCCACTTAGACACTCATACACCCACTCAGACTCACTCAGGGACTCATGCACCTAGTCACTGATCTACTCAGAGCCTCATTCACCCACTCAGACACTCATGCATCTAATCACAGTGCCAATCAGAGACTCATGCATTTACTCAAAGACTCATGTACCCACTCACAGCCCCACTCAGAGACTTGTATGCCTACTCACAGACTCACTCAGTGACTCATGCACCTACTTACTGATCCACTTAGAGATTCGTTCACCCACTCACACACCCACTCACAAACTCTAGCACCCACTCAAAGATCCACTCAGAGACTCATACACCCACTCACACATCCACTCAGAGACTCTTATACCCACTCACAGATCCGTCCAGAGATTCATGCACCCCCTCAGAGACTGACTCAGAGACTGATGCAGACACTCACAGACCCACTCAAAGACTTATGCACCCACTCACAGATTCTCTCAGACACTCAAGTAACCACTCACAGATCCACTCACAGACTCATGCATCCCTTCACAGACTCATTCATAGCCTCATGCACTCACTCATAGACCCTCTCAGACACTCACACACCCACACATGCGTGCACTCAGAGACTCATATGCCCCCTCACAGACCCACACAGAGTCAGGAAACCACTCAGAAACCCACTCAGCGACTCATGCACCAACTCACACACCCACTCAGAGACTTATGCACCTACTCAGTGACCATCTCAGACACTCATGCAGCCACTCAAAGACCAGCTCAGAGAATCATGCACCCCCTCAAAGACCCACTCAGTGGCTCATGTACCTACTCACTGATCCACTTAGAGATTCATTCACCCACTCACACACCCACTCACAAACTCAAGCACCCACTCAAAGATCCACTCAGAGACTCATACACCCACTCACACATCCACTCAGAGACTCTTATACCCACTCACAGATCCGTCCAGAGATTCATGCACCCCCTCAGAGACTGACTCAGAGACTGATGCAGACACTCACAGACCCACTCAAAGACTTATGCACCCACTCACAGATTCTCTCAGACACTCAAGCAACCACTCACAGACCCACTCACAGACTCATGCATCCCTTCACAGACTCACTCATAGCCTCATGCACTCACTCATAGACCCTCTCAGACACTCACACACCCACACATGCGTGCTCTCAGAGACTCATATGCCCCCTCACAGATCCACACAGAGTCAGGAAACCACTCAGAAACCCACTCAGTGACTCATGCACCAACTCACACACCCACTCAGAGACTTATGCACCTACTCAGTGACCATCTCAGACACTCAAGCAGCCACTCAAAGACCAGCTCAGAGAATCATGCACCCCCTCAAAGACCCACACAGAGACTCATGCACCCACTCGCAGACCGTCTCAGACACTCATGCAGCCACTCACACACCCACTTAGAGAGTCATGCACCCACTCACAGAACCACTAAGATATTCATGCATCTCCTTACAGACCGACTCAGAGACTGATGCACCCACTCACAGACCCATTCAGAGACTCCTGCTTCCACTCGTATCCCCACTGTGGTACTCATACACCCACTCATAGCCTCACTAAGACGCTCATGGACCCACTCATAGGCCTACTCAGAGATTCATGCACCCACTCACAAACCCTCTAATATTCTCATGCCCCTCTACCCACTCAGACACTCATGCAACCACTCTGTGGAAATATGGATTTTTCTGATCAGTTATGTCCCCTATCTTGGACCCCAACGGTTTCATGTATGAATCACAAGTACATGTATGTTCCCTCCAGTTCCAGTTATGAAGACGCAAACACATGTGCGTCCACCGTCAACATGTCCTCTTTCAGATCCGCCATGAATAGGCTGGATATTCCATTCCTAAGTATGAAAGGCCACCGGCTTTATATGGTTCACTTATGCCATTTTACAGTCCAGGCAAGTAGGCCCTGATTCTGTCATCAAGCTTTTCTTGCTTTCTGCCTCTGAAGCTCCAGTCTGAGCCTGCATCTGTGACCATGAACTTTGTCTCATTCCCTGCGCGGCTCACGATGCCTGACATCAGCCTGTTGCCTGCCAAGAAACTGTATTTCACCTTCGAAATTATCTGCTCCGCTCCCTGCCCAATGCATTCCTGTCTAGTAGTTTAAGTAAACATTCTTCCAGTTACCGAGCAAAGGCCCGGCTTCTCTGTCTTTATGCAAGTAATTCATAGCCCTATTATTATGGAAGACTTCTGCCCTCGCATCTAGTGTAGACACTTAGACGCTTGTACACGCACTAACAATCAGTATAGTCAGTATAGAATAAGATTCTACTCTAAGAGACCTCTCTTTTGGATAACATAGTTCTTTAAACATAGGATGTTAGATATGATTTGGGATTAGGTTGACTTGACCCTCCAGACATCTGTCGCCACATGTAGAGCTAAATGTCAAGTCCCCTTCACCCCCTTAGTTGCACGTCAATCACACGTCATGCTGCTGTGCGCGCATTTCTGCCAAGTATTTCTGCTGACATTGCGAAATTCTTTCATGGAACCACCCTATTATGACATCACACCTGATGACGTTCTTTAGTTACACCCAGTTACGCCCACTTTTGCTACGTATGTATGTTTTATCTACGCTATCAATTGTTACGCCTCCTGCATTTGCTTCACTGTAATGCCTATTGTATAAAAGTAATTAATTATCAATAAAGTGTGCTTCACTTCCTGAACCTCCGTGGTGATGGAACTTGGAGTCACCGATTCGAATCGTCCATTGGAATAAAGCCCATTCCGAAACTCTAATACCACGGATTCTGCCTCTTATTTTACTGAGCTATTTTTATTATGTTTCTGTATCAAATTAAGTCCCGGTAATTAAATTATTTACCACATGAATGGCGCCCGAATAGGGACACTTTCTCATCTCACGCGCCGGCGGTGCGTTGCAGGCCCGGTCTCCTGCCACAGCTGGACGGACAAAAACGCGTACCAGCAGGATTTCCTGTATCTCCCTCCGGTCAAGCGGGGGCGACTGAGGCTGCGATCAACACCCAGAAGTGCGAAGTATCCCGACCAGAGCCTAGCTGAGAGAGCAAGATCCGAGGTATACAGAGGCCCACCAAGTTCCGAAGTTCCGAAGTTCCGAGGTTTCTGATGTTCCGAAGTTTCCGAAGTTATCGAGTCGAGTCCAGTCCGGTCCAGTTCAGTTCCGTTCCGAGGCCTTCCGTTCCGAGCTACCCGGTGAGTACCATTACTGGGGAGGCGTTCTGACGTGCACATAGGTTGTGCCGGTCCAGACGGGTTTGGGTACACAAATCCGGTCTGCACTGTTTTAGCAGTGTATCTGTACTGTTTAGCAGTATATCTAGTATATCAAGTATATAAATTCAGAATAATTCAGTTAATGCCGAGTATTATGTTCAGTGATTAAGGTTTCCTTAGATCGTCATTATCATTGTTGCTCATTTAAAATGTTAAATGTTAAATGTGTTAATACGTCCTGCATATTGTGGTATGAATGACTGTTCATTATTGTGTTTATTGTATTAAGTTTGTTCAAAATCAAGTATCAGATCAGTTCTCAATATGCCGCTCTTTTCGAAATTAAGACAGTTCACAACTAGAAAAGGGGTACTCGAAGAAGCTGTTCCTATTCCTCCTAGGGACACTCCAGGGTACTTCATGTATCATAAACACGGCTTAGACGCTATATTATTTCTTGATTTATGGGTAGACTACACCAAGGAATTACCAGAAAGCCAGAGGTGGCCCGCAGCGGGGACCTGGGATGCAGAGTGCATCATGAAAGTAGAAGAAGAGTTATGGAAAAGGAAAGCCAGACAGTCGCAGAAAGATGCCGTTGAGTTATGGCGTAAAGAATCTCATAGACGTACAGAAAAAGCACTCCGACAGGAAGAGAAAAATAAAGAGAATTCAAATAAAGTCCGAGAAAATCTATTAATTGAAGAAGGTACACGAGTGAAATCAGAACAAGTAGACAGACAAAGAAATGCCCTTATGAATGGTATGTATCCCCTTCTGGCCGAGGGATTACCTAAGGCTACTCCGGGGATACCAAAAGACTTGCCACCCCCATTATTTCCAATAAAAGTACATCCTAAGGGGCATCCTAGAACAGCAGAAGATGTTTTTCTTTCCTCATATTTAGATGACGCAGCTCCCGAGTATGCTAACCCCGCCCCACCTAGACCGTCGGCCGGGGAGGTTCAACGCCAAGATCCTGTATCTGTATCTCTACAACAACAAATCCTGACACAAGTTCCGGCAAGCACATCTGTTTCCACATCTGTTCCTACAGCTACTTCTATAGCTGTGTCCACACCTATAGTTGCTGTATCACGTTCTACGAATCCTTTCACGCCCGATACCCCAGATGGGGCTACCGGAGGTGCTACCAACATTTTTTCTACGCCACCCAGAATAAATAAACTTACTTTTCAAGAGTCAGCGCATCCACGTACCCCCAAACTCATAAATTCCCGCACGCTTAAGGAACTTCTTGTAGATTGTAGATATGACCCTGTGCCCGGTAAAAAGGACGAAATGATCATGGCATCATTACGTATCAGACGAGCCGCGGTGTATTTAGGGAAGTTACCAGGAATGACTGTGCATCTAGATAGTATATACCATTTTGTCCAAACAGGGCGAGATTCTGAATGTATTAACAGAGCTATGGAATACCAGAAAGTGGAGATACAGGGGGAACTGTTACGTTTCCTCATAAACTGTGTGATCAGAAATCAAGACCGACCGGGGGTAGATCCGGAAACAATGGAAATTCTTACCAGATGGAGCCAGAATATATCAGAGGGGAGACATGATAAGCAAAAATGTATAATAGCCATGTGCAGAAAGATCCGTAAAGAAATAGAACGCCTACACGAAGAGAGATTAGCGGTAGACCAGTTTGAACAAAACGAGGAGGAGGAAGGATCAGGACTGCCCACAGGACAGTCAGAAACCATAGCCTATGTAGGTAGAGGAAGATCTTGTAATAGTACTAGATGTTTTACTGACCCGATACGTCCGATATGTCCAGATAATAACAGGAATTTCCAAACACCTATAATAAATATAAGGTCCCCCGAGCATTCGTTCCAAGCCGCTGACAAATTACTCCGAGAACGAAGGGGTTATCATTTACTCGATTCTATGGATGAACAAGAATTAGCCAGGTCAGCCGTTCATTGGGTTGACAGTCCCGGAAAATATGGTGATGATACAGTAGCACACACATTTTTGAACCTCACCCCAGATGAACAGCGTTTAGCTGGGATTTATATGATTCAACAACTTCTTATACTATATAAAAGCCAACATTCAGATCCTGGTCCCTTACCTGATATATTGACTGAATTACTCACGAATAGATGGAGAGGTTCAGGTACTAAGTTAATTAAGGAAATACTAGAATCAAGAAAGCAGTACATTCTTTTTGTATGCCCAGAACATGTCTCACTGCCCATCAAGGAAAGAACGACGTATTACAGGGACAGACAGAATCCCTTACGAGAAGTACACCCAATAAAGGGCGAGGACAATCAGTTTAAACGTGTATTTGTATATACGCCCATATCGAAAATAGAATTGTTAGAAATGAAGAAAGTGGTACCCAGTCATGACAAAGACCCAGCGGGTTTCCACCGAGAAATTAAAGACATGTTACTCATGGGAGAGTATACCTATCCCGACATTATGACAATATTAAAGGTATTAATGCCTGCTGGCATTTATGAAAAACTCAAGGAAAAAGAGTGGGAGGTGGGAGACCAAAAGATAGACTGGACAGCATTAGAAAATGAAGAAAAGGCCCGAGGTCCAGGTTCGGGGCTTGGGGACAAAACTAAAGCACTACCAGGTTTACTAGTACAGGTACTGCCACGTTTATTAACTACGAAAAAGGAAGACTGGGGTGCAATCTCAGCCTGTAAACAAAAGCAAGATGAAGACACTAGTGATTTCTATGCCCGATTCGAAAAATGTTTTGGTATAAATAGTGGCATAAAAGCAAGTAGCGAATCATATCCACATCTGTTTGTGACAAAATTAGTCGAAAATTCCTTGCCCCAAGTGAAGAATAGAGTATTAAAATTCGAGAGTACCTGGCAAGGTAATACCCCATCACAAATGTTACAAATGTTACAGTACCATTACAATAGAATTAGAGAGGAACAAGAACATGAACAGAGACGCATGAAAGACACAAAAATGAAAATGCTAGTCTCTCAGACAGTTCCAGCTGGAGGTCATAAAAAGGGTACGACACATTCCGGTGATTCAGCAGGACCTATAAAAGGGACATGCAACTATTGTAAACAACCAGGTCATTACATACACGATTGCCCAGTCCTGAAGCGTAATATCGCCACAGGTAAAACACAAGAAAGACCACGGCCACCTAGACAGGATCAGAATGAACAAGGAGCCCCGCAGCATGCACAGTCCATGCCAGCTCCACAACAGTCTATACAGTTTGTGCCAGCTGCACCAGCGCTGCCTGTTGCTGCCACACAAACCACGACACGACAGCTGTACCAGACCGCACAGTACGACTATCCTGATTATCAACGATACACATGAACCAGCCTAGAGAGGGAAGTTGACTTACCCCTTATCGAGGTCCCTGTAGACCAAGAAGGACCTTATGTACATAGTGAATTATTAGGCCAAGATAGAAACTTTTTACTTGATACAGGGGCAAGTCGAACAACAATAAAACACAGTGAAGTTCCAGGGGCACCCCTCTCAGGCTCACAGAATATTTCCCTTGGTTTTTCAGGAAAACCTATTGTTAATGAAGTATCACTGCCTCTTCCACTTACGATAGGACCCTTAACCCGAACTACAGATTTATTGCTTACTAAATCATGTCCAGAAAACTTGTTAGGTATAAAAACACTAAAAGCTCTAGGAGCTATAATATGTTGTTCTCCGGAAGGAGTAAGATTGTTTTTACGTGATTTCAAAGGTCACTATGTGTCTCGAGACATGGATCCCCGACTGCAGACTTTACCTACACATTTATGGGCACAAGGCCCTACTGATGTTGGTTGCATGAATATTACACCATATCGAGTTACACTAAGGGCAGGAGTAGTACTACCACGAATGCGACAATACAAGTTACCACCAGATGCTGTAGTGGCTTTACTACAAATCATTGACGAGCTCATTGCCCAAGGAGTGGTTGTGGAAACAGACTCCAATGTATGTAATTCCCCGATAATTCCGATTCTTAAACGAACAGAACCAAAGGCCCCGCCAGTATATCGATTGGTTATTGATCTGCGCGAATTGAACAAGTGCATTGTGCCACAATTCCCTGTGGTCCCAGATATCTCGTCATTACTGACAGCTATTGATTCCGAAGCAACATTCTTTACTGTAATTGATCTCAAGAATGCCTTTTTCAGCGTCCCAATAGATCCGGAAAGCCAATACTTGTTCGGATTTAGTTTAAATGGACGTAGCTTTAAATTCACACGCGCACCTCAAGGATTTACAGAAAGCCCCAGCATCTATAGCCAAGCACTGAAACGAGAACTCGACAGTATCCACATGCCAGTAAACACTGCCCTGCTTCAATATGTCGATGATCTGCTGATCACCGCTAGAAGCGAACCTGAATGTGAGAAAGCATCACTGACAGTTTTACAATTTCTAGCCGAAAAGGGGCACAAGCTGTCCCCTTCTAAGCTGCAATTCTGTGTCCAGCGAGTAGTTTATCTTGGACACTCGCTGTCCAAGGAGGGAAGGCAGCTTACACCCGACCGCATTCAGTTAATAGCTAACATGCCAATACCCAAGACACAAAAGGAGGTGCGGGCTTTCATAGGCCTCACTTCATATTGTAGGCAGTGGATCCCTCAGTATACATTTCTAGCAAAACCACTCATTCAATTGACAACACAGGAGGCAGCCACATCGACTGTTCTCCCTTGGACTCAGGAACATACACAAGCTTTTGAAAGCCTAAAGAAAGCCTTATGCCAAGCACCTGTTTTAGCAACACCATGTTACAATAAACAGTTTACACTCTTTGTTACAGAACGCGAAGGTACTGCCTTGTCAGTACTCACACAGGAACAAGCAGCATCACACAAACCATGTGCTTATTTTTCTAGTACATTAGATCCCGTAGCTCAGGCTTTGCCTGCATGCCTAAAATCAGTGGCAGCAACAGCTTTAGCAATCAGACAAAGCGATGCCATAGTGTTAGGACATCCATTGACAGTTCAAGTACCACATGCAGTAGAGGTTCTCTTGAACCGCACACAAACACAACATTTGACTATAGCGCGACTTACAGGGTATGAATTAACATTGTTTCAGCCACATATAGAAATCAGACGTTGTAGTACATTGAATCCTGCCACACTTTTACCTGTAATCGGAACAGACCCACTAGCTCATGATTGTATTGATGTTATTACAATCACAACGAAACCCAGACAAGACTTGACAGATGTCCCATTGTCAGACCCAGACCTGACGTTGTATGTAGATGGTTCATGTATGAGAACAAGTACAGGAGAGTTAGTGGCCGCTTACGCAGTCACAACAGACACTGAAATCATTGAAACAAATTGCATAAATACATTGTCAGCTCAAGCAGCAGAGCTCGTCGCTCTGACACAAGCCTGTATTCAAGCCACAAATAAAAAAGTCAACATATACACTGATTCACGTTATGCATTCGGAGTTGTACATGACTTTGGCGTGCTGTGGCGAGAGAGAGGTTATTTAACTTCTCACGGTGCCCACATTCAGCACGGACCCCTCATTCATGCCTTATTAGATGCAATACATCTACCCACTGCAATATCAATTATGAAATGTAAAGCTCATACGAAAGTTACTGATATCATTTCTCAAGGAAATGACCTAGCTGACAGAACAGCTAAACAGACTGCTCAAACTCAAACATCCGACATGACAAAGACAAAAGTCCCGACACCAACACATTGCATGATGGTTAAGGATCCCGCTCTTGACGTACTTGACATACAGACACATGCTACTCCAGACGAAATAAAGAAATGGACTGAATTAGGAGGGATCCAAACGGATCAAGGATGGATGACGAAGGAAAAATCTGTGTGGTTCCTTCCTGATTCCATGGTCCAAGTCATTATTAACACTGTACATAGTCCAGCGCATCTAGGAGAAAAAGCTATGCTAGACAGCATTCAACACATTTGGTTCAACAAACATTTACGAGCAGCAGCTAAACAAAAAGTCCGCACCTGTATGATCTGTTGTCAGTTTAACCCAGGTAAAAGCATTCCCGTAGAACAGGGTGGATTTCAGCCTCCTGATCACCCTTTTGAAGTCCTCCAGATGGATTATATCCAGATGGAACGATGTCGAGGATTCAAATATGTTCTCGTAGTTGTCTGTGCTCTTTCCCGTTGGACAGAGGCATACCCGGTTTCAGATTACACTGCCCCGACTACTGCCAAACAGTTGGTTCGAGAATTCTTCCCACGGTACGGTTTACCACGTGTTGTCTACTCAGATAACGGCCAGCCGTTCTCATCCGAACTAATGAAACACGTTTCACTTTTGTTAGGTTATCAGTGGAAATTCCACTGTGTCCGACACCCCGAGGCAGCAGGTCTCGTGGAAAGACATAATCAGACCCTGAAAATTAGATTGTCCAAAATTTGTAGAGAGAAAGGTGTCGACTGGGTAGTAGCGTTACCAGTTGCACTCTTTTACATGAGAATGGTAGCACACTCTCGAACAGGGCTATCCCCTTATGAGGTGATCTTCGGTAGACCACCAAATATGTGGGGGACGCCTATACCACGTAAAATAACTGATATTGACTGTAATATGCTGACAGATTACTTGGCTTCCTTGATGTCTGCACTACAATCTTGTCGTTCACAGGTATCTGCAGCTTTTCCCGACAACACTGAGGTGAAACCCCATGACGTAGTTCCGGGGGACCTGGTCTTAGTGAGGAACTTTGATCGGAAGTCTCAGCTGGACCCTAGGTGGAGGTCGCCTCAGCTCGTGTTGCTCACCACAAGGACAGCCGTGAAGATCGAAGGCAGGAAAGGCTGGGTACATTCAAGTCATATCAAGAAATTTCATGGACTACCATCGGATGTAAATACCACACCTCGTGTGTTTTCACCCATTGACTCAAAGCTTCCTTTGGTTGAAATGAGTAATCACGAACAATATAAACTAAAACTCAGGTCTAACCAGTCAGGCAATTTGATTGTTTAAGTCCTCTCCAAGGTGAAGCGGTTGAATTTGTCTCTGACATGTATCCCTTAGACCTGAATAGAGAAAAAACCCGAAAAATGTTGAAACGACATGCGTACTGTAAATCACTGCGTAGTCATTGCACAGTGACGTTATTAATTTTGTTTTTCTTAAGTCTTTTAATAATTACTGCAAGTATATTGTTGCACATATATTATCCTATTTCTAGACATGTTTATAATGTTACTGCTGAACATTCTTTTAGTGAATTACCTCTGCATGAGTTGTCTTATAGATTTGCGCTGCGCAATAACACGTTTATTAGTATGTTACATCATTCCCATCAGATTAGCAATGCTACAAATTGTTGGATCTGTGGCCGACTCCCTCCCTATCAGAATTATAAAGGAATTCTACCTCTTTTTCCATACCCGTTCACACACAACGGCTCCTGTGGAGCATGGTTTAGTTTAATTAATTCCCTAGATTCAAATTCTGCAGTTTATCAAGACAACTGGGTATGGGGAAATTTGAACTTAGTTTTACTTAAAGTCTGCTACCCTAACAAGGAGGGACTTCCCAAGAGAACAGGAACTGATCTAGAAAATGAAGTTTATGGATTAGGTAATTTTACGCTTAATCTTATGATCCTAAATGTCGAATCCGAAGCTACTCCAATTTTGCCCGCTATGTCAATATTCCCAGTAAAAGGTGAATTATGTGTAAGAAAGAATGGTTCCATACATATGGGCCATAGTAGATGCACCACTGTAATAGAATTCAGTGATCAAGGCAAGTCGACATTTAGAGCTTCCCGCCATTCCTATTTCATATGTGGTCAGACGGCATATGTACGTTTGCCTCTAGATTGGGATGGTACCTGCTACATTGGATTCCTTTTGCCACCTGTTTTCCTAGCTCCTCCCGATTATCACAGAAATACTCATTTAGTACACAATAGAGAAAGGAGAGATCTCCCAATAGTCGATTACACTGAAACAGCATGGGAAAAATACACAGATTTCAATAAAGGTCTCTTTCCCTATATAGGTACCGTTACTAATAGTAAGCTGATACGTAGATTAACTAGAACCCTTGAAGCAGTAGTGAACGAAACTATTTCCGCCTTAGGCAATTTAACAGAAGAGCAGTCTGCTATGCGGATTGTTGTGCTTCAAAATCGTCTTGTCCTTGACGTCATCCTGGCCGATAGGGGCGGAGCTTGTAGGGTCATCGGATCAAGTTGTTGCATTTTCATACCAGAAAATTCGCCATCTGTATATAAAGCCATAACTCGCCTTCATAAGATTGTAAGCCAGATACACCAGAATCCAGGCACCTGGACTTGGTCCGGTTGGTTTTGGAGTGTATTATCTACCTTTGGATGGAAGGTCCTATCCTTCCTAGGTATTGGCTTTCTCATACTATTCAGTTGCTGTCTATGTCTACAATGTGGACCAGCGATTTGTGGTCTGTGTGCCACATCGTGTATTCCATCACCAGGATTTCGTTCGTCCCAGAAGAAAAAAGAAGAACAAATGATGCTATATGAACAGATCAATGGATTGATGAAGATTGATATCTCTTGACGGGCAAGTAGGGGACAAGGAGGGAATGTGGAAATATGGATTTTTCTGATCAGTTATGTCCCCTATCTTGGACCCCAACGGTTTCATGTATGAATCACAAGTACATGTATGTTCCCTCCAGTTCCAGTTATGAAGACGCAAACACATGTGCGTCCACCATCAACATGTCCTCTTTCAGATCCGCCATGAATAGGCTGGATATTCCATTCCTAAGTATGAAAGGCCACCGGCTTTATATGGTTCACTTATGCCATTTTACAGTCCAGGCAAGTAGGCCCTGATTCTGTCATCAAGCTTTTCTTGCTTTCTGCCTCTGAAGCTCCAGTCTGAGCCTGCATCTGTGACCATGAACTTTGTCTCATTCCCTGCGCGGCTCACGATGCCTGACATCAGCCTGTTGCCTGCCAAGAAACTGTATTTCACCTTCGAAATTATCTGCTCCGCTCCCTGCCCAATGCATTCCTGTCTAGTAGTTTAAGTAAACATTCTTCCAGTTACCGAGCAAAGGCCCGGCTTCTCTGTCTTTATGCAAGTAATTCATAGCCCTATTATTATGGAAGACTTCTGCCCTCGCATCTAGTGTAGACACTTAGACGCTTGTACACGCACTAACAATCAGTATAGTCAGTATAGAATAAGATTCTACTCTAAGAGACCTCTCTTTTGGATAACATAGTTCTTTAAACATAGGATGTTAGATATGATTTGGGATTAGGTTGACTTGACCCTCCAGACATCTGTCGCCACATGTAGAGCTAAATGTCAAGTCCCCTTCACCCCCTTAGTTGCACGTCAATCACACGTCATGCTGCTGTGCGCGCATTTCTGCCAAGTATTTCTGCTGACATTGCGAAATTCTTTCATGGAACCACCCTATTATGACATCACACCTGATGACGTTCTTTAGTTACACCCAGTTACGCCCACTTTTGCTACGTATGTATGTTTTATCTACGCTATCAATTGTTACGCCTCCTGCATTTGCTTCACTGTAATGCCTATTGTATAAAAGTAATTAATTATCAATAAAGTGTGCTTCACTTCCTGAACCTCCGTGGTGATGGAACTTGGAGTCACCGATTCGAATCGTCCATTGGAATAAAGCCCATTCCGAAACTCTAATACCACGGATTCTGCCTCTTATTTTACTGAGCTATTTTTATTATGTTTCTGTATCAAATTAAGTCCCGGTAATTAAATTATTTACCACAACTCACTTATCCACTCAGATATTCACACACTCAGTCACAGACCCACTCATTTATGATCCCACTGACATACACATTTAGGCACTCACAAAACTTCTTGCACAGTCATTGTAATATGTATAGAGTCAAAATTAGAGTTATAAATCTTAAATGTGGTGCTGTGCATTGAATTAATGCTTTTGCTTTGCGGATCCGTGACAGTCGCAACTCCACATAAAAATACACTGCACAGAGGGACTTAAAGGTAAGTCCGGTGGGTCTCCTTAGAAGGCGGAGGTTGCAAGGGCCTGGGGACTATTCAAGCGGAGCTGGTTGGTCGGTGCTGGGGCTGGTTGGGCCGGGTGCAGAGCGAACAGGACAGTCGGGCATCGTACGTCTTGAGGTCCTCACAGTACAGAGCAGGCAACTTGGAGAGGAGATCTTGGGAGAGCTAGGCCACTTAGGAAGTGGGTCTCAGGTGTCTCAACATCCCTTGATGGATGCTTACTTCTGGTGCTTTGCGAGTCTGGAGGAGACTCTTCTTCTTGGTTTTTGCTGTTGTGGTCCAGTACCATGGGTATTGGTACACCATGTTTCTGGTAGGTCCTGGTGTCTCCAAACTTGGTGGGGAGACAGATCTGACCTCTGGAGCTGTTGTACCTTCTCTTGCTTTGGTGCTGTGTGAGGTCGTCGAGGAGAAGCTGCAGTGTCCAGGGGAGTGATACCTTTACTTCAAGGGAGCTTCTTGGCCATTTCTTGAAGGCTGGAGGTGCTCTAGGGTTCTTTGTGTCCTTTCAGTTTCAGGATGACACAGTAGGTGGCAATTGTTGAGTCCTTGAAGCAGCAGGAGGTTCTGGCACCTTTGTTCTTCTGCAGCAGGGCTTTATTTCTCGTGCAGGAGGTCTTCTTTATCCTGGTCTTCTCTTGTCTGTCAAAGCTGGTGTTCAGGTCTAGGGGAGCCACTTAAATAGTGGATTTAGGGGCGTTTCAAGGGAAGACAGGTAGCAGCTAATGGGTGACCTACCTTTAGGGTGCCTAAACCCTCTAGTGACCACTTCCTGTGGGAAAAGCACAACCCTAGCCCTGATAGAATGTTTTTCCACCATCCCAAGATGGTGGAATTTTAGGAGAGGTGTTCACATCACCTGCCCCACCTTAGGCTGCAGGCAAAGGGGTGACTGTCCTCCTAATCTAATTTTCGTCCCTTTCCTCCCTTTAAATGTGGAGCAGCAAAGGGGGCTTGCCTTCCCCCTCTATTTGGAGGTTTCTGGGTTGGATTTCAAAGATGGTATCGCCTTTGAAGCTTACTGCCCAGGAAGACCATCGTGTCCTGGAGAAAGTGTGTAGCACTGCCGCCCAGAGCAAGCTTTGTCTTTGAGAGCACTGGTTCTCACCCCATGATGTCAGAAACATATCTGGTAGTGGCAGGCTGGTGAAAACAGGTCAGGAAGCACATCAGTGCTTGGTAGGTTTTCAGGGGACCCTGTAAAAGGGTCTCTTGTGTGAATGTATTAATAAATCCACCATTGACATCATTGAGTATTGTAATGATGTAACATGGCTCTATGCCAGAACATGTTAAAGTGTGTTGGAGAACTAAGTAAAGAACATAAAGAAGACAAGATCAGTGTAAAAGCACAAGAAGTGGAGTGTCGAGCCATACAAAAAGATGAGAGGGAAAAAATTATGAGGGTGTCTGCGAGAAAGGTGTTGTAATAGAAAAAAACGCAGGAAAGACACAAGGGAATAGGAGGTTTGCAACAACTTTTCAGGGAAATTGCTACAGATGTGGAAGGTTTGGACACATGGCTAATGCAAGTGAGTGTCCTGCTAATAGGGTTACTTGCAATGTATGTGGAAAAAGAGGACATTTTGGGAAAAATTGTAGGATGAGGAATAGGAGAGATTCAAGATCAGAAATAAAGGAAGTCAGTTTTCAAGTTAGTGAGAGTGAGGTGGAACATCCCTCTGATTGGGTTTTGGTGGGGGATGTTAGAGTCAAAATGAAATTTGATTCATGCTCTCACATCACGTTTCTCTCAAAGGATCTTTTTATGAAGAATTTTCAAGGAAGGAAGAAACTGTCCAAACCTAATATTAAACCTACGGGTTATGGTGGGTTGCCAATTAAGTTATTAGGTTATTTTGATGACTGCATTGAGTACAATGGTAGGTTCACTGATGCTAGGATTTATGTTGCTGAGAGGGGTGATAATTTGTTGAGCTGGAGTCATCAAGCTCGTTTGGGTGTCATTCTCAATCCTAATGCACATCCATCTGTTCAGGTACAATCTATTGAGGGTGACGAAAACAAGTTTGTGAGAGCGTTTGGTGAATTGTTCAGTGACACCTTGGGGTGTTTAAAGGGGTACAATCACCATATTAAGTTGAAACAGGGTGCAGTACCAGTTGTGGCAAAAGTTAGACGCATTCCCATTTGTATCCAAGATGCTGTACAAAAAGAGATAGATAAATTGTTGTCCACTGGTGTTATACAGCCTGTAGAGGCAACGGAGTGGTTAGCTCCCATTGTTGTGGCACGTAAACCAAATAATGAAATCCGTTTATGTGTGGATCTTCGTGCCTTAAATAAAGAAGTAGTGGTTGACAAGTTCCCACTTCCCAATATTGAGGAATTAGTATCATCGTTGGATTGTGCTGGTTATTTTACCACTCTGGATATGGCATCAGCATACCATCAGGTTCCGTTGAGTAAAGAGTGTCAAGAATTAACAGCTTTCATTACGCCAATGGGGGCCTTCAAGTTTTTGCGTATGCCGTTTGGGCTTGTTTCTGCGGCCTCTGTATTCCAGAGGATTATGGAAGATCTTTTTAAAGGAATTTCAGGCGTAAAGTGCTACCAGGATGATGTATTAATATGTGGGAGAGACGTGAGAGAACATGATGAGAGGGTACATGCTGTGCTTAAAAGGATGCTTGATGCTGGGTTATCTCTTAGGCGAAGCAAATGTAAATTTGGAGTCACTGAACTGGACTATTTGGGTCATCATATTTCACGGCAGGGGGTAAGTCCAAAAAAGGATTTGGTGGACACTATTGAAATGTTAAAAGAACCGTGTACAAAAGATGAGGTTTCTTCATTCTTAGGTATGGCAGAATTTTATAACAAATTTATACGAAATTTTGCAGATAAGACAGTAAATCTAAGGAAGTTGATGTGTAAGAATGCAGAGTTTGTTTGGACGGAAGAGTGTGGTGCTGAGTTTAAACAAGTAAAAAATGATCTCAGGAATGCACCAAACTTACAAGCTTTTGTACCTGGGAATCCCACTTTCATTGTTACTGATGCGAGTATAAAGGGGCTGGGTGCTCTTCTCTTTCAGATCAGGAAGGGCCAAGAGGTGCTAATAGCTTGTGCTTCAAGATGTTTGAAAGGTGCGGAGATAGGTTATTCTGTTATAGAGAAGGAAGCGTTGGCAATTTTCTGGGCCATAAACAAGTTCAGAAAGTTCGTGTGGGGATCTTCTTTCGTTGTCAGGTCTGATCATAAACCCCTGAAAGAAATTTTTGAGAAGAAGGGTTTGGACTCAATTTCCTCGAGGATCAGGAGATGGGTCATTTCCTTACAGGAGTATAACTTCATGTTTGAATACATTCCAGGAAAGGCAAATGTAACGGCAGACTGTCTGTCGAGATTGGTGGAGGTGGTAGAGAATGATAAATCTCAGGATGAAAATGATCAGTGTGATGCTGAGTGTGGCATAAGAGTTTGTGACGTTACGCTGGGGGCTGTAAAGGAAGATGAATGGAGGGATGAGTTGCAAAAGGATAGTGAATTGTGTTCTGTGATGTCTCTTTTGAAACAGCATAAGTCTTGAAGTCTGGTTAAACCTTGGTCCTTAGTTGCGAATGAGTTAGCTGTTGTTGATGGGGTTCTAATGAGGGGCACAAGAATGATTCCCCCATTAAGTTTGAGAGAAGTCATCGTGAACATGGCTCATGAAGGGCATATGGGCATTTCTAAAACCAAAGAGCGCATCCGACAGGATTTCTGGTGGCCTGGATTAGATTTGATGGTGGAACGTACTGTTAGGGAGTGTACGCCTTGTCAAGCTAGTGATAAGGTGCTCAAACCAAGATATTCACCTATGGTTTGTAGAAGTTTACCAAAAAGTCCATGGGATGAATTAGCTATCGATATTGTGGGACCATTGCATGGAGAACATCAGACTCCTTACCTGTTGGTGTTGCTGGATTTGTATTCACGATGGGTGGAGGTGAGTTTGGTGAGAGAGATCACTTCTCTTTCTGTGATCAGTTTTTTAGAATCTGTGTTCAAACGAGAGAGTTTTCCTAACTCTATTCTTTCTGACAATGGTCCGCAGTTCTGTTCTGCTCAGATGGAGGAGTATTTTGTAAAATGTGGAATTGAACATAAAAAAATTGCATTATATCATCCAGAGGCAAATGGTGCTTTGGAGAGATTTAACAGGACTTTAAAGGAGAGTATACAATTAGCAAAGGTAAACTGTTTAGATTGGAGAAAAGAACTGCAGTGTCGTATAACAGCCTACAGGTACACTCCTCATGCATCAACGGGGAAGACTCCTTTTGAACTGCTCAGGGGAAGGTCTCCAAATACTTGTTTGTGTCCTGGCTGGATGGTTGCTGGGAAGGGTTTGAAAAACAATGGTATTGGGGAATGGAGAGACAAAGAAGTGTCTCTGCAAAACAAAAGGAAGATTTCTGTTGATAGAAGGAATAATGCGAAAGTTACAAATTTTGAGGTTGGAGATAAAGTAAAGGTCAGAGCTCCTGTTGGGTGTCAAAATTGGTCAAAATATACCTCTCCAAAAACTATCATTAAGCTGTTTAAAAATGCTGTCAAGACGGATGATGGTCGCATCTGGAATCATAGTCGTGTAGCACATTTTCGGGGGTGTGGTGTGGCCGACAGGAGGAATGATACTTCTTATCGTTTTCCCTCAGACATTGATGTAAGGTCTGATAGTACTTGTAGGGGTGTCAGAACACGCAGGTTTCCTTTGCATTTACGTGATTTTGTGTAGTTCTTTCTACCTTCTTTTTCTTGTTGTTCAAATGTGTTTATTGTTCTCATGTTACTTTTGTTCTAATGTAAAGAGGAAGAAGTGTAATGATGTAACATGGCTCTATGCCAGAACACTAGGCATGGAACCAGCTTGTTCTGAGGTTCTGTCATGTGAGGGTTCTATGATGACAGTTGATATGCTGGCTGTTGGTTGAGGCTGTAATAAATACCTCTTACCACATATCTTCATCTGGTGTGGATTCACTTTATTACAAGTATTCATTAAGACAAGATGTTTTTTATCAAACATCTTAGGAATAGGTGAAGCCATCATGGAACTATGAAACTTGTGCTGATAAGTATCCAACCCATGTGCTCTTCATGGCTTCCCTGTGCACTTACAACATCTAAGAATAGACTGGACATTGTAGTGGCATATCTGCTCATGCTGATATCCCAACACATAGGATACAGTGCACTCTGCCTTAGGGATAAAGGCCTGCAGTAGGGGTGACTTACCTTTGCTTATGCATTGTATTGGAGGAATGGCACAGAGGACTGTGTGTCATGTTGACTCTTCGGATTTCTCTGCACCAAGACAAGCAGTCTGAAATGGCAGTATGCAGAGCCTTGGTGAGGGGTGTCTGAGATGGAACAACCTAAGCTGCAGTCCCAGAAGACCTACTTCAGTACTCCTGCCCTCGGTACCAGGGGTAACATTTGCTAGGGATTTACAGGGGTAACTGATGTTGTGCCAATCGTGGTATAGGTTTTGGGAAAGAGATCTGGCACTGGGAACCTGGTCAGCAGTGATCCAGTGCACTTACAGTTCGAAATGACATCAGACATCAGGCAAAACGTGAGGGCTGACCATGTCAAAAGAGGCACTTTCCTACAGTATACGTGAGTGTGTGCCTGGGTGTGTTCATGTATGCCTCAATGTGTGCCTGGTGTGTGAGCATATGCATCAGTGTGAGCCTGAGTATGTTGGTATATACATCAGTGTGTGTCTGGGCGCGTAACTGGATGCATTAGTGTTTGGCTAGTTGTGTCAGTGTCTGTATTTCTATATGCCTAGGTGTGTCTTGTATGCATTGGTATGTCTCTAGGTGTGTCAGTGTGTGCCTGGGTGTATCGATGTATGCATCATTGTGCGCCCGGGTGTGTTATTAAATTTATTAGTGTTTGGCTGCGTGTATCAGTGTCTGCATTGCTATAAGCCTGGGTGTGTCAGTGTCTGCATTGATATGTCCCTGGGTGTGTCAGTGTATGCATCAGTGTGTGCCTGGGTTTGTGTTTGGATGCATTTGTGTTTGGCTGGGTGCGTCAGTGTCTGCATTGCTGTATGCTTGTGTGTGTCAGTGTCTGTATTGATATGTCACTGGGTGTGTCAGTGTATGTGTCAGTGTGGGCCTGTGTGTTTTACTGGTTGCGTTAGTGTCAGTTCTTGAGTACATACTTGAATGAATGTATTAGTCCATCTGTAGGTATGTCATTGGATATGTAAGTAACTATGTTGGCATATGAGTGACTCTGTTAGTATCGCTATGGGTCTGTAAATGTGTATGTAAGTGGATGGATGGATTGCTTACTGGCTGTGTTAGTGAGTGTTGGGGTATGTAACTGTGCGTTCAACTGGCTCTGTTACTGCTGGATACATAAGTGCGATGTGGGTGTGTGACTGAATGCGTAAGTGCCTCTGTCGCTGTCTGACTGGGTATGTGAGTGGTTCTATGGTCTTGTAAATAGGCATATGACTTGCAGTATGGGTGGGAGACTGGATGTATGACTGGCATATGGGTCTGTAAGGGCACATGTAACTCACTAAAACTTAAAAGTAGAGATATTACCTTTTAAGTACATACCACCCTGCCCTATGAGCTATTTACAGCCTACCTTAGAAGTGACTTATAAAAAGGAGAGTTTAATGTTTGGCAAAGGGGTTTTAAATGCAAAGTCGGACTGGCAGTAAAACTGCACATGCAGACTCTGCACTAGCAGGCCCGAGACATGTTAAAAAGACTACTTGTTTGGGTGGGTGGCTTGGCTGTGTCAGTACTTGAGAACATATGTGAGTGAGTCTATCAGTCCCTCAATGGGTGTGTCACCGGATGTGCAAACAGCTATGCGTTTATATGACTGGCTCTCTTAGTAATTCTGTGAGTCTGTAAATGTTTATGTAAGTAGCTGTATGGATTGCTTACTGGTTGTGTTAGTGGTATTAGAATATGTAACTGTGTGTGCAACTGGCTCTGATACTGATGGATACATAACTGCTGTGTGGGAGGGCCTCTGTCACTGTCTGACTGGGTGTGTGAATGGCTATATGCTTTTTTTGTAAATAGGTATGTCACTTGCATTAAGGCTGAGAGACTGGATGTATAACTGGGCATATGGAGCTGTAAGTGTGAGTGTAACTCACTGAAACTTCAAAGTACATGTCCTAATTTTTACTTACACAACACCCTGCTCCATGAGCTACCAATGGCCTACCTCAGGAGTGACTTATCTGTAAAAAATGGGGGGTTTAAGGCTTAGCTAGGGTTTTAAATGTGAAGTAGACCTGGCAGTAAAACTGCAAACACAGGCGTTGCTGTAGCAGCCCTGAGCCATGTTTATAAGGCTATGTGTCTGAATGGGTAATTAGGAGAGTCAGTGCTTGACTACATTTCTGAATAAGTGTATTAGTCCCTCTGTGTGTGTGTCACTAGATCTGTAAGTAAATATGTAGTTGTGTCACTGGCTAGCTTAGTATCTCTATGGCTCTGTATATGTGTAGGTAGCTGGCTGTATGGATTGCTTACTAGCTGTATTAGGTGAGTTTCGGGGTATGTACATATGTGTGCAACTGTTCTGTTACTAGTGGATACATAAGTACTGTGCTGGTGTGTGAGTGAATGTGTAAGAGCTTCTGTTGCTTTCTAACTGGGTGTTTGAGTGGCTCTACACATTTGTAAGTAGATATGTAAGTCACAGTATGGGTGGGAGACTGGATGTATAACCGAGTGTATGGGTCTTTAAATGCACATGCAACTCACTAAACCTTGAATGTATATGTCTTACCTTCTAAGCATATAGCTCCCTGCCCATATGACCTATCTACGTACTACCTTAGGGTTGACTTATATGTAGTAGAAGAGGAATTTAAGGATTGGCAAGGAGTTATCAATGGCATGTTAATCTGCCAGTAAAACTACACACACAAGCACTGTGTTAGCAGGCTGACACATGCTTAAAGTTCTACTTGTCTGGATAGGTGACTAGGACTGTCAGCATTTGAGTACGCTTCGCCCAGAGAGGAGGACGCTGTGATTGCTGAGTGAAGAGACTGCAGGTCCCAGGTAGCCCGGAGGTTTTGCCCCGCACCTGTGCCTGAGTCTACATCAGCATCTCGCCGCTCCCGCTCTGCGGGACGACAGCGGGCACGCGCCAGGCTAAGCCCGGGCCAAGGGCAGGCCCGTCAGAGACCGGACGAGGCCGGGCCGGGCCCCCCTCTAACAGCACATATACCTCAGGTTAGTCCCGAATAATCCTGCATCTGCTTTTCATTAATTGTTGCTGACTGCCTTGGCTTAACCCCTTACAATGAGTAAGCGAGATGGGAAGCTGCTGGGGGCTGCCAGTGCGGCAGGGTAGTGGGGACGTTAGACCAATTTATTACAAGGGCAGCCTCAGTGCTCGAAAAAGAGATAGCGATTACCGAGCGAAGATTATCCCTGGACCCGCAGTTAAATAAAAGATCTTCCTTGGGTCTACTCGCTTCTGCTCTCTCTCCGGTGCAGTTGGCGGTAAATTTTTCTGCGCCCACGATTGACAAGGAAGTTAGCGGCTCAGCGCTCATCCAAGTAGGTCTACCCTCGGAGAGTTCTGTACAAGTACTGGTAGCCGCAACTAATACCGTTGTTGGCATGCCCCTACGAACTTCAGCCAGATCTACAAAAAAAAACATACTTAAAAATAATAAAACCATCCCAGATTCCACAGCTAAAAGGAAGAGGGGAGGCGAACCTCAAAGGGCATCAAGTGCGAAAGTGCCGAGGATTAATAACAATGTTGGTTGTGATTTAGCAGCTGAATGTAGTACTCCCGGCAATCGTGTTCCGGTTTCTCCGGACTTTAACTTTTCATCTCTAGGTGGCCCTAGCCAGAACTCTAATGAGGAAATGTGGAGAAGGCTGGAAAATTTACTATCAACCCTACTATCTCCTATTACATATATACTGAGCCGGATAGAGGAGCGATTAACTATTATGGAATGCCAGGCTAAGACAGGCCTTTTTGTGCCTGAGGATCTATCTGCCAAATCTAAGCCTACTCCTGTGATCCCAACAGTAATATGGGGCTTTTTGTGCCAGACACGGTTTTAACCAAACGCAAGCCTACAAGCCTGCATGCAACTAAGCCAACTGCTCCTGGGTCATACAAGAATGCAGACGCAGTAATACAATCAAAAACAGTGTCCCTGCACAAGGATGATGCTGATTTAGTGAATATGTCCAGTGAATTTGCACAATCGATTTTGAGCACCCCGGATGTTGATAGAGAGGAAAACAGTAAAAACTACCCTTTAGCCAGCCAAGCCAGTAAATCTATTCTCCATCAAGGATCCAGAGGCTTGGGTCAGAACGCTGTGCAAGCTAACGCTCCTTTCGCCCTTCACCTTCCTTTTGCAGCAGCACCTTTAGTGGTCGTTCTGATGAATGTTCCTCCATTGCGGGAAGCGCAGCCAGAAACCACAGTACATGATTATGGCTAGACGAATTTCGTGGATTGGCCCCTTGAGGAAAGAAGGGAACGGTGACTGTGTTGTTGTTAACTTTAACAATGTTCACAGTACCAGATTTCTTCTGGATAAACTGGGAGGGTTGCCAGGAGGACATATGGATAAAGTGTGTATTTTACCACTAGGGTACTTTTATAAATCTGGGCCATATTTTCCCAACGTGTTTAATTCCTATGTGAAGGATAAGCAATCCCGGGTACCCCTTGGCACAGCTTATAGACCATCAGAGGTTCTACTGACTAATAGGTTTGCTCCACTATTTGATCTAGCCCTATGTGATTGACTAAACTTATCAACCCTGATTTGGGCAGAGCACAAGGATAGCCCTCTCATCCTCCCATCAACTTCTTTAAAGGGAATCCATAAAGTAGAGGCTAAAAGCCAGTTG
The DNA here is from genome assembly GCF_964204655.1 of Triturus cristatus. Classification (NCBI taxonomy): domain Eukaryota; kingdom Metazoa; phylum Chordata; class Amphibia; order Caudata; family Salamandridae; genus Triturus; species Triturus cristatus. The sequence goes on along the minus strand of NC_140590.1, from coordinate 1,427,630,443 downwards.
TGTGTGGAATCTGCATCATGCCTGGGAAAGTCTGCTGTTACAATTCCATCCCCAATTTCCCTGCTATCTTGGAATATTGCCGGTTTACCATCTAAAACATTGTCTGCAGATTGGTCATGTTTTATTGAGGGATACGATATTATTGCCTTTCAAGAGACTTGGGGCCTTATGTAGGTGGGCTGGCATTTACCACTTCATAAATACCGAATCATACCGATTCGGTATTTATGAAGTGGTAAATGCAATGTAGGTAATGAGTTGGTAAATATCACCGAATCGGAAAAATTCGGTAATTACCAAATACCGATTCGGTAATGAGGCATACCTTCCCATTGATGGGAAGGTATGCCTCATTACCGAATCGGTAAATACCGATTCGGTAATGGGGGAGCACATGCAAGGGTGGCAGGGTGTCACATTGACACCCTGTTGCACCCCTGATTCGGCCATGTGTGCCTAAGGGCATGTATGTCTGCCACATTGCACACTTAAACGTGCACAAAAATGCTTTCTGTCACCTATTCGTCATTTACCACCAACCTTTAGTTGGTGGTAAATAACGAATCCCCACACCCACCACACACTCCCCCTACATCTCATTTCATGATTCGGTATTTACCGAATCGGTAAATTTACCGAATCGGTAATATTACCGATTCGGTAATTTTACCGATTCGGTAAATACCGAATCATGAAATTCTCCCCCTACATCTCAAAAGCCAAAATACCGGTCGGTAATGGTATAATTACCGAAAATCGGCCGTTACCGACCGGTATTTGGCTTCCTACATGAGGCCCTTGGTCAGTAGACATGATCTACCGCCCGGGTTATCTAGCTTTCGGTAAAGCAGCTGTCCCAAATAGTAAGGGGAGATCTAGTGAGGGACTGATTATATGGGTAACGCAACATACATCGTTTCAAATAGTGGAAGTACCAGTAGATAGCCCAGATATTCTTGCTATTAAGATCTGTGTTGAGGGCGAGTTAGACTTTATCTTATTTAATGTATATGCAAGAAGGATTGCGGGTGGGAAAGCGTCACCAACTATTGCCCTCCTGGACGAAACCATTAATGACTTAGCTGGTCCCAATGCCCTGGTGAATGCTGGTGATTTTAATTGTACATTTGAGCCCCTGGGCCTAGACGACTATAGCCTCAGTATAGAGGAAGACCAGAACTGGGGGATACCGTCCCTATCATTGCCACCAATCACCAAGTGGACAGAGGCGTTGTTACAATTAAAACGTTTATTCCTCGGGAGGGGGCTAATGGCTGCCAATGGGAGATCCCCTTCAGATATAGATGGTACCTATACGTTTTCTACAGGGTCTAGAAGAAGTAGAATAGATTACATTCTCATCAGTCTAGAGCTTTGGCCTAGACTTGTGGATATGTCGGTTCACCACAGACCAGAGAGTGACCATGATCCATTAGTGCTAACTTTAGCTAGGATGGGGTTGGACCCCACATTGGCAGGCATGGAAACTGCAACAGGAGAAGTAATCATGACATTAGACTGCCGACGGCTGAAATGGGCCGTGGTTGTAGATGATGAATGCATCCTGACGCAGATTAAGGCAGCGGTGGAAGAAACCCTATTAAGGCTCCGCTCACCAGATTCTCCTGGAAAATCCTTCCTAGATTTTAAGGAGGCTCATGAAGATCTATTTGCAAAACTGAAGACCCTGTTTACAATAAAAAAGAAACCCATTAGGTATTATACAAAAAAATCGGCCAATTAGTACAACGAGGCTTGCGGAGTTGCATTCAAGCACCTTTCAAAAGCCATTAAGAAAGGGGTTCCCCAAGAGGTCAAACTAGCTAGAGTAAAATACAAAAAGGTACAATTAAAGGCGAAGAAGGATTATGATGAGGACAGATGGGTGAGCCTAACTAATGCTAGCAATAGGAAGAATTGGTCAAAATTCTGGCAACTAGTCGAATGGGGCAGTGGTGCGATAGGGCCCACACCGACGAACAATGTACCTCCCGAATTGTGTGTCGAATACTATCAAGCCCAATTTGCCTCTTCGTCGAGTATTGTTACTGACTACCCTGTGGTTAATTCTGATGTTGTCTTAACCATTGATAAAGGGGGGATAGAAAGGGTCCTGGATCGGGCCCCAGGAGGGAGGGCACCTGGCCCGGACTGTATCCCGGCCGATATCTATAAAAAAGATAGGAAAAACTGGATTGAATATATTTTTATCATCATAAATGCCATTGCTAGAGGTGCGCCGATTCCAGAAACTTGACGTGGGGCCGAAATCATTCCCATATACAAAAAGGGTGACCGTGCCAGACCAGGGAACTATAGGCCGATAAGCCTAATTGATACCCTGCAGAAAATAGTTGCCAGGCTTGTGTTAGGTAGAGTAAATGAATGGATATTAGATCAGAATGTATTATCTACCTACCAAGCGGGTTTTCGACCCCATGTCAGTACCATCGACCAAGTTTTTAGATTTATGATGACATATTGGAGTACAGTGATTCTAGCAGGGGGAACCCTATATGCAGCATTTGTTGATCTAAAATCAGCGTTTGACTTAGTCCCCCGCCACAAGCTATGGGATACACTAAAGGAAGCCGGGATGCCCTACGAAATTTTACGTTTTATTATTAAATTGCATGAGGCCAATTATGCACAGGTTAGGTGGGGACAACAGGGTGAATTAACAGACCGCTTCCCAGTTAACAAGGGAGTGCGGCAAGAGTGTGTCCTTGCTCCTACCCTATTCTCCTTGTTTATAAACAAGGTTATTTCGTATTATATTAACTTTCCAACTGATGCTCCAACTCTTGCCGGCTCAAGGGTTCCGATTCTAATGTTCGCAGACGACACTTTAATTTTATCTAAAACTCAATGTGGTCTGCAACGAGCCCTTGACAGATTTATAGAGTTTTGCAACGACCATGAACTTGTAGTAAATGTTGATAAAACCAAGTTCATGGTGCTGCATAAATATAAACTCATTAAAGGGAGAGTTAAAATGAATCAAGCACCTCTGGAACAAACTAATACTTTCACCTATTTAGGAGTGACAATGGGTAGGAAGATGAATTGGACTCCCCAGCTAGATGTTTTAGTCCTTAGGCACAATCAGTTAGTAGGTGCCCTACTCAAAGAACATCGACTCTCAAACACTAAACCGGTGGGGCCCGCTTTGTCGATTTACAACGGGAAAATCAGAGCTTCTATAATATATGGTGCAGAACTTTGGGGATTTGAAAATGTATCACCCCTAGTTCTTGCACAAAATAAGTTTCTGAGAACATTGACTGCCCTTCCTCAATCAACTCCCATCAAGCCCCTGTTGTTTGATCTGGGATGTACCTCCTTTGATGGTGTTGCAGGATTTAGACCCCGAGCATACTGGAGGAGGCTTTGGACTACACCTGAACTGTCGTCTTATGCCAACGTGCTAATGCATATCGGTAACGCCAATCTGTCCTCTAAAATCAAATGGCTCCAGAAACTTAAGGGTAATTTGTCCAATATGGGGCTTCGCCACTTGTGGGAAGATCCTATGGGGAATTTATTTCCCAATAAAAATGAGTACAAAGAACTTTATTGGGCTATGATTACTAAAATGACACTGTCAGGGGTGAGCAGTAGTTCGTTCACAGGTATTTTTCTGGAGAATAAGCCAGTAACGGAAGCAGAAGCTTACTGGAATTTGATTACAAAACCTGGTGATAGGAAACTATATCACCAATTCAGAGTGGGCACTCTTCCTATAAGATCATTCACTGCAAAGTGGAATAAGGTTTATGATACCAATTGCCCTTCGTGCTTATCCCAGGTTGAGTCGATAACCCATATACTGTTTGTGTGCCCGGCCTATGATGGCCCCCGTCGAAGGTGGCTTAAGCCACTGTGTTCTAAGCTAGGTACCAGATTGTGTATGACAGCTCTGCGTATTCTGGTAACAAATACAAGTCCAGATATTGTGATCACGATGGCGAAATTTCTTAGCTGGCTTTGGGTACTGAGAAGGAAAAATCTGGAGGCTAGTCTAGTATCTGTACATGCTATCTGATTACCTTACTGGTTTGAAGGCATCCTTTCGTCAAAAAGTGTAGGAATTCGTTTTATGGACGTACTTGTATTTTTAACCTAGTCAATAATGTCAGGAATTCGATATAGTTGTTAATAAATTCTTTTTTAAGTAATGTAAGTTTTTAGGGAGCCATTGTTTTTTATGATATTTTATGACACTTTTATGTTTGTACTGTGTCTTTTATGGTTGTAAATTATTGAATAAAGACTATTGATTGATTGAGTACACATGTAAATATGTTTATCAGTCGCTCTGTGGGTGTGTCGGTAGATGTATAAGTAACTATTTTACAAAATGACTGTCTCTCTCTCTCTCATCTCTCTCTCTCTCTCTCTCTCTCTCTCTCTCTATATATATATATATATATATATATATTATCTACTGGCGGTCGCCAGTAGATAGTTATAGTTAGGACCGTGTTTCCATAGGAAATCTCAAAATTCTATTTTGAATAACTTTGGCGCCGGTTGACGAATCCTCGCGAAAATTTCAAAGCTAATGGGGCGCTCCGCTCAGCTACTACCCTGAAAGTCTGGGGGTGATTCGTCAAGCGGGGGCCTAGATAAAAGGGGGGTCCCAAAAAACGTGTTTTCCCCATGCATTTTTCCATAGGACCTTTAGTCGAAGGTACAGCCCGAACGGCTGAACAGAATTACTTGAAATTTTGCAGAGAGGTAGTCCTCAGGTCAGGGAAGTGCCTTTTGCAGGTCTGGTGTCAATCTGTTCAGTAGTTCCTGAGAAAATAGCATTTAAAAGCATATAAATATCTATACGCGCGTACCGTGCGTGCACCGTAAGCGTACGGTGCGCGCACCCTAACGTGCGCGAGCGAAATTCTGATTGGTTGTTACATGTCTGTAAACATTCGAATCGGTCGAAATCAGGAAGTGTCGGCCGCCATTTTGTCTGTCACACTGAAAAGGAAAGGTGGAGAACGTGAAAAGGGGGCAGGGTAGGGAGTTCCTGACCCCCTAGCGTTTGTCAGGGGGTCACAGTGGGACCCCGAAGGACAAAAAAAAAAAGATTTTCATTTTTTTTAAAAGATTCGCGAGGTGCGCTCACCGAGCGAGCACGGCAAAAAAATGTTTAAAAAAAAATATAAAAAAGAAGATTAAGGGCCTCATGTAGGTAAATAAATTTTACCGGTTCATAAATACCGAGCCGTACCGAATCGGTAAATTAGAACCGGTAAGTTACATGTAGGTAAAAATTCGGTAACAGTTACCGATTCGGTAACAGTCGGTAAATACGAATCGGAATTCACCGAATCGGTAAATACCGAGGTGGTATCCACCGAATCGGTAAATACCGAGGTGGAATCCACCGAATCGGTAAATACCGAGGTGGTATTTAGCGAATCGGAAAATACCGAGGATACTACCACCTACCCTTAACTAAGTAGCCAATATCACAATCATGTCATTACAGAAGGTCTCACAGGCTTGAATAGGGGACCCCATACCACAAAGATCAGCTTAGTGAAATCACATCACAGGAGCATCAGGAGTCTCCTCGCAGGAAGGCTCGTCTTCGGTCTGAATAATAAACATGATGTCTGAGATATGAAAAGCACCAACTGTCAGGTATGTGCAGCTGCGCGTGTGCCATGGCTAAATCGTGGGTCGAACAACCTAGAGTGGAAAACATGCATTGTGTAACATTCCAGACTGTGTGTCACAGCATGTACAGACCAAGGTCGCTGCGCAGAGCTTGGGATGGGAACAACAGAATGCACTCGTCTGAAGGAAGTCTCGAGTCAGCAGTTTATTCAAGAAAGAACATGTAAACGCAGTGTCGTGTGCAAAGACACAAATATGGCTACATAACATTCAACGTGGTTATGTCAACTGAACAATGCATGTACGTATTCAGGGAGAACTCACTACACGCCCCCTTGAGCGAAGCAATATGTAATAGGCAAGAAAAGAGAGGACGCAGAGTTCAGTTTCGTCAGAGCAGAACAGGGCGTAACCAATGCAGCGCCAAAGTCCTACAGTCCAATTAATTGCAGCATACAATTCCAAAAAACACAATGCAAGTATAGTAAAAAACTCAAGCAGACCATCAGGAAGAGAAAAACGAGAAATAAAAGAAATAAATGTTGCGCCAGGGTGCTGTCCAGTAGCACAGGCGCAATGGACGACAATCCAGTTAATACATGAATGTATAGGCAGCATATGTGGCCACGGCTTCCAACAAGCAATCGTTTCCAGGGCCACTAAAAGTCTCAGCCATCCAATTGAGTAAAGAAAAGGAACATACGTGTTCTCCAACCAACGGAGCCTCCAGCACAATCAGAGGGCACCCGGAATGTTCCTCCAAATAGCTCATGGACAAGAAGTCGTAGGCTGCCGCTGAGATGTCCCAATTACCCAGGATACCATGCGCCGCTCCACACGCCATGATCCGGACACCAGAACAGGACAACTCGTGAGACACTAAGGGCCGCATCAGTCGATCGAAATCCGGCACCGGAGACACCATGTTGGTCAAGCACAAATCCAGAGGCCATTCAAAGGGACAATCCAGGCAGTGTAATACAGGTTGTACGCAGGTGAAGTAGGAATACCTGAAGGATAATCCATAAGCCAGGCTCAAAGTCGCCAATGGCAAAGTACCATAGAAGTCAAGCATCCTATCACGAAGAAGATGCAGACGGGACAGGTGCTCGTGTGGCACAGAAGGAGCAGCCATTCCGGAGTATGAAGAGTAAAAGCAGCACACCTGCCACCAGCGCCAGTAGCAGCGGAACACCTCCAAAGATGCTCGAGAACAGTGAATGAACAAATGCCGGAATTACACCAAAAATAGTTAGGAAAGAGGTCACGAGACCCGAGCCCCACATGTTAAAAAAAATTGAGCCAGGCCGGTCGTGGACGAGGCATTGATAATACTTTGGATCAAAGAGCAGAAATGCAGGGGGAGGTCAGTATTCAGAGGCGCCTGTTCCTCAGTGCGCGTTGTAGCAACGTGAAGGACAAATATTTCACGAGAGGAAGTCAAAGGCACCTCTTTGTAGGACAATGGCGCTCTATTCTGCTCAACTTGTTGCACTCTGCTTTCAAGGTTGGAATCGAAGGCCAGATGGAAACATCCCGCCGCCCATGCGGGGGTGGAAAAAGAACAGTATAGCAGCAGACAACGTCATGCGAGACAGTTATGTACGGGATTACCACTCACATCCCGCAGCAAACTTCATTAATCATAATTAAATGAATACCGTTTGCAAGCGCAGTGAAAGAAGGTGTAATCACAGGCACTGGGATACCTCGTAGGACGCACGCCAAAATCGGGGCTTGTACATTGCATGCGCCGTGTACTTGCATGTGCCTATTGTCTCATGTATGAATCCTAGAAGTGAGAGTGCTAGAGCTAATATCTATAACGGCTTAGGCCTTCTCCATGTTTGCTTGGTCAATAGCTCTCAGTCTGGAAGCCGCCTCACTGTGCGACAACTTGCAGACCTCGTTGTAAATAGCATGCGCGCACCTTTTGGTTCTGCCACCCACGGGACCATTCACAACATCATTCCATTCGGTGTGCACATTGATGGAGTGGGTGGACTTCCTGATCCTGTAGATGTGCTCTGTGTCAGCTGGTGGACAGAGTGGGATGTGTGTCCCATCAATGCAGCCAATATAATGGTGGTAGAAATTCCTGAAGGAACGGGACAGGCAACTCTGGGATACACCACCCACCGCAGCTGTCACCACCTGAGAAATGCCGGATGCCAGCAGATGTGGGCTGCAGAGCACCTGCACATGTGGGGGTATGGCGTGCGCCCTTCTTATTGGCTGGTCCAGGAGTGGGTGCGGGTCCCTGATTGAGTCCATGATGGTTTCGGGGTGTAGCCTGTACCTGTCATGTATCTCTGCATCAGTCAGCTGGAATAGTGTGATGCGCTGTCTGTGGATGCGTTCCTTCCGTCGCCAAACCCTCAGTCCTGCTGCCTGTAGACGTAGGCGCCTTGCAATGACGTACATGGCTGCCAGGGTGTCCACGCTGTTGCATTTTGGGATTGCTTAGCTGCACTGTTGTTGGTTACCACCTGCTTTCAATCCGTGTTAATTACCGACTCTTATTTACCGATTTTCTTGGATTTCTTAATTACCGAGTGCTCCTACATGTCATTTTAATTATTTCCACTTCATATTTACCACTTCATATTTACCGATTCGTTAATTATGTCTTCGGTAAATATGAATCGGTATTTTAGAATTCGGTAAATATGATTCGGTATTTACCGCCTCATATTTACCGAAAAGTCGTTTTTGGACTCCTACATCTCACTTGTCTGGATACCGGTCGGTAACGGCATATTTACCGAATTTCGGCCGTTACCGACCGGTATTTCGCTACCTACATGAGGCCCTAAGTGTTTAGATATTAGATGGCTCTAAAAAGAGCCGTTGTGTTTATTGAGTGTTTTTTGGTACCTACAAGTAAGTAACGATGCAGAGTCTAAAGTTCAAGAGGAAGACTCTGTTCCCTTCATCATTGAAATGTACACCGTCCCCTCTATAAATGCCTTGCATGTTGCAACGCAAGTTGTTGTGGTATATAGAACCCATACCATAGTCTCTGAGGAAAGCAGAAACAGACTTATTGACGTGCTTTCTTGCTTTGTCAATCTGCGGACAATGTTGGTTGGACCAGTTCCACTTTTGCCTTTGGCATATATTAGAATATACAAAGGCAGTTTGTGGAAAAAGTGACATCAATTGCACAAAGGTGTCCTTAATAAGCATTTCCAGACCTACCCCAGTTAAAGTGCCTAGGTCATTTCCACCACAGTGCACAATAATAAGGTTAGGCTGTGGGAGATGTAGAAAGGTTTTCACCAAAGGCATTAATTGGTGCCACTTTAACCCTCTCTGACCAATCCATTTAATGTCTACATTTGGCAAAGCTAGATCTTTCACAATACCTCTTTTTTCTGCAAACTTTTCACTCCAGAAGACATAGCTGTGACCTATAATCCACACTGTGAACATCTTCCAAGGAGATCTGGATGCACTCAGAAGGTGTCTTTCAGTAGAATGGCAATATGAAAAGAAAGATGGATGTAAAATGGAGGCTTACATACTTTTTTCAAAATAAAAAGAAATCATTGGCTGTTTCAGACCATTTAACACTAAAAACTAGGCTGTATGTTTAAATTTTTAAAAACATGTTTTGTATTGGTTCAGAAAAATGTGTTCCCACAGAACATTAGTTTGGATTTGCTGTTAGGTTTGAAAAGTCAAGCACTCTTGCTCTTTCGATTTGAAACATTGTGTGCTGAACTTCTGACCTCTCTGCTCACACCAGTGTTCCATGACCTGTTGCTATGGTAGCAGGCAGAAGTCATGTTGGGGAAGGGATCATTTGGAAAAGGGTTGAAATTTGCAACCAATAGAAATGTGTGATTCCATTTGAAAAAATGTGGGAAACACTGTGATTTGAAGTTAACATGTATATGTGTGAAAAAAGAGAGGGAAACATTGCCATTTACTGGTTCTGCTGAGAGGTGTACAGTTCAGAGATTCTGGCTCTGATAATCCGCTGTGTGAGTGGCACATTTCTTTCTCAACTAACTACTTTTAAAGGTGAGTTATGAATTTGAGAGGGGATGTATGTGGTGTAGTTGGATATAAATAATAGAAATGTGATTCTTCTTATAAAGTTGTGTTTTACATTTTATGTTAAGGAAGATATTTAACTGCCTTGAACATGTCAGATATTATTGAGTATGTCTTCACCATAAGTTAAGGTGTACTGGTATCACCCATAAATACTGTTTTGTGCCTAGAATCACACCATGAGTCTGTCTGTACACAGGAATTTTCACAGAGATTTAATTTGTGTTGCTGTTGCTCTGTTTGACTTGCACTAGCAGGAAAGGGGCAGCTTGTTTTCAAGAACTGTGATGGTTAGCATTCAGCAGAAATCACTTTCTCAGAAATGAGAGGCAAATGCAAACACATTTGAAAATAGCATGGTACATTTTCCTACCACTTTAAAAGTTGTGTTTTACATTTTATGTTAAGGAAGATATTTAACTGCCTTGAACATGTCAGATATTATGGAGTATGTCTTCACCATAAGTTAAGGTGTACTGGTATCACCCAGGAATACTGTTTTGTGCCTAGAATCACACCATGAGTCTGTGTGCACACAGGAATTCTTCTCAGAGATTTAATTTGTGTTGCTCTTGCTCTGTTAGACTTGCACTCGCAGGAAAGGGGCAGCTTGTTTTCAAGAACTGTGATGGTTAGCATTCAGCAGAAATCACTTTCTCACAAATGAGAGGCAAATGCTAACACATTTGAAATTAGCATGGTACATTTTCCTACCACTTTAAAAGTTGTGTTCTACATTTTATGTTAAGGAAGATATTTAAGTGCCTTGAACTTGAAAGATATTATGGAGTATGTCTTCACCATAAGTTAAGGTGTACTGGTATCACCCAGAAATACTGTTTTGTGCCTAGAATCACACCATGAGTCTGTCTGTACACAGGAATTTTTCACAGAGATTTAATTCCTGTTGCTCTTGCTCTGTTAGACTTGCACTCGCAGGAAAGGGGCAGCTTGTTTTCAAGAACTGTGATGGTTAGCATTCAGCAGAAATCACTTTTTCACAAATGAGAGGCAAATGCTAACACATTTGAAATTAGCATGGTACATTTTCCTACTACTTTAAAAGTTGTGTTTTACATTTTATGTTAAGGAAGATATTTAAGTGCCTTGAACTTGAAATATATTATGGAGTATGTCTTCACCATAAGTTAAGGTGTACTGGTATCACCCAGAAATACTATTTTGTGCCTAGAATCACACCATGAGTCTCTCTGTACACAGGAATTTTTCACAGCGATTTAATTCGTGTTGCTCTTGCTCTGTTAGACTTGCACTCGCAGGAAAGGGGCAGCTTGTTTTCAAGAAGTGTGATGGTTAGCATTCAGCAGAAATCACTTTCTCACAAATGAGAGGCAAATGCAAACACATTTGAAAATAGCATGGTACATTTTCCTACCACTTTAAAAGTTGTGTTTTACATTTTATGTTAAGGAAGATATTTAACTGCCTTGAACATGTCAGATATTATGGAGTATGTCTTCACCATAAGTTAAGGTGTACTGGTATCACCCAGGAATACTGTTTTGTGCCTATAATCACACCATGATTCTGTGTGCACACAGGAATTCTTCACAGAGATTTAATTTGTGTTGCTGTTGCTCTGTTTGACTTGCACTCGCAGGAAAGGGGCAGCTTGTTTTCAAGAACTGTGATGGTTAGCATTCAGCAGAAATCACTTTCTCAGAAATGAGAGGCAAATGCAAACACATTTGAAAATAGCATGGTACATTTTCCTACCACTTTAAAAGTTGTGTTTTACATTTTATGTTAAGGAAGATATTTACCTGCCTTGAACATGTCAGATATTATGGAGTATGTCTTCACCATAAGATAAGGTGCAGTGGTATCACCCATGAATACTGTTTTGTGCCTAGAATCACACTATGAGTCTGTGTGCACACAGGAATTCTTCTCAGAGATTTAATTTGTGTTGCTCTTGCTCTATTAGACTTGCACTCGCAGGAAAGGGGGAGCTTGTTTTCTAGAACTGTGATGGTTAGCATTTACCAGAAATCACTTTCTAACAAATGAGAGGCAAATGCTAATACATTTGAAATTAGCATGGTACATTTTCGTTCCACTCCCGCAATGGGTGAGGTAGATCCTACATGTTCAAAACTCCAATTAACCTTTACCACACATGTACTCTTACATACATCTCTGCAGTCTTCATGCAGTTGTGCAAGCGTCCATGCAGATCTGTGTTGCACCTGACAATACACGGTCTCCAGAAGCACGCTCTTAGCAGACAGACAGGTGCTTCTCCTGCACTCTCATGCTTACTATTCAGCTCTGTGTGGTATTTCAGATAGCAGTGTGTAATGCTAACACATTCAACGTCACCAAGGCTCATTTCCTTCCCTCTATTCTAATCACTCACCCCGTAACACATGCTGATGGTCTCAAGTAGCTGTTAGGACGTGTACTCTTTTCTGCCTCTCTAAAATATAAGGAAAATGTGTCAGGCTGCCATAGTAATTATCACTTACTCTTCCACAATAGTAAATGTGCTTTGAAATTGCCAAACTAAAATCGTTTTTTGCCTAGAATCACACCATGAGTCCGTGTGCACACAGGAATTGATGTTACAGATTTAATACGTGTTGCTCTTGTTCTGTCAGACTTGCAGTTGTAGGAAAGGGACAGGTCATGTGATAGGATTTGAAAAGCTCTGAAAAAAAATCGTAATGTATTAAAATTACATAAAGGTATTTTTTTTTTAGTTTCTTTCAGGTATTGCTGAACAACAGTGAAATTAATTAAAGATGCCTATAAAGTCAAGAAAGAGAAAATAACAGCAACAACATCTATATTTGAAGAAAACTGGACCAAAAAAAATAGTTGAAGAACCTCATGTTGGAAAAAAGAAAAAGTCTTCTGGTAAGCAGACTAAGGATTTTTTTAAAAATATCTTCAAACAAAGAAAAAATGTTAAGAATATATGCACTGCAAATAGTGTTTCAAGTACAAAACAACAACAGAGTCGACAGAAAATACGAAAAGCCAATGTTGAATCAGAAGTAAGAAAGAGTGACTTAACACGAAAAATAGATTTTAAAAACATTCGTAGAAAAATGTTTCAGAGAAGAGTGATGTTAAATTTGCTAAAGGATGTGAAAAAATATAAGAAGAAAACCAAATTTTATAAAAAAAAGAAATATATTGAAACAATTGTTGCTAAGGCTTTGGAAATAAAACAAAAACTATTCATTTTAATTTTGAACAGGATGCGTAGATTAGAAAAATTAGTCAAAGCAATGAAGTCACAAAGCAAAAGGAAAAGAGTAGTGAAAAAAAATAACTTTTGTAAAGTGTTCTTAGAAGAATGGAAGCATAGTTCAAGTACTGAGCCATTTTTTAATGAAGAGAGTTACCTTCAAAGTAATAGTTTGTTGCATGCAGTTGACACCAATGGTCGAGCTTATGAAGTTAAAGATGGTTGTGTAATGGAAAAGGAGAAAATGGTTCCAAGAAATGAGGAAGAAGTGTTAGCTGATGAGGTTATGGGGAGACGTCCTAAAGCCCCAGTGTACACTTGGAATTGTAGTAGTATTTGCACTGTGCGACAGGAATCTATTGATAAATTACGTGACTTCCTAAGAGAATATAGTAAAAAGAGTGTTAAACAGAGGATTAAGGTGCTTCAAAGACTAGACCCATGCAGAGTGAGAGAGAATACTGGTTTGCAAGGACATTCTCTTGCTTGTCTATCTAGGAAAGTTTGCCAAAGTGTTTTTCACCATTTTAGGATGCTGGCTGTTCATCATACTGAAATGAGAAAGTTTGTGAGAACATTGTATTTTGCTACAAGTCCAGCACTAAAGTTAAATGAGTTGAATAGTGCTCTGTTCCGGGGATCTGTATCAGATGTATTGAAGGTTACTGATGATATTCAGTTTTGTTACTTTGGTCCAGAGCAAGAAAGTGCAGGAAATGACACAGTTATTGAGGAAAATGTGGAAGAGAATGTAGAACTCACTGTTAGTAAAAATTTTGAAGATGAAATGACAAAATTTGCTATCATCTCTAATGAAAGACCAAATATTACTTGTATTTGTTGCCGGAGAAGCCATTACAAAGTTCAAACAAGGAATGTTGATCTGTATAAAAAAAGTGAAAATGAAGATAATTATAAGTGGAAGGATTTTGCAACATATATATTTCTGGAAAATAGTTTTGATTTGGGTGAAGATCAGCGTATTTGTAAATACTGTTATAACAAGTTAGAAGAAAATAGAATGCCAGCCAGAGCTGTACATAATAATTTAGAATTGGTTGATATTCCTGCAGAACTTTCTGATTTAAATATGTATGAGTCTATACTCATTCAATGTGTCCATCCGTTTCAGACCATAGTGCGTATGGAGCCAAAAACAGGTAAATTACCTCCTTCGGATTTACAAAGAGGTTTAAAAGGAAGAGTTGTCTATTTGCCATTGGATTTGAAAAAAAAATGGAAACAATTGATGCAGATAGATTGGAAACTGAACCATTAGTTATTCTGGTTAATGGAGTACCAACAAAGAATAAGAAAATTTGTCAGGAGCTGGTAGATGTACGAAAAGTACAAAGAGCAAATTTATATTTGAAAAGAAATAATAAATGGTATGAAACAGTTTATATGGATGAAGATGAAGAAGTTTTACTAGCAGACTCAGGAATACCAGCTGGGCAAATTGAAAAAGTGCATAAGTCAAAAGAAGAAGAAATTTATGAACATTTCAGCATACATCCTCTTCATTCTAAAGAAGTTATGGGAAACACTATTGATCTGTTTCAGATGAAAAAAGCACAAGGAACTCCCGTGAGTGTATGGGAGGAGAGCTTGGAAGCTCGTTGTTTTCCCAAACTGTTTCCTACAGGAAAAGGTGGACCATATGATGAACGTCCAGTACAGATTCCTGCTTCTGAGTATCGGACTACAAGATTATATGCAGAAGATCCAAGATTTCGTCAAAGTATTCCATATTTGTTCCATCTTTTATTTGAAAGTGACTTGTCTGCACTATCTTATGCAGTAAATAACATTTTAAAAACTGGAGTACATCTACATAATGTGTCTGCAAAGGATTTTATGAACAAAGTGCAACAGCGAGATGATCATTTGGAATTTCAATTGATAAATTTGATGGCTTGTCAGCGAGGAACTAATGAATATTGGTACCGACGCCATGGAGAATTGAAATGTTTGTTACGGAATTTAGGAACTCCTACATGGTTCCTTATCCTAAGCTGCGCTTGGGATGATTTACTGGATTTTCTTCGAGAGGCAAATTCAAATATTGAAAACATCCAATACAAGACAGCAGGAGAATTGTGCTCATTGGATCCGGTTAATGTTTGCAGATATTTCAATCATAGATTTGAGGCTATGATGTCCTTCATCTGCAATAAAAAAAATCCACCTCTTGGAGAAGTTGTGGATTTCTTTTGGAGAAAAGAGTACCAAGCAAGAGGTGCTCCTCATATTCATATGCTGTTGTGGATCAAGGATGCCCCAAAATTTGGAACAGATTCTGATGATACAGTTTTATCATTCATTGAAGAATATGCAACATGTGCTATACCTAAAAGCACAGAAGAAAAAAACTTAAAAGAGCAAGTTTTACGTTTCCAAAGACATCTTATCTTATCTTATCTTAAGTGCAATTTGTAAAGCGCACTGACGCCGAAGCTTCCTGGCGCTAGTAGACAGAATGGGTAGGGAGGGAGCATAGAAGGCGGAGTTTTAGCTAGTGGGGAGGAATAGGTGAGTTTTTAACAATCGGTGTGGAAAATACTGTCGACGAAAGTACAAGAGTAAAGATAAATTCTACACAAAATGTCGATTTGGATTTCCACGACCTGTTCTTTCAAAAGGAAGAGTAAACAGTTTTATGTCAGCTGTGCGACATACTATTACAAGAAAATCGCCTAAGAATACCTACAACCTAAGAAGAAAAGAAGAGTCAAAATATATAAATGACTACAACCCAGTCATTTTATCCATGTGGAATGCTAACATGGATATACAGTATGTAGCTGACAATTCTATTGCTGTTGCTCGGTATGTCACATCTTACATCACTAAATCTGAGAAAACGGAATTGAAAGAAATGTGGGAAGAGATTTCTCAGGAGAAGACTGTCAGTAAAAAGCTATACAGTTTCAGTTTAAAGATGTTATCGCATCGAGAAATTGGATCCTACGAATGCTCAGATAGGTTATCATCTGCAAGTCTGTACTCCAAATCCAGAAGAATAATTTGGGTAAGTTTAGGCCTTGCAGGAATGCGAAATCGGGTACTGAAATCTATTCGAGAAATTGAATATTTAGCAGAGTACGAACCTGAAAGTACAGACATTTTAAGAACAAACATGTTGGACACATATTACCCAAAGAGAAGTCATCATCTTGAGAACTTGTGTCTCTATGAAGTGCTGCAGAACTACATTTATAAACGGAATGTCACAGAAGACATCAACAATGGAAAATATAAAGTCACTGGTGAGGAAGGATGTTTGGTAAAACAAACAAAAGGAAGTTTGATTAATCACCGGAAGCTGAGTTGTGACACTACTGACAAAAAGGAATTTTACTACTTTGCACTTTTACAGCTGTTTAAATCATGGCGTTCAGAGGACGAACTACTTGGAGATTTTCAGAGCTATGAAGATTCCTTTAATGCTTGCAAAGATAGCATAGAATGCAGTACTTTCTCAACTTATGTTCAAATGTTAAATGAAGAAATTGAACAAGAAGCAACAATTGCAGCTGAAGTAGCTAGAGACAGTTCTCAAGACAGTCAAAGTTCTGGGACGTTCAGTCAAGATCCTCTAGGACAACCAAACGTAGAAAATGAAGCTGCAATAGCCATGACTGAAGTCGAAACAGCTATGAATCAAGCTCAGGACGATTTAATAAACTTACCAAATATGGAACAACAACTGAATGATGAACAACAACAAATTTATGAGGAAGTCAGAAAAAAAATTGATCACAGATTACTACATGAAAATAAAGAGTGCTCATGCACATCGTTTCAACCAATCAGAAAGTATGTGAGTGGACAAGCCGGAACTGGAAAAAGTTTCTTGATTAAAGTAATTAGAAGCTACCTACAGCAAAAAACAGATTCAACTTTGTCTTGTGTTGTTACTGCTCTAACTGGGTTAGCAGCATATAACATAAAAGGAATTACCCTCCATCGTTTGCTAATGTTACCAGTAGAGCACGAGAACAAAATACAATACCACAAGCTAACAGGAGAAGCATGATTTGAAGTTGCAAAAGTATTGAAAAAAATGAAAGTTCTCATCATTGATGAGGTAAGCATGGTATCAAACTTAATGCTTGCCTTTGTGCATTTAAGAATGCAGCAAATTCTAAAGACAAACTATGACGTGCTATTTGGAGGAAATCATGTTATAGTTTTTGGGGATCTTCTGCAGCTTACTCCAGTTAAAGGACAACCAGTATTTCAAACCCTTACACATGAAGACACGAAAAAGTCATTAGGAAGTATAGGTAATGTGAATATTTGGACATACTTTGAGTATAAAGAACTCATTACCAATATGCGGCAAGCCAATGATGAGGATTATGCAAGTATTCTCAAAGATATCAGAATTGGACTACTCACAGAACATGGCAGAAAAGCTTTACAGAGTCGATTGCTATGTAATGTGTTTCCAACAGAACAAATAGTTCCAGAGAAAATATACAAGAACATTGCTGGAAAAAATACTGTAATCTGCTTAATGCCAACACTACATGAATGCTCTATATTCAATCAAGAACTTTTGAAATTGGAAAATGAAGAGATTGTCAAACTGGAAGCTGTGGATAAAATACAACATGAAGGAATAACTATTATATTGACAAGTAAATTGGATTCTCTAGAGAAAAACATCTCGAAAACAGCCGGTTTAGAAAAGAATCTTTATGTATGTATGAACTGTCGAGTAATTTTAAGACGTATTTTGGATGTAGAGAAAGGTTTAGTGAACGGAGCTATGGGTAAAGTTGTGGGTTTTGTTAATTACCAGAAAAAAGTTGGAATTGAATTTTTAAAAATAAAATTTGATCAGATTGAAGAGGTTAAAGACATTTGTCGTTGTTCAGTTCGTTTCTTGCTTATGAAAGACTTATATGTACGTAGGAAGCAGTTTCCGTTTTCTCTAGCATATGCAGTAACTATTCACAAATCTCAAGGATTAACTGTAGATAGTGCATTTGTAAACATTGGATCTACTGTGTTTAAAGAAGGTATGGCATATGTTGCTTTGTCATGCGTGAAAAAAATATCTGGTTCATTCATGATAGACTTTGATGACTCAAAAGTTAGTGCTGATGCAAACTGTGTAAAGGAGTATAATAGATTAAGAAGAAGATGTGCTCCTCATTTAGGTCAGTATCCTGTGTTTGAAAAACATGTTGTTTGTCGGAAAAGGAGATTTGAGAATATCTGTAACGAGGATGTACAGAAGAGAAAACAAAAAGAGAGTGATGTGACTGCAAGCAAAAAGAAAAAGGACAGTGTTGAAGAGGTTGTTGGTTGTCATTTTGAAAATAGCTCTGGTGTCAACTGCTACGCAAATGTAGTGCTCAATGTTGTATTTTATCTTCAAATTTTGCATGAGCAGAGAATACGAAATCATGAAAGAAGATTCTGTTCTCTGCTGAGTCTCCTTTATGAGAAGCTGAGTAATGATAAAACTAAAATAGAAAGTGCTTCTGATGTTAGAAATCTTTTAGATGAATGTTCTGGATGTACACAGTTTACACAAGATGTCCAGCAAGATGCACAGGAATTCTTGATGTATATGCTTATGGTACTGGAAGATGAAGGGGTAGAAATAGAAAATATATTAGGTGTCTCATATAAATGGGAACATTGTTGTGAAAACTGTATGAACACATGCAGCAGTAATGTTGATTCTGAAAGGTTCATCTATTTAACATTACCAGAGAGTAAAACAGTGACTTTTAGTAAATTAGTTAAAGATGCAAATCACAACATGGAATAATCTCAATGTAAATCAGACATGTTATCAACGTTATTTTTACATAAATATGGACAGTATATAATTTTAATGATGCAACGTTGTAGAGCAGATGGAACTAAAATGGAAACTTTACTAAAGAAGTTTGTAGGAAATCAATTATCAATATCAGGTAAAACTTTTGTTGCAGTTGCAATTATTTTCATGATGGACCTTCTATAACTTCTGGTCATTACACAGTTTATCTTAAATGTGAAAAAGGATGGACACTGTGTAATGATTCTCAATTGATTTTCAAGCAACGTTTGCCTTATGATTTACCAAATTGTTACTTAATTTTTCTAAAACCAAAATTTTAGATACAAATTCCAGCATCTGAGGAAACCATTATTTCAATTTTATAGGAGTAACATTGGATATTTCACTTACAAAGGATTTTAAAATTACCATTTGGCCTCAAGGAAAGGTAAAGGTAACAATTGTGGACTTGTTTGACAGATATTATTTTGGTGTACGTGCTTAAGCAGCAAGATTTACAGACGTTATTTATTGCAAATAGTTATTGTTCTTAGAAGGTATTTTTAATATATTTGTGACATTTCTATCAAGGTCTGTTTTAGTGAGAAGAAATTCAGGGCTTTTTTTAAACAATCTTTCAGCAAAAAAAGGGCAGAAAATTGCTTTGATAAATATGAAAAAATATGTACTGCTTAAGAAAATGTATTGTTGAATATTAATATTTTTTTTCTTTTTTTCAGATCTTGAAAGAAAATGTAGGAAATGTAATCCATTTTACTTGCAATTAAAAAAAACATTTAAAAATGTGTTTAAATTTAAAACAAAGGTGGAGAACATGGAAAGGGGGCATGGTAGAGACTTCCTGAACCCCTAGTCTTTGTCAGGGAGTCCCTGAAGGATCACAAAGGGTGAAAAAGACGATTATTTTTTTTAAAAAAATCATAGGGTGCGCGCACCGTGCGCGCACCCTAAAAAAAATCGACAAATAGATTTAAAAAACAAGTTTTTGTGTTTAGATTTTAGGTGGCTCTAAAAAGAGCCCTTGTGTTAATGTAGGGACAGAGGAAGAGAAAAACGAAAAAATGGTGCATAAGTGCTGCTCTAATTTCCTCTCAATAAGATCAATACTGGTCTCACCCAGAGAAATGAGAGTATGACAGTCCATGCACCGTGTATACAGCCTCCCAAAAGAAGGGGGTATATCCAGAGGTGTAGAAGTAGGAGAAGGCACCACCGCAAAAGAAGTGCTCGGCTGAGCTGCCAATGGTGTGCTCGGCTGAGCTGTTGCGGATGTACTCGGATGAGGTGCTGGTGGGTTTTCACTAACAGCTTGAGTAAAAGTCGCTGGATGCACTTTTTCAACGTGCCTTAACATTGTGTGAATACTAAAAGAGTATTTCTTATTAGCATTTCCACGTGATAAGGTCCGGTGACAAAGAATGCAGGTGACTTTTGGTGCATTTACCTTCTTTTGGCCTTCTGGAAAAGTGAAAAACTGCCATATGAAGGAGTCTTTCTGCTTCCTCTGACTCTGTCTCACAAGAGTATCCTGTACACTCTGAGAAGATGGCTGCTGCTCTGCCATTGTATCTCAAAAACAGATTAGCTCCTTCTCCTAGTAAATCAGAAGTAATAATGAGGGAAGTGGGTGTGGTGTTGGAAGAATCTGGAACTGAAACTACTTTCAACCAATGAAAAGTGTTGTTTCTTGATCACATGACTTGCCATGAGGGGAGTGGGTGTGGTGTTGGAAGAATATAAAACTGAAACTAGAATGAACCAATGAAATGTGTTGTTTTTTAATCAAATGACTTGAGGTGCGCGCTCGGTGCGCGCACGGCGGAGCAAGTATGCATGCGTGAATGAGTACGCGCGCATGCGCGTAGTATTACGCGCGTACGTAGCGCGCATACAACGCACGTTCGCATGCGCGTATGTATTAAGCGCGTACGTAGTGCGCACACAAAGTACGCGCGCATGCGCGAACGTACTACGCGCGCATGCGCGTACGAATTATGCGCGTACGTTGCACGCGTAAGAAGCACACGCGCATGCGCGAACGTACTATGCGTGCATGCACGAACTCAGCGCGCGTAGTACGCGCGCATGCGCGAACGTACCGCGCAGAGCACGCACGACGTACGCATGCGTACGTGGACAACGTAAGCATACGTACGTTATCTACGTACGCATGCGTACTTAGTGCACGCACCGAGCGCGCACTATGACGTACGTATGCGTACGTAGGTAACGTACGCATGCGTACACGAAAAACGTACGCATGCGTACTGGGTGCGCGCACCGAGCGCCCACGGTAAAAAAACACTAAAAAAAAAAAATGAGAATTAAAATGTATATAAGTTAATAGAAGATATTAACTATGCTGTTCAACTTTATCCAAATTAAAAAAAAAAAAAAGCTGAGCCATTCCAAATTAATGGATACAGATAATCTATAAATATATATATAGGTAACTTGTTGTAAAAGAAATATATATAAAAAAAATTATAAAAAATTAGCATTTAAAAAACCTTTGAAATTCACTGAAAAAACCATAGGTTTCACACACGTTATAGTTAGGAATTAGCATTTAGAAAACCTTGAAAATTCACTGAAAAAAACATAGGTTTCACACATGTTATAGTTAGCTGGACATTCCACTGCTGATGACGTCACAAATTACATCACTCATGACATGGTCAGTGACATCACTCATGACATCACTGATGACATCTCAAATGACATCCTAACTTTACTACTACTAAACTGAGAAAAATCCTAATTTTAAGACTTTCGGTATTCACAGAAGGCATTTAGGAGTCCTAAAGTTAGGACTACTAACTTCTGTGAATACCAAAATGAGTAAGTGTCTTCTGTGAATACCAAAATGAGTAAGTGTCTTCTGTGAATACGAAAATGGTAGTAAGTTTAGGATTTTGTCTTAAGTTAATTCTGTGAATCGGGCCCACCGTATTGAAGGGGAATTAATTCCCCAACTTACAACTGGCCAGGGGGCGCGTTTGCAGAGTGCTGCAAGGAGGTGGCGTGGCCTCCAGCGCGATGCCGGTCTTTTATTTTTTTTATTTTTTTAAGAAGGAGGGCTGTGTGGCCCCCCTTCTTTTTGCTAATTTACTGGCCCTGAGGACCCCATCCCCCAGGGCCTGCACCCTAATTTTTTTTGTTGAAAAAAATTAATTTGGCCCTCCCAAGGCCTTAATCGGCCCCGGGGACCCCAACCCCCGGGTCATGGTCTTTTTTTTATTTAAATTCTTTAGGAGGGGGCTGCGTTGCCCCCCTCCTCAGGCCACTTATGGCTCCGGGGACCCCATCCCCCGGGGCCGGCCTTTGTTTTTTATTATTTTAAAAATATATATATTTATAGAAACACCTAGGACATGCTGGACAAACCATATGTACCTATCACCATGACGATTTGCGTGATATTCATTAAAAGGCGACTATGCATAGAATGAATCCACATGGAAGGTATTTACACCGCTAGTGAAGCTCTGACGTGTCTGACGCCCTATCGTGCCTAATCCCGGCGCCTCCGCCGGTGGGTACTCTCCAAGTAGACACCCTTGTCGTTTATTTATACAAACATGGGTAGCTATTGACAGACACATTTAATATACACACACACCAAGCCATTCAAAGGGGATTCAACAAAAATTCGACCAAACTATGCAAGAAACCCCCCTCACGGTTAATAAAAAACACATCCACCGCCGGATGTGTAATACTTTTTATTTTACTCTCTGGAAAGGAGACGAACCTCACTTGAGAGTCACAGCATGCTCCTGGCTGAGCCCAATGCTGTGTTACACCCACCAGTGCCCGCCGATTGCCTCACACCTCTGTGTTGTATTCCACCAGCTAGTGCGTATGCTATGACACTCTCTAGCCCATGTGCACTGTAACACCACCCCGTGAATATGTCATGCCACACTTGCCTTCGCACGGGTTATATTGCCCCATCTAACGTGCCTTCCTCGATGTGTATGTTATAACACATAGCGCTATGCCATACATATTACAACCTGGGATCCATATCTTTGTCACAGTGCATATGCAACGTTACACTCCCCAGCACATATTTTATATTACAACTTTAGAGACTAGTTATGTTACACAACACTGCCCTGTGCATATTACTCTCCAAGGTGCATATCGCATAGCACGCGCTAGTGCCTGTGCTATCTCGCGCTCTCCAATGAATCTGTCATTGCGCACAATGTATTGCATATTCTATTTCACGCCCCGGTTCATCTTATATCACACTTTTTGGTGCATAGTTTATACCATATACTACATCTAGTTTTCATTTTCAATCGTGCTCTCAGGACTATGTTCTATATAACACTGCGTCCACCTACTCTTTTCACGGGCATTACATTTTGCAATGGGGGTGGAGGGTCAGGGGGTGTTTCTGCCAAGTGAGCCCGGAGTCACAGTCACAAACGTCCTCTTCTTCCTGAATAAAAGTGAGATTATGCTGCTTACCTGTTCATATTTTAAGTAGTTTGCACAGACACACATTTTAAAAACAATAAAGTTCCTAATACCCACCTTCTCTGAACAGTTAGCTTGCTGCCCCATCCACCTCCTCCCTATCCTCTGTTGTCTGAATCCATGGAGTAGCCTCCTCCCTCCTGCCATGCATGGTCTGATGTGCTGCCCCTGCCCTCCATTTAGCATGATGTACTAGTCCACTCCTCCTGCCCTCCATTGCCCAATTCTATGGCCCATCATTGACCTCCTGCTTAGCCTCTGTGCTTAGCTTGCTGCCCCTATTCTCCTTCCCCCTGCCCTCCGATGTCTTTGTGCATGCCCCTGCTCCATCCTTTTTGCCCACTATGTTCCATGGACCTGCCACTCCTATCTACTCTGAGTGTTCTGTTGAGCTGCCACACCCCTCCCACCTGCCGAGCATTGTTAGATGACTGTAACCTGTCCCTGCCACCTCCACCCTGCCTGTCCACATGCCATGCCCCTATCCCCTTCCTCCTGTCCTCCATGGTCCATGTTACTGCCACACCCTTCTGCCCTCCCTGATCTGTTGTGCTGCAACTGCTCCTCCTGCCTGCCCCGCGCGGTCTGTTGTGAGGCCCCTTCCCCTGAACTCTCTTGTCTGTGCCCAGGTCCTGACCCTCCCTTCTATCCTCCATGGTCCTTTGTGCATGCCCCTGCACCCTCCTTCTTCCCCATTGTTGTAGGGATTCTGCGTATGCACAGAACTATGCGCAGGAAACCAGAACCTTAGAGAATTGTGGTGTACCAGAAACTCCCCTCAGAACTAAGAACCCCTTATCCGACTAGCTTATTGTCACGTTCGTTATCCGAGATTTAGCTCGGTGGTCCCAATGTATAGACAACCCAGAACATGCGACTTAGTTATTCTCAAGAAAACGTGTGCACGAATCTACTGCAACCAAGATATACTTGTACGCAGTGTCTGAGGAAAAAGGACCGCAGTGATCTAAATAAACACACGCTAGCGGTTGATTAGATATATGCAGCTGCGTTTGTGGTGGACGCGCCACCGTTGATGGCTTTATTTGTTGGCAAATACCACAATTGAGGACATAAGTCTGCGTATGTTTGTACAAACCGTACCACCAATAACGCTGTTGCAACAGTGACACAGTTGTGGACACTCCGGCGTGCGCTGACGCAACACCCTCGTGTGCAGCTTGTACCAAAGCTGGCCTGCAGTCCGAATTGGGAATAACTCTATCCCCAACATCATTAATCCTCACTAACGGGACGTTATCAGGACTTAAGTGATAATGGTATCGAGACGGGAAACCCCTAGGGAAGTTTGTCCCAGTCTCTGAAGCAGCAATGGCTGCCAAGATGTCATCATCGATCTTACTTTTGGATCTTGTAACTGCTGCTACTAAGTATGTTGCCACTGCTGTTTTAGCTGCCTCGTCAGCCAAACTGTTACCGACAGCATGGACGCCAACTCGTTGGTGACCAAGAGTGTGAATAACATTCACAAGGGGTCGACTGCCTTTTAGTTCAGCCACCCTAGCCCAAAGCGTTTTATGCTTCACTGTGCTACCTTTTGAATCACGAAATCCATTCGCGATCCAAAACAGCAGATTGTCGTTGTAAGATTGAACACAATAGTAAGAATCACTCACTATAAGAGTTGTGACTCTGTAATCAGCAAACTCCAGTGCAAGCACCAGAGCTCTAAGCTCCGCCAATTGTGCGGTACAATCACCCAAAGTCTGCGTATGCACCGCATCCTGTATGAATTCTCCATTCACGAAAGTACCAACAACAATTGCGCAAGCCGCTGAATAAGCGTGCCTTGGGCTGCGCGGACCCATCAGTGTAAATGACACAATGGAACTCCTCCAACGGGCGCAATGTAAGTGGAGCCGGATGAACTAATTCATACTCCAAACTCTCCTGAGTCTGTAGCCCTGCGTCAAAGATGTATTCGACGTCAGGCGAGGCTAAGGAGGTCGCCCATTGTATCCACCTTGGATGCAAAGCTTTAGAATTCGG
Organism: Triturus cristatus; assembly: GCF_964204655.1. Taxonomy (NCBI): domain Eukaryota; kingdom Metazoa; phylum Chordata; class Amphibia; order Caudata; family Salamandridae; genus Triturus; species Triturus cristatus. The sequence goes on along the minus strand of NC_140590.1, from coordinate 1,427,605,232 downwards.
CACACTTGCTTTAGTGACTGCCTCTAGGGCAGGAAATGGTGTCACCACCATCATGCGTTTCCCCTGCGATAGCGCTCGTTCTTTCAGGATTGCCATCTGAACTGCTGTCAAAACTTTCTCGACAGTGGAGAAACGCATTTCAGCCGAAGTATATAAATGAGATTTGTAAGCAATGGGGACTGTGTCACCTTCATTGTATGTTAAGTACGTGAACCCCTCCACACCTGGTACAATTCTTATGACCAGGTTTGTGTGGTTATCACGAGTTTGTAAATATTTTGCAGTAAGAAGGTCAGACTGCAAAGAGTGCAATGCAGCCGAATGCTCTGGCAGCCAGCAAGATTTGGTAAAAGTAGGTTGCACCAAGGCATATAGTGTCTTGATACGCTGGGCATATTCAGGAATGTAGGTCCGGCCGAAATTCAGAAAGCCCAGCAATGATTGTAGTTGTGTCGCAGGGATACAAAGGCGTGCGCATTTCTCAAGGAACTGCGGAGGCAAGCCGCGGCCCTCATTGTTGAGTTCGTACCCCAAGAATAAAACTGTGTACTCGGCAATGTGGGACTTCTTAAAGTTAAACTTGTAACCAAAGTCCGCAAACATAGTAATTATGTTGTCCACGCGAGCAAGGTGTGGAAGCAACTCGTCGTCTGTTAAGTAGATGTCATCGACGTACGAGTATGCCTCCGGGTCTACCATCTCTAAGAGAGAGACCACACGGGCAGAAAATACCCCAGGACTATTTTTATAGCCCATTGGAAGCCTTTTGAACACTTTTTGTTTACCACCCGAAGTAAAAGCGGTCCACTCATAACTATGAGGGGATATGTTATGGCAATAAAAGCCATTGGACAAGTCGAGTGTGGTTTTGAACCTCTTTCTCACAAGACTATCGACGAGAGCCGAACTATGGGTATTTTGTACCGCACAATTCCGGCAGTGCGAGTTTAAGTGCCGGTAATCCAAAACTAGGCGGTACGACCCGTCAGGCTTCGTTACAGTGAATAAAGGATTATTCATTGGTGACACACACATTTCAATTACTCCCTGATATTCCAATTGTTCAAGGATAGACGCGACGTGAGACCTAGCCTCTCGACGCATAGGGTATTGGGGTTGAGGCTGGGGGTCGGACCGCAATGGAATTTCGTGGAGGGTAGAACATTTATCCCACCCCACCTGATTACGATACAACGCAGGTGCTAGCACCCGTGCCCACTCCTCGGCTAACTTCCCAGACTCCTCCTTGGGCACCACGTGTCCAAAAGAAGGAAGAATGACTTCTTCCCCCCTTGGAGCGTTTAGAACGAAAGCCGGGGGCCAATCTTTCTCCGCCAATAGTATATCATAGGTGGTCGTCAGATTATCCCAAAATACCGCGTTAATTTTTCGTTGTATGTCACCCTCAATATTGAGGACTACGTCAAATAATCTCTCAGGGGGGGCTACGCGAGTATCAGCAGTTTCTACTGTTCCATAGATTTTAGTTGCTGTCGCCTCCAGAAATGGACGCAGTGCTCCCCGCACTACTGTAACTTCCGCCGCGCTGTCTAGCAGCGTCAGCGCCCATTTCATGTTCAGAAGCTGTGTCCGTACCATCTGAGGCATACTTCGCTGAGATAGCAGCAACTTTCTTTTTCTGAAACGGAGGACGTGGACGTGCAGAATCCTCCTGCTTGCCTCTTCCGTCCGCCTGTCGGGGCTGGTCTCGTTCTTGAGCACCCCGGCCTCTCCCACGGTCTCCTCCACCACAGTGTGAAGCCGCTGTTTCCTGTGAAGAACGAGGAGAGCGCTGGTCAGGAACCTGAAACCTATCAGGTGACTTAATACGAGAACGATCACGCAAATCATAAGTGCGTTCAACATACGCCTGAACAGGGGATGCAGGACGAGTCTCCTGTTTCTGTTGCTGTTTATCTTGTTTTTTAGCTCGCCAATTTTGTTTTGGAAAGTTGGGTTTATCGTCTTTTGTAGACAAACTCACTTTAGTGTGCTGTACTACATCAGGAATTTTGATGACGGGTTTCACGCCTAGTGCATTACGTCCAACCATCCTATAGGCTTTTGCAATAACTTTTGCAAACTCCCTCGGCTTATCTTCATCCGCAATTAGTGCCATCATGTTTCCCACTTGAAACTGCATGGCATCTCCTTTGAGATTTCCCATAATCATGGAACATACTATATCGAAGCTGTCGATAAGCCGCATTCCCAACTCAATAGCTGCTTCCGCACCATGATCCTCCTGGACTTTTTTGATAACGGAAGGTAGTACCGACATAGACGTAGTGCCGAAGCACTTCGAATAGGTCGCGGCAAAGACCTTGCCCCAATTGTCACAATCGACAATGTCCGGGACTAGTTCTTTCGGCAAAGTAATAGTGAGTATCCTGTGTTTTTCCACAGGACTAGTGTTAGGAAACACGGCTTCTAGTTGATCGAATTTCTCTGCAAGCCAATAAGGATACTCATCCTTATTCTGGGGGCGCTTGCCAACAACCGCGTTTACCATTACAGGACTGATCACCACCGCATGATGGTGATCAGCCCCGTGTCCCGCAACTGTAGGTGCCCCCACCTGTACAGTGCGCGACACATACTGCACTAAAGCCCTATGGACCGTAATCAGGGTTGTGTGTAGTATACGTAAGCTATCCACACCCACCGTCAGGTAGCGTGGATGAGGTGTATGTCCGGCCAGCACCGGCCAGGTAGCTCCTTCAATTGACAAAGGACCCAGTCTCGCCGGGGTGACCGTGTGGGGGAGGGCGCCATTAAACCAAATAGTGTGCTGCCAGGTAGAAATAGGAATTTCTAAAGCCATATATGGGGTATAATGAAGAGGCACCTGCGTAGCAGTGTATTTGTGGAACGTTTTATCGACATCTTCCACTGCCTCAAAGGTAACCCAAGAGTAAAACAACTCATAAGGGTAAGTGGCATTTGCACTAACGACAAACACCACTGCCATCCCGTCATCAGGCACCCCATACGTCCTCAAATGAGCACGTAGAGACACCCTACTATGAGCGGGAATTTCTACCGCCATTAGGATGAAAAAGAAGATACAACGAGATCTTTAGTAGCACTTGGGCTTAGATTAGTGTAACCTTTTTTATTATCAAGCTTGAAAGAACCTATAGCCTAAAACCTAGGTAGGTTAAACCGTCACTCCCGCTATCCGGAAACCAGAGTGAGGGCGTTGTGGACTAATAAAAGCACTACTAAGGCATCTCAGATATTAAGACCAAACGTTAGGTGCGCCATGTTGTAGGGATTCTGCGTATGCACAGAACTATGCGCAGGAAACCAGAACCTTAGAGAATTGTGGTGTACCAGAAACTCCCCTCAGAACTAAGAACCCCTTATCCAACTAGCTTAGTGTCACATGCGTTATCCGAGATTTAGCTCGGCGGTCCCAATGTATAGACAACCCAGAACATGCGACTTAGTTATTCTCAGGAATGGTGGGAACCCGAAATACCCGTTTGCACATATATATCAGTCCACAACAGAATAACTAAGACACAGTAAAGTTTAAAGAATTTATTCATAAACCTTGAGTCCTGTTATACAGTACTTTGGCTAACATAAGCAGACAAATGGTTAAGATCATTACCATTAGCATTGTTACAATACCATAGAAAATGAAAGGAGCGATCATATTAATAATGACAGTGGAAAACAACCACCCTCCTTTCTCTAGCAACTAATAAAATATTATTAGACTATTAGAAGGTCTCATAGGCTTGCATAGGGGACCCCATACCGTATAGATCAGCTTAGGTGTATCACATCACAGGATCAGCTCAGTGTTCTCTGCTTCAGCTCTTCTATCGAATGCCTTAACAAAATGCTGCGCTGTCATATTAAAGCCTACGACTTTCTGGTATTTGCAGCTGCGTGCATGTTATGACTAGACAGTGGTACGATCACCCTGAACACAATCAGCCGGCACCGTCTAGTGTCCTAGAACAGTTCTTTACTCGATGTACAGACCAAGGGCACTAGCAACTGTTAAGGATGTAACATTCACTTGAGACAAGAGCGAGTCTGCATTTCTTGAATGAATAACATGTAACAACAGTGTCGGGTGCAAAGGCAGCAAAAGCAGCAAGATGGTTGTCTAACAGCTAACATGATTGAGCTAACTTAGCACTGTAAATATGGAGTGGCCTAAAACCACGTGACACCATCATAGCCATTGTGCTGCCACTAACCCTCCCGCTTGCCATGCATGGTCTTCTGTGCTGCCATGGCCCCTCCCACCTTCCCTGTGTGGTCAGCTAGCTGCCCCTGACCCTCTCCCACCTTCCCTCCATGGTCTGTGTGTATGCCACCATAGTCTCATTGTTGCTCTCCATGGTGTGTCTTGTTTCTAGTGCCCATCCTGCCTGACATCCATGGTCATCTTGCTGCTCCTGCCCTGCCACCTTGCCCCCAGCCCTCTGTTTCCATGTGCAGACCCCCTATTCCCTCCCTCCTGGCTTGTCTGTTCCATTGTAATGCCCCTGATCCGTCCCTCCTGCCCTTTATGGTCTGTTATGCTGCAGCTTTCTCTCCTGTCTGTCCATTATGGTCAGCTAGCTACCACTGCCTCTTTCCCATCTGTTCTCTGTCCCCTCCCTATTGCTTTCTATGGATTGTTGTGCTGCACTCTCGTCCCGCATGCGCTGTGTGGTGTATTGTGCTGCTGCAAACCCTGATGCCTGCCCTGTAGGGTCAGTTTGGTGCACCTCTCCATGTCCCTCCTGTCCTCTGTTTTCCGAGTCCATGTCCCTACCCCAATTCCTCCTGCCTACCATGATTCAATGTACCATACTTGCGAACATTTTGAACTTGGTAAGAAGGAGATTTTAAAAAAAACTGGGGTTTGATTTTCCCCTTTGAGTTACATTGAAAAAAAGGAGATTGTAGACAGGAGACAGATCAAATAAAGTCCTTTTGAGCTTAAAAACATTGGACGTTTCCTGGCTGAAACGGGTCTGTTGGCAAGTATGGTTAAAATACCACTGCCTCTTCCTTCTGCCCACAGTGGTCTATTATATTGCCACAGCCTCTCTTGCCAGTCCTGTATTGTTGGTTTGTTGCCCCTGCCCCCCCTTTCCACTGCCCTCCATGGTCTGTTGTGCTGCCACTGCCCTTCCTGCCTGCCCAGTGTGGTCAAATTGTTGCCTCTGCACTCTGCTACCTGCCTTCAATTTTCAGAGTCCGTTCCCCTGGCCTCTGCCTCTCAACAGTATCCCAATGAACAACTAGATTGCTAACATTCTAGATTTATTACAAAAGTGTGGAACGCCTGACGTCATCTTGATGTAATCAAAACTGTAATACCTAGAGCATTTCCTTTAGAAGTTACATATATGAGAGGGTCTTATTTGCATCAAAATTATGGTTAGTGCTCTAAAAAACTAAAATGAGGACATATTTTCTGAGTTTTCAAATAGCGACAACGAACTTGTTTTCTTATCTAGTTGACCACTTGATTAAATGTTGCACTTAGGGGAGAGGATGTGGTGTTACTTCCAGAGCTGCAGACTTTGCAACTGGGGAACCCGGTTGGAGTTTCTGCTTCAGCTCAACATTCTGTGATTCTGATCAAATCACTTAATCTCCCCATGTCTACAACCAAAATGAATTTGATTTTGTGTGATGTAACCAATGCTCATGTAAAGCACTCCAATACCTGACAAGTCTGCAATATATATAACTGCAAATACACCAAAAATAAGTGTTTTGCACACTTCTGTCATTGGGCTACATGGGGGCTACATCTGGGTGATATTTGTGCTGCATTTGGGCTCTTTTGTCTCTGGTGGCCATCTTGGGAGATTTATTTGTTATGAAGTTTCCTAATTTCCTCATTCACTGCAGTCTCCTCAGTAGGAAATGCTTTCAGTTTTTTACTTTGATTCCATCAAGAAGGTATTCAGATATGTCACACATTTGCCATAAATTCTGAATGTTAGCACTCTAGTTGCTCATTAGATCACTGTAGTAAAGCTACTGCTCACCATGGAAGTCTGCTGCTGGTATTAAAAGTGCATGTTTCAGTCTGCATATCAGAATTTTTTAATGAAATAGAAGAGGATTTGAGAAGTCACTCAAAATGTGCCCTACTTTTTCTTTCTTCAGCACTAATCATAATTTCTATGGCAAAATGAACCCCCTCATTGTGTTCCTTCTAAATTAAATGTTTTAAGTGTTACCAGTTTATTCCAATCAAGATGGCTTCAGGTGTGCCATACTTTTGTCATAAGTAAGACAGTAAGAGCTCTAGTTGTTCTTAAGAACACTCTGGGACATTCTGTCATTAGGCTATACTTGGGCTACATCTGGGTGATATTTTGGCTACTTTTGGGCTCTTTTGTCTCTGGTGGCCATCTTGGGAGATTTATTTGTTATGAAGTTTCCTAATTTCCTCATTTACTGCAGTCTCCTCAGTAGGAAATACTTTCAGTTTTTTACTTGGTTCCATCAAGAAGGCATTCAGATGTGTCACACATCTGCCATAAATTCTGAATGTTAGCACTCTAGTTGCTCATTAGATCACTGTAGTAAAACTACTGCTCACCAGGGAAGTCTGCTGCTGGTATTCAAAGTGCATGTTTCAGTCTGCATGTCAGAATTTGTTTATGAAATAGAAGAGGATTTGAGAAGTCAAAATGTGCCCTAATTTTTCTTTCTGCAGAACTAATCATAATTTCTATGGCAAAATGAACCCCCTCATTTTGTTCCTTTGTAAATTAAATGTTTTAAGTGTTACCACTTTATTCCAATCAAGATGGCTTCAGGTGTGCCATACTTTTGTCATAAGTAAGACTGTTAGCGCTCTAGTTGTTCGTTAGAACACTCTGGGACATTCTGTCATTGGGCTATACTTGGGCTACATCTGGGTGATATGTGGGCTACATGTGGGCTCTTTTGTCTCTGGTGGCCATTTTGGAAGACTTATTTGTTATGAAGTTTCCTAATTTCCTCATTTACTACAGTCTCCTCAGTAGGAAATACTTTCAGTTTTTTACTTTGATTCCATCAAGAAGGCATTCAGATGTGTCACACATTTGCCATAAATTCTGAATGTTAGCACTCTAGTTGCTCATTAGATCACTGTAGTAAAGCTACTGCTCACCAGGGAAGACTGCTGCTGGTATTCAAAGTGCATGTTTCAGTCTGCATGTCAGAATTGTTTTATGACATAGAAGAGGATTGGAGAAGTCAAAATGTGCCCTAATTTTTCTTTCTGCAGCACTAATCATAATTTCTATGGCAAAATGAATCCCCTCATTGTGTTCCTTTGTAAATTAAATGTTTTAAGTGTTACCATTTTTTTCCATTCAAGATGGCTTCAGGTGTGCCATACTTTTGTCATAAGTAAGACTGTTAGCGCTCTAGTTGTTCGTTAGAACACTCTGGGACATTCTGTCATTGGGCTATACTTGGGCTACATCTGGGTGATATTTGGGCTACATTTGGGCTCTTTTGTCTCTGGTGGCCATTTTGGGAGACTTATTTGTTATGATGTTTCCTAATTTCCTCATTTACTACAGTCTCCTCAGTAGGAAATACTTTCAGTTTTTTACTTTGATTCCATCAAGAAGGCATTCAGATATGTCACAAATTTGCCATAAATTCAGAATGTTAGCACTCTAGTTGCTTATTAGATCACTGTAGTAAAGCTACTGCTCACCAGGGAAGTATGCTGCTGGTATTGAAAGTGCATGTTTCAGTCTGCATGTCAGAATTTTTTAATGAAATAGAAGAGGATTTGAGAAGTCACTCAAAATGTGCCCTAATTTTTCTTTCTGCAGCACTAATCATACTTTCTATGGCAAAATGAACCCCCTCATTTTGTTCCTTTTTAAATTAAATGTTTTAAGAATTACCACTTTATTCCAACCAAGATGGCTTCAGGTGTGCCATACGTTTGTCATAAGTAGGACTGTTAGGGCTCTAGTTGTTCTTTAGAACACTCTGGGAAGCTGCAGTAGAACACAAAGGAATCAACTGACAGTCTCTGCCCTTGTTGGATGTACATGTTTTACTGAGAATGTCAGACTTCATTCTCACATGACTGAGAAAGATAATGTGAATTTACAGAAAATATGCTCTCAGTTAGCTTATAGATCACCTTCCAAACCTCTGTGGGAAAAGCATGAGAAAATAGTTTTCTCTCAAACGTGATTCATAATATCACAGCAGAAGGCTTTTTCACATGGTAAAATCACCTTAGAACACACCACAATTCCTAAAATGAGTATGGTACCATCAACAAATGATTTATAATGTACCTAAAGTCTAAAAACCTTCTATTAACTGCAATGCTTTTTAATGAGGTGCTATCATGTATATTGGTCCCAAGATGGCTGCCAACACTTCTTGGATGAAGTGCTGACAGCCAATCAGATCTCACGATGAGATGTGTGGTTAGGCTCCGCCCAGATATATATGTGATTTTACTTTTGATTTTCTCAGGAACTACTGAACGGATTTACACCTTTTAAGCAAAAGCCACATGCCTGACCTGAGGACTACCTCTTTGCCAAATTTCAAGTAATTCTGTTCAGCCGTTCGGGCTGTACCTTCGACTAAAGGTCCTATGGGAAAATGCATGGGGAAAACACGTTTTGGGACTCCCCTTTTTTCTCAGCCCCCCCTTGACAAATCACCCCGAGACTTTCAGGGTAGGAGCTGAGCGGAGCACCCCATTAGTTTTGACAATTTCACGAAGATAAGTCAACTGGCGCCAAAGTTATTCAAAATAGAATTTTAAGATTTCCTATGGGAACTCGGTCCTAACTATAACTATCTACTGGTGACCGCCAGTAGATAAGATATATATATATTCACTAAAAAACCATAGGTTTCAGGGGTGTTATAGTTAGCTGGACTTTTCACTCCTACAAAACCATTGAAATTCCCCCGTTATAGTTAGTTCAGCTAACTATAACTCGCGCGCCCGCAATGCACTGCTGATGACGTCACATATTACATTACTCATGACATGGTCAGTGACATCAGTCATGACATTACTGATGACATCTCAAATGACATCACTGATGACATCACTGATGACATCATCCAGTGAATGTGTGTTTTTCTGAAAATTACATATGTTTGATATATGTATATCTCAAGGTCGATGGAAGAATAAATGGGTATATAAGTGTCTAAATGGATGATTTGTTTTTGAAAAATTGATTGTATAACTGACTGGTTAAGTGTATCTTAGTCAATACATGGCTTAGTGAGTAATGTTTAAATATGTAAATATCTGTATCAGTCTCTCACTTTGTGTATAAATGGCTGCATGGGTTGGTGAGTAGCTCCATGAGTGTCTATATAGGTTATTGGTTGTTTTTTGAGTATCAGTATGAGTGTCTGAGTGTCTGTATGGTTCGGTGGGGGGTATTACATAGTGCATAGGTGCATGAATGAGTGACTCACTGTTTGTATGTGTTGAAGACAGCATGTGTGCAGGACTGTATGGGTGGATGAGTGTGTGCATGGGTGTGTTAGTGAGTGAATGACTGTCTCAATAGTGTCTTTATGAGTAACTACATATGTTTTAAACTAGTATATGTGACTATTGGTGTATATAATAGAGTATATGTGAGAGTGAGAGATTGGAAGAGTTCCTATATGAATAAGTATGTGTTTCTATAAGTGATTGTTTAAAAGACTAAATATGTGTAAGTTTCTGTAGAAGTAAGTGTGGTGGTGTGTGTATAACTGTGTATGCAAGTAAATGGATATTTGATTCTTTATTAGCATGAGTGACTATGTGTGTGAGTAACTCTATGGATGAGTGGTTCTGTGTAACAGGATGTATAGGTGTATGAGTACATATGATGAGTGAGTACATGTATGAGTGACTGTATAGGACTGTTGGTGAATGAGTGGATGTGTATGTGGATCTTAGAATTACTGAATAGGTTGTTGTAACTGGTATTGGTATGTCCATTGTTTTGAAAAATTTTAGTTTCTAGTTTTGAATGTGTGTATCAAAGGTTATATTAGGGGGAGAGGAGCTCTGCACTCTATCACAAGGATGATGTCATCAGTGATGTCATTTGAGATGTCATCAGTAATGTCATGAGTGATGTCACTGACCATGTCATGAGTAATGTAATATGTGACGTCATCAGCAGTGCATTGCGGCGCACGAATTATAGTTAGCTGAACTAACTATAACGGGGGAATTTCAATGGTTTTGAATGAGTGAAAAGTCCAGCTAACTATAACACCCCTGAAACCTATAGTTTTTTCAGTGAATTTTTAAGGTTTTTTTAAATGCTAATTCCTAACTATAACGTGCCTGAAACCTATGTTTTTTTCAGTGAATTTCAAAGGTTTTTTAAATTCTAATTTCTAACTATGCCTACAGAGATAGGACATGTGAAGAAAGAAGAAAAAAAGCACAGAAGTCCTCAAAGACGAAAAAAAGTGCAGGAAGAAGGATAATGTGCAGAAAGAACAAACAGAAGAGCAGAAAGAAGACTTGTTGCAAAATCATCCTGTACCCACAACTTTTTCAGACGGATACTGGTGGTAACTGAGTCTGACTAACCAGTCCTAGAGCCAGTGCTATGTTAAAAGACACTCAGAATACAGTGAAAACACCTACATACACTAGGGAACACTATGCGTTGGGGTCCCCCTGTGATTAGCATGACCTCCTCTGTAAGCCCCTAGTATATAATAGGGCAGGGGATTAAAACTACCTCTTAAAACGCGCCACAGGGTGTGTTTGCACACGTCACCTCAGGCCCCGTCCCCTCCCTTCCCCACTGTGTAAACACGCCCTGTGGCCGTTTTAAGTTGGGAGATTAAGTCCCCTTGAATCCTGAGGGTCCCTAGTGTCCAACTAGACCACTAGGTACCTCCAGTAAGCACCACAGAGCTGCGTTGCAGAGAGATGTAAAAAGGGGCATGGCCTAGACCACCTCTCTGCAACTCAGCGCAGTGGCGCTTACTGGAAGCACCTGGTGGGCTAGTTGGCCCCAGGGTCCCTCAGGATTGAAGGGGAATTATTTCCCCAACTTAAAATGCGCCACAGGGCGTGTTTGCACACGTTAACTCAGGCCCCGTCCCCTTCCTTCACCACTGTGTAAACACGCCCTGTGGCCGTTTTTAGTTGGGAGATTACGTTTATTTGAATCCTGAGGGTCCCTAGGGTCCAACTAGCCCACTAGGTACCTCCAGTAAGCGCCACAGAGCTGCGTTGCAGAGAGGTGTAAAAAGTGGCACGGCCTGGACCACCTCTCTGCAACGCAGCTCAGTGGCGCTTACTGGAAGCACCTGGTGGGCTAGTTAGCCTCCAGGGGCCCTCAGGATTGAAGGGGAATTATTTCCCCAGCTTAAAACGCGCCACAGGGCGTGTTTGCACACTTTAACTCAGGCCCCTTCCCCTCCCTTCACCACAGTGTAAACACGCCCTGTGGCCGTTTTTAGTTGGGAGATTGCGTTCATATGAATCCTGAGGGTCCCTAGGGTCCAACTAGCCCACTAGGTACCTCCAGTAAGTGCCACAGAGCTGCGTTGCAGAGAGGTGTAAAAAGTGGCACGGCCTGGACCACCTCTCTGCAGCGCAGCTCAGTGGCGCTTACTGGAAGTACCTGGTGGGCTAGTTAGCCTCCAGGGGCCCTCAGGATTGAAGGGGAATTATTTCCCCAACTTAAAATGCTCCATAGGGCGTGTTGGCACATGTCACCTCAGGCCCCGTCCCCTCCCTTCCCCACTGTGTAAACACGCCCTGTGGCCGTTTTAAGTTGGGAGATTAAGTCCCCTTGAATCCTGAGGATCCCTAGGGGCAAAATAGCCCACTAGGTAAGTCCAGTAAGCGCCATTGCAGAGAGGTGTAAAAAGGGGCGCGGCCTGCACCACCTCTCTGCAACGCAGAGCAGTGGCGCTTACTGGAAGCACCTGGTGGGCTAGTTGGCCCCCAGTGTCCCTCAGGATTGAAAGGGAATTATTTCCCCAACTTAAAACGCGCCACAGGGCGTGTTTGCACATGTCACCTCAGGCCCTGTCCCCTCCCTTCACCACTGTGTAAACGCACCCTGTGGCCGTTCTAAGTTGAGAGATTAAGTCCCCTTGAATCCTAAGGGTCCCTAGGGTCAAATTAGCCCACTAGGTACCTCCAGTAAGCGCCACAGAGCTGCGTTGCGTAGAGCTGTAAAAAGGAGCGTGGCCTCAGAACACCTGTCTGCAACTCAGCTCCCTGGCGCATACTGGAGATACCTGTTGGGCTAGTTGGCCCTCAGGGACCCTCAGTATTGAAGGGGAATTAATTCCCCAACTTACAACTGGCCAGGGGGCGCGTTTGCAGAGTGCTGCAAGGAGGGGGTGTGGCCTCCGGCGCGATGCCGGTCTTTTATTTATTTTATTTTTTTAAGAAGGAGGGCTGTGTGGCCCCCCTTCATTTTCTAATTTATTGGCCCTGGGGACCCCATACCCCTGGGCCTGCACCCTATTTTTTTTGTTGAAAAAAATTAATTTGGAAGGGGGCCACGTGGCCCCCCTCCCAAGGCCTTAATTGGTCCCGAGGACCCAAACCCCCGGGTCATGGCCTTTTTTAAAAAAATTCTTTAGGAGGGGGGCTGCGTTGCTCCCCACCTCAGGCCACCTATGGCCCCAAGGACCCCATTCCCCGGGGCCGGCCTTTGTTTTTTATTATTTTAAAAAAACTATATATTTATAGAAATCCCTAGGACATGCTGGACAAACCGTATGTACCTATCACCATGACGATTTGTGTGATATTCATTAAAAGGCGACTATGCATTCAATGAATCCATGTGGAATGTATTTACACTGCTAGTGAAGCTCTGATGTGTCTGACGCCCAACCGTGCTTAATCCTGGCGCCCCCGCCGGTGGGTACTCTCCAAGTAGACACCCTTGTCGTTTATTTATGCAAACATGGGCAGCTATTGACGGGCACATTTAATACACACGCACACCAAGCCATTCAAAGGGGATTCGACAAAAATTCGACTAAACTATGCAAGAAACCCCCCTCACGGTTAATAAAACACACATCCACCGCTGGATGTGTAATACTTTTTATTTTACTCTCTGGAAAGGAGAAGAACCTCACTTGAGAGTCACAGCGTGCTCCTGGCTGAGCCCAATGCTGTGTTACACCCACCAGTGTCCGCCGAGTGCCACACACCTCTGTGTTGTATTCCACCAGCTAGTGCGTATGCTATGACACTCTCTAGCCCATGTGCACTGTAACACCACCCCGTGAATATGTCATTCCACACATGCCTTCGCACTGGTTATATTGCCCCATCTAACGTGCCTTCCTCGATGCCCATGTTATAATGCACAGCGCTATGCCATACATATTACAATCTGGGATCCATATCTTTGTCACAGTGCATATGCAACGTTACACTCCCCAGCACATATTTTATATTACAACTTTAGAGAATAGTTAGGTTACACAACACTGCCCTGTGCATATTACACTCCAAGGCGCATATCGCATAGCACGCGCTAGTGCCTGTGCTATCTCGCGCTCTCCAATGAATCTGTCATTGCGCACAATGTATTGCATATTATATTTCATGCCCCGGTTCATCTTATATCACACTTTGTGGTGCCTAGTTTATACCATATACTATATCTAGTTTTCATTTTCAATCGTGCTCTCAGGACTATGTTCTATATACCACTGCGTCCACCTACCCTTTTCACGGGCATTAAATTTTGCGATGGAAAGTGGAGGGTCAGGGGGTGTTTCTGCCAAGTGATCCCGGAGTCACAGGCACAAACGTCCTCTTCTTCCTGAATAAAAGTGAGATTATGCTGCATACTTGTTCATATTTTAACTAGTTCGCACAGACTAAAAACAATAAAGTTCCTAATACCCACCTTCTCTGAACAGTTAGCTTGCTGCCCAACCACCTCCTCCCTATCCTCTGTTGTCTGAATCCATGGACTAGCCTCCTCCCTCCTGCCATGCATGGTCTGATGTGCTGCCACTGCCCTCCATTTAGCATGATATACCAGTCCACTCCTCCTGCCCTCCATTGCCCAATTCTATGGCCCATCATTGACCTCCTGCTTAGCCTCTGTGCTTAGCTTGCTGCCCCTATTCTCCTTCCCCCTGCTCTCCGATGTCTTTGTGCATGCCTTTTTGCCCACCATGTTCCATGGACCTGCCACTCCTATCTACTCTGAGTGTTCTGTTGAGCTGCCACTCCCCTCCCACCTGCCTAGCATTGTCAGATGACTGTAACCTGTCCCTGCCACCTCCACTCTGCCTGTCCACATGCCATGCCCCTATCCCCTTCCTACTGTCCTCCATGGTCCATTTAACTGCCACACCCTTCTGCCCTCCCTGGTCTGTTGTGCTGCAACTGCTCCTCCTGCCTGCCCCGCGCGGCCTGTTGTGAGGCCCCTTCCCCTGAACTCTCTTGTCTGTGCCCAGGTCCTGACCCTCCCTTCTATCCTCCATGGTCCTTTGTGCATGCCCCTGCACCCTCCTTCTTGCCCATCATAGCCATTGTGCTGCCACTAACCCTCCCGCTTGCCATGCATGGTCTTCTGTGCTGCCATGGCCCCTCCCACCTTCCCTGTGTGGTCAGCTAGCTACCCCTGATTCCCCCCCACCTTCCCTCCATGGTCTTTGTGTATGCCATCATGGCCTCACTGTTGCTCTCCATGGTGTGTCTTGCTTCTAGTGCCCATCCTGCCTGACCTCCATGGTCATCTTGCTGCTCCTGCCCTGCCCCCTTGCCCCCAGCCCTCTGTTTCCATGTGCAGACCCCTATTCCCTCCCTCCTGGCTTGGCTGTTCCATTGTAATGCCCCTGATCCGTCCCTCCTGCCCTTTATGGTCTGTTATGCTGCAGCTTTCTCTCCTGTCTGTCCATTATGGTCAGCTAGCTACCATTGCCTCTTTCCCCTCTGTTCTCTGTTGTCCATGTGCATGGTCCTGTCCCCTCCCTATTGCTTTCTATGGATTGTTGTGCTGCACTCCCGTCCCGCATGCCCTGTGTGGTGTATTGTGCTGCTGCAAACCCTGATGACTGCCCTGTAGGGCCAGTTTGGTGCACCTCTCCATGTCCCACCTGTCCTCTGTTATCCGAGTCCATGTCCCTACCCCAATTCCTCCTGCCTACCATGATCCAATGTACCATACTTGCGAACATTTTGACCTTGGTAAGAGGGAGATTTTGAAAAAAACTGGGGTATTGATTTTCCCCTTTGAGTTACATTGAAAAAGAGGAGATAGTAGACAGGAGACAGATCAAATAAAGCCCATTTGAGCTTAAAAACATTGGACGTTTCCTGGCTGAAACGGGTCTGTTGGCATGTATGGTTTTACTACCACTGCCTCTTCCTTCTGCCCACAATGGTCTATTATATTGCCACAGCCTCTCTTGCCAGTCCTGTATTGTTGGTTTGATGCCCCTGCCCCCTTTCCACTGCCCTCCATAGTCTGTTGTGCCGCCACTGCCCTTCCTGCCTGCCCAGTGTGGTCAGATTGTTACCTCTGCACTCTCCTACCTGCCTTCAATTTTCAGAGTCCGTGCCCCTGGCCTCTTCCTCTCAACAGTATCCCAATGAACAACTAAATTGCTAACATTCAATATTTATTACAAAAGTGTGGAACGCCTGACGTCATCTTGATGTAATCAAAACTGTAATACCTAGAGCATTTCCTTTAGAAATTACATATATGAGAGGGTCTTATTTGCATCAAAATTATGGTTAGTGCTCTAAAAAACTAAAATGAGGACATATTTTCTGAGTTTTCAAATAGCGACAACGAACTTGTTTTCTTATCTAGTTGACCACTTGATTAAATGTTGCACTTAGGGGAGAGGATGTGGTGTTACTTCCAGAGCTGCAGACTTTGCAACTGGGGAACCCGGTTGGAGTTTCTGCTTCAGCTCAACATTCTGTGATTCTGATCAAATCACTTAATCTCCCCATGTCTACAACCAAAATGAATTTGATTTTGTGTGATGTAACCAATGCTCATGTAAAGCACTCCAATACCTGACAAGTCTGCAATATATATAACTGCAAATACACCAAAAATAAGTGTTTTGCACACTTCTGTCATTGGGCTACATGGGGGCTACATCTGGGTGATATTTGTGCTGCATTTGGGCTCTTTTGTCTCTGGTGGCCATCTTGGGAGATTTATTTGTTATGAAGTTTCCTAATTTCCTCATTCACTGCAGTCTCCTCAGTAGGAAATGCTTTCAGTTTTTTACTTTGATTCCATCAAGAAGGTATTCAGATATGTCACACATTTGCCATAAATTCTGAATGTTAGCACTCTAGTTGCTCATTAGATCACTGTAGTAAAGCTACTGCTCACCATGGAAGTCTGCTGCTGGTATTAAAAGTGCATGTTTCAGTCTGCATATCAGAATTTTTTAATGAAATAGAAGAGGATTTGCGAAGTCACTCAAAATGTGCCCTAATTTTTCTTTCTTCAGCACTAATCATAATTTCTATGGCAAAATGAACCCCCTCATTGTGTCCCTTTTTAAATTAAATGTTTTAAGTGTTACCAGTTCTTTCCAATCAAGATGGCTTCAGGTGTGCCATACTTTTGTCATAAGTGTGACAGTAAGCGCTCTAGTTGTTCTTAAGAACACTCTGGGACATTCTGTCATGGGCTATGCTTGAGCTACATCTGGGTGATATTTGGGCTACATTTGGGCTCTTTTGTCTCTGGTGGCCATCTTGGGAGATTTATTTGTTATGAAGTTTCCTAATTTCCTCATTTACTGCAGTCTCCTCAGTAGGAAATACTTTCAGTTTTTTACTTTGGTTCCATCAAGAAGGCATTCAGATGTGTCACACATTTGCCATAAATTCTGAATGTTAGCACTCTAGTTGCTCATTAGATCACTGTAGTAAAGCTACTGCTCACCATGGAAGTCTGCTGCTGGTATTAAAAGTGCATGTTTCAGTCTGCATATCAGAATTTGCTAATGAAATAGAAGAGGATTTGAGAAGTCACTCAAAGTGTGCCCTCATTTTTCTTTCTTCAGCACTAATCATAATTTCTATGGCAAAATGGACCCTCTCATTCATTCTGTCCCTTTTTAAATTAAATGTTTTAAGTGTTACCAGTTTATTCCAATCAAGAGGGCTTCAGGTGTGCCATACTTTTGTCATAAGTGTGACAGTAAGCCCTCTAGTTGTTCTTAAGAACACTCTGGGACATTCTGTCATTGGGCTATGCTTGAGCTACATCTGGGTGATATTTGGGCTACATTTGGGCTCTTTTGTCTCTGGTGGCCATCTTGGGAGATTTATTTGTTATGAAGTTTCCTAATTTCCTCATTTACTGCAGTCTCCTCAGTAGGAAATACTTTCAGTTTTTTACTTTGGTTCCATCAAAAAGGCATTCAGATGTGTCACACATTTGCCATAAATTCTGAATGTTAGCACTCTAGTTGCTCATTAGATCACTGTAGTAAAGCTACTGCTCACCAGGGAAGTCTGCTGCTGGTATTCAAAGTGCATGTTTCAGTCTGCATGTCAGAATGTTTTTATGAAATAGAAGAGGATTTGAGAAGTCATAATGTGCCCTAATTTTTCTTTCTGCAGCACTAATAATAATTTCTATGGCAAAAGGAACCCCCTCATTTTGTTCCTTTGTAAATTAAATGTTTTAAGTGTTACCACTTTATTCCAATCAAGATGGCTTCAGGTGTGCCATACTTTTGTCATAAGTAAGACTGTTAGCGCTCTAGTTGTTCGTTAGAACACTCTGGGACATTCTGTCATTGGGCTATATTTGGGCTACATCTGGGTGATATTTGGGATACATTTGGGCTCTTTTGTCTCTGGTGGCCATCTTGGGAGATTTATTTTTTATGAAGTTTCCTAATTTCCTCATTTACTGTAGTCTCCTCGGTAGGAAATACTTTCAGTTTTTTACTTTGGTTCCATCAAGAAGACATTCAGATGTGTCACAGATTTGCCATAAATTCTGAATGTTAGCACTCTAGTTGCTCATTAGATCACTGTAGTAAAGCTACTGCTCACCAGGGAATTCTGCTGCTGGTATTCAAAGTGCATGTTTCAGTCTGCATGTCAGAATTTTTTTATGAAATTGAAGAGGATCTGAGAAGTCACTCAAAATGTGCCTTAATTTTTCTTTCTGCAGCACTAATCATGCTTTCTATGGCAAAATGAACGCCCTCATTTTGTTCCTTTGTAAATTAAATGTTTTAAGTGTTACCACTTTATTCCACTCAAGATGGCTTCAGGTGTGCCATACTTTTGTCATAAGTAAGACTGTTAGCGCTCTAGTTGTTCGTTAGAACACTCTGGGGCATTCTGTCATTGGACTATACTTGGGCTACATCAGGGTGATATTTGTGCTACATTTGGGCTCTTTTGTCTCTGGTGGCCATTTTGGAAGACTTATTTGTTATGAAGTTTCCTAATTTCCTCATTTACTACAGTCTCCTCAGTAGGAAATACTTTCAGTTTTTTTACTTTGATTCCATCAAGAAGGCATTCAGATGTGTCACACATTTGCCATAAATTCAGAATGTTAGCACTCTAGTTGCACATTAGATCACTGTAGTAATGCTTCTGCTCACCAGGGAAGTCTGCTGCTGGTATTGAAAGGGCATGTTTCAGTCTGCATGTCATAATTTTTTGATGAAATAGAAGAGGATTTGAGAAGTCACTCAAAATGTACCCTAATTTTTCTTTCTGTAGCACTAATCATACTTTCTATGGCAAAATTAACCCCCTCATGTTGTTCCTTTTTAAATTATATGTTTTAAGAGTTACCACTATATTCCAATCAAGATGGCTTCAGGTGTGAAATACGTTTGTCATAAGTAGGACTGTTAGCGCTCTAGTTGTTCTTTAGAATACTCTGGGAAGCTGCAGTAGAACACAAAGGAATCAACTGACAGTCTCTGCCCTTGTTGGATGTACATGTTTTACTGAGAATTTCAGACTTCATTCTCACATGACTGAGAAAGATAATGTGAATTTACAGAAAATATGCTCTCAGATTAGCTTATAGATCACCTTCCAAACCTCTGTGGGAAAAGCATGAGAAAATAGTTTTCTCTCAAACATGATTCATGATATCACAGCAGAAGGCTTTTTCACATGGTAAAATCACCTTGGAACACACCACAATTCCTAAAATGAGTATGGTACCATCAACAAATGATTTATAATGTAACTAAATTCTTAAAACCTTCTATTAACTGCCATGCTTATTAATGAGGTGCTATCATGTATATTGGTCCCAAGATGGCTGCCAACACTTCTTGGATGAAGTACTGACAGCCAATCAGATCTCACAATGAGATGTGTGGTTAGGCTCCGCCCAGATATATCTATCTTTTTAACTCTAATTTTCTCAGGAACTACTGAATGGATTTACACCATTTAAGCAAAAGGCACAAGTCTGAACTGAGGAATACCTCTTTGCCAAATTTGGTGTAATTCCGTTCGGGCTGTAGCTGCGTCAACAGGTCCTGTGGGAAAATGCATGGGGAGAACACGTTTTGGGACCCCCCTTTTTTCTCGGCCCCCGCTTGACGAATCACCGTGAAATTTTCAGGATAGGAGCGGACCGGAGATAGTCAAAAGTTTGTAAACTTTCACGAAGATTTGTCAACCGACGCCAACGTTATTCCAAATAGAATGTTGCGGATTTCCTATGGAAAATAGGTCCTAACTATTTATATATATATGCAAATGCATAACCAATAAAGGCATAAAGAAATAGCAACAGATCAAGCACTTCTCACTATTAAAATATAAGCATGATTAAGACATATTAAAAACATTCATGCCAAACAGTAAAAGCATCTTTTTGGTAGAAACAGGTGGACAACGGGGAGGTGGGTGGGACAGTGAGGAATCCACAGGCAGATACTGTATCCACCAGAAAAAGCGTTACTGAAGGTAAGTAACTTGCTCTTCTGATGGATACTTCTGTCTGTTGATTCCTCACCTTTTGAATAGAATCCTCAAGCCGTACCTCACCCGGAGGAGGGTGTCCACCTGACTAGACCAAAAATATCTTGCAAAACAGACCGAGCAAAATGGCCATCCCTCCTAACCTCCGAATCCTATAATAATCGAATAATTTTTAGTCAAAATTATATTGAAAATAATATTTTTATTAATAAATTTAGACAAACACGTAAAGGAAAACTTTTATTTATAATTAATTTAAAGATATTTCATACTTGACAAATTATGCCAAAGTCACGACCCCAGAGCGACTTTTCAAAATGGCTACCGGAATGCACGCAGCCATCGTGTAGGGTGCGCGAAGGGCGCGCGACTTCAGTATAATATATATTTTTTTTAAAGAATTAATATAGTTTTCCTTACTAAAAATTATTCACAATTTTTTAAAATATATGTATATATATCTTGCAAACTCCGTTCACATTCCTATGCCACCTATATAAAGAAAATAAAAAAAACATAGGATTGAGGTACATTAGACTTACGAATTTTCATTTAAAAAACCTTTAAAATTCACTGGAAAAACCATGGGTTTCAGGCACGTTATAGTTAGAAATTAGCATTTAAAAAACCATGGAAATTCACTGTAAAAACCATAGGTTTCAGGCATGTTATGGATGGAAATTAGCATTTATAAAACCATAGAAATTAACTGAAAAAAACATAGGTTTCAGGAACGTTATAGTTAGTTGGATATTTCACTCATACAAAACCATAGAAATTCCGGCATTATAGTTAGTTCAGCTAACTATAACTCGCGCCCCGCAATGCACTGCTGATGACGTCACATATTACATCATTCATGACATGGTCAGTGACATCTATGATAACATCACTGATGACATCTCAAATGACATCACTGATGATATCACTGATGACATCATCCACGTGAAAATCTGATGCACCACCTCACACCTGAATATAACCTTTGATACACCCACTCTTAAATACAGACTACCATTTTTGAAAAAATAGATACATCAATGCTAGTTACTGAATACGCACTGACTGATTCCTAGGTCTACACACCCATCCACACATTCACCCATACAGTCACTCATACATGCAGTCACTCATCAATCCAACACTATCATATGCACTCATACACCTATACAGACACTCACACACTGCCACATATCCAGAGTTACTCACACACTTAGTCAGACATGCAAAGAATCAATCATCCTTCCATTTACTCACATATGCAGTTATACAGACACAACCTCACTTATTCATACAGATACTAACACATAATTACTCTCTTATAGAATCACTGAAACAAATACACACTCATCCATGCAGCCAATCTCACAATTGCTGACTCTCACATATAGTTATTTATATACACCATCACTCACATATACTGCCTTTTACATATGTAGTTACTTGCACATGTACCACTGAGACATCCATTCCCTCACCAACACACCCATGCACACACTCCCCGCCCATACAGCTGTATCCACATGCACTCTTGAACCCATACACCCAGTGAATCAACCACTCACACATCTATACACAGAGTCACATACCTCCCACCCACCCACACAAACACTCAGGCAGCCATACAAATACTCAGGCAATCAATAACCCATATAGACACTCATGCAGCTACTCACCAACCCGTGCAGCAGCTTACACAACAACAGACAGACTGATACAGACTTTCACACAGTTTAGTCACTAACCCATGCATTCAGTAAGACACATTTAATCACTCACTTATACAGTCAGTCACGTACCTACTAAATCCTCCATACAGACACTTATACACCCACTCATTCCACAATACAGCTTGGCATATATATAAAACAAAATTAAACTTTACAGAAACACACAGTCATTTGAGATGTCATCAGTGATGTCACTGACCATGTAATGAATGATGTAATATGTGACGTCATTAGCCGTGCATTGCGGGGGTGCGAGTTATAGTTAGCTGAACTAACTATAATGCCGAATTTTCTATGGTTTTGTACGAGTGAAATGTCCAACTAACTATAACTATATATATATTTCCATATATATATATATATATACACACATATATACATATATATATGTGTGTTGCTACAATGCCTCTAGAACAGACCCTGGGACGTCTAGAGGACTGAACTACAGACTTACAAATAAATTAAATATTAATTGTGGATATGTAAATGGAACCATATTTAGGTGACAAGAACATGCACTTTACCACTATTTATTACTAATGAACTTTTCAGTCGCCTAATACCAACTGATCGTCTAGGTATGTCACTGGATTTGTTAATGACTGTTTCATTGTCTGAATGTGTATATAACTGACTGTATATATACATATATCAGTTACTATACAAATGGGTGAGTACTTGCGTTACTACTTAACTACATATATAATTAAGTATATCAGTGCCTCTTTGGGTATGTGACTGGATATGTAAGTAACCTTCACACTTTCTTTCACTTATCATACAGTCATAATTCAGTATATATATGTGTACTTTTTAAAAGTGCACTTTTTTTATTTTTTGAATTGATTTTCAAAATACAATGTTTAACAAACTCAGGCATGTCAGCATACAATATACAATAAATTGCGGCTCTCTTCTAAACAGGAGTGAAAAATTCGATACACAGCTGGTCAGATCAAGTGAACATCCATTACCTGATTTATTCAGCAGCGATCTCAGTCCGATCATGTTCTGGGGTCAGTTCAACCGTGTGGTCCAACAAATAGGCTGTTAAGGGTGCCCAAAAGTCTTTTGGCTGTGACCTGGCTGGCAATTCCTCTTCATAGGTCTTTAAAGTGTCTCTGCAATATACAAGATCTTTAATCCATTTCTTGATCGTTGGACTGCTCTTACTGTCCCAGTGCATTGACACCCTTCACTTTGCCATGAGCAGTGCTATTGCCAGCAGTTTCCTCTTCGCTGTGGGGACCTTCTGGAGGAGACCCAGGAAACACGCTTGTAGAGAGCCCTGTATGTCACATTGCACAACCTTCCTCATAACAGTCACCACTTGCACCCAATAGTCCTGCACCCTCCCGCAACTCCACGCCAAGTGAACGAAATCTGCATTTTGGGCTGGATTTGTTCCTGTTAATCTGGAGTCCAGAGAAGAACCCCAAATCTGATGTATTCTCTCAAGATTCTCGACAGGTTATGCTGAGGCTCTCTTACATTGAGGACCATATCGTCAGCATATAAAGAGATGCCTATCTGACGTTGGTGGAACCGGAGTGCTGCGTCTGCATATTTTTGACGAACCTTACAAGCGAGCGGTTCCAGTGCAATGGTGAAAAGTAATGGCAGTAGCGGGCAGCCTTGTCGCGTGCCACGTATAACTGGGACCAGGTCGAACACGTGCCGATTCACCCTGATTCTAGCCACTGGATTCGTGTATAAGAGCTGTATCCATTGGAGGAACATAAAAGGCAGACCCATCCTTCGTAGTATAGCGAATAAATAGTCCCATTGTCGAGAAGGACAGCAGCCGCCTCCAGTTCCGGATTTAAAATGTGCAGTAATGCAAAAATAGTGCAAATGTTGTGTGATGTCGAGCGGTTCGGTATGAATCCCGATTGGTCAGGGAGTACAATGTTTGGCATTAGAGGCATCAGCTTCATGGCTATCACCTTAGCCAGGATTTTAGCATCGGTGTTTATTAGTGACAACGGGCGATAGGAGTCTCATCTATCTGGGGGCTTGTCTGACTTAAGAAGTGTGACTATGAGCGCCTCCCTAAGTGTAGGGGGAGGGTCTGTTTCTCATGCGCATCATCATACATAGCCAGGAGATGCGGGCTGAGCAGGTCTGCATATGTCTTATAGAATTCGTTTGTGAGCCCGTTGGGGCCTGGCGCTTTGCCATTTGGCAAGGATCGGATCACTTCCTGAATCTCTGAGACAGTCACTGGTCGCATCAGGTATTCCTTGTGGCCGTCCGACAACCACACCAGAGCTATGTCCTCCAGGTATGCCGTCAGTGCTGCCATGTCTGTGGGGCCTGCTAACGTGTACATGTGGGTGTAAGCTGTAGTGAAGGAGGAAGAGATGCCAGCATTATCATAGTGTGTTTCTCCGTAGTCATCAGTGATGTGTGTTATTGTATGTATTGCACTGCGCTTTTGTATTTTCTTAGCCTGGGTTTGTCCTGATCTGTCGCCCTCCCCATAGGCCCTAGCGGTCTGCCTCTTCGAGATATATTTAAGCTCGTCCTCCACAAATTTGCTATACTGAGTGACTTGTTCTTTTATGCGCCCTAGGACATCTGGGTGGTGTGTGGTCTCATAGTCGCTCTCTAACTGTTTGAGGGTCAGCTCTATGCTCCGTAGCTTGTAACGGATATCCTTCAGGATCCCTGCACTAGTACAAATGCACACCCCATGTATGGTGGCCTTGAAGGCCTCCCAAACCAGCCCCGGGTCCTCAACCGACCCTGCAATGTGCTGAAAGTATTCCTCTATTGCCCCCATATAGTTTTGCTGTAAAGAGGGTCTAGCAGGGAGTTTGCATTGAACCGCCAGCTGTATTGTCGTGGCGCATATGTAGGTATGTTCAAAAAGAGTAGCACGGGCTTATGATCAGAAAGTGTCTTGGGAAGGTGCTGGATGTCCACCACCCATGCATGTGCGCACGTGGCGGTCAGCGTGTGTGGTGGAAGAATATGTGCCCTCCCTGTTGTCTTGGTGTCGAAGCCTTCATATATCAACTAGATCTAGTTCGTTCATGCAAGCCCTCATCTCCTTAGCGGCTTGTCTGTGGTATTCTCTCGCGTCACTCTACCTATCCAGTTCAGCGTCCAGTGTGAGGTTGAGGTCACCCCCCAGATGACATCAGTGCAATGAAGGTCCCTAAGTCAATTACGTATGTCTGTGTAGAAAGCGGGATCATCTAGAAATTGACCAGCCCCACACGCGTGCCGTGAAGTATACCCGTTAGAATCCCCCAGCAACCTGGGTCATCTCTCAGTACTTGTTCTAGGTGGAATTGTACCCCTTTTTTAAGTAGGGTGATGACTCCCCGTGAGTATGTGAAGTAGGAGGAGGCCGCAGTCAGTTCCGCCCAGCCTCTGCCCAGTGCCTTATCATTAAGAACGATGAGGTGTGTTTCCTGTAACATTGCTATCTCTATGTGATGTCTGTTGAGATAGGTCATCACCTGACGTACCTTCCTAGGATTATTTAATCCCCGGACATTCCAAGTCAAACATCTTAGTGATCTATTACCAGCAGGGTCTTGCATCTTAGTATGTTACATGTAGATAGTAAGAATGTTAAAATAGCCGCTTTCACAATACTGTCCTGACATGGCATGGTTCCACAAACGAAAAAACATAAACGTACAATCCTACCAATTCCCTCCCCCACCCACTCCCGAATCCCAACCATGCTGGAGAATGTAACCACAACATTTGAAATTAGAACACCCCAATTAGTGCCAACCGCACTCAGTAGAAATATTACAACTTGTATACAACAGTTTGGGGCTTACCCATCGGGGGGTGCACCTGGGTCCCAACATGCTCCCCTGGTAGTATCGGGGAGGGTCGTGAGGGCCGCAGTCAGTGTTACGCCAGACTTGTTCTGTTCTTGTGTAGGGCTCACATCTGTTTGGTATGGGGCAATAGTGCAGCACCCGTGGTGCCGAAGGTGGGTCATGTTTTGCCTCCTCATGCAGTGCTCCAACAGTAGACCTCCTCAGTCGTCTTCATCGGGGTGTGGACTCTGTCGATCATTTTTTAGCAAAGACTTGGCATATGTCATAGCCGCCTTGGGAGTGGTGAAAATTTTGTCTCCGCCTTTGTACATGATTTTGAGACGGTCCGGTTGGAGCATTGCATATTTTATGTTGGCTTTTAGCAGGCAGGATTTCACTTGCTGATACTCCTGTCTCGCCGTTTGCAACGCCACCGTGAAATCCGTAAAAAATTGCAGATCATTTCTCTGATGATTAATGGCGCTCTTTTCCCTTGCCAGCCTGAGAATCACATTGCGATCTCTATAGTTTAGGAGCGTGGCCACAATCGGTCTCGGCAGTGCTCTCGGCGGGGGGCGTGGTGCAAGTGTTCGGTGCACTCTCTCAACTATTAGCATGTTGAACAGTTCCATCGCTCCAAAAACGTCTTTGAGAAGGTTTTCCACATAGTGCTCCATGCGCCATGTGTTGTTTGACTCCAGCACTCCCATGATGCGGACGTTATTACATCTGGAGCATGCCTCGAGCTTATTCTTGGCTTGGATGACAGCCATGACTTTCTCCAGGTTGAGGCTTTTGGACTGCAATTCATGTACCGTGTCTTCTGTCGTGGAGACGCGGGCCTCCACATCGGTAATCCTAGTTGCTTGTTGGTCCAGTTTAGTGGATATGTGGTTGATGCGAAGATTCATGTGGTCTATCTTTCCATCTATGGTGGTTAGACTCACTGCACCGCCACCAGCGAGGCCGTGATCGCATCCAGGCTCGTGCCCCGCTCTTCCATGTTGGATGCCGTGTCGCTGGTTGTGCCGGGTAACCTATCTTGCTTCAAAGGACAGTTTCGGTTGTGCCTTGTCCGGCTTCCCTATCAGGGCGTGTGAGTGGGTGGGCGAGAGTGGGCCATCGGGAGATGGGTAAGGGGTCCGGTCGACATGCGGGGAGTCCTTCCACTCCGAGCCGCCAATCCGCACTCCCTGGCCGATCTGCTCCGAGACGGCCCTTTAGCGCTGTAGTCCCGTGACCCCCGCAACCCTGTGCGGAACTCGACTTCTGACCGCCGCCCCCAGGGGCTGCAACCATCCACTTCTATCAGGGCAGTATGGGGTAGTGCACCAGCGTTTGGGGACCAGGCCGTGTGGTTGGTGGCACTTTCTGTGCTGTGAAGGGCCGCTCCGGCAGTCACGAGATGCCCGGGGCACGTGCGGCGTCACCGTGTTGGATCGGTGGGGTGCCTTCAGTTCACTCCACCCATCCCGCTTCTTAGCCACCATGCGCTGTGATGTCCTCGCATAGGCGGCAGGGCTGGCAGCTGCTCCGGAGCACTCCCGCAGGGCGTCTCGATAGTATGGGTGCTCCCGGACTCTCCGCATTACAGGGCCAGACACATGCGGAGTGGACCCGGCCACGATGCCAGCGCGGCGATCAGCACTGTACCACCAACTGTATCCCGTGTCGGCCGCTGCTCGTAGGCGCCGGAACCGCAGTCACTCACCCTCCAGCCGCTGCAGTGTTCTCCCTGCGTCAGGGCCAATGGCGGGAGCCCAGAACCCGCTGCAGCCGGGCCACGCCTCCCAGGCCAGGTGATTCGGCTCAGTCACCCTCCACACGGCGAGGCTGCAACCTTGGCAACCGCGGCCCTCGCCCCTCGCCGCAGCCTGGAGTCAGGCGATGGTAGGCGTCTGCTGCAGGGCGTCTGCCGGCGGGTCTGCACAGGACCTCACAATCGGCTCCGCACCTCCTACCCGCCACGGGTATGATGGCTACAGGGAGGCCGCCATGTTGCCAGTCTCCTCCGGGACGGCCCGCCACAGCATCACTCCGCATCTGCTCCGGTGAGTCTCTGTTTCGGTATCCACCGGTGCCCTCTGCGTTCTGGGATGTATCCCCCACGGGTTATCGCCCACAGTCTGGCGCAATGGCAGGATTTTAGAACGTTGTAGGCTCACGGCCGGCCGAGCTTCACTAGGATGCGGCCTTTTTGCCGTGGGCTCTCTAGCGCCCCCCAAACGTGCACTGTTATTAATATACCTTTAAAATATATTTTTGCTGTTCTCCAATATTTAACTCAGTAGCACTTGAAATCTTTTCTCAGGAAAAATGTCAAGGCTAACTTGCAAGAATGGTATACCACTCTCAGTATATTAGAAACAATAATAGCAATCTTCCCCACAGTTTTTTCTGTGAAAGTGGCATACTTAGTAAATCATAACCTTCCTATCATTACTTCTGTTATTTCATTTCTCAATGGTCAGTTTTTATCAACCCTTTCTTAGACTCCTGTTAAGAAGCTTAATCAGGTAGTGTTTGTGGGTGGATTCGCAAATTTGTTGCAAAGATCAGCACGGACCCTGTGTAACTTCGCAATGGATTCGCGAATCTATACAGGAGTCCATTAAAGCATTTCAAAATATACTGTTATCAGTTTGCATATACATTTTACTTTCTAAGATAGTACTGAATTAGAAAATTAGTACCCCATAATAAGCAATGTGTTGAAACCACGCTCCTTTTAACTTTCAAATTACAGTCTCCTTGGATCCCTTTCCCTTAGCACTTCGGCTCCATTTCCATATTAACCATGTTTAGAACACTGACTGCTAGCACTATGTCAAAAGTTCATACCCTTTTCTCTGAGCACCAATACTACCTTCAAATTGAACTCTAGCAGGTATGGTTGACTGTGTACAATTATAAGCATATCCCAAACAGCATTTTTTTTTTCCTGATCCAATGACAGATCTTTTTACTTTTTGCTCAAATTCACTACCTAATTTTAGGTGCTTGCATATTTGCATCCAATGAAATATGTTCTTTATTAAATTAAGTGCTGTCCTCCATTTAAACTGCTTTTCAGTTTGAAATCTGTCTCATTCAGATCCAGCGTTCTCCTGTGTGCTACTCCTCCTTACCTTCAAAATGGTTAGAGTGTGGATTGTGGGTCATAGCTTTGCGTTTTGGGCCACAGAGTATGCTAGAAAGAGTGGCATTTATAAGGATTTGGGTTTGCCTAATGTGGACATTACTTGAGTTGGCCAGCGAAGGTTAAAATTGCATTATTTACTGCTTTGGTTGAAAGCATTGTGGATTGCCAACATCCAGACCTCATGATTGTGCACTGTGGTGGCAATGACCTAGACACACTGGAAATTCTTAAGAAGGATTCCTTTGGTCAATTAATGGCACTTTTCCCTCACTCTTCCTTGGTGTTCCCTAACATTTGCCAAAGGCAGAAATGGAAGTGGTAAAACAAATGATTTCCACAGATAGACACAAATCCAGGAAACATGTCAATAAAACTGTTTCTGCATTCCTCAGAGACTAAAACAGGGGCTCTACATGCCACAACAATTTATGCGTTGACATGGACAGTATATATAGTAACGAAGGAGTTCATTTCACAGGGAAAGGCAACAGGGTGTTCATTAACAACTTAAAAGACTGCACCCTGGTTTGTGTGTAGTTATCATCTATACACCATAAAAACAAACGTTCTTCTCAGAGTCGACCCTTTTCTCAAACATTGGCTCATTTTCTTTTTAAATCCCTTTTCTTATTTCCTATTCAAATTTGAAAATCCGTTGCAAATCCATAAAACAGAAGCATACTTTCAATACACACCAGCACATTTACAATTAACAACTATGTGACTGACTCTGTGTATCAATGGCTGCGTGAGTGAATGTGTAGGTGACTAAGTGGTTCTATGAGTGGGTTTATCAGTGACTGAGTGGGCCTATGAGTCAATGCATAAGTGCCTGGGTGGATCTGTAAATGGATGTGTAAGTGTCTGAGTGGGTATGTAAATAGGTGTGTGAGTGTCTCAGTGGGTCTGTTAGTGGGAGTGAGAGTGTCTGAGTGGATTTCTTATATGGTGAGTAAGTGGGTGTGTGAGTGAGTGTCTGACAGGTCTGTGAGTGGGTGCATGAGTGTCTGAGTGAGTGTGAGTGTCTGAGGCGGTATTTGAGTAGGTGTATAAGTGTCTCAGTAGGACTGTGACTGGGTATGTGAGTGGGTCTGTGTGTGGGTGTCAGAGTGTCTGCATGAGTCTCTGAGTGGGTGCATGAGTGTATGAATGGGTCTCTAAATGGGTTTGACAGTGAGTCTGCCAGTGGCTGTGTGAGTGTCTGAGAGTGTATGTGTGTAACATTGTCTGAGTGGGTCTTTCAGTGGTTGTGAAAGTGTCTGAGTGGGTCTGTGAGTGGATGCATGAGTACCTGAGTGGGTCTGTGAGTGGGTGCGTAAGTGTTTGAGAGGGTCTGTGAGTGGGTGCATAAGTGCCTGAGTGGGTCTGGAAATGGGTGTGTGTGTCTGAGTGGGTCTGTCAGTGAGTGGGAGAGTGTCTGAGTGGGTTTTTCAGAAGGTGCATGAGTGTCTGGGTGGGTGAGTGACTGTCTGAGTGGGTCTGTGAGTGGGTGAAGGAGTGGGGCTGTGAATTGGTGTGAGAGTGTCTGAGTGGGCTTGAGAGTGGGTGCTTGTGTCTGAGTAGGTGTGTAAGTTTTTGTGAGTGTCAGTGAGTAAGTGAATTTTTTTCTGGCCGAATACGTGAATCTGACGTGAAGCTAGACGGGGCGATCTGAGCATCGCAACAGTTTCACGATTCCTCGCATGTGGAAAAAAACAGTTTCTGGGCATTTTCTCACCCTTCGGGGTCCCTCACAGACCCCGTTATTGCACTCAGGGGGTTAGCATACCTCTACCTGCCCCCTTTCATTTCAATATCCACAGTTGGGGACCGTTGCCCGAAATCTAAAATGGCCGCATTAATTTTCTACCAATCATGGCATTGCTGTTGGCTGGTGGATTCGGGATGCGTCACGATAAATTTGCAGATTCATTAAATTCATTTTTCCTGTAATATCTGAAAAACTACTGAACAAATTTACAGCAAATCACAAAAAGGGTTCTTTCTGGACCAAGAGCTAACTTTCTGCCAAATTTGAGGTCAAATCAATACTGGCTCCCGCAGGAGGAGGGGAGCCAGTAGGGACTGCGGGGGCCTTGAGGCTCCCCCCACAATCCCCAGCACATCTAAGTTGGTGTCCTGGGTGGGACTAGGATACCCACACTAAAGGCCAGACATCGGGGAATGGGGGCCCTGGGGCTGAAATTGGCCCAGGGGGCCTCTTGGACCCCCTTCATTCAAAACAGGCCAGGCCCGGGGGATGGGGTCTCCGGGGCTAAAATTGTCCCAGATACGGGGGCCAAGCTGCCCCCCTCCCTGAATAAATAAACAAAAAAATTAAAAAATAAGACAGACAATTCGCCGGAGGCCATGCCCCCTTTCTTTACCAGTCCGCAAACGCACCTCCTGGTGCAATGCGGGTTGAGGAATGAAGCCCCCTTGGATGCTGAGGGTCCTTAGGGCCAACAAGCCCTCCTGTTACCTCTAGTAAGTCCCACACAGCCTGATTGCTGAGAGGACTTCAGAGACCATGCCCCCTTTCTCCACCACTCTGCAAATGTGCCACCTGGTGCACTGCTGGTTGGGGGATGAATTATCCCTTGACTCCAGAGGGTCCTTGGTGGACAACAACCCTCCTGTTACCTCCAGTAAGTCCCACACAGCAGGATTCCTGAGAGCTGCTCAGAGGCCTGCCCCTTTTATCCACCACTCTGTAAACATGACTACTAGTTAAAAAATATACAAATTCACTTTAAAAAAAAACAAATGTTACAGTGGCGTTAGAGTTAGGAAATAGAATTTAAAAAAACCTTAGACATTCACAGAAAAACAATGTTTACAGGGATGTTATAGTTCGGCTCAGATTTCACTTGTTACAAAACCAGTGAAATTCAGCATTTATAGTTACCTAAGCTAACTATAACTTATTTGCCACAATGCACTGCTTATGACCTCACATATTACATCACTAGACACATGGTTAGTGACATCACTGATGAAATCTCAAATGACATCACTGATGACATCATCCACAGAACCACTCACTCATCTGCTTGCACCCCATACAACCTCTCCTATGCCCACTCACACACCTGTACAACCACTCACATACCCATTCACAAACCCATACCAGTATTCATACACCCACTAACTCCTCCATAGAGGCACTCACACACCTACTCACTCGTACAGCCACTCACACAACCATTCACTCACCCATACAGTTACTTATAAAACCAGTCACTCACCTGTACAGCCAATCACACTCACCCATACAGCTACTAACACACCCACTTATTTACCTACAGTCATTCACATACACACTCTCTCACCCATACAGCCTCTCAGCACAGAAACTCACCTACCCATACAATCATTCACTCAAACACCCACTCACATACCCAGTCACACATCCATAAAAGCACTCATACATCTACTCACTTACCCATACAGCCATTCACATGGACACTCACTCTCCAATACAGTCACTCACACACCAACTCACTCACTCATACATCCATTCAGACACCCACTCACTCACCCATAGAGTCACTCACACTCCCACTTACCCACCCAGAGAGCCACTCACACCACCACCAACTCACCTATACAGCCACTGACCCACCCACTCACTCACCAATACAGCCGCTCACACAGTAATTCACTCACTCGCACAGCTACTCACACACCTACATGTACACCCATACAGCCACTCACACACACCAATACACACAAGGATACATACAGTCACACAGCCACTCACATTATATATGTTAGAAGCAGTATCACTCCGTAGTAGTACCAGTGCAACTAGTATACTAATTCAAATGTTGTAGTATGTTAGTATATATATATATATATATATATATATATATATATATATATATATATATATATATATATATATACTAACATACTACAACATACAACAATATATATATATATATATATATATGTTTAACAATCATCAACTCTAAGAAAACACTTACACTCACTGATGTCACTGACCATGTCATGAGTGATGTAATATGTGAGGTCATAAGCAGTGCATTGCGGGGTCGTAAGTTATAGTTCACTCGGGTAACAATACATGCTGAATTTCTCTGTTTTGTATGAGTGAAAACTAATCCTAACTATAACGTTCCCATAAGCTTTGGTTTTTCAGTGAATATCTATATATAATATAATATATATATATATATATATTCACTGAAAAAACCATAGGTTTCAGACATGTTATAGTTAGCGGAAATTTTACTGATAAAAAACCAATGAAATTCCCCCGTTATAGTTAGTGCAGGCAACTATAACTCACGCGACCGCAATCCTCTGCTGATGGTAATACTGTATTTAGACAATTATTTGCCCATGTCTTCTTCCATAAATTTTTAGCTATACATATATTAGAAATATTTTTTTTTCATAAAGACACATATGTCATCAGCAGAAGATTGCGGTCGCGTGAGTTATAGTTGCCTGCACTAACTATAACGGGGGAATTTCATTGGTTTTTTATCAGTAAAATTTCCGCTAACTATAACATGTCTGAAACCTATGGTTTTTTCAGTGAATTTGCAAGGTTTTTTAAATGCTAATTCCTAACTATAACGTGTGTGAAACCTATGGTTTTTTCAGTGAATTTGTACGGTTTTTTAAATGCTAAGTTACTTTACGCCATTCGTGGCGTGCACGCCCACTTAACGCAGTTCGTTCCGTGCGCGCACGGTGCGCTTCGCGCACCGTGCGCGCACGGTGAGCACGCGGTGCGCTTCGCGCACCGCGCGCCCACTTTACGCAGTTAGTGCCGTACACGCAAGGTGGGCACGCAGTGCGCTACGTGCACCGCGTGCCCACGTTACGCACCGTGCGCACATGGAGGACATATTATGCGCTTCCTTGTGATAGGTAATCTGTTAAATTTAATTTGTAAGTGATGACAATAATATGCCATGCACAGACTTTTTTTTTTTTATTAAAATTTTTAGCGTAAGCGCACCGTACGCGTACGGTAAGCGTAATCGGCGAAATTTTCAAAAAATAAAAATTTACCGTTTTTGGCCTTTGAGGACTCAACTAACATGGCTATGTGCATGGGCGCTGTCTAAACAGCCCCTTTATATGTTTTTTGCCTTTATTTACTGCCCCCTCCTCAGAGTGCGAGAGAGAAAATGGCGGCCGCCGCTTCCTGGTTTCGACCGATTCAAATGTTTACTTAGATGTAACAGCCAATCAGAATCGCGCTCGCGCACGCCACCGTACGCGTACGGTAAGCTTACGGTAAGCGTACCGTAAGCTGGCTCAGATATATATATTGATTTAAAGGCTATTTTCTCAGAATCTACTGAACAGATTTACACCAAACCTACAAAAGGCACTTCCTTGACCTGAGGACTACCTCTCTGCCAAATTTCTAGTAATTCTGTTCAGCCGTTCGGGCTGTAGCCCTGTCTAAAGGTCCTATGGAAAAATGCATGGGAAAAACGCGTTTTGGGACCCCCCTTTTATCTCAGCCCCCGCTTGACGAATCCCCCCGAGACTTTCAGGGTAGGAGCGGAGCGTAACGCCCCACCTATTTTGAGAAATTCGCGAGGATTCGTCGACCGGCGCCAAAGTTATTCAAAATAGAATGTTGCGGATTTCCTATGGAAAAGGGGTCCTAACTATAACTACCTACTGGCGACCGCCAGTAGGTAATATATTCACTGAAAAAACCATAGGTTTCACACATGTTATAGTTAGTGGAAATTTTACTGATAAAAAACCAATGAAATTGCCCCGTTATAGTTAGTGCTGGCAACTATAACTCACGCGACCGCAATCCTCTGCTGATGCTAATACTGTATTTAGACACTTATTTGCCCATGTCTTCTTCCATACATTTTTAGCTATACATATATTACAAATATTTTTTTTTATAAAGACACATATGTCATCAGCAGAAGATTGCGGTCGCGTGAGTTATAGTTGCCAGCACTAACTATAACGGGGCAATTTCATTGGTTTTTTATCAGTAAAATTTCCGCTAACTATAACATGTGTGAAACCTATGGTTTTTTCAGTGAATTTGCAAGGTTTTTTAAATGCTAATTCCTAACTATAACGTGTGTGAAACCTATGGTTTTTTCAGTGAATTTGTACGGTTTTTTAAATGCTAAGTTACTTTACGCCATTCGAGGCGTGCACGCCCACTTAACGCAGTGCGTTCCGTGCACGGTTTTTATCAACTTTAATAAGCCCTGTACATTTGGTGGCCTTCGGCCACCAAAAGCACAGGGGGTGGGGTCAATGTGGATAGTGTTTTTTTTATTTCGATTTTATAATTTCATGTTGCCAAAATATAGTTTTTTTACTGATGTAATATGCCCTGTACATTTGGTGGCCTCCGGCCACCAAAAGCACAGGGGGTGGGGTAAGTGTGGATAGTGTTTTTTTTATTTCTATTTTTTACCGTACGCTCACGGTAAGCGTACGGTAAGCGTACTCGGCGAAATTGCCGAAAAAAAAATAAAACCGTTTTTGCTCTTGGGGGATGTTTGGGGACTCCCTCAACATGACTATGTGGGAGGGAGTTGTCAAAACAGCCCCGTAACATGTTTTTGGGCATCATGTTTGATAAATAACACTCAGTGCGAGAGACAAAATGGCGGACGCCGCTTCCTGGTTTCGGCCGATTCGAATGTTTACTAAGATCTAAGAGCCAATCAGAATCGCGCTCGCGCACGCCACCGTACGCGTACGGTAAGCGTACGGTAAGCGTACCGTAAGCGGGCTCAGATATATATATTGATTTAAAGGCTATTTTCTCAGAATCTACTGAACAGATTTACACCAAACCTACAAAAGGCACTTCCTTGACATAGGGACTACCTCTCTGCCAAATTTCTAGTAATTCTGTTCAGCCGTTCGGGCTGTAGCTCTGTCTAAAGGTCCTATGGAAAAATGCATGGGAAAAACGCGTTTTGGGACCCCCCTTTTATCTCAGCCCCCGCTTGACGAATCCCCCCGAGACTTTCAGGGTAGGAGCGGAGCGTAGCGCCCCACCTATTTTGAGAAATTCGCGAGGATTCATCGACCGGCGCCAAAGTTATTCAAAATAGAATGTTGCGGATTTCCTATGGAAAAGGGGTCCTAACTATAACTACCTACTGGCGACCGCCAGTAGGTAATATATATATATATAAATTCACTGAAAAAACCATAGGTTTCACACATGTTATAGTTAGCTGTACATTTTACTGATAAAAAAACCAATGAAATTCCCCCGTTATAGTTACTGTAGGCAACTATAACTCACGCGACCGTAATCCTCTGCTGATGCTAATTCTGTATTTAGTCACTTATTTGCCCATGTCTTCTTCCATTAAATTTTAGCTATACATATATTACAAATATTTTTTTTTCATAAAGACACATATGTCATCAGCAGAGGATTACGGTCGCGTGAGTTATAGTTGCCTACAGTAACTATAACGGGGGAATTTCATTGGTTTTTTTATCAGTAAAATGTACAGCTAACTATAACATGTGTGAAACCTATGGTTTTTTCAGTGAATTTGCAAGGTTTTTTAAATGCTAATTCCTAACTATAACGTGTGTGAAACCTATGGTTTTTTCAGTGAATTTGTACGTTTTTTTAAATGCTAACTTACTTTACGCCATTCGTGGCGTGTGCGCCCAGTTAACGCAGTTCGTTCCGTGAGCGCGCGGTGCGCGAAGCGCACCGCGCGCCCACATTACGCAGTTAGTGCCATGCACGCACGGTGGTCACGCGGTGCGCTGCGCGCACCGCGTGCCCACATTATGCGGGATGGGCCATGTACGCACGATGCGCTTCGCGCACCGTGCGCACATGGGGGACATATTATGCGCATCGTTTTGAAATGTTTCGTTTATTATTTTCATTTGATTTATATGCCATGCACAAATGGTGCCCTTCTGGCACCGTGTGCACATGGGGTGGGGAGAGTGTGGATAATTTTTTTTTTTTTTGCCAAATTTTTACCGTACGCATACGGTAAGCGTAATCGGCGATTTTTCAAAAAAAAAAAAAAATTTTTTTTGTCCTTGGGGGTTATTTGGGGGCCCGTATATCACTGCTGGGTGATTATTATCTCAATATACTGCCCCTTTACACATTTTTGGGCTTCATTTATGCTGCCCCACTCAGAGTGCGAGAGAGAAAATGGTGGCCGCAGCTTCCTGGTTTCGGCCGATTCGAATGTTTACTAAGATCTAAGAGCCAATCAGAATCGCGCTCGCGCACGTCACCGTACGCGTGCGGTAAGCGCACCGTAAGCGCACCGTAAGCTGGCTCAGATATATATATTGATTTAAAGGCTATTTTCTCAGAATCTACTGAACAGATTTACACCAACCCTACAAAAGGCACTTCCTTGACCAGAGGACTACCTCTCTGCCAAATTTCAAGTAATTCTGTTCAGCCGTTCGGGCTGTAGCTGTGTCTAAAGGTCCTATGGAAAAATGCATGGGAAAAACGCGTTTTGGGACCCCCCTTTTATCTCAGCCCCCGCTTGACGAATCCCCCCGAGTCTTTCAGGGTAGGAGCGGAGCGGAGCGCCCCACCTATTTTGAAAAATTTGCGAGGATTCGTCGACCGGCGCAAAAGTTATTCAAAATAGAATGTTGCGGATTTCCTATGGAAACGTGGTCCTAACTATAACTACCTACTGGCGACCGCCAGTAGGTAATATATATATATATATATATATATATATATATATATATATATATAGATAGATAGATAGATAGATAGATAGATAGATAGATAGATAGATAGATAGATAGATAGATAGATAGATAGATAGATAGATAGATAGACAGACAGGCAGGCAGGCAGGCAGGCAGGCAGGCAGGCAGGCAGGCAGGCAGGCAGGCAGGCAGGCAGGCAGGCAGACAGACAGACAGACAGACAGACAGACAGACAGACAGACAGATAGATAGATAGATAGATAGATAGATAGATAGATAGATAGATAGATAGATAGATAAGTGTGTATATATATTCACAAAAAAACAAAAGTTCAAGTAATGTTTTAGATAGGTGTGATAAAAAGATGTTTTATTGTTTTTTAAATTAGACATTCACTAAAAAAAGGTTAAAGTAATGTTATAGTTAGAATGTGTCAGTCTCAACAAACATGTTTTGAACTAAACAAAAACACAGAAATTCACCAGTTATAGTTAGCAGCTTTAACTACGACTAGCGCCTCCACCATGCACAGCTTATGACCTCACATATCACATCACTCATGACATGTTCTATGACATCATTTATGACATCACTGAGCATGTATTCTGAACTCCTTTATAACCCACTAACAGGCACTGTGTGAATTTCACTCTGCCTTCAGCCTGAATTCCACAGCTCTCAATCGTGACCCATTATAAACACCCACCCATAACCAGTGGTGGCGGGTACAGAACGGGGCTGGCAGGGCAGGGGGAGGGGGTGAAAAAAATATAACATTTACCCCTGCATGGCTGCCGTCTCTCCTTCATCCTCTCGCGTCAGATGCAGGAAGGACACAGGCTTCCCTAAGTCAATCACAACACTGCTGTTACCAGCATGACAGCAGAGTTGTGATCCGTCTGAGTGGTCTGGTTTGGCACTCAGACAGGCAGTGAGAGCCTGTTCATGTTTTCCAACCATGCTAAACAATACAGCCAGGTTGAAAACATGCTCTAAGTGAGCATGACTGTTTGGCCGGAGCAAAACGGCTGCCCAACCATCATGTGCACTTAAGTGCACATATGTCCTCCTCCCCCTGCTCTGACAACACAACCCTACCCAGCTTTAATCTGGCTTGCATTGAAAAGTAAAAGGATAAAATCATGTTTTTATCATTTTATTTTTCAGTTTTTACACTGCTGAAAAGCAGTGGGGCGATGCTACTCCGCCTTAGCGGAGGAGCCGCCGCTGCTCACAATCTGAACTCACACAGATATATAGAGGTAGTTGTTTTCATGGTGTGCACTTTATATGAGTGATGTGTTGAATAAAAACAACTACAGAAATACAACATCCTGAAAAAATCAAATACTCTTCGGGAATTCTAGAGTATGTAAAATGTGAAATGTAAACAGGAGCAACATTACTGTTTCAAGGGTGAGAGGCAAGTGCCTGTTTCTGTTGGCAGGAGATAATGCCTGGTCTTGGGTCACCAGCAGGGCTGGGTTGGGATCCCAATTAGGCCTAGGCACTCCCAAAAAAGTGACCCACATTCCTAAATGGTAAGTCATTTTTTGTAGTTTTATTTACCGTGAACTAGGTCCAAAGTCATTGGAGCAAATACCATGAGCACCAGCTACATTGCATAAGATCAAATACATTTTTATTTTAGGAATGGATATTAAGTAATTTGCCCGGAATCACTGAATGTTGAGCTGATGCCAGAACTTAAACGTATTTCCTGTATTCCAACATCAGCAGCTCTGAGACCATAACACTACATCTTATTTTTTTTTCCCTCTGGGGAAGGTGACTTCACAGCGAGGCCTATGCAAGCACTCCCACACCCCTTCACTAAGGCCTAAAAGACATTAGGGTTGAGGTGCTAACACCTGGCTCCTAACGAGG
This sequence comes from Triturus cristatus, assembly GCF_964204655.1. Classification (NCBI taxonomy): domain Eukaryota; kingdom Metazoa; phylum Chordata; class Amphibia; order Caudata; family Salamandridae; genus Triturus; species Triturus cristatus. Next base: position 1,427,566,054 of record NC_140590.1, on the reverse strand, counting down.
CCACTTCTCTTACTCACCCCCTCTCATCCCATTATAGCCTCAGGGTATGATCAGGCAGAGAAGGGGGACCAGAAAAGCACAGGTCTGCTGCTCCTACTCCCGGGGGACTTAGGTGAGAATGACTCAGAAGGAGAATGATGCTGCTTTTGGGCCATGCTGGCCACACGAGGCATGGGGCCAAGGTGAGAATGTCCTAAAGGCCAGATCAACACCTTGCCCCAGCTTCAGTTTGACAGCATGGCAGGGGAATGCCCATAAAACTGGCAACACTTTGCAGTGGTCTGGTGGGGACCGGACAGTAAGTCTCCTCTGCTAAAACTGAAAGCAAACGAACAGACAGTCCTGTTCCTTTTCGTTCGATTTCATAGCAGAGGAGACTCCTTGCATCCCACAGCAGGTGAAATGACTGCCTCGTTGTTGCAACCGCACACTGTACTTAATGAGTGTTGTCATTTTTAGGAGAACAAGGAATCAAAGGTGAAAATATATTTAGTGCCTAGAAGCCACAGTCCAAAGTAGAGTAAAGCAGCTGGTAACAAGGAGCGCAATTTGCAAATTACTGTTTCATCAGATATGGTCGGAGGTTGTTCTACAGCACCCTCCACCAGATTAAAATAAATTATCACCTCCCATCCACGTGTGCTGAGAAGCTGAGGGGGGCACAGGATTCCGGTTGCACTGCTAGGGTCTAAAGCTCCGTGCGGCACACACTCTCTAAAAGGCGGCCTCGGTGCACTCTGTCTAATTCACCCACCTCTCCTGACCAGGCTGTGACTGCTAGAGATCAGGCTTTCAGCAGACAGTCAGACAGTGAACCACAAACACGAGGCTTAGGCAGAGTGCAGTACTGTGCTGTAAAACAGTGTCAAGCCGAGTGCCTCCCTGACCCCCTCCCTAAAAAAAATTACAACAAAAAAATGTGATTCGTTCACACAGCGTGCTTCATTGGATTTACGTTGTGGCATAAAACGAATGCAGCGCGCTATGTGAAATTAACTCAGTATGTTCATAAAAGTGATCACCTATTTTAGAAAATGTTCATTTCTTTGTGGCGCTCTCTAACACTCGGACTAATTTAACGTAATTAAAGGTTTAAATGCACTTACCCCGAACACGATGAGTTTATCGTTCCTGCAGCTCCACTCCAGTCATGCGTGCTATGACCTGCTGCCCGATCCCATTTAAGTATTAATAAACCAGCCGTCACGCTGACCCACAGCCACGGGTGCAGCTACTCGGGACCAGTGATCAGGGGTGGAAAGAGACAGCGGCCTGCACATGATTCCACCCACTTACTCCACTCCTAAGCAACCCGATATCTTGGGGCAGAAAGATATGGGGAGCGGGGGAATGGTTCGGGGTTATACCCCTCTGTCCTAAAGCTCTCCCAGCGAAGCTCACCACAACAATTTAAAATAAAATAACAGCACTCACGGTCCGCGCCGCCTCAGCTCCTGGCTCCCGCTGTCCCGCGTTTCCTGCAGCTATCCTCAGGAAAGCCAGTAAGCCACCCACAGGCAGCCTCCCTTCCCTCCGCCAATCACAATGCTGCAATGGCAGCGTTGTGATTGGTAAGGCGCAGCGGAGAGCGCCCCAGCCTGGCCATTTTCTCTATGTAGGTTGCATGCAGCAGCCTACATAGAGAAAAGGGAGAGTGCGCATGACTGCTTTGGTCGTCCCCATGGCCTACCAAAGCAGTCAGGACCCACAACAGTGGGCATGCCACTCCCCCCTGCCCTCGAGCAGGACCGCCCACCCTCCCTGCCACAACCAGGCACTCCAGGTACTTCTGCTTTCTAGCAGTGCGAGAAGCAGAAACATAGAATGGTAGTTTTACCATTTTATGTTTCTGCTTCTCGCACTGCGAGAAAGCAGTGGGGCGACTCCCGCATGCCCCAATGGAGGAGCCGCCACTGCTTTCACGCTCACCCTGCACTCACTACAATCACAATACCCTCACACTGGTCCCGATGCACTCACACTATTCACCCGCTCACCCTGAATTCCCAGTGATCAGTCTGCACTCACAATGCACTTGTGTTGTCCACCCTGTACCTCAACCTGCAGCCACACGAGCACCCAACTCAACCTGCACTCATGTGACACTTCACTCACCTGTCCCCCTCACTGCTCAATCTGCAATCTCACTCAAATAAGCCCATCATTAACCATACATTCATTCGTCCCACTCTGCACTTACATCCGCACCAAAATGTATATGGTCACCTCACTCACCATGCAGTCACTCCTCTTACGCTACTCTCACACTGTTGCATTGCTCACCGTGCCAGCACATGGTCACTCTTGCCACCCACACAGTGCAGAGGTGTAATGTGCCTGCTACAAAGAACATGTACCAAGCAGATCACTGAAATGAGTGTGAGTAAACAATGAGTAGTGCTAAAAAAAAAAGAAATGTTTGCCAGAAAGGTGCTATAGAGAGATGGGGTGCATTGTTGGTAAGTGGTAGTGAGGAAATTCACATAGAAGGAGGAAATGGGGGAGGGCCCCCCAAACAGACCATTGCACTGTGTGCGACCAGTGCTAGGGCCAGCCCTGGCTGGGAGTGTTAGACCCCACCCCAAGCTCTGGTCTAGATGCGCTCCCGTACACAAGTATGGGCATGTCGTGCCCCATCACGGTTTTCGTCTTAAATTACAAAAATACATATTTACATGCACTCCAATCCAGCCTTTCAGGGGGCCCCTTGATTGAGGCAGCTCTCTTTTTGCCCTATTTGCCTGGAATAATTCCTAAACAGATTCTTGTAAATACTGTTTTGCTTCCTTTCTTTTTAATGTGATTGATGTGAAAGAGTCTATTAGTATTTGCCGAGAAATGTTTTTATTTCATGCAACAACCATAAAAAAGTTTATTTTAGATCAAAACGGTCCTCACATATGAGAAATTGGAGGATAGCCCAGATATTATTCGCTGTAAAATTAGTGGGCTGCTGCTTTGTTACAACAGTGAAAACATACATTACTATCTCTGAATATTAGATGTATCCATTTTTAGAATTTCGACCATTGCACCGTTAGTACCCTGGCTAAAGAGGGTATGGCAGAGCTGAAAGTGAATCATTTAATCTCAAAGCTGTTCTGAACAGGTGCCCCCAAAATAGTATTGGCCCAGGGCACCCAAATTCCTTAACATGTCCCTGCCACCACAAAGTCTGTCAGACAACATTGCTCTGAAGTAAAATAGGCAACATCATTAATTTACTATCAGTTCTATTTTTTTAAAACATAATCCCGACGTGTCCTAAACCCCCACTGCTTCAGGCAAGCAACTTATCTTACCACTAAGGAATTCTCAATTAGGTGTTCGTTCAGCGCCCTCTCTTTGGACTTTCACCTGTCTCTTCGGATCCATAACTGGTTGGTGGGCAATTATCCCATTATAATGCTGCCTAAAACATTTGTTTATGGTTTCTAGAGAAGAATTGTTTCTCGTGTACCAACTCTGAGCTAGGGAGTGCTTGAAAAATCTGATAACACGGTCTCCCTTACAGTCAATGTTTTGGCTGAAAATGTCTGCAGAATATTCAGCTTTGAGAAAAACTGCTATCAAAACTCTCTTGCCTTTCAGCTCATCCTATTTATGTGGGATCGGGTTCTCAGCACTTGCGGTATTAAAGACTAAGAACCGTTCAAGACTGGATGTGGAACAGAACCTGAGGATGGCAGTAGCAAAAATCCATCCACGGATTGACAGCCTATGTGGCTAACAACCGGCATACCCATCACATTTATGTTGGTGGTGTTATTATTAATCTGTCATGTGTAAAACAAAGCATCCTAGTAAAAACAATTTGCACATATTTGGGCAGAATTATGAGGCCCTTGCGCCTCATTTACGCCACCGTTGCGTCACTTTTGTGACGCAGCGGCGGCGCAAATCCTGCGCCATGCTGCGGGGTATTTACAACGTGGCGCAGCTGGGAGATGCGTCACGTTGTAAAGCCCTGCGCCAGCAGTAGGCGTACCTGTGCAGGGACCTGTGCAGGGGGGGGGGCGTTCCGTCGCAGGAATGCCTCCTAAAAGTGGCTGAGTGAAATCTACAAGATTTCACTCAGTCACTTTTGAGCCCATGCTGCGTCAAAACCCTGCGCCTGCTTGAAGCAGGCGTAAGGATTGACGCAGCATTGTGAAGATAGGTCCCCCCAAAGCATTGCTGGAGCTGTGTCGCGCTTGCGACGCAACTCCAGCAATGCGCCACTTTTACGGCACAGATGCGTCACGCATCTGTGCCGTTTTTGCCCCATGGTGCGCCGCATTGTAAATGCGGCGCATCCATGGTGGCGGAGCTGTGGCGCACAATAACTGGCGCATCCCCGCTGATATGCAGGGATGCGCCAGTTATTATAAATCTGCCCCATTGTATCTTGGAAAATTGTGCTTTGAGCTGTGTAATAAGCCTCTGTTATTTCACCACACCCACTCACAAACCTGCAGTTTACTAAACACTCTTATTGTGTTGAACATTATTTGCTGGATATGGCCCGTGATATGCGCGTGGTGGTCGATTATGTAGTGTACCAGATTCCAGAAATTTCTGTCAGGTAGTGGGGGGACCCAACATCTAAAAAATTTCAGCTGGGGGGGCTCAACCTACAAAAGTTTGAAGACCTCTGCTCTATATAAAATAAAGAGTGTGACAGAAAAAATTAGAGATGCAGTTTTCTTGTCTGGTTTTGGATGGCAAGCCGCAAACTACTCTTTATAACTGTACCCTCACTGCTCCTTTCTTAGGTCACCTTTTGATTTTTGCAGAGGAGAAAGGTTGACTGTAACTTGTGCTCAAGCAAAGCGCTCCAATACCTTCAGTCGAGTTCGCGCTATATAAAACTGCAAGAACACAAACGTTTGTGAGTACTGCTTCTTTCAAAGGTAACGGTGGTGATGTCTTTTGAAAACAAGTAAAAGGCCTGAGTCGGTGCTTAAAGAAGCAAATTGTATAATTATCCTGAAGTGACCGCATTACAAAAACTATTTGTTGCAAAGAACAAAAAAAAAGGATAACCGAGTAGGGGTGGGCGGAATTTGCGGAATTAACCTTCGCAAATTATCGCGAGAATGTTTAAAATTATCGCAAACAAGCAGAAATATCGCAAAGATGCGGAAGTTTTTTTCCGGCATGTTCGCGAGATTTTCTGCATGGTTGCGGGTCGCCAACTTACCCATGTGGTTGCTTGCGGGCGCGGCCATCTTGTTTTGAGTTGTTCTCGCGGTGCATGATCGCGAGAAGAAAGACGTGATCGCGCGACGCATGACGTCACTGCGGGCGCGAACTGTCGCGAGACAGCGCAAATGGCTAAAAACAATACAACATCTCATGGAGAACGCGACCGGATCAAGAAAACTTGTCGGCGAACGCAGGGATTCAGGTAAGGCGATCGCGCGCGCGCGAGAATGTATCATTTTACAGCGCGAGCAAGAAACAAATTATCGCCAAGCTGCGGAAACCGGAATTTTTGACATTTTCGCGCTCTCCGCGGAACGCAAAAATGTCAAATTATCGCAATTTCCGCGAACGGAACGAAATTTTTGCCCAGGCCTATAACCGAGGCCCAGAAGCATGTGCGTTTTAATACTTGAAACGGAAAAAGAAAACTGAAAACTGTTGATCTCAGCTCAAGTCCCAATAAAATCTGTGTACTGAACTTGCTGACCCTTCCTGGATTCTATGGCAGGACCGGAGGCTTCGTATTATGCTTTCTCAATTCCTTTACTGAACTCAGCAGCCAATGAAAAGTGAACTACATGAGTAAAAAACATCACAACCCATGAGGCTTTGAACCACGCCTCCTCGTAATAGCCAATAGTAATCAGACAAAGCATACAAATCCGAGAGACACTTCCTTGTCTTCCTCTTTCTTTGCTGCTCCGCAGTCAAGATAAGTGTCTCTCTCTTTTGTATGCTTTAATGCTGAAATTTGTTTAGGATTGACATCGCTTTATGCAGGCTTTATTGTACATGCTGTATGTTGGGTTTTACCTCTCTGTTGGACGAGTGTTGCGGTTTTAGGCGCGGTGTCTGCGTGCCGCCTCACTCGCGTCTAGCGCTAGGCGCGCGTTGCCCTTGCCGGCGTTTCCTCTGTCGTTGTAGGGTCCAGCGCGTGTTGCGCTGTAGGTGCTTCTTCCCGTTATTTTGTCTTGCCCCACTGCCCCGCGCTGCCGCTGACACTGTTCAGTATTACGATCGAGGTACGCGATCGGAGGGGTTTGGCCCCCCCCCCAGGGAGCGAGTCGCACGCCGAGGCCAGAACGGCTTCCGGCGTGCGTCTTGGGAGCGCGCACGCGTGCAGATGCGCGCGAGCCTCCCTACGAGTGCCGGCCTTGACGCCCTGCCCCAGGCTGAAGTGGGGATTAACGCAGCCGGTGAATTAGGAGCGGAGTACTGGCCGGATAGGTGATTCATGCAGCGCTTGGGTTTCTGGCTGTCTGGTGCACAGTAGCCCTCACTACTTGGCTTGGTGGCCTCAGGCAATAATTTTTGGACCCTCTAACTCACCCAGGCTGGAGGGGCTCTCCCCCCCTCCTTTACTCCTCAGTGGTGCAGTTTTTTCTTCGCACTCCCTTTGGGATTTTGTGTACTCCCTAGCTCCTTTTTTGCCCCGGCATTTGCTCCCACCTGACACCCTAGCCTTTGGAGGTTAGGGTTAGATAATTGAGCTTCCCTCTGGGGATTTACGGATTGAATACAAGGTATTCACCTGAGGCATGGCAGAATACGATTTCTACCAGGAGGAGGTGGCTGCGTGTGAGGACCAGGGTGATGATGACTATTATTACGACGATTCCATGGAGGATTTAATTGACAAAAAATTGGTTGCCAAGTTAGACAAGGCGCTCTCCTCCGCCTTGTTGCCTATTGCTCAGAGGCTGGATCGTCTGGTTGCCCCGACCCCGTCCCCTGCTGGCTCTGGTCCTGCTCCGACCCCCCCCCCCGCTCCTTCTGAGCCCGTGGGTACCCCTTGGCCACATGCGCATTCCTATTCCAAGCTTTATAAATCTAATGAACATGTCCTCGCCGAAGTCCCGGCTCCCCTGCCCAAGCCTTCCTCTCCCATTCCGGTAGTTGACACCACTTCAGGTCCTGACACTGACACCGACTCTTCAAGGGACTTCAAGCCTCGTAAACGCGCAAAGAAGCGCAAACACTCTTCCTCCCCCGCCCAAACCTCTCCCTTCCTGTTCGACCCCTCAGATATCGTCCATCCTCGCTCTGCAGACTGGGTCCCACCATCAGCGGTGGCTGAGTACATGCAAATTCATTTAAGAAAGAGCTTTGATAAGGAGGTGCGGGCACGCCTGAAATCTGAATGCCCTCGTCCCGACTTGCCCCATAAGGTAGCGATTACTCCCGACATAGATTCCTCCATGACCACTTTCCTTAAAAAGTATAAAAAAGATCCCAAGAAAGGGATCGATCGCGCCCTTCGGGCGTGTCAAGATAAGGTTCTTGACCTTGCGGGCCCCTTAGCAAAAATACTGGAGTTGGCCCTACAGGCGCAAGAGACAGGGGCGGCCATCCACCCTGAGGTGTTGGCTGGATGGGCTCAGAGGGCGATTTGTATGCTGGGCAATGCCAATTGCGCCTTGGCTTCCGAGCGGCGCAAGTCAGTTCTTTTAAGGATCGATCCACAACTGGTGGAATTGGCCACGGCGGAACCGGGCCCACTGGCAGAAGGTCAGCTTTTTGGTGACAAATTCGTGAAGGACATTGCTAAATTCGTGAACACTTTTGCCTCACTTGACAAGTCCCAATCATCCCTGAAGAGAGTGTTTCACCAGGTCTCTGGTAGGGCCGGACGTGGTAGAGGACGCTCGACCGGCCGCTACTCCAACCCCAGTCCTCAGCGAGGTTTCGCGCCTAGACGCCGGGGTTATACCCAAGAGCCAGAACAGGCTGGCTTCTATCCCTCCAGATCCCGTGGATACAGGGGCCGCTTCAACCGAGGGGTCAACCGTGGCCACAAAAACTTCGAATCCCAGTCTTCTGGTAAGTCCTGTGTACCCTATGATTCCCCTGGGGGGCAGATTGTTGCATTTTGTTGTGAATTGGGCTCGCCTCACCACAGATGTTTGGGTCTTGCAGACAGTTCAGGGATACCAGATAGAGCTTCTGGAGCCGCCAGGTCAACTCACTGCACCTCGACCTCTCCCTTTTTCCCTTCTAGAGCAGAATTTTATAGACTCCGAACTTCTAGAGCTTTTGGACAAACAGGCTATTGCTGTAGGACCTTTCAGTCCCGGAGGGTTCTGCAGCAACGTACCCTCACTGCTCCTTTCTTAGGTCACCTTTTGATTTTTGCAGAGGAGAAAGGTTGACTGTAACTTGTGCTCAAGCAAAGCGCTCCAATACCTTCAGTCGAGTTCGCGCTATATAAAACTGCAAAAACACAAACGTTTGTGAGTACTGCTTCTTTCAAAGGTAACGGCGGTGATGTCTTTTGAAAACAAGTAAAAGGCCCGAGTCGGTGCTTAAAGAAGCAAATTGTATAATTATCCTGAAGTGACCGCATTACAAAAACTATTAGTTGCAACGAACAAAAAAAAAGGATAACCGAGGCCCAGAAGCATGTGCGTTTTAATACTTGAAACGGAAAAAGAAAACTGAAAACTGTTGATCTCAGCTCAAGTCCCAATAAAATCTGTGTACTGAAGGGAGGAGGTCAAAGACTGGTGTTGAACCTCAGAGATTTCAACCCCTTCGTCGTCTACAGACACTTCAAGATGGAGGGCATCCATCTGCTCAGGGACCTATTGCTGGAAAACGATTGGATGGTCCGTTTGGACCTGAAGGATGCTTACCTCACGGTCCCGATTTGTCCCTCTCATCAGAAATTCCTTCAATTTCAATAGAAGGGACAATGGTACCGGTATCGTACCCTGCCCTTTGGTCTATCGTCGGCCCCGTGGGTTTTCACAAAACTCCTGAAACCTGTGGTCTCCCGGCTGAGGGAAATGGGAGTGCAAATGATTGTCTATCTCGACGACATGCTCCTCATGGCCCAAGATCGGAATCTATTGCTCACGCACTTGGGGTGAACAATGTCCCTATTACAGAACCTGGGGTTTGTCATCAACTTCAAGAAGTCATTGATGACTCCAAGCCAACAGATGGAATTCTTGGGTTTCCAAATCGATTCAGTATCGGCCCAACTTCTTCTGCCTCTGCCCAAGATCAGGTCTATCAAACGGGAAATCAGATCCACCTTATCCAAGCAGAGGATTTCCCTGCGGGTTTTGGGGAGGATAGTGGGCCTACTGGCCTCCTCCATTCAAGCCATCTTCCCGGGCCCCCTACATTATGGAGCCCTTCAGCGGCTCAAGATACACTACATCCAGAGGCAGTTTCACTACGATCATCTCATTCCCTTATCCCCAGACGCTCGGGGGGAGCTGCAGTGGTGGCTGGAGCACATGTCGGCCTGGAACGGACGGGCGATTTTCGGCGCCACTCCGGATGTCATTGTCGAATCCGACGCCAGTCGCTGGGGCTGGGGCGCACGGTGTGGAGACTTTGCCACAGGAGGACGGGTGGTCTGCCGACGAGTTAAGGCTGCACATCAACTGCCTCGAGTTGTTAGCGGGTTCGTTTGCGATACGATCGATATCTCCCCTGAAGAGCAATTGTTGCATCCTCCTCCGGATGGACAATGTGTCGGCGGTGAGATACATCAATCGGTTAGGGGGGACGAGGTCCCAGTTGTTGGTCAACATCGTCAAGGAGTTCTGGCAATTCTGCCTCAATCACAAAATCACGGTCATAGCGGAGTACCTGCCGGGCAAGCTCAACCAGGTGGCGGATTGGAACTCCAGGTTCCTGCACGATTACAGCGATTGGAACCTTCATCCCTCGCTGTTCGCGGTGATCATGAATATGCGTCACGCATCTGTTCCGTTTTTGCCCCATGGTGCGCCGCATTGTAAATACGGCGCATCCATGGTGGCGGAGCTGTGGCGCACAATAACTGGCGCATCCCCGCTGATATGCAGGGATGCGCCAGTTATTGTAAATCTGCCCCATTGTATCTTGGAAAATTGTGCTTTGAGCTGTGTAATAAGCCTCTGTTATTTCACCACACCCACTCACAAACCTGCAGTTTACTAAACACTCTTATTGTGTTGAACATTATTTGCTGGATATGGCCCATGATATGCGCGTGGTGGTCGATTGTGTAGTGTACCAGATTCCAGAAATTTCTGTCAGGTAGTGGGGGGACCCAACATCTAAAAAATTTCAGCTGGGGGGGCTCAACCTACAAAAGTTTGAAGACCTCTGCTCTATATAAAATAAAGAGTGTGACAGAAAAAATTAGAGATGCAGTTTTCTTGTCTGGCTTTTGATGGCAAGCCGCAAACTACTCTTTATACAGACCCTCCAGGATTTCGCGATTTCGCGATTTCGCGGCTTGCCGCGAAATCGGCACTTTTGTAAAAATGCCGCGATTTTTACAAAAGTGCCCGCGAAATCGGCACTTTTGTAAAAATGCCGCAAGTTTTTACAAAAGTGCCTGCGAAATCGGCAATGTACAACCCCCTGTGAGGCCAACACAGAAAATGACTGCTGCAGCATACATAGTGAAGACGTATTAAAATGTATTCACTATGAATGCTTCTGCAGCCATCTTCTCTGTTTACTGCTGGCCTCGGCAAACTCACACATGGCAGAGTGAAAACGCTTCCTAAAAGGTCCTTTAAAAGTCAGCTGGAAGTGTTTTCACAGTTGACTATTAAAGGGCAATTTAGTAAGCTTCCTTTTCTGTCTTGCCACTGAAGTCTTTTTCTACGTCCTTTTCCACCGCGGCCGTTACACTACACACTGAGACAGACACACAGACAAACAGAGGCGCACAAACACAGAGACACACACACAGGCACAGATAGACACACATAGATAGAGTCACAAACACACAAGAGCCACACATAGGCAAACACAAACAGACCCACACACAGAGACAGAGATACAGGGACACACTAAAACAGACACACAATGATAGATAGACAGGAACAGACACGAAGAGAGACACCCAAAGACAGAGACACACACACAGAGACAGACATACATAGACGCACATACAGAGACACACACACAGACAGAGATACCAATGAAATACACACAGACACACATACAACACACAAAGGCACATACGGAGACAGAGCGCATACATTAAGACAGAGTGCACACAATGAGACAGAAACACACACAGACCAAGAAACACATCCAAAGACCCACACACTAAGTCGTACATACAGAGATGCAGAGACAGAAATGAACACACAGAGACACACACAGAAACAGATGCCCAGTTGGAGACGTACAGACAGAGACGTACAGACACTGAGGTACAGACAGAGACGCACAGACAGAGGTGCACAAACAGAAACGCACTGACAAATGCAGAGTGGAGCTGCAGGGGCTCTTAGAAGGGGTGAAACAACAGCGAGGCCGCATTAACATGCAAATGGTCTTTTAAAGACCTGTGAACTGCTCGGGTGCGTCTGTGTGTGTGTCCGGGAAGCTGTCTGGGCTGCCGCACACGACGGGGGGGGCTGAAGCCCTTTGCGTCCAATGGGTGTTGCGCGCCTGCCCACAGGGATATCGAAAACAACTCCCCATTAAACTCTTCTCCCCTCAATCAGATCACCTGCTGTCCATGCACTTCTGTGAGGTGGAGGCAGCATCTGATATACTCAAGACATCTGATGGCCCAGCAAACCGGGAGCGTTTTCTACTCTGCAGGATCCTGATCCAATATAAGTAAAGGACCTGATCCAAGCGGCCTTGAAGGCATGTAAAGCACAAGGGCAAAGAGCAACTCTGTGTGGTGCAGACCTGTGGGCTATCGCCAGCGACTCTGACCTATCGCGAGACCCTGATTAATCCCATTTAAAATATTAGGAGTGCCCCCGTGCCTACTCATTTCCCGTTTCCTTGACATGATGTTAAAATTATAATCTTAATTTATTTATATAACATTAATTTAGAGGTTGACTTTTAAGTGCCATATTTATTTAGGTCTAGCATGTGTCCAGCCGCCCTCAGACTTTCAGGCGAGAAAAGGGTTAAGGATGTGCCAAACACCGGTCCCGCAATGTGTCAAAAGGTGTGATAACTGCTACCAACCTTTACTAAAGCAAATGGAGAATTGCATTTCCAAAGGATAACAGCCTTCACCTGTGGGCTGCTTCATCTGTTCCATATTCCAGGTTCCCTATTCAAAGTGGAATACTCTGCTAAAAGAGTTTCCATTGACTTACGGCTGAAAATGAATGATTATGAGTAAAATAAAGTGCCGCAAAAATGCCGCTAAATTTCCATAATTGTGCCGCTAAATTTCCATATTTGTGCCGCTAAATTTGCGAATCCATGCCGCTATATCCTGGGGGGTCTGTTTATAACTGTACCCTCACTGCTCCTTTCTTAGGTCACCTTTTGATTTTTGCAGAGGAGAAAGGTTGACTGTAACTTGTGCTCAAGCAAAGCGCTCCAATACCTTCGAGTCGAGTTCGCGCTTTATAAAACTGCAAAAACACAAACGTTTGTGAGTACTGCTTCTTTCAAAGGCAAAGGCGGTGATGTATTTTGAAAACAAGTAAAAGGCCCGAGTCGGTGCTTAAAGAAGCAAATTGTATAATTATCCTGAAGTGACCGCATTACAAAAACTATTTGTTGCAAAGAACAAAAAAAAAGGATAACCGAGGCCCACAAGCATGTGCGTTTTAATACTTGAAACGGAAAAAGAAAACTGAAAACTGTTGATCTCAGCTCAAGTCCCAATAAAATCTGTGTACTGAACTTGCTGACCCTTCCTGGATTCCACTGTAAGCTTCCCAGAACTTTGGATCACGTGGTCGCTGGGTCATTAATAACTTCGCATGACACAGCATTTTAAACGCACAGCTCTTCCCTCATGTTAAACCGGGCGCCAGGAAGGAGCGCAGAAGAGAGGAACATCCCGGCTGGTGCCAGCTAGCCAATGAAGGCGCTCCATTCTAGTGACGCCAGAGTGAGCACGAGAGAGTAGGGGGAGGAAGTGAATGACTAATAGCAGGAGGGTACAGCGTGTTCAGCATTAAAACTAGAGTTGGCTACGGCTCCAAATTATAACCTGAATGCCGGGACAGGCTGTTCAACCTACCCGCTGCTGTGCTTGTAACAATGACATCAAAAAACGGGTCTTCAAAGGCGGAGCTCGAACATGTGTGGGTGAAAATATCTCACATTAATAATGTAGAGAGAAGTTTGTAAACATGAAGGAGAGCCCCTCCCTGACTTGGTTTATAGTCCGCTCGTTCAAAGGCAGCAAGAACAAGCATTGACAGAACCAACTAAGTACAATGTTGTGTACGGTACGTTTCTAGGCAGTGACAGAAATGCAGGGCTTTCCGGTGCAGGTAATAGACGCGGCACTAATTACAACCAGGGCCACTGGAATTATGCGGCAGGAGAGGAACAAATTATGGAGGAAGAAAAGCCAAATTATGCACATTGTTAATAGTATTACTTCATTATTTTGTACTTTTTACACTTGTTAACACTGTCTTGTCATTCATTGGGTGCACCTCATTAGTACCAGTTTAATATACAAATATAGCAATAAGCAACAGAAAGGTGACCAGTCAGACTTTGCAGAAAGGCCTTCCACTGTACACTAACATTTGCCACTGCGTTTTTAGTAACTTTTGAACCGTCTGAACTAGAAACAAATAAACATTTTTGTTGTATCTGCAGATTATGCAGCAGATGATGGGGTATGTGGCAATTGTGGCATATCTATAACTATGCGAAAATCGCTACGGCCACACAATTGCATAATTCCAGTGGCCCTGATTAAAACTCACTTTGAAACTGGTTCCTCCCAGGCCTTACATTCATGTCCTTAACCTTCAAAAACATTGATCGATTTCTCAACAATGACTGTAAGAAGCATAAATGGTTTCTGTCAGCTGTGCAGTCACTTTCTATTTTTGCTTTTTTCCAGCTGTTGCATTTCTGTGCTTTTTTCATGCAACCTGTGCCTCCTTTTTAGGTCTCGGCTAGGCAGCGCATGCGCTGTCTCGTCGAGAGATGCTGTATACAGTATATTGGGGGAAGCTCCGCCCACTTTCCAGGCTTATTTTTGATTGGCTTGCATCATATTTTCAGCATTGTGATTGGTGCTTGGCTTGGTAATCCCGCCTCCTGACGGGCATGTTGTCATTTTTTCCCTTCGAGGCTATCAGCCCCTTTACTTCCTAAACTGTTTTGCTCCCCTGCCTCTCCCCGTTCCCTCCCGTACTCCGTGACTTCTTCCACCACAAACACCTTCCCACACCCTCCTGTTCGTGCCTTCTTTTATGTCTGCACTTCTGTTAAAAATGCAATAGGACTCCCGTAAATATGCGTCCTATTACATTTTCAGTGCATGTTTGCTATTTCATTGGTGGGTGCATTCGCACTATTTGTCTCGCATGCACATGATGCCTTACATCGTACGCATGTGTGACAAAACACCACACGCATGTCTGGCTTGTAATGATCGTATTTCCGGTTGTCTTAGGGGCCCGGGCACTGCAGAGGCTTGTGAATCTGGGGAACAGCTGGGAGTAATGTTATTTATAATTTACAGGTTGGGGGGGTTCGTCACACACTTTTCTCCCCCTCGATGTTGAAGCTCTCTGGCTGCTCCCTGACTCCGTCCACGGCTCTGAACGAGACCACGGCCCCCCCCCCACAGTTCCTGCTGCTGAGCGATGCAGTCCCCAGCCGCCACACTCTCCGACCGGTTGCGTCACTCTGCAGGCACCCGGAGCATGCTCCCAGCCGCAGTCTGGTTTCTCCTTCATCCCTGCTCTGGCCGCTCGGCTCAACAGGCCTAATCCAGTTTGCTCCATCACCCCTTCAAATCGCCATAGTACAAGCTTACAGCACCAACCAGTGAACTCATTGGGTGGGGGCCTTCGGTTTAGTCTCCCTGAGTATGGATAATAGCCTGCGAGTCTGAGCGAGGGTCCAACGAACTTCCGGTGCCAGAGCTTCAAACAAGCATGTCCACTCAGTTGGCCGTCTTTGCTCCGCTCGCCGGGACATTCTTTCTTGATTGTCTTTTCCTGCCTCACCAAAGGTCTTTTATTCCGTGGAACTTATTAAAAAGATCTGCAGTGACTGTTGTGACAATGTTTTGAATAAATAAAGGAGCCTGGTGTTTGTTACCATCTTTACCGCCACCAGAGTGCAAAACCACAACAGTCCTCTCACGTGCCAGTTCTGCATATCCACTTGATTATGTTAGGGCTATTGGCGTTGTAAGTGCCGTTGTAAATGGAAATGTCTTTTATGCATGTGTTATGGAGTGAATGCGGGGTGTAGTGAGCAAGTGCCCCTATACTTAAAGCAGACGGCACTGCTAAAAAAGCATTAAAAATGCAATAGGTCTTGCCTTTTATTAAGTTAAAGCCATTTGCTTTGCTATACATCACTATTAGTACAGCAAATGGCTTTAACTTAATCAAAGCCAAGACCAATTGCATTTCCAATGCTTGTTTGTAGTGAGACTAGTATTTTAATGCCCCAGCTTTTAGAAACATTAGGAAGATCACCTAACACTGGTATGTTTACCTCTTAAAACATAAGCACATGGCATTTTTCTCTGGGAAAGGAGGCGACTCTACATGTATAGTGCATACTATGAACCAAGTAGGTTCTATGTATGTGGTTGAGTTCAGAATGTGAGTGATTGTTCATATTAGACCGAGGTCAAGAGCTCTGGAGCTGAGGCTAAATGCAGTGTGTGTTTCTCAAAGTGCCTGTCAGTGAGTCTTAATGGTATTCAAACTACATGCTCATCAATTTCATGGCCTCTACAAAGCTTACAGAGCAATAGTCACATGTGAGCCTATTGTGATTAAAATGTAATGAAAAATTACAAAGTAGGCACAGAGCTGTCACGATATTGACAGAGCCAAAAGAAGAGAAAAAAAGGCTGTGTTTACAGGTGAGGGGAGAGAGAGAGAGTGTGTGTGTGTGTCTTTGAGAGAGAGAGAGAAATGTCACGGTGAAAGGGAGGTGATGGAAGTATATACAGAAAGACAGGAGGAAACACAGCAATGAAGTGGAAGGAAGTGATGTGTGAGCAATGCAGATGGAGAAATTAAGAAATATGTGAGGAGAACAAAAGGGTGTAAATTACTAACAGAGACTGAAGAGAAAAGTGGTGTGAAGGGTGAACGAAATGAAATACCAGCATTTGTAAAGCGCACAGCTACCTCCGAGAGGTGTCCCGGCGCTGGGGGCCATTGGAAAGATTAAGCGAGCTATTGCCCAGAGTCACATGGTGCTGGGCTAACCTGCTGCCAGGGATCAAACCTTGAACCCCGTGGTCCGGAATCAGGCACCCTGGCCGCTGCGCCACACCTCTTCTAGGAGTGAGAAAAATTCCAAAGACCTCTACCCTTTCAATAGACTTAATTGTTTTTGAGAATTGGAATATTTTCAATTCTGATTACTCACAACAAAACCATTGCTGTTACACAGTTACCTGATGCGGCTAGCAAGCATTGGCAAAACCAATGGATCTGATTTGTTTTAGGCATATGTTGTGGCCATCATTGGTGAGCAATCAGCACACACTTGGTTGTGCACAGCGTGGCGCCATAAATCTCTGCTACATCAGTGGAGCAGTGAGGAGGAGCAATAGCGCACTCCATAAGACATACATTTCATGAGGCTGTAATATTGCTGGTGGACGGGCTGCAACAACAGGAGGGCATTGATGAATTTTGACTATTGTAAACACTGGACTGTACTTCACACCAGCGAGACATATCAATAACTTCCTTAACTCTTCCTCGGACGTGAAAGTAAGGGATGCTGCAATGCCCTTAGCTTGTGCTACCACTGGCCACACTAGCCGTCTTCTAGAGTATGTGGAAAGCGGGCCAACTCACAAGAAGACACAACTATGGATTAGGCTGTAGGAACATACCGACAACGACCACCAACTCTGTGTGGACACTACCCTACTACCTTGATGGTGGTAAGCGACCATGGGGTGTAGGACAGGTAGTCAAGCTTCCATCTCATAATGAGATGTGTTGTCATTGCTCAAATATGCCCTGTTGGGCAGGTGCCGAGAACTGTCTCACTCAGCACTCCTACTTGACCTGTAAGAGTCGAAAATATGGTACGGATAAGGCCACAGTCAGCCTAGAGGGTACAGCCTCAGCATACATTTAAACCTTTAGAAGAGAAGAGAAAATGTTTGTCTGTCAGGGAACCTATACTGTTTAGAAAGACTGATTCTGTCGCTCCTTCATGGATCACATCTTGTAGAGCTCTCTAGCCCACTACTTCACAGGAGTACTTCGAAGAGGTGATCTGACAGTCTGTATCGATGGTGTGGGCCCTCCACCTGTGGCAAGCAGGGACCAGCACCTACACTAGCACCGAAGGAAGTATAGCAGCACAATAAGTACCAAAGGAAAACATTAGTACAGTGAACACAGACACAGGGGAGTACCACTATAGTTCTGCCCCCTGCAACACAGCAGTTGTGTCCCAGATGGGTAGGGTTAAAAACCTCAAAACAGGCAAAAAAAGGTGGGCTCATTATGTCGTACCTGCCACCAGCTGGTAGTTTGTTGCACTCACTGGAGCTTAGCCCACACTTACAACAAATACACCAGTGTGTGGTGGCACTAATAGGGTGTACTCCAGTGAGCAGATGGCACCCTCAATGACAACACGTGGATGTGAAATGCATACCCCAGCTGCCACAAGTTCCTTCCAGATGTTGCTCATGGTGGGAGACCAGGTGTCTGCTGTGGTCACCTTTAGGGTCTCCGCTGGGTCTGTGCTGAAGTCTGAAAACATTCTTCTGTGAGCCCTTCTTACTCTGGCACTGCTGGAGTCATATAAACAACCACATTTGGGCCAAAGTTGCCACAGTATCTTGGTGTATCTGTTGGCAAAAGTTCACTGGTTGGATGTCTGCCATCAAAGTAAATGCAAATTGGGTGGTTCAGCAGCTGAGACAAAGATGGCAATTCTTCAGTGTGTTTGGCGTAATGGCCGTCAGGCACAGTATTGATTGCATGAACTGACCATTGGAGGAATCATTACTTCTGTTGCTTCTCTTGCCAAATCCTTGCTTTTGACTTGATTCTCATCCTCCCATGCACACTCATGTTGATACAGCATTCGTCTGTGCCCTTTTGTTACCTGAGAAAACTGATCCACTTTGAACTGTGCACTCAGATTCAAGACTGGGTAATGTCTAAAATGTATTCTGGGTACTAGATCTGATTAGATGAAGGCTGTGGCCCTTGCAGCCCCTCGTATCGTTTCGAGATTTTAATGTTTTAACCAAACAATCTTGCTTGAAACAATTCCTTTGGCTATCATGGATAGACTTGCAAATCAGGAGACACTGTAGGTTCCCACAATTTGAAAATCAAAGAAGCTTTGGTGAAGTTATTGTTAAGTACTTTGTGTAGGACTTTCTCAGTCCTGATTTCAGGATCACCTCCACGTTTAGTTTCATTTATTACATCTTTTTTATATGATCTTGTAGAAATAAGACTGGATTTTTGTTCCATTGTGGCTGTATTTTAGACCTTTTATTTTTTGGATTTCACCACATGATGGGTTGTCTGCTAGTGGTTGATGGAGCAAGGACTAGTATAAAAGAGACTTGCTCGGAAGCAAAACTCACATATAACATGTAACACCGTATTAATCATGTATTGTATAAAATAATATGCACCACATTACATATTTTAGCAAGACGAAGCTTGCGTATGTGTTTTACTAACAAGTAACCCGAGTGAAACTTAAAATGGCTGCTAACGCGGGAAAACTTGTACTGCGCATGCGTCAACTGCATCTACGCAGAAATGACGTTCTTTCGCTTGGAGGGAAAATTCTGCACCTGCGCAATTGCATTTAAAATGGCTGCTTGATAGCTCACATGCTAAGCATCTGCTTCGCTGAAACTAAAACAAGCTATTTACTAAATGCTAATGCAGGGAGAGTTATTATAAGTAAATGGGATTACAGTAGAGATAGGTGGTATACAGTGAAATCATTTTATTTTGAATTTAATATGTTTCTTTTTGACCTCTCTACTAGTTTGTATTTGGGCCTTAAGAGCGGGACTGAGGCCTGTATCCCACGTGACTCTCACGCCGGTGCAGTAATAACAAGCCAGAAGCCTCGATGCAAATCTTTGAATGCCATCCAAAAGAAAAACAGCAACATACCCTGGGAAACAGCATGATGTCCTGTGAAAGGAAGAGACAATACAAAAATTGTATACTTTATATTGATTAAGATGTGAATACGGGTGGGAAATAAAGCTTGGGAACAAGAAATGAAGGGGCGGGAACATTAAACAAAGAACCGAAGAAAATTATTAAAACTTTGCATGGTGTGATGATATTCCCTCTTTGCCTGTCCAATCAGAATTAGGAGTCTCATAAAGTTGAAACGTTAAGGGGTGGTACATGCCATTAGAAAGGTATAATTGAGGTAGTTTAGTTAGTTAGTTAGAACAGAATGATGCAGAGATGCTGAGAGACCGAGATGCTGTACGAGAGCTGAAAAAATGCTGAAGAAGAATCAATTTGCAGACTTAGAATCTAAGCCAATCAATTAGACGAACATCGCGGAAGAATCGAGGATGGAATTAGGCCAATTGATAGAAGAAGATCGAGGAAGAATCGAGGAGGAAGATAGTGTCAGAGAGGAGTGCGACGCAGGCGTCGGATCTAGAAGAGGTCATCTATCCTGTCCTGAATCCTGTCCTGAATCCTATCCTGAAGCCTTTGTCACCTGTTCTTTCCCAGGGGACCCTTCCAGCTCCTTGGCCAAGGGGTTGGTTTCCACACCATTCTAGGTAATTATACTTCTGTGTTGTATGTCCATGTGCTGCTCTCTCTATCCTCTTTTTCTTGAGTACTGCCATTGTGAAATCTCATTCTAATATAGGTGACTGATTTATGAAATATTTGACTTTCCTCCCTTGGTGAAACGGAGTTCGTACTGTATTTTTGATCTTGGCTCACATGAATTTAACTAGATAAAACATTTAAACTTTTCCCGCATCTGTGGTTATTTCAAAGTGAGAGAGATAAGTTCTATGTCATATCACCATCAACTAATTCTAACTAATAGGTCCATTGACCAGAGGAAAGAATGTGTTGATCAGTAAATGATTAGTTAAAATATGACAGGTAACTAATCTTATAAAAGTATTTACAAAAATTGACCCACAGCGGAATTTACTAGCCTATGTGAATGTGTGTTTATGGGCCCAGGTGAATATATGGTGTTTGAGTATTTGAGGTTGGTAACCCGCTGGATCATGGTGTACTCTTAATGTGGACATGTCTTCATATGGTAAAGCACACCAATACAGGTAAGATCCTAAACCTAGATACAATTATTTTTTTAAATAAAATCAATTTATATGAAACCAAGTGTAGGAAAGTTTGTATGAAAGCTGTGCATCCCTGATTCATATGGTAAAGCACACCAATACAGGTAAGATCCTAAACCTAGATACAATTATTTTTTTAAATAAAATCAATTTATATGAAACCAAGTGTAGGAAAGTTTGTATGAAAGCTGTGCATCCCTGATTCCCAGCACAAGTTATCCCTTTATTTTAATCTCCTGTTACCAATTATTTCATTACACAGCTGAAATCTCTTGTCTGATTCTCTGTTCCTTGCTCCAGTGATAGCCCTGACTCTATGAGAAACAGGACCATTATCCTATCATACACAGTACTAAAGCAACTCCCAAATTGCAGACGGTCTCTCCACCATGCTCACAACAGGTTGCTGCCCCTCATAGGTCACTTTGATCCTAATGGTTCTAGAGTCGAAAATGCACTCTCAGCTGTCGTGTTTAAGAAGGCATCTGTCTTCACATGAGCTAGACAGTCGAAGGGACTAAGTACTCCCCACCTACACAGCGTGTTTTAAGTGTATGACCCCTCCTCACGGTGTCACAGGAGCACATGAGTAACAGCTTCTTGAATCTTCTGAATAAGAGCAGATTAATATGACTTTCCACGCTTTTGCAATATGCAGCCCTTTTTTGATCCATGGGCTAGTTGTTTGTGCTATGTCTGCTCTTGGCAATTAACTTTCTTTTTTATAAGTAATCATTCAATGGACTGAATTGAATTCATAGCTTTTTCACTATAGATGAGTTTGTCACAGTCATTCCAAACAATTAGACAGTGATTAGATTAAAGAAACATTCAATACAAACATGTCATATAACAATCAAGATAACATTTTGTTGAAGATTCCCAAAGCTCTTTCTTGGACATAGCCATGCCCAGTCGGCCATACTCCTGTCTATGTATAAATCTTCGCTCAAATTGCGCTCAAAGAGTTAATTGTTCACGCTGGACTAAGACAAAGTCAAGAGTTCAGGCCGCGCACAATGAAGCGCAGGCCGGCTACAGGACCCACTCAGAGCCTGTTGAGCAAAAGAGCCTTAAACGTTTTCTCAGTACGAGATGGGTCAATGGTCCACACGCAGTTGTGGTGTTGCGCTGAATGTCTCCAAGTAATTGCTGTGATGCATCAGTTCAGTTGAGCGAAGCGCCGGTTCTGAGTGTGGGAGTTCCAAAGATGATGCACCAGGTTAATCCACGATGAAGTGGCAATGCCTCGGTCTTCTTCATGCAGTGATGGCAATGGGTTGGTTCCGAATGGGGGTCTGAGAAGCAATGCGGTGGTTCTGAGTGCGATGCAACAGTCTGGTCCGTCAACAGCGTTGATGCATCGATCTCGATCTTGCAACAGGCAATGCATGAGTTCTGATCGGCGCAACTGCGTCGATGCGTAGGTTCTGGCAGATGCAGCACTTTTACATTCACTTCCGAAGACCCTAGACTGGGTTGACACCACTTGGCAGTGCAGCACTCGCAGCAAGCATATTCCAAGTGCTGTTTGAAGATGGAAGTGAAGTTTTTGATATCCCTGAGACTTCAGCAAAAGGAGGCATGTCAACTAGCCCTTGGAGTGTAACTAATTTCTGGGATATAGAGATGCAGGTCCAGTCCTTCATACTCCCTGGCAAGAATCAGCAGGCCAACACAGCAAAGCAGTTCAGCAATGTGGCAGTCCATCCTGGCAGCACAACAGTACTTCTTCCTGGAAGAATGACCTCAGTTCTGCAAGTGTTCTGAGTTGGTGGCATCAGAGGCCCAGTACTTATACCCAGTTGGGCCTCTGGAGTTGAGAGACTTCAAAGAGGAGTTTTTATGTGCACAAGACACTGTCTTTCCTACCCTGGCTCAATACTCACTCCAGGAAGATATGCAATTGTTTGTGTGGGGAATGGATACATCCCTTGCAGATGTAAAGTGTCAGCTCCTCCCTCCCAACCTGCTTAGGATGACCCATCAACATCCAGATGGCTGTTCAGTCACACCTAACCTTCCTTTGCCTGTGGCTATCTAGAGCCATGCAGGAAGCCAGCTGCCACCCATCCCAGATGCGTATTCCATAAGGAGCAGAAGGCACCAAATAGTTTAATGAAGACAATTTTCAGACCTGCAATTTAAGAACCAAATTCACCAGAAATTGTGGGTCCAGAAACATAAAATTTGGGGGTCTAATCTCTTTCCAATTGGAAACTACACTTATAAAATTTAATAAGGCAATCCCAATGTAAATATTTGGGAGAGATTGGCCTTGCTGTTGTGAAAAACAAAGTTAAGAGTATTTCACTACCAGGACAAGTTAAACGTACAAGTACATGTCCTACTTTTTAAAATACACTGCACCCTTCCTGTCCAGGGCCCACCTTAGGAGTAACCTATATGTAATAAAAAGATAAAAAAAAGAAAAAGAAAGTTTTGGGCTTGGCAAGTAAGTTAGCTTGCCAGGTCGACGTGGTAGTTTACAACTGCACACACAGGCTCTGGAGTGGTAGGCCTGATACATGTTTAAAGTGCTACCTAGGTGAGTGACACAATCAGTGCTGCAGGCCCACTAGTAGCATTTGATTTCTAGGCCCAGTGCACATGTAGTGTACTTTACCAGGGACTTAAGTAAATCAAATGCAATTGTGGATAAAGCAATGTTATTACATTTAAGTAAAGAGTACATGAACTTTAGCACTGGTTAATAGTGGTGAAGTGCCCAGATTCCTGAAGCCAGCGAAAACGAAGTCAGCAAAAACAGGAGGTCAGAAGGCAAAAAGTCAGGGGACCCACACCAAGGATGCCAGGTCTAACAGCTTCCTTGTATGCACCACTTAAATATCTAGCAATTGTGATTTGACCAATCAATAGAGTTCTTCAGTGATGCCATTCACATCAGGGATTCATTAGCAAGAAGGCAATTGATAGTCCAGGTAATGTCTTCCTTCCCTTTTGAAGAGGCCTCTTCCTGCCACAGATACTGAACATAGAGCCTGACACACAAAAAATCTGTTGTCCTCTGTAGTGAAATTTCAGGTTCCAGGTCTACACATTACATTGTAGAAATTGTGAAATTATTTGTTATGCCCTGGGGTTATTTGAAGAGATTCCCTTGTTCTTCATAGCAGGAACTCAGAATATACCTCTCAATGTTTGAGCTGGGCTTGGAAAAGTCTACTTGCTTTCTCATCATGTTCATAGTAGTGCCATTGGAGCACTGAAATTGCAATTCAACATTTGAGTTAAAGATGGAGTTAAATGCATTTTCACATTCAAAGTTCTTGCTAGGCATTGTTAGTGGGATGACTCAACAATATTATAACAGAATTTTCCAGTATGATCTCTTTCATTCAGTTTTTTGTCAGCACACAATCAGACATCATCTGCTCTTTCACCGAAGATGCCCTTGCTTTGCCCTGTCATGACTGTCCCTTAGTTTTCTATTATGTATGTTTTTATATGATCCCTCAACATCTTATTCTTGACTGGCAGTTTATATCTAGATACATCCATTCTCCATGACTTGTTTAGTGAGGTTGCAATGCCACTTTCTAGGGTCACGAGTAATGGAGCACAGTCTGAGAGGTGTCCTTCTAGTTGGACACTTCTGCCTTGTGATGAGGAATTAGTCTGTCCTCGAATAGGAGCAGTGGGCACATAAAAGGAGTTGTTTGTTGGTCAGATGAGATGGTATCCATATGCCCACTTGGCCATGACCCTCCAGTAATTCTCCCATCAAAGCCCTGTCATTGGCATTACTCGAGGTATAGGGAGCTTTGCTCTCTACATTTCAGATCCAGTTCTAGGTTACAGTTTCTGTAAATCATGGATAAGTTTAACCAAATTCTGTCAACACTCTGGAGACTGGAATAGGAAGGGAATTCTGAAAAATGTAGGCAAACAATATTGACCCTGTTATCAACCCTGGATTAAAAAGAGACAGCTTCCCAAATACATATCTCTCCTCTTCAGGACTGTACAAGGCAGATAGTTATTTATCAATACGGCAAAACCACATTTCCTGGAACTATTGCAGTAGATGTTAGAAGACACAACACTACTGAGTAGCATTTCACTTTCTCAGCTTCTTTCCAGGAGAGATGGATTTCTCGTAAAGGTGTGATGCAGCGCTTTTAGTGGAAAGATAAAGTTGAATCTTTTTACATAATTCACCATACCATTCATATTGAGGGAGAGGACCATAAGAGATTTGGAGGACCTTATCAGGTTCCATAATGTGAGGTCCTAATAGAGTTGCTAGGCAATGGAGGACACAAGGTAAGGAGATCGATGGAATGTGAGAACCTCTCCAGTTAATGGGATGAAAGACAAATGGAAGAGCAAGAACCAGTAGATGAGGGGAGAGAGAGGCAGTGAGGGAAGATACAAAGAATCAACACGGAATAGGTATTAATATGAAGGATGTTGTGGTTGAAACTGGGGTGGGAAGGGAGTGCCAGGAATAAACTGTGATATCCCAAATTTTAGGGGGAGTTTGAGGGGCAGCCAACCAGTAATGTGTATTTGTATTATTGCCTGTGTGTAGTCAGTGTGGGGAGCATCGAGTAGGAGGTAGGCATTTATTGCGGCTGTTCCGCCCTCGTTCCTCTGATGCATGAGGAAAACGAAGGCAGAGTTGTGAGAGGTGAGAGGGAGGGGACAGAGAGGATGGGGGAGAAGGGCTGCTACAATTTGGGTGAAGGAGTGGGCATTATGAACTAAACAGTGTGGCCAGTGCTCGGGCAAGGAGATAATCAGTCACATGCATTGTGGTGGTTTGTGAGAGTGTGGCACTTGGTGTGAGGGTGTCACTCAGATGAAGCAGCTCAAGTGTATCAGATCTGATGTAGCAATCCCTTACATGTAGGATGATGTTCCCTGCTCCTTGCTCCAGGCCCTCTCTGTGCTGATGCAACACCTCTGCACCAGGCCTGGTGATCAAACAGGGGAGTCGGGTGATTCTATTGAAGGCACTCCATTCTAGTTGTGTGGTTGTGGATGTTGGAAGTCCGTCTCTGCCCTTTCTCCCTTGCCCTCACTAATATAAAGCTTCCAGATGGAGAATAAGGGCTGCAGCAAAGGTCTGCTGCTGTGTAGTGTGGCTGGACGAGCAGGCTCTCAGATCTCAGAGAGGCCTTAGTTTGTGTGCCGCCTCTCACCTCCCCTCTGGAGTCTGGTCCAAGTGTGTCAGATACTTGTTTTGGTGCATGGCAATGTTAGTGGTGTACTGTGCTGGGGCCCTTGGATATGCGGTGTTTGTACTGCCCGTGATGGTTAAGCACAGGTCCTGTATCTCCGTCTTCTGGAACCATGTCCAGATGCTGACTCCCTCTGCTCCTCTGTCACCTCTTATTTAGCTCCCAGCCAGGTGGTGCACGCCGTGGACGGCTAGCTGATGAAGAAGGGGATGCAGGAGAGCTGTGTTGCAGTCCACCGCACTGGGCCTGAAATACAAAGCACCATCTCCGAAAGGCTTCGCTTTGCTATCTAAGCATTCCCCCATCAGATTCCACGCACCAATGGTGCTCAGGGCTCCTTGCATTGCCGATGTAATGCCTGTCAGTTGACCCAGGGGAGATGTAGGTGGAAATGACCATCTTTTCCACAGCTTGGCTCCACTTTTGATCTTTAACTT
The DNA here is from genome assembly GCF_964204655.1 of Triturus cristatus. Lineage (NCBI taxonomy): Eukaryota > Metazoa > Chordata > Amphibia > Caudata > Salamandridae > Triturus > Triturus cristatus. Next base: position 1,427,539,979 of record NC_140590.1, on the reverse strand, counting down.
TCAACTTTCATTGGGGCCTGGTTTTGAATGGTGTTCCAATCTTGTTGCAGCTGAAGGCATGGAGTAGAACATAGGGTGAGAGTGTTCTACTTGAAACACATCACTACACCATTATGGCTCTTTTAAAAGGCCTCCATGTGTCAACCTGTCTTTTGGCTGAGAATGGTCCCACCAAATCAGGAAGCGATGGCTTAAAGGAAGTCCAGATCCTTCCTCCCACCAACTCTAGAAGTCCCAAATAAACCCAGGAAAGCTGTCCCCAAACTGGGGAAGACTCTGGTGCTCTTTTTTGGGCAAGGGGTGGTTTGGGCAGACTGAGTTAGAACTCTGGAGGGCGTGTTTGCTGCAGCCCACTGGAAGGCTTAAGGAGAACACCTGGGCCGGCACTCTCTCGTTGTTATATTGCTTGTACATAGCACACAATGAGAAATGAGTATGGCATTGTGGTCTTCTCAGTAGTCCAAGTGATGACTTTTTAATGATTCCGATGCTTCCATTGTCCCCATGAATAAGGTCCTCTGTGATGTAAGAGTGGTCAACTTCATCTAGGTAAAAAGATTGTCATGATTTCATGAGTCTCTTTTCAGGGTAGCGAGACTTGTATACCCTGTGCCTGGACCGGAGGTGGACTAAGGATTTTGTTGTGCTGACCGACATGATTAGGGGCATATCATAGTCCTTGCTTTATTACGCCTCACCAAACAAGGGCATATTACAGCCCGAGTTTTGAAATACTCTGCATTAAGGTAGTCACAAAGGATTTTACAGCCCAAGAGTTTCAATACTCTGCATTAAAGGGATTTATTATAAACCCAATTTTTGGAGTGCTTTACTACCTGTTGAAATCTAGAGCACTTCACTACTTGTTAGGAACCAAGACGAGATTTCAGCATAGACTTTTAAACACAACTTTTCTAACCGGTTTGAGGCTGGACACGCCTTTTTCGGGACCCGGTCCTTGTGGAATAGAGTTCTGGAATAATCTTTCGTGCCGATACTACAGATTCCAAGGGTATTTTTAAATGTTTTTGAGTACCTAAATATCTTTGAGCTTCTGGGTGGACGACGCAGTTTTTGGGAGTTCACACTATTTCAGAGTTAAGCCTTGAAGAAGTTACGGTTGTAACGAAACACATGTCCGCTGCCATCATCTTCTGTCACCGTGATGTGGTTATGAAATGGATTGTTATGTACCAACTATATAAATGTAGTCTGAATGTGACCAATAGACACGTGTACTGTAAATCAAATGAATTACGATGCTCAGAGGGGATCATTGTTACAAAATATTAAATAGAATGAAATCTTCAGAATAATTTTCTATACTGGTGTTTCCTGTGAGGTGTCATATTTAATACACATGGGATGTTTGTCTTATATACTGTGTATGAGTAGAGATTTAAATATTGGGAGTGCCGAGGAATGGTTTTGTATGACAGAAGATCCAAGCTTTTGCTACTGGCAGGCACCAGTTTTGTGTTAGATGGGCAAAGGACCGCCAAGACCAAGAGAAATTGAAAGCCCCTCACACACACACACACTCTCTGGTCTCTCTCTCTCTCTAGCTATCTATCTATCTATCTCTCTCTCTCTCTCTCTCTCTCTCTCTCTCTCTCTCTATATATATATATATATATATATATATATATATATATATATATAATACATATATATATTTTCACCGAAAAATACACCACACTTGATTAATGCTGATTGTATTTTCATTTATTCTGAATTCCTCAGAATGCACATACTCCACCAACGTGTTTCGGCCTCACAAGGCCTTTCTCACATATATATACATATACACATAAACTGCGGATCTCAGGTTGCTGAGAAAATAATAGAACTAAAGGAAGAAGAAACCAGCCTGCAAAATATGCCTATGGGTTTTAATACTTTAAGCTTCTGTGTAGGAAAGATGCTGCCAGTGTGAGACTTCCCGCTGCATAAACAACTAGACGTGTATTTCATGCACATGCAAGTCGTGCATTCTTGCACCAGTCTCGGAAAACTTTCTCTGGACGCGTAGAGCATGATAAGTCTTGTAGGGATATAAAATAATTTGAAATCTATCCGCATGGCATAAATATTGCATCATTCTCTTTAAATGATATAACAATGGCGCGTGTGTGAAGGTCCATTTCTCGGCAGTCTTGCACAAGGCAGGAAGTTGGTATCACAAGAGAGGAAGGAAGCAACGAGTTACAGGATCGGGTCAGAGAAAGTGCTGCCTTCCCGCTCCAAGCAGAGAAGTGGTGGCTGCGCCCCGGGGGATTTTAACCCACACCCCCTCCGGATTGGCTCTGATGAACAGTTGCAAAATGTTAAAGATAGAACTAGGTTTTGTTTATACACCCAACCCCCACTCTTAATGTACAGTTCTCAGGCACAGCGTGAATAAGCGCTGTTGCCTATGAAGAACAAAGCCTGCAAGGCTGACAGTGTCAGTGATCACAGTAGTGTGGTTTCCCCTGAAACTGACTTGTACATTTAACTTAAGACACGATGCAACTCGAGCATGCAATTATGCGGCAAGTGACTCCAGGGACTGGATAAAGTGGAGTGAAAAGTGTACTTGGGTGATAAAGTGGGAAAGGTAGCAGTTAGATGAGGTTGTGGTTATGGCTGGGCTGCACGACCTGGCATCTAGATGGTTGACGTAGGGTGTAAAATCGAGAGAAAGTGTCGGATTATGGAATTGCTGACTTAATATTGTCTATTCCCAATAACCTTCAACACAAGCTGGTAGGTTTTGGGGGCAGAGCAGACCCCGCCATCCTAAGACTGTAGCACGCATTGATTGCAAAGAGGCGTTGCATGCACTTGATTGTGCTTAATTTATTAAGTGGTGTGCACCGGCACTATTCATCATAAGGAAGGAAGTGTAGTGTGGTGGAAGAAAGGGACATGAGATGGAATCAAGACTAGGCACCCATAGTTTTTGGCAATACTCTGGCATTCGGCTATGTCACCATTAGGCTCCTAAGAGTTCGGCCTACCGTCTATTATTATAATAATTTTTACAAATTTAAGTACTGCCTTTAGGGTGGTATGGGAGAGCAGCAGACTAAACAAAGCACGTCACTAGGCAGTCAAAAGGGTCAGCGTACAACAGGAAGTGTGGCAGCAGTGGCGGTTCCTCCACTAAGGCGGAGGAGAGTTGCCCCAGTGCTTTGAAGCGGTGAAAGAAAGGAAAAATAAAATGATAATAACTTGATGTTATTATAATTTTATATTGTCCTGCTGCGGCAGCTTGGCGGGGCGTGCTTCTCTGCTCACAGAGCAGGGCAGGGGGAGGAGTGGTGGGCACACTGAAGTTCGTATGACGCTTTGGTCGGCCCGAGAGGCCCAGCCAAACCGTCATGTGCACCTAGCATGTTCTCCAGCCAGGCTGCATTACAGCCGGGTGGAGAACATGCCCTGGCCCCCAGTCCCCGTCTGAGCGCCGAACTATGGTGCTCAGACCAATCACAACGCTGCATTGCAGTGTTGTGATTGATTCAGGGGAGCCTGGATGTGCTTCCTGTGCTGCGACTTCGGCTGGATGGGTAGGAGAGGACGTGGGAGAGACGCGGCAGGAGGTAAGTGTATTTTTCTTTTTCAAATCTGGAATATCGCTGCGGATCGTGTAAATAACAACAATGACATCAGGGTATTATGATAGGGGTTTTTAGTGAGATGCACCTGGAGCTACACTGCTGAAAATAAAACGATGGTCATCATTTGTCACAAAACTAGTATTCTTTGCATACATTGAATTTAAGAAGGGTAATATCTGGAATTCGGAGTAGAGTGGATCAGTTTATGTAAATCTTCCCAACAGAACAGACCCAGCAAGCCAGGACTGGAAAGGGTTATGGAACAAACATTGATGACAGCTTTCCACATATAACAGCAAAACAGGTATCTGCAACACATAGAGGTCCATCTAGCACTGTTGTCAGATGACGTGTGTATTTACACGCTACAACATAACATGCAACACAGCAACAGAGGTCAGGAGGCGCTCAACCCACACTAGTTCTGATGGGGCTAGTACATCAAATTTATGATGTCAGCATGAAATCTGTAAATCTGCTGTTTCACCCACAGATTTCAGTTGCTGATAAAACTCCAGGAATACCTCAGGGCTAAATGAGGAATTATGGGGAAAGCGGATTTTGAATGGCCAATCCCCCTCGTAACTTCCCTTTTTAAAATTGGCCTCTCAGAAAAGAGGGTTTAAAGGCAGATTCTGTAAATCTGCCCCCTGGAGTTACTGTTGCACTGTTATTGGTAACTTTGGGAGGTGGGAAGAGCTAAGGGGGGGGGGGGGGGGGTGAGTGTGGAGAAATACAAATAATGGTTTAGGAATAACTCCAAGCAATTGATGATAGAACATTCGCTTGAAAACCAATCCTGTTCATAATGCAGGCACCCTTGGAGCATGGCACAAGCGTGCCTGCGTTGGCGCTAGACATCAGACAGTGCACCAGCCATCGGAAAAAGCAAAAGTGCCCCATAGCTGACTATATATGGCATATTTCTGCTCTCTCTGTTTCACACAACGCAGCACACCAACTTCTCATGCTGCCCTGCGTTGTGTGAAACATTAGTAAAAATGCCCCTCAGTTCTTTAGGAAAGTGCAAATTCCGTGCTTAAATAATTTGCCTGATACAGAGTCATCTGGATATGATAAGTGGACGTCAGCTTCAGGGGCACATACACTGTGAGGTAACTGCAAACGTTTTGGGGCTAATCATAAATAAATGTTTCACCCTTGAAATAGCTTTCCCATCCTTGCTACTTCAAGGGTAGTGTACACAAGGCAGAGGAGAAGAACCTGTGTTCTACGGATAGAGGATCAATGGACGAGGATGCAGTTTTTCTAGATCTCTAAGCCTGAAAGAACCTTGTAATCCACACCAATTCATGTTTAGCTTTCCCAGAATTTCAAGTGAGTTGTAGGTAGGTTGATGCTGCATCCAGTTATGATTTGTTTGTCACTTGTAACATGTCTAACCTGGCCCTGAGACTGGAGGAATAGGGAGAGGATGGGTCATGTGAGAAGGAAAGAGGGAGGACCTAGTGAATTGAAAGGGATCACCAAAATGTGTATGTGTAGAGAGTGGCAGGTTTCTGTAATGTTCTAGGATAAAAGTAAGTAGGGTCCTTCACTAAATAGGATACAGAGCTGATTTGAAGATCAGGGTCACTAGTCAATTAGGATACAGGCGAAAGAGTCTAATGTGGATCTGGACCCAGAGAAGCAGGGCGTGAAGGAGACCAGGACAAACAATAGACGCCATTCTTAAATACAAACACAGGACAGAAGAGGGCAAAAGAGAAAGCAGGGCAAATAGTAGGATTGTTCCTATTATAGAGTGATTTACACATGCTGGTTCCCCCTTTTAAACAGCACAATGAGCAAAGCAATGCTGGCTTGACATGTGCCCTCAAGCAATTGGTAGTTGCTGAGACTTTTGAAAGCATTCCATCTTTGTTGTTTTAGTAGTGCATAATGTAGTGCACCAATTCCACCAATGCTGATTAGGCTCATATGCCCATATTTGCACGTAAAGTTTATGCGCTGCATTGCATGAATGGGAGCAAGCAGAACAGTGCCATATCTACTACCATGAGGCACTTTTCTGCTCTCTCACTGTACCAGTGCACGTTTAGCTGCCATGAGGCAATTCAGACACCCTTGCGCCATAGTACAAGGGTGTCTGTGTTGTGGAAAGCTTAGGTTATGTGCTGGAAAGGGTCCCTTCAGGTACATAAACTATGCTTTAAGGCTTGTCTCACTTTGTATGTGTGCTGTACACTGCAGCACACATGCAAAGTGGAAAAACCAAGGAGAAATTACTTTTACGGCTGCTTCAAGAAGGCAAAGGATTCTGGCGAAAATACATGTCTAAAATTCTATGTATACAGGGATTTGCGTAAACATCCCATGGGTGGTTGCATGGGAACAACCACGCACTTCCCATTGAACGCCCTCTTGTAGCAAAGTAAAGCAAGGCACTGCGTTACACAGCTTTGCGTTACTTTAGGTGCAATTCAATGCAAATTGTGATGTGTATTGGTTTGTAAATCCCACCACACCACTTTGCGTCAGGTTTGTGGTAGACAAGTAACACAAACCCAATGCAAAGAATTTCTAAACCTGGGCCATAATGTCACCAGCATTGGCAGTATCAGTTTACTGGATAGATTCCTTGATTGCTAGATTTTTTTTATGGCAATGAACCCTAGAAGTGAAGGTCAGAACTGTACTTCCAAGCTGATGATAAAGGTTGGTTGGGTGTCGGAAGGCTTTACTGAAATAGAAGAGTTTTCAGTGGTTACTCAAGAGGAAGCTTGGGCAAGATGGAAGTTGCGACACAGGAGAGCACACTATCTTCTATCGTAGAGTTCCTGTATCTGTGGGAGATGAGATAAGAGGAGGTCGAAGAATGTGGTTGATGATGGGATTAGTTACTAGTCGGTAGGGGCCTTCCCTAGACAGATTGTGGATCAAGACGCATCGTTTAAACATGATTCACGATTTACAATCATAGGCACCCAGGGCATTCTTTTGAAGACCATTCATATACGTGGGAATTTCATGGTTTTGGTAATGGTCTTGAGAGTAGAGAATGTAATCTTTTCTGTTGATATTGGGAATTTCATAGAATGGGAATTAACATTTTCACAATAGCTTATTTTTAATATTCAACAATCCTTGCTAAGGTTGCGAGTATAGGACTAAGTATGTGTACTAAGGCTAAAGCTGTATTAGTAAAGAAGGGCTTAGGACTGCAGTTTTAGCTTGAAAGAAACCAGATGTTCTCACAAGATATTTTATCAGCTGATAAATTTTAGCTCAGTGGCCTTTTTTCACCAGTGATAGCCTACTGTTGAAATGCCAAGGCGATGACACAACTAAAGGTTGGTGGTTGCTGATACTGGAAGTGTAGCATGGGCCTTTTTATCCATACTTCACTGTGGCGATTGCCTGCTAGTTCTCCCTTGTAAATGTGCATAGTGTCATGGCTTGGCCCCCTCAATCTATGTTGCATGTGATTATGCTGTGAGGTTGGGTAATTGGATTTGATAACCTGTGAATTTTTATGAAACCCCTTATGTAGTTCGATGCTATATAAGATTAGTGGTAAGCAAAAGTCACTGCCCTTCTCCATGTCCCACATGTTTCCTTGAACTGCTGCCTTAGGCCCCCCATCCCTTTTGAAAAATACTTTGAGTTTGGACAAGTTCCAGCAGGTCAAGGTGTGATCTGAGAGAGATTCAACTAAGACAAAGACTTTGGCTGAGTGTCAAGGCCAAAGAGCACACACTACATGGTAAAGAGTGGTCTGATGTCCCACCTCCAGATCCTGTACCTTGTCAAAAAGAGTCTACCAGGATTACTCATGTGGGTGTTTTCACCCACAAATGGTTGTAATGGAGATGTGAATTCCGGAAAGAGAAATGATTCTGCAAAGTCTGGTTTCCTGCCAAAGGTTTGGGTAGCATTTTAAATAGGATTGACCTTTGGAGATACCAACTGCTGCCAAGACTGGATAAAAGTGAGCCCCTATTGCTTACGCTGTGTTCACCTTTGACTCACTGAGGGCCATATGTAGGTAACATACTATTTACCGAATCATAAATACCGAATTTGACCGATTCGGTATTTATGAATCGGTAAATAGTATGTAGGTAAATAATCGGTAATTATTAACGATTCGGTAAATATCGGTATTTATGAATCGGTATTTACCGAATCGGTAATAATGCATCCCTTCCCGTTCATTCCTATGGGCCTGGAGGCTCATAGGAATGAATGGGAAGCCAGTTACTATTACCGATTCGGTAAATACCGAATCCAGAAATCAGCCACCTACATCTCAAGTGCCTTAATACCGGTCGGTAACGGGATATTTACCGATTTTCGGCCGTTACCGACCGGTATTGAGGTACCTACATGAGGCCCTGAGTCTCTATACAATGATGTAGAACAAGGATTGGTCCAGAGACAGAATTCATGGCAGTCTCTGGTCTCGGGTTATGTTCACACCCCTAGGACTTAGAAGAAGATCTTTGCTGCTTGGCTTTGCTGATGAAGGCACAGACTACCTGTGTTCTTGGAAATTGTTTTGCACTGCTACAGTCTGACATCCCATCCATCGACTTGAAGTTGCTCAATGACCCAGCTTGATCAGAAGTGAACACCAGAGAAGTCTGCGGTGTGAAATATTGTAGGCCAAAGACTGGCAGGTGATGCAAAGAAATGAACCCCAAGAGGGAACCATGAGGGCTTGTTAGGTTCCTGATCTTGACACCTTAATACATTTTTTCAAAACGAACATTGTACCTCAAAACGTGTGGGACATGTATTATTGACTCGAATTGAGGCTCTTTTGATACCTTCTGATAAAGTATATAAATTAAACTTTTGAAATCTATATATTGTGTGTCATAATTTCAATACAAAGTGTGCTGTCTGAGCTCATAAGTCTACATATCCTTAGAGCGGGCCGGTTAGCAACGCACCACCAAATACAGAAGTAACACCGGTCGCAGTTCGTTGTTTGTAAAGGGTGAAGTAACAAACCATGATGCTCTCTCTGCCAATACAGGCAAGCCTAAACCTTTCGCACCCACAGCAAATGTGTTTTCATGTAATTGTGTTGTCTTGTGTTCACAGTTCTCTTTTTTCAAAAGTGTGTGTGGTGTATATATTCAATCACACATTTTTAATCCTCAGCTTCTCACTGCAAACTAAAAGTATTATGCATGCTAAAATCCTTTTTGGTACCAGGGGTAGACATGTTTGCACACTGCAAACACTTTTGTGCTTTCAACTTAAATCTATGGTATTTCAAAGTGACAAATACTTGCAGTTATATTTTGTGTACATTCATAGCACAGTATATTGGGTACCGCATTAAATTATGTACTTACTAATAGTTATTTTGCTTGTATCACTATCAATAAATAGCTGAGAACTTGCAAACCCACAGAAAAATCTATATCCACTTCATACTTCTTGCTGGACACTTATTCTCTTGTTGATAGTCTTCAGTAGTATTGGCCAGGTGCTAATACTGAGTACACCAACCACTTCCCCTAGTTTCTAATGGGCAAAGCGGAAGAGCGCGCTAGAGAATGTTGTAGAGCAGGGCCGGACTGGGACTTTCGGGCACCGGGCAATCCCCCAGTAGGCTGGATGGGGTGGGGGCTGGTTTTGTGACAGGCGGCCGGTTTTGTTGCTGGGGACAATTTGGACTCCAATTTGGCCCCAGCAACAAAACCGGCCCCCTGTCACAAAACGGACCCTCCCTGACCTAACTAAAGCAAACAAGCACAATCAACTATCTGCATAAAATGCAGCTGCTGCTCCGTGATTGACCCGATTTTATTTATTAAAAATCCACCACCTGGCTGGCTGCCTGCACCATGCAGCGCGCAGTGATGTCTACTACTCTTCGCCGCTGCGTCTGCGCGCCGCAGTACAGTTCACACTTAGGGAAGTTAGGGTGGGGTCTCTGGAATCAAGATCATGCGCATTGGGGGTCGCACAATAACAAGTGCGCGTGACTGTGAGGCGAAGTCAAGGAGGCAGACATCTGGCCAGAGAGACGAGTCGACGGGAAAGGCGGGGCAGGTATCGGCCCCGCCGCAGATATGGCGAGGCACCGACCCCCTCCCCCCTCCCTCGCCCACTCGCCCGGCCCGGCGTGTTCCACCGCGTCAGTATGACGCGGTGGGCGTGCCGTGGCGGGGATTGGCTGGTGGCGGCAAACCCTTTGGCCCGGAAGCGTTAAGGCGCTTCCGGGTCAAGGGGGGGGGGGCAGGGGGCAGACCAGTTAGAACTGGCCTGCCCCCCAGAACAATCAATAAAAAGCCAGGGAGCGCGGGACTCGGACTCTTTGTCCCGCGCTCCCAGGAATCCAGCACGCAGCCTTCGGGAGGCTGCTAATTTTTGTTCATTTTATTTTACAGGTCTTCGTTGTTACGTGATTCCAGTGTACTACAGCTGCATGGGAGCGTCGATCACGAGATCCGAGAGCCACGCTGAAAGAGTCTTCGTTGTTATGGCGGGACGGAGTGCGGCGATTCCAGTGTAAGACAGCTGCATGGGAGCGTCGACCACGAGATCGGAGAGTCGGCGGGAGGGGATATCGGATCGGGCAGCTGGAAGCATCACCGGGGTTCGAGCCCCAGACGGTTGGCGTTAGGCGGTTGGTTTTTCAGGCGCGTGCACGCGCCGAGAAGGTATTTAGGGGGCTGGGTCTCGGGTTTACAAGGCTGTGAAGAGGGAGCATGGCCCTGGCTCCGGTAGCAGGTTAGCATCTGGATTGTTAAAGTCGGCGAAGATTATCGAAAACGTGTTGTGCCTGGGTTTTGCTGGCCTAGCGGTCTAAGTGGCAGGGTTCTAATTTAAATTACTTCTGAGGCACGGGTTTCGAGGCCGACTGCTGCCAGCTAATTTTCAAAATTATATAAATTTACATGGCCATCAAGATACATTGCTTCTGTTAGGGTTGATCTTTGTCAAAAGTGAGCCTCGTGCTCGGAAGGGTGCATTTTTTTTTTTTTTCTTTAACCGTCTGTGGATCGGTCCAGGAGGATAGGAGTGCACATTGGTGATTGTGGGTATAGAATTTTTCCAATTTCGGCGATTTGGCGCACTTTATTGCGCTCACAGGGTTACAGGCTTTCACGTGTGATTCGCACGAGGGGGCATGTACAGCGGGTATAATACTGTGATCTTAATATTGCAGCAAAGCCTGTGTTGACTGTTTTTTCACCGCAGGGATACTGTAAAAGCGCGCATCTCACTAGACGAACGGGGGGTGTGTCTGCCGGTGTCACAGCAAGGGTGCGGAGGCGGGTCTGCATTTCATTGCTTCTGGGGCCGCGGGGTCAGAGTTCGCTCGCCTTACCGCCCAGGTTAGCTGGGGTGGTGCGGTCCCAGTTGCATGGTGCCTGTGGACAGCTTGTGTACTCCCAACGTCAGGTAAGGGCCCGGTGGGTCCCGGTAAAGGAGCAAGTAGAATTGTATTAGCAGGCTATTGAGGGATAGGTGTGCAGGTCTTTGATATCATAGCATGTTGGGTAAGCGGGGAGCTAAGCGTTCTCGCATGGAGCATATGCTGGAGGCCATGATGCGCAGGATGGCGACTATGGATAGGAGATGGGGCAAGGTGGAACAAATGGGACATAGCCTAGCGGAGCTCAGGCAGAAAGTGGAGGATCAGGGCGGGCCGTCAGGCAGGCCTAAGCGGACAATAGTGCCTCCAAAGCCCAGGGGGGAATTGGAAGCTCCTCCCAAGCGTGTTAGGAATAAGAAAGGGAAGAAGCAGGAACCAAAAACAGGGCAACCTTTAGAGACACCGGGTGGGGGCATTCCTTCCAGAATTCCGGTACCGCCAGAGACCCCACAAGGTATCCCTGATTTAGTGCCCAATGTGCCAATACCTGCGTCAATTCCTGCGCTCCCAGCAGTAGAACCGGTGGTACCAAGTGCCATACCAGTAGTGCCCACACCATGCCCAAGTGTCCCGGTCCTGAACCCCGTTGGCCCGGTCCCGGTGTTAGCGCCAGCAGGGGGAGGGCAGGTGCCTCTGGAACTGGCTGCGCAGATAGCGGCTGTTCTTCCATGGTTAGGTAAAGGGGGGATGCTGCCACTGTCCGTGGGTGCACAAGAGGTAGGAGAGGACCCATTGCCAGAGGCACAACGAATGGTGGCAAGGATCATGGCGGCCCCGAGTGGGGAGCCAACTACGGGCACAAATAAGGCCAGTCAACCTCAACCATCGCTTCCAGAGAAAGACAGTGGAAAAGAAAAGACGGCGGAGCCAGCGGGAGTTGGGGCAAATGGTAAGGAGCTGCCCTTGCCATTATCGGGCGCAGGGGTGTTACCTTCCAGGAAGGAATACTTAGCACAGCATGTTGCACGCAATGTGAAAGAATTTATTTGGTCTGGTGCCTATGTAAACATGTTTTCTCTACTGGTTGACAATAGGGAAATGCAGTATGCTAGGAGGCAAAAGGATTGGATGCTTCCCAGTGATTGGCGGGTAGAAATGTCAAGATTCAGGGTAGAGGAGACACTGACTAATTGGATAAGGGCCTTTTCAGTGTTTATGGCCAAAACGGCCGAGCGTTCACCTAATCAGCAAGCTGAAATGGCATGTTATCAGAGCAGGGTAACGTTGACACATGATAAATATGGTGGTGTGGGTTGGAAAGAATACAATATGAATTTCAGGAAGGCGAAAGAATTTGACCCCTCACTCACATGGGACCGGGTGTATTCTATCTCATGGTTTGAGCAGTTTGGCCCAGGACAGCCGGGCAATGCAGGCCAAAATTGGGGCAAGAGTCACACTTCTCAGCCACCTCACCCCTTTCGGCCAACGCACACCGGGGGCGCTGCCCCGGGTACAGGGAACGGGGGAGGGCGAAAAGGAGTATGCTGGGATTTTAATAGAAAGTCATGTACCAGAGCCAGGGGCACCTGTAAATTCAGGCATGCATGCTCCATATGTAACCATCCCTCTCACTCAGAGTCAAAAGGCCTCAAAAAAGGTAATGGTTTTTCAGGAAATAGAGGCAGGAAGGTGCAAGAATAAGGAAAAGGAAAGGAAGGTAACACATTCACCCATTGATGTATTTGCTATGACTCCCTGGTTAAATAGGTACCCGGACCATGCAACTGCTAGGATGTTGCAGGAGGGGTTTTTGTACGGTTTCAGGATACCAGCGGGGAACTACACAGGGATATCAGAGTGCAAAAACCAATTGTCTGTAAGATCAAACCCAGGGGTGGCAGAGCAAAAAATTAATAAGGAGTTGCGCTTAGGTAGAATAGCGGGTCCATTTGACTCCGCCCCTGTGCCAAACTTTGTCTGCTCCCCCCTGGGGGTGGTCCCCAAAAAGGAGGAGGGAGAGTTCAGGTTGATTCACAATCTATCGGCCCCCAGAGGTAAGTCATTGAATGACGCCATCAATGAAGAACTCTGCAGTGTGAAGTATGCTTCCTTTGATCAGGCTGTAGAGATGTTAAGGGTCTTATGACCAGGAGCCCTGCTGGCAAAATCGGATGTTGAATCTGCAGTCCGGCTGCTGCCGGTTCATCCTTTAGATCATCACCTGCTAGGTTTTTCATTTCAGAAGAAATTCTACATGGATAAGTGAATGCTCATGGGGTGTTTGGTTTCCTGCGCATACTTTGAAAAATGTAGTTCATTCTTGGAATGGGTTTTCAGGCAGGTGACGGGGCACCAATTTGTTATGCATTATTTGGATGACTTTCTATTTCTGGGGTCGGCGGGCTCACAGGAATGTTCTGGGGCATTGGAGGAATTTTGTGTGCTAATGCGTACATTCGGTGTCCCACTGGCACCAGGGAAGATGGTAGGGCCCACAACCACGATTGAATTTTTAGGCATCGAAGTGGATTCAGTACAGGGGTGTTTTAGGTTACCGCAACAAAAATAATGAAATTTCGTGCAGCTTTTGAAAAATGTCTGACTAAGGACAAAGTGACTTTACACCAGCTGCAGCAGGTTGTAGGACAGTTGAACGTTGCGCTACGGGTGATACCTATGGCGAGACCATTCTCCCGTTCCATCTCACAGGCCATGACGGGCCTGCGCGAAAAACACCATCATACACGACTGTCATCTGAGGTTCGCCAGGACATGCGGATTTGGATCGCATTTTTGGAGGGTTTCAATGGCAGGGTAGTGTGGCCCGGTCCCCCCACTGCTTCTGCTGAGTTGGGCTTATGGTCTGATGCAGCGGGCAGTGTGGGGTTTGGTGCCATACTCGGGAACCGGTGGGTGGCACAGGAGTGGCCGGTTTGGTGGAGGGAGAGTGGCTTAACTGCCAACATAGGGTTCTTGGAATTATTCCCTATTTGGGTGGCACTGACGGTGGGGCCCCAGTCTCTGCAGAACCAGTCTGTAATTTTCTGGTCAGATAATATGACAGTGGTTGAAGCCATCAATCAACAGGCGGCAGGGTGTAAAATGATTCTCCGCCTGTTGAAAGAGATAGTGCTACTATGTATGAAGCTGAGCGTACAGTTTAGGGCAAAGCATGTACCAGGAGTGCAGAATAATGCAGCTGACGCACTCTCTCGCTACAAGATGCAGGTTTTCAGGGAACATCTACCATCGGCAGAGGCAGCAGCGGCACACTTTTCCGAAGTACTTTGGCAGATTGGTGCCCCCAACTACAGAACCTCGTGGCTGCTAGCCTAGCACCCGGGACCAGGAAAGCTTATGAAGGGGCGTTTTGGTCTTTCTGTACTTTTTTTGGGCAGGACTGGGAGGATAGATGGCATAAGTCTGGTGCATTCCTCTTGTTTTTAGAGCACTTGCATGGGGAGGGACGCTCCGCGGCGGCGGCCAGGCGTCATGTAGTGGCAGTTTCTTTCTTTGCCCAGATCAGAGACACGAAAGATCCCACAAACAGTTTTATTATACGGAAGGCATTGAAGGGGTGGAGACGCATGCAGGGTGCGGCTCCTGACACCAGGCAGCCGATAGGGTTCAAGCGGCTGAGTGCGTTGCTGACGGCATTAGGTGTCATCTGCAGTTCAGAGGGGGAGACATTATTATTCAGAGCTGCCTTTGCGTTGGCTTTCTATGGGGCATTCAGGGTAGATGAATTGGTTGCACGTAACAAGTCGGATGGACAGGGTGGGCTCTTACTGGAGCATGTGAAGATACAGGGTGATACTCTGTTATTAACCATCAGGAAATCAAAAAACGACCAGGAAGCTCGGGAGAGGGGGTGGTCCTTCATAGGGCGCAAAACAACCCTTGTTGCAGGGTAATGCACCTAGAAATGTACCTCAGACAGAGGAGCAGTGCGGTAGGCGGGACATTGTTACTACAACGGCACGGTACCCCACTTACCATGTTCCAGTTTAAAGAGGTATGGGCAATGGCGCTCAGCAAGGCGGGTCTGAATCCCAAGGTTTTTGGTACACATTCATTCAGGATAGGGGCTGCCACAGAGGCAACGGCCAGGGGTTTGCATTGCAGTAGTGTACAGAGGATTGGAAGATGGGTTTCCAATAGTTATAAGTGTTATGTGCGGCTGCACATGTTGTGAATACACGATGCAATAGGGGTCTGATGCTTGTTTTGTTTATCGATTTCTTTCACAGTTTCTCGAACCTGTCAAGCAGGAGGGAAACTGCCGTCACCACAACAACAGGATTCGGCTCAACGACGGTCAGAATTACAAAGAAAAGGAACACGTAATGTGTGGATTGTGGGGCATTCATATGTACGGCGTATGAAATCTGTTTATCTTTCAGGCAATTAGAGGCAAAGAGCAGAGCAGCAGGGTTTCGCAGTATCCTTCCACGGAAAAGGGGGCCTGTTTCATGACTGGTCTTCTGAAGAAACACAGTCCTCCGCCCACAATAGTCATTTTACATTTGGGGGGGAATGACTTGGTGACGTTAGGCAGAAGGGTCTTGATTGAGGACATAATCTCTGAGGTCGGCTGGTTAGCCAAGGCGTGCCAGAGCTGCAACATAGTTTGGTCCCAGATGATACCCAGATCAAAATGGAGGGGGGGCGGGGGGACTCTGTGAGAGCGTTGAATCACTCGGTAAAGAGGGTCAACAACAAAATAGAGAAACTGTTCAGATCTCCTAAATTACAGAACATTGCACATGGGTGTGTCAGGGGAGAACCGTACTTCTTAAAAGACGGGGTTCACTTGACTAGGTTAGGGAATGAAATAATGTTGGAGAATTTCAAAGCATTCCTAGGGAAATTAAGGGCATGACCTTTCTGAGTGACAAGGGGGGGGGGGCAGGTAGTCGGGCAACTATGCTGGCCTGTGGCGGTAAGGTCATGACTGGTGAGCAGTAAATTTAAGGTCCTTAGGGGGCGGCGCCATTCTCGGATGGGGTCGCCCAGGGGGAGGGACAAGGGGTCTCTCCTATAACTCCAGGGGCGGTACATCCGGTAGGCTGGATGAGTGCGGGGAAAGGGGGGAGTCACGCTTTCTTTAGGCTGGTTGCCCACCTGCACTGGCATGGACGTCACTAAATGGCGCAGAGTGCAAGACCCCCCAAATTTGAATGGAGTCAGGGAACGTATGGGGGTAACCGGGGGGTGAAGTACCCTCTCGGTAAGTGGGCCCTCTGCGCATGCGCTACTCTTACGGGAGGGCGTGGTTATTTGATTAGGGTCTGACACCAGTTAGCGACTTTGCCGTAGGCCCAAATAGGATACGCAGAAAGTAATTAATGTATGATTATGATCCTTATGTTAGATTCGGATAGGAAAAACTATGTATTAGAGATATGTTAAGGTTAGCCATCTGATATCTGTGCATATGAATTGTAATCAAATGTTGTGTTATGTTTCTGCGTATAATTGTGTAAATATTGTTTATTTCAATTTTTTTTATTTTTGTTTGCATATTTTAATAAATACGGCCGGGGGTTTTTACGACCCCCGCCTCCAAAGAGAAATTCCATTCTCATGTCCATCATTAGGAATGTGGTATGCGCAGGGGGGGAGGGGGAAATTCGGTAGTCCCAGACCATAGGGAAAGGCGGGACCGGTATCGGCCCCGCCGCAGATATGGCGGGGCACCGACCCCCTCCCTTGCCCGCTCGCCCGGCCTGGCGCGTTTCACCGCGTCAGTATGATGCGGTGGGCGCGCCGCGGCGGGGTTTGGCTGGTGGCGGCAAAGCCTTTGGCCCGGAAGCGTTAAGGAGCTTCCGGGTCAAGGGGGGGGGGGCAGGGGGCTGACCAGTTAGAACTGGCCTGCCCCCCAGAACAAACAATAAAAAGCCGGGGAGCGCGGGACTCGGACTCTTTGTCCCGCGCTCCCAGGAATCCAGCACGCAGCCTCCGGGAGGCTGCTAATTTTTGTTACCCACCCTCCATCCCCTGTAGCAATATGGTCATTGGGTAAGGAAGTTGACGGTATGGTCTTGTTCCTTAGGCGTCTTTTCCCGTTTACAGGTCATCAATCGTCGTATTTATTGCTATTCCTTGGTCAGGCAGTAAGGTCATGACTGGTGAGCAGTAAATTTAAGGTCCTTAGGGGGCGGCGCCATTCTCGGATGGGGTCGCCCAGGGGGAGGGACAAGGGGTCTCTCCTATAACTCCAGGGGCGGTACATCCGGTAGGCTAGATGGGTGCGGGGAAAGGGGAGAGTCACGCTTTCTTTAGGCTGGTTGGCCACTCCGCACTGGCATGGACGTCACTAAATGGCGCAGAGTGCAAGACCCCCCAAATTTGAATGGAGTCAGGGAACGTATGGGGTAACCGGGGGGGGGGAAGTACCCTCTTGGTAAGCGGGCCCCCTTGCCGTAGGCCCAAATAGGATACGCAGAAAGTAATTAATGTATGATTATGATCCTTATGTTAGATTCGGATAGGAAAAACTATGTATTAGAGATATGTTAAGGTTAGCCATCTGATATCTGTGCATATGAATTGTAATCAAATGTCGTGTTATGTTTCTGCGTATAATTGTGTAAATATTGTTTATTTCAAACATTTTAATTTTTGTTTGCATATTTTTATAAATACGGCCGGGGTTTTTTTACGACCCCCGCCTCCAAAGAGAAATTCCCTTCTCATGTCTATCATTAGGAATGTGGTATGCGCAGGGGGGGAGGGGGAAATTCGGTAGTCCCAGTCCATATGAGAAAGTGAAAGAGAGGCTGGAGGCACCCACCCCATAAATTAATTATTTCTAGCCTGCCCCCGTGCCTGCCGCCCGGCGCCCGCAGGTGAGTCTACTCTCCTCTCCTGAGTGTCCGTCCAGAGAGACAGACAGTTCTGGTTTGCATGCAATCCTTATCTCACCCCGATTATGGCACTGTCTGGGGGCGTCGCGACCGGGCCGGAATTAAAAGCAAAAGCCTGGTTAGGCCCCGGCGCGGTTCCACGACCACAGGGTGGATTAAGGATTTGTTGTGAGCAGGGGCCTGCTGGCGGAGCGAGGTGGTGGTGGTGGCTGAGAGGCTATGCCTATGAGCCTCATACTATGAGGTCAGTGTGAGCGGCACAAACGGCAGATGCGAGATCATATATGCAATGCTAGGCTACTAGTGTTACACATCGGTCTACCCCGATCCATGGCTGGGGTAAATCATTTGTCGCGTCACCTCCAATTTATCTGGGACCAGCCAGCAATTTGCATCAGTCGTGGGTATTTAACCTGCATTATCCTCCAAGCACACCCGCACCTGCATTGAGTCTGACCAGTGGTCGAAGTGGGCGGGATCAACAGGGCACGGGCCGGTGTGCCCCTACTTCTTTAATTTCATTGAGTCCGTTCCCCTACTTTCTTATTTTAAGTATGCCTCCTGGACGGCAGAAATCGCCAAGGCCGATGGTTAAGGCTCGGCTTTTGGGGACAGGCGAAACGGGCAGAAAAGGAAAAGGACTGTCTTTTCCTTCCTGCCCAAAGAAGACGACAGTGTCCAGTTCCCCTGCCCCCCCCCTTTGTTCCCCCTCTTCCCTCTCTTTCTGTCTCGCTCCTCCTCATGTAGTGAAAATTGAGACATCAAGAAACAGGTATTACCTCCTCTTTCCTCTTTTCGTTTACTTGCTCCCCTGTGAAATGGATCAAAAAAAGAAAAACACTTGCTGGAAACGTCGTCTTTTTCTGACATTTTTCAATTTCTAAGGGCAACCTCGGGGTGCAGTGAATTAAAACATTCAAAATATGAAAAATAACTAACTAACTAAAGCAAGACAGAGTGGTTGCAAGGTGGCCAGAATGATTTATTCACACCTAAACACAATAGCGCCACTTTACAGCGTTTGCCAGTGAAGCGCTACTTTTGTTTTCTCGTCGCTCTTTGAACAACATTGTTTTCCCTGGGTGGGAAAGTGCACTATTCCTGGAGGTACTGAAGTACCTGCTTGATGGGTGAATTGGAAAATAAAATGCATACTGCGGCTCTGTATTCACAAGCATGGTATTTTTAAACCATACTGCTTACGTTTTGTAAGGATATAAGCAATGGGCATTGAAGCGGGTCCCTTCTGGGCCCTGTAGTCATGGCCTTAATGTTTCAGGCAAGGCACTCACTAATTTCTGAATAATAAGTGCAAAAGCGTTAAGGTAACCATGTTGTTCCTGCTTACATTTCACATGCTTTACTTAATCTTGCATTCCCTATGAGTGTTTGCGTTTTCTTGGACATTGTTAATTTTTAGGTCTCGCCTGAGCCAGCGCATGCGCTGTCTCAGGCGAGACATATTGTATACGGAATTTCAAAGTGCTACCAGCGCTGGCCTAACGCTTGCGTTCACGCGAGCGTGCACGCGCGCAGCTGCCAATCACGGCTGCGTGCGCACCACTCGCGTGCTTTGCGCACCCGTCCTCGCAATCGCGATCGTTTTCACCTTTGATCGCGATTACTTTCGCTTTCACGGCCGTGCGGCCGGTACTTTTGCGGCCGCGCGGCCAATGCTTGTTTTTTTAGTACCCTAGAACAGCCATTCCGCTGAACAAAAAAGAGCTTTTGCAGAAGTAAAACACAATTTTTTATCTACTGCTCCAAGCAGCATCCACCAGCTTGAATCAATAAATAAAAAAAATAATAATGGTGCCGCCGTTATTCCATAGGTATGCGCTTGCATAGTGATGCATGCATGCACCTAGGTTATCACACATGCGTGCACCTAGGGAATGGCATAGCTACCAGCAGCTACAAGATACATAAGCGCTCAAGCATGTTTGTGTCATTGTGGATCTTTTCTTTTATTCTTTTTCTTTTCTTTTCTTTTTTATCTATGCTACACATCATCGGCAAAAAGCGCTAGTTTTCTTTCTGAGAATAGTTGATCCCAGCAGGTAAATGTCCTGTATTTTAAACTATTCCAGAGACCAATAGCTTCCTTCCATGTAAGAAAAAGCCAATAGCCAATAGGTCTCGCCTTTGGGACCTTTTAAGTGTTTAGCCATGCAACAGTTGTTGTTGCACCAAGAATATTGTGCTGCATAACTAAATACTTAGAAGGTCCCAAAAGCGAGATCTATTGGCTATGCCACTGCTTGTTTTTTTAGGCAGCATATTGCTCTTATCTAGTGCATAATTTGAATTGAGTCACATCCAGTCACTTGCAGTGCAAGTTTCTCTCAGTGGGGCAGCATGGTGTTCAGTGGGGGAGAGAATGTGGCACTATGGTCAGAGCTGCTGAATTTGGAACTGGGGAACCAGGTTCATCTTTCATGACCAGTCCACCAGACCGCTCCCCTTGAGGGAGCATATTCCCATGCTAGACCTTAGAAGGCCCCGCAAGATCTTAAAAGCCCTGGTGTCTTAGCACCAGCAGGTGGACCCTAACAGTGGCAAGTATGGGTTAACCTTGATGGCCTGTCCACCACAATTCATTCTGAAGTTCACCTCCAGTCTTGCAGGCAGGTCTATGAAGCAGCACACCATAGAGTGACAGTGACTCTGTCACTGAGGTCACAGGACCCTTGAGCAGGGTGTTTCTAGGGCAATGCGACTGTACCAGGCGCTGACCAGCCGCGGTCCGTGCAGGTAACAACGGTGAGGCAGAGGTGCGTAAGGGAGGATTTAGAGGGACGATGCAGAGGGGAAAATTAAATAAATAATTGATTTTCCCTCTGCATCATATGTCGAAATCCCCCCTTACCTGGCCCCACCGCCTCACCGCTGTTACCTGCATGGACTGCGGCTGGCTGTGACTTCAGGTAGGGGCGTCGTGTTTGCAAGTATGAAATGGTTTTAAAAGCACTTGCTGCCTTCTTCCTGGCCTCCAACAATTTTCGGCAACAATAAAAATGTCATAACGCCAGTGATTAATTTTCTTAGTAGAGAGATGGTGTTTTGTCTAGTGGATGTTTTGACTCATGGAAAGGAAGCACAGAGGGTTAATGTGCCTGCTGCTAAGAACATGTAAGATGCAGATCACAAAGTGCACATATTGTAAATAGGTCAGTGGGTTACTGCTTTTGTCAGAGAGACCAGAGCCTATTGTTACTTGCAGTTAATAAGTTAAAATCCTAACATAGAACAGTGAGCTCTTAACTGTCACGTAAGAGCTGCATGCAAACTGCAAGGTATGAATTAGAGCGTTATGGTTTTTTCTCCAGTCTTTGATTATCCTAATGTTGCAGAAAAAGGGTTCATTTGTGTAGAAATCAATTCTGATTATTAAAGAGAACCACCAACCATGGTATTACGTTTTAAATTCTGAGTTTGTGTTTCTCCAGACCAATCACTATTAAACTATGCTGCCTACTAGTATGGTTGTTATGTGACTCCTACACCTTGTAGTTCTTTGTCTTGTGTGACATTTCATATACAGTGATTTACACACGTATGATTGATTGTCTCTGTGTAATATGTGTGATGTAAAATGCTCTGACACACTACACTGGTATTAGTGGTGCTGTACATTTTCTGATACTTTATTATTTTGTCATTTTTCTACATGCTAAAAGTCTCTGTGAAGATTGTTTCTTATTAGTACCAGTGGAACATACAACTGCAGCAGTGAGAAAGGTGACCAATCAACCTTTGCAAAGGGCCCTCCACTTCACAGCAGCACAAGCCACATTCTTTAGGAACTTTTGATCCGTTTGAGCCATAAACAATTTACTAGTAAGATGGTCAGATTATGCAGCAGATGATGTATTATGTGGCAAATATGGCAGAGCCATAATTATCTGGAAAACATTTGCAAACTAGGATATTTTGCCATTCATGTTTGAACTGCTCTTGTGGAAAAAGGGAGAAGTGCGGATGACAGAAACTTCATGGCTGGGAGACAAATGGCTTGCGATTCCACTTTTATGGATATTTGTGACATTCTGTGATTGAAAACGTATCCCACTTTGTGAATGTATTTTAATGTCAATAACTCATATTAAACCTTAAATAAACATGTGCATCCATTGGTTAAATTAAATAACATAATAAGCTGGAACCGGTTAGTGAAATGGGAATCAAATACCAAAAGTTGAGATATTTTATCTTTCTGCCACACCTCTGACCCAATCCACGGGTTATTCCCGCCCTCTGATTCTCCACCCACAGTTCCCCTACTATTTTCCCCCCACTTCGACCACGGAGTCGGACACACTACTGACTGCGTCACAGTCAGAGAACACACTTGTAATAAAGCAGCGCACATCCGGGACTTTCATTGCTGCCAGCACCAGGCCTGATTGCTGCTAGTGATGGAGTGCAGTGCAGGGTGTGAATGACGTGCCAGCAGAAGCAGACTGATGTACATGCAGTGTGACGTGGTGGATGGATCTGTGAATCACAGATCCACCACGTCACACTGCATGTACATCAGTCTGCTTCTGTGAACTCTGGTTGCCTTTTCCTTCTGCTTTGCCCTGAACCCTGACCAAGCCCGGCCTTCAATCAGTAAGGCGAGCCGCATCACACATAGACGACGAGCCGTCCTCCCCTCCCTCCCTGCGCCAATTTGTGTGATCACCCGACCTGGACCCTTTTATAGTAGGAGCACTGGGCAGTAGGCCTCTCCAGTCTCACCGTTTAATGGAAACGGATTCCAGAGACGTGTTAATGCAGAAGCTTTGTGCTTGTTTTGTAATCAATTGCATTTATGTTTGAGACGCGCCGTCGCCTGTGTTGGTTTCCACACAGGACCAAAGCAGGGGCAGGCTGGTTCAAAAAACATGTGTTTTTAACAGCATGCAGAGATAAGGAGGTAGTCATAAATTCACCAATGGAGGTATGAAAAAGGACTTCCGAAAGTTGTACTGAATTAAGAGATAAGGTGAAGTTTTAATAGCTTCTGTTAAGATGGATGGTGCAGGAATTCACCCAGAGAGATCTCACTCTCGTGTCATTTCCAGTTTGTTTTGCTTGAAAATTGCCTCTTTCTCTTTGTAGAATTATCTTTGGGAATTTAAATATGTTGCTGAGAGAGAGAGACAGAGACAACTGCTTGGGAAAGTCCCTTGACCCTTACTTTAAATGCTTTCTGGGCACTTCATTATTGCTTAATCAAAAAGAAAGGATTGCTTTATGTTTGTGATACTTGGCAAATGACGTCTGTCGACACATTTACCACTTGGTGCATTTAATAAGGCTTATGTCCTTACAATTGTGTAGATCATTTGTTTCGGTGAAGGGTCATCCAAGGAAGACAGGATTTTGCTAAATGCGGATAATATTTTAATAAGGATAGACGAGCTTTGCTCAGATATGCTTACTTATATGGGATATATGTGGGGACATGTCTGAATTCTTACTTAAATGGGACAAAACAATGTATATGCTGATAGCAGGTGACCATACAGACGTAGAGGAAGTGTCTACCCTTCTAAGGGCAAATGATCATTTTAAATACCTTGGCAATGTGACAATCATCATAATTAAAATTTTTGATTTGGTGCACGCAGGCATTGTGTCTAGTGTCTGCCCTAACAACAAGTGGAGATGGCTACTATGCTTTTAATCAGCTTTGTACGGGTGGGAGACGGAACAGATATGTTGGATTGTAAACCCATATTTTTTAATTGACTGCATTACCATAATGAGTGCATAGGCCGTGCAATTATAATATATGATGGTGCACTGTTTGTATTTTGAACCTGCGAGGGCTTTATCTTAGATATACTGTGATAAAGCTGTCAGGCCTAACTCTTACAATGTCCTTCGCAGACATCTTTGTCCTCTAATCAAAGCTCATCCATCCATCTATCTATCCATTCATTCATTCATTCATTCATTCATTCATTCATTCATTCATTCATCCATCCACCCATCCATCCATCTATCCATCCATCTAAATGGGATTACTCTCCCGGAGTCCCCTCCAGGTTTTTTTGAGATTCAAAAGGCTGCGCACATGCAATGCACATGTAAAGCACATGTCTGTCATAAAGTGTCCTACAAGTTGTCCCACAAGTGAATTGTCACATAAGTGCCCTTGAGGACAACCTATGCTTCATGTTCACGGTTGGGCTAAATGGTTGGTGGTAGGGTCTGTAACTATTTGCTGCTGATACAATGGCAGTGGGATATGCCAATTATTAACTCTTCAAAGTAAATGGACAAACGTATCTGCTAATCTGCTTCACATAACACTCAGAATACTTTAAAAGAACTTTAAAGAGTATGCATCCATAAACTCTCTCCTGTGTTAAACATTCAGAATGATACTGGGGCTTCATGGGGAGATGCTCTTCAAGGATGGTGAGCTGCAGTAGCACTAGTCTTCCACAGGCCTCCCTTGTGAAGTGTTTTTTAGATACATATTGTTCATACTGACTGCTGAGACATGGTAAGAAAAGTCCTTGTCGGCCTCAGATTCCTCCAAATTAAATTCAGGTTTGATCTGCTTTATTACATCAAAAAACGAAGGCCATTTTTGTTGGCTCTTAGGGCTCACTGCACTTTACCACCGCTAACCAGTGCTAAAGTACTTGCGCTCCTTCCTTCAAACATGGTAAAATTGGCTTACACCAAATTGGCAAATTTAATTTACTTGTAAGTCCCTAGAAATTTGGTTCTACATGTACCCAGGGACTGTAAAGTAAATTCTGCTAGTGGTCCTGCAACACTTACTGTGCCACCCACGTAATTAGCATATTCAAACAAGGCCAGTGCCTGCCATTGCAGTCTGCCTGTGCAGTTGTAAAACTGCCATTTTGACCTGACAAAAGGAATCTTTTGCCAGGCCTAAATATATTCCCTTTTACACTTATGTCACCAGGATGTCACCACTAGCGCAAGCCCTTTCCATAAGGCAGGGTGCAGTATGCAGAGTGCAGTGTATTTAAATGGTTTGGCATATAATTTTAAGTTTTATACGTCACGGAATAGGCAAGGCTGAATTGCTACCCTTGTTCTTTGTGTGATTCTTAAATTTTTCACAATCCCATGACTTCAGTGATGTACAGGCAACATTGATGGCAGCACCCACACTCTGAAAAGTGTTCCAGTGCCACTGGCCTGGGTGCCTTTGTGTGAATTTTTCATGCTTTCTGCTAGGGTGCCATCATGTGAGAAATTTCCATGCCTTCTGGCAGCCTGGGTGCTTATGAGTGACGTTTCCATGCTTTCTGGCCTGGGTGCTTATGTGTGCTATTTCCATAGTTTCTGGCCTCAGTGACCTGGAGGCTCATGTGTGACATTTTCATGCTTAGTGGCCTGGGTGCTTATGTGTGACGTTTCCAAGCTTTCTGGCCTGGTGTGACCAGGCCTGGGTCAGTGCCTAGGTGCTGTAAAATTCACCATTTTCGTCTTTTTCCAAAATATTCTTGGGGGAGAACCCCCCAAAACCCTCCTAGTAGTCGTCGGGCTCGCTTGCTGTGCTTGCTCGCTACACACCATGTGGGGGGAGGTCTCACTTTTTCTTTGTTCTCTCTGATTTACTACTCGTGTCTATTTTTAGTGCTCTCTGAAAGAATGTCTATGGGTACACAATATGACTGGGTGGGTAACCTGGTGCTCTTTAAGGTCATCATCTACTATTTACTGTGCTTTGAAAGTTGATCCAATTGAATATGTAATGGAAAATGTGCTGTAAATTCACCATTTTGGTCTGTCTTTTTCCAAAATTTTCGTGGGGGGAGAACCCCCCCCCAAATCCCCCTAGTAGTCGTCGGGCTCGCTCGCTGCGCTTGCTCGCTACGCGCCTGATGGGGGCTGGTCTGGCAAAATTTGCCAGGGCTGCTTTCAGTTCCCAGTCCGGCCCTGTTGTAGAGTACTTGTGCAGGCTGTTGTATGGATTACAAAATGAAAATCTGACCAACAGAATGATGTCAATTGAAATAGCAGCTGGCTGAAGTTCGACAAAAGTGCGTGAGGTCAATTGATGGGTAATTGGTCAGCATGAATCTGAACCCCTGGTTTGTCTGATTTGTACATGTGAGAGCTAAGGGTTTGTGTATAGATGGTTATTAGACTTTATGAGTGAGAGACAGGTTTGACTTAGCAGTCTCTGGACAGAGAACGCATGAGATAATATGCACATCTTATGAAAACACTTAATATATCCGCTAAGGAAAGGAAATGTAATTCTTCTGCAGCACTGCAAGTTGGGAACCTCCCCGTAATTTAAGAATGGGTTGCTGGCCTTGAACTGCTCTATATTTCCCTTGATTCTCTCATGCTGGGAGTTCCTGGAATATTGTTAAATCTACAACTTCCTTAAAGAGCTCAATGGAGCCTTCCTCATTAAGGAAGTATCCTTGAGTCTCTCTTTGTTATTGGCACAACACCATTAAAAGACAAACACAGACCGAACATTCTAGGCTACACTATGCTAGAGAAATCCACATTTCAGTACACCTTATCATACTTAGTCGCTTCATTAAACCCTACGTTCATTTTGCATAAATTTAGCGAAAAAGGGCTTCATGATCTGTTAATTTAGCTGTTTCAGTTTAACTTGAGAGTTTCTAGTCTTGACCAGGATACAATGTTTGTAAAGAGTAATTGCCTATCTGAAAACAATACTACTGTAGTATACGTAGAGGATCTATGATTGAGATTCTCTATTGATGATCAATTTTTTAATAATTTCTGGCAGCAAGTCTGCAGGACAAGTGAAGTAAATTGTAGACTTTAATATGTAAATAGAAAAATGTAGGAAACACTCTGAGAATCCAAAATCACATATTCCTTTCTCTTTTCTCATAATGTTTTTAATATAGTAGATTTTAGGTGAAATCCCTTTAAAAAGTGCCATATCCTGAAATCACCTCTTTGAGTCTATAAAGCGGTTTGGCCAATGTTTTTGAAAATTGATAAATGTCGTTGAACTTGGGGTGTCAGCAGGATAAGTGAAGAAAATTGTTAACTGTAGAAAGTCTAGGCATATGGTTCTAACAAAATCTCCTGTTACAGGGAATGCTCTGAAAGCATCTCATGTAAAAACAATCAGCCCATGATTATTTTTTCAGTTGTGATAGCCTAGCATGTCTCACTATGTATAATACTGTTTTGCAGAATGTGGCACAGGGATTCAACCAATGCAGATTATTCTCCAGCACGGGTGGGGTAATTTTTCCAGAATGTATTCCCATCTGCTATTACACCAGTGAATTACATTAACGCAAGTCAGTGTTTTACTTACATGTAGATAGAAATGTTGGATTGGGGTCCATAGTCTTTACTGAAATGGAAGAGTTTTCAACTGTCACCTTTAGAAAAGCACATGAATGTTGTTGTGTAAGTACAAGAGGAAGCTTAGTCAAGGTGCCTGGTGAGAGATAGGGGAAGACACAACTTCATCGCAGAGTTTCTCATCTGGAGATGATGAGATAAGCTGAGGTTGAAGATTGTGGTTTATGGTGTGATCAGTTGCTAGTATATGTGGGCCTTTCCTGGAATTGATTGTTGGTTTAAGGTCAAGACGTTTAACATATATTTGAACTTACCAAAGGCAGTAAGTGCATTCCTTTGAGGACCATTCACAGATGTAGGAATATCTTCGTTTTGGTAAGGATTATGCATGTGAGTTCATTTATCTGTTTATAGATAGGTTTCGTGGATGATGAACTCACTGTTTCACTATAGCTGTTTTTTGGGACTTTGATAGCCCTTTTAAAGGAAGTGAATAATGACCCACCTAGCACATGTGCTTCCAAAAAAGCTGTATTCCTAAGGAAGCACTGAGAATCTCAGTCTTAGTTTAAAAGAAATCAGATGTTCTAACAAATTAGAGAAGTGGTTAACTGATAAAGTCATAATCTGTGGGACTCATTTTTCTGCTGAGTTTAACAATCAATACTGTTCTGAATTTATCATTTTTTATAGTTTTATAAAGCATGACCTTGACATAAGTGCATTAGTGCGCTTTACATGAGTACCACACGTTTATTTATGCAAGAGCCGGTTGTTACATTTTTTTAGGCACTGATAAGCTAAGTGATTTCCTCAGAACTGCAGGATTCAAACCTAGTTCCAGAGTTCCAAAGTGGGTAGTTCTAAACTTTAGACCACATCTCCACCTGAATATACTTTTATTCCAGGGGATACTTCTGAATTAAACCAAAGAAAACACTAGTCAAATACATAGTTGTACTGCGTACATTTACAGTATGTAAAATGTGAATGTGCGATGTAGAGGAAGAGAGTGGGGGAGAAAAAGGGGTGGAGGACTAAAGAGAGGTGTTAGACCTGTCAGCCTTAGGGTGATCTTCCCCCAAACCTTTTGCATGTTTGCCTCTAATTTTGCTGATCTGTTTTTGTTGTTTTTCATACTCTGGGCACTTTGCCACTGCTAACCAGTGATAAGGTGCATATGCTCTCCCCCCAAAAACAGTTAACAGTTAAATGCTACTAGTGAGCCTGCAGCACTAACCGGACCACCCATCTAAGTATCCCGTTACACATGTCTCAGGCCTCCCACTGCAGAGCCTGTATGTGTAGTTTACACTGCCACGTCAACTTGGCATTTAAAACCCTTTGCCAAGCCTTACACTCCCCTTTTATTACATATAAGTCACACCTAAAGCAGGCCCTAGGTAGCCCATAGTTCTGAGTGCTGTGTAATTAAAAGGTAGAATATGTACTTTTAAGTTTTACATGTCCTGGAAGTGAAAAACTCCCAAATTCGTTTTTCAGTACTGTGAGGCGTACCCTTCCCATAGGTTCCTACCCCTCCCATACAATACATTGAGGATTCCTTTTTACATATCATAATTTGTAATTCTCAATTGGAAGTGAGTCGATATGTAATATTTGTTGCCTATGGACTTGTAGTGATAAATCCTCTCTAATGGCAGAGTTGGATGCATTATTACAAATTTAAAAATGCCATTTTCAAAACATAGACATTTTTCTTTCCTTTAAGTCATGTGTGCTTGCTGCCTGTCTCCAATACACGTTTGGGGTGGGTGACAGCTGAGCTTTGTGCATTCAATCTAGACAGCCACACACAAAAGGAGCTTAAGTGTGACTGATGGCCCATCCACATCCTGGTAGGCCATCCTTGACAGGATAGGAGGGAGGAGCTGGGTACAGGCTCACACTTACACATGGGTAGGCTGAGTACTGTCCCCACATAAATGACTGCTTAACCCCCTGTATTGAGTCTGAAGCCAGGGCAGGAAGAGAGGATCTCTGTGCACTTCAAAGCCTCTCTTTAATGTCTCCCCCAATTCAAAGGCCCCTTGGGTATAAAAACGGAGCTTCTAATCCTACCACTTCAGTACATTTCTTGACTTGTGGATACTCTGCCGGGAAGAATGACTGCGGTGCTGCTGAAGGACTGCCACTCTGCTGGACTGCTGTTCTGGAAGATCAACTTTTCTGTTGTGCTGATCTGCCTGCTGCTTTCCTTGCCTGGGTGAGAAGGACCGGATCTGCACCACTTGAACCCAGAGTGACTGTATGGGCTCTCCAGCCTGCCTCCTGTTCTGGTGTCACAGGGACAACAAAGACTTCCAACCACCCTGGTATAGTAACAGGACTCTGCCATCTGTGAGCCTTGCCCTGCTAAGTTGTGCCAATCTAGTCCTGGGCCCTTGGAAGTGGGTATAAAGTGGTGCTCCAGCGGAAGTCCACACATCGACGCTGTTGCTCCGCTCGGAACCAGCGCATCTCCATTGATGCCGATGCATCACTGCTGCTGCAAGTATCGAAGACATAGCATTGCTGATTGCACAGTGCATTGCCTCCATTCCAGACGCATATCTGACTTTGCGTGGCTCAGAGCCGACACATTGTCTGCTTTGCTCTTCGCATCTTAACCTTGACGTCAAAGCAACCATAAACCAAGGTACTCTTTCAGCGAACCAAGGCAGATACCAGTATCCGGCCCGCACTCCATTGCGATCTGCCTGAACTTTTGGAATGGACCCTGTCTAACGCGACTAGTTAACCCCGGTTGGTGCTTTATGCTTTTAAGCACTATAATTCATGATATTCTTTAAAAATTCATAACTCCGGTTCTACCTATTGGATGTTTGTTGTCTTGGTCTTGTTTTGTTTATAAAATTAATTAAGCTCAATTCTTCTAACCAGGTGTGGAATCTTTTTGTGTGGTGATGTCACTGTTTTACCGTTTGAAGTGTTGCACAAATACTTTACACATTGTCTCTTAAGTTAAGCCTGACTGCTCTGTGCCAAGCTACCAGGGGGTGAGCACACGTTAATTTAGGACGTGCATCTAACTTACACTGACAAGGATTGCTGTTCCTGCTTGGACTGCGTGCATACCTCTGGCAACCAGAGCCCCAACTTGTAACAAGAGGGATAAAAGGGGTTTGAGGTTAAAAAGAGAATGGGGAGGAGGAAGAAAGGTTGGGGGAGACAGAGAAAGTGAGAGATGGGTAATGAGGGATGTAGCGAGAGGGAGAAAGGGAAGGTGTGTGAAAGGAAAAGGGAAAACATGGAGGGATTGAGGAAAAGGGGGTCACAGAAAAACAAGAAGTATTCGGAATTTTAAAGGGTTAAGGTGATGGGGATGAGGGTCAAAAAGGGGGAAGTGAAGGACAGAGGAGTTGCTATCAATGGTGCAGCAGGTGCAATGGGGCCAGGGCACAGGGAGGGTTGTGAGGGAGCTATTTGTACTACCCAAAAGAGATCTTGAGGTCAATTTTCCATGCTATAATTAGTGCCCATTTTACACTTGCTATTAACTGGTACAGAAAAGAGTATAGAAAGGGGAGGAGAGGAGTGGGTAGACAGAAAGTGATTGTGGAAAGGACATGGGGTAAAAGAGAAAAGCAGAGAAGGAGAAGGAGAAAGTCAGAGACTGAACGAGTTTCCAAGAGCGAGAGAAGAGAGAGACACAGAGATGGCAACAAAGAGAGAGAGTGATACAAAAAGAGAGAGGACAATCGGAGCTACAGGAAATTCTATTATTCAGATTTGATACATTACCGATAAAATAAGTTTCTCTACTTATGTTTCTGGATTAAAGTCACATTTTAAATGCGAACACTGATTGTTCCACACCCAGTCTGCGGTCATTATTTGTAGAGACTGTGAAGTAAATCAAGAGGAAAAAAAAAAGTGTGATTCAACTCTTAATGAACCATGTCGGAACAAGACATGTTTCATTGGGAAATAATATAGAATTAAAAACAGAAATCACAAAAGGTGAAACCCTATATTGCAAGATAGGGACGGGGTATTATACCTAGAAAGTAAAACAAGTCCGTGACCAGAAAATTATTATTTAAAAATTATTAGAATCATGTGTTGCTTTGTGATACTAGAGGGGTTACACCAATTGAGTATTTTCACCATAGTACATTAATTGTCAAATATACTATTAACATATAATCTTTATGAAACAAACCTATACATATACTAGAGACATAGAAGCCGAACACAAAGTTTTTATAAAAAATGTACAAAACCAGTTTTTATTCATTATTGTGGTTAAAATCAATATACATTTAAAAACACATTCAGAAACGATCCATTATTTCTATACAATTATTTTGATCAATAAAGAGAGAAAACTACAAAAAAAGTTGACGCTCTGTTTTGGTGCGATAGGATCAACCACCTTCTTCAGGACAGAGTTTTCTAAAGAACTTTGACATTGAACAATACAATATATTAGTATATATATCACAAAACACATTCAAATTTTTATACAATGTGTCACAATATTAGTCTCTAGATATAAAAACCACAAATTGGAACAACACTATACTGTACCCATTACTCAGAAAAAAATCTTTATACAATGTGTCATAATGTTATTAATCTCTCGTTAAAAAAAAACATAAATTGGACCAATAACATACTGTATCCATTTTTACACATGATGCTAAGTATATATCCCCACAACTAAACTCATGTAATGAGAACAAAGCCATTAGTCACAAAGCCCCACATGATCCCATTATTTCTAAACCTACCTATTAAAATGTATCAATGCTTCCTTTGTCTGAATCAATTGGGAAACATTCTTATGGTTGAATTTGTAAATAAAACCTTGGAATTTCCTGAAAGTAAATTGATGATAATTCAGTAAGGATTCGTAAATAGGGTTTTGATATAACAATATGAATTTAACATTATTTATAACGTACCTTTTTATGTGGTACCTATTAAGATATAACAATACTTCCTTTGCTGATTCAATTGGGAAACATTCTTATGGCTGAATTTGTAAATAAAACCGTGGAATTTCCTGAAAGTAAATTGATGATAATTCAGTCAGGATTCGTAAATAGGGGTTTGATACAACAACCCATAAATTTAATGTTAGTTATAACGTACCTTTTTATGTGGTACAATTCCTTATTAAAAACAAATGTGGGAGCCACCAATAGGTTAATCATCATATAATGGTGTCCTTAAAAATAAGAGCAGCGGTTTTATCTACTATTCAATGGTCCATCAATAACATAGATAAATAGACATGCGAAAGAAAGAGAGGCTTACCAATGAAAAAACAATCCCTTTCATCAGCAATTCAGGTGAGCCGTGATTGAGCTTCACTTCGTTGTAATATATAGGGCTTTTTCTAAGATATACAAAAAATTATTTATATACCCTTCTCTCTTAATCTTGTTCACCATCCCTTTGGCAATATTGTGATATAAAATAAACAGGCTGAGACATTACCTGGTTTGGCTGCTACCTAGGCATTGCAACTCAAAGGATAAAATCTGTAATCACCAAAATAAAATCTTTTAGTGAAATCTATATATTTGTATATATGATTATTATTTATGTACAAGTGATTGTCCCTATTCGGTCTCTCCAATATTCCTCATGTTTAGGGACTATCTATCCATTTTTTTATTTTTTTTAAAACCGCTAACTATCTGAAGGACACTGCCTCTCTCTATATATATATCTGCAGAGCTGTTCATAAGTGTAGACGGACTAGTGTTTGTACAGACCAGTCGCGGCTGCGGTGTTTAGAACAATTCCTAGTGTGATTTAGGGGCATATGTATGAAACGAAAAAACGCTGCGAATCGCAACAAATAGCGTTTGCGACTGATTTTTCGCTATTTCATATGTATGACACACTTCCAAATTGAAAAATAAGAAATCGCTAAATTCGCGATTTCTTAGGCTGCAAAACAAGAAAACAGCGAATTTTCTAGCGAATACTTAATTTGCGATTCCTTAGCGTTACGAATATCGCTAACAAGAAATCGCTAGCTAAGAAATCGCAAACACATGTATGAAATTGTCGCAAATTGCGATTTCACAAAATTCGCAATTTAAGAAATCGCTATTAACACCAATTGCTTGAAGGTGGTAAACTGGTGCAAGGTACAAAAAACAGCCCACAATGCAACAAACACACCCACAATGGCTGCAATGTACGTGATAGCCAGGAGGCTGCGTATTCGGGCCCTTGCACACAGGAGAATGAGACAGGAACGTATCTTCAGGCTGCGCATCACCCTGTTCCAGAACACTGAAGAGGACATCTATGACAAGTACAGACTGCACCCACAGACCATAATGGACCTGATTGAGGAGCTGAAACCCCACTTGGAGCACCCTACTCGCAGGACACAAACAATTCCCACACATGTGCAGGTTCTGTGCTCCCTGCACCTCCTGGCGTCAGGGAGTTTTCAACGGGTCGTAGCGAGGTTGGTGGGGTGTCACAGAGTGCACTTACGCGCTTCTTCCATGCCTTCCTAGATGCAATGCTACTGAGGCTCTCACATCACATTTACTTCCCCACCACCCAACAGGCATTACAGCAAACGATACTGGACTTCTACCAGATTGCACGTTTCCCCCACGTCATTGGCTGCATTGACGGGACCCATGTGGCCATCACACCCCCAGCAGAAACTGAATATGTCTACAGGAATCGGAAATGCTACCATTCCCTCAACATACAGATTGTGTGCAACGCTAAGTATCACATCACAGACATCGTAGCCAAATACCCCGGCAGTACACATGACTCCTTCATCTTCCGACACAGTGGAATACACAGACGTCTGAGTGCTGGAGAGTTTGGGGAGGGGTACCTGCTCGGTAAATACATTGCACACATCAATACATCCACTACATCACTTGAGGGGGGGGGACATTGACTCACCTATTGTGTTTTTTTCCATGCAGGTGACAGTGCCAATGCAGTGCGCGACTTCATCCTGACCCCATACCTGGATCCGGCAAATGCAAGTGAGAGGAGCTACAACAGGGCACACAGATCTACACGCTGTGTCATTGAGCGAACCTTCGGAATCCTGAAGAGCCGTTTCAGGTGCCTGCATAAAAGTGGAGGCGCACTGCAATACAGCCCTGAGACCTGCTGTAAAATCGTGGCAAGCTGTGCAATGCTACATAACATGGCAATGAGGAAAGGCACCACAATTGATGTGACCGACACAGACACATCGGATGACGAGCGCCCTGCTCCCCCTGCCAGACCAGCACCAGGAGTTGGGGCAGCATCTGGACGCCAGAGACGGACTGAGATCACACGAAACTACTTTTAGGTGAGTATTGAGGAAATGAGACTACAAAGCCTGATGATGTGTCAAATGTTTAATCACACTTCACATGAAAGAAATTGTAATTGTCCCCAGCACATGTTGTACACACAGTGCAGAGAAGGCACAAGTAATAGGGCAAACAGCCTTTTCGGGTAAATGCACCCGTGTTGCAGTCAGTGTCCCCGCAGATGATCACCTCCGTCGGTGCCGTCCAGGGTGAGTGCCACCCATGGTGCCTCCTTGGCCTGCTACCTGTCTGCCACTGCGGCGTCTTTCACCTGGCAAGGTTGGAGTGATGCTGCTGCGACTCGATGTGTCCTCACTCTCAGCAGAGGCCATTAGTGCGCTGCCACCAGCATTGGCTGTCTGCAGCTGTTCCACAGCAGTGGTTACCTGCTCTAGCCCTCGTGCAATGTCCTGGCAGCAATGTGCCATGTCCACCTGCATGGTTACGCTTCTGCGTGTGAGTGCGCTGGTGGTGGTGCAGAGGCGGTTGACTGCCTTTGTATAATTGTGTAGCCGTGCATTGGCACGTCATCCAGCCCTGTCATTGGCAGCTTGGGTGTCCCTCAAAGTGGCACAGAGCTCATGTATTGCCGCTACCATGTTGCGATTGTCCTGATGTATGCGGCCTAGCTGGCGATTTATTGACCGCATTGCCTTGCTTTGCAGGCGCTGTTCCTGCAGCATGCACTGTTCCAAGCCGGAGAACACGGTGCCTTCTCCTTCTGTTGCAGTGCTGCTCCTGGGCCTTGACCTGGATATGGCTTGTTCCCTTTGCCTTGGTGTTGGTGCGTCATGACGGGGCATGTCTGTCACACCCTGACTCCCCTCTCTCCTGTCGGTGTCATCGCCTGTTGCTGGGACTTCGTCCTCAAATGGAGGCAGTGGGGGCACATGTGCGCGCTTTCTGCGCTGAATTGGCTGCTGCTCTGTCTCATCGCTGGAGTCCGCAGGGTCTGCAGGCTCCTCTCCCTCTGCGCTGTCTTCTTGTGGCATGCCGTGTGCTGTGGATGTAAAGGGGACTACATGAGTTTGTGTTATTGTCTGCATGTGGCAATCAATAAAGTTACTACTTTTTTTTGGCTAACCTCTGACACTGTATCATTCACTTATCCCCAACCCACATGTTGCATTTAATTTCGTTAGTGTCATGGACACACAGTCAGACACAGTACTACGAGTCCCATGATGCATTGCTGGGTGTGCTGTAAGACCTGGGCTGGATTGGCATGTTGGGAGTTTACTATGCGCATTTCGGGGAGTGTGCAAGGGATGGGGAGGAGTGCAGGGTGATTTGGCAGGCATCTTACCTTGTCTGCTGGATGAGGGGTCGGAGCTGTCTATTGCCGCCAAACCACCAACGCTCTCAGGCAGGAGGGTAGACTCCACGAGCTCCTCATGGGGGGATTGGCTGCTCTGCAGTGGATGGTCCTCCTCCAGTCTGATTGGCATCCTTGAGTCTGGCTGCCACCCTCTCCTTGGACCTCTGGCGCATATCATACCACCGCTTGCGCAGCTCCTCGATGGTGCGTGTGGTGACTCCAACAGCATTCACCTTGCTCTGTATTTCCAGCCAGATTTTCCTCTTCCTGGCCTCTGGGACTTTGAGTGCCTTCTTCCCAAAGAGGAGCTCATGGCTGCAGACCATCTCCTCAATGAGGACCTCCTGCTCCTTTTCTGAAAACTTGTGTTTTCTCTTCCTTTTTTCTGCATCTTTGCCCTGCTGGTTTTGTTTGGGATCCATTGCTGGTTGCTGTCTCCAGGAAAGCCTCCTCACACTCCACAAGCAGCCTCTGGGTGTGGCTCAGGTGAGCTGGTGCAGGCAATCACTACAGTTTCCTGTTTGTGATGTCATCAGCCTGCACCAGGCTTGCAGATTCCCGTTTTTGCGATTTCTTAATTAGCGAATTTCGCTATTAAGAAATCGCAATACGGGATTCTGCGAATTATTTGCGATTTTTAAGTAATCGCAAATGATTAGCGATTTATTTTATACATCCCGTTTAGCGAATCTGAATTTGCGAATCGCAAAATCTCGCAAATTAGGATTCGCTAAAGGGGAGTTTGATACATATGCCCCTTAATGTCTCTCTCTCTCTGAAGCACTAATATCTTATTATAAAACCCAGAGACTGATTCCCCCTTCCTCGATATATTACTAAGTGCACAGGAATTCAAATAGGCAGATTTTCTAATACATCTGCTTACTAATGGGCATCGAGTGATTGCAAATAGGAAAAAACGATTTACTTCAATAGGAGACAAGCGATTTTTTTGCTAGAAATTCCCCCTATTTACCCGACTGATCTTGCAACCCCTGGAATTTATAAAAACATCCCCTAAATGTATTAAAAACCGTCTCCTGCTGAACTTGAGGACACAGTCTCTAAAAACAGGACTGCTTGGGACATAAACTCTATATTCCAGATTACTGGAGCAATATAAACAAACTACTCCTGACCTGATAAAAATGCTCCGGCATCCCTGCTCCCTGCGATCGTCTTCCGGGTTAGGATACAGAAAGAGCACTGCCCAGGAAGTGGTCTTAAATATTATAGTATCTGATGATGATGCAGAGGGCAGAACCAAGCTGAAACTGGCCATATGGCGGAGATGAATGCTACAGTTTTCTCTGTACCAGTAAGGCGGTTTCCTCCGCATCTTTGTCCTCTGCTGTTTCATGTGCCTCATGTGTGGGTGGTGCTGGCCTTTCTCCAGCACTGTGTGGCAGTTACACCTCAGGGGCCGGAGGTGGGATGTCTGACGCACTGTGTGGCATTGACACTTCAGGGGGCAGAGATGTGGACGTAGTGGTAGCAGCAGCATGCATTGGCACCAGGCCTTGTGGCAGCAATGTCATGAGGATGGTTTTAAGGTCATTGTGGAACCCAGCTACCTCTCGCTGGTGTGCAGTCGTGGCAGCCGCTCTTTCCGCATTGGCCCGCTCCATGGTCTCCATGAGCCTCTGCATGAGTCCCAACTCCCGGGCGAGCTCGCTGGAGCCACCCTGACTAGACAGTCGTTCTTGTCGCACAGTCAGGACTGGCGATGTAAGCCATGGTTCGTTGGAGGGCATGGAGCGGACTGTCGGTGTCCGTTGGGGACTGTGATTGGTCCCTGATGGGATTTAGACACCCACGTATGGCATCTAGTTTGTCTGCCATGTGGGCGAAGCCCACCCACACCTGTTCAGCCAGCTGCTCCTGGCATCCCAACACATGGCGTTGGAAGACCATGTGTTCTTTGTGGGGGTCCTGGGAGGCAGTCGTGGTGGTGGGTGCTGCCTGCTGTGGGGTCTGTGCAGGCGGTGGGGTGTCCCAGTTGCAGCTGGGCTGCCTTGATCCTGGAGGTGGGCTGCGGAGACTGTTAATGAACTCTTGGAGGGTGTCGGAGTCGAAGCTTTGGTGGTCCTCTTCGTCATCAGAGAAGAGAGGTTCGGGCTGCTCTGCAGGAGATGTTGATTGTCCCCCTGCAATGTGAAGGGGAGATGCAGTTTAACAATGTGTTCTCATGTGTGTTGTCGCATTGTACATGTTTACATACAGACTGCATGACTGTGTACATCGTGGCTATTTCGGAGGGGCTGCCCATTTGCTGCTGGACAGTGGACATTTCGACAACATCACAGATGAGTGTTTGTACTTGCACAATATCAACTCAGATTTCCCTGCAATGCCACTTGTGATTGGCAAGTGTCTACACCCAGTTGGCATCAGTTGTGTCCTGTGTTCTGGTGTGGATGTGTTGGGGTTTGTGCCACTTTATTGTCAGTGTTGATGTGCTCTGAAAGTATGTGTGTGTGCTGCATTGGGGGGGTTGGTCCCTGCTGCTCAGTTTTGCTGCCCCTTATCCCTTTCATGCGTTGTGCCTTTGACTTCTGTGCTTGTACAGTGCTGACATGTAGCATACTTAGGTACATTGTTCTCTTGGTGGGAGTTGGGGTCTGGGGCATGGTTTGTCCGCAGGTGTGCTGTGCCTACTTGTGCATGTGTGCCATTGTGCCCTTCTCCCCCCCGTACCCCCCAGGCCCTGGTCGTCACTCACCCTGGTGCTGTTGTGTCCGGTCCTGTTGAGCAGTGTTCGGGTCCCCAACCCCTGCCACTGTCTCCCCACTGATGACTGTGGACACCATTTCCTCCGTGTCGTCCAGCTCCTGTGGCGCTGGACTGCTACCTCCAGTCTACATTGCTTCCGGTTGTTGGCGAGTTTCAGCTTGGTTTTACGCTTGACATCATTCCAGGGCCATTGTCCTCTTCAGCACTCCGACTGCATTCACCTTGTCCACGATGGACTGCCATAGTCCATTTTTTGTTGCTAATGACACAGTGGCGGTGACGAACAGTTGTTGATGGTGTTCGACCACTTCTGTTATCAGGATCCTGTTTTCCTGCGGACTGAAGCGCTTCTTCCTACTCTTCTTCTACTTGCCCTTCCCTGACCCCGAGGTCCCAGGCAATTCCACCAGGGGGCCTGGGGGGTTCTGGTTCTCCTCCGTACTTGCTCCGGCAATATCCATTGTGCTCGGCTGTTGTTTGGCATTTGTTCAGTCTTATAGATGTCCTTTAGCTGTACAAATCTACTTGACAGTGAACCCAGTGTTAAGCTAGCTAGGAGAGCATCCATTTTAAAATCCTTGTAGCTCAGTTTGTGTTCAGCTTTAGAGATTGAAGTGCAGAACCCAAGTATCTATTCTATAACCTTGTCTATAGTCCATGTCTAGTCTTAAACGTACTAATGGCGTACTAACTCAGAGTTTCATCAGCTGCCTCAGGAAGCAAATCTATGCCATGACCATGATGTTAACGACCTTGTGACCACACAGAGCTCTGCCCCATAAATTGTAGTACCCAATGCCAGATTAGTGTATATCTAAATTGCTCAAGAGATATATTTGAAGAACAATCCACCAGGGTGTTGTTCCTGCTTATGTCTGCGTTTGGAAATGTGGGCTGTCCAATCCATCTGCTCTCTCAGTGTAATCCCAAAGGTACTCAAATATGTGTACCTGCTCAAGCAAAATTACATCTAGAGTGGGGTTTGGTCGTGTTGAGCACCATGGATAGAAACAATACTTTTTTTTGTTCACATTTATTTCCAATCTCCTCTGGGCACAGACTTTACTACATTTGTCAGAGATGTTCTGAACGGAGAAGCGTGTTGTCCACAAACATTAGGGCTGGCACCTTCTCATTTTTATAATATAGGGGCGTCACTGTCACAAGAGTTCAGAAGATCTACAAGGTAATTTACAAACAGGGTAAATAGCATTGGGGCAAGGACAAATCCTTGCCTTACTCCTCTACTAACTGGAAAAGGTGTGGATATTTGCCCCAGCCTGCCACACTGATCCTGTGGAAAGTTCCGCTCATGAAGTTTTTCTATAATTATAAAAAGGTAGTGAGGCAAACCCATATCAGACAGAACTTGCCATAAAAAATTCCTGAGGACTAAATCCAAAGCAGTCTTCAAGTCTACAAACACGAGTATAGTCTGCCTCCCTCAAGAGCTACAGTTTTCCAATAGAGTAGCTGCAATCTGAACACTTGATCAATAGCAGAAGTGCATTGGAGGAAGCCAGCTTGCATAGGACTTAAAATCTCATTCACATCCATCCATTCTTGGAGTCTTCCAAGGATGACTCTGCAGCATAGCTTTTGTGCTGTGTCTATCAGACTGATAGGTATGAATTTAGTTAGCAGCAGGGGGAGCCTTTTTTATCAATGGGTATTATTTCGACCCCTGCCCAGGAATGTCGAGTGGGCATCCCTTCCATGGTGTTAAAAAGTAACGTGAATTGGGGACCCCAAACTTTTAAAATTTGTTTTCTTTCATGAAATGAAAAATAATGTTAAGAGAGCTGACATAGTGCTGAAAGAATGTGTTCATTTAATAGTTTATTATGCATGGCTCTCATAGAGAGCCATTAGAGTGAGTGACTGGATTCTATATCCAGTAATTCACTGCTATGACATAGCAACAGTGGTTAACAGAACATTTTGCCCACAGCAGCTACGATGTAAAGGCATTCCAATATGCTCTGGCAGTGTTCCCTGAGAATATTCCAGAGCATCTTTAAAAACCTAGGAGCACAGCTAAGGAAGGGGAGGGCACAGAGAGGGGTGTGATAGAAGGTCAGGTATTTTTTACATTTTGGACACAGAAAAGAGGCTTCTGCAGTTAATTAATTCCCCAAATAATTTAGAGATTGTTCCCCAAACCTACACTTAGAAAATACAGCTGTCAAACCATTTTTCCGTTCCTTTTCCATTACTTCTTTCAATCTTTCATTGTGTTGACAATTGTTAGCTACCATGAGCAAAATGTAATCTTGAAAGAATGAAACACCAGTCATATACTTGAATAGCTTTTGGAAAACTGTATCTGCAGAAGCAAGGCCAAATGACATGCAGACATATCAATAGTATCCAATGGGTATCATGAAAGTAGTAAACTTTACCATCATCATGCAGTCTCACATGATGATACACAGAAGACCAGTCTATAGATGAAACCCTTCCATATCACTGCTATTATTTAATTGATATTAGGTAAAGAAAACCTCTCTACTACAGTTTTGCTGTTAAAATCCCTCAGGCCCACACGTAAACATATGTTCCCATTCGCTGCTCTTGTGATGACCAAAGGAGCAATCCATTCAAGCTGAATCCACTTTTTCAATAATCCCTTCTTTAAGGAATCATCCAATTTCTTGGTTCACCACCTCCCACACCACCCAAGGTATTTCTCTAGTCTTATGCACTTTAGGTACAGTGTTTATTTTAGCACAATCTTATTGGAATATCCTTTTAAGGAGCCAATGATACCAGAAAACTCTACGGTAAAAACATCCTTAAAAACCGTACCCTTTTTCTCTTTGTTACTCAAAACCAATACCTGATCTTTACTTTTGGGATGCAGAATAATGTCTAATGCCCTCTGATCAATTCATCCATCACTGATAGCCCTTCCTTCGCCACATACAGTTTTGAAACTTTCTGTTGAAACCTCTGATGGAAGCAAATCTTGGCCAGTCACATTCATAAACTTCTCTTCCCACACATTTTTATCCACTATATTGTATGGGGATTCTGAGTCTGTGACTGTAAGGATCTCAACAACCCCAAATGCGTAGATTGCATTTTGTGGACATTTACTTGTTGCCCTTCCTAAACATAGTTTATCCCTAAACCACAATCACTACTCTTAACATTACCATCCCCTACAGAACTATATGACTCACGATAAGATTCAGTTTCCCCCTTGATAACTGTGACCTTCCTACTAGGATTAGCTTTTCTGCACACCTTCACGAAATGACCTCTAATGCCACCTGAGTCCTGATGATGGTCTTGCGGACCCATGTGGCCACGAGAGACCGAAACGTCAACAACACACCCTTATTTCCATTGAATATCATGATTGAAACATTTGTATAGAGTGATTTAAATTTTCGCAGTTTGGAGTATATGGGCTGTTATTTTTGCTGTCCATAATTATTTGAGGTGAAAAGGGTGTTTACACTACAACTGATCCCCTGACAAAATTGTAGCATCGGATGAAACTGTATTGGTAGTGACAGTGTTGCTGTCTGTATATTATGTATATTGTATATATATTGTTCATAAAATGTGGATGTCTTGTATACTGAATGGAATATAAAATAAATGAACACATTATATTTGAATACATCCTTGAATACAATTTCTTCTTTTCTTTCATTGTCTGGATCACATCTATGACCGTTAATAATTGTGACACCTCATTGTTAATATAAATAATTCCACAAGGAATGTTTTGTCCATAAACTCTAATACCACAGGCAGGACATTTTTGGTTAATTGCTAGGAAATATTTACTGTATGTTAAGTGTTGTTTATTCCCACACCTATAGCAGTTGCTTTCTTGATACTTTGAATTGCACTTCTAACTCCCTTTTTTGCCTGATGTTACCCATGTTTTCTTTTGTTACACTTGGCTGACTAATACTCTCTTTTCTCCAACTGTATTATTTGCTACAGCTTTAGCACATTTCTTGGATATATTAGCCCTTTTTACAACAGAAACTACATCACTAAGTTGTGATTCACCATGTACCCTGAAAGGTTCTTGGAAATGTTCACTATAAATATGCATTATTATTTGATTATAAATTAACTCGTCATGTAATGTACCAAATCTACAGGTTAATGCATGTTTCTTCAGGGCCGAAACATATTCATCTATCGTTTCACATTTGCTTTGTTTTCTTTGGAAGAATTTGAACCTGTCAATTGCAATGCCGACTGAAGTAGAATAATAAGTATCCAAATCCGCAATTTTGATTCCCTGTACGAGGCTTTTTGTCCATATTGTTATACACCTTAAGCCCCTCGGGTCCCAAAGAATGAAGCAAAATGTTATTTTTCTTAGTTTGAGAAAGCTTCTCATCTTCAATAGAATTAAAGTAATTAAAAAACTATTCCTTACATTCGTGCCATTTGATGGGTAGTTCACCCAGTGTCACTAAGAATGGTTGAAGAGGAGTTAAGGAAAATGTGTGAGGGTCACACATATTAAGGTAGTAAGTGAATTGAACATCAAATGATTTGAAGACTAACTTTTGTAACACTGAGAATAGAAAGTGTCAACAATATCTCCTTATGAGTTTACATATGAAAGTGTCACTTCGAAAACAGTTCTCTAAAGTATGCACTAAAATCACCACTTTTCCTCAATATACTCTTTGTCCTAAATTTGGCCAAAGCAAAAATGGCTGCGATGCGTGCATACAGCGAGCGCCCATGAAGGTGTATTAGCGTGGCATAGAGTTCAAGATAGGTATCAAAATCACTGACTTCTACTTAATTTCAATTGTGTATTTAACCCAAACAAGTATGGTCGCTTGCCACTGCCCTGCACAATCAAGTATTTAGCCCAAACAAGTCGGGTCACAGATGAGTGTCTTAAGTCGAGCGGAGCATGAGGACAGCATCTGTGGGTAGCTGGCCTGTACTTGTGATCAGGGCTGTCTTCAGGGCAGTGCGACTGGTGCGGCCGCACTGGGCACTGGCCTGTGGAGAGGACACTGACCTTAGGTGGAGGGCGCTGTGTTTAGCAATAACTTATGATTGGAGAGATGAGGGGCACTTTTGCCCGGTGGTAGTGAGAGAATTCAAAGAGGCGGTCATGGGGTGGGGGTGCCAAAAATTATTGTCGCACAGGGCGACACCAGCTCTAAAGCCGGCCCTGCTTGTGATCTCTGAGTGCTTATCTGCTCACGCAATCACTGCTCATGCGGCTACACTGCCTTGTGCACTCTAGCTCGTTTCACTACTCACACGGCTATGCCTCGAGTCACTCCTGCTTGCGCAATATCACTGTATTGACCAAATGTATTCACAAGTGGGGATAACTTCATAATAAAATGCACCACCCCAACACAATGCTGGGGAGTCAGACAGGAATACTTGCAGATCCCTGTCACGTATACAGCGCTGAAGCCCAAAAGGGAATCCTGGAGATAGTGAGCGTTCCGGGTTTCTGGCGTAACTTCAAGACAGCCAAAATCACTGAGTCTTCTCCCAGAGAAATTACCACGTTGATAAGTTATGTACTTTTGTTCACTTCTTGAAGCAAAGCCAACACAGCTGCACAGCGAGAGTTCCAAACACCAACGGACTCTGGCTCCATTACCATTCCAGAGCCTGCTGTTACTGCACTTATGGTATGTGGTATTGCCTTGCTTTTTCACCTATGCCCAGCTTTTAACTGTTATTCTCAATGCGCATGTCTCCTTCTCATAAGTCCCCTACCACCCATCTTGAACCTTACCTATCACCCTGTCTCACCTCTCGATCCCTTTGCAATAAGGTCACTTCTCCTTGAACCACCAGTTTCTTTATATCATCAAAGCATGGATTTCCCCCATTTAACAGTGCCTCCCTACATGGCATCAACACTTTTTTTTCATCTGTCTCCTTCTACCTGTGCACATTGCCTTCTGATGATGGGGTGGCATCATATGTTTTCATCCCTTTTGGGTTTCTCCTACCTTGTCTCATGTGTTTCCTATTTTTTAACTTTTGAATGTCATTTCATCTTTTCCGTCCATCAATTTTATGTAGCATGCAGTGGTGGCTGTTAGGGGACGGTGGCGGTCGCAGAAAAAGTAAATAAAAAAGTCTTACCTGCCAATGTCGCTGCTGCCGCTTCT
Source organism: Triturus cristatus (assembly GCF_964204655.1). Taxonomy (NCBI): domain Eukaryota; kingdom Metazoa; phylum Chordata; class Amphibia; order Caudata; family Salamandridae; genus Triturus; species Triturus cristatus. Next base: position 1,427,495,395 of record NC_140590.1, on the reverse strand, counting down.
CCTCCGTCCTCTTCTCTGGTACAGAAGCAGCCAGGCTCCCAGTCAATCACAACGCTGACTTACAGCAGCGTTGTGATTGGTCTGAGTGCCGAGGGTCAGCGCTCAGAGAGGGACTGGGAGGCTGGTCATGTTCTTCACGCAGGCTGTACAATACAGCCTGTGGAGAACATGTAGTGTGCATGACGGTTTGGCCAGCCCGATCCAGCTGGCCAAACCGGCATGCGCACTTATGGTGCAACTACCACTCCTCCCTCTGCTGGCGTCACACAGCCCAGTCCCGCCCCACTCTAACATAGACCTTAAAGGCAGACAAAAAATAAAGTAATAATAACGTTCTGTTATTATCATTTTATTTCTACTTTGCTCTGCTCTTAGAGCAGTGGGGAAACGCTTGTCCGCCTTATTGGAGGAGCCACCTCTGGTAGCATGTTTAATTATCTACCATCCCCCAGGCCTCTACAGATATATCTATATTGCACACAGTCTCACTGTCATGTTTGTTCCATAAACTGTAGTTCACAAAAAATCTGTAAATGTCAGATCCAAAAAACCTGACCAAGGGAATGGGGATTCCGCTGAATGCGCGAAAAAACAAGACCCCTGTCCAAAGAAAAGAAGTTTCTTTTCTTGAGTCCCCTCACTCACCCAGGGTTGCCCCTAGGTGACATGCTTCATCATTGGGGCCATCCCAAACAGCTGCTGCTTGGGGTGTGCTCTGATTAGCGGAACTATGTAGGAGCACTTTTTTGGGAAGAAATGTGTAGTGCAGTGTTCGTGGAGTGGTGAAAGTGATGTTAAAAATACCTAGCTAGTGAGCTAATATTTTATTCTCACTCCTAGTTGGTATGGATTAAAAGAGGGTTAAATAGTGGGGAAAAGATATAACTATTATGTGTATACAGTCCCTAATATTCGGTCGACATGTTTCGAGGTATCCCCTAAACCTCTTCTTCAGGATCACACGGAGACCAGCCCCATGCGTGTCACTCCTTGTGAAAACCTATAATAAAGTGCGGATGCACACCTAATGTTTGAGCACCCGATTCAAAATACATACGGTTTAGTCTTTGACTCGTAGTATTTATGCTATGGCAACACTATGCCTCATGGTCTGCCGGAGTAGAGGGGCTTGTAGTCATACCTTTGTCAAAGCACACCTCCGTCTAATAACACCTACTAGCACCCGGCGGACCGCATCCTGGGTGAGTGAGGGAACTCAAGAAAAGAATCTTCTTTTCTTTGGACAGGGGTCTTGTTTTTTCGCGCATTCAGCGGAATCCCCATTCCCTTGGTTAGGGTTTTTGGATCTGACATTTACAGATTTTTTGTGAACTACATGTACATTGGAGGGTGAACCTAACCAGTACCTCCATTCCCCCCCTTTTTTGATTGTGTGTGTTCCATAAACTGAACATGCACATCTCATGTCAGGGCAAAGGTCTGGAGGCTTCATCAAAGCAGAACTTTTAATCAAGTGGGGCCAATAGGCCAACCTACTCTCTTACATAGAAAAAGTTCAGATCATGACTACTAATACACAAAAATGTGTTTGGTACGCCACCGCTTCATGTCAAGAACCCATGATATGGGCAGTAGTCCTTGGTGCCCAACTCCAGGTCACAGACTCATTTCTGGACCTTGGTATTACCAGGTCTAGCATTAGGCCTTAACGCACACTGGGATGGTGAAAGTCAGAAAGCCAGAACTCTTTGGGGCAGGTTTACACACACATATATCATGCACTAGGCAGTGCGTTCCAACAAAATATTTGGAGTAATTGTAGAAAAAATATAAATCTGGAGGCTAGCACATTTCACTATACTTGAAACAGTGAAGTCGAGAACTTTTAGAGGAAGTCCATCGTTCTTGGCAGTGTTGCTGTAAAGGGATTATTATTTGGGAGTAATAATAACACACAGTATGTAGATACAGCAACAGAAATGTTGCAGTTTTATCAGAAAACAGTTCCCAGAGCATCAAAGGGGTCGAAGCAACCACAATCATGAAGCAGTAGTTCTCTCTGATAACACTTCAAAAGCAAAAATCCCTGCTTAATGCTGAATTGTGTGGATTCAGAGAAGAGCACTGAGTTCATGGTGCATGTACTACTTCCCTGAAAAACTGAGGGCCAGACCCCAGGTAAGTAGAATCCACCATTGCAAGGCAAAATAACTGGACATGACAGAGAAGGGACAAGGCAGCGCGTGCAGGCCATAAGTGGTGAAGATTGTCTTCGGTGTACCATATAATCAAACTCCAGTGTCAAAGCGAATTTGGGATCTGCACTAGTTGGTTTAAGTGTGTGATTGCTTAGGCCACTGATACCAACTATTGCAATGTGACAAATTCTGTGGTAGTGTGTTTCTGTGGTTTCTTCAACTAATCAGCAGTGGAAAGAAATGTGTGCGCACGAGAAATGTAAAATAAAATATCACAAAACACTTTGGGTCTGATTCACAAAGGTAAACATACACTTTTGGGTAAGTTTCCTTTTTGGGTATTCACAAACTAAGGGCCCTACATTGATATTTGTTGTTCGCTCTTAAAGCAGTTTACTGAACAAAACAACGTTTTATTATAATCCAATCAAATGAATAACACACCACTAGGTGTGAGACAGCACATTCCCCTGCCTAGGAGAGATTGGGACCTTGTGGGATGACTGAAGGCTTCAGAGCGAGATGATGCGCAGGTCTGTCTTACACAGGGACCAGGTTAGTCCTGCTGAAGAGTTATCTTCTGAGTCTGGTGCCAAGATTTCCGTTTGCGGTTGAGGAGGCCATGAGGAGTAGAGAGAGCATCGCGGATGGCCATTGCTGGAGAGCGAAGAGCAGGCTGGGTGTTGTGTGCTGTCGATGTAGCACCAAGAGCTATTCAGGTGTCTCAGATGGCCATTGGTGTAGTTTTGCCTTGGCTGTCACCACAGGTTGTCTTTTCTGTAGAGTGAAGTGCAGATCTAGTGTTGCCGGTCATCGCTGGTGGTCGCTGTAGGCCAAAGAGGAAATGTGTAAAGTATTTGTGCAACACTTCAAACTGTAGAACAGTCAAAACACCACACAGAAGATTTTACACCAGGTTAGAAAGATAGAGCTTAATTTAATTAATAATTCAAGACCAAAATGAAAAAAATCCAATAGTAGAACTTGAGATATGAATATTTAAAGAATAAACTGTAAAAAAGCGCTTAGAAGTAATATGCATTTATTTGGGATGTCTAGTTGCGCTGGACCGGAACAAAGTCATAAATTCAGGCCAACCCCAATGAAGCGCTGGCCAAATGCAGGGAACTAGTGAGGCCTGCTGAACAAAAGAAGTACCTTGATCAGTCTGGCATTGAAGAAGATGCGGGATGCAGTCAATGCCGATCCTCACAAAGGCAGCGATGCTCTGTCCTGAACCGCGCAACAGCAATGATGCATCATCTCCGATAGGCACAGGGGCTGCGATGCTGAGTTCTCAGCCTCGTTGTCAAAGCCACCATTGAAGGAGATTCAAAGACAAGAGCACGCCGCGCAGTGCTGGTTCCGAAGGCGGAGTGGAGTCTCTTAGCCATGCAAAGGCAACTATGCATTGGTTCTGGTCTCCGTAACAGAGGTCGATGCACTGATTCTGGTCAATCAATAAGGGGCGACGCAACGCTTCTGATTCACACAACTGTGCCAATGCGCCAATTCAAGAGCAGATGTCTGGGTTTCACTAGAGCAAGCACCTTAGGCCTCACTTCCAAGGGTCCAGGACTGGGTGGCATCACATCGCTCTGCAGATTCACAGATGGCAGAGTGCAGGTGAAGCAGCGGAAGTGTTGGAAGTCTTTTAGGTCCCAGATCAGGAGGCAAGCCAGCAAGCCCTTGGAGTCAGTCTATGTTCAAGTGATGCAGGTCCAGTTCTTCTAACCCAGGCAACGGAACAGCAGGCAGCTGTCACCCAGACATGTATTGGAGACAGGCAGCCAGCACCAAGTGGCTTAAGTAAGAAAATGCCAACTTTCTAAAAGTTTCAGAATTGCAATTTAAAACCCGACTTCACCATAAGTTATGAATTTAAATTGTGATTCCAGAGATACCAAACTTGAAAATTCAATATCTTGACTTGCAGTAGTGAAAAACAATTTTAGAGATTTTCACTACTAGGGCATGTAAAACTTAAAAATACATGCCCTACCTTTTAAAAATACATAGCATCCTGCCCTCTGGGTTATCCAGCGCCTACCACAGGGGTGACCTATATGTGTAGAAAGGGAAGGCTTAGGCCTGGCAAGAGGTTTATCCTGCCAGGTCAAAATAGCAATGTAACTGCACATACAGGCTCTGCAAATGCAGACCTGAGCCAATGTTAAGGGGCTACTTAAGTGGGTGGCGCGATGAGTGCTGCAGGCCCACTAGTAACATTTAAGTTACAGGACCTGGCACAAGTAGAATACTTTACTAGGGACTTAGAGGTAAATTAAATATGTGAATTGTGGATGAGTCAATATTACCATGTTTAGGGAAGGGAGCCCAAGCACTTTAGCACTGGTTAGCAGTGGTAGAGTGCACAGAGTCCTAAGGCCAGAAAAAATGACGTCAGAAAACTTGAAAGAGGGAACCAAAACGTTGGGGGAAGACACGTGTCCTCCCCCAGCTGAAAGTGGGGAGAGCTGCCAAACCCATTGGAAGTTCTCTTCACTAAAGTAGAAAAACCTGGAGAGACCTTCAGCCATTGGCGTGGTCTGAACCCAAAGGGTATTCCACATAAAGTCCTTTCCCTGTAGGGAGATGGACCACCTTACCAGCTTAGGATTTTCACCCCTCATCTGCACGTGCTATCTGGGGGCCAGTGGTCTGTCTGAACCAGGAAGTGAGTTCCAAACAGATATGGTCCCAGCTTCTCCAGTGCCAAGACCACAGCACAAGCTTCTCTTTCAATGGGACCATGGAGTTAACTTTTGGTTACAATGGTAGAGTACACAAAGTCCCTAAAGCCAGGAAAAAACGAGGTCAGAAAAATGGAGGAGGTAACCAAAATGTTGGGGGGAAGACCACCTTAAAGCTGTCAGGTCTAACAGAAACCCTTTACCACCACCTCACTCTGGGGCATGTCTGTGCCACCCTCCTTGGACCTTCCCTTCACTCTGCTGGGCGGTACCTGAACCATCCTTTTTGGGTCACTCCCAAGTACCTTATTGTAGACCCTGGCACTGAGCCACAGGTCTCATTCTTTGGCAAGCTAACGGTAGACCGAAAGTTTAGAATCAACAAGGTGTCGGCGCAGCTCTGCAAAACAATGACTGAGCATGTGTTGTCTGAGAATAAGATAGTACATCATAACCATTCACAGTACTGCCCTTCACCTAACTATCCAGTGCTTTCTTGATGCAATCCATGAAATCCACACAGGACTTGACAGCTTCTGGGTGTCCTTAACCTTCAATCTGTATATTTCAGAGGTAATACCATATTTACTGACAAGGGCTTCCTTTACGAGTGGGTACTTCATCCTGTCACGCTTCACAGGGCTAGCAGTGAATCCCACTCATTAGGTGCTTGTCTCCAGTCCCCCTCAGGGATCTTGTGCATTTCTAGAGCTACTTCATATCACTCAAGCCACTTCTCTATGTCATCCCCCACAAAAAAGGTCTGTACCAGATCATTGGAGATTTAGACCCTTCTGTTTCCACTGGAGGCCGGGTTATCGCTGCCACCATTACTGCTGGACACTGGGAGCTGTTTGGCTTTCAGGTCCAGCTCTTTCCGACTCATCTCATGAGCCAATATAATTGTCTTCTCCAAAGCAAGCTTCATTTCCTATAGGGCCCTCTTTGCAGCACCGTCCTTTTTGGTTGCCTCTGCCTTTTTCGCCTCCAAGGCCTACTTTGCAGCATCCTCCTCTTTGGCTGCTTCCATTTTTAGCTTGGCCAGCAGCAGTTGAAACTCCTTCTCAGCTCTTCTGACCTTCAGATCTCCAGGGGAGAGGTTGTGGGAGGAGACGCTGCTACCTGCTCCGGATCTAGCAGGGGACCTCACTCCTGTTAGCCCTTCTTTCTCCTCTGGGGCCATGGTCAGGAGAGCTTCCTCCTCCTCCTCAATATCCTCATGCTCATCTTGCTCCTTTGCTGTAGTTAGCAGCTGGTGGGCCTCTTCCTAGAAGTACTGGATCTCACCACTGGACAACAATGTATGAAATTGGATTATTGGTTGAGAGGGATAGAAGTCCCATTCAGGCAACAACCACAATTGTTGTCAGGGTGATCCGCAAACAGTTACTAAATTAACCTCTGCTTAACCTTCTGGTAGCTTGGCACAAAAGCAGTCAGGCTTAACTTAGAGGCAACGTATAAAGTATTAATGTAGCACTCACACAGTAATAAGGAGAAAACACAACACAAGAAACATCCCAAACCATTTTAGAAAAATAAAGTAAATGTTTTAATAAATATGATAATATAGGAACCACAAAAACCCAAACAGTAGAAGAGGTGCATGTTCAACATTTTAGGTAAAAATAGTGGCTAAAAGTACAAAGTACCACTCGTTGTAATCTGTTCGGTCTAGAACTGGGGAAAGTCACAAGTTCAAGTCGACCGCAATAGAGCACGAGTCAGGCACAGGGAACAGGTCAGTCCCACTGAAGTCCGGCACAAAGAGGTGCATTTGCAGTCGAGGAGGCCACTAGGAGCAGGGAGAGCATTGTGGATGGTCGTTGCTGAAGCACAAAGAGCAAGCTGGGCATCCCGGGCTGTCAATGCTGTAGCACAAAAAGCTGATCGGGCGTTGTGGATGGTCATGCAGTTCTCGGTTTGCCAGTCATTGCTGATGGTTGCTGTAGCGCGAAGAGCAGGTCTCACCAGAGCTTCATGTTGGTGGGTGTTGCGGGTGGCAGAGTCTGGGTATGAATGGGCATGCAGGAGGTCAGTCAATTAACCCCTAAGGTCATTCAGGTTATCCTGGGTTGAGGGTATACAGGTCCAACCTAGGCAGTCCTCATGCAGCAGGGCAGTCCTCTGACAGCAGGGAATTCCTTCTTCTGATATGTTATGTTATGTTATGTTAAAATGGTTTTTATAGAGCGCACGGCTACTCAAAAAGAGTGTCCCGGCGCTTTTAATTAAGGTCGACTACAATGCATAAACATAACACATTAAAAAGACAGAAAGTGACACAGACAGAAAGAAAAACAACAAGCGAGACAAGGCCTACTGAGTAAACAACCAGGTTTTGAGATCCTTTCTAAAAGCAAGTAAGCTGGTGGCTCCCCGAAGTGTAAGAGGCAGAGAGTTCCACAGCTGTGGCGCCAGTAATCCAAAAGAGCGACCTCCCACGCGCGCTTTCTTTACTCGCGGGACGGACGCCAAGAACAGGGATTCTGATCTCAGAGAGCGAGCCGGACGGTAGAAGGCAAGTCTCCTTTGGAGGTACTTTGCACCCATCGCATGGAGGGCCTTATATGTCAGGGTCAAAGCCTTAAAGGCGATCCGCTTGCGGATTGGGAGCCAGTGCAGGGTCTGGAGCAAGCCCACCGCACTGACGCGTCTGTTTAAGCCAAAGATCGCTCTCGCCGCGGCATTCTGCACAATTTGGAGCCGCTGTAGCAGGTACTCTGGCAAGCCCAGGTACAGAACGTTAGAATAATCTAGCCTGGAGCCTATCAGAGCCTGCACAGTCAGCCTCCTGTGCTCCTCCGATAAGAGGGGAAGAAACCTCCGTAGCATCCTCAGGAGGCCGAAGCAAGTGCCCGACACCCCCAGGATCTGCGACTTCATAGTCAGCCCCTTGTCCATCTTAACCCCCAAGTTCTTAGCCATTTGGGATGATCAAGTTGGGGGGAACATATTGGTGGGCCACCAAGCCAGCCAGTCTGGCTCCGTGTCGCACCCAAAGAAAAGTACCTCGGACTTATCGGAATTGCACTTGAGGCTGTTCAGTTGAAACCATTGAAACATAGCCCCAAGGCAATCCCGGATACTCTCCCCATCAAAGTCTCCTCCTCTCTTACACGAGAAGAGGAGCTGGGTGTCGTCTGCATAGGATACGATCCGGGCCCCAAACGACTCCGCCAACGCCGCCAAAGGGGTCATGAAGATATTAAAGAGGGTCGGGCTCAAAATAGAGCCCTGAGGGACCCCAACTCCCAGAGGCGGCATCACGGCAGAATCAGGCGAGGCCCAGACCGTTTGCCGGCGGCCCGTTAGAAAGGAGGAAAACCAACTAAACACCGTCCCCCGTAGTCCGATCTCATAGAGTCTTGTGAGAAGACCATCATGGGGGACGGTGTCAAAGGCCGCCGACAAATCCAGCATCACCAGCATGGCTTTGCCCCCAGTATCCAGAACCCCTTTAATGGTTTCTGAGACCTCGAGGAGCGCAGTCTCCGTACTGAGATTTGGACGAAAACCCGACGGAGTGGCATGCAAGATCTCATTCGACTCTAGAAAGTTGGACAGCACCGTCTGCACGTGCTTTTCAACAACTTTCGTAAGAGCCGGTAGCAGAGAGATAGGCCGGTAGTTAACTGGGGCCTTTGGATCCAGACCAGGCTTTTTGAGCAGCGGGATGACCATTGCCTGCTTCCACGCCTGCGGAACCACTCCCTGACTCAGCGAGAGATTTAGTAGCGGGTTAGCCAATGGATTGACCACCTCGGCCAGTTTAGCCAAAATTTTAGCAGGGCATGGGTCCAAGGGCGAGCACGATTTTAAATTGCCCAGAAGTGCTAAAGAGGCGGGCGCAGATAAAGGTGGAAATACGCCCAGCGTCAAGCCTGGCAAAACAGGGGGTGATCGATTGGCCTCAAAATTAGTTTGCTCCACGGGTACAACCGATGGAAAGGAATCCTGTATGAGTTGGATCTTGCTCGTGAAAAAACTAGCAAGATCCGAGGCCCAGGAATCAGAGGGTCTCTCTTCAAAGGTGTTAGTCCGGGGGGAAATAAATTCTCTAACTATAGAGAAAATCTCCTTGCAGGAGTTGGAGGCAGCCTCTATCCTCCCTGCCAGATAGGCTTTCTTACCCAAGCGAATGTCCCGGTGATACTCCTTAACCACGCTCTTAAAGGTCAACTTAGCATCCGGGTCATATTTTACCCGCCAGGCTCTTTCGGCTACCTTGCATTGCTGCCGCCTAACCGACAGTGCAGCGGTAAACCAAGGGGCGGAAACTCGTTTGGGAGTAAGGCGAGGGGCCAATTCCGGGGCAAGATCGTTAAGCCTGTCGGAAAGCCATGCCTGCAAGGACTCCAGATACTTCGACAGGTCGCCAGAAAGGGGGCAGGGGTGATCCAGGGCAGCCTGAGCCAGCATCTCAGGGGTCACTCGATGGTACGCCCTATGGGCGCGACCAAACTGCTGTGGGGCGGCAACAGCCAATTTACCTGTGCCTTTGATCGAAAATTTAGCCAGCAGATGGTCTGACCATAGTACCGTGATAATCTCTAAGGCCTCCAAAGGGGAAGTCGAGAAAACCTGGTCGAGAGTGTGCCCCTTGTCGTGCGTCGGCCCCTGCAAATAGGGGAGCAAACCCAGCGGTGCCATAGCCTCAGAGATTTTAATAGCGGCCGACTCGGATGGATCATCCATCCGGAAGTTAAAATCTCCGGCCACGATGCAATGTTCTGCTTTCAAGGCCAGTCCCAGTAAAACGGAGTCAAGATCTTCAAAGAATGTTCCGGGTGGGCCAGGCGGTCTGTAGACCAATAATCCCTTGACTGATTGATGCGGAGTCAGAGCGATAGAAAGCGCAAGGGCCTCCGAGCCACGAATATCCTCCACTGGCAGGATAGTACAAGCCGTGCCTTTCTTCACCACCAGTGCCACTCCACCGCCCCTACCCTTCGCTCTGTCCTTCCTGAAGACGTTATAGTCAGGCGGAATTGCCATGACGACGTCTGGATTAGAAAGTTCTCCCCACCATGTCTCAGTGAGCATAAGACACAGTGGCTTAGCCGTATCGAGAAGCTCAAAGACGTCTTGTGCATGTCTGCACGCCGATCTGGTGTTTAATAGCATGCAGAGATATCCCACACTGGCGATGTTATTGCCAGGGGAACAAGACAAAGCACGGGAGGGATGCCATCCGCAACCGGGGCAAAGGGACTTACCACGGTGACGCCCAGGGAAGACCGTACAGCAGCCACTGGAAGCAGTGAGGAGAGCGCGAAGCTCCCCAGCAGTGTATCGCACCACAAGTGGACCTGTATGACACATGCTGGATGGCCGAGCCTGTCCCGCCTCCCCGAGCGCCTCCGGGACGCTGACGAGCGCAGACGGGCAGGACTCTGGCTGGACTCAGTCACGATGAAGGCGCTCCACTGCGCGTCACCGCTGCGCGGCCGACAGAGGGCTCAAATAGGCTCAGCAGGCCGAAATCTCGCGAGAATGCGCGAGAGTGCCCGCGCCCAATCCAAGATGGCGCTAAAATTCGTCCCCGGTACCCCGTGCTCCCAGACCCGCCAAAGGCAGTGGTGGTGGTCCCCAAGGGGGGTTTTAAGGTGCAGAATGAGGCCAGGGGGGTCGCAGCATATAAAAACAAGGTCAATAACAGAAATCAAATTAAATACAAAAACGGGTAATTTTAAAAACAATTGAGCAAGCGAAACGCGCAGCTAGTGCTAGCGAGGTCGCTATGAAGTAGTCACCTTCTCCAGGCTGACCTACCGTCTCTCGCTGCCTCAAGTAGGCTCAGCAGGCCGAAATCTCGCGAGAATGCGCGAGAGTGCCCGCGCCCAATCCAAGATGGCTCTAAAATTCGTCCCGGTACCCCGTGCTCCCAGACCCGCCAAAGGCAGTGGTGGTGGTCCCCAAGGGGGGTTTTAAGGTGCAGAATGAGGCCAGGGGGGTCGCAGCATATAAAAACAAGGTCAATAACAGAAATCAAATTAAATACAAAAACGGGTAATTTTAAAAACAATTGAGCAAGCGAAACGCGCAGCTAGCGCTAGCGAGGTCGCTATGAAGTAGTCACCTTCTCCAGCCATGTCCACAGGTCCATTGGTTTTCTGGATGTCCAATATTTATACTTGGTTCTACCCTTTGTGTGAGAAGACTCCCTGTCCTACCTTCACATCTGGTTCTGGAAACTTCTTCCCCTTCCCTTGTCAAGGCTTCAAACTGTCTGGGCTGAGAAAAAGCAGGACAGACCTGGAGTCAAATTCTTTTGTGTGTGCAAGAGGCAAAGTTATTTAACTGTAAGGGGGGCTGGGTATAGCCCCACCACAGTCATCCTGTCAGGATGGCCCATCGTGTCCACATTTGTGTTACTCTGTAGAAGCAATACACAAACCCCAACAGCACCATCATGTGCCCTAGGACACTGGCAGAAGGCACAGATGTTTGGAACAAGAAAATGACTACTTTCTAACAGCATTGTTGCGTAAACTACAACTTTGGTGCAGTTCTACAAGGTTTGCTCTCCCACCCACGGCGACACAGGTGAACTAGAATCAATGCACCATTTCTGAATTTGAAACACAGATTGTTGTAGCCCCTTAGAACACTACTCAAAGTTTTATTGAAATAGAAGTATTCCTTTTGGTTTACTAACAATCCCTATGAAGGGATCAGGGGCCCGTGGTAACAGTTACAAACCTGTTTCATTATTCACAATAGCACACACACACACATCACTAAGAAGAATGAACACAATTAAAAAGAAAAATGTGTGTTTTCCACAGAAACAATTTGTTTCTCAGTACATCTACAACAACTACACAGAATATGAAGAAAATAGCAAGAAGGCACGTTATAAATGACAAGAATAAAATGAACATTTCTGACATGGTTAAAATGTCATCTAGAACCTAACACCCTAATATCTACTTCTATGTGCTACTCTAAAAGAACATGTAAGGCAGAGCAACTTGCAGTCTAGCGTTTCTTAGGGAAAAGAGACACACTGCATACTTTGTTGACAGCAACGGCTGTCTTTATCAGTGGAGGTGTGAAAACAGCGTTCCCTGTGAAGGGCAAACACGCTGTGGTAGCGGTCTTCTTCCGGGAATCAGCTTTATCAGCTTCAATCAAGATGTAGCATGTGCAAATAGTAGACATTTGACCCAGACGAATGTCGCATCAGATGTTATATCTATGTCATTAGTAGAATGACTTGACACTTTCATAGTTCTTAGAAAGATTAGCGTCAAAATGGCAGACATTACAATAATTCTGCATTAATCAGGAAAGATGGCAACTTGCGACTTCCATTTCTAAGATTCAGAAGATGACGACCTCCATTATCTAAGATAGTGTCAGATCCCTACATAAAATGGAATCCGACCTTAGGAGCTTAACATCAGTGTAATTTTAAGAATTTTGACCTAAAATCCGTCTTTACTAATAAAGTGGATTTTAAATTACAATTCATTTCAGTGTAAATAGCCTATCTCTGTCAGCTCCAAATGTGAAGTTATCACTTATTAAATATAACAAGATCAACCATTGTTAGTCAATGGCAGAGAAAGACCCTACAACAGTGAAAAACAACCCTAGGTGTTTTTCATTGTTGGGGCATAAAAAAAATTAAACCACATATGCCCTAGTTTTTATAATACAATGCAGCCCGACCGATGAGCCTGTAAGGTCTACCTTATGTGTAAGTTAAAAGTATTCTAAGGAAAGATTGGGACTGGCAAAGGTTTATTTTGTCAGACCGAAATGGTAGTTTAAAACTGTACTACAGGCTGCAGTGTCAGGCCTGAGACATGTTTTAAAAAGTGACTTTAGTGGGCAGCCCAAAGAGTGATGATGCCTACTAGTGGCATTTAATTTACAGTCCCTGGTTCCTATAGTACCATATACTGAGGAAATGCCAGTAAATGCAATGTACCAAACAGATGAAGGCCCATTTTACCATGTTTTAGGGAGAGACCAGAAGAACTTTATGTTAGACCTGGCACCTTTGCGTGAGTCTCCCTTCCACTTTTTATCGCTGTGCCTCATGTATTTTGCTGGTGTTGGCTGCTCAGAGCACTGTGCCACTGCCAACCAGTGCCACAGTGCAAGTGCTCCCTATATAAAATGTATATGTTGGTTGGATTCCATGATTGGCTTATTTGGTTTACTGTCAGACCCCAGTAAAGTGCACCAGGAGTGCCCAGGGCTTGTAAATACAAATGCTGCTGGTGGGCTTGCAGCACTGGTTGTGCCACCCACAGAATTGGCCTGGTAAAATGTGTCTAAGGTCTGCCATTGCAGAACCTGCGTGCAGTCTGGTACTGTCATGCTGACTGGGCAAGTGCACCCACTTGCCAGTCCCTAAACCTTCCCTTAACTTCATATTAGTCACCCCTATGGTAGGCCAAAGGGCAGGGTGCATTGAAAACACAAGGTAGGATAAGCCCTGATAGATGTGTGGCATGTCCTAATAGTGAATTACAGCCATTTTCGTTTTTCAGTATTGTAAGGCTACCTGTTCTCCATAGGCCAGAATGGGCTGCTGGAATTATTGCACTCTATAATCCTAGCGGACTCAGGGAACATGGTAGGAATTCGAGTTTAGAATGCCCGAACTCAGAATAATACAATACATCCTTTAGCAAGGTTTATTTTAATGCTCTATGTTTGCAAATGCCACTTTTAGAAAGTTGGCATTTGCTTGCCTAACCATTTCAGCCCGCCTCTGCGCTGATGTGTATCTGCTGTCTGGTTTGTGTGAGTGACAGGGCTGGGGAATTCCAGGAGACAGGCTGGGCAGCCAGGTGGTGAATAGGGAGATTACACCAGGATGGGTGGGAGGAGTACACCTGGACTTTGAATATGGCTGTGCTCTGCCACCACAATGCTGGCTCCACCTCCTGTGGAGCGTCTGATGTCTCTGCCCTGCACACTGAAAGCAGAAGCCTGCATCATGTCAACAAAGTGCTCAGAAACCAGACCGAACTAGGCAAGGGCCCCCCTGGCCTGCAAGAACAAAAGAATTGCCCTATAAGTATTGGGACCCTGCTCCCAAGAAATTAGATCCTGCTTTGACAAGAAGAAAACCTCTGCCCGACGAGGAGGAACCGGGAAAGCTGTATGGAGGAGTACTGTCCCTGACCTGGGGGATTGGCCTGCAGTGGTTGCCTTGCTGCTGAAGGAGAGGAGGAAAAGGCTCAAAGACTTTTTATTTGAAACTTGTGCTACAGATCTCCAAGGGCTTGTGGGTGAGCTTGCCCCCTGAACGAAGTCCCAGGACCAGTGGACTTCACCGCCTTGAGAAACGCTGCTGAGAACCGCCGTTCTCACCGTAGCGCCGAAGCCGAGACAAGTGTGCGTCTCGTAGATCGACGCGTACACTGGAAAGCCTGTGCCAAGCTGTCTGGCCCGAACAACGCGATGTTGTGGCCCCCCTACAAGCCGTAGCTCGCACCATGAAGGAAGGACTTCATGCCACACTTTGTTTTCCCCTCTTCGAACCATACTACTCAAGCGTGCCCCCCTACCCCTGTTGTGGGCAGGCTGCGGCGCGTAGAGTGGCTGGGTACGTTGCTCACAATCGGAGCGTACTGCCTGCTTCGCACAGCACTTACGGAAAAGGCGCCGCTCTCAAGGTACGGCTCGTACACCGCAACGAACAGCAAGAGCACCGTACCTACGCACCGTCCCTTGAACAACGCGACTAAGGCCCCCAACGAGCCGGAGCTCGCACCGTAACAGGAGAACATCGCAACGTACAACGCGTTTGTTTTCATCGCATCGTCCGTGACGAACTCTCCAAGACAAGGTACAGTGTACGTTTCACACCGCAGGGTGTACGCTTCGCACCGGAGCGTCTGCAGCTTTGTGAGACCCGTTCTTAAGCATCTCTTATCCCCATACGAACCGTACGAAGAGGAACGAACCGCACAGAACTTTGAAATTACGCTTTAATCAAGAACTGCTTATTGCCAATAGTATTGTGGGCCTTTTTATCGTTATTTGGTCTTGTGCTAAATCTTTATATATAAAATACTTATTTTTGATAATCCCAGTGTGGAGTCCATTTGTGGTGTTGTCACTGAGTTACTGTTTGTGGTCACAAATGCTTAACCTATAACGCTCTGAGATAAGCCTTGTCTGCTCGCGCCAAGCTACCTAGAGGGTGAGCAGGGGTTATGTTAGGAGTGTAACCCCTTACCCGACTAGAGGAGTGGGTCCCTGCTTGTCACAAGTACCTACCTGTGCCAACCAGAGATCCCCAATTCTAACATTGGTGGTCAGCGGTGAGGATTCTGAATTTGCATTTGTGATTCATGTACAGTGATTGGTGAACGCCGCGTAGTGAGTTCAGACCATAACGTAGCCACATACTTTTTCATTTTTGTTTGCCAAGGAATCTCCATTTTTTGAAAAATCATGCCTGGTTCAGTCATTGTTGAGAAAGCGCCATCTGTAGTCTCTGAAAGCGAAGAAGTCGAATGGGAAGAGGAGAGACTAGAGAGCTACACCAAGGCCCAGCTGAAGGGCTTCTGCATAAAATTCAAAGTACCTCATGTTGGATGTAAAGTCAAAGCAGACCAACTCAAGGCGCTGAGGGCCTGGATTGAGTCAAGGTCGCCTCGAGATGTGGTAGTAGTTGAACCAGCAGAAAGCGTCCATAGCTTTGGCAGAGGCCTGTCGCCAGAAGAATTGGCAGACAGGAAAGAAACCAGGATGCATGAGATGGAGTTGGCAAAGCTCAAATTAAATTGGCAACTGGAGCTGGAAAGCAAAAAGCTGGCTCTGGAAGAAAGAAAAATCCAAATGGAGCATGAAATTAAGTTGAGGGAATTAGATCTAAAGGCTAAGAGTTTAGAGTCTACTCCCTCTGGTGGCAGCACACCGTCCGTGCAGGTAGAATCAAGGGTGTACATACCAAAAGATGTGGTAAAGGAGTTCTTTAAAAATTATGACATAGGGCAGTGGTTCAAAGCCTATGAGGTAGCCATGTCTTCCCACCTGGTCCCTGAGAAAGATTGGGGAGCAGGGTTGTGGGGACGGTTCCTTAGTGAGGGGCTGGACACACTGCTAGATTTACCCTCAGATGTCCATAATTCTTATCCACACATGAAGAATGCTTTGATGGCCAGATATGGGTTAACTCCTGAATTGTATAGGCAAAGGTTCAGGGGTTGCACAAAGATACCAAACAGTACGTATGTTGAGTATGTAACTTTTTTCTGCAGAGCACTGGATGGTTGGGTGAAGGGTAGCAAGGTTGATGATTTTCAAGGGCTTCTTGATTTAATGGCATGGGAGCACTTGTCCAGTAATTGTTTTCCTGAGCTACGCCAGCACCTGATTGATAGTAGGCTGACTAACCCTAGGAAGCTTGCTGAGGAGGCGGACCGCTGGGTCAGTACCAGGGTCCACAAGGGTCCAGTGGGAGACTCTGCCAAAGGTGGGCAGGGTCCACAGCAGAAGAGTGGGGGGAACAGGGGTAACCAGAGGGAGTTCCCAAGAAGGCCCCAAAGTAATCCCCAAGGGAACCAAGGGAAAGGTTCTCAGCCTCCCCCACCCCAGAAACCGACCGGGGCCCCGACCGGTCCACCTGTTTAAAAGGGGCCCATAAAATGTTACAAGTGTGGTAACATAGGTCATTTTGCATCTGATTTAAAGTGTCCTTTGTTTGGTAAACCAGCACCCACTGGTGCTCCACCCCGGCAGATGGCTAGTGTAGCCTTGGCGGAGGAGAGGGCAGTCCAAGGTGGGTGGGGTCCCGCAGAGATGTCCCTTGACTCATTAGGAGACTGTGAGATGGTCCCCCAAACCCAGCTGCCTGATAACACTAAGAAATACAGGCAGTGGGTGACCATCAATGGCCGTAGGGTGGAAGCTCTAAGAGATACAGGAGCCAGTGTGACGGCTGTCAAGTGTCACCTGATGTCTCAAGAGCAGGTGGTCCCAGGAGCATTCTATCCAGTTGTTGCCGCTGGCAACACAGAGAGTCACTGCAAGGTGGCTCAGGTTCCCTTTGAGTGGGGGGGGGGTCTCTGGTACTCTTCAGGTAGCTGTGAGGCCCGCCATGCCTGTAGACTGTCTGTTAGTGAACAATTTGGAGAGCTCACCTTGGGCTAAGGTGGAGAGGAGTGCTCACCTGGAGATGTTGGGTATGCCGGATTGGGCGTGTGTCACCACACAGTCCATGGCAGCAAGTAGAGGTGCTCAAGAGATCCTAGAGCCTGAGAGGGAGGCCCAGGGACCGGAATTAGAGAGAGGAGGCAGGGGGTGCGGGAAACCGGCCCCTGAAGTTCCCACGGTCCAGAAGGAAGCAGACCTTGAGGGGGATGCCCTGGAGCCGACAGGAGAACAGATAGCTGAATTGGGGGACTTGCCTGAGCTGACCCATTGGCAGCAAGAAGGAGGCCCCTCCAGGGAGGACTTTTGTAAGGCACAGAAAGAATGCCCTTCTCTCGTGGGTATGCGGCAGCAGGCTGCAGACCAGGCAGCAGGTGATCAGTCTGGGTCACATTTCATTTACTGGGAGAACAACCTGTATACCGAGCCTAAGGTTGCTGAGCCTGGGTCAGCCCGTGCGCCGGTGGTACCCCAGAGCTTCAGAGCCTTCCTACTGGGGTTGACTCACGATGTGCCATTGGCAGGACATTTGGGACAGGACAAGACCTTTGAAAGGCTTGTCACCTACTTTTATTGGCCTCAAATGCGCAGGAGTTCAGACACTCACTGCAGGACCTGTCAGACTTGCCAGGCAAGTGGAAAGAGTGGGAGTAAGCAGAAGGCTCCTCTCCAGCCATTCCCTGTGTTCAGTACCCCATTCCAGCGAGTGGGGATTGACATTGTGGGGCCACTGGACCCCAGGACAGCCATGGGCAACAGGTTTATCCTGGTCCTGGTGGACCATGACACCCGGTACCCGGAAGCCATCCCTCTGAGGACAGTGATGGCCCCCGTGGTGGGACGTGCACTGATGGGAATTTTCTCCAGAGTGGGATTCCCTCTAGAGGCGGTGTCTGACCGGGGTACCAATTTCATATCCAAGTATATGAAATCCCTTTGGCAAGAGTGTGGTGTAACCTTCAAGTTTACCACATCTTACCACCCCCAAGGTAATGGGTTGGTTGAGAGATTCAACCGTACCCTCAAAGGCATGATAATGGGTCTGGAAGAACCCATGAGGCGTAAGTGGGACGTCCTCTTGCCATGCCTTCTCTTTGCTTACCGCGAGGTGCCACAGAAGTCTCTAGGGTTCAGCCCCTTTGAGCTCCTGTATGGCCTCCCAGTGAGAGGACCTCTAAGTCTGGTCAAGGAAGGCTGGGAGCAATCTCCCAGGAAACCTCCCCAGAATGTATATAGCTACATGCTGGCCTTCAGGAATCAGATTAGGCGATTCAGGCAACTTGCTGAGGCAAATCTGGAAGCCAGCCAGGAGGAGGAGATGAAGTGGTGGTACGACCAGAATGCCACTCTGGTAGAGCTTCAACTTGGACAGAAGGTGTGGGTCTTGGCCCCCGTGGAGCCTTGTGCGCTCCAGGATATGTGGACCGGTCCCTTTGAGGTTGTGGAGCGCAAGACTCCTGTTACCTATTTGGTGGACTTGCGGTTTCCCAGGAACCCCTTGAGGGTCCTACATGTCAACCGCCTGAAGCCCCACTTGGAGAGGTCCCAAGTGGGCATGCTCTTGGCAACAGATGCTGGGATGGAAGAGGAGACCGAGCCCCTTCCTGGCCTCCTGTCAGCCCAGGAGCAAGATGGGTCAGTGGATGGTGTCATCCTCTCTTCCACCCTGACCCCTGAGCAACAGAATGATTGTCGCCAGTTACTGGGACAATTTTCTGATCTGTTTTCCCTGGTTCGCGGTGTCACTGATTGGTGCATCCATGATGTGGACACTGGGGATAATACACCTGTGAGGCACCCGTGGTCTTGGTCCCAAAGGCTGCAGCGCCGGGAGCCACACCCGAACCCCGGTTCTGTGTGGACTACAGAGGACTCAATTCAGTCACCAGGACTGACGCACACCCCATCCCCAGAGCTGATGAGCTTATAGATCGGCTAGGGGCTGCCAACTACCTCAGCACGTTTGATTTAACGTCTGGGTACTGGCAGATCGCCTTGACCGATGGGGCCGAAGAGAGGTCAGCACTTTCCACCCCAGATGTGCATTACCAGTTCCGGGTTATGCCCTTTGGGATGAAGAATGCCCCTGCCACCTTCCAGAGGTTGGTCAACCAGGTGTTGGCTGGACTGGATTCGTTCAGTGCTGCCTACCTGGATGACATTGCAGTGTTCAGCTCCACTTGGGAAGAACACCTGCGCCACCTCTGGGAAGTGCTGATGGCGCTGCGGAGGGTAGGCCTCACGATCACGGCCAGTAAGTGCCAGATCGGGCAGGGTTCCGTGGTGTACTTGGTGTACTTGGGGCACCAGGTTGGGATCGGCCAGGTGGCGCCCCTTCAACCCAAGATAGAAACCATCCTGAATTGGGAGTCGCCCAAAACCCAGACAGAGGTGAGAGTCTTCCTAGGTCTCACTGGGTAGTACAGGAGGTTTGTCAAGGGGTATGGCAACATTGTTGCCCCCTTCACAGCGCTGACTTCTAGGAAGCAGCCCAAGAAAGTGATTTGGACTGACACCTGTCAGAAAGATTTTGAGGCCCTGAAAACTGCTATGTGCACGGCACCCATGCTCTTGGCTCCCAACTTCTCCAAAGAGTTTATCGTTCAGACAGATGCTTCAGAGCATGGTGTGGGGGCTGTTCTTTCACAGATTAATAAGGAGGGCCTAGTTCAACCTGTAGCCTTCCTTAGCAGGAGGTTACTTCCACGGGAACAGAGATGGAGTGCTATTGAGCGTGAGGCATTTGCTGTGGTCTGGGCACTGAAGAAGTTAAGACCATACCTGTTTGGGTCTCACTTCCGGGTTCAGACAGACCACAGGCCCCTCAGATGGTTGATGCATATGAGGGGTGAGAATCCAAAGCTGTTGAGGTGGTCCATTTA
Source organism: Triturus cristatus (assembly GCF_964204655.1). Taxonomy (NCBI): domain Eukaryota; kingdom Metazoa; phylum Chordata; class Amphibia; order Caudata; family Salamandridae; genus Triturus; species Triturus cristatus. Next base: position 1,427,475,532 of record NC_140590.1, on the reverse strand, counting down.
CCTACAGGGTATGGATTTCACGGTGGAACATCGCCCTGGTACAGATCACGGCAATGCTGACGGTCTGTCCAGATTTTTCCGCCTTAGTGATGAGGAACTCCCTGGGGTAGGGTAGTTCTCCCCACATTTCAGCTGGAGGGGACACGTGTTAGACCTGACACCTTGGCGTGAGTCTCCCTTCCACTTTGTGCCTCATGTATTTTGCTGGTGTTGGCTGCTCAGAGCACTGTGCCACTGCCAACCAGTGCCACAGTGCAAGTGCTCCCTATATAAAATGTATATGTTGGTTGGATTCCATGATTGGCTTATTTGGTTTACTGTCAGACCCCAGTAAAGTGCACCAGGAGTGCCCAGGGCTTGTTAATACAAATGCTGCTGGTGGGCTTGCAGCACTGGTTGTGCCACCCACAGAAGCGGCCTGGTAAAATGTGTCTAAGGTCTGCCATTGCAGAACCTGCGTGCAGTCTGGTACTGTCATGCTGACTGGGTAAGTGCACCCACTTGCCCGTCCCTAAACCTTCCTTTAACTTCATATTAGTCACCCCTATGGTAGGCCCAAGGGCAGGGTGCATTGTAAGCATAAGGTAGGACACGCCCTGATAGATGTGTGGCATGTCCTAATAGTGAATTACAGCCATTTTCGTTTTTCAGTATTGTAAGGCTACCTGTTCTCCATAGGCCAGAATGGGCTGCTGGAATTATTACACTCTATAATCCTAGCAGACTCAGGGAACATGGTAGGAATTCGAGTTTAGTATGCCTGAACTCAGAATAAGAAAATACATCCTTTAGCAAGGTTTATTTTAATGTTCTGTGTTTGCAAAGGCCACTTTTAGAAAGTTGGCATTTGCTTGCCTAACCATTTCAGCCCGCCTCAGCGCTGATGTGTATCTGCTGTTTGGTTTGTGTGAGTGACAGGGCTGGGGAATTCCAGGAGACAGGCTGGGCAGCCAGGTGGTGAATAGGGAGATTACACCAGGATGGGTGGGAGGAGTACACCTGGACTTTGAAAAGGGCTGTGCTCTGCCACCACAATTCTGGCTCCACCTCCTGTGGAGCGTCTGATGTCTCTGCCCTGCACACTGAAAGCAGAAGCCTGCATCATGTCAACAAAGTGCTCAGAAACCGGACCGAACTAGGCAAGGGCCCCCCTGGCCTGCAAGAACAAAATAATTGCACTATAAGTATTGGGACCCTGCTCCCACAAATTAGATCCTGCTTTGACAAGAAGAAAACCTCTACCCGACGAGGAGGAACCGGGAAAGCTGTAAGGAGGAGTACTGTCCCTGACCTGGGGGATTGGCCTGCAGTGGTTGCCTTGCTGCTGAAGGAGAGGAGGAAAAGACTCAAAGACTTTTTATGTGCAACTTGTTCTACAGATCTCCAAGGGCTTGTGGTTGAGCTTGCCCCCTGAACGAAGTCCCGGGACCAGTGGACTTCACCGCCTTGAGAAACGCTGCAGAGAATCGCCGTTCTCACTGTAGCGCCAAAGCCGAGAGAAGAGTGCATCTCGTAGATTGATGCGTACACTGGAAAGCCTGTGCCAAGCTGTCCGGCCCGAACAACGCGACGTTGTGGTCCTCCTACGAGCCGTGACGGAAGGACTTTGCGCCGCACTTTGTTTTCCCCCCTTCGAACCGTACTACTCAAGCGTGCCCCCTACCCCTGTTGTGGGCAGGCTGCGGCGCGCAGAGTGGCTAGGTACGCCGCTCACAATCGGAGCGTACTGCCTGCTTCGCACCGCACTTACGGAAAAGGCGCCGCTCTCAAGGTACGGCTCGTACGCCGCAATGAACAGCAAGAGCACCGTACCTATGCACCGTCCCCTCGAACAATGTGACTAAGGCCCCCAACGAGCTGTAGCTCGCACCGTAACAGGAGGACATCGCAACGTACAACGCGTTTGTTTTCATCGCATCGTCCGTGACGAACTCTCCAAGACAAGGTACTGTGTACGTTTCGCACCGCAGGGTGTACGCTTCGCACCGGAGCGTCTGCAGCGTTTGTGAGACCCGTTCTTAAGCATCTCTTATCCCCTTACGAACCGTACGAAGAGGAACGAACCGCACAGAACTTTGAAATTATGCTTTAATCAAGAACTGCTTATTGCCAATAGTATTGTGGGCCTTTTTATCCTTATTTGGTCTTGTGCTAAATCTTTATATATAAAATACTTATTTTTGATAATCCCAGTGTGGAGTCCATTTGTGATGTTGTCACTGAGTTACTGTATGTGGTCACAAATGCTTAACCTATAACACTCTGAGATAAGCCTTGTCTGCTCGCGCCAAGCTACCTAGAGGGTTAGCAGGGGTTATGTTAGGAGTGTAACCCCTTACCCTGACTAGAGGACAGGGTTCCTGCTTGTCACAAGTACCTACCTGTGCCAACCAGAGATCCCCAATTCTAACACTTTAGCATTGGTTAGCAGTGGTAAAGTGCACAAAGCCCTAAAAGCCAACAAAAACAGATTCATCAAAGGAAAGGATTGAAGGCAAAACATAGGGGTGACCTTGCAGAAAGGGCCAGGTCCAACATAACAAATCTTGCAAACACCACAAAGCCTAGACAAAGACACACAACACAAGGCAAACAATTCAACACAACCAACCTTTGCTGCGCATCTTCACAACTCCCTTCAATGTCCAAAGAACACATCATGAAGATCCCAACGGAAACAAAAATGTTGTTGATAACAACATCACATCTTCTCTGTTAGAAATTGGGTGTCTCTAGTTGGCAAAGGTATGCACCCCGTCCAAGCAGAAACTACAATCCTAGTCAGCGTAAGTAAGATACACAACCTAAATTAACCTGTGTTCACCCTCTGGTAGCTTGACAAAGAGCAGGCAGACTTAACTTAGGAAGCTATGTGTAAAGTATTTGTGCAACACTTAAATTACAGTAACACAGTGAAAACACTATAAAAAGACTGCACAACAGTTTTGCAAAATAGAGCCTATTTATCTGAGTAAAACAAAATCAAAACAACAAAAATCCAATAAGTAGAACATGAGATATGAACTTTTAAAGAAAAAACGATTCAATAGCGCTTAAGAGTTACTTGAGGTCATGCTATACTGGGGTAAAACCAAAGTTTCAGGCTGACCGTAATGGAAGGCAAGCCGGCTACAGGACCCACACAGGGCCCGCTGAAAAAATACTTTGGGTGGAGCAAGTGTCGGTGTCGAAGACTCAAGGCATCGGCTCCAATTCATGAGGTCAGGTGGATGCGTCATCATCAAGCCTCGCATTCGGGTCTTGCATCATCATCGAATCCCTTACGACGCAGGCACTGCTTCGTCATTGAGCATTCTGCGGTGTCCTCAGATCGGCATTGGATTGTCATCGAGCCTCACAGCCAGAACCCGCGTCGTTGTTGAACCATGTAGGAGTGTCTTCGGATCGGCACTGCATCGGCGTCGAAGGGCACGGTGTTTGTTGCGACCGGCACAAAGTTGTCACTGTATCGAAGTTTGCTGGAAAACAGCTGTAGAGCCCACTTTCAAGGCGCAGGACTCGATTGGAACCTCTTGGCAGGACTCACTGTTAGCTGATTTCAGCAGCTGAAGCAAAGTTGAAGAACGTCTTTAATGGCCCTGAGACTTTAAGAACCAGGGGCAAGCCAGCAAGCACTTGGAGAAACTTGTAGTTCAAGAATGTAGAGCAGGTCCTTCTCACTCCCAGGCAAGAAGTAGTAGGCAGAAGGCCTACACAGCAAAGCAGGTAGCAAAATGTCAGTCTCTTTTGCAGCACAGCACTCAGCAGGCCAACACAGCAAATCAGTTAGCAGAGTGGAATTACCTTCTACAGCACAGCAGCACTTCTTACAGGCAGAATGTCCTTGGTTCCAGCACAGTTCTTATTTGGTGGTGTCAGGGGTCCAGTACCTATGCCCAGTTGTGCCTTTGAAGTGGGGGAGACTTCAAAGAGACCTTTGAAGATCACAATGTCCCTGCCTTTCCTGCCCTGGCTCCAGACTCACTTCAGGGAGGTATGCAGCTCTTTGTGTAGGGACAGGCACAGCCCTATTTAGGTGCAAGTGTCAGCTCCTCCCTCCGATTCTACCTCAGGAAAGCCCATCAGCCTGGTGATAGGCCATCAGGATGCAAATCTCACACCCCAGCTCCCTTCAGTGGCGGTGCGTCCATTGGGGCGCAGGGGCGGAGCCCCACTTAACGCACGCGACGCGGTGTGCTTGCACTTTACATCAAATCCAGCAATTAAGCTTAGCTCTTACTGTGTAGCGGCCGGGAGTCGGGACATCAAGGGGGTGGGGCCGGGGGGCGAGCACTGACACTGACTGACAGCGGCTCGCAATGTATTTGCGCATGCTCGAGTTTGGCTCACGACAAGCACGAGCATGCGCATTCGCCGCACTGTCTGCCATGTACTATGTACTGAGAGGAGGGGGCCGAGAGGCCGAGGGTTGCCTCATGCAGCAGCCCCTTCTCTCAGTATCCGGGCAAACCCTATCCGTGCTCTTTAGCCAATCCAGGGCAGGCGCTGCTAATGCAGCGTCTCTGGATTGGCTGAGAGCCTGAGACAGTCTCAGACCTCACCCCGCTCGGCAGCCTACGACGAAACTGCATTGGGTGCCGCGCAACTATGGCCAATCACTGTGGCTTATGTCTGAACACAGTGACAGTGATTGGCCATGAGGTGCGCAGCGCACTCTCTGCAGTCCGTCGCGTCATCACGCACGCGGTGCCACACTGTCTGCATACACACCTCGTGGCGGCGGTGTACAGTGTGTGTCAGCTCTCCCGGAGTCGGACCCGTCGTGTGACTCGTGTCGTCGAGGACTCGTGACTGACGTGACTGCCAGTGCCATCATGACCGTGGTGTTTGTCGAGAAAGGTAAATGATTAGATTCGATTCTGTTGAGATTCTAGGTGGTGCGGACATGCATCTACATTGCTGCTAATACACTGAATAATATATGCATCCCGTGAACTTACTACTGTGGGAGATGTAAAAAAAAAAAATCGGGAGAATGGGGCCTTGAATCGGGTTACTGTGACTGTCATGTGTGGGCTTTGTAAGTGTGCTGCTGCAGGATCGGACATTTGAAACGCAAATGCACGTTTTCGTACATGCCAACATTTCAGAAGAGCAAAGTTGGAGATGTAAAAAAAAAAAATCGGGAGAATGGGGCCTTGAATCGGGTTACTGTTACTGTCATGTGTGGGCTTTGTAAGTGTGCTGCTGCAGGATCGGACATTTGAAACGCAAATGCACGTTTTCGTACATGCCAACATTTCAGAAGAGCAAAGTGGGACTCTGTGATGCAATGAAGTGAGTTATAGAAAATCTGACAATGAAATGGAACAAGGAATGACTGCATGAAGCCTGTTCTTGGATCCACAAAAGCATCCCTTCTCGCCGCACGTGTATCTCAGATGAAGACAGATGGCAAAGGAACACAGTATAAAAGCGGGCACGTGCCGAGCTTTCCGGTGTATTCTTTGATGCATGAATCACTGTTCGAAACAACATACTACAAAGATCCACAAACATCTAATATACGCTAAACCTCTTGATACAGTTGCTATATACACTATTAAGATGTTCAAGACATTACAACAATGGTAAAAGTCTATTTTTCAAATTAAGTGTTTGCTTTCATTGTCAAATCCACTATACTATGTTGTTGGTGATGAAGACAAAACGATAGAAACGCCATGTTCTCATCGGGATATTTTTAGCAAGTCATCATTTCTACACTGTATATTCATCGAGCCTGCATTTTAAAATCATGAAATGATAGCATCAATGAAAAGGGCTTAGAAAAAGATCTAACAATTTCTGTTAGTAGCCTTTAGAAATGTGCTGGCAGAAATCTTAAGTTCTATTTTATGCCCAATAATTACTATTTGTAGCTTAAGCTAATGAGAATGAACAGCATAATTCGTATGTTGTTATTACATTTTATCGAGAAAGGTAAATGATTAGATTCTGTTGAGATTCTAGGTGGTGCGGACATGCATCTACATTGCTGCTAATACACTGAATAATATATGCATCCCATGAACTTACTACTGTGGGAGATGTAAAAAAAATAAAAATCGGGAGAATGGGGCCTTCAATCGGGTTTCTGTCATGCATGGACTTTGGAAGTGTGCTGCTGCAGGATCGGACATTGGAAAGCAAATTCACGTGTTTTTTTTTAAATCACCTTTCAGAAGCATGGAGCGCAATGGCAGGCAGAGAAAGAGGGGGATGCAAGAGTTGTGCTGAGATAACGCTTCGAAACGTGTCTTTAGTAGAAACGTTTGAATTTAAAATTCTGATCTATCATATTCCATAAAGAGATTGAAAGCTAAAAATCATATCATTATTACTTTTAAATGTAAGCAGGTTCCAATGGATAATTTTAACGTAGCAGAGTAAAAAAAGTCTGGTTTCCCCGAACATCAAACAAAATAAATATTTTAAGAACACTGTAGTTGTTATTTTATGTTAACTTGAAGAACTGACGCTGGTAAAATTCATTGGGATTACTTGTATTTTAAAAGCAATGCTTGTCTAGTTACAGCACTTTCCAATGGAAAAAAGATAAACGTCTGTATCCTTTGTTTCTTATTCTAAAGCAGGGGTACATCTTTTCTAGTTCGAGCCTTTGAAATGAAAATCATATTAATACAAAGCGTATTAGCAGAGAATACATATTCAAGTACCAAAAACAAAACTAATGTGACAACCTCCGCCCAAGCAAAAAAGTTCTTTTAGGAATACCATAAACTCTTTCCCAAATTCCACTGGTTCCAACGAGCAGTCAGGGTCTTACAGGGGAAAATATCGTGGTGGGGTTGGGGGAGGGGAAGGATGGCTAAAGCTTTAAAGACTCGCATTTGAAGTCCTGAAACTTTACTCTCCGCTATCACAGTCACCTCTCTGCATCTGTTACCCGACCCTAAAACCATAATTCAAGATCATTGTAATCCAATCAATGTCTTGTCACCTAACATAGATAATGCCATTTACTATCGGAAAGAAATGTTTTCTCAGTAGATGTATCTTTGGGCTCTAACTTGTGCACTGGCCTGGCAGGTTGCGGTCAGTGCATACACCCCCCCCCCCTCATCCCCCGTCAGCCCGGGCTGAAACAGCTTCCGGGCACACTATAACTTATGCGGATGCTGTGCACGCGCAGCAATTAGTTTGGACTATTACTGTCTCAATAATTGACCCACCCGCACAGTGTATGGGTCATAAAACAATAAACATTTTGTTCACAAAAAAAATATGCATCGGGCACACGGGAGAGATATGTGTGCTACAAGACTCAAGACTCGTAAAAGATAGCTTAGTGGACTAATGCATGGACTGCAGTAGCTGCGTGATCCGAATGACAGATTCGGAGCCCCGCACGCCCCATTCAGCCTCTTAATCTTGAGGTGGTGATGCAATGAGTAATACCGAGTTGAGTAAGAGTAGCGCCTGCTGTTGGGAAGCGCTGGGATCTAGGGGACAGATAAGCACCGGTTCGCGTGACAGAGACAGACATCTGACACACACAGACCATTCGCTTGTTAATGAGGCTTTGATTGTTTTTCACCTCTTCTAGACCTCCTGCATCGCAATTCTGACGATTGCTGGAAGAATTAACACGTTACACAATACCAAGCCCTGTCTGGTCATATTTCCGGCGAAGAACAAGACCTCCTTTGCTGCTCTTTCACCCCGGCTACGACCCAGCAAACACCAGAGTTAAAGGTAAGGAAACTGATGCTATTTTTTTTTTAGATTGGAGTTAGGACTATGTGTGTGGTCACTGTACATGGTGGTTGGGGTAGGCACATATTCTGAACATTGTACCCTCAGTGGATGGAATTTACTAACAGCCTTAACCCTGTGATTTGGGCAATAACGGTTGTTAACAGCACTATCTATCCCTTGCCTTGTTCAAGGCCCTCAAGCAGTGTCTGTTTCAGTGCCTTCAGCAACCACTATGGCACACAGAGGCAGCAGGCAGTAAGGCTGTATTTTTAGCAGTCATGTTGTGCAAAGGGGAGCTGTTGGAGATTTATTGCGATACTGCACAAGATATATGTATTTATACTGAAATTTGATATTATTGCACCGCACCTTATATGTTGTACTTTGATTATTGGCAAGTTTCTTTAATATATATTGGTAAGGCCAGCATCGGCATCATGAAGACAGTACAAGAGCTGATTACAAGGTCCTTCCAGGCACGGCCACTAGAAGAGAAAATACATTTAAAGCAATTGGGACCTCATCGGCCTGACCTAAAACTACAGCAAACTTCCCAGGACAGAGGAAAAATGTCCACACGTACATTCTCAAACGCCTGGTACACAAAAGCTGATTGGCTTACAGGGTGCCCTTTAAGAAATTCTCTGTTCTGCTTCCCCTGCTTGCTGTTTGGTGGTGAGTTTTCTTGGACAAATCAAGGAGTAACAGACTTGAAGCATTTGTCTGAAAAAATAAAGAAGCATTCACGCACAAGAAAGCATATGGAAAACCTGACTAGACTGGGAATGTTGGGGGAAGATGCTCCGATTGAGCAGCAGATAAGTGATGCATACCGCAAAGCAATACAGAAGCACAATGAGGCAGTTGATAGGAACAGACAGATTCTATCCAAAATAATTGATTGCATTCGTTTCTGTGGTGCTTTTGAACTGGCATTGCGAGGCCATGATGAATCGGAAGGTTCCCCAAATCCTGGAATATTCAAAGGTCTTGTGGATTTAATAGCAACCATAGACAAGGATATGGAAGCACATTTAGCAAGTGCTACAGTCTTTAAGGGCACCTCTAAAACAATACAAAATGAACTTCTTGAGTGTATGCTCGAAATTATGAGAAGCCATATTGTGCAAGAATTGTAAAACACAGACTTTGTGGCTATTCAGGCTGATGACACCACTGATGTGGCCACTAAAACACAGTCCGTATTAGTGTTTCGATACATTGACAATGACAGACAAGTTGTGGAGAGGTTCTATGGTTTCACACATTTAAGAGACTCTAGTGCAGAAACCATTACTGCAGCTATACTGCGTCAACTGAGCTTAATTTTTCCAGAGCTGCCTCAAAAAAAAAAAACTTATTGCGCAAAGCTATGATGGTGCATCCGTAATGAGTGGAAGCCTTAGTGGAGTTCAGAAGAGAATTCGAGATGTGTACCCTAATGCTCATTATGTGCACTGTTACGCTCACCAACTTAATCTTATAATGCAACAGGCAGTATCAAAGATCACCGAGACACGAATTTTCTTTCAGGATATAGGAGGCATGGCAGCATTCTTCTCGCGTTCCCCCAAAAGAACAGAAGCACTTCATGACATTGTAGACAAAAGCGTTCCAAGGGGATCTTCAACTCGTTGGAACTTTAACATCCGTACAGTCAACCTAATCTATGAACATAGAGAGGACCTTCTGAAATGTTTTGAAGCCATAGAAGCCAATGATGAGTTTGATTACAAAAGTCAGATTGAAGCCCATGGCTTTGCTAGAACACTACAAGACAGAGAGTTTCAGTTCTTACTGTTTTTATTTCATGATATAATGGTCGCTGTCGACCTGTTATCCAATCAGTTACAAGCACGAGAGATAGATACTGTCAAAGTGCAAGTATATACTGCTATGTTTGTCCAAAGCATAAGCAAAGTGAGAGATGGGGTTGACAATTTAGACAGCAAACTGCCAGAGCAATCTACTTTCGCAAACCGCAGGAAAAACATCACCACTATGGTCCGAATTGCAAAGGAGATCTGTGACATTGTAATTGTGCAGGCAAAAGAGCGTTTTTCTTTCATAAAACATTTGGTGAGTGCCACATTATTGCAAAGTCAACAGTTTGCCAAATATGATGAATCCTTCCTGGAGCGTGCTCTGAATGAGGCTGTGGGAGCTTATCCTATGCTCAATAAAGAAGAGCTGAGAACTGAGTTGACTGTACTGTACGCAATGCCTGTGTACCGGAAGGCCACAAGTGCCTTGTCTTTGCTGGCTTTAATACATAAACTTAATATGGAAAGGTCACTTGGAGAGACAGTGGCTTTACTTAAAATTGTCATAACCTCTCCTATGACAACAGTCGAGTCAGAACGATGTTTTTCAGCCTTAAAGAGGATTAAGACATTCCTGAGAAACACCATGCTTGAGGAAAGACTCAATGCTTTGGCAATGCTCTCTGTAGAGAGCAAGCTAGTTCAGAAAATCCCGGACTTTAACACTAAAGTTATTGAAAAGTTTGCTGCTATTAAAGAGAGACGTGCTGATTTCATTTACAAAAAGTAAACAATGTTGAATGCTGCTACTTTGCAACCAGTTTAGTTTGTTAAATAAAAAATATCTGTGAGTGAGGTACTCAGAAATGCATTGTATCTCGAAGTCTGTTATGAAGCTCTGTGGTTATACTGAATAAGCAGCTACCTATGTTATATGACATCTCTTTATTAATGTTATAACTGCACTTTCACAATTGCTTTATTAACCTTCCTGCTTTCTCAAATTTGCTTGAAAATGCACCATTTCTCTTCTCTTTTTCCAAAATTTTCTCGGGGGGAGAACGCCCCCGAACCCTCCTTATAGGGGTTCGGGCTCGCTCGCTACGCTCGCTCGCAACGGTGAAGTATACCAATCATTTTACGCCCCAACACTTTCAAATGTCACCAGCCGCCCCTGGCTCCCTTTGTGTGACTGTCTGGAGGGAATGTACAAAGCCCAGCTGTCATTCAACCCAGACGTGTATTCAGAGACAGGCAGAGGCACAGAATGGTAGGGGTGGGTGGGAAACTCACTAAACCGGCAGAGTTCACAGAGTTTTGCCACTCTGCACTCTGCTTGGAGGGTGGAGTTTGGAAAAAGTCCACCCACTGCCCCGTAGCAGAGTTTACTGATGCCCACCCTAGTAGTACTAATAACAACCCAACCTCCGGGCATAAATCTTTTCGAAGTTGTTCCCCCGATATATAAAAATGTATTTCTGGGGCACTCATGTACTGCTGCAGCATCATTTGACAGTGGCATTGTTTAACATTAGCCGATGCCCTGAAAGCAGGAAAAGATGAGTGTGTCCCGCTACATGGCATCAGACATCTAGCGGCCCAGAATATCCTTGGTACTGTAGTTCCCCACACACCATCGCGGGTGAGTGCGCACCTGTCCTGCATATGTCGTAAAATATTTTTTCGATACCCTAGAGGACCATGACAATCATAGTACCTGCTGGTGATTTCATACATTGTGACCACCCACATACAGATAATTATTTTTAGTGTTCTTTATGTTACTTTGGTAGGTAAATAAAATAATGGTAAGAAAGCAGAAAGTACTTTGGAATTTATAAGTAAACTCAGTCATGGGTGAATGAGTACCAGCGTATGTTGTCAAATCAAATGTCATTCCATAACATAGACAATCATGGGTATTTTGAGAACAGCCACTGTGGCCATAGACATTAAAGAAGGACAAGTATGGCGTTACTCAAATGTGAGTAAGTGTCATACTCGTCCTTCTTTAATGTCAATGGCCTCAGTGGCTCTTCTCAAATGTGCTGGCGCTTGTGCTACTCACTTTTAGACAGCATCGTTGTAACTCCTACCAGGAGAACAACAGTCAGAAACTTGTTTTACGGCCTCTTGCCCATTTGGGATTAAAGGGATCCTTGGATGGATGAAAGGCTGTGCATGCAGAAGGTACATTTCTCCAGCATATGTGTTGAATCATGTGTCTGAGTGCGAGTCATGACCCAGTCATAAGTCTGACATGTCATGGCCTGTGACTGTGATTTTGGTATCTGTGCTCTATCCTTAGTAAAGCGACATGGTTCGTTTTTGTGCCATTGAGAAATACTGCATTTAGTCAAATAGAATAGCAGTGGTGTAAGTTCAAAAAATTAAGGAACTGTGATGTCTACGAGTGCAAGGTGGGTGAAACCTCTGCGAGTTCTGCCCATCCCTACAGAATGGTTAAAGTAAGGAAATGCTAGCTTTCTAAAAGTGGCCTTTTCAGACTTCCAATTTAAAATCCGACTTCCCCATAAGTTGTGATTTTTAAATTGAGTGCAGAGACACTGAACTCCAAGTCTCTATCTTTTCCCTATTGGAACTTACACTTAAAAGATGTTTTAAGACAATTCCAATGCTAACCTATGGGAGAGATAGGCCAAGCAGTAGTAAAAAACAAATTTAGCAGTTTTTCACTACCAAGACATGTAAAACTCAAACGTGCATGTACTACCTTTTAAATACACAGCACCCTGCCCATAGGGCTGCCTAGGGCCTACCTTAGGAGTGACTTATATGTAATAAAAGGGAAGGTTTGGGCCTGGCAAGTAGGTTAACTTGCCAGGTCAAAATGGCAGTTTGAACTGCACACACAGGCCCTGCAGTGGCAGGCCTGAGACATGTGTAAAGGGCTACTAAAGTGGGTGGCACAATCAGTGCTGCAGGACCAAAAACTATTTATTATTACCATTCCAAAGATAGAAAACATGAAAAAGCTACTCCTTTCTGATCAAGAATTACAGCTTAAATGTATTTTAAGGAATTCCCAATTCTAGTTCATGAGAGGAGTAAGCCTCACAGCAGTGAAAAACAGATTTAGCTGTTTGTCACTACCAGGACCTGAAACACACAGTAGTACTTGTCCTGACTTTTACTTACATAGGGCCAAATGTATGACCCTTTCATTTAGCGCCTCACAATTTGCGACACATTGCGAGTCGCAAATTGCAAGGCGTGAAATGAAATGTACAACAGTGTGTTTACACTGTTTTGCGATTCCCAATAGGGTCGGAAATTGCGAGGCTCATTAATATTAATGAGCCTCTGGTAATTTCCAAGCCCATTGTGAATGCCAGCCCTCCCAGAGATGGGCTCAGCAGACCACCATGTCTGGGACTGCTTTTTAATAAAGCAGCTTTTTTTTTTTAAATGCAACCTGTTTTCCTTAAAGGAAAACAGGATGCATTTAAAAAAGGAAAAATGAAACTTTTCAGTTTTATTTTTTTAAGGGCAGGCAGTGGTCTGTGGGACCACTGCCTGCTCTTAAAAAACATTTTCCCACATACTCACAAAGGGGAAGGGGTCCCCTGGGGACCTCTTCCCCTTTGCAAGTGGTTTACCACCTACTTGAAGTAGGTGGTAAACTGCGAGTGTTTTGCGCCGCAAATGTGGCCGCAAAACATTAGTACATAGCATGTTGACTCGCTATTAGGAAGGGACGCCCCTTCCTAATAGCGAGAGTCGCAAATGCTATTTTGCGAGTCAGTGACTCGCAAAATAACATTTGTACATGCTATCAACCTTTTTCGCGGCCGCAAATGGGAGGATCTCCCGTTTGCGGCCGCAAGAAAGGGTCGTACATCTGGCCCATAACTTTGGGTTACCAAGGGCTTTCCATGCGGTGACTTCTATGTAATAAAAGGGGAGCTTAAGGCTTGGCAACTCATTTTAATTGCCTAATTGAAGTGGCAGTAACCTGCACACATACACAGGCACTGCGGTGTCAGGCCTGAGACATTATTATTTATTATTATTAGGTCACATATATCGCGCACGAATCATCCCCAAGGGGATCTCTCGGCGCTAGATAAAAAGGCAGGTGGTCAGTGAGGAGCAGGCTTAAAAGAGCCATGTTTTAAGCAGTTTTTTTTAATTGGGGCAGAGTCGGACATTGCCGGATTTGTTCAGGGAGGCCGTTCCATAGTTTGGGGGCCTGATGGGAAAAGGAACGACCCCCCATTTTTACCTTCCTGATTCTTTGGCCACACAGCATCTTACGATACCTAGATCTGAGCTAACGTGTAGGTTGATACCATTTAAGTTTGTTGGTCAAATAAACCGTCCCCAATCCATGCAAAGCCCTAAAGACCAAACACAACATTTTAAAGGTGGCCCGTTTCTTGACTGGAAGCCAGTGTAATTGATGTAGGAGAGGCAACGAAGGGGTTCGGGCTGGTTTGTCAAGGGCAAGGAGGGCAGCTGTATTTTGCACAACCTGTAATTTGGGTAAAAGGTCCTCCCTAATTCCTACCAATAAGGAATTGCCATAATCAAGGTGGCTTATTAGCAGCGCCTGGATGAGAGTCTTTCTGGCGCTGAGCGGGATCCATGGGAAGATCTTACTCAACATCCGTATGGTCCCAAAACAGGAGGCTGCAAGCATATTCACCTGTATCTCCATTGAGAGCTGGTTATCTAACTTTATCCCCAGGTTCTTCGCCCAGCTTCTCGGGGAGGGGGCCTCTCCCAGTTCGGATGGCAACCAGTCTGGGGTCCACAGATCAACAGCCTTACCAAACAAGAGTATCTCAGTTTTAGAGTAATTTAGTTGTAGAAAATGTCTCCTCATCCAATCTGCTATATTGATCATGCAAGTTGGAAACTTAGCTTTTGTTTTGGCGGGGTCCTTATCTATATGTATAATCAGCTGCGTATCATCAGCGTAAGATATAGTTTCAAAGCCACAGTTCCTGATTATTAAGGCCAAGGGGGCCACGTATAGATTAAATAATGTGGGACTCAATATAGAACCCTGTGGTACCCCCTTGTCCACCGCAGCTGAAGATGACACATAGGACCCTAATTGAACAGATTGGGTTCTATCAGAGAGATAGCTCTGAAACCATTTAAGGGCTAAGCCACCGACACCAACCTCCCGCAGCCTGTTTAACAAGATATTGTGGGAGATGGTGTCGAAGGCCGCCAACAGGTCCAACAGCACCAACATAACTGGAGAGACCCCATCAAGCGACAACCTAACGGTATCCGTGACTTCAAGCAAGGCTGCCTCCGTGCTATATGATGCACGAAAACCTGACTGAGAGGGGTCCAATATCTTATTCTCTTCTAGATAGTTAGAGAGGTGTCGATTTATTATAGTCTCCATGATTTTAGACCAACATGGGAGAAGAGAGATGGGTCTATAGTTTTGCGCATCTGTGGGATCTGCTAGTGCCTTTTTCAACAGCGGCTTAACGTGTGATACCTTCCATTTGTGGGGAAAGGTAGCTCTAACTAGGGAGATATTACATATGTTTGCCAAAGTATGTGCTAGGATAGGGGTCAGCTCGTTCATGACCCTAGGTGGCAGTGGGTCTAAGATCGACCCTGACTTGGCCTTGGCCAGTAAGACACCCACCTGGTCTCCCGTGATAATAGGAAAGTCATTTAGGCTGGGTGAGCCGGGGATTGCCTTGGGAGCCTGACTGTCATAAATATCCTCTGTTGCCCCGAAGGAGCGATACATGGTGTCAATCTTATTGGTGAAATGGGACGCTAAATGATTACAGAACTCCTGTGTAGCTGGCGGGAGCGGATTATTGGCCCGCAGGCAAGTGAATACTCTTAAAATAGTAAAAAGCTCCTGTATTGAATCTTTAGCCTCCATAATCCGGGTACCTAGATGAACTCTCCTGGCAGTATTGCAGCTATTTAGATACATTCTATGGGCTGCTCGATAACAGTGTTCGTCTGCTGCTGATTTGGACTTTCTCCACCTTGTTTCTAGTGATCTACATATAGCCTTCTCCTTTTTTAATGTGGCGGAGTATCATGGCGCAGGGGCTACTCTAGTCTCAGTTCTTACCCTCTTCACAGGTGCAATCACATCGAGAACCTCTATAATAGAGGCTTCAAATAGCTTTAAGGCTAAATCACAGTCAATCTCGCTAAGTAATGCCGGGGGGGAATAAAGCCTGCTGAACGCTGAGGCTGTTACTCCTTTCCAGGCTCTACGAGATTCTGTGTGGGGATTTGGTCGTTCAGATGACCTCAACGGGGTCCAATAAAAGCGTAGTGCTGAGTGATCTGTCCATTCCACCTCCAACGGGGGTCTACTCTTAGGTCTGACATATTGGAAAAGATAGTGTCCAGGTCATGTCCTGCCCGATAGGTTGGGCTCGTAACTCTAGAAAAAATCTCAAAAGATTCCATAGTTGCAAGCAGACTTGCTGAATCACTATTTGTATGAACCTCCAAATGATGGTTAAAATCCCCTACTGATAAGAATTTAGTTGCTTGCAGTATGAAAGGGGCCAATCTTTCTGAAAGAGATGTGCAAAATTCTCTTTTCTCACTACCCGGAGGATGGTACACTAGAGCTACTGTCAGTTCAGTGATATGTGCTTGCTGCACTCTGAAAATCAGTAGCTCAAGATTGGGGGAAGAGACCTTGTCCCAAATTGTGATATGGAACGGAGGGCATATTGCCATTGCCAGACCTCCACCCCTCTTCCCTACTCTGTCTAAACGCACAACAGAGTAGTCTGCCGGAAAGGCCATTGCTAGCGTAGGAGTATTCTCAGGTTTCCGTAAATAAACATATATCTGGTTTGGTGTCATCCAATAACTCAAAAATGTCAGCCACATGTTTGGGAAGAGATCGCACATTGAGGTAGAATCCTTGCAGGGGGGCTGATAATTCCCCCCCAACTGCTTCCCCACCTCCACCGCCTGGGCGTGTCCCGCCCGATGACCCTGCTGGTGGGACCTCTGAGTACCTACAGTGTGGGTCGTGTTAGTTAATGGGCGGCTACGGTAAGACAAATTACTCTCTGAGGAGGACTCTACTATGTAAGGCGCCAGTCTCCTCCCTAAACATTTGGGGACCATCTGTCCCAATTGAATCAGACTTTCTCTAGAATATACTTGCTTGCAGGCAGGACGGGCCAGATCGTAAATGGGCAGCATATCCAGGCAGCCGGCAGCGTTCAAGGCGCGGACGAGCGCAGACGGGCTTGCCTTGTGCGCACCGGCCGGTGGAATTTATACCCCTGGAAGCGCATTCAGGCTGCAACGCTAACCACTACAATGGCGGTTAGTGCCCAGCCGGAAACTAAGCAGGCAAGCTCTCTCCACTCAGACAGTCTGCCACTAGCTGCGGTGGACCGGAGAGCTGCCTGGTGTTAATAAAAAACA
The DNA here is from genome assembly GCF_964204655.1 of Triturus cristatus. Taxonomy (NCBI): domain Eukaryota; kingdom Metazoa; phylum Chordata; class Amphibia; order Caudata; family Salamandridae; genus Triturus; species Triturus cristatus. The sequence goes on along the minus strand of NC_140590.1, from coordinate 1,427,458,631 downwards.
GGTAAAGCAAACAATTTCCCCAGACGTGGTTAAAGGACTACATATGTGGGTGGCAAAATCAGCGCTGCAGGCCTACTAGTAGCATTTAATTTACAGGCCCTGGGCACTTATAGTGTACTTTACTAGGGACTTATAATAAAATTAAATATGCCTATTGTGGCTAAGCCAATGTTACTATGTTTTGACTACAGGGCACATGCACTTTAGCACTGGTTAGCAGTGGCAAAGTTCCCGGGGTCCTAAAACCAACCAACGAATTCAGCAAAAAGGAAAGGAGGAAGACAAAATGTTTTCGGGTGACCCTGCAGAAAGGGCCATTCCCAACATTCTCTTACCGTGTCTCAAACATAAACTGGCTTCTGAACCTCTTTCAGTCCTGTTGCCTCATCTGCAACATTCTTATCAGTTCTGTTGATGACTTTTCCCACATTTAACAAAACACCACACCAAATATAACAGTGTTCACACTCTTGAGCCACTCCCACAGAACTATCTCATGTGTCCACCAGTTACCAATTAACTTCACCTGTTGCAAAACTTGATAGTTTTCAACAGCCTTCAACCAATCTACCTATGAAACACCACTGACCTCCCTAACATCTACTTGAGAGGTTAAAAAATCTTCGTCTTCCAGCTTGCATGCTCTGTACCTTCCTTCTCAGCCAACCACAACTGTGATACACTACCTGCCCTGCTTTTCTTCCTGCTGCTATTAATTCCATAGCAAATTAATAGTAGAAAAGCTTTCTATCCGACAATACTTAACTAAATGGATTCTTATGTGAGTCTCCTCATAAGTAGCCATCACATGCTTCTGTATGCCATTCCTAAAAACTATTTTAAATAACCATTGATAGTTCCACCCTGAAATGCCAAAACAGTTTTTCAGTCGCATATACCATACCTTGCATGGTCTACTCCTTGAAAAATACTTTCATTTCAAAATACCCTATAAAATCCACTGAATTCACAAAAGCTTTACTAGAAGCGTGTAATGTTGTATCTCCACATCTTGCCAAGATCTTCTCTTTTGAAATCATGGCCATTACTGCACCAAATTCTGAAAACAAATGCATGTTATGTCCATTAGCAGTACATGTGCATATAGGTCTTCACTCACCACTAACACCAAATCTTGTACCTAATTATTCTAAACTCTTTTTGTTCATGACATTGACTTTCATTTACATATAGCTTTGTGTACCTTTGTGAGACGTGCTTGCTTTCCACATATCCTATACACAGATTATTCTGCCAGACAACTACCTGCTCCCTAGTTGGCACACCCACATATAGAAGATATAACATTAAAAAAGAAATGCATTCCAAGTTTCACTGTGATACCCTCTTCTTTGAACTTCGGTTGAACATTTGTTAATTTGGTTTCCTGCACCCCACTGTACCACACACACAATTATAGATCTACCATTTTGGCAGTCGTGATGTGTCAATACTTTCCACACCATCAATCGTCTGATCCAATGAGGGATTTTTTATTGACTAACTCTGCCATCACTGGGCCCGATTCACAGAATTAACTTAAGACAAAATCCTACACTTACTACTTTGTGGTATTCACAGAATGCACTTACTACTTTTGGTATTCACAGACTGCACTTACTACTTTTGGTATTCACAGAATGGATTTACGACTACTAACTTTACGTCCGCACTCGGGCCGGAAATTTCGGCACGGAGGTGGAGCTTCCGGCACGGAGGCGGGGCTTCCGGGCCAGAGGCGGAGTTTCCGGCCCGGAGGCGGAGCTTCCGGCCCGGATGTGGAGATTTTGGCCATGGCTAAATCTCCACCACTGGCCGGAATCCCCGCCTCCGGGCCGGAAATTCCGGCCCGAGTGCGGACGTAAAGTTAGTAGTCGTAAATCCATTCTGTGAATACCAAAAGTAGTAAGTGCAGTCTGTGAATACCAAAAGTAGTAAGTGCATTCTGTGAATACCACAAAGTAGTAAGTTTAGGATTTAGTCTTAAGTTAATTCTGTGAATCGGGCCCACTGTGTTTTACAGTTATGGAGGCTTTCCAACCGAGATCGTAATCGGCCCCTAAGTGGCTATCCTGGTTATGTTTGCAATGGAGGCTTTAATTGTGCAGATCAAACATCAGTTACTGAGATCTTGTTTCACAAAAATTAAAAGGTCTGTGCTACATGAATGTTCCATACACACATGTTAGACTGGAATGGCCTGTTGGGCACTTTGGCACTGACAGATGACCCTGATTGAAAGGGAGAGTGTGTTGGAGAGATTTTTTGTCATGTGGACTGTGACAGAATAAAAAAGATATTGATACACCGGGCCTAGTGTCAAGCTGACCCACTTGGCAGGGCTAGCAGGGACTGACTGGCCTACAAGGACCTCTGGCATTGCCAGAAAGACTTGTCTGACAGGTAAGTGTGTGGTCTGGTTTCTTGACTGTGGGCATATTTTATGGTCTGCCGGGACTTTTTTACTGTTGATTTCCCTCATATTACCACAATCCTTCCCTTCAGCAAGCACACATTCATGCAGTCTCCCATACTTTGCAAACCACATATACAGCGTATCTTTACAGGTTCAAAGCTGCCTCGATGTGCACACCCGAGGCACTTTTTTCAGCTATCTGATTCGCTAAAAGCTACACTTATATTTTAGTGCACATGCCTAATATTATCTTCCCCAGTCCAGCCCTGAGTGCCAGAGTGCCTGACAGGCCAGTGCAAGACTGGAAGCATATGTGGCACAAGGGCGGTGTCAGAATGCAGGAATTAGGAAGCCTGCAATACTACAAATGTTTTTTCTAAAGTTTGATGTTTTTTGCAACTATAGCCAAGGCATATACCAGCACCACATGCACAGGAATAAAGAGGAAGAGGTCGTGTTGAATATAAGAACACATAAAAATGCTCGTTGAATTAACGACACGCTCTTTGTTATTAGTATATGAAGCATGTCTGCCAAAAATGGGCAACTTCGTCTCCTTTTGATGGTCCCGTTTCTTGACTCTAACAGCATTCCTGTGCTGTATGTGTGCCAGACCCAAGCTCGCTTCGCACCACATGAAGATTCCTTCTTCCCACATGTTGGAAAGAAACTTTTCAACTTTGTTCAAACTTGAGTGGAACTATTCTGAGTAGAGTTATTAAGTGCTTTTCTCTAACAATTAGAATCAGCAGCAGAAAACAATCTGCCAGGAGGCAATCTCCAAAGCTTTACATTCCCAACAAATATTTTAGAGATTGTTTGAAGACAGTATGTGGATGTTGGATCTGTCATCTGCTGATAATAATATTATGACTTTTTACATTTTGTTTGTTGGCTGTGTGGGTCATCAGTTCAGAATGTAAACATTAATAGATTAAGAATGGGCTGAAAGCGATGGGACACTTTCTTCAGATGTACACAATGTTCTGTACAAATTGGCTAAATTTGGCTAAATGTAGTAGTTGAATGAAATCCTCTTTCATTTCTTATTTTAACAAAGGCATGTTAAGCCTTCAGATAATGCACGAAACCGGAGACACTTTTGGGCCTAACCATAAACTGCATTTTGTAGTAGGTATAGAGCTTCTACATTAGTACTGCCCATGTACTACAAAATGCTGTTCACTAACCCTTGAGCAGAGACCTGCGCCTCTACTTCTCCAGTCCTTTCTATGTGGTGAACCTCTCTTCCCTGGTAAGCCTACATTTTAGTTTTAAAAGAGGGAAGAATATGGTGGAGTCGCTGGATAATGGGGAATACTTACTACAACATTAGAGGGATTTTGGGAAAACTAAGTGGGGTTGTAGGGAGTAACACGCTCCTACAAACACCCACTCACAAAATAGTCAGCTCATTGTTATTCACAAATGACTCTTCTAAAGTTACTACACAGTAAAAGGTACAAAAAAGTGGTGAATGTACTGCAGTCCAACCTTGAAGTAAGTCAAGCAACACACATTGCAAATCACAGGTGCTACAACACACCCCATATAAAATATATGAGGCAGGAGCTTGAAATAATACAGCATAGGAATTAATGTTAAATAAATAAAATTATTTCAACTTTATAACTACATTTATATAGATATATATATTACACTCTGGTGGTCTTCACTGTGTAGTTATAGCTAGCATCGGGTTTCCTTAGGAATTCTTTTTTTGTTTGCTAATAACTTTGGCACTGGTTGACAAATCTTCACAAAAAATTACCAAAAAATAGTTTGTCCAAAGCAGCTTCTTCTTGGAAATTTTTGGGGTGAATTGCCAAATGGGGACAAAGAAAAAGGGGGTCCATAATGTTATTTTCCCATGCAATTTTTCATAGGAACTTTAGACAAGACTGCAGCAACTAAGGCTGAACGGAATTACACCACATTTGGCAGAAACTAGATCTTTTCCCAGAAAGTGTGCTTTTTGTAATTAAGAGTAAATCCATTCAGTAGCTTATGAGAAATTAAGATTAAAAATGTATAGATATTTCAGGCGCAGTATACAGGGCCGTTTCTAGGTGCTTTGCTGCCCTAGGCGAGAATTGAAAAATGCCACCCCTCCCTTCTACTGCCATCACTCTCTCCCCCTGTTATCCAGGCTAGAAGCATTTCTCCCCAAAAACGTGTTGGAATTATAAAGGTTCAACCAGTACTCTACCTAAGGGTATTTAACAGATAACCATTACACAAGAGAATATGTTGGGAATCGAAGACGAGTAGCAGGCAGGGGACCTACAATAAGAACACACAGGCTTTTGAAGAGGTGTGCAGTAGGTGCTCGAAAAAGGAACATACAGGAGGACCCCAGAGTGGAAGTACAGAGGGCACCACAGAACATGAGATTCACAGACCCCGCAGTAGGAGCCAAAGGTTCCCAGAAGAAGTGCCCCCAGGGCTCCAAAACAGAAGCCTAGAGGAACCCTAGAAAAGGAGACCAGGAATCAGCGACCTCAGGAGCCCCACAGACCCGACAAACACAACCACAGGGAACGCAGATAAACAGCCCCAGTGATCCTGTATTGTAACAGTTAAATATATATATATTTTTTAGAGTTTTATATAGCGCAAACTAGACCCGAGGATATCAGGTATCAGAGTGCTTTACATGAGCACCAGTTTAGTTACAGAAGGACACACTCATTTTTGTTTTTGTTAGGCACAGGAAGATTAAGTGATTTGCCCAGAATCACAGGATGTTGAGTGTCCTTGCCGAGACTCAAACCCGGTTCCCTAGCTTCGAGGTCGACTACTCTGGCCCTAAGGCTACATCCTCTCCCCAATATATAGCGCCTACTACCCTTATGTGGGGCACTGAAGCACTCATCTACATGGGCAGAAGCTAAGCCATGTATGGTGTGTGGTTGGAAGGGTTTTGTGTTTGTTTTTTTATCCTATGTGGGAAGTATTTCCCTGTCATGCGTGATGACCAGCGAGGTTAGGTGCTGTTATCATGTGATGGGACGCAGCCCCTAATAGGAAAGGTGAAAATGAGGGCTCCAAGTCCATGTAGGATAGACAGGATGCAGCAATTTGAATAATGTGAGCCCCCCATGACAGAAGACCCAGAATAAGAGCTAAGGAGCCCCAACAGGAGATGCCAGAATAAGAAGAGGGCATGTGAGGAGGTAGAGGGAGGGAAGCATGGCAGGCAGCAAAAGGAGGGTGTGAGGGGGCAAGAGAGAGATGGGTGTGACAGGGTTAGAAGGAGGGGGTGTGACTGGAGTATAGTTGGCAGGGGGGCACGGGGTAGAAGAAGGTGAGACAGGGATAGTGACATCGTCCGAAGGAGGGGGTGAGCGTGTCACACGAGATGGGACTCCTACCTGCCCACACTGAGGAGATCTTCAGAATGGAAGTCCTGCCGGATCTGGGTAGTGAGATTCGAGAGGGGCCTCTGCAGGTCAGTGCTGCTGAAGAGGTCCCCTGAGAACCCTGTCCGGATGCAAGGGCATTTTAATTCCGCTGTCACGTTTATTCTAGTCAGGACAAACTCTGCAATTCATGTTCTCTCCTGAGCACACTCTGCCCTGCGTTACCAGCTATCCCGGACACACACTGACTGCGGGACTTGACACCCTGAACACCCTGCCCGGCATGCCCTGTTATCTTGGACACACGCTGTACTTACGGGCCTTGCTGTCCTGGACACACTTGCACTGCGGGCCCAGCGGGCCCTACTACCCTGGACTTACACTGCACACTGGACACACTTGCACTGCAGGCCACATTATCCTGGACAATCTGTGCACTGCTTGTCCAGCTATGACACACTCTGCGTGGCATTGCATGCTATCCTGGACATACAGACCTTAGTGCCCCTCTGCCCTGGACTCACACTGCGCACTGGACACACTTGCACTGCGTGCCCAGCGGGCCCTACTACCTTGAACTCACACTGTGCACTGGACACACTTTCACAGCAGGCCCAGCATGCCCTACTAACCTGGACTCACACTGCACACTGCTGGACACACTTGCACTGCAGGCCACACTTATCCTGTACACACTGTGCACTGCTTGTCCAGCTAGGAGGACACTCTGCGTTGCGTTGCCTGCTGTCCTGGACACACTTGCACTGCGTGCCTCTCTGCCCTGGACTCACTTGCCCGTCGGAGCTCCGCGGCCGCCTCCTCCCAGTTGCGGAAAATGGCCAAGTACAAGGCGAGCGGCTCCAGTTTTCCGGGTACCAAACACCCCGCACGCCCCCGCTATCTCCGTAGTGGAGGGTGAGGTGCTTCACCAGGGGCACGAATCTCCATCCGCCATCCTCGGGCTCTGCCACGCCTGAAGAGACAGGGGGTTTGTTTCAGGCAGCAGGCTGGAATTGTGGAATAAAAGCGCGCTTTGTACGAACACGACTCTGCGTCACGTTGTTTGCCATTATTACGAAGTCAGTAGTCTCCGGGGCGCAGCCATGCGTGGGGGGTGGGTCATAGTCCGACAGAATCTGTCCAAGTGCACCGACCTGACAGGCGCCAGCCGCCCTACTCTGGCAGAGGGCGCCAATTCAAAGATGAAAGAACAGTGGGATCATTACCTTGTAAGCACTCCTGAGGCGGAAGCCGGGAGGTCTGTCTGTTATCGTTTTTAAAAAAACTTTGTTTTTCGTTTTGTTTTAATCTGAGCACTTACACCCTGAGCACCCACTGACCTGCTAGCCCTGGGAAATCGCGAAGCTCTGCTCTGCTGTCCCGAGCGTTGCTGTGGTGAGGAAACGCGCTGACTCCTTCGCGCGCCCGCTACCGCTGACACGCCCACTTGTGAGGCCACGCCTACTTAGGCCACGCCCCTTTCCTGCTTATATACTCGCGCTGATTGACAAGCGCGCCATTACCTTGTAAGCACTCCTGAGGCGGAAGCCGGGAGGTCTGTCTGTTATCGTTTTTAAAAAAACTTTGTTTTTCGTTTTGTTTTAATCTGAGCACTTACACCCTGAGCACCCACTGACCTGCTAGCCCTGGGAAATCGCGAAGCTCTGCTCTGCTGTCCCGAGCGTTGCTGTGGTGAGGAAACGCGCTGACTCCTTCGCGCGCCCGCTACCGCTGACACGCCCACTTGTGAGGCCACGCCTACTTAGGCCACGCCCCTTTCCTGCTTATATACTCGCGCTGATTGACAAGCGCGCCATTACCTTGTAAGCACTCCTGAGGCGGAAGCCGGGAGGTCTGTCATAGTTTTTAAAAAAACTTTGTTTTTCGTTTTGTTTTAATCTGAGCACTTACACCCTGAGCACCCACTGACCTGCTAGCCCTGGGAAATCGCGAAGCTCTGCTCTGCTGTCCCGAGCGTTGCTGTGGTGAGGAAACGCGCTGACTCCTTCGCGCGCCCGCTACCGCTGACACGCCCACTTGTGAGGCCACGCCTACTTAGGCCACGCCCCTTTCCTGCTTATATACTCGCGCTGATTGACAAGCGCGCCATTACCTTGTAAGCACTCCTGAGGCGGAAGCCGGGAGGTCTGTCTGTTATCGTTTTTAAAAAAACTTTGTTTTTCGTTTTGTTTTAATCTGAGCACTTACACCCTGAGCACCCACTGACCTGCTAGCCCTGGGAAATCGCGAAGCTCTGCTCTGCTGTCCCGAGCGTTGCTGTGGTGAGGAAACGCGCTGACTCCTTCGCGCGCCCGCTACCGCTGACACGCCCACTTGTGAGGCCACGCCTACTTAGGCCACGCCCCTTTCCTGCTTATATACTCGCGCTGATTGACAAGCGCGCCATTACCTTGTAAGCACTCCTGAGGCGGAAGCCGGGAGGTCTGTCTGTTATCGTTTTTAAAAAAACTTTGTTTTTCGTTTTGTTTTAATCTGAGCACTTACACCCTGAGCACCCACTGACCTGCTAGCCCTGGGAAATCGCGAAGCTCTGCTCTGCTGTCCCGAGCGTTGCTGTGGTGAGGAAACGCGCTGACTCCTTCGCGCGCCCGCTACCGCTGACACGCCCACTTGTGAGGCCACGCCTACTTAGGCCACGCCCCTTTCCTGCTTATATACTCGCGCTGATTGACAAGCGCGCCATTACCTTGTAAGCACTCCTGAGGCGGAAGCCGGGAGGTCTGTCATAGTTTTTTAAAAAACTTTGTTTTTCGTTTTGTTTTAATCTGAGCACTTACACCCTGAGCACCCACTGACCTGCTAGCCCTGGGAAATCGCGAAGCTCTGCTCTGCTGTCCCGAGCGTTGCTGTGGTGAGGAAACGCGCTGACTCCTTCGCGCGCCCGCTACCGCTGACACGCCCACTTGTGAGGCCACGCCTACTTAGGCCACGCCCCTTTCCTGCTTATATACTCGCGCTGATTGACAAGCGCGCCATTACCTTGTAAGCACTCCTGAGGCGGAAGCCGGGAGGTCTGTCTGTTATCGTTTTTAAAAAAACTTTGTTTTTCGTTTTGTTTTAATCTGAGCACTTACACCCTGAGCACCCACTGACCTGCTAGCCCTGGGAAATCGCGAAGCTCTGCTCTGCTGTCCCGAGCGTTGCTGTGGTGAGGAAACGCGCTGACTCCTTCGCGCGCCCGCTACCGCTGACACGCCCACTTGTGAGGCCACGCCTACTTAGGCCATGCCCCTTTCCTGCTTATATACTCGCGCTGATTGACAAGCGCGCCATTACCTTGTAAGCACTCCTGAGGCGGAAGCCGGGAGGTCTGTCTGTTATCGTTTTTAAAAAAACTTTGTTTTTCGTTTTGTTTTAATCTGAGCACTTACACCCTGAGCACCCACTGACCTGCTAGCCCTGGGAAATCGCGAAGCGAAGCTCTGCTGTCCCGAGCGTTGCTGTGGTGAGGAAACGCGCTGACTCCTTCGCGCGCCCGCTACCGCTGACACGCCCACTTGTGAGGCCACGCCTCTCCGTCCTCTATCAATGTGCCCTTTCCGGACGCGCAGCGGCCGAGCGCAGCGGGCGCGCCGGCATCGCGCCGAAGTCGAGCCAAAGTCAAGCCTGTCTGCGCCCGTCCGCGATCGTACGCGGTCCAGGGCCAGAGCCCATGCCCCCCGGAACGACCGCATAAGATGGAGCAAGCAGGATTTACTTGCCTTACGTCGTACGGTCACCGTGTCATGCATGCACAAGCTACATGTAGAAAACACTACAGGCTGTGAACACTGCCATTTTCACTATGTCCTTGACAGAAACCCGACCACCAGCGACCACATTATACACTGTGGACTACTCAACGTGCATTCACTAAGGAAACATAAGCTGGATCTACATGATCTTCTCGCTGAGACTAAATGGGACCTTATGTTCCTTACAGAAACATGGCTAGATCATGAGTCTACAGCCGATGTACTTGAGGCACTACCAGAGGGATACACTATATATAGACAAGACAGAACCACTGGCAGAGGAGGAGGCATTGCAATTATTGCCCGCGAAAGTCTGCAATGCCAATTTGAAAGTGCCCCTATTCTGGATAGCGAGGCTGGGAAATTCACCATTAAAGTGAACAACAGCTACACGCTAAAGGGCATGCTAGTGTACAGACCCCCTGGTCCCATTGCCAAGTTTGAGGAAAGCCTAATAGAAGGTATCATGGAGACTGCTTTATGCAACAATAAATTTCTGGTACTTGGTGATCTCAACTTGCATCTCAACAACCCATCAAACAGTACAAGCACGAACTTCAGCCAGGCATTAGGTGCTCTCCAGCTGACACAAATAGTGAACGGCCCTACACATCAGCTGGGTCATGTTTTGAACCCAATATTTGCAAATTGGGAGGAAGTAGAATCTAAACCCCCTATTCCCATCCCCTGGTCGGATCATTATTTAGTTCCCTTTACCATTCGAATCCCTGGATATAGACCTCCGCAGCCGGCTTTGCTATATCATCTTAGGCGTAACTGGGCCACCTTCTCCCAGAGTAAATTCGGCGGGGCACTGGTTAAAGGGGGAAGCCCGGGGCGGGCTGACGCAGATTCAGCCAACACCAATCTATGCTTACGTATCACTGAGGCACTTGATTGCACGGCTCCTCTTCAAAAATAAAAAAAAACGAATTCCGGGGCCGTGTACAAAAAACAGCTCCATGGTTCGACGATGAACTTAGATCCCTGAAATCTGCACTGAAGAAACTCGAAAGAGAATGGCGCAAGACCTTCTCCAAAGAATCTAGAGCCGCCTACCTAACCGAGAGGCGACTCTATCACGGTCAAATTAGAAAGAGCAAAACTGCATACTATACGCTTAGAGTTAGTGAAGCCAGTAATTCTACTAAAGAGCTGTTCTCACTCTACAAAACCCTTTCGAGCGGGAAATCTTCCAGTGTCCCAGATGACTGTTCCCCTGACGCTTGCAATAGAATTGCTAATTTTTTCTCTGAGAAAATAGCAACAATTTATGCAGCGTTCCCAACACAACCCAGAGCGGGTGCAGAATTCATCGAAAGCCCCAGGGAATGGAACAACAGAATCAGACTGACCCACTTTGCTATCCCTCCACCTGAAGACCTCGTAAAAATCTGCAAATCAGTGAAGTCGGGTTCTCCTCAAGACCCCACTACACCTAAGCGCCTGGCAGACAGCCTAGTGGTATTAGAACCCTATATCAGGCACCTACTTAATACTTCTTTTAGTAGCTCCACTGTACCTAAAGACTGGAAAAAGGCGGTGGTCCTACCCCTTAGGAAAAAACCGACCATCAGTTTCGAGAAGCTTGAGAATCTTCGCCCTATCTCTCTTCTCCCCTACTTGGCCAAAGTAGCCGAAAAACTGGTCAACTCACAACTGATGGGCTTCGTCGAAAAAGCGGCATTATTGCACAAGACGCAATTCGGTTTCCGTCCCCGTCATTCCACAGAATCTGCTCTCTTAACTGCAGCGGAGGCTCTTCGTCAGGGGGCGGATGAGGGTCAGACTATGGCCCTCATCTTATTGGACTTGAGTGCAGCATTCGACACTGTAGCTCACGCCAACTTGCTACAGTGTTTAAATGATGGGGGAATATCTGAAGCTGCACTCTTATGGATCCAATCCTTCCTGACTGGAAGAAGCTTCCAAGTCCGCCTGGGCGACCATTACTCGAAAGCCATGGATCTGGGACAGGGCGTTCCCCAAGGATCGTCCCTGAGCCTGACCCTATTCAATCTTTACATCTCCCCAGTGGCTTCGATTGCCGCGAGTCATGGTGTGGAAATAGTGCCATACGCAGACGACACGCAACTGGTCATCTCCCTATCGCGAGAACCCGGACTTGCTTCAAGTAGTTTTAAGGCTTGCATGCAAGATCTTGCTACTTGGATGTCTACCAATTGCCTTAAACTAAACGGAAGCAAGACAGAGGTGCTCGTGGTGGGGGGGAGCCCCTCCGCCTGGTCGTCTGCGTGGTGGCCCCCCTGCCTGGGGGAAGCTCCGGTACCTCGTCAGGAGGTCAAGAACCTTGGTGTATGGTTTGATGCTGAGATGTCCTTTGGTCCCCAAATAAACCGGGTAGCGGGTGTCTGTTTCAGCGTCTTAAAAATCTTACACAGGGTCCTTGCCCTCCTCCCCATGTCCGCCCGGAAAACGCTGGTACATGCCCTTGTGACATCACGCCTGGACTATGGCAACCTACTTTATCTAGGTGCCACCTGTAAGGCAGTAAAACGCCTCCAAGTATTACAGAATGCGGCAGCCCGCCTCATTTTAAAACTCTCCAAAAGAGCAGACTCCAAAGCGGCTCTCCATAGCCTTCACTGGCTACCTGTAAGACGCAGAGTGGAATTCAAGGCCCTCTGTACATGTCATCGCATTCTTGCGCGGAAAGCGCCGGTACCACTCCAGAACCTAGCCACCAAGCACGTTCCCTCGCGTGCTTTGCGTTCCTCTCACAGAGGTCTATTGGTGGTCCCTAGAATCAGAAAGGCCCGTATGGGTGGACGCTCTTTCCGCCACCTGGCAGCTAAATGCTGGAATGCTCTGCCTCTTAATCTCCGCCTTGACCCCTCGGAATCCAGTTTCCGCAAGAACCTAAAAACTCACCTCTTCTCAATGTAACTGAACCCCTCCTCTCCTCTGTTCTGAGTTCTTGCAAGTGTAGCGCGGGGACACGCTTTTGCGTAACCAGGCGCTTTATAAACTTTCCTAATAATAATAATAATAATAATCTTCTGCAAATAATGCCGCAGGGCCATCAAAAGGTGTCATGTCAGTGGCACTAACACTAAGCAGGAGTGGGTGCGGTAGGACCAGGCAGTTCATTGCTGAAAAATGGTAATACAGGAAAGGCGCCACTCCTGATTCACTTGACTGGGATTCCCAAACTCATGTTTTATGCCGCCCTCTACCTTTTGCCGCCCTAGGCGGCAGCCTAGTCTTGCCTAATGGTAGAAACCGCCCTGGCAGTATATTCGCGGGACAGATAGATCAAAAGGTAACATCTGATATCTGCGTTCAACATTCTACAAAGATGTTTGCCAGGCATTTTAGGACTTGTGACACATTGCTCCCCAAGCCTTCTTGGAGGTCCTAAAGGACCCTGGGGACAAAAAGGAATTTTTTTGTGTGTTTTCTTTTTTTGTGGTACCATTGTACCATGGCGAAAATTTAGAAAAAAAAAGATGGCCCGGTCTTTTTGTGTAAAATTCCCCCAGAGTGGGCCAAGGTCCAGGGGGTCGGCGCAGTTATATATATATATATATTTTTTAGAGTGGAGAGGTATGTGTTGAGCCCCTCCTGAAATAGATAAATTCCCCAGCGGTCGCCATCGACCGTGGAACGGAACAGGTTAAAAGGGATCCTGAACCCCGTCATAGCATACCAAATACATGTTGTTGGGGGGTCACTGTGTCCCCCCACATTGCGGTGTGCACTCATGTTCCACATCACATGTATGAAGTGGGCAGGGAGCAGGAAGATGCCAGCTCTCAAACCAACATGAATTGTACTGGCTAGATGGTGAGCCGGCTTGCTCGTGTAGGAGTGGGCTTTCCTCACTGACATTTCATAAAAAGAGAAAACTCTGTCACACCTGGGGTCCCCACAATACAATAAAACATGGGACAGCAGGGCGGTAGTGAGCTCCCTGTGCTGCCACTACTTGTTTAAAAAAACAAGGCTCTGGGCTAACGGACCTGTCTTTTATATTTTGTTGTATTGATTCTTTGACGAAACACATAGGTCTGCCTTACGTAAAATGACACCTCTATTACTTTATTATATTTAAAAACCTCAGGAATTCACTGAAAAAAACAAAGCTTAAAGTGAAGTTATAGTCAGGTATGGGAATAATACCTTATGTTTTCTTTATATTAAAAAATATACAGAAATTCACTGACAAAAAACAATTCTTAAAGTGACTTTATAGTTAGATGAAACTGAAATTAACTGAAGCATCTATAACTCACGCCCTCGACATACACTGCTCATGACCTCATATAATACATCACTTATGACATGTTCTACTACATCTCTGATAACATCACTGATGACATCTGAAATTACATCAATAATGTGGATGGCGAAATCTAGACAGACAGACAGACAGACAGACAGACAGACAGACAGGCAGACAGACAGACAGACTAGGTAAGGAACAAATAAGTTCCCAACATTGCAAAGTTAAATGCTTCTTTTATTTTTGATTCAAATGCAAGTCCAAACATAAAACACCATCAGAGATATGTTCTACCCAACCAGCTTTATTCTCCTCTTCTCACCATCCAGCTCATATCCAAACATTCTGTCTTCGTCATCTATTCTAAACTGGATGTTCATTCTAAAATGACTAATGTCACTCACATTATAACATGCATTATATTACAACAGGTAGGAGGCACGGGCATGCACACGGAGAAAGAGGGGGAGTGGTGCAGCAATGGACGGCAATGACAGCACAAAGGCAGTGGCAGCACTACAGACCACGAAGGGAGAGTGAAGAGGCACACACACACACACACACAGAATTGGGTCCAAGGGAAAAGGGGCAGCAACAAAGGGCAGTTTTAGCACTGGGGCAGTGCCAGCAGAAAAGACCAGGGAGGGAAGGAGCAGGGGCATGCACAGGTAGAAGGAGAAGGGAGGTGGCCCAGTAAGTGGGACCCATGGAGGGCAGTGGAAGCACAGAAGTGGCAGCACAATGGACCAGGGAGGTAGGGAGGTGGCAGGGGCATGCAGATGAAGAATTGGGGTCTGGGGCACCAGCGCAGGGCAGTAGCACCACAAGGGGAGTGGCAGCAAAACAGACCAGGCACATTCACACAGAGAACAGTATGGCAGTGCATGTGCAGCACCGGAGGGGCAGTCGCAGCAACACAGGGCAATGGCAGATTAGGCACAGCAGCAGGACAACAGACCAGGAAAGGATGGGACAGTGGCATGCACACAGAGAACAGAGGAGGCCGGGGGGTTGGATAAGGGCAGCAAAGGAGGTCAGTGGCAGCATAACGAGCCAGGGAGGGAAGGGGCCAGGGAAAACATGGAGAACAGGGAAAGCATGGGCAGAGACAGCAATGGAGAGCAGTGACAGCACGGGGCAGTGGCAGTGCAGTCGACCAGAACGGGAGGATCCAGGGCATGCACCCAAAGAACATAGGGCAGGAGGGAGAGGGACAGCAATGTTACTGGGGAGGGCAGTCAAGAGGGGTAGGGAAAGCACAATGGACCACAGTCTGTAGACCGGAGGGGGGTAGGAGCATGTGTACAGAAAACAGAGGGCAGGTAGTTAGACCACAGAGGACAGGAGGGAGGAGGCTGGGGCAGACAGATGGATAATGAAGGCAGGCAGATAAGGGCAGTGACAGGGGCTGCAAGTTGACCATGGAAGGTAGGCTGTGGTGGGTTGGCTACCTGCAGAGGCGAGCCTGGTTCAACGCCCTACTGTGGATGGCCAAATGCCATGCGCAATGGGGATGTTCGCTGAATATGATAAAACAAATCAAATCTTTAAAAATTCACTGAAAACACAAAAGATAAATAAACGTTATAGTTATGTTTTGAAATTAGTTAAAAACTTTAAAAAACCAAAAAAACCACAGAAATTCATCAGTTATAGTTCATTATACTACTTATAACTTGCACCCATCTGTGCACTGTTTGTGACCTGACATACTACATCGCCAATAATATTTTAAATAACATCATTGATTAAATCACTGATGACATCCTCCAAGCTACTGGTCTTTAAATTACACTATAAATTGCTGGATCGTTTTAGAAAATAAAGTAGATAGTAAAGGACAAACAAATATATACATCATAGATTTACTGTATGTACATGTGCGCATGTACGAAATAGAAATAGTGTAGTCCTGATGACAAGTCTTATTCAGAATGGTGAAAGTTATATGTTGCACAGTTTAACAACCAGTAAAATGAGAAGCAATTTCACAACAAGTAAACAACGTAACTGGTTAGAAAAAGAGAGAATGGATTTGTCCAATGTGATAAGGGCAAAGCCTGCCGGATTGGTGGAACAACAAAAAGTTTCAGGACTAAAAAAGCCATAAAGGAGAGGATTACCTGTGAAGCAAGTCTCGTAGTGTATGTCATAGAGTGCCAGTATGGACTGAGATGCGTAGGAGCACAATATGCCCATTAAAAACGCATCTTGGAGCACATAAGAGCTGTGAAAAATAAAGATGAGAGCTATGCCCTAGCCAAACACTACACACAACATCCGGAAAAGGACTGGAAAGATATGTGCTACTATGGAATTGCATGTAGACAGAAGGATGAAAGTGGTTGTCACAGAGTACTCAACTTTAGATGATTAGAGTCACGCATGATCATCAGACTACAGACAAAAACACCATATGGCCTTACTGCGGGCGAAGAACTAGATGTGCATTTATACGTGATCTCTAAAATAGTTTTGGGCAATTTTAATGCTCTGCAGGACATTGGATCTTAATTAAAAAGTATCCAGTAAATGTAAAATTGCTAAATTCATGGATGTGTTTATAGCCATGACCGGTAGAAATAATGTTTATAGGATGCCCTCGAAGGCCTTTTTCAAAAGATTTTATTGAATAGTCAAGTTCAATAATTAATTAATGTTGAGTAATTTGAACACCGAACTATTATAAAATGATATACTGTGATCTTGCATCTGGGCAATAATGAAGTAATGCAATCTACATGAGGCTAGAGCACTGGGCACTAAGCTTATAATATATGGCACAAAGAAGGGCATGGATACAGAACTATTGATGAATTGAGGTGACTCAGTGATTACAAGCGGTTGACACAGGCACTATGCCTTCATTGTTTCTTATACAATGCTCACCATTAGATGGGTGGCACAACCATGGAGCTAGTTCCATCAATATGAGCTCAGATATCCCTATATTTGCAGTATTGGAGTCACTAAATGGAGCCTAAATAAGATATAATAATGCATATATAATAATGCCTTTTCTGTTGTGTCATAGAATGCCATTAATAATAACATGTAGACTCTCAATGTAAATAATCCAAATGTGCTACGATGCGAAAGATAGACATGTACCATCAATAGATGAATGTATACGGTGGAAGGCACCATGGCAAAATGCTACAAATATGCTTTCATGTGTAGAAAAGGAAAATGTCAAAAGACAACTAATCAATAGCACTTATCTGAAAGTAGTTAAATGCAATTTTTGTTTGTTTTAATGAAATTTATTGTTAAGGACTGCATATAACCACAAGGCAAATTGGGCAAGAACGTACAAATACAGCAGTGAAAGACGGACTTGCATACCATGAGCAAAACTTGTTTGTCGAATAGCGTTGGTGGGCTAAGACATGGCTGTATGGAATTATATACACATAATTGTTAAATAAATATTTTCGTATTTTTTAAAGACTGAATAATAAGCCTAATTTAAATATAAAATTGAATTATACTTTAAGCATTTTTTATAAAATGAAAACCTAATTTTTCACAGAAATGTTAACAAAATGTACTACGTAGTGAATAGAAATAAAGATGCTACTGCGGGTGGGATTTTGTAAAATTGTTTCTTAAAAAATATTACTAAGAAATAAAATGAATACGATTTATTTGATTAACTAATTAATAGACACTTAATTGAATGTGTTCAGCTGATGATATAGTTTATTTTAATACTTCTTTTATACTAAATATTTGACATTATTTTTTATTTATATTTTCTAGGAAAATATAATAAACTTTTTTAGTTTTTCATGTATTTTCCCCTTGGGATATCTCTCCCACAGTGGGGGTATCTCCACCTGCATGTGTTAAGTTTCTAGTAGTAACGTTTCACTTGTAAATCCTGTTGTAGGCTGCTTCACCTGGAGATGGACACATATAAGTCTACCATTAGGTATAAATCTACCCTCTGAAATGAGTAGCTCACTATCCCCTGGATATCATGCACATGTGAAAAGCCAAGATTGTCTACACCTAGTCAATGGCTCTTTTTAATCACAGCTGAGGAATTAGGACCCACATGCACTTTTCTTAAACTAGAAGTTCGAGATGTTTCTACATGTGATTTCACCATTACTGCTTATGCTTCCCCATAGATAAGTCCTAAACAGACAGCACTGCTGGAGCTTAATTACCTGGAAGCTACTACAGTAGTTGCTGGCCCTTCTGTGTGCAATCAGGTCTTCAGTGGGATCCAGAGAAAGCCTTGGTTCCTGTTACAATCAACTTCCCTTGTGGTTGGAATACATCACTCTTGCCAGATGAAGACTCATGAGTGGGAAATCCTGGAGCCTTCTGTTCCTATGTTTTATAAAATATTGCTTCTAATTTTCTCAAGATAATTGTAGTGAAAGTTCTGGAGCCAAACATTCACAGAGCAGGAAGGGCTCCCACGGTGACTTCCACTGTGACTCCTCTTTTGATTGCGTTAACAATCATTGGTGTGTGCACACTTTCAAATTCATTGGCAAGCGTGCAAGGCTATTTTACAATGTAGTTCAAGGGCTCATGCTGCAATATTTACTCTGCTGGAAGTGAACACCTTAGCTTATAACAGAAATATTAAGTTATTCTTGTTACTGTGTGGATATTTCACCTCGGAACAGTGAACCATGGGCCAGATTTACAAAGAACATTCAATGTCTTTGCATGACACACGTCATCGCAGGGCAGCAAATGTTCTTGCATGGTATTTACAAAGACACGAAAAGAGCTACTTACGCTGCCATGCTTAACTTTGTAAAGAAATGTAACGCAATGTAGTGGCTTGAGGTGAGATATGTTGCATTTCTTTGTGGTAGGCACTCAACGGGAGGAGGATGGTCGTTCCCGTGCCTCCACTCATGGAATTTCACGCAATCCCATATTTAATAAAGGTAGTAAACCTTGTATTGAGCCAACAGGGTGAGCCTAACACGAAGAGGCGTAACAAGGAGAAATATCTTTATTTCTCCTAATTATTTCTAGGAAGGAGCAGACATGAGCCATATATTAGATATATGGCACATTTCTGTTCTCTCCATTTCAGCTATATGTCTACGCAAATTGCTTCCTGAAGGAGGGAAAACCTGTTATGCCAGTGGCAGAATTCATTTATTGGCTGCTAGATGATTTGCTTGACACAAACCCTATTTTCTATATGTTCTCAATTCTGAATTTAAAAAATTGACTAATTGTTCTGCTTATCAAGTTTGATAAACCTTGTGTTTTTTTGGGACAATACTGTCCTTTGTTTGTGTCTCTTTCTATGATTTATTTATTTATTTATTATTATTTATTATTATTATTACACAAAAATGGTCTATAATTCATTTTAATCTTGACACATTGTCCTGAATATGTTCTTGAGTACGTTTTAGATGCATGGAGGCCGAAATGTTGAAGGAATAACCCCCAAAATTGCTAACAAATTGACTAAATTGTCAAGTCTTTCTTCAAGGCATAATAACTTTATTTCAATTCATTTGCGTTTGGGTGGTTGTCTGATCTGTCTTAGATCACTTCCTTGCTGACTGTGTAATTTCTTTTATGATCCAACTGGCACATGCATCAAGCAAAAATCACCTCGCAAAAATACCGAATCACTAAAATCTCCCGTTAGCGAGTGGCAAACAACGAATCTCAATGCATCAACACCAATAGCGAAAAAATAAAGAATCGCTAAAATAATACCCGTTAAAATAAAGAATCGCTAAAAAAAAAACGTGAAAATAAAGAATCACAGAATAAAGAATCGGCAATACCGAAAATACAAATAGCGCCTGGCATTAGCGAATCGCAAATAAAGAATCGCAAAAGAATGCATCAAAACTCGCAAATACTGAAAATCTCCAAATTCGCTATTTAGCATGAGCAGGAGGTAAAGTTGCAGAAAAAGAAAAAAAAAATTGAACAAGTTTACCACAGATGTAATCAATTAGAAAGCCATAAAAATTGGGCCTGGAGACCCTGTTTCTTTTCACAAAATGGCAGCCCTCTACGTGCTTGCAAGGAGGATGAGAATAAATGCAGCAGCACAGCGCAGGAGAAGGATCCAGGAGAGGGTATTCAGAGTGCGCATTACATTGCTGGTCCAAAATGAGGATGAAGTATATGACAAGTACTGTATCAATCGTGCAATGATAATGTGCCTAATTGCTGACCTGGAACCACTACTGCAGCACCAGACACGTAGGACCAATGCCATTCCTGCGCACGTCCAGGTCCTATGCAGCCTGCACCTACTGGCATCTGGAAGTTTCCAGGGGGTCATAGCGGTAGCGGGAGGCGTATCACAAAGCGCACTGTCACGCTTCTTCCGTAAATTCATTGATGCCATGCTGACAATGATACATACCCACATCAGCTTCCCCACAACCCCACAGCAGATGGACCACACCAAACAGAAATTCTACCATGTGGCCCATTTCCCCCATGTCATAGGATGCATTGACTGCATGCATGTCCCCATCTGTCCCCCCCTCAGCCAATGAGTACATCTTCCGTAACAGGAAGTCCTATCACTCCATCAACGTGCAGGTCGTGTGCGATGCCAAGCACATCATCACGGACATAGTGGCAAAATTTCCAGGGAGCACACACGACTCCTATATATTCAGACACAGTGGCATCCACAGGCGTCTGCTCAATGGAGAATTCGGAGAGGGACTCCTGCTTGGTACGTCCTCATACCTATTCATAACATCTGTATCACACATGTATCATCATAACTGACGCTAAGCCTTTGCTTTCCCCCTGTAGGTGACAGTGCATACGCCCTGCGGGAATATATCCTCACCCCCTACATCAACCCAGCTACACCACAGGAACAATGCTACAACTCGGCCCATATTAGCACAAGAAATGTGATTGAGAGGACATTCGGGATCCTGAAGAGTCGCTTCCGGATCTTACATAAGACTGGTGGTGCTTTGCAATATAAACAAGACACCTGCTGCAGGATTGTAGCAGTATGTGCCATGCTGAACAACATTGCAACCAAAAGGGGGATACCCATAGAGGTGGACAGAAATTACAACTATCGGGATGATCAACCACCCGCACAACACCGACAATCACACGTTCCAAACACAGCTGAAGGTCAAAGGAGGCGGACATTCATCACACAACATCATTTCAGAGCCAGGTAAGAATGAGCCATGACGATATCATTAGGAGTGCTACTGTTTACTTCACATGAGCACTTATGTAAGTAATGTTACATTAACTTGCTATTTACAGTCCCCCCACACATTGTGGGCAAAGATATGACCATTGGCATCACGGGAGTGCTAAGGCAAAATTAAAGTGGGCCATGGTTACCCCACCATGGTCAGGGATGCAGGACTGAATGTCCACGATCCCCAGCCTCCTATCGCGTGTCTCCTCCACCTCACCACGCTGTGTCTCTGTGGTTGTGGAGCAGCGCGAACTGCGCCTCCTGGTGCAGGTCTCCTGCACCGACACGCTGCTCACACTGGATGCAGCCTCACTACCCTCCTCCCCTCCCAAGTTGCTGCCACTGAATGTCCCTGACTGCAAGTGTTCCACTGCAGTGGTCACCTGGCCTAAGGCCTTCGCCACGTCCCCACAGTAATGGCCGAGGTCCACCTGCAGTGACACGGAGCGGCAGGACAAAACAGCAGTGCTATTGCAGAGCTTTGTGATGGCTCTGGTTGATGCAGTGGTACGGAGCAAATTCTGCCTATGCCTCCTGCGCTCGCTGTGTTGTCCTGCTCGGATGGCACGGGTGAGCTCCTGGAGGTTCTGACTTATGTCCCTATTGCCCTCTGCCACAACTGTGGTCATGTGCCGCACAGCGTCAGTTAGAGTGCACATATGTTTTGCGAGTTTTGAAATATTGAGGTTCATTGTCCCCATGTGTCTCCCCTGCAGGCGCTGAACACGCAGCATCTGGGCCTCGACACCACCATAGATGTTACTTGGCTGTGTGACTCTGCCACGTGCTGGTGGTGGTGCTGGCGGTGTGACATGTGTCTGACTTTGGCCACTTGTGGGTGCAGGACTCGTGTCTGCATCTTTCACCTGCAGGGAGGGGACATGTGCCCTGCATCTTGGTGGTATTGTCGCTGGTGATGGTGATGGTATTGTCGCTGGTGGTGGTGGTGGTAGTATTGTCGCTGGTGGTGGTGGGGATTGACCTTCCTGCGGAGTGTCACCATCGGTATCTGCCGGTGTCTCGGAGATGATGAGGCGCTCACTGTCATCAGAATCCCCAGGAGATGCATCTGTGTATGAAATAGTGCATTGTTAGTTTATTTTGTGACTACATCTGTTTGTCATTCTGCATTTATTTCCTACAATGAATTACATGATTTGACACTCTGTTGGCCCTTTACTGCTGATCTCATTGATTGTTCATTGGTGACTATACATGCACACTTGGCTGAAATGACTACGACTCCCATGATGCAATACTAATGTGAGGGCATATGTGTTATGCACTTCTCCCTGCACACTGTGATTGACCTAGGGGGATGGGGATGGGTATACGATACGCAGCGTATGGGCGCAGGTATGCATCTTACCTTGTTCTGTGGTAGCTGCGCCGGAGGTGTCCATCTGAGTTACTCTGACGACTGCCTCTGGCTCAATGGTCCCCTCAACGAGCTCCTCCAGGGCAGTGTTGGCAGGTACTGTGGATGGCCCCCCTCCTGTGCCAGCTGCCTCCTTGACCCTTTCGGCAATTCGTTCCTTTGCCCTCTTCCTAAGGTCATACCACCTCTTCTTTAGGTCGTCGATGCTGCGGTGCGTCACTCCTACAGCATTCACCCTCTCCCTGATGCGAAGCCAAATCTTCCTCTTCTCAGCTTCGGGCACCTTGAGTGACAGCTTCCCAAACAGCTTGTCATGCTTGCTGCTCACCCCCTCGATCAAGTGCTCAAGTTCCCTGTCAGAGAACTTTCTCTTCCTCTTCCTGGGCGTGTCTGAAGTGGCAGGTGCATCCTTATCCATCCTGGATGATGGTAGGGTGGATGGTTTCAGTGGGTGAAGTCTCTTGCCTCAGCCTGTATGCTCTGCCTCCTCCTGTGAGCTCCTCAGGGCAGTGAATGAGGGAGGGGCTGGTTGACTTCCTGGTTGTGATGTCATGAGCCCGCTTCTTGTGCGACCCATTTTTGGCGAATTCGCTAATTCCGAACTCGCTAATACCGAATTCGGTAATACTGAATTCGGTAATTGCTAATCTTTATTTTAAGGAATCGCTATTGAGTTTTCGGTAAATCCTAGCGATTTTTAAGGAAACGCTAAGAATTACCGAATCTGTTCATGCATTCCGAAATGCGATTCCTTATTAGCGATTCTTTATTTTTCGCTATTAAGGAATCGCTTTTCTGAATGTTGATGCATGTGCACCAATATGTGACAGTGGGCATGTGCTGTCAATCTGACCCTGGGCATACTTAGAGATATATGTGGCTTTCTGTTAATTAAAAAGAAATTTGATTATATAGAATCAGGCCTGATAATATTATTGGTACAACATTGATGTATTTATTCATTTTTGTTTTGAATCAATATGTGGGTGGATTGGATGTTGTATAACACTAAAATCCTTTCAAAGAATAACTAAATGAAAAACTATTCCCTCCTTGTACCCACTCCCCTGGGGAATTATTTGGTTAGCCTACCATATGGCTCTCTTCTTCACCAGCACAGCAGCTATGTCTGCTGAGCTATGTTGCTTGAAAAAATTGTAAATATGCCCCCATGTCTCTTTCAGTTAAGCTGGAATTGTGATAAATATGCAGGCCAAGATTTACTGAAATTTTGTGTCTGGGTTCTTTGTTGA
Source organism: Triturus cristatus (assembly GCF_964204655.1). NCBI lineage: Eukaryota > Metazoa > Chordata > Amphibia > Caudata > Salamandridae > Triturus > Triturus cristatus. The sequence continues at coordinate 1,427,435,023 of NC_140590.1, read as the reverse complement.
AGCCCAATGCAAAATCTATTTCGGGATTTACAAAGCCACGCAAAGCCTGATTTGCATGAAATTGTAAAAATAAAAGAATCAAAGCAAGCCTTACTTTGTGTCAGGTAGGAAGTGTTATGTGGGGGAGCATGAATGTTCCTGTGCATCCACCCATGTATTTTGATGCAAACCCATACATACAAAGCCTTTAAACGTGGGATTCCGCAAAAATTATGCACCTACCTTAAGCTAGCATAACAAGGACAAATATCTTTGTTTTTCCATGCTACTTCCTCTTTGCATGTTTGCTACATTCTTGGTAACTCCACTCTCCGACTTTCTGAAAACACAGGGATGCGCCACATTTACAATAATATGATGCACCCCTGTGTTTCCCCTAGCGCTGGCGCTAAATTTATCTGCCTAGTGCCAACGCATGCACCCTTGCACCATAGTCCAAGTTTGCCTGCACTTCAGGGAATGATTGTTCATGAGCAGGAAGGGACACCTACTGCACATGAACAATCACTAATGGTGCTTTGCTCTTTCTATGTGTGCAGCAGAATGCAGCACACATAGAGACAGCAAACATTAGGAGAAATGTACAATTTCCCCTCATTATGGCAGTTCGAGACTAGGTTCTTTCTTGACAATTCGTCCTTTGGAATCTAGTGACCACATTTACTTGGCCCCAGAGAAGCACACGATTCTGCTTGGTTCGTACCAATCAAAGACCTGCCTCAGAAACTCGGGCCAGTGTCATGCAAGGCCTTATGGGTAATACAGAGAACCTTGAATTTAATATGGCTTCTGACTGGCAACCAATGTAGCTTATAACTGGCCTGGGAGACCGATTGAAATTTGGGAATACCCAATAGCAGCCTAGCTGCCACATTTTGCAGAGTCTGTAGTCTATTCAGATATTGTTCCTGCATATTCACATATAGGCCATTACAACAGTCAAGTTTAGATAAGACTAAAGCGGTGATGACATTTTTTGGGGCATGAGCCGGTATATATGGGAGAATTATTTGTATGCTCCTCAAGGTGAAGAATGAGGAGGAAGCAATAGCATTGACCTGGTTACCAAAGTTCAGTTTATTGTCAATGGCAACTCCTAAGTTCTTAGCCTAAGTTACAGGGATTGGAAGAAGCCCCGGTTCCTCTGGCCACCAGGATGGGGCCCAGATAAGAGTGAGGTTTACTAAATAACACAACCTCAGTCTTTCCTGAGCTAAGCTTTAGGCAATGTTTGTTCATCCATAAACTGATTGCACGTATGCAGTCACAGAATTTGGTGCAAATGTAGTTATTATTGTTAAAATCTGACAACACAATTTGAGTGTCGTCAGCATAGGAGGTAAGAGAGAAGCCAAAGGTTTTGATCAGACAAGCAAGCCCTGTTACATATACATTGAATAACGCTGGACTGAACGAGGATCCCTGTGGGACCCCACAACGAAGGGAGAAGGAAGTGGAGACGTACTGATCAAGAGCCACAGTTTGTACTCTGCCAGTTAGAAAGAAAGTCAGCAAGGCAAGAGCCTTATATTTGATTCCTAGTTTTCCTAGACGGTCAATCAAAAGCTTGTGGTCGGCAGTATCAAAGGCTGCCAACAAGTCGAGGAGTATAAGTGCCACAGCTCCTCTCCAATACAGCGCAGCCCTTATCTCTTCCGCGGCCTTAATTAAGACAGTGAAACTCATAACATGTATGTCTGGTTATAAAGTGAATCATGACAGGTGGATCACATACATCCAAGTAGTGTCCTGTATACTAATAAGTGTATGTATGATTGAGCTGCCGTGGAAGACATCCTTTTAGGACAAGAACCTTCACTCACCCGAAAGTGAAATGCTTCATCATTGGGTTCCCTCCTCACACCTTGACTGCAAGGTCAATGGTGTGGGCTACAACTCCCCTACGTGGAGGAGCTGAGATGTTTTTCAAATATGAGAGGTAAAGTTGGGCCAGTGAGGGACAGAATGCAGAGAAGTGAAAAATTGGTGGTAAATCAAACTATCATTGGGGGCCAGGTCAACTTTATTCAGTGGATCATGGGATAGAGTAAAAAGAGGACTGGGGGTTTAAACAAAGATACCCCTATTGGTGATCAACATGTTTCTGCCAATATATGGCCCACAAAGGGGTTCCGGGGCATTCGTCAGGACCTAGTAAAATTGTCACTCTGTGTAAGATTGTGATGATAAAAGAAAATATACTGGCCACCAAGGAATCAAAGTGGCAAGGATAGTGATGACCGGTCTATAATCTGGGTCCACCGTCTTTCTGAAACAAATTATGAGAAAAAACAAGATTGAGATGAATACAAAGGACATATATCATCACAGCACGTAAAAGGATTTCAATTGGCAGCTCAACTTCATCTGTGCATGGTGTCCGTTCATGCTCTTGAACAGTTTTAATGATCTGGTAAGTAACACAACTTCACTTTTACTACATAAAATGTCTTACCTAATGATAAGAGAAGTGATGTCCACTCTCAGACAGTGCTTAATTTGAGCTGGTGCTTTCTGGTGCTGAACACCAGCACTTAATTGGTTTCCAGTGCTTGGCACCGGCACCTAATTGTCAACACCACACTTAGGGCAGTCTGCAACAAGGTGGCGCTGCTCATGTAATTTAGAGATGAGCAGTATAACAGTTGTTTAGTAAAAGAATATACATTAAAAAATTGCTAGTACCTGCCTCCCCAGACATTCCTTTCGCTTTGGGGACCTGGAATAATCTGAACTGTTGCATTTACATGCGAGAGAGATGGTTAGTAGTCGTTTTGGCAGCAATGACAAGGGCGATGGGTGGTGCAAGCTGCAGTTGTCTCCTGGTCAGAGCCCTGGCACTTAATATTTTACAAAGTAAGCACTGCTCTAAAACTACTGAGTACGTCTTGCAGTGCCAAACTGAAAATCAAAAAGTGACACATAGAACTATGGAGAATCAAATGCTAGGGGGTGTATAGTATACGAGTATGGCATAGTGCTTGGGTAGTGCAGTGTTATCATTGGCATATGTTTATTTGAGAGATTCATTTATAATGCCATTAAATAGAACCAGCTTCTTATTTAGCATGATTTAAAGCATTTAAAAACAGGTTTGTTACATGCATGCAAAACGATAGGTGTTGCTGTGGACCATACCCACATTGTTTACCAATAAGGATGGGCTCTCAGTGCGAAGACAGGCAACACTTCTGATTATGGCTCCACTCCACGTGAGGGGGGGGGGGGGGTCAAAATACTTGTGTTGTGTAGTGCGCTCGTAAAACCAGGGGGAAAACTAAAAATGTGCAAACCCATGGTCCAGCATACCAACAGACCCTCACAGACTCCCCTGCGAGGGAATGAATACTGGCAAAACATAGTTAATTAAATAAAAAGTAAGAAACCTTAAACCATAAAATGATAAACAAAAGAGATTTATTCCCTTCCAAAATGGTGCCCAGTCAGATGGAAGTCAGGCACCTCCACAGAACGGGCACAGAGTGCCTACAAGGAAAACAACGATGAGGGGCCATCCAGTCATGCTCAGAGCGAGCTGCGTGGATGCGCTATTGCATAGTGCCAATATCGGCAACACTTCTCAGTTCTCATACAGCAACATTCATAAATAAACCACAAGACGCCTTGTTAGTGGAGAAAATTGCTGCAGGTTTATTTGCATAACAAATATGCCAACATGGTGGGTTATCTTACGGGCGATCCAAGGGCAGGCCAGCCCCTATGCCGCCTGCCTGCCTGATGAGCTAAATTACACCGTGACCGTCGCAAATCGGTGGTTACCATTTTCGGGAGGGGCCACCCCTCCCATCAGTGGACTGCCAGTCCACGCACTTACTCATGCCCCCCGGAAGGGGGGCGGAGCGTTCCAGGCAGCCCCCGGTTGCTCAGGCCGACAACCGCCCGTAGGACTTACGGGGTGCCGTCATACTTCCAGGGGACAACGCTAAGACATCCCTGGGGGTAAACAACCTTTACAACGCAACTTTTACAACGCAATGCTATTACAACGCATTTTTTACAACGCAAATGCTTTTACAACGCATGCATTTACAATGCATGCTTTTATATGGTAAGTACTTTTACAACGGATAGACCTTTACAACGCAAGCATATTAATAAAAAAAAATAATAATTACAGAATTTTTAAAATAAATAATGATTAATACTTGAGTATTTATAGAGTATTTATTTAAAATGTAAGTAAAAATATTAATAATTTAAAAATATGATTGAGTAATTTTTGAGTATTAAAAAATAAATAATAAAGAAAATGTAAAATACACGAGTATTATCAATAATGATTAATACTTGAGTATTTATAGAGTATTTATTTAAAATGTAAGTAAAAATATTAATAATTTAAAAATATGATTGAGTAATTTTTGAGAATAAAAAAATAAATAATAAAGATAATGTAAAATACATGAGTATTATAAATAATGATTTAAACTTGAGTATTTTTAAAGTATTTTTTTAAAACGTAAGTAATAATATTAATAAATTAATAATTTGATTGAGTAATTTTGGATTCTTTAAAAATAAATAATGAAGAGAATGTTAAATATTTGAGTATTAGCTACAAAAAAAATAAGTTAAATAAATTAATAAATAAACCAAAAATTAAATAAATACATATTTATTATGTTTTTTTTTAGTTTTAGAGTACTAATAATAAATATAAACAATATATATATAAGTAGGATACATAAATAAAAAAATAAAAATAAAAAGTAGTATTGATACAAGATATTAATATTAAAAAGAAAATGTAAAAAAATTAATAAATTTAAATATTAACAAAAAAATAATATTAAAAAAAATAGATTTAAAATAAGAAATATTTTAAATATTATTATTTGAGTATTAAAAAAAAAAGATTACTTTTAATAATTACAAATAAATTAAGAAAAAGGAAAATAGAACATACTTGGAAAAAATTCCCACGCTTTTGTATTGAAGTCTATGAGAATAATTGTCCTTCATTTATTTTGGCAGGTTAAGAAGATACAACCCGCGGAACAAGAAAGGAAGGAGTGAAAAAAGACGAAATGTAAAGTTTGGAAGAAAAAAGAAAGTAGAGTCGAGGTAAGGAAAAAATTTACTAAATTTAGAAATTATAATATATATATAACATCTTTAAATAAGAAATTATTAATAAATAACCATAAACAAAGAAGGTGTAAAGAATAATTCTTTATTGTATTAAGCATAGGAAAAACATTAAGGTTTTATTCTTTTTTATAACATAATGTACATATTTTTAAAAAATAATACATTATTTATTAATAATTTAAAACATATATTTAATGAAACAATAAATAAAATAGTCCATTTTTAACATTGCAGCACGCGATGACGTCATGACGTGAACGTAAACGTAAGGCGCCATTTTGGAGAGCATCGGAGGAGGAAGCAGCAGGAAGCTAATCTGCGTCCAGGTAGGAAACTTTTTTACATTTATTTATAGATATAAAGTTAAAAATGGATACATGTATAGTAAATAAAGAATAAGGAGAGGTTGCGGAATAACTAATTGATGTTTTAAATGTAAAAAAACATGTCCACGGTCATGTCATTAGTGTATGCCTATGTCGGGTCGATGAAAGTTAATTGTAAAAAAAAAAAATCTTGTTTAAGTGTTACAATAATTAAAGTTTGTACAAAAATGTTCATTAAATCACTTCGGTTGAAATTGAAAAGATTTTAAACTTTGTTTAGAAAAAAAAAACATTTTGCCTTTTCGGCATTTGTGAAAAAATAAATGCATTTTTACTGTTGATTATTTTCCATTGAGCATATCGTTTCATGGTTTGACATAGGGATATTTGAAGAGGTAGAGAAATTTTTGCTTTTTTGGTGGTAGTAATTAAGGATGTTTAACAGTAATTAATATCATGAATTTGGTTATTGGAAAATGGGAAACATATTCTAGGGAATTTGTTTTTGATACTTTGGTTGTTTGGAAAAAAGGAGATTAAAAAAGAAAAAAAAACAATAAGTAGACCCGACTAGTAATTTGGAAAAAATGTTTGTGAAATATTTGTATGCCAATTGTAATTAATGGTTATTTAAATTTCATACAAAGCAGGAAAGTAAGTAGATATCTATATTTAAAAAGAAAGAATGTTAGCAAGATTTTCGTGGTAGTCTAGAGCCACACACAACTTAAATGGTTGTAAAATACCCAATAGTCTCTCAGACATTTCCTTTGTTTTTAGAGTTACTCGTGGGTTTAGACTACCAGCTAGTTTTTGGGAAAGTCTCATTTCTTGAAAACTTTGCTCCTTCTTCAAAGTTTCCAAGAAAGAGTAGAAATTAGGATGTGGTTTGCCAATTGTATGGTTGAAGGAGTTATGCCATCCCTCAATGGCATTATTTGTTTTCGCTTCTCCCTCTAAACAGCTCGTGTAACAGTTCCACCACTCCACATGGAATCGTGGCTTCCTCCTGCGACCCGATCTGCTTAGGTGCCCAATCCATGTGACTTCGAAATAATTTAAAATGGGTGCCAATTTTCTTCATTACTTGTAAAAAAATCAGATTCTGTAATAGCAGTGTAGTACTCGTCCACACTATCGGGAGGAACAAAACAAAGTGCTGTTAATTTTTTTAATTCAAACTGTAGTTTGCTATCTCGACAGTATTCTGCAACTAGGGATGTTTTTTGTAACTTATGCCAGAATGCCTGGGAAAAATGGAAAAAACATCCCTGAATTTGGGTATCCATGTACGTTTTAGTGATCACATTGATCATGCTCAATTCAAAATCTACTATTATTTTCCTAGGACTTTTGGAAGTTTTACTTTTAATAACTGATAAAAGTTCAGAGTATGTTGCAGAAGTCTTATCAGGTAGCAAACTATATACTAAGGGAATTACATTAGTGCTAATTTTTGCATGTATAGTGTAAATTTGAGTGAAAGGATGGGGTGTACTTTTAAACGTCCCATCCATCATCCAAATTTCACTATTTTCTAATTTAGCAAGGTTACGTGGGGTACTAAAAATAAGAATTTGTTTTTGAGGGTTTTCGTTATCATGCAGAAGGAAAGGTTCATCAGCAAAAGAAATAGAAAGATCATGTGGAATTCTAATATCAGAAAATGTATGTGGTGTAGTTAATTGGATGTTACTTGCCTGCTTTTGTCTTTGAATAATTCGTCTCAAATTAGGAATTATAGGCATATTACTAGCAACATGACTGGGGACATGCTGTGCAACCTCTCTTAAAATGGATCCTGTAGAATCATTGGAGGTGCTTGCAATGGCTTTCATTTCATTTAATGTTTCTCTTATTTCTACCTCCATTGCAGAGGCAGAGTGGTTATGTTCTGTTGTTTTCACAACTAAATTATCAAGTGTAACCGCTCTGCCACTGCAATGGGAAGAGTAGTATTGCACACACCTCCAATGATTTCTAGGAAAACTTATTCTTTCTTTACTATATATGTATCCAGCATGGTTCAGTAAATTTTTCCCTTTCCTAGATTTAATATATTTTGCAGCTTCAAGAGTAGACATTATCTGTGAAGAGAAGAGAAGAAAAATAAATTAGTCTATAAAAGTAAATACACTATCTCTAATGCTGCACCTTCCTGGAGTTAGAATAGTAATTGTTACCCCTACACCATCCCACACTTTCCCTACTGCTGCACCTTCCTGGAGTTAGAATAGTAATTGTTACCCCTACACCATCCCACACTTTCCCTACTGTTGCACCTTCCTGGAGATAGAATAGTAATTGTTACCCCTACACCACCCCACACTTTCCCTACTGTTGCACCTTCCTGGAGATAGAATAGTAATTGTTACCCTTACACCATCCCACACTTTCCCTACTGCTGCACCTTCCAGAAGTTAGAATAGTAATTGTTACCCCTACACCATCCTACACTTTCCCTAGTGCTGCACCTACCTGGAGTTAGAATAGTAATTGTTACCCCTACACCATCCCACACTTTCCATACTGCTGCACCTTCCTGGAGTTAGAATAGTAATTGTCACCCCTACACCATCGCACACTTTTCCTAGTGCTGCACTTACCTGGAGTTAGAATAGTAATTGTTACCCCTACACCATCCCACACTTTCCCTAGTGCTGCACCTTCCTGGAGTAAGAATAGTAATTGTTACCCCTACACCATCCCACACTTTCCCTAGTGTTGCACCTACCTGGAGTTAGAATAGAAATTGTTACTCCTACACCATCCCACACTTTCCCTACTGCTGCACCTTCCTGGAGATAGAATAGTAATTGTTACCCCTACACCATCCTACACTTTCCCTAATGTTGCACCTTGCTGGAGTTAGAATAGTAATTATTACCCCTACACCACCCCACAGTTTCCCTACTGCTGAACATAATTGGAGTTAGAATAGTAATTGAGATTCCTAATACAACCCATAGTTTATGTATTGTGGTAGCTTATTTTAATTATTAAAAAAATGGTTAGTCTATAATATTGTTGGATTTATAAGAGTGTTTATTTAAAATACCTTTTGCTTTTTGAGTTTTTCTCTTGGTTTTGTTTCTGGTATGGTTTTTGCCTGCTGGCTGGAGTTTTTGGGTGTCTGGTCTTCTTTTTTTCGACTTTTTATATAAAGTAGCAAAGATTTATCTGAGAAAATGAAAGAAAAAACAATTAAGAAATGAATAACTTTTACAACGTTGGAGAAAATTGCAAAATGTGAAAACTTCTGTGAAAATGTGACATTTTATTTAAGTATAACTACATCACATATCACACATTCCCTGCTGCTGCACCTATCTTGAGTTAGATTAATATTTGTTATCCCACCACATTCACACACTTTCTGTGCTGCTGCACCTAACTGGAGTTAGAATAGTAATTGGTGCCCCTACACCATCCCACACTTTCCCTAATGCTGCAATTTCCTGGAGTTAGAATAGTAATTGTTACCCCTACACCATCCCACACTTTCTCTAATGCTGCACCTAACTGGAGTTAGAATAGTAATTGGTGCCCCTACACCATCCCACACTTTCCCTACTGCTGCACCTTCCTGGAGTTAGAATAGTAATTGTTACCCCTACACCATCCCACACTTTCTCTAATGCTGCACCTAACTGGAGTTAGAATAGTAATTGTTACCCCTACACCATCCCACACTTTCCCTACTGCTGCACCTTCCTGGAGTTAGAATAGTAATTTTTACCCCTACACCATCCCTCACTTTCCCTACTGCTGCACTTTCCTTGAGTTAGAATAGTAATTGTTATTCCTACTACAACCCATAGTTTCTGTATTGTGGCAGGTTTTTTAAATTATTAAATAAAAGGTTTGACTATTATATTGTTGGATTTATAAGAGTGTTTATTTAAAATACCTTTTGTTTATTATGTTTCTTTCTTGGTTTTGCTTTTGCAACGGATTTTGCCTGCTGGCAGGAGTTTTTGGGTGTCTGGTCTTCTGTTTTTTGAGTTTTTGGACAAAGTTGCAAAGATTTATCTGAGATAATGAAAGAAAAAACAATTAAGAAATTAATAACTTTTACAACGTTGGAGAAAATTGCAAAATGTGAAAACTTCTGTGTAAATGTGACATTTTATTTAAGTATAACTACATCACATATCACACATTCCCTGCTGCTGCACCTATCTTGAGTTAGATTAATATTTGTTATCCCACCACATTCACACACTTTCTGTTCTGCTGCACCTAACTGGAGTTAGAATAGTAATTGGTGCCCCTACACCATCCCACACTTTCCCTGCTGCTGCACTTTCCTGGAGTTAGAATAGTAATTGTTGCCCCTACACCATCCCACACTTTCTCTAATGCTGCACGTACCTGGAGTTAGAATAGTAATTGTTACCCCTACACCATCCCACACTTTCCCTACTGCTGCACCTTCCTGGAGTTCGAATAGTAATTTTTACCCCTACACCATCCCTCACTTTCCCTACTGCTGCACTTTCCTTGAGTTAGAATAGTTATTGTTATTCCTACTACAACCCATAGTTTCTGTATTGTGGCAGCTTTTTTTAATTATTAAATAAAAGGTTTGACTATTATATTGTTGGATTTATTAGAGTGTTTATTTAAAATACCTTTTGTTTATTATGTTTCTTTTTTGGTTTTGCTTTTGCAACGGTTTTTGCCTGCTGGCAGGAGTTTTTGGGTGTGTGGTCTTCTGTTTTTTGAGTTTTTCGACAAAGTTGCAAAGATTTATCTGAGAAAAAGAAAGAAAAAACAATTAAGAAATGAATAACTTTTACAACGTTGGAGAAAATTGCAAAATGTGAAAACTTCTGTGTAAATGTGACATTTTATTTAAGTTTAACTACATAACATATCACACATTCTCTGCTGCTGCACCTATCTTGAGTTAGATTAATAATTTCTACCCCTACACCATCCCACACTTTCCATACTGCTGCACCGTCCTGGAGTTAGAATAGTAATGGATATCCCTACGCCATCCCTCACTTTCCCTACAGTTGCACCTTTCTGGAGTTAGAATAGTAATTGTTGCCCCTACACCATCCCACACTTTCCCTAATGCTGCACCTACCTGGAGTTAGAATAGTAATTGTTACCCCTACACCATCCTACAATTTCCCTACTCCTGCACCTACCTGGAGTAAGAATATTAATTGTTACACATACACCATCCCACACTTTCTATACTGCTGCACCTTCCAGGAGTTACATTAGTAATTTTTACCCCTGCACCATCCCACACTTTCCCTACTGAAGCACCTTCCTGGAGTAAAAAAAGTAATTGTTACCCCTACACCATCCAACACTTTTCCTACTGGTAAAGTTAAAGTTTTTAATTACAAAATTAAAATTAATAGAAGTATTAAGTAATTTACCTTCACATTAATAAAGGTGAGTCGTGTAGCTTGTGTAGACAAAAAAAAATTGAAAACGATATGTTGGTTGTCATAGAAAAATAAATTCCTGTTTTTGGTTAAAAAAAAAAGATTTTAAAAGTTCGTATACATAAAAATTACTTAACCAAAAAATATTGTTTAGAGTACATTTTTAAAAATATTTAAATTATATTTGCTGCACTGTTTGGATGGAAATGAAACATGAATTATGAGAAAACATGGTGTTTAAATATAATAGTAACTTACTTGTAGTAGGAAAGAAAGAATGCTTCTCCAAAGGATTGCAGTGTTCTCTCAGTGTAGGAGTCAGAGGGTCAGGTTTTTGCGTCTGGTCTCTCTGGGAGTTGATAATCAACTGATTGTAAAATAGTGTCTTGCTTGTATTTATAAGTTTTAGTCAGTGTCATTAATTTTTTTAAAAACAGCTTTCGTTGTGTTTTTTAGTATACTTTTATTTGCTGTGGAAAATGATAATTTATAAAATCATTAAAAGATTTGTTGTTTTCACTTATTCGCTCCGTTTTGGCATCCATTTTGGAACATGTATTTTGCTATTGTTTTCATAGAAAGTGTTGTAGGACAAGTTTTAGAAGTGGGATGGTTAAAATGGCGACTATGTGTATGTGTTTTGTGTTTTAATCCGTTTACTTATTTTGTGATATTTCCATGATTTGCATGTATATGAATTGTTGTTTAATTATTCGTTATTTGTGCAAAACTTTTAAATGTGTAACATCTGATTTTTTTGGGTTTTAAGAGTTTTATTTTTTATACTCGAGTATTAATTTTAATAATCGAGTATTAATTTTAATGCTCGAGTATTAATTTTGTAATGCAGTTCAGTTAATTTACGTTCAGTTTTGCTCCACAATTTAATACACTTCCCTCCCAAAAACCCCAAATTTCCCTGCATCCCGTGCCAGATTTTATTGTACTTTAAAAAAATATATATATTTTGGAGTTGTAATGGTATGCGTTGTAATTGTTTTCGTTGTAATTGCACTTTTAAGTAATTTACTCACTTTTGCGTTGTAACAGTATTCGTTGTAAAATAATGCGTTGTAACAGTGTTTGCGTTGTAAAAAATGCGTTGTCATGGCTTGCGTTGTAATGGTATGCGTTGTAACGTCATACATCCATCCCTGGGTATCCTTGGCTTAGCACCCTTGTTGTGCTGCTGCATATAGTACCCTTCTGTACCTTGCAGACTCTGGATCGCCCTGTAACTCCTCCTGCAACACAAAACAATAAGTTAGATTATTCCCCTCCCCTTACCACCCTCTGGCCGTCTGCAGGGTAAGCGGTAGGGCGGGAAACAGCGAGATGGGCAGCAGGCAAGAGGCTGCACTGTGGGTGGGGGAAGGTATTTGTACCTTTGTCCTCCCCCACCACGGCCGGAAGTGACGCTGCCGACTGACCCCCGGGTCCCTAGACCAGGGGCACTAGTAAGCTGACTTGTGTGCCTTCCTGTGGCAATAAGGCGGCCGCCCCGTTAGGAGGGTCCCCTGCATGGACCCCGGGCATCCTGACATAGTGCCAATATCGGCAACCGTTCTCAGTTCTCATACAGCAACATACAAAAATAAACCACAAGACGCCTTGTTAGTAGAGAACATTGCTGCAGGTTTAATTGCATAACAAATATGCCAACATGGTGGGTTATCTTATGGGCGATCCAAGGGCAGGCCAGCCCCTATGCCGCCTGCCCGCCTGATGAGCCAAATTACACTGTGACCGTCGCCAATCGGTGGTTACCATTTTCGGGAGGGCCTACCCCTCCCATCAGTGGACCGCCAGTCCACGCACTTACTCACGCCCCCCAGAAGGGGGGCAGAGCGTTCCAGGCAGCCCCCGGTTGCTCAGGCCCACAACCGCCCGTAGGACTTATGGGGCGCTGTCGTACTTCCAGGGGACAAAGCTAAGACATCCCTGGGTATCCTTGGCTTAGCACCTTTGTTGTGCTGCTGCATATAGTACCCTTCTGTACCTTGCAGACTCTGGATCGCTCTCCACAGCTCTGGGGGCGGCCACCGGCACAACCAGGGCCCCCCACCAAGGTAGGCATCTTTACCTGCATCCTGCTAATTACCGGGCCTCTCCCAGGTCCAGCCAAAACAAGTCTAAGCCCATAAGAGGCCAGCATGCCCTTTCTGGACAGGTGCCCCCATCCTTTCTAAACTCTCTGTGGACTTTAGACTGATAAAACCCAAAACCCCTCTGTTCAGGGATGGATGCATAACTTACAGCAGGGGGGATTCAATTCTGGCAGCAGGACCCTCCTATCCTGGAAAGTCAAATCATTGCCTCCCAGCTGTCAGACCCCAGTGGTGAGAGGGGAGACACCCCCCCCCCCTGCCCGGGCCGCTGCTTCTACAGAAGCTGTTCCAGTGCCTGCACAATTACACCGTCCCTCCCAGGGTGGCTTACGGACAGCTGTCCCCTTAAATGCCTTCGGATTCCCATCGCCCCACCTGTTAGCAGGTCCTGCTGGGTCTGCAGCTCGGAGGGTACCCAGTATCCGTGGTACCTGCCTCGCCCAGCCCTTCATGTATATGGGCCCAGGATGACCTAAAACAATTAGTTTGGTGTTGGGTCAATGTTAACATTGCCTGGCTGAAGAGCAATACATTTGACAAGCCACTCCTGACAAGAAGAGCCAATGCGGGTGGAAGTAAGAGTTCTCAAGCCCGCCTTACTTCCTTTCACCCAGTAACTGTGTATAGTACTTGTCGGAGTATGTCCATCGCATTCAGCCAGTCACCACCCTAGGTGACGCCTTGTCCTCCCAAACGTGTGCTAGTGTACCAGGGAGCAGACAGGACAGTGTGAACCAGAGGGGAACCATATGTCTCAATACCTGCCCTTGTTTTTTCTGTTGTTTTTTTTGCATACTGGGAATGCCAGTGTTCTTTAATACTTTGTAACCCATTTGTGCTTAACCCAGGGGTTTCCCCAATCTTATGGCCCATAGCACACTCGTTGGATGACCATTTACACAACCTGCATGGCTGCCAGCCAAGGCTATAGGGCGGGGGAATTTGCACATGTTATTGTTACTCAACTCAATGGTACTTGTTTCATCGACCTGAGAAGGATGAACTGCTAAGTGGACCTACCAGGATCTGAACCTGTGACCAGCAGTCAAACCCAAGCCCCTTTCAGTTCTGCCGCTCCACCTGCCTGTGAACTTGTATCCCAGGGCAGACTTCAGGCAACATAACCCATACTTGGAACTGCCTGAGTTAGAAACACACATCTAAAAGGCCTGCCAACCGGCTGACCACCAACTTTGCAGTCCGAATGTTCGCTGACAACTCCCAAGTGAAATTCGCTTAACTGAAGCAACTGGTAGCATGCCAACAAATTAATCAATTTAACCTTAACTATGACTGCAAAATGTGCTTTGGTAGTTGTCCGTATTAGTGTTCCATCCCCTCCATATCAGTACTAACAAGGCAACCCGCACCCTCTTAGGAATGGCACACTCACACCCCAGCTGACAGAAAGTGCCTATTCGTGTGTAGCCCATGACCTTACATTTATCACTGACGGTATACCAGGATTATGTTGAAACTTAGCTGGTTCTGCTGCTGAGTGCGCGTAGCACCATCACAGGTATGTATTTGCCTCTTCAGTTTCTGGCTGCAAAGTTTGATGACGTTGCCAGCCCCAATCCCAGGCGAAATAAAAGGAAGCTTTACTGCTACCCATATGAGCCGCTGCTGGTGCTAATGAGGTACAAATAGCACCGATAAACTAGATGCTGTACCATAGCATTAGAGGGCCATTGCAGCACTTCTTAAATTCCATGGCTAACCTACTCACAGTATGGCTGAGACAAGAGAGGCTGTAAATTTAAAGCCCAAAGAGATGATCGTTAGATAGACCCAACATGGAATGAGGGTAGGGAACACCACCACCAAACCCCGCCTGTGAATCAGTCCTGGTTTACTTTGTCATGTGCAGTAGTGTAGCCACAATTCGCCGGCATCTAACCTGTGCAGTGTCCTGTTCTGTGCAATCCCCCTCATGCTTCCACTGGACACCTCTGCCTGATGTGCATGACCTAGGAACATAGTCCCCTAGCATGGCGGACTGCCAGTGAGACAATACATCACATATCCTATAAGTACCGCTACCTGCCTTCGCTAGAATCTAGCCTGGCATCCCTTCATGCCCAGATAAACCAAGTGATGGTGGCTCAACTCGGTCAAATGACCCGACCACACATAAAACCCACAAAGACAGATGCGGCCCGTTAACCTGCCCCGCTAATCTGTGGATAAAAGCATGACAGTCATCAAAGTATCTCACACCGTTGGAACGTAGCCGCAGCTCGCTGATATTACTGCAAAGAAATATCTGACCACCCCCCCAATTCTTCATAATTGCTGGTTTTAATGCTAAGTGTGCCCAATTCCTTTGCAATTGTATTCTTTCTATAACTGCAAAATGCAAGGAGATTGTAGGCCCCAGTTCCAATGTTGAAGCAACTACAATGCAAGCCGAACTTGTCAGGAGACATTCAACCTCTGTCTATGAAGCCCAGCAACATGGCCAGTCCAATACAGAGTTAGCACGCCCCTCTAATTACCCTGAACTTAGATGCCCCGGACTGCTGGTCCTATTACCTGGAAAAGTGGGGTGCTTCCCCCGGCTAGTAACGCGTGTGTGCCCACTGACCCCTGCATCATCTAACATGTGAGGCACAAGCTGTTTTAGCAGTCCACCCCAAGTTTGCCAACTATACTTTTACTCAAGGTGTCAGGCTCCTCTCATTAGAGCGGCTGCATATCTTTCTATAACTGCAAAATGCCAGGAGATTGTATGCCCCAGTTCTAATGTTGAAACAACTATAATGCAGCCGAACTTCTCAGGAGACATTCACCTCTGTCTTAGAAGCACAGCAACATGGTCCAACACAGAGTTAGAACGCCTGCATCATCTAACATGAGGCCCGAGCTGTTTTGCAGTTCACTCCAGGTTTGCCAACTATACTTTTAAAAACAGAGTCAGGCTCTTCCCTTTAGCGCGGCTGCATATACCCTTCAAGTATGCCAAGGTTGTTGAAATGCTTGTAATACTCCCGGCCACTGGGTGCCACCTCCCATTCCACCCTTACACCACATGTGCACTTGCACACCGTATCCTCTTGTGTGCTTGCAAACGGTGTCACTTCCTGAGTACTCGCACCTCGTGTGTAACTGCACCGTGTCACCTCATGTGTAACTGCCCCATGTCAACTCATCTGTAACTGCACAGTGTCAGCTCATGTGTAACTGCACAGTGTCAGCTCATGTGTAACTGCACACAGTGTCACATCAAGTGTAACTGCAGTGTCTCCTTATGGTAGCTGCACCCAGCATCACCTCCTGTGTAACTGCAGACATCGTCATCTCATGTGTAACTTGCACATAGCGTCACCTCCTGTGTAATAGCACACAGTCACCTCCTGTGTAACTGCACCTCACGCGTCACCTCATGTGTAACTGCACACAGCGCCACCTCATGTGTAACTGCACACAGCGCCACCTCATGTGTCCCCACACAGCGCCACCTCATGTGTAACCGCACACAGTACCACCTCATGTGTAACCGCACACAGTGCCACCACATGTGTAACCGCACACAGTGCCACTACATGTGTAACTGCACACAGCGCCACCTCATGTGTAAATGCAGTCACCTCATTCGTAAACACACCCAGCGTCACCTCTTGTGTAAATGCACAGTGTCACCTCATGCGTACACTAACATTTGGAGTATGTCACACATAGCGTTCTGCCATGGCAGCTGTGTTGAATCAATGTAGCTAATATGCAGTACACATGTTGTCCTGCTCATGATTTAAAGCCCTCTGATTCCTTCGGGCCAAGTCCGCGCTATGTAAGACTGCAAGTAAATTACACAATTCGGACGCACTCTGGCGCAGGACAGAGCACGACACGCAACACTCATTCAAGGGTAACCACTCAGGCAGCAGTTGCCCAGCTACAACTGCCGCTAGCATCACGCCTGCGCATTCTAGGTTCTACTGGCCAGTTTGTGCAGAGAACCTGCGATTAACCTTCTGGGCCTCGTCCCCTGCGCAGAGTGGACCTCGAGCCCCTGGCAACGCTCACCGCATGCTCCTGCGAAACAAAAACTGTGACGGAATTAAAGCACCTGATAACGATGGAGGGGTGAGGCATTCGCCCCCATGCAGTCCAGCACCAATATGCTCACCCACACAGACGACAGTCATAAACAAATAAGCCTTAGCCCGTCAGGGATGGAAATTAGGTTTAAGGTCTGGCATGGACTGGGCCCATCTTGATTTGGGCAAAGGAATATTATATACAATCGCATTAGCCTGAGGGCCCCTTGCTGTACTATAGCATTAGAGCCAATGCAACACTTAATTAAAGTCCCTGGGTACTTTCTCACAGTGTGGCATTAAACCAAAGAGAGATTACAAATTGTGTGCTGGGATTTTAGCACCAAACAATGAAAGTATTCTATCCTGTCACCTCCTTGGTGCATCACCTTGGCCTTCAATGACAGAGACCCTCCCGGGAATTTCCCAAGCCCCCTGTAGGCCCGCCTGCCTCACTCGCTGCACCCTGCTGACCATTGTGCAACTATATGCCCGCACTCACCTCAGGCGGCCACCTCAGTTTTCCCCACACCTTGCTCCTGTCGTGCTACCAATCAAAGTAGCATCACAACACTTGACTTAACCCTGAGTTTGTGCAAGTGTGAAATTCAGACTATACCAGGCCCGCGACGCTATAAGAATGGCTTTGGCAGCAGGCAATAGAATTGTAATGCATAATGAATTGATTGATGCCTGTTGGTGTGGACATCTTTAAAATAGACAGGGCCGTTCTGGAAGGCTGTGAGGGCGCCGGTGTTGAAATTAAGTGACGGTACCGCGCACCCGAACCCCCCGGTCAAGTTTTAACCAGGTAAACTTGATGCTGGCGATAGCATTAGTAGGCCGTGCACATACAATAAAGTGACTGTGCCGCGCACCCGAAACCACCCAGTCAAATTTCCACAGGTCAACTTGATGTTTTCTGAAAGTTCCTGGAAAGTGCAATGCCCGCAAACCATTCCTGGGGAAACTTAGTTGCTCGTAGCCAGCTACTATGGAGCGGGGTATGAGTTTGAGAGCATCCCCACCCCGCAGCTCACACCGTGACTGCTGTGTGCTGCTATAACCTTTGTGCTGGGGATGCATCTCTATTATCAGAATTAGCTGTACTCGCTCTACAAGGTTCATAATTTTAACAAACGTGCAGTTACATGCGAGGGTCCCTCTCATGTAACGATAAGTACTTGAGGCAAATACAGTTTCCTCGGAGTAAAACATTTCCAAGGGCGAGCTTGCAGACTTTTAGCACAAAATTGCCGGTGAGGTGAATAATATTTAACTTAACTAAATGTATTTACCAAGACGGCCTGTGGCCACAGTACTTCCTGGAAGTTAATTTGGACAACCTGGGTCTCTTCTCTGGTGGGATTTGTCCATATCTCCATCAAGCAAAAGGCATTGTACCTGTTTATTCCTGTTTCTCACATATTATATGATGGGGCATGGTCCCGTCAGGATTCAGCTTTGAGGTGCTACGGGCCCTGAATACATTTTTTTTTT
Organism: Triturus cristatus; assembly: GCF_964204655.1. Classification (NCBI taxonomy): domain Eukaryota; kingdom Metazoa; phylum Chordata; class Amphibia; order Caudata; family Salamandridae; genus Triturus; species Triturus cristatus. Next base: position 1,427,416,526 of record NC_140590.1, on the reverse strand, counting down.
TTGACCGGCAATGATGTGGTAAATTCCCCATGCTGTATTTCATCCAGCCATAGGATCTTAGGGAGTCAAGAACCGCTTGCTCCAGAGAGAACAGGTAATTAAGGAGAGAAGATTCCTGGGCCACCTCATGTTTCACCAGGCCAAATTCTAGTCCATATGGCCCCTGATTTAACTTGAGACCCTTCTCGCACTGGTCACCTTTCACCAGCAGCACAGGGTAGGTCCTACCTCGCAGGGCGCCTCACCTGCTGCTATATGTGGCCTGGTTTGCCCCTGTAATCCACAGCTCTGTCGCCTCTTTCCCCCGAGTCCCTCAGGCGCCCCTGGGCACACAATGTGCATGTCCTGTAGCCCCTTAAGCCATGCCGCCCTCGCCCGGACACATACCTGCGCAGGTACGTATTCCTTGGCCTGTCCATGGTGCTGCTCTGGGGTCAGCTGTCCGGGCTGAGGGAGTGGATGGTGGTTCACCTGCTCGGGGGCTACCATGGTTCGCCTCCTCGCAACATCGCCGGATACTGCTGCTGATGCACACACCTATGGCACGGGTGGCGGCTGGGCACCGCCAGTGCCTCCGGATGCGCTGCACGGGGCTCTCTCGAGGTAGAGGTCTGAGAAAACTCAGGCTCTGCAAATGTGCACGCACACACCGGGATAGGAGGCAAGAAAGGTGCGAGGAATCCTGCAATGCCTTACTGGTCTGAGGATCAACCACGTGCCTTCTCTACCGGCACAGAAAGGCATGTAAACCGGACTGTCCAGAACATGCACGCATTCAATCAAAGTCGGGAGATGTTATCCCCGCAGCACTTTCCCTATACCCATGGGTGGAGACAATTGAGAAAGAATGACTGCACTGCCTCCACGATGGCAAGGAGGCCGACGCAGGGCTCCAAATCAGTTGCGGTATCCTATCGCCACTGATGTCCCTAAGGGTGGCAGCGACCGACAACAGTCCGAAGGGAGCTGCCGGTGAGGATGAAGGCAGTACTGGCAGCTAAGGGTGAGGGAGAGACCGCGTGCTCTGCGCCAATCCTGTAATTCGCCGACCCCCCCAGGCCACTCAGCTAAGGCCCCGGCAACTTTTGCTCCCAGAGGGACAGGTGGGGAGGGAATACTGCGGTGTTCGCTGCCCTTCCGCATGCGCTCCCCGGCCCCGCAACCGGGGCTCGGCACTCGCTCTGCTGTGCATCGGCAGCGGAGGGTGCGACGCGCCCCACTGCCTCCCCCCGCATCAGCAGACCGACAGGTCAGCCTCGAAGGGGGGGCCCTGGCTGCCACCCCTGCAACAGCAGCCCCACGCAGGCCGAGGCTCTGAGTTAGCCCGCCACAGCCAGAGTCTCCCAGCCCACATCAACTGGAGGCGGGGGAGCATCGCAAACTCGCTGCCCTCTCCCCTGCCACTCAGGTCCTGCCCACGCCGGCTGGACCCAGCTCCACTGCCCCGATGGAGGGCGGGAGGGGAGCCTTGTAACACTCACTGGCTCTCCCCCCTCACAAACTGGGCCGCCATGTCCTGGGGTGAAGAGCTGCCATGTGCCTCCCGGAAGCTGCCCTACCCCCCCTCCTGGCGGACGCACCATAGGCACTGGCCTGGGTAAGGAGCCTTGACTCCCCCGCCAAGGGACCTAAGGTGAAGGGGAGGGGGGTTGATGCACTCACCGCATTGCAGCTCCCTGGTATTGTAAGGCACGTCTAAACAGCGAGACGGGCAGCAGGCAAGAGGCTGCACCATGGGTGGGGGAAGGTATTTGTATCTTTGTCTTCCCCCACCATGGCCGGAAGTGACGCGGTCGACTGACCCCCTGGTCCCTAGACCGGGGGCACTAGTAAGCTTACTCGTGTGTCTTCCTGGGGCACTAAGGCGGCTGCCCTGTTAGGAGGGTCCCCTGCGTGGACCCCGGGCAGCCTGACAGGATTTAAATATACCTCCATGTGAGGGGGGGTGTGTCAAAACTCCAGCGCTGTGCAGCGTGATCGGGAAACCTGGGGGGTGACTAAAACGTGTAAAATCATGGTCCAGCAAACCCGCAGACTCTCACAGGCTCCCTGTGAGGGAATGAATACTGGTAAAACAGAGTTAATTAAATAAAAAATGAGAAACATTAAACCATAAAATGATTTTAAAAAAAGGGAATTACTCCTTTCCAAGATGGGAGCCAGGAACGGTGAACCTCCACAGAACCTGCATAAAGTGCCTACAAGGAAAACACCGATGAGGGATGAATCCAGTTGTGCTCTAAGCAAGCTTTCCTTCAACCATCCTGGATAATTCACTGTCAAGGTTTCTCTCACCTTTGCAATGCTCATATAGAGGCAAGACTGAGGTGCAGCCATATTCTTTTATGAGAAACGAAAACAAATAATCCCACAATTTTGTACCAGAGAATAAAGATTAATTTTGTTTCTTAATACCTATATAACTGGAAAAGGAGGCACACAAAATTTCCATGACCGCACACAAACTGGAACAGAGATACACAGACAGGCACACTAATATACACACAGAGTTACATGAAGACAGACAGGAACAAATCCACCACCACCACAACTTATACCACCTCCACCACCACCTCACTGTTCCTTAGTTTGCTGCACATGTTGACAGTACTTTATTTGTTGTAGTGTGACACGTGACTCTGGCTTGAACTTAGTGCAGATTTTCTGAGTGTGCAGCAGCCCTGACCAAGGCCATTTCCCCTTCTCAAATATGCCTACAAATCTCTTGTCCAAGTTAGCCAACATTTTGTTTTTATCTTGGTGAAATTGTTGAAGATTGCCACAATTGCCTCATTTTCAGCTCCCTCCACCAGCCGACCTGAATTTGAAACAAGTACCTATTCAGAGAAAGGCTGTTAACAGTAGGCTTCAGATCTCCTGTGTAATTCTGATGCATGTGGGACTCTCAAAGGTCCCACGTGATCCCTACAAAGTCCACATTTGAAGAAGATATGAATCCCATTGATATCTTTAATGTGGAACTCGCTTAAGCACTGTTTTATTAAGAGGTAATAGCCAGGGGCCATGGCAATTTTCGCATGATTATAGATTTGCCACATTTGTCACATAATCTATCATCTTCCACATAATGTGCAGATTTTAACAAAAAAAAATTGTTTCTAGCTCAAACGATTCAAAAGTTACTATAAATGCAGTGACACGTGTTGCTGCGCAGTGGAAGGATCTTTGCAAACGCTGGGCTGGTCACGTTTCTGTTGCTTATTGCTATGTATCAAGGTCAAACAGGTACTAATGAGGTGTAACCTATGCCCAGATAGTGTTTCCAAGTTTCAAGATGACAAAATATTGAAGTAATACTTTTACAAAGTGTGTTGCATTGTGCTGCATAATTTGCCTTGTCTTGCCTCGGTGTGCTTCCTTTCAATTATTTCTACTCTATTTAGGGTGGTTCTAAGGTTCACAACTATCCAAAGTTATAACATTGTTATAGTCTTTTGCCCATGTCCATTTAAGTTTATATTGGGAGGGGCTAGAGGGGCGGGTTACAGGCGTAATATTCATTTAACTGTTTAGAAGAGATGATACACTTTTCTCCACAGATGTAACTTGTCAATATTTGCAATACCAACATTTTCATAGTCCATAGCAAATATTTTGGGATTCCATTTGATGATATTGGGGCCGATTCACAGAACTAATCTGAGATAAATTCCTAAACTTACTACTTTTGGTATTCACAGAAGGCATTTAGTAGTAGTAATTTAGTAGTAGTAAAGTTAGGACTCCTAACTTTACTACTACTAAACTGAGACAAAATCCTAACTTTACGACTTTCAGTATTCACAAAAGGCATTTAGTAGTAGTAAAGTTAGGATTCCTAACTTTACTACTACTAAATGCCTTTTGTGAATACCGAAAGTCGTAAAGTTAGGATTTTATCTCAGATTAGTTCTGTGAATCGGCCCCATTGTGTTTATGCGCCACATAATGATGAACCAATGGTCCATGTAAGATTCATTGTACTTGCTTTGAGAAAGAAATTTCTTATTTACGACAATGGTGATAGGATGACAAATCTGTGTGCGTCATAACTCCAGGACTGACTACAGCTGACAAATAAAATAAATCCTGATTGCCTCACCAATGTCCTAACCACCACACAGCCTCTGGGTGAAACTTCAACATCTTCTGAAATTGAGGTGACGTTCATGAACCAAGAGTTGCATGCTTCCCAGTAAGTGAGGGTAGAGACAGAGTCTGGTGTCATAAGATGATGGCTTCTCCCTTGCTGAAGGTAAATCACACAGATATAGCTTCCTGACGTCCTTGGAATTTCTACCTGTAGTGCAGATAGCTGCAAGAATTACTAGTTTTGTAACCAGTTGACATCAAAGAGTATGATCAGCTGTTTTCCTGTAGTGAGTATTAGTCTTGCTCAAGCTACATATCTATTAAAATGTACTGTCCTGTAGGGTGACATGTTTCATGATATATAGGTGTTGCAGAGTGCCAGAAAGGCCATCTAAATAACATGTGGAGCTAAACTGGGGACCATGGTGCTGGAAGAAGTGTGCCTAAAGAAAGGTCACAATGGGTGAAAGAGGTCCTGATTTAAGGTGTAGTTAAAGTCATGATTAAGTTGCATAGTGAGACACCAGGGTATTTGAAATGCTAATGACTTAGAGCCTCATTTTGACTTAAGGTGTAACAGATTGCTAGTAAGATGTTGATGGGTAGCCCATTTGCCCACCTCTTGGTTTCTTTAACTTACTCTTAAAGCTACCTAAAAAAAACTAAAGGTTAGATTGCTAATAGTGATGTGTTTGATATGAAATGACATTGCCCAGAATTTTTTTATTCCTTAACTGCCTGAATTGGCTTATTTGTTGTATAACCCTGAGGTGAAGGTGTTTAAAGTTTGTGTAATCTTTTGACTTTTGAGTTTTACGTACTGGGTAAAGCTATTCAGTGACTTGCTCAGGACTTACCAATACCCCAGCATGGATGTCTGATTGAAGAACAGCAAGCCTGTAGCCTTCTAGTAAGTAAAATGTAATATATAGAGGCAGATACAATGTTATATTGCGAACATTAAACAGCATCCCTAATTTTCCCTATAGTTAATTATCAAAAGCAGAATGTAAAGCAGGGTATTATGAAGCTGTACCTGAACACCACACGTTATAATTTCCAAAGAACTAAGGAAAAATCTATGAAAACTAAAGAATTCTTGCACCAATGTATTCAAATGTTGCATCTATGTTGCATCAGTTTTGTGGTGCAGCCCGAAGCAACATCTATTTTGGCATTTGCCAAGGCAGGCAAAGTCGATTTGCTTGGTTTAATAAATACAAATTAACACAATGCAGTAAATAGTCTTGCATTACTTTGCATCATGTGGACGTTATATGGGCGGGGCATTGGCATTCCCATGCAGCCACCTAGCTATGCAACACTCTATCTTTGCACCTTTCTCTGTGTATGCAATCCTCTCTATCTCTCTCTCTCTCTCTCTCTCTCTCTCTCTCTCTCTTACTCTCTCTATCTATCTGTTTATCTATCTTTCTATGGAAACGTCCTTGTGTATGAAACTCTCAACCAAAGGTCTATCTATGCAACAATATCTATCTATCTATCTATCTATCTATCTATCTATCTATCTATCTATCTATCTATCTATCTATCTATCTATCTATCTATCTATCTATCTATCTATCTATCTATCTATCTATCTATCTATCTATCTATCTATCTATCTATCTATCTATCTATCTATCTATCTATCTATCTATCTATCTCTCTCTCTCTCTCTCTGCCTGCCTGCCTGCCTGCCTGCCTGCCTGTCTGTCTGTCTGTCTGTCTGTCTGCCTGCCTGCCTGCCTGCCTGCCTGCCTGCCTGTCTGTCTGTCTGTCTGTCTGTCTGTCTGTCTGTCTGTCTGTCTATCTATCTATGCAACACTATCTCTTTATACAACCCTCCCCATCTGTGTTTACAAGCCTCACTGGTTATCTAATTTTTCAATCCTCCCTATCTATTTGTAATAAAGATTTACCAAAATGTTACAAAAAAGAATTAGCAAAGGAAAGAGGCCAGCAGCCAATGCCATTTTTTAGGTCTGGTGTTACCCAAGACCTTTTGATTTGACTAAAATTATGTGTATAACATAATTACTTCTATGTGTTTTCAGCCAGACGTCATCCATGTGTTTATTGTTGTGTCGTTCAAATTTTTCCTCCAACCACTTAAGCATGCATCATGGGGCAATGGGTCAGCCCACTTCAGCCACCAGCTGACTTCACTGTAAGACACAGCATGCTGCCCTTTCACATGGAGCGCACACAAAGCAGTTCCGATCAATGCCAGGGACTAATATTTTAATGTGTGATTACCCCCAAAAATACTTTTGGCTTTAGCCATTTTTATTTAAATTTATGTGCGCCTGGTTGAAATACAACCACAATTCATTGCCAGTGGTTAGACAAATTGCAATATTGCGCCCATAAAATCTTGAATGCTTGATGTTTTGTGTGTTTCATTTAAGTGGCAAGGGTAGGTCCAGATGTGGACCCTGTACTCACTGTGCCACTGGAACCAAGCAATACACAACTGACCAGCTGTAATCAGGGTGAAACGAATCTTGGGCTGCTTTTGTTCCAGTTCAGCAAGGACCTGGCCTGGCGGTTCAGGCTGTACTGTTCCTTTTGGATCAGGGTCAACAATGATTTTCATATGGCTGGGCCCAGGCCAAGGTGGCATGGTGGGAAAAAGAAAGAAAGATTTGAATGCCACCTCGAGTGATTGTCAGCAATTAGACAAATGGCAAGCCTTCTTCCCACCAGCTTTTGTGTGTTTGACATACAACCATAAGTAGAAGGGGTATGCACAGGCACGGGTCCCATGCTCACTGTGCTACTGGTGTTACAGGGATTGTGCTTGGAAACAGAACTGTGCCTTGGGAGAACAGATCATCAGAATGTATTGTATCTCTACCACATCAGTGCCTGTAGGCCCAAATGTGACTAGCTCACAGTGCCTCACCTGAACTCCTAACCTTTCCAGAGTAGCAGGTGATTTTGGCAAGCCTAGAACATGAACCTCTAGTCCCCAAGAGAACCATGGAAACTGATCATCACCTTTCATTGTCACCTATGCATGTCCATAGAAGAAAGACATGAAGGAAGTTTACAATATATTTATTCAAACTATTGCAGTCTATTGCAGTCTATTTTGAAGCAAGTCTGATAATTAATAAACACATACAACTAAGCAACATAATCAGCATTACTAGCAGGTTCTAAACAAATGAATAGCCCACCATTGCAGCTAATATATCTATCTAGGCCTACTCTCACTATATGAGCAAAGGTATATATTAGTGATCTCTGGGATTAGCGCTGGACCCAATACCTGTTGTGTGTAGTTAGGTGGTCTGCATCACAGGTGTAAACTCAGTTTATGCAAGGCTGCTGCCTCAGTTCCAAGACCCGTCTCTCTGCTGTAATTCTCCTCACTGCTCTCCAAGGGGGCAAGACACGATTTATATGATTAGAGCTATTGTATTATAAAACTGCAGCTGTGCTACCATGCTGTGTCTAAAAACGTTAGGAGATGTTGCTCACTGGGTAGAAGAAAACACTACACTGTTTTGTACAACCTTGTACGAAATGTTCAGCCTGAATCCCAAGAAGAGTCACTGAATAACAAATCATATGTGCAGCGTACTTTTAAAATAATATCATGTCACAAAAACAAATGTATTATTTGTGGCTGTGCAAAGCAAAGGTAGCCTAAAGCAGCTAAAATGTGCAACCAAGGGAGAACCATAGTGGACCCAGAAGGGAAAACACTACACTGGAACCAGCTACACCCATTTGATGAGCCCCAATCAGAGCAAAACTGGTCTTGGGTTGCTTGTGTTCTGGTTCATTGAGGAACTGGCTGGCATTTTGGGCTGGATTATTCCTATTGGAGCAGGGCCAATATTGATTTGCATATGGCTGGGTCCAGTCTGAGGTGGCATATGGGGCAAAAGAAAAATGTGTTGGAATGCTACACCAAGCGATTGCCAGCAGTTAGACAAATTGCAATCATTCTTCCTTTTAACTTTGGTGTGTTTGATGTTTCCAGGTATAACCTGAAAACATTTGTGAATACCAAAAATAAATAAATCTGCATCCATGTGAGTTTGTAAATCTCACAGTACAGATTTACTATATTTCTGTGAATTAGGTCCAACATTAGCAGCAGCTAGCGAATAGTGGAGAGGTGTGGTGCAGGGGCCCGTGCAGCTGACTTTAGAACACAGGGTTCACAGTTCAATCCCTGCCTCCGGTGGCAATTTAGCAGTGTGTGACTCTGGGCAATAGCTCACTTAATTTCCATGGTGGTCCCCAGCGCCTTGAGACCCATAAGGGTGAGTAGTTTGCACTTTACAAATACCTATTTTACATTTAATAGTTTCATTTTCTGAAAATAGGGCTATACGGTGTTAAGGTGCGTTAAATATTTCCTTTGTTTTCCACGTCCTGCTATATGAGGCGTTAGGGAGGTGGAATGAGAGTTTTGCTTACATGCTTCAAGCATTTAGATGAACATGCATGTGCACTGCCTCTGGTGCTCCAATGATAATGGAAATCCAACAGAGACACGTGCCAGACCAACTGAGAACCTCAAACCCAAACTTTCAAGCAGATAATGCACTTATTAGGGTGTACAACACCCCAAACACTCCCTCTCCGCAGCTATATGCCTGTTTTCTGTGCTCTAATTACCGCTCATTGTAAACACAATAAAGCTCTGTAGTTCTCTGAGTGGCAGACATGTTTGTGTAAAGTAATGCTGGGGCTTCCTATCTGAAATGTAATTAGAAACATTGTTGAAGATTAAGGATTGTAAAAGAGGAAACATAATTAATACAAGCAAAGTTATAAGAGATGTAGTATAGGAGGAAAAAATAAAACATAAAGACAGTTTGTCATTGGAATTTAGATTCTAGGTTTTTGTGATTCAGATTTTGAACTTTAATTACTCTTTTGTATTTCCTTATACTAATTCCATATGGTCATATGTCAGAATATGGTATACAAAAATTTCATCTGACATTGATATTGTTCACAAAGAGTTATTCTACATTGGGGTCATATTTTTGGAAACAATACTTGGAGTGCAATAATTATGTAAAATGATATTTTGACTCTCGCAAACCCTGCTTCATTCATTATTAGATGATACACATGACATATACATTTAATAGGATGTTTTCATTGGTAAAAACAAATAAAAAGGTTTTCATGTATATATTGAAAAAGAGAGAGGGCTAAAAAACGATATAGGATTGTGATAGAGATTGTAGAGAGACAAACAAAATTTCCACGGACAAGTAATGTCTTGAGAAAGCCCTGTTATATTTGAAACGGAATCAAAACAAAGGTGTTAACATGAGTGTTCCATGGCAAGTTTAGGCAGTATTTATGAAAGATGAAAATCATATATAGATACTGCGATTATATGTAAGGCTACCTGCTCAGGTTTGCCGCTCATTCATAATGCAATGTCGTTTGCAAATGCATTTTGTCCTTTGCTCACTACAGCTTCTTATACTCAAGTTTAAGCTTGTATGCAGTGTAGTTCAAAATGCACAGGTATAGTCTTATACACTCCACTAAAGGGCTGATTATGATGTCTAAATGGGATTCAGAATCTCAGAATCTGATTCAGAACCTATGTTTCTGACTGAATCGTACACATTTCCAATGGACCGATTACGATGCACGGAAACCATTCGGGTTGTCCTAATCGGTTCCGAAAGGCATTCGGACAGCCCGAGTCTTTCGGAGCCGATTCGTACAGCTCTATGGACACGGTTTCCAAGCGAGTGATTACAATGACCAATTCGGACAGCCGTTCCGATTCGGTATGCCAGACACAAAACAGCCATCAGAATCTCATTTTGGGGGCCTGTAACTAATACTTAATTGATGCAGGTACCAAGATGTTACTCCTGTGCACAACATGCCAATGAAACTAAGCTATACCTGTCTGAAAAGCCCTAATAAGGGAGACACAGGTCTTGGGTTGCTTGAGCTCTGGTTTAGGGTGGATCTGGCCTGGCAGTTCCAGCTGGACTTTCCAATTGAAGCAGGATCAAGACTGATTTACATATGGCTGAGTCAAAACTGGGGAAGTATGGTGTGCAAAATAATGATGCGGTCCGAGTCATTACAAGTGGCTGATATTAATTCATGCATTCTATCCATCACTTTTTTGTAGCCATGACGGACGACAAAGCATCTCCTAAGTTTATAGTTGAGCTGGATAGTTTCTGAAGCAAGACCAGATTTACAAATGTTTCTGTATCATACTGAACAAGACTGATTGGAAGATCTAACCCCACTTTTCTGGTAGCATTTTGGCTTCAGCTGCCTGAACAACAGATATAATTGTATGCCCGTCTTTCTTTATGTACGCAAAAAGAAAGACTAATATCTGCTTTCTATCTACTAGGCAGAGCAGAAGTGGAAAATTAGTTTATATTACACTAGGAGATGAAGTGCGCTAAAAATTTAAAAAACATGGCCTATTCTGACCAAATAATAAATAATAAAACCATAATGCAGAATTTCCTAGCAGGGACCGGTATTCTCCATATAGATCTCTCAAAAAAAAGATTACATTTTGTACTTTCTTGTGGGGGAGTAGTTTTTAAAATGTACCACGCTGCCCTTTTCCGTAAGAAACGAAAATACCAAGAGTCTCTAGATTTGTTCAACTATACTAAAAAGGAGACAAATCTTCATTTGTTCTAAAAATGTAGGCTCTTCAAGACAGTATCCATAATTTTGTAAGTGAAGATTGCCTGCCAGCGTTCCTTCTCCCTCTAGAATTATAACAGAAGGAATATAGAATTTGATCCATGTTTGTGCTATGTGACCTGGATAATTTAGGAAAGCTTCAATAATTATTGCATCACCTTCGATATCTTACTTTACTGTAACAGTTCTGGGTTAGAGGAAACACTAATATTATCTCCTAAGGTTCAAAGTATAAAAAGGCTGAAGTTTTTGCACGCAATCCCAAAAGATTAAGGGGCATATGTATCAAATACCGTTATTGCGATTCTCAAATAGCGATTTTTAGTGAATCGCTATTTGAGAATCGCAAAACGAGATGTAATAAAAAATGCGCAAATATTTTGCGATTCCTTGGCATTCCTTAATTGCGATTAGCAAATTACAAATTGCAATTAAGGAATACCTTCCCATTCATTCCTATGGGCTAGGAGGCCCATAGGAATGAATGGGAAGACATTCGCAATTAGAGAATCGCAAATTGAGAATGCAATTTCAAGGGTGCCAGGGTGTCAAAAGGACACCCTGTTGCACCCCTGAAATATGTATGTGTGCACATGTGGCACACATACATGCCTAAGGGCATGTATGTGCACCACATGGCACCTTGAAAAATGCAAAAAAGTGCATTTTTCAAAGAAATCACAAATTACCACCAACCTGAAGTTGGTGGTAATTTGCGATTCCTTGAGGCCAAATCGCACTTTTTCTGTGCTTCATACATTGCATTAAAGGAATCGCAATTTGCGATTCCTTAAATGCAATTGCAAAATAGAGAATCGCAAAATTTGCGATTCTCTAATTTGCGATGCCCTTTTGGGATGATACATCCCAAAAGGCCTTTTCCCGTTCTCAAACGGGCCGAATATGATAATCGGCCTGTTTGCGAACGGGAAAAGGGCTAGATACATATGCCCCTAGGTCTTTCTCATAAGTAATGAATTGCATCTTTTGCAATTGGAGGCTTACAACTGTTCCTAAAATACCTTTAAAGAAATAAGATGACGGTCATTAAGAGATATCCATTTCCTGCGCTTAGAATAACTTTATAAAAACCCTTGGCAAAGTTAAAAACCTTAAATCAGCAAAACGCTTCATGCTATGCACCGGAGGGGATGGAAGTAGAGGATTAAATACACAAACTCTATTTATTACTCACAAAAAAATACAGATCTCTGGACAAGATGAAACATTAATTAGTTGCAGATCCAGTGACTTCATATATCTCTCAACGCATGAGTTTGAAGTATATTTTCAGGATGTTGCATATTGTAGAAATCGAACTTCATGAACCCAATGATCACATCATAACAGTGTTTACTTCATTTATGCTGGTACAGTGTGGTAGTTCTTTTTGAAATATTTTATTGCATTTTAGGTCAGCTAGCAAGCATGCTTAAGAAGATATCCTTGAGCCCCCTAACTTAAGTTAAAAGGCCATAAGAGTTGGAAAAGCAACTGTGGTATAACAAATCCTATTTCGAAGTCCTGTTGTAATTTGGTGTCCCCTTGCGATGACATCTTATGGTTACCCATTTTCTTTTTTATCGGGAAAATTATTTTTCTTTATTACCATTAACAAATAAAAACATAATTGAGCCATACATCACCATAAGTAATGCCGTTATTGATTGATATCATACACCACACGCTATCCATTCACATTTCAAATTATACATAGAGATATATTTAAGTCAAATCTCTTACAGTGCCATCCGTATATCGCCACCCATTTTTCCCTCACCAAGACTCCCCATGGGTAGCACTGCGTCGAACTTTAGTCACTCAAGTCTGATTCTGAGTCTTCAGGTGGTGGGGCACATATGATTCCCCGAAAGGTATTCCAGTTACCCCACACATGTTTCCATTTGCGTGGGCATCCCCTATTGATAAAAACTGCCTTTTCCGCTACCATGGTACTATCAAGGTCCAGGCACCATTGCTGATGGGTGGGGGCCACCCGCGCCCCCCAGCGCTGTGCGATGTCCGCTTGGCTAACGTGAAGGTCAGTGTCACCCACTCTTGTGCCGCACAACATAGATCTGTTGGCTCCCACACATTAAGTATACATCTACGCGGCTCAGGGGGGACATCAACTCAGCAGACCTGAGTCACCGTGGCCGCCACTGCCCCCCAGTAGTGTTGAATGCTGGGACAGTCCCAGATGGTGTGATAGAATGTGCCTATAGATTCGCAGCCTCTGAGGCAAAGTGGCGTATCTGCCTTCCCTATTTTGTGAAGTGTCGATCTGGTAAAGTACATTCTGTGCAGTATTTTCAACTGCACAAGTTTTAGTCTGGGGGGGGTCACAACCTCTCGTGGGGACGCAAGCACCACCTGCCAATCTTGCTCGTCCATCTCACCTATCTCCGCCTGCCATCTCTCCCTAAGGGTCTTTGTAGGGTCTTTCTGGTTATTAATCAGTTTGCGATATGTGCATGAGATCGCTTTTTAGTTAGAGAATCAGTTAGCAAACGGTCCTCCAAAGGTGAGGACGCGGGCAAATGGCTTCCTGGAGGTATGACCTTTGTAAGGGCATGTTTTATTTGTAAGTACCTATATTGCTCTGTCTCTGCCATCTGGTATGTGGATTGGAGTTGCGCAAACGTGACCACCTCCCCCTTATTCCTCAGATCGCCCACCCTGGACATGCCTATCAGATCCCATTGTTTAAAACCTTTGCTCTTACGTACCTTACCAAGCCGGGGGGAGTCCCACAGTGGTGTATGTTAGGTTATCACCCCCTCCCACCCCAGTGCTCGCTGTGCTCTAAACCAAACCTGCACCGTATGGGGCGTACGGCCGATCAGTTTGCTTATTTTTGATTTATCATATAGAGCGCCCATTATTCCGTCCGTGCCCATCATGTGTCTGTCCATACGTAAAGCCGGTTCGTCCTGGGGGGCGTGCAGCCATTGGTTGACCACTATCAGTTGGGAGGCCCAGTTATATAGATTGATGTTTGGCAGCGCAATGCCACCGTCATACCAGCTCCGCATTAACTTACATACAGCTATATGATGAGCTTTCCCTGCCCATAGCAGGTGACCCACCTCCGCCGCAATGGCTTTGAAATATGAGTCGGGTATTGGCATGGGTGTATTCTGTATTGCGTAAAGAAACCGGGGGAGGGCCATCATTTTAAACAACGCATCCCGCCCCAACATTTTCAGCAGGAGGGAGTGCCAATTCCTCACATCACTCTTTAATCTCTGCAGCGGCGGAAGCAGGTTACGTTCTGTAAAGTGTGCATGGTTTGGTGTGATGTGAATGCCAAGATATTTAAAAGCATTCGATGCTATCTGTATTGCAGCTCCTCTGGGCAGGCGCGGGGGAGGGCCGTTAAGTATATATAGTACAGATTTGTTCCAGTTAATGGAGTACCCAGAGACCCTGCCGTATGAGGCGCAAATGTCTAATAGGCTATTGAGGGAGCGCTCTGGCTGTGTTAGGTATAGTAGAATGTCATCCGCATAGAGGGAGATACGGTCCTCCCAGTCCTCTGTCCACTTCAGTCCTTTTATCACCGGGTCTGTCCGAATCCATGCCGCAAGTGACTCCAGCACCAACGCAAACAACAATGGGGAGAGGGGGCATCCCTGTCTGGTTCCCCGCCCCAGCGGAAAGTCTTCCGACAGTCGCCCATTGACTGCTACCTGTGCCAGCGGCCGCGAATATAGCAGCTGTATCCATGCACAGATTTTGGGTCCGAACCCCATGCGCTGCAGTACCGCGAAAAGAAATGGCCACTCTACCCAATCAAAGGCCATACTGGCATCCAGTGAAAGGATGACCGCCTCTTCTTGTATGTCAGGCGTGCTGGCTAGTATACCGTGTAGGCGTCTGAGGTTCATCGCTGTGTTTCTGCCCGGCATAAACCCTGACTGGTACGGGTGTATGAGCATCGCTAAATGGGGTTGCAATCTAGTCGCGAGCCCTTTTGCCAGTATTTTTGCTTCAGAATTGAGGAGGGAGATCGGCTGGTAGGAGGCACACTCCTGGGGGCGTTTCCCGGGTTTAAGTATCGCTATTAGTGTGGCCACCCTTTGGTCTCTCGGGAGCATCCCTTCCTCCAGACTGGTCTGGTACATTCTTAATAAGTGTGGTACCAGTGTGTTCATCTCTCGTTTGTACCATTCTACCGGGATCCCGTTGGGTCCCATCGCTTTCCCGGTTTGAAGGCCTTTGATGGCCGCAGCAATTCCCTCAGTGGTGAGGTCTGCGTCTAATAATTGTGCGTCTTGCGGGGTTAATTGTGAGAGCCGTATGTCCCGGAGGAATTCTAGATTTTCCTCCACCGTCGCCGTTGCTATAGGAGTGTATACCGTTTCGAAATGCTGCGCAAATGCCATTGTGATAGCATCTGTGTCTGTTATCGTCTCTCCGGTAGATAACTGAAGGCGCGCCACCCAGCAGCCGGCCCTCTCTTTTTTTTCTAGCCATGCTAGTAACTTACCAGCCTTGCTCCCTGCTTCGTATATTGTATGGCGTGTTTTTGTGATCCGAGTCTTGGCTACCTCCCATACGTGGTCTCTATATGTCTGTCGAACTAAATGTAGGGCATGGGTGTTGATGTCTGGTTACTCATTTTCGCCTTATGGAAGCTCTGGCCATCAAACTCCTTACTCAAGGCATAAGTCAGAGCCCTCCGTAAAAAGGGGCTAAGCATATAGGGGGAGCCTAGACCACCGAATGCACAACTCCAAGCGTACAACTACATCTTCAAGTTCTACTAAAACATAAGTTACAGCCGTATGAGGAATGATACACACTACCAAGGAGAGCAAAAAGACTCTGTAGAACCTTTATTCTGGGTCTGTCTAGACTATCAGAAGACATTTTCACACATTTCCTATACTTGCTTCACATTTATAATCAAAACACCCAAAGCAGATTTTGACACTACAGCCTCATTACAAAGGTTGTTAATAAACTGCATTAGAAATTACTGTTACTGAATGGTATGACATTTCTGGCTGCTAATGACTCGGGACAATTTGATAGCATCAGGGAGTGGTTGTTCATCACTGCAATCAGGAAGTATTTTTGTTCTATCCAGGATTCTTTTTGCCGACATGTCTGTCAGGTTTTCAAAGGAGATATGTGCCAGTGGGAAACCCGGAGGATTTGATATAGCCTCATGTTTCAGATTCAGGCAGAAACTGCTGCCCAAATCAAATTTACTGACCAGGACCAATGTTATGGTAAAATTGTTGGCAAGGGAGAAGCCGATAAGGAAAAACAGTCAGAACCTTTTTCAGGTTTAAAAAGTTGATTCTGTGACCCATATAAATCACAATTTTGAAAAGGAGTATAGTGGCATTCTTCCTACATTGTCAGTCGGTATGGTATGGAGAAGTGGTTTGCGACCATAACTCTGGTTTCAAACCATTGATCTTTAGCTACTCGCACATTCTGTTGGTAACTGATTTGCAAGGGAGAAGAGTCTCCTTTGTACTCCTTTTCCTTTGGGAATTAGTCTTGCAGCTTTTTGGGGGGAGTAGACAGAAGTCCAGGGGAGCATTGTATGCTCTCAATGAAGTTTTTTTAAAACAGAAAACCTTGTTTTTTCAAGCAGCTTTCTCTCCTTTAAAGGGCTCAGACTGCTATAAAAAAGTTTTCCTTTTTACAGTGCAATTGCAGTGATGATGGTCTGCTGTCCTTTGCAGGCCACCCTCCCTGTGACTGTAGCATATCGTAGAGGGTCAGAAATTAAGACCTAGCTAATGAAAATTAATTAGGCCGGACTTATTGTGACCTCCTTTGATGCCTTATTTTGTGAAATGACTTATTCTTACAGAGTCACACAACAAAGGGGCACCTCGATATTCCCCCATATACAATTCAAACACAAAAATACCCGGAAAGAGTTGTTTAGCAAAGTTCCAAATTTTAGGGGCAGTGGTACTCTTGGTATCCACTGACTTAGTTTGCACAACAAATCATAAATATTGTTCATATTATTCAGCCAGAAAACGGTTCACAAAACACTGAAGTGGTCGCAGAAGGTAGGTACGCAATTTGTGTTCACTTTTTGCAACCAGTTTGTATGTACATCTGGCCCCTTATCATTTCTGTTCTTAGTGTTTGTGTTTAATCACTTTCTGTGATCAACATGAGCTTTGCCCATTACTCTTTGCTTGAGAAGCCTTGTTATTGCTATCGCGGAATCCTAAATTATGTCGCCATTTACGTAGGATGACATGCCCCATATGTCTGCATTTATATGGGCAGATTTACAATAACTGGCGCATCCCTGCATATCAGCAGGGATGCGCCAGTTATTTTGCGTCACGGCAGACACCTCTTCCGCCACCATGGATGCGCCGCATTTACAATGCGGCGCACCATGGCGCACGAATATACAGATGCGCGATGCATCTGATGTCGCAAGCGCGACGCAACTCCAGCACTGCTCGGGGGCGCCCTATACTAGCTGTGCTGCGTCACTCCTTATGCCTGCTACAAGCAGGCGCAAGGTTTTGACGCAGCGGGGTCGGAAAACTAACTGAGTGAAATCTGGTAGATTTCACTCAGCCACTTTTCCGAGGCGTTCCTGTGCCGGAACGCCCCCACTGCGCTGGAACGCCCACATGCAACCTGACGCAGGTTTCATGTAGCGCAGGGCTTTACAATGTGACGCATCTCCCTAGATTTGTCACGTTGTAAATACCCTGCAGCATGGCGCTGGCATTGCGCCGCCGCTGCGTCACAAAAGTGACGCAACGTCGTCACAAAAGTGGCATACTGGGCTTGTAAATCTGCCCCTAAGTGTCTATACTCCCACGGAGTGGGGGCAGAGCAAGTGGTTTACATAATTAGTGACACTCATGCATGTGATGTGATTAATGGGTTCGCTACAAAGTTCACATATTCCTATGCTGGTGAAGAGAGGGGTGTAGTTGAGATCGATAAGAGTGCTTTGCTGTAGTGAGCAGGATTATTTTTCTTCCTCGGCTACTGGGCAAACATGAAATCATAGTTAAGCAGGTAAATCCAACAGCTTACAATATCAAGAGGAAATTCTTACTTTTTGTTTCCCCTGTTGTTGTATTGTTGACTACTGTCTGGTGGTCGGTGATAGTCATATATATAGCATGCCAGACAAGAAAACTGTGTAATGTTTGCAGACTCACACAGCAGCCAGGCTCTCTTTTTATGTACAAGAGTATTTACAGTACATGTCAAAGAAACTCGAGGCTTCACATGAGATAATGTAAATACCTACATGGGTTAATTACAAGGGTCAATTTAACCCTCTCAAGACACCGTCAAAAGATCGGTGTTTAAACAGCCCATCTAACTTAGAAGTTGAGTGTGAGACACTGTCTTCGAATGAAGATGTCAATTTAAACTTAACTCTTGTAACCCTACGAAACGCATAAATGGGTTTGATTCTAAGTCTCGATATTGGTGACCCTACATTTTGAGAAGGTTTGATTTGGGCTATCAAATATCATTACTGCTACAACCCTTTGTCCTGATGAAAATCCCGGGATAAAACAAAAGGGGTTGAAACTTCGATATTTCTGCTAATGGACTGTCATTCTTTACAATGTTGAGCTCACTAGTTTGAGTCATTGTGAAAAACACTGCCAGTAACTAGCCCACAGAGTTGTTTATTATTTCTTTGTATGTAGCACCAATGCACCATTTTTTCACTTATGTCACAACTCACTTTTCAATCAATCAATCAATCAGTGCATTTATAAAGCACGCTACTTACCCGTGAGAGTCTCAAGGCGCTACTGTTCGATGAGCCAGGTCTTGAGGAGTTTTCTGAAGGCGAGTAGGTCTTGGGTCTGCCGTAGGTGGGTAGGGAGGGTGTTCCAGGTTTTGGCGGCGAGGTAGGAGAAGGATCTGCCACCGGAGGTTGTTCGTTGGACGCGGGGGACATAGGCGAGGGCGAGGCTGGCGGAGCCGGCGGGTGGGGGTGTAGAAGCTGTGTCTGGTGTTCAGGTAGGCTGGTCCGGCATTGTGGAGTGCCTTGTGTGCGTGGGTGAAGAGCTTGAAGGTGATCCTCTTGTTGACGGGTAGCCAGTGTAGGTCTCTCAAGTGGGGCGTAATGTGGCTGCGGCGGGGGACATTCACGATTAATCGGGCTGAGGCGCTTTGGATGCATTGTAGTCGTAGGTGTTTGGCTGGGATTCCTGCGTAGAGTGCGTTGCCATAGTCCAGTCTGCTGCTGACGAGGGCCTGTGTCACCGTTATTCTTGTTTCGGTCGGGATCCACTTGTAAATCCTGCGGAGCATGCGGAGAGTGTTGTAGCAGGAGGAGGAGATGGCATTGATCTGCTTAGACATGGAGAGGGAGGAGTCGAGGATGAATCCTAGGTTGCGTGCATGGTCGGTGGGTGTTGGTGCTGTTCCCATTGTGGTCGGCCACCAAGAGTCGTCCCAAGTTGAGGGGGTGGGTCTGAGGATGAGGACCTCCGTCTTGTCCGAGTTCAGCTTAAGGCGGCTGCTCCTCATCCAGTCAGCGACGGCCTTCATTCCCTCGTGGAGGTTGGTTTTGGTGGTGTGTGGGTCCTTGGTGAGGGAGAGGATGAGCTGGGTGTCGTCAGCGTAGGAGATGATGTTGAGGTTGTGATGGCGGGCCACTTGTGCGAGGGGGGCCATGTAGACGTTGAACAGCGCCGGGCTGAGGGAAGATCCCTGGGGGACGCCGCAGATGATGTCGGTGGCTTCGGATCGGAAGGGTGGGAGGCGGACGCTCTGGGTTCTGCCAGAGAGGAAGGACGTGGTCCAGTCAGGGGCCTTCTCTTGGATTCCGGCTTCTAGGAGGCGTGTCTTGAGAGTGTGATGGCAGACCGTGTGAAAGGCGGCTGACAGGTCTAGGAGGATGAGGGCTGATGTTTCGCCGTTGTCTAGTTGGCGCCTGATCGGCGATGAGGGCTGTCTCGGTGCTGTGGTTTCGTCTGAAACCGGATTGGGACGGGTCCAAGATGTTGTTGTCTTCCAGGTGGCGGGCCAATTGCATGTCGACGATCTTCTCGATGACCTTCGCCGGGAGCAGGGAGATGGGCATGAAATTCTTGAGGTCCTTGGGGTCCTCCTTGGGTTTTTTGAGGAGGGCGTTGATTTCGGCGTGCTTCCAGCTTTCCGGGAATGTTGCTGTTTCGAAGGAGATGTTGATGACCTTCCGTAGTTGGGGTGCGATGGCTGCGTCTGCTTTGTTGAAAATGAGGTGTGGGCACGGGTCTGACGGGGATCCTGAGTGCATGAAGTGTTTTAAAGTGCCGTTTGTTGGAGCACCTACAAGATGGCTTGTTCTTACATTCATATATTGCTAAACTGCTGTATTTATTCCTAAATAAACATAACTGTATCTCTATGATTGTGAAGATTGATAATTTGTCAAGCCAAAAAAGTTTAGACTTAATACTTCCTCCAAGGGAAATACTGTCATTTCTTATCAGAAGAACACAGCCCAGTGGTATCAGATAGAACTAGGGTATCACACAGTGCCAGGGCCTCATTGCATACCACCTGCAGAGCCCGCGTGCCCAAGAACTTAATTTACTAATTGTTGAATCAGTGCTATGAGTGAGACTATTTGAAGAAACTCAAAGACTTGACAGGATTTCTGGTGTAGCTCTCTGAATGGCTACCAAAGCTAGCATACTTTCACTGCAATGCAAGTATTTCTAGAGCTCCACTTCCCAGATGAGGAGACTAGCCACATCACTAGTAAGCTTGAAGGTGTTTTTCCATTTGCATTGCAAAGTTAGGCAGGAGCAGGTTGGTGCTAATGCATATCTTTCCAAGTTGTTTTTTTAGGGACTAGCCCTCTGTGCAACACTTAGGTTTTCAGGCAGAACAGCTGGTTAGACAATGTCCTTTTCTAGCAGAGAAAGCAGCATTACCTCTGCCTTCGGACACAGATGAGTGGGTCACTGAGGGAACTGCCCAACAAGGCAAACAGATTTGTCTCTATGCCCGGTGGTGAGTGTTTCAACTTCTGCAGACTATCCAGAGAATTGGAAATATTTTGTGAATGTGGATACGAAATTTGGTTTAAGGCCATATCCATTAGATCCATGTGCTGTGTTTTACTGTTGCTGAGGGGATTCTAGGCAAAGGTCTCTGTAGTATAGAACGTGTACGTCTTTGCATAGGGAGGCATGCTTGCACAACCAGGTGTCCCTGTATGAGTTGTATTCCAATGTAATATGTGAATGTGTGATGGATCTATGAGGCTCAGTTTGTAATCAGTCATTCTCCCCCACACACATATTTCTGTACTTTGCGTTGGTGTGCAGAATGAAGTTTCACATGTAAGAGGCAAAGGAAAGGTTCATTATTATACTCACTAGTTTGACATTTTTAGAAAGCACATTTATGAAGTTGTGCCAGTCCTGTCTGCAGATCCAGCGGTGATCAGGAATTTTGCATACACAATCATCATTTATTGATATTCTGTTTCCAGATTATCAAGGCTGGAGCTTATACATTATTTTGCTTACCTCATTTGCAAGACACAGTCATAGCACCCTCTCACCCCTTTTCCTCCTTCTGATCCTGTTTTGCTCATTAAAGCCCTTCAGAGCTGCAGTGAGGCACCATCCTATTTTTAAAAAAGTTACTATCTTCATTAACGTTGTGGCTCTTCTGGGCCACTGCAGGGATTGGTCTAAGTGTGGGGGCATGTGTCCATACTGGGAGCAAAGTATGACAACCATCTTAGTGTGTTGGGGTTTGGATTGCTGTCGACTTCTGTCAATTTGAAGTGCTTATTCAAGCTTTAGGTCCCACCGCCCTCCATTTATTTCAGCTTCATGTTTATCTGCTTTGGCTTTAGTTTGGACTGGGCATAGAATTTGGAAGAGCGTCAATAGTATAATTAGCAGATTATGTTTTAAAGATGTGGAGTAGCACCGATCAATGTTCCATAGCTGAATGTTCTCATCATTGTTGAATTTGTGGGAGGTGCAAAGAGTAACTATTTTGCTTGGGTATGTACCACAGAAATCTATGGACTGCCTTGGAATTCAAGAAATGGTGTAAAAAGTTGTACTTTGGAGAGTGCAGTAAAGAATTGTATTCCTGGATATGCTGCCTAATAGCTTTAGTAGCTTTCAATCTCTGTGTTGTTTGCTCTCTTGTCTGTGGGAGGCCTTAGTACCACAATATAATCTCAAAAGTACAAAGTTAAAGCCAACTACCTCAGATATATCTTGAGCTACTGTCCCTTGTTTCACACACTGTACCTATGAAGTAAATAATAGCTGAGTGTGTAGAACCAAATTCTTGTCTTCATTGTTTCATTCAAAACATACCTTTCATGCTGACACACGTTTTGCCCCTTGGCTGGTCTACCTGGCCTATTTCCAGGCTTAAGTCTGTTGAAAATTCTGAAACTCCCCGTCTCTTTGGCATTATACAGATACTTCCAATAATTCTGTTATGTTCCCGAGTTAGGTCCATGTTGTGAAGCAGCTTATTTCTTACATTGCCCTAGAAAATAACATTTCTGCTGTGAGGTTTGCACACATTTGCATGCACGGCAATGTTGGATTAGTTTCTCTGAAACTACTTTGTTTCCCCATCCAGCTTCGCACAATATTAAAACGACGCCTTGAACATCATGTACTAGGCCTCTCTACGCACTGGGTACAAAAGACGTCCTATCGTCATCCACAAGGCGACAATGCTATCTACATATCCATAACATCACTAATCTAACGCACACATCGCAAGGCCGCGTTTTATTATAAATAATAGACATCCTGATAGATTAGCAGAGGAGGTACTTCCGCTGACACTGAGGGTCCGTGCATGCTGAGAACCCATCACACATTGGTCTGACATTTCGTTAGGGGTGTCCAACTTGAGACCAAGAGGGAGTCCTTCACTCTTTCCCAACAGGTAGTGGGGTTGAATTGTCCCTTGACTCTGCACCTACACACACCCTAGGTACACTTAGAGTAGGGTCTGCAAAGTAGCAGTACGCTAGATTACTACCTTGTTTATATGCCTGCATATATACAAATGTTTAGCACCATGGTAGAACTAAATCTACTATTTACATTGTTGGTGCTTGTGATCACATTTATCTGCTTCTGTGCACTAATCACTGCAGCGCACGTATTTTATGCAAGAATAACGTTGGTTCAACAAATATTAAAAATGTCCCAGTGTGTATTCTCTGTATACTTCTCTGAGAATAAGTGAGCACAAGTGACTGAGCGAAAGGTTCTGTACTGTTTCCACAATTCCTGAGGAATCATGGATGTCATGTTCAGTGGTTGCCAGAAACCATTTGCTTCCTGGTAGGTTAGGGGGGTTTACAGAGGCACTGTGAGCAAGCTGGTGTTGAGGCTGACATATCTTGTGGGGGTGTCTGGAATCAGTCTTGACACCAAGCCCTTAGTTTATACTGTCTGAACAATGAGCAGGTCCTACGGATTGGTAGGAACTACATGACAATTCCTTCTTTGCCTTGGAAACCATTGTGCAATTTATCATGGTAAACTAAATAATTGGGCACCAACAAGTTTGCTAGTGGAAGTGTTTGCTGACAATTAATTTTATAGCATGCCTGCTGTGTGAACAGCCAGGACCTCACACTTTATTTTCATGACGCATGAAACACTCACATTTTGTCAAATAAGCACACTTTGTCTGCTGAGACCTTTGAAATGATTCCTTCATTCAAGATTATTTTAATCTGTTTCTAAAGATAGTTCTGGTTATATCAGAATTTAGTGTTTATAACGTAATAAACACTAATTAGTGGTTATAACTTTCAGGAGACTAACAGTGAATGTAACTTGTCTCTTTTGGGGGTTTGGTGTATGGATATTCAAAGAGTTTTTGAGTGCGAATGCAGCTGGTATTCTTATTGAGTGCAGAATGTGTTCACAAGTGTACAGCCATGATGCTGCCTCCATCAGTTTGTAAACGTGGGTCACCCTAATCTGCCACCACCACCATTTTTATATTCGTTACTCAGAAAAAAAACACAGTTTAAAAGAAGTACAACTGATCAAGGCTTTTCATAAACTTCAACAACCACATTGCAGAAGAGTAGAGCTGCCCTTTGCTCAGAGAGCAACCTGGACATGCCAAATTTGGCGCCCTCCCCTCCTCCTTTATTGTCTATGATTGAGAATTTGTGTGGAGTAGTAGGAAAGTGAGGGGGCCAAGATTAAGGAGCACCATGAAAAAGAAAAACTAACAAAAAGCTGACAAGGGTGCCAGCAGTTTTTAGAAAAAGCTTACACTCACTTTTCTTTCCATCAAAGTCAGAGGGAGACTGCTGCAGGGACCTCCAGCGCCCATCTGGAGAAAGTCACACTGGGCGTCAGCCCAAGTCACCTAGCTAAAGGCCGGAACTGCAGGAGAGCGTAGTTGACATATTTGCCAATAGCTCAAAACAATCATA
Source organism: Triturus cristatus (assembly GCF_964204655.1). Classification (NCBI taxonomy): domain Eukaryota; kingdom Metazoa; phylum Chordata; class Amphibia; order Caudata; family Salamandridae; genus Triturus; species Triturus cristatus. The sequence continues at coordinate 1,427,392,330 of NC_140590.1, read as the reverse complement.
ACAATTATCATCAGCTTCTGATAAAGTACTATTAGTACTACTTCTTTAAAACATGGCGGCAGAATCCAAGATTTTAGTGCAGTAAAAATTAGCGTGCATAAATCCTTGCCAAGCAGGTGGGGTTGTTATTTAATGCCTTGAACTGGATTGTCAATATAGAGCCAACCCCTAGTTTGGGAGTTTACCGCCAGGCTCATGCAATTAATACTTTGAAGACCCCTTTTGATATATCAATCAAATCATATCAAAAGGACTTTATTTTCGATCACTGTGGATCATAAAAGTACACCATATAATTACACACTTACAGACACACAGTACGTGTAAAACATCTCATTATGAATAACCATTTACAATCAATATACAATCACAATAAAATGAATCAGTCAAAGTGCATCAGTGTATGTGCAAAAAAGGGAGTTCACTATAACAATAGCAGTAAATAAAATGACTAGTTATTTACTATTTCAAAACTTCATCAAGGTGTATTTGAGGAGAGAATGGAACATGTTTAAAACTAGACTCTTATTAAAAGCAAACCACACATTGATTAATTAAAAGACCTTCACAGCCTATTTACAGTACAGCAATATAAGTCGACCAAAATACATATTAAAGTGCTATGTGCTTGTACGATGAACCAGAATACCCGATAGAAACTTTACGGCGCCATAGTAATTGGTACACCCTAAGTCCAAGATCCTAGAAACTGGCAGGGGAGTACTTAGTGCGCCTGACCCACACAGCCATTAAAAACCTGGATATGCAGAATACAATCATACGTGTTGTGTTCATCTTGAATATGTTGTACGCCTCCTTATATTTCCTAACTCCCTGATTTCTGCAAAGGGGGGTATCCATTTCAAACGTGATCGGGAGTACAAAGGACAAAAAAATAAAACATGTTCAGGTGACTTGGAAACCCCTAGGCAACAGGGACAGTAGTCTTCAACGCTCTCTCCTGTTTTACACCAGTTACTTTTAGAGTGATTTAGGGGTAGGCAGCCGTACCTAAAGTGTAGCTATAATTTCCTCGCTAATGGGGGTTCGATTTCATCCAGTGTAGGCTCAAATAACAGGGTCTGTTTAAAATTCATAAAATCATTTGAAAGTGATCCATTACAATTCATTATCAAATATGGTTCAATAAAACCCCAATACACTCTTTTAAGACTATGCTTATTAAACTGACAGAGAGTTTATGGTTCTCACCAATAAGCAACCAATCCTAGCTTAACTAGCAAATTCTTAACTGCAAGCATCCAGGGTATCTTAACCACACAAGAGGCTATCATCAGCTCACGAAGGCCAACCCTATAAGGGGTGAGTGCTGTAGTGGTCCATAATCGATGCCAAAACATAAGTGACCGCAATCTATTTTGTTGCAAAATCCTCTTCTGACCAAGATCTAAATAGAGAGGGATCAATGGAGTAGACAGCAGAAGATGAACTAGGGATCTTACAAATTTCTGCTCAGTGACTGAGAGGTTATTACCAATAGAACAACTCCAAAGCTCAGTACCATATACCGTCGCACCTAGGGCTTTAGTATTGTAAATTTCCAATGCTGAAGCACGCTTTCTAGAGCTAGTTCTCTTATAGATTTTCAGTATACTTGCCATTTGGTGAATCAGAGTTAACTGTGCTTTATTCAGTTGTGGGGCCCAACTCATATTCTGGGTAAGTTTAATGCCCAGATAATCAAAATCTGTCACTAATTCTAGTGGCTCACCACTCACATAAAGTTGTTTCTTACATGTAGTCATTGAATTAGATGAGAACAGCATGCATTTAGTTTTGGAACTATTTAGCTCCAGCCCCCTACCTGAGCAAAATTCCTGAAAATCCTCTAGCAGCTTCTGGTGCCCTTGTGGGGACTTAGATATAAGCAGAGTGTTGTCTGCAAAAAAGAGAGCAGGGGCCCGTTTCCCTCCTATCCTCAGTGCATCACAACCATCCCTGCTCAAAAAACTAATGACATCGTTGATAAACAGGGTGAACAGGGTAGGTGCTAATACACACCCCTGCCTGACTCCTTTGTCAATGTGTATCACTTCAGTTAGGGCCCCGTTTTCACCCCACCTCACTTGAGTGTGTCAGCGTGGAGTCTTTTTAGAATGTTAAGGAGTGGTGCTGGCATTCCCATTTTCTCTAAGACTTCCCACAGTTTTGCTCTCGGTACCATATCAAAAGCGGCACGTAAATCCACAAAGGCAACGTGAAGTTTGCCTTTGCAAAGAGTGATTTCCCTCCAAGAAATGCACAGGAAACTGAATATTTGAACCTAGAGTACTCACTCGTTCCCTAAAACCAGGCTGCCACTCTGAGATAATATCACCCTCACTGATCCACTCTTGAAGATGAACAAGGACATGTTTGCAAAAGATTTTTTGTAATGAATCAATGAGGCTGATGGGCCTATAATTCACCGGTAGAGCTCGATCCCCCTTCTTAAAAATTGTAAGGATCTCAGCCAACTTCCAGGAGGAAGGTATTTCCATGCCTGAGAGAATGCTATTAGAGAGTAGGTTTATATATGGTCCCCACATTTTAGGATCTTCTTTAAATAAATCATTGGGTATCCTGTCGGGTCCAGGGGCACGACCAGAAGTGCAAGAACAAATTGCTACTTCTGTCTCACTAAGTGTGAATTGTAGGTCATTAGACCTGGAGTGGGCCTCACTAACAACTACAGTGTCTCTAACATGGGACAACCTAGAATTGTCTGTGTATGGGTGGCTAAAATGTGCATCCCACTCCTCAGGTTGGATACAAAAATCCAGTATAGTTTTCTTACCCCTAGACGCGATAATCAAATTTTTCCAGAAATCCCTAGAATCCCTCTTTATCAGGGCATCATGCAGATATGACCATATTGATGCATCCCACTCCCTTTTTGCATTATTAATTGTCGCCCTGTGGTGTGCCCTCAATTTCATTATCTGGACCTGTGATTTAGATCTTATAGCATTCTCAAGCTCACCTTTTGCCACTCTACAGGTATTGTTATATCAGGAGTCAGTTTTACGGCAGATGTTCTTCTTTTTTCTTTCTTTGCCAAGGACATCTCTTATGGTCTCCCCTAGCTTCTCGTGTATATATGGCATTTTTTCGTTTCTCAAGTTGGTGGAGACTGTAGACAACTCCTCACAGTTGGCCTTAACAATTCCCTTAATAGTAGTTAATATGGCAGGGTTATTATCTACCCAATCCCATCTAATGGTTCTCAAGTTGTTCGTGGGTTCAAGCTCACCAATATCACTGCGACCCCTAGTCCCAAGATCGGGAGTTTTCTTAATACTCAGTGATAGACTGAGAACATTATGGTCACTGTCAAAGCGATCAATCACCTCCATGTCCAAGACTGCAGGCCATTGCTAGACTTGGGCTAGGAAGTAGTCAAATCTGCTACAGTGACCTGGTCTATTAAAGGTGGTTTTGCCCTGCCGATCTGAGGTACACCTGCCATTGGTGGCTCTTAAGTCATACTCTAAGGTTAAGGCCAAAAGCTGCCCTGCTTTGGGTGTCCATCTAACTTTGGGCAAATCTAGATCAGGTATACACCAATGATTATCCAAATCAGTGGTTAAGTCGTCAGGGGCTGCCGCTATTGGTTCAAAAGTTGTATTAAAATCTCCCACCATCAATATTAAGTCTCTTGTCCTTGGAGTCAGGAGCGGTTGCTTTAGTTGGGAAATAGTCAAAGTTTCATTATTCCCTGCCACTACCCTGTTATAAACGTTTATAAATTTTACAGACGGACCAGAGGGGAACAAGAGCCTAAGGGCCAATACATCCCTAGAGCCACAAGGTATAGAACCAATGGTACATCGAAGAGAGGTCTTGACCCATATGCTCAATTCCCCCGAGGGTCTCCCCTTTGAGCTCCTAATTGCATCAACACGAAAGGATGTATACCCACTTCTGTGAAATGGAGCAAGGCACCAAGGGGCATTTTATCAAGGACGGCGTTAAAATTATCGCCTCCTTAGCGGCAGGAAACTGCCGCTAATGCGGCGATAATGGGCTTGATAATATGCCGCAGAGAATTCCAATAGAAGCCCATGTTGACACCAGAACATGGGCTTCTATTGGAATTCTCTGCGGCATATTATCAAGCCCATTATCGCTGCTTTTAGAGGCAGTTTCCTGCCGCTAAAGCGGCGATCATTTTAACGCCGTCCTTGATAATATGCCCCAAAGTTTCCTGAAATAGACATACATCGTAGTTGTCTATAAATTCTCCCCATAGCACATCAGGCAAGGGTTTAGCCAGTCCCGCTACATTCCATGAGGCTATCCTCACCGTTGACTCCAAGGCCAGTTCCACCTTATATACAATAGGAGTAGCTTTGGGAGTGCTAAGGAATGACATATTATTAGTTTCAAGCATCTGTAGCCCAGTTTGCCTAAGCAGGCATATATTAGGCTTTTTAGGAGCAGTGTCCCCGGGCCTAGGGGGATACCCTTCTTGTGCTATGAGCAGCAATAAGTTATTTTCCCCCGTGCTTCCACAAGCTGCAGACCTGCAATATTCCACACTTGGTACTTCCAGATTGTTGGCTTTAGCTACTTTGTTATGCAAAGCATAATCCATTGACTCCGGGAAGTACACATCGATATTCTTTGGGGCAACGGCTTCATTAGTTATCAAATGTGGCATTAGTCAATCCTGGCTATCCAGGTCAGACAATGGTAGGAACCTATTCTGCAAGACTGGGTGGGGAGCATTATTTATCAGGGGGCCAGGGATTGACTTATAAAAGTATTCCAATGGTAATGAATAAATATGTGTAGGATTAAGGTTGAAATCTACCTGTGCCCTCAATAATAATTTAACCATTGGCGGGCTGTGAAAATTGATCACTATGCAGTCCCCCTCAATGTTCTTTGCTGACATCCTTACCCACCCTACTCTTCTTACCATAATAATGTTGTTCATGTCTGACACCTTAAACCTCCGGTATTTGGATAGCCAGTCCACACATTTATATCACAATTGATGCCAAGTCTCCAAATATCGCAACTCTGATTTTCGGATAGTGATTATCGGTTACTGTTCCGGCATATATATATTGCAGTGGAACTGACAAATTACGAACTTGAAGTCTTTTGGGTCCATTGGGGACTGGTATTTTGATACAGATGTTTTCGACATAACTGTGATTTACATGGGGAACATAGGATAGGTAGTTCCCTTGGCAGCTCCGTTTGGATTTTCTGTTGATGTTTTGAACCGATGGTGACCATTCCACCAAAAGTTACTTTATGCCCCGAAGAAGTCCTCCAGTAGGACAAAACGCGTCGGCTGTATCAATGTGGAAACTTTCATGTATATGACTATGTTTTAAGAAAAAGAAATTTGGAATAAAAAGAGAATTTTTTATACAAGAACTAGACTGTATACAAATTCCATTTGTGCATTTTGTAATTAACGTGTGGTGCACCTGTGCTTTTGTTTTATTTGATGCCAAGTCTCCCCCTGTTCTTTCTTAAGAGATGGCACCCCCGCCAGCACTAAGACATGCTTCTGGTGGTAATCCTAAAACCTCCTCATAAGGAATCATAATGTCCATTTCTCATATCATTCAATGGGCCCTTAGCTGACTTTGGGTTCTCCCTAAGTAGATTAGTAGCTGTGTCAGACAGACTAGTAGAGGGCAGATTTTGAGAATTCCTCTGTATGTTCTGTGTATTAGTAATGGACGGCTGGCTTTCCTGCGCTTCACTAAACGTAGGCACAAAGAGATCTTTAACTTTACTACATGTTACACATAGGTTATCAGATGAAAGACTCTTGAGCAGTATCGTAATTGTAATCAATGGGTCCGGTCTCAAGCCAACATCAATTAAAGTAGGCTAACCTCCCCCCCCCCTGCAGTTGCAGCTGCAGCAATCTGGGTATGCTCTTTTTGACAACTCATTTTACACATTACAATATCCAGATGATCTAACCGTTCCCAAAGAGAGGTAAAATTCTTAACTAACAAATCTTGAAGCTGTACAAAAGCAATACCCAAGGCAGTGTCCATAGTGTCCGCAGTGTCCACAGCGGTGTCGAAGGCAACATCCCCAGAGACACTCCGCATTGATATAGGAAAGACAATGTCAGTCTGCGTACTAATACAGCTCATTTGTACCTCTTCGGGTTTAGCAGGTCAGGAACTTTTCTGTAGTTTTTGTTTTTGTTTTTGAGTAGCCACACCCCTCATTCTCTTCACCGGGAGCTCACTCTTATTATCAATATAAGATTTAGTGGTCCGTGCCCTTGTGGCTGTGCTTGGCCCAGTTGAAATACCCACAGAAGGTGCATCCAAATTTTGGCAGAGAGAAGCTGAGGAAAACTCTGTGGGGTAACGGGCATGCACGTTTGCGAGACACCACCCGAAGTAACAATGCTTAATGAAGAGCGTCTCTGCAAATTAAGAGGATCTATTGAGAGTCGCTGCTCTGTCCGCTCAATCTCATGACTGAGCATCGATTCAGCCCTAATTATAAAGGCATCCAGGTTCTAGCTACTCCCTTTCATGTACTCATTATAAAAATAAATGTTAGGCAGGGAAACACCAGCCTAACACAGATGATAATAGATAATAAAGTATAAAACACCACAGTACCTGTGGATGGAAGAGCCTATCTCCGCTGACACAATATTAAATGTTAGAGGGTATGCCCACCCCAGCCTCCTCCGGGCACACCACGAGTAGGATTTAATGCCTCAGGAGGGACTGCTTATCACTTAGGGCTCAGCTTCCAGCCGCGGCCAGGCGTCTTCAAGTCTCTCCCCCACCCGCATAGAGCCCAACTAACCTCTTCTATGGCACCTCCGCGGCGGGAGGGGGTCGTCGCTGGTGTCTCTTTGTTGGGGCCCCTTGTTAGACCTGGCCCCATTGGCGTAGGTCTCCCTTCCATTTTTGTCGTTTGTCTCCTTCATGGTTGCTGGCGTTAGCTGTTCTGGGCGCTGTGCCACTGCCATTCAGTGAAACAGCGCAAATGCTCCTTATTATAAAATAACTGATGAACCGGTGTAGTCCGAGTAGTACCAAGGAACATGCTAGGGAGGTTGAACTTGGTATGCTTCCGCTCCAAATATTAACGTGCATCTGGTAGTAGTGATTGTCTTTAGGTTCTGCGTGTGCAACTGCCGCTTTTAGAAAGTAGGTATCTTTTTGTCTAAGTCTTTCTTTGTGTTTCATTGGTATGTGTATTGGTTGTCTGGTTTAGAGGGCCAGGGCAGGCCGGGTCCGACCTGGATCGAATGGAGCAATCTGACGTTGAAGTATGGGTAGGGGTGACCCCTTTGATCTGAGCAGGGCTGTGCCTGGCAAGGTGAATGATGGCTCCACCTCCCGCTGGGTGTCTGATGGTGGGCCCCTCTCCCTGAAAGGGAGGATGCAGCCTCGTAAATAAAGTGACCCAAGTCGACACCAAACTGGTTCTGGCGAAGTCGAGTGATTTGTGACTTTCTCAAGAACAAAGACTTTTGGGGTATAAAGATCTGAGCTGAAACCCCTTTGTGGTGTATAACTTCGGGATGATAAGACGAACCTCTGGCCGTGTAAACGAGAGGGAGTGGACTTTGAAACTTTGATCCATCCACTGAAGCAACAACACAAGGGCCTGAATTGAGCTTGCCTCCTGCTGAAGTCTCAGGGACATTAGACTTCATTTATCAGCAGCCCGGATTTCTATTGAGAGGAATCCTACTCACAGGTGAGGCCCCTGTCGAGAAATCCAGGGCCTCTGGATCTACTGTGGGGAACGCCACATTTGCCTTGCCTACGAAAACTATTGCTATCGCCATTGTGGGCCGCTGCAGCTGAGGATCTCTGCCGCTAAGTGCCCGCATAGGCCTTGCTACGAGATCCATTGTTGACGCCATTGTGGGCCGCTGCAGCCGAGGGCTGTGCCGCTGAGTGCCTACCTTGGCCTTGCTACGAAAAACTTTGTTGTCGCTATTGTGGGCCGCTGGGTGCCCGCATCTGCCCTACTACGAGAATCAGTACAACTGCCACTGTGGGCCGCTGCAGCCGAGGAGTTGTGTCGCTGCAGGCCCGCATTGGCTTTGAGAGTCCTTACTATCACTGTTTTGGGCCACCGCCATCGAAAAGCTGTGCCGCTGAGTGGCTATCCCTACTTTACCACAAGAATCATTGCTATCGCTATCGTGGGCCGCTGTAGCTGAGGAGCTGCGCCGCTGATTGCCCACGCTAGTTCCACATCGAGAGCCTTGTCCACTTCTGCGTGCGCCGCTGGGTGCCACTTTCACGCCCGTCCCAGGATTACCGTGAGTGCACGCTGCGGATCGCCACCGCCCAGGGACTGTGGCCGCTGTGGGTCCGCCTGCCATCCTGCACCCTCTCTGAGGAGCTGTGTACCGTGCCCCTTTATATCCTAGGTACTTTGTACATTGTGCATCGCCGGGTCTCATAGACCCCGGCCCCGAACCAAGTTCGTTCCACACGCACGCACAAGTTCTTTCATCGCTCCTGAGACGAATCTGTAATTACGTGCATTGTGGCTCTTTGAGCATTTCCCAATTTCGTGTTTAATCTATATAAAGATAACAATTTTTTATAATTGCTTGTGGTGTCTATTTTGTAGCGTCTTTCCTGCGTTATTGTTTATGGTCCTAAGTGCTGCACACACTGCCTCTGAGATAGGCCTGTCTGCTCGTGCTACGTTACCACAGGGTTGAGCTCGGGTTATCAAAGGGTGTAGCCCCCTTACTCTGACTTAGGAAGAAGGGCCACTATTTGACATCGGCGCCAGCCACTGTCAACTATAGACCCCCATTTCTAACACCCCTTCTCTGCCGGAAACCCGGATTGTGACTCCGAACAGCTGCGGGGATCTTATCAGCCACCACTGTCCCTGCCGGGCCTCCTGCAGTACGCTGCGGTGCTGGTCCGTCTTTCCTCAGGCCTCCCCTCCGGGGCCTTGCCTGATCTGCCCAGCCACCTTTCTCAGTCCTTCAGCCGGAAGGAGGTCAGGGCCAAATGTGGCCGCGGCGGGAGGGCAGCCGCGCACCACCGATGTCTCTCAGATGGGCTCCCCTCTGAGCCAGAAGCCTGAGCCCCTTTCGGTCTCCTTTGTTGGTGGACTCTCTTCGGGCACCTCTTCACGCTCGTCGCTGAGGTGCAAATGTTTCTCCTTAACACCCGAGCCTCATTGTCTCCCACCTGTTCAGGTGTGCAGCGGTTCCAGGGACTCATTCTGCCCAGGAGGCTCTTGCCGGCTCTTGTAGCCCATATGCTGCTCCAGGTGCAGTCTCTGCTCCGCTAGAGCTATCAGTCTGTGCGCAGATCTGCAGTCTCTCCACGCCGGCTCTGGCACTCTGTACATGGCCCCGGCTGTCTCTCCCCGGATCCCACAGTCTCTCCTGCACCTCTCCCTTTTGATATATATAATTGAAGCATTATAAATTCGGTTGATGTAGCAAGCCGCTTTGATTTTCGTAATTGAAATTATGCCATTGGAGTTCCTTTTGCTGCAAAACACAACTTGCTGCTGTTAGTGTGGGTGGAAACCCTTTATTCAGAATGTATTTAAGTCTTTAGGTCGAGCCTAGAGCAGCGCGCATGCGTTGCACTTGTGAGATTTATAGTAAGGGGCTTTCAAAAGCTCACCACACGCTCGTGCGTTTCTGGCCTATTGCTTGCGGTTACCCGCACAGGAGCCATATGTTTTGAATTATGGTGCCCAGACACAGGCGCGATAATTCAAAACACATGGCTCACTGTGGCACACGCACGCGCACCACTCGCTTGCCCGTGTTTGCAACGAGGTGATTTACTGGCTAAGACTTCGCACGCAAACCATTACAGCCTGAAAATGGCAGCCACATTCAGCACGAGCCCTCCTTCTCCTCTTCATTTCTGACTGATTTCTCCTGTGCTCGCGTTGCTGCAAGAAATCCGCTCCGTCGAGAGCCGGAGCCGTGGCTACCGCACAGGGAGCTTTGTAAACAAAGATTACAAAATCAATACATTTTAATGATAATTTTAAAAGAGATGCGTCATCTGTACGGTAGTAGTCGGTCCAAAAATAATTCCCAGAAGCGCATTCAGTTGATGTTCGTTCTTACGGTTTTTGGCAAAGCAAAATAAAACATTTTACATAGAACGTTTTAACAATGATTTTCAATATCTGAATTTTAATAGTTCCTTCCAATACATTATTTGAAGAAATATATTTCTGTTTGTCATTTTTTGAGATCGTTTTGCCTAAATGGAGTATGATGTTGGCTTGCACATAACTGAATAACTGAATATTTAATATGAAGTAATCAAAAAAGTGTGAGTTGAAATGCTTAAATTAATCTCTGTGACTGATAATTATTTAGGGCTGCAGCCAGGGCCTTTGTTTTCAGTGAGGGCTTCTCCGCTAAGGTGGAGGAGTTTCACTCCACTGACTTCAATAGGAAAAACAAGCATTGGCATAGCCAATAGGTCTCGCCTTTGGGACCTTATAAGTATTTAGTTATGCAGCACAATATCCTTACTGCAACAACATTAACGGTTGCATTGCTAAACACTTATAAGGTCCCAAAGGCGAGACCTATTGGCTATGCCAATGCTTGTTTTGTGATTGTCAACATGGGCAGAATGCCTACTGAGAAGGTCAAAGACTAAGCCCTCTGGCCGTTGCCTGCCTTCCGGGCTCACGGTCGCCTGGCTTCACGCTTCGAATTCCGGATCAGCGGAGAATTGTCCAGCATGGGTGCTGCTGCGCTGCTGCCCAGAGCAATCATGCTTGCTTTTCTTCCTATGCGCTTGCTTGTGGGCGTGCACTCCTGACCCCACGGCCGCCTTGCCCCCCTTTCATCCGGGGCTGCTGCCGGGCTTCTGAGCGGACCTCTCCTTCTAGCATGGAATGTTGAGCGGAGGCACTGCTGCTCTGTGGCCCGAGTGTCTTTGCCTGTGGGGACCTGCGACTGACCGGCATTCGCCAGCCTTCCTCCCGCCTGTTTGTGTGGCCGCCTCCCCCGTACAATCCTGCTCCTTGGGGTTGATTTTTCCATTGTGGCTTTTCCAATTGGTTTCTCACCAAACAGCAACACTGTCATTTTGTAGTGTTGTCGTTGTGGTCTTTAACCTAGATCCTCCATCTTGACGGTCTTTCTGGTGTAAATGGACTTACTGGACAATGCGTGTCCCTGGACTGCGCCTTGTGCCCCCCCTTCACCCCCCCCCCCCACTTCCCTCTGCCCCTTTCCTTGTCCAAAGTGATTTTATTGTAAAATCTGAACCCGACTTTGGTCTTTTTGTTTGAGGGTCCCCCACCGTTTTTTCTGACATTAACCCAGACTTTTGGTTTCCCTTTAACTTTCTTTTTTCACCCTTACCTGTTCCTCCTGCTCCGCTCCTCATTCCGACCCTTTTACTTTCCCCCGCTACCCAGCTCTTTACCCCACCTATCTTGTGGCATGAAACTGTGTAATGTTTTTTATATTCCTATGTAATAGTGAATTTACTATTTGTATATATAGAACTCTTGTGGAAATGTGGATTTTCCTGATCAGTTATGTCCCCTATCTTGGACCCCAACGGTTCTATATACATGTTACAAGTACATGTATGTTCCCTCCAGTTCCAGTTTCTAAGACGCAAACATATGTGTGTCTACCGTCGACATGTTCTCTGTCAGATCCGCCATCAATGGGCTGGATATTCGATTCCTAAGTATAAAAGACCACCGACTTTATATGGCTAAGTTACTCCATTTTTACAGTTCAGGCAAGTAGGCCCGATTCTGTCCCCAAAGCCTTTCCCTGCTCTCTGTCTCTGACAGCTTCAGCTTGAGCTCGCATCTGTATCCATGAACTTTGTCCTACTCCCTGTGCAGCTAACGGTGCCTACCTCGGCCAGTTTTCGCCTGCCTGCCAAGAAGTTGTATTTCACCTTCGAATTATCTATTTTGCTCTTCAGCCGATGCATTCCTGTCTAGTGATTTAGGTAAACATTTCCCTTAGCTCACAAGCAAGGACTCAGCCTTTCCGTCCTCCTGCAAGTGATTCATAGCCCTGCTGCCATGGAAAGTTTTCTATCCCTCGCATCTCATATAGACACTTAGACGTTTGTGCACGCACACAGTCAGTATAGACTAGATTCTGTCCGAGAGTCCTTCCTTGTGGATAACATAGTTCTTTAAACATAGGATGTTAGATATGATTTGGGATTAGGTTGACTTGACCCCCCAGACTTCTCGTCTCCACATGTAGAGCTAAATGTCAAGTCCCCTTCACCCCTAGTTGCACGTCTATCACACGTCATGCTGCTGCGCGCGCATCTATGCCAAGTATTATCTTATAGATCCACCTATGTCTGATAATCCTAACCAATCATGTTTCTTTTATTCCTTATTACGCCTAGTTTCGATTACGTACCTGTCATGTCACTCTTCTTATCAAATGTTACGCCTTCTACATTCATTTCATTGTAATGTACTTATTATAAAAATGCATGTCTGTCAATAAAGTATTGTACTTCACTTCCTGAACCCTCGTGGTGACGGAACCTGAAGGCCGCGACTCGAGTCGGCCATTTTGAATGGAATAAAGCCCATTTAGAAAACCTCTTATACCACGGATTCTGCCTCTTGTTATTTTGAGCTATTTTACTTTATTTTAAGATTCCGTATGAAATTCAGTCCGGTAAAGAAGATTTTATTTACCACATAATGGCGCCCGAATAGGGACACTTTCTCATCTCACGCGCCGGCGGTGCGTTGCAGGCCCGGTCTCCTGCCACAGCTGGACGGACCATAAACGCGTACCAGCAGGATTTCCTGTAAGCTCCCTCCGGTCAAAGCGGGGGCGACTGAGGCTGCGATCAACCCAGACGAGGCGGTGAGAAGTGCGAAGTATCCCGACCAGAGCCTAGCTGAGAGAGCAAGATCCGAGGTATACAGAGGCCCACCAGGTCTTTCGAAATCCCGATGTCCAGAGGGTCCGCTGTCCGCAGTTATCGAGTCCTGTCCATTCTCTGAGGCCTTCCGTTTCAAGGAGCTACTCGGTGAGTACCATCGCCGGGGAGGCGTGTTGACGCGCACATAGGTTGTGCCGGTCAAGACGGATTTGGGTACACAAATCCGGTCTGCACTGTTTAGCAGTGTATATGTACTGTTTAGCAGTATATCAAGTATTCCGAAGAATTCAGTTATTGTCAAGAATTCAGCGTGGTGATTAGTTAGGCAGACTGTCATCATTGTCGATCATTGTTACAATGTTTAATGTTTAATGTTTAAAGTGTTCAAAATATTGTAGTATGAATGACTGTTCATTGTTCACTGTTCATTTATTGTGTTTTTTCGTATTAAGAAAATTCAAGAGTAAGTATCAGATCAGTTGTAAATATGCCGCTCTTCTCGAAGTTAAGACAGATTACTACCAGAAAAGGGGTGCTTGAAGAAGCAGTTCCTATTCCTCCTAGGGACACTCCAGGGCATTTTATGTACCATAAACATGGCTTAGATGCCATATTGTTTCTTGATCTATGGGTAGATTATACCAAGGGATTGCCGGAAAGTCAAAGGTGGCCCGTAGCGGGAACCTGGGATGCAGAATGCATCATGAAAGTGGAGGAAGAGTTATGGAAAAGAAAGGTCAGACAGTCACAGAAAGACGCTGTTGAGTTATGGCGTAAAGAATCTCATAGACGAACAGAAAAAGCACGTAGACAAGAAGAGAGGAGTAAAGAAAGTTCAAATAAAGTTCAAGAAAATCTATTAATTAAGGAAGGTATCCGAGTGAAATCAGAACAAGTGAATAGACAAAGAAATGCTCTTATGAATGGTATGTATCCCCTTCTAGCCGAAGGACTACCTAAAGCTGTTACAGAAATACCAAAAGACTTGCCACCCCCATTATTTCCAATTAAGGTACATCCAAAGGGGCTTCCCAGAACCGCAGTAGATGTTTTTCTTTCCTCATATCTAGATGACGCAGCTCCCGAGTATGCTAACGCCACACCACATAGACCGTCTGGCGGAGGGGTTCAACGTCAGGATCAGGTATCTGTCCCCGTGCAACAGCAAGTCCCGACACAAGCTTCGGCAAGCACATCTGTTTCCGCATCTGTCTCCGCAGTCGACTCTACAGGGGTATCGACACCCATAGTTGCTGTGTCACGTTCAACGAACCCATTCACACCCGACGCCCCAGATGGGGCCACGGGAGGGGCTAGCAATACCTTCACACCACCTAGAATAAATAAACTTGTCTTTCAAGAGTCAGCACATTCACGTACACCTAAATTCGTAAGTGAACGTACGCTTAAGGAACTCCTTGTAAATTGTAGATATGACCCGGTGGTTGGTAAAGAGGACGAAATGGTCCTGGCATCATTACGTATCAGGCGAGCCGCAGAGTATTTAGCGAGGTTACCAGGGATGACTACACATCTGGATAACATATATCATTTTGTTCAAACAGGACGAGATCCAGGATGTATTAACAGAGCTATGGAATTCCAGAAAGTAGAGATACAGGGGGAACTGTTACGTTTCCTCATAAACTGTGTAATCAGAAATCAAGATCGTCCGGGGGTAGACCCGAATGCAATGCTTATTCTTACAAGATGGAGTCAGAATATATCAGAAGGGAGACACGATAAGCAAAATTGTATAATAGCCATGTGCCGGAAAATACGTAAAGAAATAGAGCGTATTCATGAAGAAAGATTGGGAACAGACGAGTTTGAGCAAGATGAAGTGTCCGAATCAGGGAATTCCGCAAGACAGTCAGAGACCATAGCCTATGTAGGCAGAGGGAGATCCTGTGAAAATACTAGATGTTTTTCTGATCCCATACACTCTGTATGTCCAAATAATAGCAGAACGTATCCGACGCCTGTAATAAATCTGAAATCTCCTGAACATTCGTTTCAAGCCGCAGATAAGATACTACGAGAACGAAGGGGTTACCACCTCCTCGATTCTATGGATGAGCAAGAATTAGCCAGATCAGCCGTTCACTGGATTGACAGTCCTGAAAAATACGGTGATGAGACCGTAGCACACACGTTTTTTAATCTCAGTACAGATGAACAACGCTTAGCTGGAATCTATATGATTCAGCAACTCCTCATATTATATAAGAGCCAACATGCTGACCCCGGTCCTTTACCTGATATATTAACGGAACTACTCACGAACAGATGGAGAGGTTCTAGTAACAAGCTAATTAAAGAGATATTAGTGTCACGTAAACAGTATGTCCTTTTTGTAAATCCAGATTCTCTCTCCCTGCCCCGCAGAGAAAGAGCACCGTACTATATGGATAGACAAAATCCTTTACGAGAAGTGCACCCAATAAAAGGCGAAGACAATGAGTTTCACCGTGTATTTGTTTACACACCCATATCAAAAATGGAATTATTAGAAATGAAGAAAGTAGTACCTAGTCACGACAAGGACCCAGCAGGTTTCCACCGAGAAATTAAAGACATGTTACTGATGGGAGAGTACACCTTTCCTGATATTATGACGATATTAAAGGTGCTTTTGCCTGCTGGCATTTATGAAAAACTGAAAGAAAAAGAGTGGGAAGTAGGAGATCAAAAGATAGACTGGACAGCATTAGCAGAGGAAGAAAGGGGCCGAACTGCAGGTTCGGGGCTCGGGGATAAAGTTAAACTGTTACCAGGTTTACTAGTACAGGTACTGCCACGTTTATTAACTACAAAAAAGGAAGATTGGGGTGCAATCACAGCCTGCAAACAAAAGCAAGATGAAGACACAAGCGATTATTATGCTCGATTTGAAAAATGTTTTGGTATAAATAGTGGTATAAAAGCAAGTAGTGACTCATATCCACATTTATTTGTGACAAAATTGGTGGAAAATGCATTGCCTCCAGTGAAGAATAGAATATTGAAATTCGAGAGTACCTGGCAAAGTAACACTCCGTCGCAAATGCTACAAATGTTACAGTATCATCACAATAGAA
Organism: Triturus cristatus; assembly: GCF_964204655.1. NCBI lineage: Eukaryota > Metazoa > Chordata > Amphibia > Caudata > Salamandridae > Triturus > Triturus cristatus. Next base: position 1,427,376,381 of record NC_140590.1, on the reverse strand, counting down.
TTAGGGATGAACAAGAACATGAGCATAGACGCATGAAGGATACAAAAATGAAAATGCTAGTTTCTCAGACAGTACCAGCAGATGGTCACAAAAAGGGTGTGACACATTCTGGTGATTCTGCAGTTCCTGTAAAAGGAACCTGCAATTACTGTAAACAACTAGGCCATTATGTACATGATTGTCCAGTCCTGAAACGTAATATAGCTACAGGTATTGCAAAAGAGAGACCACGATTAGTTAGACAAGATCAGAATGAACAAGGAGCTATGCAGCATGGACAGTCCATGCCAGTTCAGCAACAGGCAATGCCAGCCTCACAGCAACCCATACAGTTTGTGCCAGCTGCACCACCGTTGCCTGCTACTGCCACACAAACAACGACACGACAAATGTATCAGACTGCACAGTATGAATACCCTGAATATCAGCATTACGCATGAACCAGCCTAGAGAGGGAAGTTGACTTACCGCTCATCGAGATTCCTGTAGATCAAGAAGGACCTTATGTACATAGTGAATTATTAGGTCAAAATAGAAAATTCTTACTCGATACAGGGGCAAGTCGAACAACCATAAAACGTAGTGAAGTTCCAGGGGCACCCCTCTCAGGCTCTCAAAATGTTTCCCTTGGTTTTTCAGGAAAACCTATTGTTAATGAAGTATCACAGCCTCTACCACTTACGATAGGACCTTTGACACGAACTACAGATTTATTGCTTACTAAATCATGCCCAGAAAATCTGTTAGGAATTAAAACTCTGAAAGCACTAGGAGCCATAATATGTTGTTCTCCGGAAGGAGTAAGGTTGTTTTTACGTGATTTTAAAGGTCACTATGTGTCTAGAGACATGGATCCCCGACTACAGACTTTACCAGTACATCTATGGGCACAAGGCCCTACGGATGTTGGCTGCATGAACATTACACCCTATCGAGTTACATTGAAAGCAGGAGTGGTACTACCACGAATGCGACAATACAAGTTACCGCATGATGCTGTAGTGGCTTTGCTGAAAATAATTGATGAGCTGATTGCCCAGGGAGTAGTTATAGAAACAGACTCCAATATATGTAATTCACCGATAATTCCGATTCTTAAACGAACTGACCCTACTGCCCCACCAGTATACCGATTGGTCATTGATTTGCGTGAACTAAACAAATGCATTGTACCACAATTCCCTGTGGTCCCTGATATATCATCATTGTTGACAGCAATTGATTCCGAAGCAACATTCTTTACTGTAATCGATCTCAAGAATGCCTTCTTTAGCGTCCCAATAGATCCGGAAAGCCAATACTTGTTCGGATTCAGTTTAAATGGGCGCAGCTTTAAATTCTCACGCGCTCCCCAAGGATTCACAGAAAGCCCCAGCATCTACAGCCAAGCACTGAAACGAGAACTTGACAGTATCCGCATGCCAGTCAATACTGCACTGCTTCAATATGTCGATGATCTACTGATCACCGCGAGAAGCGAGTCAGAATGTGAAAAGGCTTCTCTGACAGTTTTACATTTTCTAGCCGACAAGGGGCACAAGGTGTCTCCTTCTAAGCTGCAATTCTGTGTCCAGCGAGTTATTTATCTTGGTCACTCGCTGTCCAAGGAGGGAAGGCAGCTTACACCAGATCGCATCCAGTTAATTGCTAACATGTCAATACCCCAGACACAAAAGGAGGTGCGGGCTTTCATAGGCCTCACTTCATATTGTAGGCAGTGGATCCCTCAGTACGCATTTCTAGCAAAACCACTCATTCAGTTAACCACACAGGAGGCAGCCACATCGACTGTTCTCCCTTGGACTCAGGAACATACACAAGCTTTTGAAAGCCTAAAGGAAGCTTTATGTCAAGCACCTGTTTTAGCAACGCCATGTTATAGCAAACATTTTACACTCTTTGTTACAGAACGCGAAGGTACTGCTTTGTCAGTACTCACTCAGGATCAAGCAGGATCACGCAAGCCATGTGCTTATTTTTCCAGTACATTAGATCCCGTAGCTCAGGCTTTGCCTGCATGCCTGAAATCAGTGGCAGCGACAGCCTTAGCTATCAGACAAAGCGATGCCATAGTATTAGGACACCCATTGACAGTACAAGTACCACATGCAGTAGAGGTTCTTGTGAACCGAACACAAACACAACACTTGACCATAGCAAGACTTACCGGTTATGAACTGACATTGTTTCAACCACACATAGAGATCCGACGGTGTAATACATTGAATCCTGCTACACTATTACCTGTAATTGGAACAGACCCACTAGCTCATGATTGTGTTGAAATCATTGAAATAAAGACGAAACCTAGACAAGACTTGACAGACGTTCCATTGTTAGATCCAGACCTGACGTTGTATGTAGACGGATCGTGCATGAGAGCAAGTACAGGAGACTTAGTGGCCGCGTATGCAGTCACAACAGACACTGAAGTTATTGAGACAAATTGTATAGATACTTTGTCAGCCCAAGCAGCAGAACTTATTGCTCTAACACAAGCCTGTATTCAAGCCACAAATAAGAAAGTTAATGTATACACTGACTCACGTTATGCATTCGGAGTTGTACACGACTTCGGCGTGCTGTGGCGAGAGAGAGGTTATTTAACTTCCCATGGTGCCCACATTCAGCACGGACCCCTCATTCATGCTTTGTTAGACGCAATACATCTACCCACTGCTATATCGATTATGAAATGTAAAGCACACACGAAGGTTACTGATACCATTTCTCAAGGCAATGATTTAGCTGACAAAACAGCTAAACAGACTGCTCAGAATCGCACATTAGACATGACAAAGCCAATAGTTCAGACACCAACACAGTGTATGACAATTAAGGACCCCGCACTTGACGTAATTGACATACAGACACATGCCACAGCAGAAGAAATAAAGAAGTGGACTGAACTAGGAGGGATCCAGACAGATCAAGGATGGATGACGAAGGAGAAATCTGTATGGTTTCTCCCTGATTCCATGGTTCAAGCCATTATAGCTACAGTTCACAGTCCAGCACATTTAGGAGAGAAGGCTATGCTAGACAGCATTCAGCACATTTGGTTCAATAAACATTTACGAGCAGCAGCTAAACAAAAAGTTCGTACCTGTATGATATGTTGTCAGTTTAATCCAGGAAAGAGTGTTCCCGTAGAGCAGGGTGGATTTCAGCCTCCTGACCATCCTTTTGAAGTCCTCCAGATGGATTATATTCAGATGGAACGTTGTCGAGGATTCAAATATGTTCTCGTAGTTGTCTGCGCTCTCTCCCGTTGGACAGAGGCGTATCCCGTATCAGATTACACTGCCCCGACTACTGCCAAGCAGCTAATTAGAGAATTCTTCCCACGGTACGGTTTACCACGTGTTGTATATTCAGATAACGGTCAGCCTTTCTCATCCGAATTAATGAAACATGTCTCACTCTTGTTGGGATATCAGTGGAAATTCCACTGTGTCCGACACCCCGAGGCAGCAGGTCTCGTGGAACGACATAATCAACTTTTAAAAATCAGATTGTCTAAAATATGTCAGGAAAAGGGTGTGGACTGGATAGTAGCCTTACCAGTTGCGCTATTTTACATGAGGATGGTAGCACACTCTCGAACAGGGCTATCGCCTTATGAGGTGATCTTTGGTAGGCCACCGAATATGTGGGGGACGCCTATACCCCGTAAAATAACTGATGTTGACTGTAATATGCTGACAGATTACCTGGCTTCCTTGATGTCTGCACTACAATCTTGCCGTTCACAGGTAGTCGCAGCTTTTCCTGACAACACCGAGGTGAAACCTCATGACGTAATTCCCGGCGATTATGTTCTCGTCAGGAATTTTGATCGGAAAACCCAACTGGAGCCAAGGTGGAGGCTTCCTAAGTTGGTCCTGCTGACGACCAGAACAGCTGTGAAGATCGAAGGGAGAAAAGGCTGGGTGCATTCCAGCCATATCAAGAAATTTCATGGACTTCCTCCTGACACAAACAGTACTCCCCGTGTGTCTTCCCCCATTGACTCAAAGCTACCTTTGGCTGAGGCCAGTAGCACCGAACTCTATAAACAGAAACTCAGGTCCAGATCTAAACTGTCGGACGATTTGATTGTTTAAGTCCTCTCCAAGGTGAAGCGGTTGAATCTGTCCCGACATGTATCCCTTAGGTCTGAATCATGTGGAGTCCAGAATCATAATGAAACGACATGCTTATTGTAAATCACTGCGTAGCCACTGTATTGTGACTTTATTAATTTTGTTTTTCTTGAGTTTTTTAATAGTTACTGCAAGTATATTGTTGCATATGTATTATCCTGTTTCTAAACGTACTTTCAATATAACTGGAGAACATTCTTTTAGAGACCTACCGCCACATGAGTTGTCCTATAGACTTGCGCTGCGCAATAACACATTCATTAGTATGTTACATCATTCCCATCAGACTAGTAATGCCACCAATTGTTGGGTGTGTGGCCGACTTCCTCCCTATCAGAATAACAAAGGAGTTCTGCCTTTCTTTCCACATCCGTTCACACACAATGGCTCCTGTGGAGCATGGTTTAGTTTATTAAATTCCATAGACCCAGACACAGCAGTTTATCAACAACATTGGATATGGGGAAATCTGAATCTAGTTTTATTCAAAGTCTGTCACCCTAATAAGGAGGGTCACCCCAGTAGAACAGGAACTGATTTAGAAAATGAAGTGTATAAATTAGGTAATTTTACGCCTAATCTTATGATTTTGAATGTCAAATCCGAAGTTGAACTAATTCTGCCCACTATGTCAGTATTTCCAGTTAAGGGTGAATTATGTGTGAGAAAAGTTGGTTCCATACATATGGGCCATAGTAAATGTGTTACTACAGTAGAATATAGTGATCAAGGTAAATCTTCATTTAGAGCTTCTCGCCATTCTTACTTCATATGTGGCCAGACGGCATATATGCGTCTGCCTCTAGATTGGGATGGTACCTGTTACATAGCATTCCTTTTGCCACCTGTTTTCCTAGCTCCCCCTGATTATTATCGAAATGTTCATTTAGTACACAATAGAGAGCGAAGAGATCTCCCAGTTGTCGATTATACTGAGACAGCATGGGACAAATATGTAGATTTCAATAAAGGTATCTTTCCCTATATAGGTACAATATCAAATAGTAAGCTGATACGCAGACTCACCAAGACTCTTGAAGCTGTAGTAAACGAGACTATAGCCGCCCTAGGCAATCTGACAGAGGAACAATCAGCGATGAGAATTGTTGTTCTCCAGAATCGTCTTGTCCTTGACGTCATCCTGGCCGATAGGGGCGGAGCTTGCAGGGTCATCGGATCCAGCTGCTGCATATTCATACCAGAAAATTCGCCATCTGTATATAAAGCTATAACACGCCTTCATAAGATTGTAAGCCAGATACACGAGAATCCAGGCACTTGGACGTGGTCCGGGTGGTTTTGGAGTATGACATCAGCCTGGGGATGGAGAGTTTTATCCTTCCTAGGTATTGGCCTTCTTATGCTTTTCAGTTGTTGTCTATGTCTACAATGTGGACCAGCGATCTGTGGTCTGTGTGCCACATCGTGTATTCCACCACCAAGATTTCATTCAAGATCACGGAAGAAGAAAGAAGAACAAATGATGCTATATGAACAGATCAATGGAATGATGAAGATTGATGTCTCTTGAAGGGCAAGAAGGGGACAAGGAGGGAATGTGGAAATGTGGATTTTCCTGATCAGTTATGTCCCCTATCTTGGACCCCAACGGTTCTATATACATGTTACAAGTACATGTATGTTCCCTCCAGTTCCAGTTTCTAAGACGCAAACATATGTGTGTCTACCGTCGACATGTTCTCTGTCAGATCCGCCATCAATGGGCTGGATATTCGATTCCTAAGTATAAAAGACCACCGACTTTATATGGCTAAGTTACTCCATTTTTACAGTTCAGGCAAGTAGGCCCGATTCTGTCCCCAAAGCCTTTCCCTGCTCTCTGTCTCTGACAGCTTCAGCTTGAGCTCGCATCTGTATCCATGAACTTTGTCCTACTCCCTGTGCAGCTAACGGTGCCTACCTCGGCCAGTTTTCGCCTGCCTGCCAAGAAGTTGTATTTCACCTTCGAATTATCTATTTTGCTCTTCAGCCGATGCATTCCTGTCTAGTGATTTAGGTAAACATTTCCCTTAGCTCACAAGCAAGGACTCAGCCTTTCCGTCCTCCTGCAAGTGATTCATAGCCCTGCTGCCATGGAAAGTTTTCTATCCCTCGCATCTCATATAGACACTTAGACGTTTGTGCACGCACACAGTCAGTATAGACTAGATTCTGTCCGAGAGTCCTTCCTTGTGGATAACATAGTTCTTTAAACATAGGATGTTAGATATGATTTGGGATTAGGTTGACTTGACCCCCCAGACTTCTCGTCTCCACATGTAGAGCTAAATGTCAAGTCCCCTTCACCCCTAGTTGCACGTCTATCACACGTCATGCTGCTGCGCGCGCATCTATGCCAAGTATTATCTTATAGATCCACCTATGTCTGATAATCCTAACCAATCATGTTTCTTTTATTCCTTATTACGCCTAGTTTCGATTACGTACCTGTCATGTCACTCTTCTTATCAAATGTTACGCCTTCTACATTCATTTCATTGTAATGTACTTATTATAAAAATGCATGTCTGTCAATAAAGTATTGTACTTCACTTCCTGAACCCTCGTGGTGACGGAACCTGAAGGCCGCGACTCGAGTCGGCCATTTTGAATGGAATAAAGCCCATTTAGAAAACCTCTTATACCACGGATTCTGCCTCTTGTTATTTTGAGCTATTTTACTTTATTTTAAGATTCCGTATGAAATTCAGTCCGGTAAAGAAGATTTTATTTACCACACTCTAACCGCTAGTATATGCAGTAGACCTTTGTACTTACTACCATTCCTATGTGTTTTTAGAATTTATACCTCTTCCTTGAGTGTCTTTACAACTTGTACAATTGCAATTTTTCTCTGTTTATATCTTTTCCTTGAGTGACTTTACAACTTGTACATTTGCATTTTTTTCTGTTTGGATCTCTTATGTAACTCATCTAATCCAAAGTCCTTATGTAACGCACTGGTTCTTTTGTAAAGCGCTCTGACACCTTCGGGTAATGTTCGCGCTATATAAAATCGCATTAAACAAAATAAAATAAAAAATAAAATAAACATTGATGTACATCATACATTTGTTAATGTTTTATGATATCTCATTTTGTGGATGCATGGTTCATTCATACTTATTTTCTTGAATCGCAAAGACAAATATGCAGAGTATATGTTTTGTGATTGCACTGTTACATAATTTCAGTGCCTTAAAAATAGGACAAATGTCCATCATAATTGTTTGTTCTCCCTTCCACATTCAAAATGTTTAATCATGCACAGAAACCAGTCTACAATCTATTATTTAGGCGCTAAGGGTTGTTTAAGGGTAGGGGACACGAGGAGAGCTGTCCTGTCACATTGCCCCAGTTTCCTAGACGAGTTCTGCTGACATTGTCACGTGACATGCCGTTCTATTTTGGTGACGCAGTTACAAATGAGCTCATAACAGTTGAAAAGAAAAAAAAACTATCAGCAGGGACTCACTCCACGCTGAGAATATAATAAACGATGAAAACACATATAAAGTGGCTTGGAGACGTCCCTCACTGACGCAAAGCCGTGATGTCAGAGCCAGAGGCCACAGCACGGTCAGTGTCAGCCAAATGGGCGAGATTCCAGCTCCAGCTAGTGCCAGGTTTTTTTTTTTTTTCGCACGGTACTTCCGGGATGGAGTTGGTCGTGGTTGTAAAATGCTACAGCCCTTAACCCCTGACAAAGCTGCTCTATGATTGTATTTTACACACATTCTTGCGAGAGTTGTAAGTCAAACTTGTTGCCTTCGAAATGGATGCGCTCCAAATGACATTTCCACAGTTTCCATCCGCCATTGCGCCGAATTCCAAAATTTCGCAACCATACTTTTTTTTTATAGCGAGAAGGCAGGCCGCAATGAATGAGGACCTGACGCATAAATATTTGGGGGTTCTGTCTTCAGTTAAAGTTGCGGTTATACTTTTTTTTTAAACGTTTGCTCAGAAGAATTTTACCGGGGAGGGCGAGCGATTTGAGCCTACTGCTCTGTCCTCCAATTCCTGACATTAGTAAGGCACATTATAGGTTTATTGCTTTGCGAGGTAATGAAGAAAAGAAGGATTTGGGGACAAAATATTTGGCTACGATCACTCAGTTTGCTTAAGAAGGGAAGCCGGGATTAATCAGATGCTTTCTGGTTTCACATTGTACAAAGCAGCCACTAAATGATTATCTATTTGTCTCTAATTTTTACCTCATATGTTAATGGTTTGCTTTCAACTTTGCGCAGCACGGTAGAACGAATGTGGCAGGCAGAATCCACTCGAAAGTTTGGCTCATGTTTGGCTCGAGGTTCCAAGAGGACCTCGAGCTGAGGCAGAGCCCGGCATCTGGCTGGATCCAGGCCCGGGCTTCAAGTCGCTCATCCACGTCTATATCCTTAGTCCAAAAGTCCTTGTCGCAGCCATACTTTTCAGATAATCCACCTTTTGCAAGAGAAAGGAACAGGAAGTACTCTAAGTGTCACCGACCCAAGGGTGTTATAAGGGTGGCTTCCCCTAGGTAACTTCCTGAAAATAGAAAGCCAGATGAAGGCCAGTAACACAGGGTGGAATGAGTGGACCGTAATGACTGTGACAAGGACTCTCTGGACTATGGATAGCCAAGATTAGTCCCGCTCACTGGAATTATGCGGTTTGGCAGCTGCTGCGTTTGCTGCATAATTATGAATTTGCCACGTTCAGCACATAATCCACCATCTGCTGCATTTTGCACTTATTGTAATTTATCACTAATCCATGTTGTTGTCAGCAAGCATTTATCAGACTCCATCCTTCTAGCATTGTTTCTCTGGAGAAAGCCTGCGGTAGCCAATCATTCAAGTACAGGTAAATGTTCCAGCACTGAAGGCAACAACTTGTTATTAAAGGCAAAACCATCTTGGTGAAATCTCTGGATGGTGATCTTCTACCAAGCTGAACATGATAATGTGTCTTCTCGCCTGCACATTTCTGGTATTTCTAATGGTTCTGCCATATGGGTGTATGGGAGCAGACATCCATGTAGACTATAGTTACCTGGAAACCATTGTCCACAATGAGCGGGTTGATTTTCTGTAGTTTGTAATGGTACTTTTGTGATCTAATCATTCGCTTTGCATACATCGATGATCTATTTTGAAACTGTCTTAAAACAGGATGAGCTGAAGTACCGGGAACATCCTACACAGGAAATCCCATTTGGACTCTGATTGTCCTGAGAATCTCAGGCAACAGTTCTTTATCTATGTATTTTCCTCTCTGATCCGCTGGAGCAGGTTCTATGAATTCATCCTCAGAACTGGTCCCATTTGTATTAGAGGCATTATCCTGATCCGACTTTGATGATGCAGGAGCCTGAAGAGCCTTAACAGTCTCCAACACTATTTTCCTGATGGAATTTTCCAGTGCAGAATCCACCTTCTCTATCCTGCATTTCTTGGAGTGAGAGGGAGAAGAATGACCTGATGATGGGGGCGAGGAAGAATCACTATACTTCCTCCTGGAGGAATGTTGCTCCTTTTTAGTCTCGCCTGACCCTGCGCATGCGCTGGTCTGGCGAGACTTATTGAGAGGGCTCCAAAAAGTGCTACCAGGCCAGCCTAGAGCTACAGTGCATGGAAACCGCTTGGTCACAGCGTGCTTTATAAGCACTTTCAACTTCAACTTCATGTGCGCGGGCGCGCTCCGCGCTTTACCGCGATTACTTTCACTTTCGTGGCCACACGGCCGCTTTGATGTTTGATCGTGATCGCGACCGCGATCACTTTCACTTTCGCGGCCGCGGCCGCTTTGCATAGCCAATAAGTCTCACTTTTGGGACCTTATAAGTATTTAGTTATGCAACTGTTGCATGGCTAAACACTTATAAGGTCCCAAAGGCGAGACCTATTGGCTATGCCAATGCTTGTGCATGTTGCCAAATGAGTACTGCATGTGTCCTGTTGCCGAATACAAAGAGACACTCAGAAATTTCAAACTTCCTTCTGCTTCACCAGGAGCCTCATGTTTTTCCACCAAAGGGGAGACAAGCCATCTGCAATGGAATGGAACTCAATACCTCAAAGACACATGATCTGTTGCTTACTGGGATCATTATTTAGAGGTTTACTGTCTTTCAGATTACTTTGAGCTTCAAGCCTTTGCTAATTTGATCCACGAGTGTTGCAGGGCATTAGCCAGCGATTTCCTTACTTCATCTTGTTATTGCCACCCTGGCAACCCTGTGTCATCCTAGAACGACCGCCCTCTTGGCTGCCATCTCACCTACACCTGGGTCTCAGACTATTATAAGACATCTTGTAACTGCTCAGTTTTTTCTCTTTTGGACTTCCGCTTCAGGTGCACACGCACTTTCGCCCCTCCCCAACCTCTCAAGACTTAATCACTCCAAAACTTGCTCACTTCAACCCTGATTTCTCCAGATTTTTGCAGTGCTCCATCATTTGTTCCCTTGGTATTATGCTCATTAGCAATGGTGCTTTGTAATAAGCAGTGGCAGGGTTATTGTTTTAATGAACAGAAGGCAAGCAACCTCAGTTCGTGTGTCACAGTGAATCTGATAAGGAACCCATTCGATGCCAGTGTGCGTAATGCAAAGCAAAAACCTCGATTCATATTGGTACATGCTTGAATCTCTCTTAAAGGTGATTGGTGGTCATACATTAATTAGTCTGAAATGGCACAGAGGAGCAAACGAATTGTGGTGATGAACACATACAAAGTAATTACCAGTGGTTTAGAATGATTCAAGTGTTTCTATCTATCACATGTCTGCTGTCTAAGTCAGTTGCTCTAAAAATTGTGGGTATATCCCATGTGATATGTTCTTTGCTGTCTGTGTGATATGGGGTTCTCACGGATGAGGCCTAACAACACTAATACCAATCCACCATCCCTTGTTTTCCAGTACATTAAGATCAGGCTGGCCTGTTACTATTGGAGCATGGCCAAGGATGGTTTGCATGTGGGTGACCTTCTCGGGAATGGCACCAACAAGAAAAACACACAGTTGTTTGGATTTGTAGAATGCATTCACAATCAAGGAAAGCAGGTTTTCATTTTTGAGATTGCCATATGGATGTATTGGATGACTACCAATTCTCCCTTATTTTTGCAATAATTAATTTAATTTATGTGTTAACTGTTAGACTAAGGGGTCAGTTTAGATCTTGGCAGATAGCTTGTTCTCTGCCAGGGCAACGCAGTAAATTACTCTGTTGCCCTGACGGATGTGCCACTCGCGCAATTTTGAAATGCCTGTGACCCCGGCAATCATTTTCAAGCATTGACAGGAACCGCCATCAAGGTGGTTCCTACCAATGCATTGCAACTTTGCCAGATGGCTCAGTCAAATACTGTCCTGTACGTCTTTTGTAAGTGCGCTGAAACACTGTGTTGGTTTAAAAGAGGCAGTGGTGACATTGTGGAAGGTTAGCTAAGATTTGAAGAATTCATTCACAATGTTGATAAGATTCAAAGAGGTCTTGCACTTTAAGGGGTCGTTGTTCCCCTGTTCCTCGGGTCTCCCCTATGATGTTGTGTCTATGTATTTCTCCAACCCAAGATGCACAAGAGTCATCTGGAAATCCCCACATCACATCACCTCATCGTTGCACTCAGGTACACATTCTACTTCAACATTTCAGGGACTGGATGGTTACTATAGTTCGGCCTTCAACAGTAAGGGCCCAATTCACAAAGGCAATCTGAGACAAAAGTCTAACTTTTTGACTTTTGGTATTCACAGAGGTCATTTACGAGTCATATATTTATGTCTGCAGTCGGGCCGGAATCTCCGCACCCAGTCTGTACTCGCCGGCTCAAGCCTTACTCTCCTGCTCGGGCCTTACTCTCCAGTTTGGGCCGGATAAAGTGTAATCAATGGGCCTCAATCAATTTTTACAAAAAGGAACATTAGGAAGGTGTAATAAATGGTAAAGGAGGTCATGAAAATCAGTTTGGGCAGGAAAAAGGGTGTGGAAAGACACTACATCATATCCCAGAAAAGTTTGCTCCTTTGCGTCATGGTACATGCAGTCCACAATTTGCGCTCCCCTCAGTGTTGACTGTAGTATCAACACTACAGTCTACACTAAGGGCAGCGCAACGCAAATTGTGAACTGCATGTACCATGACGCAAAAGAGCAACCCTTTCTTCGGGGATATGATGTAGTGTACAGACATCTCAACTTCAAGCACCCGAAAGATCACTCCCTTGTGGCCTCAAGCCAATGGGATTGCCAAGAGATTCATGGCTACACTGAACAAAACTATCCAACAAGCAGAACTAACAAGGCGAGATGTTCAGATGGCTCTGAATGAGGTGCTGCAGGCCTATTAGACCACACCACTGGAAAACAGCCAGCTACTCTAATGTTGGGTCGAACAGTGCGCATGAGAATCCCCACCTGGGAAACCTCATAGGACTGTGCACACCAAACACAATAACAAGAAGAACTGGCAGAGATAGACCGAAACAAGAAAGCCAAAATGAAAGAATATGCAAATGCTTGACAATAGGCAAGAACATCTACTGTCCAGGAAGGAGACTGGGTATTTGTCAGACTAGAACAATGGAAGAAGTCAGACTGCCCATACTACAATCACCCACTGCAAGTTACAAGTCTAAAGGGTACCATGGTTACTGCTGCCTCTGACAACTAAAGAGTGACGGCAAACATTTCTCATTTCAACAAGTGTGATTTCAGGAGCACAGAAGTAGCAGACATCTCAGAAGATGATGTTATTGACACTATTCATGAGCCAGTCAGCAGTCAAAAACCCAGTTTCTCACTTGCTTCCCCAAAACAGATGGAATCGAGCCTCTTACACTGGCCCACAGCGAGCATGTCGCAGACCCACTTGTCTCATTGGAGAAATCTAAGGGCTTCCACTCTCATTAGGTTCAGTGAATAAGTGGGGTGATGTTATATTCTTCCCATTCATTAACTTGTTATGTATGTATTTTCTTGAAATGCTTTGGAATGCTTTCTTCTTCCTAGCAACCTGTTCTCTCTGATGCCGTTCTGGAATGTAGGCAGTAGAGAGAGAGCAGTTGCTGTGGAGAGTGGCTGGTGTTTCCAGGGGTCGTTCCTGTTTACTGAATAAACTTCCTTAAACCTATCCTAATGTGTCAAGCCTCTTCAAAACTGGCGACCAAGATGGGATGCCCATTGTGGAAACGCTGCTAGCTGTGAAGGACGTCTATTTTAGAGGGACCATTACTGGATGTATATGACCCCTGGAAAAGTCCTTTATTGTGCCTAAAAGGACATTCACCTGGTCTGGAGGATCGTGAAGTGCCAAACCAGCCCGAGATATACAGGTACTGTTTTTCAGCTTTTGTTGGATGAGCTTGGAAACTTACTTGTGTGGAGCAACTGCTGTGAGGCCCGCGCGCTTATCTCTTTCGGAGTTTTGTTGCCATTTGAGTTTGGTGACCGGAGAGTTCTGAGGCTGGCACGTTCCTGAAGACGTTCCGCCATCTTGGAGTCAGGCGGACGTCCTGACGTGCACACGTCACGCACGCTATGTTTATGAAAAATATGCCTCCATTTAAAAAAAAAAAAAAAGTCAAACTTCGGTGACACACACACCACGATCCTGCGTGTTCAGTCAATTTCATCCGGAATTTTGCATCGCTTTCACCAAATATTGCGTGCCGCCATATAAAAAAAGAAAAATACTCCGGTTGAAGCGTTTTTGCATCTGTGACACGCACACCTTTAGCACTTCACATTATTTTCACCATTTTGAGGATCCTGCGTGTCAAAGACAATCCTATGTTGTTTTTGAAGTCATCGGTGACACGCACACCTTTGGGCATTTTTGCTTCTTGTATAGTTCCCAGCGATTAACCAGTGTGTTAAACAGTCTGTCCTGCACATTTTCAAAGGTACTGTATCTGGATTTACTTATAAAACGTCAGACAATAACGCTCTAATAGTATTATCTTTGACCGTGTTGTGGACAATTTCTAGTCATTTAAAAAAATAAAAGAGAGAAACATCAATTGCACGCAAAGGTACTTTACATTTCAATCATGACAACTCAAGTCATTCCTGCGCCACCCTATTTTTTACAAAGTCCAGGTCAACCTTGTATGGCGTGGGAACACTGGAAAGAGACATTCGAAACATATTTAGAAGCCATAGGTGGAGTTGTATATGTCTCAAAAAGGAAATTAGCGATTCTCAAACAAATTTTAGGGTTAGAGGGCAAGCATGTTTTAAAAGCCTTACCCATGGTGGAGGCTATAAGTATAGAGGAAAATACTGAAGGTGAGGCTGGGGGGGACAGTAATATTGATGTGTAGGAAATTGCTCTGAAGGCCTTAGAAGAACATTTTGGAAAAAAAGCAGTGTGGTGGTAGAAAGACATACATTTTTTTCACGCACACAGTCACCAGGGGAAACTATTGAGCAATATGTGGCTAATTTAAGGATATTGGTTGTCACTTGTAAGTTTAATGATATGAGAGATGAAATAATTAGAGATCAACTAATTAATAGAATGTCAAATCTTAAAATTCAAGAAAAATTACTTGGCATGAAAGATGCTTCTTTAGAAAAATCCCTATTAGTGGCTAAAAGAATGGAGAATACCTCCAGATATGTGAAGGAGCTTAGCACAGTTTCTAAAAACGTTTGTCAGGATGAAACAGTTCACAACATTAAGAAAGGCGTTAAAAAAGTTGATGAAAAGGTAACATCTGATAAGAAACCAGAAGGTGTAAAATTCAGGCCTAAGTCCTGTTTTAGGTGAGGCAGTTCAAGACACTGCGGATGCTAATCACTGTCCTGCTGTTAAAAGTAGATGTTTTAAATGTAGAAAGTTTGGGCGTTTTGCATGGTTATGTAAAAGTTCAGAATCTTGTGTTTCTCCTAAGTCAGTTAATCTGGTAAGGCAGATTGAACCGTCTGAAAACGAAGAGGTTTCGTGTGACAGTGATGACGACAATGACAATGTGGAGGTAATGGTGATAGAGACTAATCAAGTCCTGAAATGTGAAGGGGGAAAGTACGATAGTTATCGCCCTCCCAAATGCGCAATTAAAATCAAAGGCAAGGAGGTGCAAGTCTGGGTGAATTCTTGTTCCCCATTCACCATCATCGATAAATCCATTTGGGAAGGTTTAGGTGGTAAGTTAAATGATTTGCAACCCACTGATATCATTCCTGAAGGATATTGCGGTGAAAAATTACCTGTTCTGGGATATGTGGAAACAGAAATGTGTTTTTTAGATAGAAAAACTACAGCCAAGTTATATATTGTACACAAAGGTAGATCTCTTTTGGGTTGGAAAGAACAAAGGGCTCTTGATATTGTGTTAAACCCAAATCATCCACAACAAGTCCTATTCACATCATCTGGGGACACTGTTGATTGGGTTACCAAGGTTCCTAGTTTGTTCAGCAAAAAACTAGGGTGTTTAAAAAGTTCAAATACCACATTATTTTGAAGGAAGATGCAGTACCCAAGGTACACAAAGTTAGAAATGTTTCTTTTATATTAAGGGACAAATTCAACAGAGGTTATGTAATGAGGGAGTGATCGAGCCCATTGAGGCATCTGAATGGTTAAGTCCAATAGTTTTAGCCAGAAAACCTAATGGTAATAGTAGAATGTGCATTGACTTTAGAGATTTAAATGACAACATCTGGATTGACCAACATCCTCTTCCCCGCATTAGTGAAATGCTAGCAAGTGTAAAGGGAGGTACACATTTCACCACGTTGGATTTATCCAACGCTTATCATCAAGTTTTGTTGCATAAGGATTCGAGACATGTTACATCTTTCATCACTCCGGAGGGTGCCTTTCAATTTTTTCGAATGCCATTTGGTCTGGCATCGGCTTCGGCCGTATTTCAAAGAGTTATGTAAGCTATTTTAGCAGGTTTGAAAAATGTTTTGGTATTCCAAGATGATGTTCTGGTGTGGGGATGCAATAAGATCAAGTATGATGAGATGTTGGAAGAGGTATTGAAGAAGCTTTCGGATGAAGGTTTCACTATAGCTTTGGAAAAGTGTAAGTTTGGTTTGAGTGAAGTCGAATATTTAGGTCACACTTTAACATGTGATGGGGTTAAGCCCAAACGGAGCTTGGTTGAAGCCATAGAAAAAGCACCTGCTCCGTGTGATAAGGATCAACTCAGGTCATTTCTTGGCCTTGCAGAATATATTCGAAATTTGTACAGCATTTTTCTGAAAAAGTATATGAGTTGAGAAAATTGATGAAAAAGGGGGCCAAATTCGAATGGTCTGAAATTTGTCAACTCAATCTTGAAGCGATAAAGAAAAACATTGCCAGCACAGTCACTTTGAAGCCATTTGATCCCGAAGATGAAACCATCATTTCCACTGACGCAAGCAATCATGGTCTTGGTGCAGTGCTCATTCAGGTACACAAAGGGAATGAGAGAATAGTAGCCTTCGCTTCCCGCACATTAAAGGGTGCAGAGCATTGTTATTCTACTATTGAGAAGGAGGCTTTGGCATGCTGGTGGGGTGTGCAATATTTTCGTACTTTTGTGTGGGGAACCAGATTCCAGTTGCGCACCGACCACAAGCCCTTAGTTGATCTTTTCTCCACTAGAGGCGCGGGCAAAGCAGCACCTAGGATTGCTAAGTGGTTGTACCGTCTTCAGGAGAATATCTTTGAAGTAAAATATGTCCCAGGTGCAAAAAATGTAAATGCGGATTGCGTATACAGATTAGCATTGGATATTGTACAAGATGAAGATGATGACGAACTGATGGTGGCGGAGGTGAATGATGTATGTAGTGCCATCAGTGAAGAAGATTGGAGAAAGGCAGTTACTGATGATGTTGTGTTTACCAAAGTCAAGGGTATTTTAGGGTGTGAACATGGGTGGACACTGCACAAGGAATTGAAGTCATTTAAGTTAATTTGGTCTGAGTTAAATGTTGTAGATGCTTTGTTGAGGAGAGGATGTAGGCTAGTGGTGTCTGAGACGTTGAGGGATAGATTATTAAATATTATGCATGAGGGACATGGTGGTATGTCCGCCATGAAAAGGAGGATTAGGGAGGATTTTTGGTGGCCTGGGATGGACATCCAAATCGAGAGATACGTTCGTGACTGCATAGCGTGTGCATGTAGTGACAAGACTTATTCATCCCAGGAAACCACCATTGTTTCATTGCCCATACCTAAGGGTCCCTGGGATAAACTGACTATTGATATTTGTGGACCATTTGATACTTTGAATGTGAGTGAAAGATTTGCAATAGTCATGGTCGATTATTTTTCTAAGTGGCCGGAGGTATCTTTTATTAGAGAAGTTAAATCCAGTGGTTATTGCATTTTGTGAGGACATATTCAGGAGAGACTGTTGCCCTGCTGAGATAGTAACGGATAATGGTCCTCAATTCATTTCAGAAGAATTTGAAAGATTTTTAGTCAGATGGGGTATCAAACATACTAGAACACCTGTCTATCATCCCAGGGGCAACAGCCTTGTTGTGCGTTTTAATAGAGTTCTGGTTGAGTGTGTCCAACTAGCATGCATGAGTGGTGAGGGCTGGAAGCGACAGGTCAAGGATATGTTATGGTCATATCGCACCACTCCTCATTCGGTAACCAAGGAGACAGCTTTTTCTTTACTCAAGAGCAGAATACCATGTTCAGTAGCGATACCAGCTTGGATGAACAGAGCAGGGTAATGTGAGGTTGATTTAAAGGGTGTACAATGTAGGGTGGACAAGTACCAGAAAGCTTACTGTCAGAGGCACAATAAGAAGATTGTGAAATCAAAACGTTTATTCACAGAGGGCATGTTTGTGAGAGTGTTTTTGGGCGACAAGGCAAGGAAGGGTTGTTCGAAATGGTCGTGCCCTAAGAAGGTAGTTCTTGTGAAGGGAAATTGTGTGAAGGTATCAGATGGAAAATGGTGGAACACCAGAAAAGTGGCGCCATGCTCTGGTACTGAAGTGGCAGTGTCATCAAAAGTCCAGCCGAATGCTGATGCACATGTTCCTGTTTCCTGTTCAGGTGATGTGTCTTCTTCCAGAGTCAGAATTGGTTCTGGACGTATCAGAGTATTGCCAAAAAAATATGATGATTTCATATGCTCATAATGTTAATCTTATTTGTTTGAAAATTTCTTAAGAGGGGAGATGTGTTATATTCTTCGCATTCATTAACTTGTTATGTATGTATTTTCTTAAAATGCTTTGGAATGCTTTCTGCTTCCTAGCAACCTGTCCTCTCTGATGCCTTTCTGGAATGCAGGCAGTAGAGAGAGAGCAGTTGCTGTGGAGAGTGGCTGGTGTTTTCAGGGGTCGTTCCTGTTTACTAAATAAACTTCCTTAAACCTAACCTAATGTGTCAAGCCTCTTCAAACGGGGAGATGTAATATTGTGATTGTATTCTAACACCAAGGTGCTAGGCCCCTGCTGTCAATCCATAAAGGAAGTGGAGGAGGAGGCAGGGAGGGGATTTAAAGGAATACAAGAAAGGCAGAGGCAGCTGTCCAAGTTGCGTACATGGTACATGAAAATACATTTAAATAAACTGACAACGTGTAGCACCCACCGGTGTCAGAGTTATTCTTTACAGCCACCAGCTGTGATCCAACACATGTTGCTTCCTTGTCTGAATCCAGAGTGATTGGTGCTCCCAAAGTGTGTTCTTAGGTGAAATTGTAAGTGAATAACTCCAACATGTAGAATTAGGTTATCTCAGACAATGGAGTCTAGAGACTGATCTGAGAATAGTAGATTCTGACACATTGAGGCTATCTTATTTTTAGAAGAGTTGCAATTTGACTGCAGACGGGGAAATCCTGTTTGCACGTTTACAAACTTGGACTGATTGATTCAGGATTGAAGGAACAATCAGGTAGGGTAAAGAAGTGTCCATGGGCCAAAAAGGCTCCCCATGGACACATGGACAATATAGATTCAAGATTTATTTACAAACTTTCTCAGAATAATCCCCTGTCTCAATTTAACACAACCAAAGTGGATTAAGCCCAATTATTATTGGCTTGGAGAAGAGGACTATAGGTCAAAGAAGCACTGCAGGCAAATATACAAGAGAAAGGGCCTGATTCACAGAAGTAATCTGAGACATAATCCTAAACTTACTACTTTTGGTATTCACAGAAGGCATTTAGTAGTAGGATTTTGTCTTAAGTCTGTCTTAAGTCTGTCTTAAGTGGGTCCTAAGTTTGTCTTAAGTTTGTCTTAAGTCTGTCTTAAGTCTGTCATAAGTCTGTCTTAAGTCAAACGTAAGTCAAACTTAAGACAAAATCCTAACTTTACTACTGCTAAATGCCTTCTGTGAATACCAAAAGTAGTAAGTTTAGGATTTTGTCTCAGATTAGTTCTGTGAATTGGCCCCATTGATCTTAAATATATCTGAATCTAAGCCCAAAAGAGTCCACACAGGGTGACAATAAGACAGGGCAGTATGGAAAGAATGGAATATGTCTGGGTCAAAAGGAGGGGTTATAAACAGCAGTAATGAGTTTGTTTTGTTCTATAGATCTCAACAAAATTAGTTATAAAAGCCTAAAAAGAAGTAAACAAGACTGGAATCTATTTGAGGTCCATGATACTGCAGTGAATGGAAACATGTGCAAATTAGATGGTTAGAACTCGTTGTCTGCCTCTGAAATCTATATATCAGTTTGCACGATAATTTTCTTATAGCTGATCTCTTCGCTATTTCATTTTGAATCCATAATGAATAGTACAATACTGTGAGACCTAGTACAACTCACTAGCAAGGTAATGTTTTACAAACTCCTTCTTGAAAGATTTTATAGAGGATAAATTAAATATATTCAAGCTCTCCTCTTTATGGCCGTTTTTAAATGATTTCCTTTAGTAAGCAAAATTAAAAGCCTTCTTTGTTTGCAGTGTAAGAGAAAGAGCCTCTTCCTCATCGAAGCCAAAGTACAGTTAAACCCTGTTGGGTTGGGTCCAGTTCCTTGAACGGGAAATCCCAGGAAACGTCAGCCTATAAAATGGAAAAATATAATATCTTAGCCTCTCTGAGTCTTTTCAAGAGGTGTAAGGTAAAGGCTTCATTAATGAACAGCGTCCACTTTTTATGTGCAGGGACAGAAGAGAGTTCAGGTCTTAGTGAGTGATTAGAAGACAGTTTGTACTTTGTTTGTAATAACCCTATTTTCCTTTGACGATGTCTTATCTGCACTCTCATATTAAATCACAGACGACAAACTGCTGAAGACAGAACAATCAAGTACTTTGTGAAGTTGGAGAATAACATGGGGGCCAATTCACAGAACTAATCTGATACAAAATCCTAAACTTACTACTTATGGTATTCACAGAATGCACTTACGACTGCACTTACGACTACTAACTTTACGTCCGCACTCAGGCCGGAATTTCCGCACCCAGAGCAGAATTTGCGCATACGGAGTGGAAATCCCGCACTTGTGCCGGACCCTCCGCTCCCGGGCCGGAATACCCACATTCTGGTCGGTTGAGCATTTTCCTCAATGCTAATCACCTGTCCAAGTTCCTACTGCGAGAAGGTGGCCTGGTATATGCTGTCCAATAATTAAAGTGGGTACCCTGTACCAGTCCACACGTCCCTCCTGATGAATGAGGTCAAAGATTGGGGGGTCAAAGATTGGGGAGAGGAGTTGGCCTAATGGCTAGGGCGCTCGACCTTGGACCTGGGGAACTGGGTTCGAGTCTCGGTAATGACGCTGAACGTCCTGTGATTCTGGGCAAATCACTTAATCTCCCCGTGCCTAACAAAAAATGAATGTGTGTCCTCATGTAACGTAACTGGTGCTATTTAAAGCGCTCTGATACCCGATTAGATTCGGGTCAAGTTCGCGCTATATAAAACTCTGTAAAAAAAAGATAACCTTTAGAAAGCTATCCTAGTGGTAGCTGTGGAGAGCAGCCTTCAGGCTTAATCTTGAAGGAATGTAAAGCAGCCGATTTTACCAGAATATCACCTCCTCAATGTCTAAATGAAAGGAGAACCACACAGTAGTTGTATAAAAATATGTATTTATTAATATAACACTCTGTACTAGTCTCTATACGAGATTAGGGCACAAAGTACACAATACTAATTCAATAGAACATTCGTAAGTAGCAAATTACACAGATGGCTCCAGGGGGAGACTGAACCATATACTAAAAAAATTGTATAACAATAACGACTTGACTAGACACTGTGCCTAGTGCACGTAGAATCGCTGGGACCCCAAGGAACCACCCAGAGGAGTCACACAGGGAGCCCACATGGGATGGGTGCAGTGAGGAAACACGACCGCGTGCTCCGTACAACTCTATGGGAAAGTCGCGTTGTAAAGTTACAGTTTAAGGACACTTCTACGATGACTTCGAGCAAACGCTTTGGAACATAGGAGGTTCTAAGGCCAACCCACCATTGAGTACTGAGGTACCCGTGTTACCTATCCCAGAGGAGCCGGGTGCATAGGGGTCAAGTGGTGCCAGAAACCTTTGTCGTTTTCAATGAAGAGTTGCACAGAAGTACTGCTTCCAGGAAGGCGAAGAGTGTCCGGTGGAATCCAAGCTCGGATTCTAGGTGAGAAGAACCTAAAAGCAGAGGGGACAGAGTCTGGGCCACTTCAGGTGACCAGAGGCTCGATAGTCGAATGCCCACCGATGTCGGATGTTTCAGGTGAGAAGAAGGGTTGCTTGACTGTGCAGCCACGGGGACCAGGAGTTGTTGAAGACAACCAGGATCTGGAGGTGAGCTGTCCCACAAAGGATGTTGAGTGCTGAGGGGTCGATGTCCAGCTGGAGCACCAGCAAGCCTTGGCGAATGCAACTCACACGGTTAGAGTAAACAGGTCACGGTGTAGACCAGCAAGATCCAGGGGACTCTCCAAGCAATGGAGAGTCAGGGCACATCTGGGGCAACCAGGGAAGCCCAAGAACAAACAAGGTGACCCTCACCAGGACCCACAGGCCAATGGACCAGGGATCGCGCAGAGTCCTCAAGCTAGTTTGCGAAGTACCAGCCCATAGGACACTCGGTGAGTGGAGGCCGAATATCTTTGGTGCAATTACTGCTCGGGGGCAGGACTACACGGAGTCCAACGCACAAGCTCGGGAAATGTCAACAAGCATATGCACTTGCAAATGTACGCGGTGCACAGGGGTTCTGGTTGCACGGCCCCCACGAGGGATACAGGTCTTAGAATCACTGAGAGGTCAGATCTTCCTCAGGGACCTTTAGGAACCCACCTCCTGTGTTGCTGAAATCTTCTGAGTCCTCAGGAGCTCGGGAAAAGCAAACCTTGTCAGATGTGTTGAGGTGCCTGCTTCTGCAGGGGAGTAACAACTTTACTCGAAGGGAGATTCTTAAGTCCAGCGTCGTGCAGACCATCGAAGTACTTGGTTTCTTCTTAGCAGAATCTTGCCCAGGTAAAATCTAAAGTCCTGTAGCCAGGTAACCCGCAAAATAACCAAAATAACCATGGGAAGGGGTTGGAAAGATTCTGTGGACCCTCCTAGGGGTGGGGCAGAACAGAGGGGCAGCTACACCCATGTCCTTTGTCCAGTTTCATGCCAGAGCAGGAGCCAGTGGCTCCCAGAACTGGTTTGAGCTGGACTATGAACAGGGACACCACAAGTGCCCCCAGTGCAGAATTTCTGGCACTCTCAGGGTGCACCCATCCAGCCCCAATACACTAAACCCTGTCTGGGAAGTGGTCACACCTCATTGTGACAAGATACCTATTGTCACGCCTTCCTCTACTCGAGTTTGGCACAGCAGCAGGAGAGCAGAATCGTGTCTGTGACTGGCAGCGTCCATTTTGTGCTGCCCAGGTCGAGAAAAGCTGGTTCCAGGTAGACTGGTGACCCACATATGTCTCTTTGGAAGGGTGGAATCATACCTCCACACCAGTGTGGAGGTATTATTCCAAGGTGTTTGACACCAAATAAGACATGTTTCTAAGCAGCCGTTTTAAAGTTAGCATGAACCGCAAGGTTATAATCCACTTAAACATATATGTCTGGCTGCATCACAGACAAACCCGGAGAATGGTCACCGAAGGCTGCTGAGGGGCTCTGCTCATGCAGGGGCACCCTCTCACGTAAAACCCAGCACCCTGCCTTCGGGATTGATAAGGCCTGCCATAGGAGTGACTGATAGGTTTTTAAGTTTAGTGATTTAGATAAATATAGTGAACCTATAGTGATTTAGATAAATATAGTGAACCTATATATTAGTAAGTGGTGCCAGCAACATCTTACACAGTCTGTTGTAGCAGCCCATCATGTCATTTTGAATGGCTTCTCAGGGGTGGTGTTGGACTTGGCCCTTTTTGCAGGGTCATCCCTAAACGTTTTGCCTTTCTCCTAGCCTTTTTTCTGACATGGTGTTGGTGGTTTTTGGACTCTGGGCACTTTAGCACTGCCGTCCAGTGTAAAGTGTGTGTGCTCTCTGTGTTAAATATGGTAAGATTGCTCTACACCTGTTTGGCCTATTTAATTTACCTGTCAGTCCCTGGTAAAGTGGTATCTCATATACCCAGGGCTGGTAAATTAAATGCTACTGGTGGGCTTGCAGCGCTGATTGCGCCACCCGCCAAAGTAGCCTTTCAAACCTATCCCAGGCCTCTGCCATTGCAGGGCCTGTGCGCGCAGTGTTACTGCCAGTGTGACGTGGCACCTAAAATGTGTGCCATGCTGTGACCCCCTTTTTTACTGCATGTCAGTCACCCCTAAGGTAGGCCCTAGCTAGCCCTATGGGAAGGGTGCATTGTAGGTAAAAGATAAGACATGTACCTTAAGTGTGTGACATGTTCTGGTAGTGACAAACAGCCATTTTGATTTCACACTACTGTAGGGCTGTCCTCCCCTAGGAATGCATTGGGGATTCCCTGATAAGTGTTTCAGTGGTAATTCCTGATATGAGAGGCGCAGCGTGGTCAAGTTTGGTATATTTGGAATAGTGATAATAAATTCTGCACAATGGTGTGCGCAGATTTAGTGTAACTATTTTAGAAATGCCACTTTTAGAAGTTGGCATTTCTGTGTGCTATGTGTCTGCCTGCCTGATGTGTATTGCATGTCTGGCTTTTGAGTGACAGGGGCTGGGAGCTGTATGTGGCTCCAGGTGGGGCAGGGTGTGTCAGCACTAGACTGCATTGGGAGTAGGGGGTGGAGTAATCCCCTGACCCTGAATAGGTCTGTGCCTAGCCTGTACAATGCTGCTCTGCCCCCTGCGGTGTGTCTGATCACCGAGCCACCACCTGACAAAGGGGAAGAGGAGCCTTGTAAACAAAGTGCTCCAATTCCCCCCTGAACCAGTTGCATCTGGTTCCCCCAAACCCTGTACTGCAGACAAAGGAATCAGTAGTATAAGTATAGGGGCTGTGACCCCATGATGCTGGTGTTGTTCCTGAACTTGCGGGGGCTTGCTGCTGTTGGGGGCCCAGAAGGAACCGCCACGAGGGCTTGCCTCCCTGCTGGAGGGCCCTGTGTGCTGGCCTGCCTGGGCCCAGCTGTGCCCCTTGGACCTTTTCTTGTGTTGTCCAGGACCTAGTGCCTCGTGAG
Organism: Triturus cristatus; assembly: GCF_964204655.1. NCBI lineage: Eukaryota > Metazoa > Chordata > Amphibia > Caudata > Salamandridae > Triturus > Triturus cristatus. Next base: position 1,427,351,681 of record NC_140590.1, on the reverse strand, counting down.
CGCTATATTTAAATTACCAGCTGAGGAAAGTGCTCCTATTTTTAATCTGCAGCACTGGGCTGCGACGTGGGATTCCCCCGCATTGATGCTTTATTTACGAGCGGGAGCCCACCCCGCATTGCCGCCTCCTGGAGGAGCCACACAGATCTGAAGAAAGCGGGGGCCCACCCCGCAATCGCGCTTAAATCGAAGGTGGGAGCCTACCCCGTGCTTTGGTGAGGAGAGGGGAAGCCGCCGAGTCCGGCGAAACCGAAAGTCAAGCAACCTTGTGCCTGGAAGTGGGCAGGGTTCCCGTGTTGCTGGTGGGAACCCCGCGTGGTGCCCAGCAAAGAAAGCAGAGACCTCGGAGACCTCGCTCCTGACCTTTTCCGTACTCCTGACCTTTGTCCAGCTGCTGGCGGGAGCCCGGCCCGCGTTGCTGCGTCCCGCGGGCCCAGAGGAGGAGTGAGGAGCCAAAGGAGACTTCGCTCCCTGCTGCCAGGAAGTCAATCAAGGCTGTGCCTGTGCATGGGTGGGGCTTCCTGGAGGAAAGGGAAGTCCCGTGTGTGGTGAGAAGCCGTCCAGAGCCTCGCGGGCTTTCCCTCAAAGTCCAAGTCCAAGGAAGGGAAACCGGGTGAAGAGCACAGGCAGCACTGCACTTGAGTCAAGATGGGGCTCCCGTGTGGTGAGGAGAGCCCCGCGTGCAGTCTAGAGCCGACCAGGTATCCCCCAGAGAGCTCGGTGAGTGGTGGCACGTTGTGAGAGGCTGGGGGCAGTTCGAGGCACATTGTCGGTGCCTGAGTGGTGCCGCAGGAGAGCGGGCCACTCCAACCGTGGGGGCACATTGTTTTCAGAGCCCCAGAGGGGGTCCATGGGGCACGTTAGTGTCAGTACCGGTTTCCTTGCCACAGCTGCACCGCAAGTACGGGCAGCTGCAACGTGGGGGCAGTTTTGGTTGCAGGAGTCCCAGAGTGGGAGCTCACAGGCCGAGTTGGTGCCAGGCCCCATAATTATGCCTGCCTAGCATACACAAGTCAGTGTGAACCACACATCAGGACAGTATAGCCCTCACTGCCCCAAGGTCACTGTATGACGTCCCAGTGGCGTGGCTCGAGTTGGCTCTGAACGTCTTTAACAAATAAGTAGGATGTATTTTAGAGGCCACCTCATATGCTTGCTCCTCCGAGCCGTATCCCTTCTAATCCACTAAATATCGCAATTATCTTCTAAGAATCAGTTCAGCTAAAATCATATGTATTTCATATTAATTTTTAGTATTCACCTGAATGGAAGCAGGACTTGGAAGAAGAAGTTAAAAACGTGGACAGTTTTAAATGCACCATCGGCTTAGTCACAATTTATTCAATGGTAAATGGACCAACCAATGGGCTGTGAGTCAGAAGCATTTTAGACATGTAAATAACCAGACTTTTTGACCTACAGTACAATTAGGTAATGAAATTCTCTTCTTATCAGCATATAACATATAAGCAGTTATGGCTTTCACGGAAGGCTCTTGTGCAAACTTTTGAATTCTCTGATGTTCAGTTAATTGCTCTTCCACTGTAGGAACTAATGCAGACAAATTTGTATCTAATGGTAGTACTCTAGTTTGACATCCATACTTAGAGAAAAAGGTGTCATACCTACAGCAAAATGATCAACATTACTACAGTTTAATTCTGCCAAACATAACGTCTTACTCCATTCCCCCTCTTGCAATAATGTATGATACCGCAAACATTTTTCAGCACACTGATTCACTAATTTATGGTCATTCATTTGAGGATAAATAGTGAACAATTTTCCATATCCATCTGAAAATCAAGTCCCTCTACGATAACTTCAAAGAAGTGACCCTGGACGGCAAAACCCCGCATTCCCCCAGCCAAGCCAGCCAACCCACTTTCTCCTCCTGGACCCCAGCCACCACCAAAGATACCGAATCGACCATGAAAGGCATCCATTCAAGAGCACCCACGGACCCCTGCACATCTTACACAGAGCCGCCATCACACCGGAACTACGACACACCATCAACACCACTTTCGAAACCGGCATTTTTCCTGAATAATGGAAATGCGCAGAAGTCAAGCCCCTACTCAAGAAGCCCTCTGCAGATCCCTCAGACCTCAAGAACTACCAACCCATCTTCCTGTTCCCCTTTAAGGCCAAAGTCACCGAGAACGACCATCAGCGCCCAACTAACGAAATTCATCAAAGAGAACTCCATCCTCGACCCCTCCCAATCCAAATTCCGCAGCAACCGCCGCATCGAGACCGCCCTACTCGCCGCCACAGACAACATCCGCACCCTCCTCGATCAAGGCCACTCATGGCCCTGATCCTACTCGACCTCTTCGCAGCCTTCAACACCGTCTCCCACTGCACACTCACCGCCAGACTCCACTACGCCGGCATACAGGAAACCGCCCTCGAATGGCTCCACTCCTTCCTCACCAGTAGAACCCAAAGAATCAGACTACCGCCCTTCCTCTCTGAACCCACAGAAATCACCTGTGGTGTACCCCAAGGATCAGCACTCAGCCCTACGCTCTTCAACATCTACATGGCCCCACTCGCCGCCATTGTCAGACAACACAGTCTCAGCATAGTATCCAATGCCAACGACACCCAGCTCATCCTCTCCCCCACCAAGGACCCAGTCACCACCAGGAAGGAATGAAGGACGTTGCATCCTGGATGAGCAGCAGCTGCCTAAAGCTGAACTCAGAGAAGACAGAGCTCCTGATCCTCAGACCCTCTCCCACCGCATGGGACAACACCGTCTTTCAGCTTAATTCCCCCCCCTGTTTAGTTTAGAGGGAATAGATGTACATTCAAGAGACACCACACGACAAAATACACCCCACGTCTAGTGGTTAAACTGAGTTTAATGAAACATGGCCACACTGATCTACATACTGTGCTATACAGTTCACTTCTTAGAGAGCCAAGAATCACACAGACTTCTGTGTTTATTTACTGAAAGATAGTCAATTACATTTTTTCAACAGATAACAACCCGCATTGAAACGCGATCTCTAACATTCAGTGGCTTTCATTAGTATTGTTGAATTTAAGTATCAACTATCACTTCCGACACATTACGCAGCACTCTCGTATGTTTAAGAATTCAAATGATTCTTCATTCGACACGAGATCTTGGAGGCTCTCACAATTGACACGACACTGCATATACAAGAAGTCTTTGCAGACGCTAATGTTCGCGTCATCCAGACGCGCGTCTATTTACGTGCGCCATACACTAACACCGGTGCCTCCCCGTCCAGCTCACTTCAGCCGGAGGTACCGACGGAAAGGTAAGCGCTCAGTAGACGTGCCGTCTCTATTTCTAAATTCTTTGTTTAACATCATTAACGATACTTGAATACCGCCATAGCATGCTCCCCGTATGTGATAACTATTCCCGAGTTTGACCTTGAGACATATCAAGTTGCGCATCTACAGGCCGTGATATTCACACGAGCGCCCCCGCTACAGGGCTTTTAACACTCACAGTCAAGACAACTATATCCTTTTACCAGTCAGTCATCTATTTGTTTCTGGCCATGTTCCTATCGTTAAGATAAAAGCGTAGAGATTATATTTTATTGAATGAGACCAGCAATTTTTGCTTGGCATGTATATCACTACATCCGTTTGTTCTAATACAGAGCGGGGCCTCTTTCATCTGAGCGGATGCCAGGTGGGGTGAGGCGTGACCCCCTACATTGAGGGGTAAGCAGTAACACCGATTAAGTGTACTTGTTGGTGTTTTTCATTTCGACATTTAAGTTGATCTATTACAAATGTCTGTCATATCACAGTTAGTTTAACTGACAATGGGAGCCTTATCAACGCAAACAGTATCTTCATATTAATATTGAGAAAAAGCCTGTGAACCACGTTGTTGATGTCCATTGCTGTTTTTCATTAATTTTCTGTTATTGACAATCCTCTTTTTGGTTTCAGGATTTGTTACTTACTCCACGTATATTCGGGAGTGTTTCAATACTACCACTCAAGTAGGTCATATCTTTTTCTTTTTTCTTTTTCACTGTTTGGATTACTACACCATTTAGCAGTAGCTTATAGATCTGGTCCTGACGAAAGCCAGATTGACATTCAATCACTATGGCTGAAACATGTAGACCACCTTTGGGACAATAGCAGTTATTTTTTCAAACTGCTTCCTGCACTGTTTTTAACTACATCACTCGGTCAGTCATGAATAAATTGTGGGACTGACTCAGTAGTTGTTTTTAACATCTGCACTTACTTTTGTTTGTTTTTGCACTGCTTCTAGACCATTAGCCACCTTCAACCTATTGGTAGCGACATCATATTACACCAGGGCTTGAGAATCCTATGAACTTGTCTGCTTTTCCCTGGTTCCATACACCACACATATCTCTAGCACTAGATTTGTGTGTATGGTTGAATCCTATATGATGATAACCGCTATTCACAGTGGCTGATGGGATTCAACATCGATGGTATTATTCATATGTGCTTTTTCTCTCTCCCTTTATATATTGTTTACTGTAATATTAGGCTCTTATCTTCTGACCCAGGTTACTTTTGGTTGTTATTACATGTAAGGTTTAGGGATTAGTAACCCTCGGGTCGTTAAAAATATTTCCCTTTGGCCCTCCTCCAAAATGTATTGTTACTAGTATTTTGAGCAGCTACGGCTGCGGGCTGTCTTTTCCTTTATCTCTTCATGGAAGATTGATCACTTTTATCCCTACTTACTCTATCTGTAACTTTAGTTGAACATGGCTGCACAAACTGGACTTTCATTTGATGATAGTGTCCTACAGACTATCCTTACAGAGAACCTCAGCATACTAAATACCATCTCAAAAATAACACCTAACACTCCGAGTGATTGGCCAACTTTACTCAATCTCAAACGTACACATTCTCGCACGATCATCCATGGGGCCATTATGACTGAATATTGAGAAAAAGCCTGTGAACCACGTTGTTGATGTCCATTGCTGTTTTTCATTAATTTTCTGTTATTGACAATCCTCTTTTTGGTTTCAGGATTTGTTACTTACTCCACGTAAATTCGGGAGTGTTTCAATACTACCACTCAAGTAGGTCGTATCTTTTTCTTTTTTCTTTTTCACTGCTTGGATTACTACACCATTTAGCAGTAGCTTATAGATCTGGTCCTGACGAAAGCCAGATTGACATTCAATCACTATGGCTGAAACATGTAGACCACCTTTGGGACAATAGCAGTTATTTTTTCAAACTGCTTCCTGCACTGTTTTTAACTACATCACTCGGTCAGTCATGAATAAATTGTGGGACTGACTCAGTAGTTGTTTTTAACATCTGCACTTACTTTTGTTTGTTTTTGCACTGCTTCTAGACCATTAGCCACCTTCAACCTATTGGTAGCGACATCATATTACACCAGGGCTTGAGAATCCTATGAACTTGTCTGCTTTTCCCTGGTTCCATACACCACACATATCTCTAGCACTAGATTTGTGTGTATGGTTGAATCCTATATGATGATAACCGCTATTCACAGTGGCTGATGGGATTCAACGTCGATGGTATTATTCACATGTGCTTTTTCTCTCTCCCTTTATATGTTGTTTACTGTAATATTAGGCTCTTATCTTCTGACCCAGGTTACTTTTGGTTGTTATTACAGCACCTGGTGGCCCACCACCCTTGGCAGCCCGGCCACCCCCACGGACCATGCCCGGAACCTAGGCATCGTACTCGACTCTTACCTCTCCATGACCCAACAGGTCAACGCCGCCGCCTCCACCTGCATCAACACCCTCCACATCCTTCATAAGCCCTTCAAATAGATCTACACCGAATCAAGAAAGACCGTCACCCATGCACTCATAACCAGCAGACTGGACTTTGGAAATGCCCTCTATGCCGGAATCAACAAGTCTCTGCTCCGCAAACTCCAGACCAGACAGAACACTGCAGCCAGACTCGTCCTTGGCATCCCTCGACAAGAACACATCCCTCAACACCTGCGAGATCTCCTCTGGATCCACGTCGAGAAGAGAGTAACCGTCAAGATACTCACCCACGCCTACAAATGCCTCCACAACCCCACAACCCAATACCTCAATGAAAGAATCTCCTACCAAATATCCAAGAGAAACCTCTGATCAGCCGACCTCGCCGAAACCTCGGCCATCTGCAGAGCCAGAACGGGTTGAAGAGCCTTCTCTGACATCGCTGCAAAGGCCTGGAATGAGCTCCCAATCGACATCAGACTTACCCCCTCTCTGCACATCTTCAGGAAGGCCCTCAAGACCTGGCTCTTCGACTGACCGGAGCTGCTTACCCACCCCCCACCCCAGAGCCTTGAGACCCTCGTGGGTGAGTAGCGCGCTTTACGATTCCCTGACTGATTGATATCCAGTTCTTTAGACAATACAGAACAAAGTTCGACATAAATTGAGATACTCTATACACTATCAAAATTTTAGAAACACCATGTAATTGAATTATGCCATTATGCAAACAATTGTGCTAACTCCACTGACAAAGGCAATTCAGGCAGTGCGTAAAAATTCCCCATTTTATTAAAAGGATCAACAATCTCGAAGATGACAGCATATTTCCTGCTTTTAGGTAACACTACAATATAATCCATGGATACAGTGTTCCATGGCCTGGGAGAACAGGTATTGGTATTAAAAGGCCACTAAGTTTAATATGTGAACTCCTAATCTTGGCGCATACAGCACAAATCAGCACATAATGCTTAACATCTGTGGATAATGTAGACCACCAAAAATATCTTTTAAATGCTGCTATTGTTTTCATTATCTCAAGATGCCAAGCCATCCTGGCATCATTAAGAAGAATCATAGCTGTTGTCTTAATTGTTCTGAAGGTAAACATAATGCTAGTCTTTTATATAGCAATCAATCTTGCTCATTTCAGCCTTCGTTTTCTCTCAACCAGTCTTCTTTGTCAAAAACTTTCAAATCTGTGCATATTTTAGTTATAGAAGTATCTACATTGATCAAATCTATAGAAAACGTGTTTTCTTAATTTCAATTGTCAACATCATTGCAGGTTCATTAACGGTGTTGTTTTCCTTTTTTGGTTGATTCTGTACACACAAGGTTTCCACCTCATTGTTGCGTAGATGAGGTTTATAATTAATCAGAAAACCATAATCAGAAAAGAACAATTCCCATCTTAAATGCCTTGGAGTTAGTTCCCCTGTGGACTTTAACAACTATGTATTTCTGTGGTCAGTATATACTTGTATTGTATGTTCCTAAAAATGATATCTCCATTCTACAAAAGATTTCATAAATGCCATAAGTTATTTGTGTACAATGGTGTAGTTCACCTATGTGGGTAAAAATGTCTTGCAAAAATAAGCCTTGGCTGCACCAGTCCAGTGATTGCATTACTCTGAGATAGTATTCCTCCTATTGCGTGATATGAAACGTCTATGTCTGCAATGAATGGAAGATCAACATTAGGATGTTGCAGGATAAGAGCACAATAAAAATATTATTCTGAAAGGAGAATGCTTAATTAGCTTCCTTAGAGCCTGTAGAGGGTACTTTCTTGTAAAGTAGTTTGGCAATGTGTCTAACTAAGTCAGAAAATTGAAGAATAGCTCTCTTTTGCAGAAGAAGGTGTGGGCCAATCGAGGATTGTTGAAATATTATCATTATCAATGTTTACTCTCGGGAGGTACCCCATTAATTGTGGTGTGATGCAAACACTTGTCAAATTTTTTCAAAAAGCTGGTGTTCTCTGAATCTCTGTAATACTGTCTTAACATTTTGCAAAAGTGTATACAAACATTCGGAGTACATCACAATATCATCTAAATACATAATACAAAATACATTCCCAAAAATCTGAGTACTGAAAAGCATGAGGGGCATTATGGAGTCCAAAAGGCATGACGTGCTATTCAAACCAGGGTCCTAGCCACCAGTGGTGCAGCTAGTACAAAGCACCAGGGTCCATAGGAAGAAGGGGGTGCAACTACAAAAGCCCCGTCAGCCCAAGAGGGCACCTAAATAACCATGCAGGAGTTCTGACTTTAAATTTGGGGGCATATTATCAAGACAGGCGATAAAATTATCGCCAATTTAGCGGCAGAAAACTGCCGCTAAAACGGCGATAATGGGCTTGATAATATGCTCTATGGAATTCCAATTGAAGCTCATGTTAGATGTTCTTCACGTCTAATATGGGCTTCAATTGGAATTCCATAGAGCATATTATCAAGCCCATTATCGCCGTTTTAGCGACAGTTTCTGCGGCTAAAGCGGCGATAATTTTATCGCCTGTCTTGATAATATGCCCCTCGGTTTTTATCTTATTGCATTTGCAGTGTGTATAAAAGACAAAGGTCAAACGTCAGTCTGACCTTCTGACAAATTTCTCCAATTCTTTTAACTTGAAGACTGTTGTTTACTTTACTTCAACTTAATGCAAAATGTGAGGAGTTTGTAAAGTGAACTATGTAAAAATCTTGCTGTGTGAAAGATGAAATTGTAGCATGCCATTTTCTTCTAACACACACAGTAAATACCTATAAATGAACTGTACTAAAATTTTGAAATAAATAAACTGGAAAGCACAAATAAAGCACCTTTTCTAATTCTGAAGTATGTCAGAAACATATTTTAATAGGTTCAAAACAAATCAAGACTCTTTACTTGGTGATGTGTAAATTACAAATATTCGCTGAAACCCAATTTCCACACATTATTGTTTATGCGCTATATAGCTTTCAGGAAAATGTAATGTCTATGCAAATTTAGGAGTCATTTCAATGGAAATGTGCTGTCTATAAAGGGCAGTGGCTACAATACCATGCTTTAGTACTACATCTGTAAGTGTGCCCTAAATGCAACACCAGCCACACACACACCCTTACCACTCTCCTGCTTGTGTAGATTATTTACAACACTTATTCTTTGTGTGATGATTGGATTTGTCAAAATCTGTAGTATTTCACTGCTGTGACGTTCATGGCAGCACCACCAGTGTGAAAATGTTTCCAGCACCACTGCCTACCAGAGCCACAGGAGCTCCTACAGCTTTGGGATCTTGATTTTAGCTCTGGCCGATTCCTCAGCTGCAAGAGTCAGATTCTACTTATGATCTCATTGCACACACACTGCTCACTTTAGTAAATGCAAAGTGCTTCCTTTGGCCCTGGCTGTCTGACACCAGCAGAGATCAAAGAAGCATTATACCCATGCTTCAGGGTGGCTTCTGAAGACAGTCACAGCAATCTCTGTATTCAACCTGACAGGTGAAGCCATGGCACTTAGTAAGAGAACACAGTCCTGCTTATGGCAGACAGCTGAAACTATGAAAATAAATGATTGAGGGCCGCATGCATCAAGCTTTTTTCCGGTCGCAAACGGTCCGATTCGCAGATTTGCGAATGCATTCCCGTTCATTCCTATTGGCCTATAGGAATGAATGGAGTGACATTACCTAATAGTGATTCGCAATTTGTGAATTGCTATTATTTTGCGATTCCTACATGCATAAGGAATTGCGATTCCTAAATAGCGAATCCTTAAAAATCGCTATTTAGGAATCGCAATTCCTTATGTTGATGCATCTGGCCCTTTGTGTTGTGTATTTAATTTTATGCTAAAAATGCAAAGGGAACTTTAAATAACTTCTTGCTGTCACTAATGCATGATTCTTTCTTATTAAAACCAGAGGAAAAAATAGTTAACCTTATGAGAGCCATGGAAACTGGCCAGAATATCGTAAAACAAAATGTTGCTTCCAAGAGGAAGATACTGAGAGAGGGGGAACTCAAGTAACTGTTATACATAGTACTTTAGTAGAGTTGGTTGAGCCAACAAATTAATAGGGAGATGTGAGTTTTGAGTCTGTCGTGGCTCTAAGAGTCGGACTAAGCATGAGCAGAGCTATGGGAACCTTTGACATGGAAATTGTGCACCAAATAGTATTTTAAAATATGAGAAATTAAATTCAACATTCAAAAAAGTTGATTTCTTTGACAAGTGTTTCACCTTAGTACATCCTATTATATCACTGCATTGAGGGGTGTTTATTAAAAGTGATAGTTTTTAAACAGGAACATAGAACTATTCCTATCCCTAGGCCCACTCTGAAGATCATACTATTAGTGAACTGGGAAGCAAGTCAGTTTGTATGTGCACCCTATATGTGGGATATACTTTTAATTTAGATGGTACAACATTGTAGTCCATTAAGTCAACCACAAGAGAGATTTTTGTATAGCATATATCCTCATGTAGCTGAAGCTTTTACCATATGCAATAATAATAAATTAGGAGGCACAATAAAATAAAATAATTGCCAAGGATCACACAATTTGGTCAAGTGGCCAACCAGGGATAGATCTCAGGGTTTCTGGTCTCACGTTATATAATTCATCCACTAGATTGGTATCCCTTTCTTGGCTACTAGATTGGTATCCCTTTCTCGCTCCTGTTTAACCTCAAATGTTAATGCTTTGCCTTTCATTCTTGATGCATGAGGCTAGAGTGTGGGTAGTAGGCAGATGCCACAAGAAAGCTCAGGACTCAAGAGGACTTCAAGCGGAACCAGAGCCTAGCATCTGGCTCGAGCCTTCAGTGGCTCACCCATCTATATTCTTTACTCTGGGTATTCTGTGCCTGAAGCCTAATTTAAGCTTAAATGCTGCTGCCAGTGTGATAACTATTTTTGATGTAAGCACATCTTAGCTTCCACTGCTGATGACCAACTTGCACCTGCTTGGTGTTTGAGGGAAAGTTACACTGCTGCCAAATGCTGCACATTGTGTGTGTGTGTTTGCGTGTTTACACACAATTTTAGACTGCTGCTGCAGATGCTATCCATGTTCTGTGCATGTGAGGAAAGCTTACATTGTTTCTGACCAGATCTGTATGTGTTATGTGGGTGAAAAGAGTGTACTCCTGCGTGATGCTGTACCTGCTTTATGTGTGGAAATCTTGATATGAATGTGAGTTAAGCCTGCACTCGTACACCCGAGTGATGTTCCTGACAACTATACCCAATCTGAAATGCTGCTTGTTTTCTGTATCTAAGAGAGGCATTAAATGGTGCTGCCCAGTGACGCACTTTTTTTCATGTCTTTGAAGGAAGCTTGCAGTGACCCTGCAATAACATACTTGTTCCATGTCATTGAAGAAAGTTTGCGATAATTAGCCCTGCAGTGCTTCACTTGTTCCATCTCTTTGGATGAAGCTTGCACTGGCCCTGGGATACCACACTTGTTCCTTTTCTGTGAAGGAAGCTTCTACTGACTGGCCCTGCATTAGCATACTTGTTCCATGGCTTTAAATAAAATTTGCCCTGGTCCTTCAGTGCCGCCTCTGTTCCATGTCTTTCAGGGAAGACTGTGATTTACCAGTTTTCCATTTGTTTTTGAGCCAAGCACCCTCTCCACTCCTGCTCCCTGTACTCTATCTATTTTTGTGTGTTTTCGATCTAACCAAAAAACTGTTATAGCTGTCCCACCAGCTTCATGTTTTCATACATGATCTTGCGTAGAGAAAATGGACTTTAGGTAAGCCCACTTCAGTTATTACCATACAGTGTCCTTCACATATTTGTCCCGCCATCAGATCAGCATACATATAATTGGGAAGTGGATCAGCCCTCTTCAGTCACTGGCTTTGTTACCAATGTTTGGCTCTGCCTAGTACATAACCACTAATTTTAAGGATTTTCGATAGTCTGAGTAACAGTATTATGCATTTTATTGTTAGTTTGCATCCAGAGATGTCCGACCTCAGAAGCTATTTCCTTTAGAACATCCATCAGCAGCTCACCAGCAATTACAGACTAATACTAATGGAGTAATGAGAGCACCAGTAGCTCCCTTGCCATTGCTACTGGCCCACAGCCTTCTTATGCAAAGTGCCTGGCAGCACTACTACAAGTTTCAAAACGAGTCCATCATCTTAATATGGTATTCTGCATACTGTTACAAGATGGCAGACCAGTGCAAATGTTTACTTTTTTATTTTCTTAGTGAAACACACGGCCTCCACATTTAGTTGGCATACATTTTGTTTTTTCTTTAATTATTCATTTATTTATTTTAGAATATCCTCACACTATGAAGAAAACCACTGTAAGAAAACAGGACTTTTTGCAGATGTCCCTACACTTTTTGCCTCCATTTGGACTACTAGATGCTGGTTTTCAACTCTGGCAGTGCTCTGAAGCCTGCTAACCAGGCTCCAGTGCCAGTGCTCTTTCCCTAAAACTATTATGTTCGACTTGACGATCCCAAATTGGCAAAGACTATGCCCCCTTATAGGTCCCTAGTATATGGTATCAGGGCTACCCAGGGCATTGGTGGTAAAGGGGTCTCCAGGGCTGCAGCATGGTTTTCTGCCCCCCTGGGTGACCCAAGCAAACTACTGACAGCAGACCTGCGATTGCAGACTGCAGGAGCAGTGCAAACTTCTCGACTGTGCTCTCACCATTTGTGGCACAGTCACATACACTGGCCCAAAATATGCAAGGCACCTCTAAGGTAGGCCTCCTCAGCCCAGGATGCTGGGTGCATTATATTAAAGGTGTGGTCATATAATTGCAAGTCTCTATGTCCCTTTTGGTAGCATTCCCCAATGGAAACTGCTATGGGGGATATTCTCAAGAACGTGTGACAACTACCGCAAAAGTAGTTTAACGCAACTCCCCACATCGCAGTCCATCGCGGGAAAATAACACCTTGGTAACGCGGCATTCCCAAGCCGGCGGCACCATGAGATAGGCTCACGATAACGCGTCAAATGTCTGCAATGAAATCAACGTGACGCCGGAAAAATGCGAAACACGAACGCAAAAAAAGCTGCGATGAGGCCAAGCGCGAAGCGAAAACCAGCCACAGGCCTGCAAATCCCACGAGTCATGTGGGGAAATGCGCTATAAAAGGGAAAAAAAACACACCAAAACCCAATCAAACTGCATAGCACCATGGATGCACACGGACCGAGTGCAGGGGACAACCCGAACCCTACAAGCCCCACGGAGGACCAGCCAGGAACCCCCTGCTCGGGGAAGAGCAAGGAGAAGAGGAAGAGGAAGACGGGGTTCAGTCCGCAGGAAGACCGGATCATCGTCACGGAAGTGACAGAACACTACCAACAACTGTTCGTCACCTCCTCTACGTCATTGGCAACACAAACGGATATATGGCAGTCCATCGTCAACAAGGTGAATGCAGTTGGAGTGTCGATGAGGTCAATGGAGAAGGTCAAGGGGCGCTGGCATGAAGTGCACAGGCTAACCAAGGAGCAACTCGCTGCCAACAGGAAAGTAGCAAAGGCGACTGGAGGTGGGACTCCTGCGCCACAGGAGGAGCTGGATGTGCTTGAGCAAATGGTGGCCACAGTCATCAGTGCGGAGACGGTGCAAGGAGTTGGGGGTCTGGACACAGCTCGATATGACCTGACCAAACAGCAACAGGGTGAGTAATGACCAGGGCCTGGGGGGACAGAGGGAGATGGGCACAATGGCCCACATGCACAATCATGCGCAGCACACTGAACACCCGCAATGAGTGTGGAACATGTCCCTGAAATCCTTGGCAGACTGCAACACACATAGAAACAACGAGTAGGGCCCCATCCACAATGTGCACATATGGGTCCCCCTCCATATCACCAATGCCACAACCTACCCATGCACATGTGCTGAATCCAGAAATGCAGTGGCTCACTGAGCCACACGGACTATGCAAGTGACACTGCATGACAGACAGCATGGCTGCAGTCACAATACAAGACATGGTGCACGAGACGACTTTGAGGTGGCTGAGTGTGGACAACATCTGTAAAGGAGCAGGTCAAACTCTGACACATCCACGTGCACCTACAACCCATGACATAAAAAACACATCTGCAGACAAACAATGCACAAGAGTACAAAATATGTACAACAGCACAATTGACCCAAGTCGCAAACATCACAGCACCCGAAAAGCACATAAGTCAAAGGCACATCGACTCAAAGGGATGAGGGGCCGCCAATTCAGAGCTGCAGGGCCGACTCGCCAACAATGCAGCACACACACATAGCAATCACAGCACATCAACATTGACGACAATATGTTACAAAGTGCAACACTTCCACGACAGGACAGAGGACACAACTGGTGCTGCTCGTGCGTAGAAAATGGCCAATAGCATCTGGCATTGCATGACATGACATTGCGAGTACAACCTCACATCCGTCATGTAGTGCAAATGTACACTGTTTCCCAGCAAATAGCCAGCTCCTCCAAAACAGTCACAATGTACATTGTAATGCAGTCTGTATGTTAACATGTACAACGCGTGAACATACATGGAACACACTGTTAACCTGCATCTCCCCTTCACATTGCAGAGGGACAATCAACACCTCCTGAAGAGCAGACCACACATCTCTACAGTGATGGTGAAGAGAACAGCCTGCACATTTGCCCAGACACCCTCCAACGGCTCGTGGACAGCCTCCGCACACCATCCCCAGTAGCAGGGCAGCCCAGCAGCATCGCGGTGAGCCCGCACACTGCACAGACCACACAGCAGGAAGCACACACCACCACGGCTGGCCCACAGGATCCCCACGACCAACACTATGAATTCCAACGCTGTGTGTTAGCGTGCCAGGAGGAGTTGGCAGATCAGCTGCTGGTGGGTTTCGACCTCATGGCAGCCAAACTCAATGCCATACGTGGGTGTCTGAGTCCCATCAGGGACCACATACAGTCCCTAACGGACACCCCCTGTCTGCACCATGCTCACTGAAAATCCTTGGCTGACCTCGCTGGGGCCATTACTCGGATACAAGAACTGTCTCGTTAGACAGGCTCCAGCGATTACAGCACAGTGTTGGCACAGATGTGGAGGACAATGGAGACCATGGGGCTGGAAGTAGGGCTGCCACGGCCTAACATCAGAGACATGTAGCTGGGATGTTCCAGGCCTTGCAGATCCTCATCTTGCCATTGCTTCCACAGAGCCAGTCCCAGATGACTGCTGCAGGAACTTCGACCCACACATCTCCGCCCCCTGATGTGTTAGTGGCACACAGTGATGCGGCCATTACACCTCCGCACCCTGATGTGTCAGTGGCCCACAGTGATGCAGCCATAACACCACCACACACACCTGACACACCAGACACAGAAGACGTCTCAGAGGAGTAAGATGTGGGGTGCAATAACTGTGTGAGGAAGGAGGCAGTAGCATCCGTGCCCGCCACATGGCCAGTCCCTGCATGGTTAAGCCCTATGCATCATGCCCTGGAACAACACCTCCCACTGTCCCCTGGAACACTCTGCGACATTCACCAGGACCCCGTCATGGACTGCCATATCTGCTCTTGTACCAATGGCACAGCAATCCGGCTGAGGACTGTACTCTTCCTCTTCAGATTAACTTTGCATTCCCCCAAGGACTCTGGGTGGCCCACCACTGGGCAACCACTTAATGTGGACTTGAACTGGCCATGTACCCCTCCATCTCCGAGACTCCCCAGAATGTGAATAAAACATTCCAAATCACACAGATGTGTCATGTCTGTGTTCACCCACGTGTACAAGTATGGATGAATGCAGGGACGTTGATTTCACATAAAGGTACACCCCTGTAAATGTCATCAATTCGCATGTTTGAGCCTGACCCACATGGCCTATCAGATGACTGTGAAGGTGTGAACTAGCTGTGGCCTCATTGCACATGCACAACAATCTCCAATCCCCCAACGTAGCCACACATACATGTATCATATAGGGCTGTGTGTGTGAATGTTAGAATCGGTAGCCCGTCTAAAGTAGTGTCCCCCATCTAATGTGGCTACGGATCTCCTGTTCACATGACGTACTCACACACATCAGTGTGTACACAGTCTGTTTTAATGGATCATATTGATCCACATGGCAAGAAGTTGGACACCATACTCACATTGCTGAAGACATGTAAGAGCACAGGTCTACCAGCAACTATCCCAAACGCAATGTGTGGCTCACAGAGGTGGAGTTGCCAATAGGGATTCGCCACCTAAGTACCAGAGGCAGTCTGTCCCTCCCTGTGTACGGACAATGTTCATTGAGGCACATGATTGGTCATACTAATCAACACTCATCACAATTGTACACTGGTGAAGTTGGGTAGGCTTTATTAGCATGTGCGTGTCAGCACGGGCAGGTGATGGGCCACAACAGGCAGACAAATGCTTAAGACACTTACAGGCAGAATGGGAACGTGTCGAGATTCAAGGAACGGGGTGGCAAAAATGTACACATATGCTTAAGGTTGGCAACGGTCTCAGCCCACCTTGCCTTGCTGGTCGAGTCATGTGATGTTTGGCATCTGCTCATGGGATCTGCATGGAGCTGTAGCACTGGACTGCGCCGACTGTGTGCTCTGCTGACAGTGAGCAGGTGAAAGGGACCAACAAGGTCACATGTCGTGCTACATTGCCATGTGTGCAGTCTCCCTCTGTTAGTATGTCAGATTTAGGAACTTTGCCAAACGACGCTGTGCAGCTCCGCCCATGGGGCTGCAGCACCTTGTACAGGTTTGTGGCAATATGCATAGGTGCATGCACATGCATTCTGAGTCCGAGTGAATACAGACACGTCCACTGTTGTACTGGCTTATGGAACCAATCCTCCAGGATGCAACACAGTGTTGCGACCTGTGCTCTGGGTGTCAATCAGTTGTGGCTGCAGGAAGGTAGTTACTCGTCCATAATTTCAAGCGCTGCTTCATAGGCGATCAGTTCCAGAAGTACATTGTTCTCGAATTCAAGGAACAAGAGAGAGAGCCAATCCATTTACTGGTCCAGACAGATGTGCTCTGACCACGCAGTTTCACCAATCTGCAACACAGCCCAATAGGGGAGCGCCTCGATGTGGTCACTGCACACGATGACTTGTGCAATCTCCCATCCACTACTGCCAGCACAGATGCCACATATCTAGGCATCCCATGCCTGGGTATCCCGGTTGCACTCCTGTTCGTGGACCAAAAGGGGGCGCACACACAAGTTGTAATCCAGTTCACCTTCTTTGTGTTGGATAGGCAGACCTCCATGGACCACTCGAATGTGCATGATCAACAGTGCAACCATGGCTGGACGCATGTGACGTACGCCAGCTGGAAACTCAGACGGTAACTGATTCGCAAAACTGCTTTTGCCAGACCTCCCAACAGATGTAGCATTCGTGCCCGGTACAGTTCCATGTGACTGGGGTTGTGCATGTGCCCTGGATTGCCTGCCATTGCGTATGTTGGTCTCGTACCACCGACACTCCTCAGACCGGCGGCAATTCTGTGGCCGATATGCCACGGCTCTGAGTAATGAGTTGTATGTGTGTTCAACGTTTGGACGTGTGGGTTGTCTTTTTTGCCGATGTGTTGGGGCATGCCGTGCAGGTGTATCTCGAGCAGGGACGAGTGTATGTGGGGTGTGGACAAGTCGCTCTTTCATTAGCGCAGTTTGTGGTGTGGGAGTAGGCAGAGTCTGGTATGGTATCTCACTCAGGGGGTGCCACACGCATTGGAGATCAAGGTCGGAGGTTCAGATGTTCTTCCGCCTTGTGTATTGAGACAAAGGAGCTTTCATGCCTAATTTTGGTCTGGCTACTGCTTGCATTTCTGAAATGTGATGTGGCCTTCGCACTGAAATTGTTGCCAGGCCTTAGATTTTGGGTGGACCAATTGGAAGACACATGCAACAGTTAGAATGTATGTGCCACGGGCACGATTGTCCTTGCACTCTTTGTTGAGTCTCTCTTTCTCTCTTTCCCTCTCTCTCTGTCCTTTGATGGGTGCCTGACACACCTTCTTATCTGGGATATTGTCTGACAGGCTGTCACTTGCAGATTGTCCAGGGATGACACGCCATGACTCAACAAAATAGTTGTCTGGTGTGGAAATTGATTGTGATGTTTTGTTTGGACTATCAATGGTGGATGATTGATTCTGCTTTTTTTGTACTCGCATGGCTGTTAGTAGTTGTGATTCTGCGGCATCAGGCGAATGATTTTGTGCATGTTTCGTGACTTTGATGTGCATTCTCTTGGTCCGGGGGAGATGGGGCGTGCCCGGGTTGTGGCCCCCTGGCGTTGGGTATTGTTGCCCTCTCTGGGCTCCGGGATGCATGGTGTAGGCTCCATGGCATCTATTGTTCTTCATGTGTGGCTGTGGTCTGGGCTCCCTTTTCTGGTGCCGGTTGTAGTCCGACTTTGCACCAGGTCAGAGCAGGTGTTAATTTCCTGCTGCTAACACGCCTTATCGCGTGTTTTGTGTTTTCATCGCCGATCTAGCTAATTGTTGAGAATGTTGAGGTGTGGTGTTGTCGCAGGTTTTTGCTCGGGAACGCCTACTCTGCATCTCATTAGCGATAGTTGCCTGGGTCATCGGTGGCGATGTTTTTTGCGACTGCTATCATGGGTAAACTGGCGAAATGGGCTGTTAGCACCAGCTTGTGAATGGGGCAATATATTTATCGTGACTTTGGGTGTGATAAAGTGCCAATAACTCGCCGATAGTTCCTTGAGAATATGCCCCTATATGTGTTAGCTGTCTCCAGCTTCACCATGCTCTGGCTCACTAGTCCACGCTTTCCAACATCTGCTGCCACCAAGAAAGGATTTTGACTGCCTGTCAGGCACTGTGATCAACCCCACGAGCCAGGAACAAAGGCTGGGCAGTAAGGAGGTCACACCTTCCCCATACTCAGCAGGCTAGTGAAGTGACACAGAAGAGTGGTGAGCTTCAAAGGCTGTACCTTCTTTGATATGCACCTGGGGAGGATATAACCCTACCCTTGCCCCAGACGCTTTTGCATCTGACCAAGGCCGGTGTGACAGGGGATACTTCTGCATTCATCTGTATACTGATGGCCTTCCTGGGCAGGGAGAGGGAAATGTGGTTCACGCTTGCATCTGAATAGGTTGTGTCCTGCCCTCACACAATTTACCCCTACTAATAGTCTGGAACAAGGGCTGGGTCGAAAGGGATCCTTGTGCACTTCAGAGAGTTCCTTTGAAATCACCCCCTACATCAAAGGCATTTTTGAGTATAAGTACTTGGGCCCTTACCCCATCTAATTCTACACTGCGTGGGACTTGAAACCAGATGCTGCTGCCTTTACATCTGCACATTGCCAGGAGGACTGCTGTGCTGCCAAGAGGTACTGCCATTCTTGATAACTGCTTTGCTGTGTTGACCTGCTGCATGCTGAGTGCTGGTCTACAGGAGGGACTGCCACTCTGCAATTTGCCTTTCTGTGCTGGCTTGCCACTTGCTACCTGCTTTGTGCCCCCAAGTATTCTACAAAGGCTTGTTGTCATGCCCCCTGTTCTCTCAGAGTCTCAGGTCCTTAAAAGACTCTGCACAATCGTTATTACTGTGAGACTCAGAGTCTGGCAATTGAAACAACTTCAAACCCACCAGCAGACCATTCTGCCAGCACAGCGATTTGTGCTGCCTGATTCCCAGCGTGTTTTGGAGGAGCACTGAGATGAGGGAGCTTTCGTTAGGACCAAGCATCCTAGGAGGTGAAACTGATGCTGCAGTGCTGAAGGAAGCCGCCCAGCACGGCCCGCTCTGTGAAGACCAGAGACTATGGGTGTGGGAAGGTTAGCGTTGCCCAATTGCCAGTTGAACTCAGCGCTCCAAAGGTATTTCTTCAAAAAGGACCCATGCTCAAGTGGCGGACATGGCGGACATTGCAGTGTCCCAAGTAATGACCTACGGCGTCTGGCTCAGAGGTGTTGACTGGGAGACTCCTGGACCCACCTACTCTTGACAAGAGGCTGTCGCAGCGTGGCCCGGACCGAGCGCACCACGGCTCCTACACAGCCCAGAGGGAGTAGAACACAGCTCCTGAGGTCTGTGCCTAACTCTCCCCAGTGGCAGCCCCATGTTCACCTCGAACAGGAGAAGGTACTGCTGTGTTTGAGACACTTCCTGTGCCAGTGACGCGGCACTGTGCCCAAGCAGGGAGTTAATTTGACAACTATGCGGCTGAGAGGGACAGAGGGAGGCATCTCATGCTTAGGATGGGCATTCCTCAGTGCGAGACAATCAGGCCACTCACCAGGACTTTTGGGAGCTCTTCTTTCCCCGCTCCGGCACCTAAAACGTCCAGTGGTCCATCTCCGACAGGGATCGCTGTCTTTTAACAGTGCTCGCAGAAATCACTGTATGAAGTCTAGTAGGCGCGCAGGTGCTCCTGTGCCCTATGTTTTCATAATGCAGTTGTTACAATTTACCTGCAATGTACGAGATTCTCTATAATCCTGCATTGCTTGCACAAATTATAAGATTTCTATTGTTTTGGCCTTGATGTGTTTACAATATAGTAATCTATATTTACAAACCCTGTGTGGAGTCAATTTTTCTGGTGTATTCATTGTGTTACAGTATGATTGAGTTGCACAAATGCTTGAAACCTTGCTTCTGTAGATAAGCCTGCCTGCTCCTCACCAAGCTAACGGAGTGTGAGCACAGGTTATCGTTGGTGTGTATCCGACTTACCCTAACTAGAGTGGTGGGTTCTGCCTGGCTGGGGTGCATACCTTTGCCAACCAGAAACCCCATTCCTAAACTGGATGAATTTCAAAATGTAAAACCAGATAACCCAGAATCTCTACCGGTTACCCTGCTTGTTCGCATTGTGTGATCCTAGGCAAATATTTTATTTCACAGAGCCTCCTTATTTTTATTATCATACATGAGTGCACTTTTAAATACTTGAGTTCACGATGTGTGCTGTACAAGCATCTCTTATGTTTGATTTAATGGACTTTAATGTTCCCTACAGACATTGTCATTGAGGGCCAGCCATGAATGTTTCTAAAAACGATTACTTTTATTAAATGTCCCTCTATGCAGTGATTTAATCTGATGTAGTATAGTGAAATGCTTCCACATGTTTGAAGAAGTGCACTTTTTTATAATTTTGATAAAATTATATCATCTTTTTACATTATTTTTGTTGCATGATATACATACAAAATGTTTGTTCATGCACTCTTAGAGCCAAGCCAGACCCATGGCTCTACTCTGGTCCGGTTTTCCCAATTAATTTGTCTACATGTTCTTTTCTATTACTGACTCCAGCTTAGTACAGGGGGCCCTCAGTCACTTGCACTTGATAAAATGATTTGTAAATGGCGAAGACTAGAAACATGTGGCTGTGCCCAGATACACTGATTTGACAACTCTACCATCAAGACTTGTTGTAGCAGAGACGAAGAATGGGTGCAGTGAAAATACATTGGAGATAAGTGATCTCAAAGCAAAGGACCCCAGGCCATTGTGTTGAGGTAAACAACATTTACCACAAAACTTTTTCCCCGTAGGGAATCACAACGCGGTTGTTACAACGACCGCGTTGTGATTCCGCATACCATTACTCCGCAAGTCGGAACAACGACTTGTGGAGGGGGGTGTTGGATTTAAAATCCAACACCTTCCCTAGTGTCTGCACTGACTGGAGTTGGAATAGTACTATTCCAACATCCAGCGCCCCCCCTCCACAAGTCGTTGTTATGACTTGCGGAGTAATGGTATGCGGAATCACAGCGCGGTCGTTGTAAACGTGGGGAAAAAGACGGCGGGATGACGACATAGATTCTTGTGTTGAATATGAGCGCAGTCAAACGTTCCCAAGGAGAGCTACAGGCCCAGGAGGAACAGGGAGGGGTGTTTGAGGTGTGACACCCCTCAAATGCATCATTGGTTTGGTAGATGATTCTGGGTCCCATCAGTAGGAACTGCTATGTCTGTGTTAGTTTTTCTTCTCCTTCTTATTTCAGTAAAAGGTTTTAACGCTAATGATCACACCTCCTAAGTTGATAAACCACAAAGTCACTAGACTAGTTCCATGGAATGCAATTGAGAGCACAAAACTCATCCCAGTTATCAACAATAACCACTGAATTAACCACTAAACTTGCGTTCCGGACCAGCGTGCTTCCCGGCGTAAGGCACTTCAGTGACTCGTCGGGGTAACAAACACTATATAAATACAATTACAATTATTTTATATTGGGGTCTTAAATATATATAGTGACTGGGTTACTAAAAAATAAGTAAATCTGCACCCACAAAAGTACTCCGTTAATGGGTGCAAATTTACTACATTTAGAAATTCACAAGTATTGGCAGTAGTAGTCTTGGAAAGGGGTGCCAGTCTCAAGTTTCCCGGCGTACTACTGGCAATCAAATACCTAAAAAACTGATGGAATGAATACTTGCTAATAGTCTGACCAGTGGCAAATGCTTGGGTAACATTCCAAGCTAGAGTTTTCCACCCACCATTCCATTGTAGACAGAAGTTCAGTTAATGCAAATCAGTACCGACTTTGTTCCTCAAGGAAACAATCCATCCAAAACCTTGGTCATCCCACCTCCCCACCCTAAAGTCCACTGCTTCTTCAATTGGGAAATTTGAGATTGACCACACAACCCCGACCCCTACGCCTGCACCCCACCCCTATCCACCCTGAATCTCATTGACTAAGCTAGGCCGCTGGCCAAATCTTGGAAACAGCAGTGTAACAAATTATTTTAGGAGGTTAATGGAATGATGTCAGCCAGCTTGTCTTTTTCTTTGGAAATTTAATTCTAGCTGAAACCCTAGGAAGTAAAGGGATGCTGACAGAAGGTCAGATATCAGTCATATTATTTTCAGTTTCTGGGATTAGGCAGGAGCCCAGGGAGCTGTGTGTCAGCAGTGGCCTGTGATTGCAGTCACTTGTAAAAAAATCATTACAAGCGACTAGTTCTTCCTTCTTACAAGCGAATTCATAGGGAGAGATATACAAATATGAGAAACAAATTCATTTATACGTCAATTACATTATGTATTATGGTGATTGTTAGGAATGGGAGTTTCTAGTTGGCAATGGTTTGCATCTTTCTCCAAATAGGGTCCCTTTCTTCTTGTCAGGATAAGGGGCATACACTACTGAAATAACCCCTGCTCACCCCCTTGGAAGCTTACCATGAGTAGTCAGGCTTAGCTCAGAGCCAGAATGGGAGTTGGGTGCACATTGCCTCACATCCCAGTACAGCTCACCCCTTTGCATTCTGGTAAATGCAGTACACAGTTCATGCTTACTTCAAAATTAGCTGGAATTTTTCACCAAAGTTGGTTCAGACATTGCTGTTTATCTCTAAACACGTGTTTCTGGGTTGAGTCCTTCATCAGTAGAGAGCAGTAGTATTATAGAGCAACGAAAAATAATCTGGGGTTGCTGGAAATGCTGCCAAGTTCCTCTCAGGTCACAGTACCACTCACAGGCACACAGGCGCCGCTCCAAAGCTTGTCAGCTTGCTGGCTCAAGAGAGCCTTTTAAGCAGAATGGGGGTTGGGAGCAAACTGCGTCACATCCTAGTACAGTTCACCCCTTTGCATTCTCGTAAATGCAGTATGCAGAGGCAGTTTGTGAAGCATTTGCATATAACCCACAGTAAAACTGTGAAAACACTACAAAAGGACACCACACCAGTTTTAGTAAAAAATAACCAATATTTATCTGTGCAAACATGATCAAAACAATAAAAGACCAACATACAGTAATCAAAAATATGCACTTAACAAGAATAACTTTAAAATGTGGTTGCTTGAAGCCGGTAGCTCCGTCCGGGGCTACTGCGGTGCTAAAAACAACAGAATCCAACAGTTCCAGCTGACCACTTCAGTGCGGACCGGCATTAGTGTCAGCAGACTCGTAAACCGTACCTTTAGTTCTGGTGGACTGCGTTGGTGTGGGCCAGTCATGACAACCATCGTGGTTGTGATGTAAAGCGCATTGGTGCGGTGTGCTGTACCCTCAAGTCACAGTGCAGACAGCGGCTTGGTGATGGTCGTCCAGCGGCGTCTGTAA
Source organism: Triturus cristatus (assembly GCF_964204655.1). Taxonomy (NCBI): domain Eukaryota; kingdom Metazoa; phylum Chordata; class Amphibia; order Caudata; family Salamandridae; genus Triturus; species Triturus cristatus. Next base: position 1,427,327,794 of record NC_140590.1, on the reverse strand, counting down.
GATCAGGGCTGCTGTGCAGAGTGAGTCGGTGCTTGTGGCAGTGCTGACAGGTCACTGTGCAAGTGGCAGTGTTGGTTGATAGGAGTTGGCGTTGGTCAGCCATAGGCTGCAGTGTAGGACTGGGCGGTGCGTTGTGGGACTTACAAGTGGTGCCCCCAAACCACGGTGCATTCACGGGTGTCGAGGTCAGCTTGCAGCGACGTCATCTTTGAGACCAGGGCTGTGGAGTGAAGCGAGGCAGTGTGGAGTGCGGTGTAAATATACTGTATTTCACTATCAGGACATGTCACACACACCAGTACATGTCCTACCTTTTAAATACACCGCACCCTGCACATAGGTGTAGTGTGGGCCTACCTTAGGGGTGACTCACATGTAATAGAAGGGAAGGTTAGATCTTGGCAAGTGGGTGCACTTACCAAGTAGACATGGCAGTACAAACTGCGTGCAGACACTGCATTGGCAGGTGTGAGAACCCTTTGAGAGGCTGCTTGTGTGGGTGGCACAATCAGTGCAGCGGCCCCACTAGCACGATTTGATTCACAGGCCCTGACACTCTCAGTGCACTTTACTAGGGTCTTACCAGTAAAACAAATAAGCCAATCATGGAAAGACCGATCCTTAATACAACTTACAATATGATCCCTTGCACTTTAACACTGAACAACAGTGAGAAAGTGCGCAGAGACACCAAATCAGCAAAACCAGAGTCAGAACCAGTAGGTCAGAAAGCAAAAAGACGGAGCAAACACGCCAAAAGATGCCAGTTCCAACAGTAATATTAACCCAATCATAGCTGGCAGACAGACATATTTAGTCAAAACGAGTGTGAGCATGGTACCTAAAGAGGGTCGGTTCCAGTGCCAACAGTATACCTGTGACACGCCAAGCTCTGAGACTGGAGGACTGCCAAAGGTGTGTACGTGTTTATAAGGCCAAAATAAAAAAAAAAGTCCATAACATTCTGTTCCTTTAAACAGGTTCATACTCTGTCTAACATTTTGTAATGTCTTGAGTCGCAGTACTGAGGAAATAAACATCGGTTCCTGAAGTACTGAATACAACAGATCAAGCTTTTGCGCATTTTCTTCTCGCAATGCTTGTTTTTGGCATGGCTGCTGCATTCACATGCTCTCCTTAGATGTCGGTGTGGGATGGCTCCTTAAGAAAGAACTTGCCCTTGATAACACATCTTCAATTAAATAGGAGTGTTCCTCACAGACATAATGCTTGGAATGTGCAGTATGTAAATAGCCTCAGGGGGGCGTGGGTGCAGAGCAGAACCCACAGAAGTCTTTTCAAATAGCATTCCTTATCCAAAGGGTATAAGTGAAGAACAGTCAATTATAGAAAATGAGCGCATTGTTCAGTGATGTCAATGGCAGCTACAGGTAGCTCGTTAATTAATAGCTCTAACAAAAGACATCTTTGAATCTCATTGGGGAAAACCTCATGCCCACAGGAACTATTTGCCACACTGCCAAGGCTTAAAATGTCAAAATAACACCAAATATATCTAACACGAATCCATTGTGTTGCTTTTTGCTTCAGGATTTATTCTTTTGTCTATTGTTATTATGTGTGGGTATCCAGGATTTGGAAGTAAGGGGCTGGGACACTTAGAAATGTAGGGCAGATTCACAAACTGTAAAATAGTGCTGCTCACTTTCTGCAAAATATAATTTTGATGTTATATGTGGATTCTCGCCTTTTTGGATCATGCATAATTTTTAGATAAAGATACTTTTATTTTTTATATAAAACCGGTGTGGTTTCCCTTTTGTGTGCGTTTTCACTGTGTTACTTTTGGTGTGTGTTGCACAAATACTTTACACTCTGCCTCCTGCGTTTAGCCTACCTGCTTTGCGCCAAGCTACCCTGACGGAAGCGGTGTCCCCACTTGGAGTAGGGTGCATACCCTTGCCAACTAGAGACCCTGTTTCTAACACAAATACTTCCAGATACGATTCGGTCAGACTCCCATTGACTTCAATGGAAGCCTATGTTCCGACCGAATGGCCCCATTGGAGAAAGGGGTGGCTATGGAAAATCGGGCCCCCTGTGACTGGTACACCCTGGTGCCTGCCACACTGTGCATGGCTGGTAAGGGGGGGACCCCTGGGCACCCCCACAGACCGGATTGGGAAGGCTCCGGGTGCAGGGGGGCCCGCTACAGGCCCCCAAAGTCTGATTCCTAATGGCGATTCGAGTCGGACGGCACGATTTGTCCGAATCCAGCAACGTAATCAGTCGTTCTAAAGCGCTGCCCGTAGTGACGTACAATTCTGTCCTGTATGACTTGGTCATTCCGAATGCCGTCAGTTTAGGATTGGGATATTCCTAATGCCTAACTCGCATCGTACTAAGTCGGTCGGAAACCTTTCTGATTGGGTCGGAAAGATACATTACCGATCCGATTCAGACTAAGCAAATGCCGTTAGGAGACCTTCCTAACTGCATCGGAGTCAGGTCCCTAGTGTTTCATCTCACCTAATAGAATCCATTGTAACAATGATTCTCCTTGTGCAAAAATATCAAATCAATTAATGTATATTTTGTCTTGAACACATAACAAAACCAAATAAAATATCATATATCACCCAACAGCATTCCTCCTAAATCAACATACATTGTACTCTCCAGAGACGCATGAGATTTTTAGTGTCATGTAGAGTACAGGTATATCAATAAAACGGAGTACCGCTGCACATTTATTGAAAAAAAAGTTATCAAACTACTAAGACGCCAAGTTAAGTATTAAACATTCGTGTAAGATCCAACTTCCTCTAACACTTCCTTCATGTGTCTGTGTGCACTCATATGTAGCTGCGTGTGTATATGTTTTAATTCAGAATAAATAACATTTCAACATGCAGCATGAAATAAAATAAAGAAAGGGCTACCAGCGCTATGCTCCTTAAAAGCATCGTCAGCACGTGGTGACCGCAACACAAATCTCCAGCAACAACCGTTTGCGACGCCCAACAGGATCTGCATGCTACAATGACAACCATCCATGACACCTGGCCTGCTCTTTTTGCGACAATCCATGACACTCTCCCTGCTCCTTGTGGCCTCCTGCACCATAAACGGAACTCTGTGCGCTGAACTTTAGAAGGTAACTTTTTCAGTGGGAGTAACCTGGTCCCTGTATCTGACTCATGCTTCATCACGGTCAGCCTGACCATGTGACTTTCACCTGGTCTTCCATGACCTGATAACCTCGAGTGGTGCTTTGTGCTTTTTAGGCGTTATACTTACTGTAAAACTTTGAAATTAGATATCTCCGGTTCTACTGATTGAATTTTCGTCGTTTTGGTGCCTAATAATTTATTACATTTTGCTCTATTTTCCAAGTCTGCTGTGGATTTTTTCTTGTGTTGTGTTTTCTCTTTATTACTGTTTGTGTGCTGCATAAATAATTAGCACATTGCCTCTAAGTAAAGCCTGGCTGCTTTTGTACCAAGCTACTAGAGGGTTAAGGACAGGTTGTTTTAGTAACTGTTTGTGGTTCACCCTGAGAAGGATCAGGGCTGTTGCTTGTGAAGGGCTAGCACCCCCGTCCGCCAACAACCCATTATCTCACAATAAGGAACATAGAAGTATTGAGGGATTATGATTGACACCCTAGAATGTTCCCATCCTTCACCTCCAGAAGCTGTGCCCTTTATTCCAGTGTTGCTCTGACAGGCTCTGTGAGAGCCCTGCCAGAGCAGACTGGAATTCCTTTATGACATTAGAACAAGTAACAGCTTTTGCTAACGACTGTTGCTACAGCAGTGAGTTTCTGGATTTTAATACAGTTATTCACGTGCAATGTTGATAGTGTGCAGAGCACTTAATCTACACCAGTGCTTAATTTGAGCCAGTGGTTTCTTGTCCTTGGCCCCACACTTAATTGTCATCACCAGCACCTATGACAGCTGTCACAAGGTGGCACTGTTTTGTGCAATTAAAATATGAGCAGAACAACAGTTGTTTAGCAACTCAAAATAAATTTAAAGCAACTAATACCAGCTGCCCAAGCCATTCTAGTAGGTTCGGGGCTGGATCAGTCTGAAATGTCACACTTGTAGCAGTGTGACGGTTAGTAGTTGTGTAGGTACTGTCATTGGCAGCGCTGACAATCGCAATAGGTGGTGGAAGCTATGGTGGCCTCCTGACGAGGGCCCTGACACTTATTTTGTTACAAATTAAGCACTTATCTGCACTCTATTTTACATGTGTATACTGCCATGGAAGTTGAAACAATTGCGGCCACCTGTTAAAGAGTGATTTTCTGATTTAGGCTAACTAAGCCCCATTTAGGCCTCAAAGTCATCTTTTCCAAAAATGGATGTGTCAGCATCCTGTTTATACTCTGTATATAGTTCCACTCCATATAGTTAATCAAGATGTAACTTTGTGTATTTCAGAATAACACTGTTCTCTAAGAAGGACATCCGGCTTTGTTACATCATGTCAAGGATCTTTCTATTGCACGTGGTATTACATTCATTCATAATACTTCACTGTTGTTTATGGAACTAGTTTGTCCTGACACCTCTGGACAACATTATGTCAGTGTAGTTGAATCAATATTCATATAGTGGGTTAGTGCTTTGGTGATATGACGGTTAACAACTCTGATAGCTGAATTGTTGAAAATGTAATTCTTTGCTTACACCACAATAAGGTTGCTCTTCTACTGCTTTTTAGGTCTCGCCTAGCAGCGCGAGACTTATTGTAAGGGGCTTTCAAAAGCTCACCACACCTGGGTAACCGCAAGCAATAGGCCACACACGCACGAGTGTGGCCTATTGCTTGTGGTTACCCACACGGGCGCCATATGTTTTGAATTATCGTGCCCAGACACGGTGGGGTAATTCAAAACATATAGCCACACGACGCGCCCCCCCACGTGCACATCATGACGGCTGGGTACTTAATGACTTTTCTGCCCAGTGCTCCGGTTACAATGCAGTGAACGGATGCACTTTGAAGTCAAGGTAATTTATTGCTGTTTCTCTTCGAGACTGGTTGCAATGCGACTTCGCGGTAGTTAAAGGTCATATTCTTCAACATAGTTCTGTCACTTTTTTTATCCATCAATCCCGAGGCTGTGTGTGCCTCAATGACTAAGTCTTTTTCTTAAAAGGCACACAGTCTTCCTTTTTCATTTTTTTGGACCTTTCTAAACTGACTACCTCATAGTTTTTTTTGTCTTTATGATATACAGTCATTTGGAACCTTGGAAATAATTTTGGCCCATATAATTCTATGAAGTGATTTAAAGATTCACACATCTAAATGGAGAATTTTTGTGTATAAATACATTGCCTCTACATTGTTCATGGTACCACAGCATCACTCAGGGCCACCACAGCATCACTCAACGCCACCACAGCATCACTCAGCGCCACCACAGCATCACTCAGCGCCACCACAGCATCACTCAGCGCCACCACAGCATCACTCAGTGCCACCACAATATCACTCAGCGCCACCACAGCATCACTCAGCACCACCACAGCATCACTCAGTTCCACCAGAGCATCACTCATCGCCGCCACAGCATCACTCAGCGCCACCACAGCATCACTCAGGGCCACCACAGCATTACTCAGCACCACCACAGCATTACTCAGCGCCACCACAGCATCACTCAGCGCCACCACAGCATCACTCAGCACCACCACAGCATCACTCAGCGCTACCACAGCATCACTCAGTACCACCCAGCGCCACAACAGCATCAGTCAGCACACCACAGCATCACTCAGCACAACCACGGCATCACTCAGCGCCACCACAGCATCACTCAGCGCCACCATAGCATCACTCAGCGCCACCACAGCATCTCTCAGGGCCACCACAGCATCACTCAGGGCCACCACACCATCACTCAGCACCAACACAGCATCACTCAGCACCACCACAGCATCACTCAGCACCACCACAGCATCACTCAGCTCCACCACAGCATCACTCAGCACCACCACAGCATAACTCAGCGCCACCACAGCATCACTCAGGGCCACCACAGCATCACTCAGGGCCACAACAATATCACTCAGCATCACCACAGCATCATTCAGCAACACCACAGCATCACTCAGCACCACACCATCACTCAGCGCCACCACACCATCACTCAGCACCAACACAGCATCACTCAGCACCACCACAGCATCACTCAGGGCCACAACAATATCACTCAGCACCACCACAGCATCATTCAGCAACACCACAGCATCACTCAGTGCCACCACAATATCACTCAGCGCCACCACAGCATCACTCAGCACCACCACAGCATCACTCAGCGCCACCACAGCATCACTCAGGGCCACCACAGCATCACTCAACACCACCACAGCATTACTCAGCGCCACCACAGCATCACTCAGCGCCACCACAGCATCACTCAGCACCACCACAGCATCACTCAGCGCTACCACAGCATCACTCAGTACCACCCAGCGCCACAACAGCATCAGTCAGCACCACCACAGCATCACTCAGCACAACCACGGCATCACTCAGCGCCACCACAGCATCACTCAGCACCACCACAGCATCACTCAGCGCCACCACAGCATCTCTCAGGGCCACCACAGCATCACTCAGGGCCACCACACCATCACTCAGCACCAACACAGCATCACTCAGCACCACCACAGCATCACTCAGGGCCACAACAATATCACTCAGCACCACCACAGCATCATTCAGCAACACCACAGCATCACTCAGTGCCACCACAGCATCACTCAGCACCACACCATCACTCAGCGCCACCACAGCATCACTCAGCACCACCACAGCATCACTCAGCGCCACAACAGCATCACTCAGGGCCACCACAGTATCACTCAGGACCACTACAACATCACTCCGTGCCACCACAGCATCACTCAGCACCACCACAGCATCACTCAGCACCACCACAGCATCACTCAGCACCACCACAGCATCACTCAGGGCCACAACAATATCACTCAGCACCACCACAGCATCATTCAGCAACACCACAGCATCACTCAGTGTCACCACAGCATCACTCAACGCCACCACAGCATCACTCAGCGCCACCACAGCATCACTCAGCGCCACCACAGCATCACTCAGCGCCACCACAGCATCACTCAGTGCCACCACAATATCACTCAGCGCCACCACAGCATCACTCAGCACCACCACAGCATCACTCAGTTCCACCAGAGCATCACTCATCGCCGCCACAGCATCACTCAGCGCCACCACAGCATCACTCAGGGCCACCACAGCATTACTCAGCACCACCACAGCATTACTCAGCGCCACCACAGCATCACTCAGCGCCACCACAGCATCACTCAGCACCACCACAGCATCACTCAGCGCTACCACAGCATCACTCAGTACCACCCAGCGCCACAACAGCATCAGTCAGCACACCACAGCATCACTCAGCACAACCACGGCATCACTCAGCGCCACCACAGCATCACTCAGCGCCACCATAGCATCACTCAGCGCCACCACAGCATCTCTCAGGGCCACCACAGCATCACTCAGGGCCACCACACCATCACTCAGCACCAACACAGCATCACTCAGCACCACCACAGCATCACTCAGCACCACCACAGCATCACTCAGCTCCACCACAGCATCACTCAGCACCACCACAGCATAACTCAGCGCCACCACAGCATCACTCAGGGCCACCACAGCATCATTCAGCAACACCACAGCATCACTCAGCGCCACCACAGCATCACTCAGCACCACACCATCACTCAGCGCCACCACACCATCACTCAGCACCAACACAGCATCACTCAGCACCACCACAGCATCACTCAGGGCCACAACAATATCACTCAGCACCACCACAGCATCATTCAGCAACACCACAGCATCACTCAGTGCCACCACAATATCACTCAGCGCCACCACAGCATCACTCAGCACCACCACAGCATCACTCAGCTCCACCACAGCATCACTCAGCACCACCACAGCATAACTCAGCGCCACCACAGCATCACTCAGGGCCACCACAGCATCACTCAACACCACCACAGCATTACTCAGCGCCACCACAGCATCACTCAGCGCCACCACAGCATCACTCAGCACAACCACAGCATCACTCAGCGCTACCACAGCATCACTCAGTACCACCCAGCACCACAACAGCATCAGTCAGCACCACCACAGCATCACTCAGCACAACCACGGCATCACTCAGCGCCACCACAGCATCACTCAGCACCACCACAGCATCACTCAGCGCCACCACAGCATCTCTCAGGGCCACCACAGCATCACTCAGGGCCACCACACCATCACTCAGCACCAACACAGCATCACTCAGCACCACCACAGCATCACTCAGGGCCACAACAATATCACTCAGCACCACCACAGCATCATTCAGCAACACCACAGCATCACTCAGTGCCACCACAGCATCACTCAGCACCACACCATCACTCAGCGCCACCACAGCATCACTCAGCACCACCACAGCATCACTCAGCGCCACAACAGCATCACTCAGGGCCACCACAGTATCACTCAGGACCACTACAACATCACTCCGTGCCACCACAGCATCACTCAGCACCACCACAGCATCACTCAGCACCACCACAGCATCACTCAGCACCACCACAGCATCACTCAGGGCCACAACAATATCACTCAGCACCACCACAGCATCATTCAGCAACACCACAGCATCACTCAGTGTCACCACAGCATCACTCAACGCCACCACAGCATCACTCAGCGCCACCACAGCATCACTCAGCGCCACCACAGCATCACTCAGCGCCACCACAGCATCACTCAGTGCCACCACAATATCACTCAGCGCCACCACAGCATCACTCAGCACCACCACAGCATCACTCAGCTCCACCAGAGCATCACTCATCGCCGCCACAGCATCACTCAGCGCCACCACAGCATCACTCAGGGCCACCACAGCATTACTCAGCACCACCACAGCATTACTCAGCGCCACCACAGCATCACTCAGCGCCACCACAGCATCACTCAGCACCACCACAGCATCACTCAGCGCTACCACAGCATCACTCAGTACCACCCAGCGCCACAACAGCATCAGTCAGCACACCACAGCATCACTCAGCACAACCACGGCATCACTCAGCGCCACCACAGCATCACTCAGCGCCACCATAGCATCACTCAGCGCCACCACAGCATCTCTCAGGGCCACCACAGCATCACTCAGGGCCACCACACCATCACTCAGCACCAACACAGCATCACTCAGCACCACCACAGCATCACTCAGCACCACCACAGCATCACTCAGCTCCACCACAGCATCACTCAGCACCACCACAGCATAACTCAGCGCCACCACAGCATCACTCAGGGCCACCACAGCATCACTCAGGGCCACAACAATATCACTCAGCATCACCACAGCATCATTCAGCAACACCACAGCATCACTCAGCACCACACCATCACTCAGCGCCACCACACCATCACTCAGCACCAACACAGCATCACTCAGCACCACCACAGCATCACTCAGGGCCACAACAATATCACTCAGCACCACCACAGCATCATTCAGCAACACCACAGCATCACTCAGTGCCACCACAATATCACTCAGCGCCACCACAGCATCACTCAGCACCACCACAGCATCACTCAGCGCCACCACAGCATCACTCAGGGCCACCACAGCATCACTCAACACCACCACAGCATTACTCAGCGCCACCACAGCATCACTCAGCGCCACCACAGCATCACTCAGCACCACCACAGCATCACTCAGCGCTACCACAGCATCACTCAGTACCACCCAGCGCCACAACAGCATCAGTCAGCACCACCACAGCATCACTCAGCACAACCACGGCATCACTCAGCGCCACCACAGCATCACTCAGCACCACCACAGCATCACTCAGCGCCACCACAGCATCTCTCAGGGCCACCACAGCATCACTCAGGGCCACCACACCATCACTCAGCACCAACACAGCATCACTCAGCACCACCACAGCATCACTCAGGGCCACAACAATATCACTCAGCACCACCACAGCATCATTCAGCAACACCACAGCATCACTCAGTGCCACCACAGCATCACTCAGCACCACACCATCACTCAGCGCCACCACAGCATCACTCAGCACCACCACAGCATCACTCAGCGCCACAACAGCATCACTCAGGGCCACCACAGTATCACTCAGGACCACTACAACATCACTCCGCGCCACCACAGCATCACTCAGCACCACCACAGCATCACTCAGCACCACCACAGCATCACTCAGCACCACCACAGCATCACTCAGGGCCACAACAATATCACTCAGCACCACCACAGCATCATTCAGCAACACCACAGCATCACTCAGTGTCACCACAGCATCACTCAGCGTCACCACAGCATCAGTCAGCACTACATCAGTATCACTCAGCATTGTCTTTGCATTAGTACGCCACCACACCATCAACACTCAGCAAGACCTGAGTATCATTCAGCATCACCTCAGCATCGTCTCCACACCAGCCCCTACCACCTCAGCATCACTCAGCACCACCTCAGCCTGCTCTCGGAATCTGGCATCTGTTGATTCTCCCCTAGCATGTGGCCGCTGCTAGTGTTATAATACAGGTACTAACTAGTCCCCAACCTTCACCCGCCGATTGTTTATGCCCGTCATAAAAAAGCTGTAACAAACAACCATTGGAATAGACAGAAACAAGTTGCCAGCATTGCAAGAACAAAAGAAAACTGAGGAAATTTTTATTGTAAATACTTTTTTTTTTTTTACATTCTTTTTATTAAGTTCAGGGCAGAGTAAAGTCACACAAATTACAAACTTATCGCTGTTAGTTGGTACAAATTCCATTGACATTATGTACATCATCATTACATGTAGCACAAGAAATAGCTCTGTTTCTCCCGTCACCCCTTTCAGTCTGAAATCTCATCAGTCGCCAACCTGGGTGGATCACAAGTATATCCCCTATACTTATTCCATGCTCCCCAGACATTCACCCATTTTTGGGGACATCCTCGGTTGACATATGTTGCTCTCTCTACCACCATGGCCCCATCTATGTCTTTGCACCAGTCAGTGAGCGTTGGTGAGTATCCGGAACCCCATAATCTGGCTATATTGCGCTTGGCAAACATGATCCCAAGGGTTGCCCAGTCCTGTGCTGGATGGTTAAGATCAGTGGGCTCCCATATGTTTAATAAGCATCTTTTGGGTTCTGGTACCACTGATACCTCTTCTACTTGCGATATAGTTCTCATTACTGCTACCCAATATGGTACAATCTTTGGACATTGCCATATGGTGTGGTAGAACGTACCTTCCTCCCCACATTCCCGCAGACAGAACGGATGTGGAGCATTCCCTATTTTGTGGAGGATCAATCTGGTGTAATACATGCGATGTAGTATCTTGAATTGCACTAATCTTAATCGTGAAGGTATTGCTACTTCGTGTGGGGATGAAAGTGCCATTTGCCAATCTGTATCGTCGAGATCCCCCAAGTCTAGGGACCATTCTTGCCTTAGTGCTTGCGTTGGGTCAGATAAATTGTTAACTAGTTTACGGTAGGTAAGGGGTAAATACTTTTTTTTTTAATATGGTCGTTCAGTTGTACATAATGCCTTCTTGGCCAAATATAAGGTAACAAAAATGCTTCTGACACTTTTTTATTATAACTTTTCAGCCTGCTGCACAGCATCCACACTTCTCTACAGCACAGCTTAAAGACATTGGCAAAGTCAATAGCTCTGGCAAAACACGTATAAGGCCCCAAGACGAGACCTATTGGCTATGCCAATGCTTGTTTATGAACATTGCTATACAAACCCCTGAATTTGGAGGTGAGCCAGAGACCTTTGCTGTGCTATTAGGGATGCTGTCTGATTTCAATGTACTTTTGGGAGTTATCTAACCACCAGGAGAGGAAAAGGTTTGATAACCTCCACTAGTGTTGTTCGCTGAGTGGCCCACTTTTGTACCACAGATCCTTTACCAGATGGTGACCGGTGGAAGAACAAGAAGTCATGAATAACAACCCTGATGACACTCCTGAATAAGCTTAGATGATTTACCAGTCACCATCTACTAAGCACATAAGAAGAACTTACTGCTGCTCAAAGACGTTTGGAACAGTTTCACAAGGATGTGTCAACAACCAATTCTTCATTGCCCTGTCAGTAGTAATAACTGCAGGTACAGATGTGATGCCCGTTTACACCGAAGTATTAAAGGAAGGGCCATCCACTAGCTTTTTTGGCACTGTGTGATATGGCAATCCTTGTAATTTGAGCCCTTTATTTACTTAGTTATTTATATAGCACAACTTTCATCCGAAAAGATATCACAGTGCTTAGTAGAGCGCAGCCTGTGTGGGAATGAAGTGATGTGAGAAGTCTCTAGGTCACTGATCAGACTCAAGGGAACAGATGGGTTTTCAGCTTCTTTCTAAATACCAGGTAGTCATCAAGCCAAAGTTCTAGTGGTAATTCATTCCAGAGAGTTGCTGCCAGATAGGTGAAGGAGCGACCCCCTGCCCTGGTTTTCTTGATTCTTTTTGTTTTTGCCCGTGCCTGATTGCACGATCTCAGGTTCCATGTGGGGGTATAGAATTACATTTTGTCTTGTAGAATTCTGGAGCCACAATGGTGTAGAACATTGCTTGCATGGTCCAGCAGCTTAAATCTGACCCTTTGGTGCACAAGCAGTGCTTTAATTATGAAGTACCTTCCTGTCACCAGTACCGTGGTCAGTGTGTCATGGGCACTAGTGAAAGGAAGTAACTAGACCACCCCGGCTGTTATTTGAATTATAAAAACTGCAATAATCAGTGTTAAGTGGACCGCTGAGGCCTCCGGGTCCCGCCGCCACTGCACCAGCTGCACCAATGGAAGCTGTGTCCCTGCTTCCTGCATTTTTTTCCAGTATTGTGATACTGAATGTCTGAAATATCAGATTGCAACCACTGGTAACCTACGGTACTCATTACTTGATTCTGGCTAGCTGGTTGATACTTCAATGGTTGACATCTTGGAATGATGGAAGAAGCTGATTTGGAATTCTCCTCCTTCGACAAAAGCATTGTACAGTGCTTCTCTCAGTCAGATGGAGCCTTCATAAGTAATATCTTTTTTTATTTATATTTCTATCTCTTTCTTTCTATCTTTCTCTCTCTCTCTCTCTCTCTGCCTTTCTGTCTCTGACTTGCTATCTGCCGTTTTCTCTCTTTAAAAATCAGTTCTTAATTATGGGTAAAATATATGGAACATAAGGACATAAACTAGGACCCTTAGTATTGTCTGAAATTTTCTGAAAATGTCAGACTTCTCTTTTTTATCATTGTGTGTAAAATATAACTAGGCCCAGCTTTATTAATGCTTTGCATTACCCTTGTGCCACACAAGGAGACACAGGCGACGCAAAACCTAGAATGAGGTTTACCAAGCCACGCAAGGCCACCTTTCATGGACCTGCGTGGATTGGTAAATCTGGAATAACAAAGACAGAGCAAGTCACTTCCTTGCTTTACCCTGCATGGTGGGGGCATTACATGGGTGGAGTGTGGCTATTCCCACGCATCCTGTCATGCATTCTGAATGATTCCTAGATTTGCTAAAACTGATAGACCTGGGAATGCGTCTGAATTGTATGCCTTCCCACCAGAGGTGCAACGAGAGAAATTTCTTAATTTCTGCTAGTTGTTTCCTCTCCCTAAGTGTAATGCATTCTGCAGCACACTTAGAAAGATGAAAATGCCTCTAAGGATTGTTTTTGTCCCTTTCTGCACAGAAACAATCCTGCCTGTAATGCAGGTACCCTTGCTCCATGCCGCATGGGTGCCTTAGTGCTAGGCAACACAATGTGCGCGAGAGCAGGCAGAGGACAGGAATTGTTCATATAAACAGGGGCGTAACACAGGCCCCCGCAGCCCCCGCAGTGCGGGGGGGGGGGGGCCGAGCTGAGGGGGCCCGCTCATCACAGTGCTTAGGCCCAATATCTCCAGATTAAATTCAGAATGGGGCCCCTCCATGTGAGTGGCAGGGGGGCCCTCTCAACTTTCGTTAAACCACTGCATATATAGGTACATTTGGTGCATTCTTGCCCTCTACCTTTCTTTCAGCGCAGCCCAGCAAGTTGTCTTGCTGCATTGTGTTGCATGAAAAAATGATAAGTCTGGCCCCTTGAGTAGTCAGGAAGTCCTGGTAGAATGTCCTTTGGCCATATTTGCTTGAGTACACACATATCTTGCCTAGAAGTCTATGAAGGATAATCCGTTTGCTATAGCAGCCTTCCTGATCATGTCCTCCAAAAACGCGCTGAACTTTTTTCCCTTCTCAAGTCCATCTGCAGCCCACATTTTCAGCATCCAAATGTTATTTATCAGGTAAATTAATAATATAATCCTAAGGAAAAACTGCACAGGTGTGGTTCCATCATCTTCCAAGAAACAAAGGCGTCTGCTGTCACTCGACTCTGCTGCTATCAAAGGCGGGTGCCCAAACTTCCTTATTCGAAGGCATTTATTTGTTCTTGGATTATCTGATTCCTTTCTTTTAAAGATTCATATCTTCCTCTTCGTGGTATTTTCAGGGAACGCTGTGAATAAATATCTAAGATGGGTGTTTGCAGGATAAAGCCCTCTGCACTTAAAAAATAATGAATGAAGGTACTGTAAAGAGGACATGTTTTGCTTTCTTCTCCTGCTGAAAGATTAATTTGTGAAGACTTTAGTCATTGCAGCCCTACCACCTTTATTGAGTGCTTGTTTGGCAGCTATTGAGATGTATAAAACCGATGGCATTATCGGCTGGGACCCTGATCCACAAAGGTAAACTTATACTTTTGTGTAAGTTTACTATTATTTGCTATCCACAAACTAGCAGTTCAATTTTACTAATAGTAATTGTACGACGGTGGGTGGAGATTCCCCATGTATAAAAGATAGGCCTGTCCTATCTTTTTATGTGTAGTTTCAACCAGTCGTAAAATATTATTAGTAAAATTAAACTTTTAGTTCCTGAATAGCAAAATCATAGTAAACACACAAAAGCATAGGTTTACCTTTGTGGATCAGGACCATAGTATTTAAAGTTTGCTGTGCAGCTCTGAGTTAACAATATGCCTTGTTCTCTATGGCTCTGGTAGACAACTGTTGGCGCACTGTACCCCTAAATTCTGCACCTCAATAGCGTGCCCAGTAATTGGGTGGATCGGGGGCGGTGTTAACCTTTAATTATGAGGCAAAGATGCAAAACAGCATTTCAAAATACAGTAAATAAAGGCTGGACTCAAAAAGTGAATTCTAGAGTGGAATTTAGGAACATTTGTGACAAAATTCAAAATGCAATACAAGAATAATAAAGTACAGATGCAGCAATTCTCAATTTAATGTACAAAATCAATTCAATGAAAGCTCTAAGTAACAATGAAAAAAGCAGAAAAATAGGCAAAATTAATCACTAATAGTAATTGTACGACGGTGGGTGGAGATTCCCCATGTATAAAAGATAGGCCTGTCCTATCTTTTTATGTGTAGTCTCAACCAGTCGTAAAATATCATTAGTAAAATTAAACTTTTAGTTCCTGAATAGCAAAATCATAGTAAACACACAAAAGCATAGGTTTACCTTTGTGGATCAGGACCATAGTATTTAAAGTTTGCTGTGCAGCTCTGAGTTAACAATATGCCTTGTTCTCTATGGCTCTGGTAGACAACTGTTGGCGCACTGTACCCCTAAATTCTGCACCTCAATAGCGTGCCCAGTAATTGGGTGGCACTCAGTCATTTCTGTGCTGGAAGATGTCACACAGGATGTGAATTAAGGACACCATCACTTTTCCACATGTTAAACAAACAAAAAACACTGAAATTCACCAATTATAGCTAACTGTGTTAATAATAACTTTTGCTCCCACCATGCACTGCTTACGACCTCACTTACTCATGACATGTTAAATGACATCATTGATGACATCAAAGATGACACCATCCACCGTATTGCTATTAAATGTACTCAACAAATTGGTATCATCTTTGAAAAATGTAAAAAATAACTAAATGACTCAGAATCATGTTCATTTAAATTATCAGAAGCAAAAGATTTTTCAAAAACAGATATTCATACTCAATAGAGAAGCTTGCATGCACTCATATTTGAAGTGAGTTTGAAAGTACTTGATGTTGTTTTTTCACCTCTAATAGTCTCTCTGGTTTCCTGACAAGACTATCATTAGAAAAAGCCAAACAAGCAGAACTAATTCACCAGCATTCAACCCTACAGGATGTGACATCACTGCGGTTCCCAGCATCCATCTCTTCAGAAAGACACATCACTGATTTCCAATCAAAAGCATGATTAAAAGAAGCTAAATCGGAGGACCTTATTCACCAGCATTCATCCCCACAGGAAGTGACCGTCTCTGCCCAACAATCGTCTTGACAATACCAATTCTACACAAAACCTCTTGCCTCATTCAGTACTTCAGTCGCCTCTTCAGTGGGTCCCACCCTCTCGGAATGTCTGCAGTTAAGTGTAGGCAGACAAGTATACTACCTGTTAGGGCTTGTCAAGGACAGGAAGTGCATTTGAACAGAACTTCTGCTTCTATGCAACGTCAGGAAGAACCTTCCAAGTTATATCTCTTCATGCGCCTAGCCTGTCACCTCACAATCATACCCAGACCAAGATCAGAAAACACACATACCACATCCTCAAGACACAGAGAACCAAGATCATAACATCCCACTAACAACCACTCACCCTTAAACTACTGAACATACACTCCAAATCATGCTCATTATTGAATGTTCTGCAGTACCCTACTCCTGACTTCGCTGACCCCATCACTTATCACAAGCTTGATGCACACCTAACCACAGAATCATGGCTCACCGCCACATCCTCTCACATCCTAGATGTTCATCTTCTCACTGATTTGATCATCCAGTGTGTGATCTTCACACATAAGATGGGAGTAGACCTAGCAGTCATCTATATATCTGGCTAGTCATAGACAATAGGGGCAAGCTAGTGACAACTCCTGATATTCCACTTCCCACTCTGTGCAACTCAGTCCACACCCTTTTACCCATGCAGTACAAAGATTTCACAGACAAAGTTGCAATTTCCTCGCCATCTTTTCTATCTTGCACTGCCAGATACCACTCCTCAGTGATTTCAACCTTCCAGACAACTCAAGCAGGAATAAAACAAGAGACACCCTCCTCAATCCGTATTGAAACATTCAACATGGTACAGCATGTCACTGAACCAACACACTCTAAAGGCCAAATCCTTGATCTTGTCTTCCTGACATCACCAACCATCTAATGCAATCCTCCTGCACAATTGGACTGGACAAATTATTTTGTTGTGCCCTTCACCTTGCTCAGCATCCAGCCAACACACCAAGGTCAACCTCTTTCAGATCCTTCAAAATGTTCTCAATCACCAGCCAAATGTTCATGCGTAACTATTGCGCTGCCACCTCCACATCAATTGTCAACACCATATGAAATGACTTCAGCACATTTCTGGAAAACCATCTGAGCACCCACGCCCCAAATGGAATAGGCAAGTGCAAGTCAAACACTTAAGCACCCTTGTACTCCAAAGACTTTGCAGTCAACAAGCTCTTCATCCATAGGCAGGACACAAAATGGAAGAAAAAAAGAGGTGCCGAAGACCTCATGCTACTGATATCCCGCCATGTAACACACATACAACATATGTCAGCAAAACCCAAGTACTACACCAACACTATCAGTGATGCTTCTAACATAAAGAAAACATTCTTTTAGTCAAGTAAGCACTGCATCAACCACCGGTTTGAACTTTCAGTCCTGTTCATCAGGGAAAAAACCTAAGATCCAATTGCACATCAACAAATCAAAGCATACTTCTCTCTGACACCCATTCCTCACCAATGCATACCATAATGGTCATCCATCAAAACCATGTCTCTTTCACACCTCAACAACATCATCATCTCCAACAAAGTCATCTGTTCTGAAGTAGAGGTCTTGCCCTAATCCTTCATCAAAGTCCACGTCTGAGAAGCTCTCCCTCACTCAAGCCACTTACCAGTAGTTCTCAAGACAGGCCAGATCCTTCCACTACTGAACAAACCCACTCTTGACTCTTAAGACTGGGACAGCTACCGGCTCATTACTCACCTACCCTTCCACTGAAGGGTCTTTGTAAAAAGGTTGTTTACCCTCAACAAGAACACATCAACCCAAACACCCCTTCATGACTTCCAATCCAGCTTCAGATTACAGTGCAGTACTGTCATCTATATTACAAATCATAGATGATGCCATTCCCCTTGAGATAAAAGAGAACCCTGCCTCTGAATTTTGCTGGACCTCTCAGCTGGCTTCAACACAGTTGATCACCCAAACACTCCTTCGATTGGGATTCTCAGGCAACATCCTTCCCTGGTTCTCCTCTGCCCCATCCAGATAACACCATTTCATTCAGATGGGTTCATCCAGGTCCTAGAAAATTTCCATTGTCTGCGGAGTCCCATCGGTTCCACCTTATTTGCCGTCATCATCAACATTTACATGTAGTCTTTTGAGACTTG
Organism: Triturus cristatus; assembly: GCF_964204655.1. Lineage (NCBI taxonomy): Eukaryota > Metazoa > Chordata > Amphibia > Caudata > Salamandridae > Triturus > Triturus cristatus. The sequence continues at coordinate 1,427,309,168 of NC_140590.1, read as the reverse complement.
ACTTACCAACATTTACTATAGTCAGTCAACAAAAAGAAGTCAGGTTTTAAATGAGCCCTTGGGAATGATGGCCTTCAGTGAATGTCTGTTTATGTGTATTAGTGAACAGTGAGAAGGACAAATTTTGAAAAGTAGATTCCATACCTTTCAAGCAGTGGCTAAAGTTTAAGAAATATTGCTTTGTGGCGGGTAAGGCATTGGCTTAATTAGGTAAATAAGAGACATGTCAAGGCTCTTAAGCAAATGTATGAAGGTAAGGTCCCATCATTCCCCATTGAACAGTGTTGAAATTATTCTAGACCTATGGTCCGATTTCGATGTCGGGCAGAATTACTTCCTCTGACACTGTCTCGTAAACGGGACCGACTGACACCCGATCGACGGTACCACCCACCTCATTAGGATGTGACCAGACACTGTTCGGTTGCAATCCGACATTTCCTTATGGGAGCATGCATTACGTCCGTAAACTGGCCGCAATACATGCTCCCATAGGGAAATGGGAGGTGTTATTCATTCCTGCACCCCGTGGCAGGCACCTTAAGGCCTGCCATGGGGGGCAGGGATCAACAGAGGGTAACCATAGGTGGCCCCTCCTATGGTGTCCCCTTGGCCCCCAACCAGAGGCCGCATGCACAAGGGGGCCCTGCTGGAGGCCCCCAAACACGCTCTCCAACATGGTTTCCATGACAGACAGGCCCGCTTGGAAACCATGCCGGAAACCATGCATCGTAATCCCGAGGGTGGAAAGGCCTTTGGGATTACGAGCCAGTTCCTAGTGCCCAACGGGCTCATCAGAAGCCAGCTGGAATGACTGGCCATTTCAATTTCGACCGGCTGATGCATAGTCAGCCGCTCTGAATTGAAACTGACGATGGCTTTACGGACTCCATCATAATAGGCCCCTTAGTGTTCATTACTTTGGAAAAGATATGGGTAAGTTGTTGCTTTTTTTGTTTAGCCTCAGAAAAAGATTGTCAGTTCAGGGATTGGGAGTAATTCAACGTCTTTTAAATGTATATGGAGCATTAATAAAAGTTTGGTTATGACTTTTATAAGCAACTTCAGGATTGCTGCATAATGTCCTTTGCATAGGACGATCTAATTATGGGCCCGATAAACCATTAAGAACTCTTTACCCTGTACATCAGGGTGAGGAAGGACAATACATCTTCTATCCCGATGGACAGAGCACTGCTATGTTTAGAGCTCATTGTTAGCCGAGTGGAGATGTTTGTACCTTCAGTGGGACCGCCATCATGGCAGCTTCTCCGAAGGTACCAAAAGTTTGGGAGTCAGCCTGTGTCAGTTTTGATGGTCGCCCACTAAACGTTTTGTTTTTCAGAAACAAACTCCTAATATGGGAGTTTGTTTTTGAAAACCAAAAAACTATTAGCCCCCACACCTAAGAAGTTTTACTCCGTGGCTGTAGGGTTATTGTTTGCATTTTTCTGTTTGCTACTGCCAAGATTCCCCTGGCTGTGGCGGACTGAAAAAAAGGGCATAGGAACCTTCAATTGGGGGGGGGGGGGGTGATGCCCTTACCCCGACTGCCATCATTCCGTCAGGCTGTCAGATTAAGATTTCCATTGATAGAGCTAACGGAGCTGAAAGCTGACTGTCCACCAACTCTAAGTAGGGCTGAATTAACTCTGGTCTCAGGGGAAAGAATGCAGTGGCAGGAACAGGATGTGAAAAACACTTCATGTAAATTTCACTCTTTGGGCTCTCCTATGGGAAACAGTTGTAACACCCTGGTCTTAACCATAAGTGTTCCAACTCTGCAAGCTAAACCACGCTTGCCTTAACCACTAGCTGCTGGGGACGGAAACAGTAAGACCTCGTAGTAAGAGATCCGCAGTGAGGTAAGTAGGGCTGGACTGTATTTTCTGGGCTCGGGGAAAGTCAGGTAATTTTCTGGGCTGTGGGGGTCTGGGGTAGTTGTCTGGGCTGGGGGGTTGGGGGGTAGTTTTCTGGGCTGGAGGTGGGTCGGGGAAGTTTTCTGGGCTAGGGTGGGTCGGGGGTAGTTTTCTAGGCTGGGGGTCGGGGTAGTTTTCTGGGCTGGGGGTTTGGAGCTAGTTTTCAGGGGTTGGGGGTAGTTTTCAGGGCTGGGGGTTTGGGGCTAGGTTTCTGGACTTGGGGGGGTCGGGGTAGTTTTCAGGGCTGGGGGGTCAGGGGTAGTATTCAGGGCTGGGGGTCAGAGTAGTTTTTATAGATGGGTGAGGGTCGGTATAGTTTTTTTAAATTAGGGATTTGGGTATTAGGGGGCAGGGGAGGGGACTGGGTAGTTGGGGTAGTTTTTAGGGCTTAGTGGAGGGTGGGGTAGGTTTTAGGGCACGGGGGAGTCGGGTGGTATTTTAAAATAGGGGTTTGCCTAAGGGCAGTGGAAGGGGTTGGGGTAGTTGTAGGTACCGCACAAGGGAGTGGGAGGGGGTCAATGTAGTTTTTAAGGGTTAGGACAGCATGAGGGTTGGGAGGGGGTCAGGTATTTGAACCTCTGGGCGGGGAGGAGGGGCAGGGGCAATTTGCAGCTTAGGGCGAGGGAAAGGGAGGTGGCAACTTTAACCACGCATACCCCTTTAGCATTTAAGCCTTTACCACAAAATTACGTGGTAAAGGTATGCCTGACAAAGGTTAAGATGGTTAAGATGAATTAGTGGTTTAGGCTGCGTGGTAGAAGCATGCATGGATTATCCAGGTTTGCCTCTATCATACAGCCCTCTCCTATCCCCTGAGCAGCAAATAAGATGCAGTTGAGGGGATCAGGGTGGGAAAAGGGAACAGTCCAGTGATCTCACTAGGTATGTGATGTAATTTTCTCTACTCATGGAATTTTGGTGATTCAATGTTGTCCATGATACGTTTTCTAAATAGCTGAACATTTATAGAATTTTCAATTATAATTAGTCAGAAGATATTGCAGCATAATATATCATTGTGGCCTACATTTGTTCTAGAAATATGATAGATTGCTTTAAGTGAGACAGGGCCAATGTGGTATGCCATGATGTCTAGGAGCATATAATTAACAATGCAATCTCTTGTTCGTCTCCTTGTCCATTCGGTTGCATATAGCACATTTACAAAAAAAGGTTTGATATTTTAGAAACGAGCAGATTGTAATCTACGAATGTTCCATGAGAGTATTGTTTCTTAAACGCAAGTGATTAGGTTAATAGTTTAACAAGGCTTTTTTCATACAATACCTATTTATCTCCCGTACCACGTAAAAGATAAGAGTGAATCTGATCCCAATATATCCAACCAATCAGAAATAGAATGGTTGTCCTCATTTAACCTGGGCCAGTAAGCCAGTGGGGCTGCCAAACAAACATGTTGCAGCATGATGCGTTCAAGCTGTTTGATCGACTTTACCATGCGATGAACGGTTCTTTAAATCCAGGCACAAAAAATGTTTCCAGTATAGGAAACTTTAAAAACACATACAGTAAAAAACAATTCATATTTCACACTATGTATCAAAATACACCTAAAGTTTTAAATACCAATAATTGCATATATACTTTCAGCTTCCAACAGGAAACATTATAATTCATAACATTAAACGTTTGACATTCTTCACTAAGGTATCTCCCTTTTTGGAGTCCTCGTTCATTATTATCTCCCATAGATGCTCTGATTTTCAAAGGGGGTCGTCAATTTTGAGACTGACAATCAAATCCAAGGGTTGTAATTACCATCAATAAGAATGCAAGCAGGTTTACAAGAATGTGGACTCAAAGTGGAAAATTGTTTTAAATTCCTTTGTCTTGGAACTTCATAAACTTACAAAGAAAAAATGCATCCAGATTTAAAAGGAATTTGCATCACATAAACATTGGGGCCCAGATTTACAAACCCACTCAAAAACTCGTATTGGTTAGTAAATCCTGAGTAATGCAAGGTATCACAAATCACTGCTTTGCGGTACTCTTTATTGGTAAGGCATTCCATGGGTGGAGCATATGTGGTCCCATATATCCACCCTTGGATTTTAACACAATCCCAGATTCACCAAGGTTAGTAAACCTGGGATTGGGTCAAACTGGTATGCCTTCCCAACAGCAGAGCGGCAATGTGGAGAAATATGTCTATTTCTCCTTGTTATTTCCACTTTCATAAATACAGCACAAACGGAAAGCAGCACACATAGAAAGAAGAAAATGCCACTGAGAATGGTTCTTGTGTAGCAAGGTGTCCCTTCTTGCACAGTGTTTGAAGAAATTGGGTTAGTAGTTGAGTGGTGAAGCCCTACTCAAGCAGCAACTACAATCCTTATCAGGGTGAGGTCACAAGGAAACCCTGTTGTGGGGTTCAACAGGGCCTGTGCACAAAGCGTCCATTTTGAATTACACATTTAAACTTGACACCTTTTTAAGAAGGTGGCATTTTGCATGTTTTGCACGTACATTATAACATACTCAGAAAGTGTTCTGCTTGCAAGCACATTTCTTCATAAGCATTTTATCATGACACTTGTACATTCAGTCCAAGGCTAACTGTCACTGAGCATGTTGCCTTTGCCTTTTGTTGCCTAGTTGGAGACAGCTCTGAAGCGGAAAGACAAACAATCACATCAGTATTGCACCTCCGACACAGTGCAAATGGAAACAGGCTTTGATTATATAAATGGCCTCTGAGCTAAGTTCCTCAGAGGAGCACTTCTATGGATTATCCTGAAACGTTCACCAGTGACTGATATGTAGCCCTGCTGACTCCAATCTCTATTCTGCAAAGGATGGTAGCCTGTTCTACACCACACTGGCTTCTTGATACATCTCACACAATGGGGAGTTGGATTGTCCCAAGCGATCTGGCAGAGTGCACTCTCACTATGCTCACGATAGTATAGGTAGTGTTCGGTAGGAGTGTCCGTATGACATATATTAAAATAATCACTGCAACGTTATAATGGTTGAACTGTGTATATTTTTCACCATTCTTGTAATGCTGGTAACAATGCTTTGTTTCCTCCCGCTAATAATTGCTGCTTGTGTTTTTTACAGAAGAATACAATTGCTTCAATAAATATTTGAAATGCCAATTTGTGTATTTCTTGTGTCTTCTATGGGCATGCCTAAGGTAGAATGAAAGGGTAGATCTGTTTCCATGATTTCCTTGGGAGAATTAGAGTGGTCATATTCTGAGGTTGCAGACACCATCCGATACCCTATAAGGTTAGGGTTCCAGATGGTGCACTGTGAGCGAGCTAGGAATTAGACCAACATACCCTGATGATATGAGTGGACTCAGTCCCCATATTCTGATGTTTATGTTGTCTACATACACAGTCCGACTAGATTTGTAGGAACCGTATGACAACCCCAAATTAACATGTTCTCAACCCTTTGGTAACTTGGCGCACAGCCGTCAGGTTTAACTTAGAGTTAATGTGTAAAGTATTTTTGCAGCACTTCAATCAGCAATAACGTGAAAACACGACACCAGGAAAATCCCACACCAATTTAGAAACATGGAGTACATTTTAATATATAATTCATGACCTAAACGACAAAAAAAATCAGGAGAACCTGAGATATGCAATCTTAAAGATTTTAGTGAAAATAGTGGCAAAAAGCTCTAAGTACTGTTAAACCTGGCACCATTGCCGTGGGTCTCCTCTGCATTTTTTTGTCTTAGCCTCCGGTGTGTTTGCTGTGTGTTGGAGTTCGTTTTGCTGGTCTAGATGCTTTGGGCACTTTGCCACTGCTATTCAGTGCCAAAGTGCAAGTGCTTCCTGTGTAAATTGTTATTATGGATTAGTGACTCCATAATTGTCATATTTGATTTATTTGTCAGACCCTAGTACAGTGAACTGTGTGTGCCCAGGGCCTGTAAATCAAATGCTTCTAGTCGGCTGCAGCACTGATTGTGCCACCCACAGAAGCAGCCTCTAAAATGTAACTCCGGCCTGCCATTGCAGAGCCACTGTGCAGTCTGGGACTGCCATGTCGACTTGAGTGCACACACTTGCCAGGCCCTAACATTCCCTTTTCTACATATTAGTCACCCCTAAGGTAGGCCCAAGGTACCTCTGTGAGCAGGGTGCATTGTATGTGAAAGGTAGGACAAGCCTTGATGTGTGTGGCATGTCCTGATAGTGAATTACTGCCAATTTTGTTTTTCACTATTGCAAGGCTACCTGTTCCCATAGGAGAGAATGAGGAGTTTGTTTATAACATCTTATAAACATAACTAACCCTGGGAACAATGTAGGAAAATAAAGTTTAGTATTCCTGAACTCAGAATGTTAAAATGCATCTTTTAGTGAGAGTGATTTTTACATTCTGGTTTTGAAAATACCAATTTTAGAAAGTAGGTATTTTCTTGCTTAGCCATCCAGTATGCCGCTGCCTGGTTTGTGTATTGCATGTCTGGCTTTTGGATAACAGGGGCTGGAAAGGGGCCCTGCCTCCAGAGAGCCTGATGAGTCAGGGCTGGGCTGAATAGACCAGAGCTGCATTTACAGTAGGGGGAGGAGATTTCCATTCACCTGAATGGGCCTGGTCTGCCTTCAACAACGCTGTCTCCACCTCCTGCCAGGAAGCTGCACCAGTGAGGACAGAACTGGTTTTGACTCGGTACAGACACTCTCTGCCTTCAGAGAACAAAGGATTTTGTGTATAAAAAGAGGGGCCCAGACCCCAGACTTTTAGATCACTTCTGGGAAATCAAGAGGAACCTTTGCCAAGGAGAAGACCCAGAGAAGCTGAGGAGGAATACTGCCCCTGTGCTGTTTGCTGTCAGGGGTTGGCCTGCAGTGGCTACTTGCTGCCAAGGAAAGGAGAAAAGGACTGTGCTGCTTGCTTTGTCCCCCTGATTGAAAAAAAGATCTCCAAGGGCTTGAACTGAGCTTGTCCCCTGTTCTAGAGGTCTCAGGAACAACAAAGACCTCACCATGTCTGTGGGCACCGTCTACCAGAAGAAAAAGGGTAACCGACTCTGTCATCGACTCCGTCGCAGGATTCTGTGTCCTAAATGCACCGCCGAGAGCAACGCCCCACTTCGTAACGTAACCCTGGTCTCACCGACTCCGTCAACGAGCCGCTGCTTGCACCGCGCCCTGTGGGCACCGCACTCTGCAGTGCTTCGCTACATGCTGCAATGACATCACCGTCTCCGTCGCTGCCCCACCCGAACATCGACCGGCTCCATGACCTGCAAGCACCACAGCGAGCATCGTCTCACCCTTCAACACATGCCCTAATCTCACTGACTCCGTCAATGAGCTGCTGCCTGCACCGAATCGTGAGGACTTCATCTGCCCCAACGATCCGTCTCACAACGCGACCGCGACATTTGACCCAACGGATTCGCTCCGACGTGTTGGTTGCAACAAGAAAGGTACTCAACGCGGTCGGCTGGAATTGTTAGACTTTGTTGTATTCAGTATCACGGTAGCCCCAGGAGGAGCTACAAAGTCGGAAGAACTGTATTTTATTGGTTTTCCTGCAATTTAAAGTTTATTTTTCACAAATTCTATTTTTCAAGAGTATTGTATGTTGGATTTTTATCGTATTTGGTCTTGTTGATTAAGATAAAGATTTACGATTTTTCTAAACCAGTGTGGTGTCCATTTGTAGTGTTTTCACTGTATTACTGTATGTGCTTACAAATGCTTTACACACTGCCTCTGAGATAAGCCTGTCTTCTCGTGCCAAGCTGCCAACGGGGTGAGCAGGGGTTATTTTAGAAGTGTATCCCCCTTACCCTGACTAGAAGCAAGGGTTCCCAATTGGACAAAGGTACCTACATCTGCCAACTAGAGATCCCCATTTCTAACAAGCGCCAACTGTGGTTATATGGTCATGCGGGACCAGGACAAAGTCACAAGTTCAGGTTGAATGAGATAGAGTGTGGCCAGCTACAGGGACCCACTTAAGACTGCTGCACACAGTACCTTAATCCTGATTGCAAAGAGATGTGGACTCCTGGGTTCAGGAAGAATTGCACAGCTGAGGTGTTGCAAAGTCCGAGCTAGGAGATATGTTGCGCAGCAGCGGTTCTCGGGAGCTGCAAAGTGCGATGCAATGTCCTTGTGTGGAGATGCAATGCCCTGCATCGGTTCCGCTGGGCTGCTTTGGGCAAGGCAATGTCCGACCATAGAGATGCATCACGCAGTAGCAGTTCCAATGAGTTACGATGGGCAATGCACAGTCCTTATGTTGGGGAGGTCCATTTAGCAGAGGTGATGTGTTGGACCAAGGGTGATGTATTGAGCAGCAGAGGCGATGTGCCAGTTTTGCAGGAGATGCATGTGCCTCGATGGGCTGGCAGAGAACCTTAAGGCACACTTTCAAGGGACCAGAACTGGGGTGGTACTGCTTGGGAGGGTAGGACTCACAGATGGCAGAGTACAGATGCTGAGGTCTAGGTTGTTGGAAGCCAGTTCTATTCCTGAGGCTTCTGAACAGGAGCCAACTAGCCCTTGGAACACTCTGGGGTCCTGGGTTTAGAGTTGCAGGTCTAGTCCTTCTCACCCAGGCAAGAGGGCAGCATGGCAGCAGTTGAGCACAGCAGGGCAGCAGGTCTTCTGGGCAGCAGTCCAGCTGAGTGGCAGTCCTTTCAGCAGCACAGTAGTCCTTTATGGTGGGGTCCACGGCTCCAGAAGTGTACTGGGGAGTTAGGATCTGAGGTCCCATATTTATACCTGGTGCCCACTATGAAGTAGAGGAAGCGTCTAAATGTTTCCACCCCCTGATGTGTCAGGCATCCCCTTCCTCCCTTTCCTGCCCCCAGCTTGTCTGGCATCACAAAGGACCAGTGTCAAACCCTTTGTGAGAGTGCTCAGGCTGAGTCTTTGTAAACTGCAAGTGTGGTATGTGACAGTTCCTACCCCCTCATTAACTGAGAGTGACCCATTCTGCCAACACCTATCTTCCCTTTGTCTCACTGTCTGGGAGCAATACACAAAGACTATCTGCCAACTACACCTAGTCATGTGACCCAAGAGCAGGCCGCATGCGACCAGAGAACAGACTGCAGGCACTACATGGTTAGGACAAGACAATGCCAACTTTCTAAAAGTGGAATTTTCAGAATGGTGACTAAAAAGCCATCTTTACCATTAAAGAGGGCTTTTAATTAAATTTCTTTAGACACCAAACGTGATCAGTCGCCTGCTCCCAATTAGAAGTCATCACATATTAAATGTAATAAGGTAACCCAATGTTATCCTATGTGAGAGGTAGGCCTTGCAGTAGTGAAAACGAATCTAGGAGCTTTTCACTACAGGACATAAAAGTATATGTCCAACTTTTTAAGACACTGCACCCTGACCTCTGGGGTGTTGAGGGCCTACCCTAGCGGTGACTTAAAGTAATTTATAGAAGGTCTGGGCCTAGGAAAAGATTTTTTGGGCACGTTGAAATGGCACTTTAAAACTGCACATACAGGCAGCAATGGCATGCCTGAGACGTGTTTAAAGGGCTACTTAAGTGGGTGGCACAATCAGTACTGCAGGCCCACTAGTAGCATTAGATTTCCAAGCCCTATGTACAAGTAGTAACCCTCTACTAGGTATTTACAAGCAAATTAAATAGTCCAATTGGGTATCAGCTAATTCTACCATGTTTTAAGGAGAAAGCACAAGTACTTTAGCACTGGTTAGCAGTGGTAAAGTTTGCAGAGTCCTAAAAGCCAACAAAAACGGGTTCAGAAAACAGGAGGGTGAAGGAAAAATGTCTAGGGATGAGCCTGCAGAAAGGGCCAAGTCCAACAAGTTTTCATGGAATTATACATAGAATATTGACCACACTAGGAGAAGATTGAAAAACCAATGGTGGTCAACATAGTTATAGAATTTTGTTGGATGAAACTCAATTACGTTTGGGAGGATGATTGTTAATCTTTTACTAAATTAATTATGTCTCTCTCCCTCTATATGTAATAGTGCTTTAGTAGCCAATATTTTGTCTATGCTGCATCAAAATGACTGTAGGATTCTTTCAATTGTCGATATATACATGAAGATCAACAGAAAAGTGTCATAATAAATTCCTTCACCTTGGAGTAGGTGGGCTCTTAGAGGAGTGCCTTGATTTTGTGTGTGAGCTGGAATTTGCCTCCTCTGCAGATTGTAACATCTCCTAGGTAGACAGAGAAGGAGCTGCTGAGGATGCTTGACTTAGTGGAGCAGTTGCAGTTTTGTGTATTTATGTGAATTACAAGACATCCTTGTCCATTTCTCTGCTTGTCTCACTGTTGTCCTGGTAACCCCAGTAAGGCCCACACACATTCTTGGAGATTACCTGATTGTTGCCTAGCCCATGTCAAGTAGCGAATTAGGATTAGAGGCGCATGGACCCCCTGTTTTGCACCTCCTCTGCTCGATAGTGGGTTAGTAAAAGACAGCAAAAACCTATCATAATTTGGGTGCAGCAGACACCTTCCTTCGTGGTTCTTCTCCACTAATATTTGCTAGGCATCTGTTTGAGACCAGGAATGGGTTGTATCTTGGCCTTAAGCAGCTCCTTATAGTTACTGCCATGGAAGGGCTACTCAAGGGGATAATATTGGCGAAAAGGCGTTCACTCCTTGATTAGAGCAAAACTGAAGGTGACGCCTTCTGTAAAGTAGAAAGACTGACTTTTTCTCTCAGGGGAGTAACAGAGAACTCAGGATTTTCAAATGAAATTGATTGAGGTGAAAAACGGTTTAAATTGTTTTATGGAAGGAGAGAATGGATAAATATAGAAGGGTAGTGAAAAAGGAATTCTAAGCCCAGCATTGTTTCACCAGATGAAGGCCAAAACGTTTATCTCACTTATAGCCATGGAACCAATAATAGTTTTGGGAAAAAGTGTCACACAGTTTTAGAAAAAGAAGAGAATCACTCAAGTCAAGTCAAGTCAAAAGCTTTTATTCGGTTAGTATAAATACAACCATATAAGCTGAACTCACATAATAATATACAATAAAAATTTATGACACATATTTGACTTAATTACAATCTAATGACAGATCACTGAACCGGGACCAGTATCTCGCACGGAGTGATAAAGCACCATACATAAATACACATCAATAAAATAAAATAAAATCCGACAGATGTCGCTAATAAGTAAATAGATGTTGCAAGGTAAACTTGGAATCAAACGGAATTATAAACTCCCCTTTGCTAATAAAGTGATATGTGCATAGTACAAAATTTAGGCAATCATATTTACATTAGTATATTATTACTCAAGGAACAAAAATTCCGTAATTTAGGAATCATTCCATACCAGAAATAAAGTGACGTATGCCTAAGTATAAAATCCATGACATGGTAGAAAACACCCCCATGCCATAGTAAAAGCTAATGCACAAGTTCAAACGTAACAGGATAACCTTACACATGTTATTACAACAATGTGTAAGATGGCATGTAAAAACATAAAACTATCTAGAGCACCACCATACAATCATAGTAAACTTATACACATCTGCATGATAGCCATTATAAAACGCATTTCTCATAATCATAAAATTATGGATTTCCTGGCAGCTCTACACTTCAAAATAAAAGATGCAACATAGAAGCAGACGTCTGGGCTTTGAAGGGAACATAATAAGTTCATAGCGTCTGCTGTTAAACGGATATTATATTTTAAAAGGATAGGTTTCAAATAAAACTTCCTTAAGAATACATGAAACTGGCAGAATAGCAGGAAATGCTTTGTTTAGAGACGTTATCACAAGGGCAGTTTGAATTGGAACCTGCCCCTATTACAGGGAAGGATACTAGATGATGTACAATGCCCAGTCTTAGATGTACTAATACAAATCGGTGCGATTTATTAGTCACATCCACCAAGTACGACTGAAGCCCACTCTTAAGGCTAAGCTGCCTATAAAATACAAAAGTTTTTTGGGTCCGAAGTTGTTGACTTCTTTCTTCCATCTTATACAATATAAAAGTGTCTTTAATTTCCTGCTTTGAAAGAGGTATTATATGCTCTGAATGAATATTAATTCCAAACAAAGTATTATACCAAAAAATGATATAATTTAACCACGGAATACGATGACATAGATCTAACTTAAGGCAGTCTTTAATTACCAACTGTGTGAACGCAGTTTCCTTTTTATGCCATATTGCACGCCATAGTAATAGGGGGCGTACTGCAGCCAAATCAGAAATATATTTAAGGCCAGTTTTCTGATGAATCAAGTCTGTGGAAGCTGCAGCCGGGACACATAGCAGTCGTTTAAGGAAACTGTTTTCATTTATCTGGAGTTGGGCAGTAGAGGAATAACCCCATAATCCAGCTCCATATAAAGCTGAAGAGACACATCTCGCATTATATATGTGACCATGTCCTTTATTCTATGGTCCCCTATTTTCGTTGCAAAACGAAAAATACCATTAGAATTCCTATTTACTTTATGTCCAATATTTACTTGCTCGTTAGTCCATTTGCCGTTACCATCAAAATTAATACCTAAATAGCAGAATGTCTTAACAGCTTGGATCTTTGAACCTTCTAGAAAAAAGGAGCGTGGTGACTTCAATTTTTTGCCGCATGTCATAGTGAAAGTCTTTGATTTATTAATCAGCAATTTCCTACCATTTATAAAAAGAGTAAAAGCGTCGATGAGACGTTGTAGTCCCAAAGGGGTGCGGGAAATTAGGACAGCGTCGTCCGCGTATAACAATACCGAAACGACCATATTATCAATTTTGGGGGCGTCGGCTGGAATGTTATTTAAAATAGATGCAATTTGATTAATAAAAAGAGAGAATAAAAAAGGTGCCATAACACATCCTTGCCTTATGCCTCTACGCACAGTAAAGAAGGGCGTTCGCTCGCCAGTGGGCCCGTAGCGTACACTGCAAGAGAGTTTTTCGTATAGCCTTGCTAGGAAGAATACAATCTCCTCCGGTGCTCCAAGGTCGAGCAGTACTGACCAAAGGAGCGAGTGGTCCACTAGATCAAATGCGCTGCTCAAGTCAGCGAAGCATAAAAACAAATTACCTCCTTTCACTATAGTATATTTATTGATAAGCAAATCCAAATTAAGGCATTGCTCGATAGTCCCAATGCCTTTCCTGAACCCATATTGAACTGGGGTCAATACATTTTAATCTGCAGCCCAATCTTCCAGTCTTTTTAAAAGTACCCTACTTAGTACTTTAATTGAAGAATCTAACAATGAAATTGGACGGTAGTTACATGCTTCAGATCGTGATCCCTTCTTATGTAGGGGGACAATCAATGATTCAGCCCATGATTTGGAAAATTCCCCTCAGATGCAGCATTAAAAATTCTTGTCAGGATTGGTGCCCAGAGATCCATTTCGTCTTTATATAAATCAATCGGGACACCATCCGGGCCTGGTGAGAATCACTCTTGTGAGAGCAGACCAGAAGAAAAATGATTCAAAGAGAAATATATTTGGACAGGCAGTAGAATGAGATGAAGTAAATGGAAGTGCTGATGATAACACTGGAAAGAATATTTAATAATGGAAAAGTGCATAATGGAGTAGCGTGTGATGTAGAATTGTATTAAATCCCCCATTACAGTTACAAGAAGATATTTAGAAATAGTGGTCCTTAGTTGAGGCTTTCTGAGAACACATTTGGAAATGAAGGTTCATAGGAGATTCCACTAGGGACATAAGTCCGTGTAAGACCTTTTTTCATAATTATGCATAAGAAAGTGAACAGTCAGACACTTGTGTCACTGCAGAATCATGCAGCAGGCATGGTGTAGTCAGTGTCACATCCAATGGTGGATGGTAATAGTTGAAGTTTCAACAAAGAGAAGAAAATACAGAAGTGATTTCGGAGAAAGTAACCAAATGTAAAGGGGAAAAAAACAAGAGGAAAGTAGAAGAGTGTGCAGGCTCTGGAATGTGATCTGAATGGGAAAGTTGAGAATATATGAAGAATTTTTACCTGAACAGAAGTAGAAAAGGAGTCAAAGTGGTGGCAAGATTCTGGAAGATTAATGGAACTTTCTCTGGGAGTTGAAATTTTGGTGGGGACACAGAGGTGCTGGAATTAAAGACAAACGTGGGAAGAATATTATGGTAATGTTGATATAGATATAGAACAGCAGCAGAAAACTATTGTACTAAGACATTCGAAGCACATATATCTGTCATTATCTCAAATTCTAAGATGGAAACTATAAGTAGCAGCATTTGATTGCACAAGAAGATTAGTCAAAATCACAGAAGTCAAAATCAAACAGATCAAAGTGAAGGGATTAAGGAAATTCTAACATCTTTCATGTACAATTTCATTGAATATGACTGGGCCAAATGTGATGATCACTTGGCCAAATTCTTGACATTAGCAGGCGTGTTCCTTAATGACTCCTTTGACTTAAGGTCCAATTTAGAGATTGGCGCACAGAGTACAGTCCATCTGTGTGATGGAGGACATTACCCCCTACATCCCGATGGTAATCAACCTGTCAAAAAGAGATGACAGCCAGCCCAGTGGTCATCTCTGTACCTTGAAAGGACCTGCCATCATAGTGGTTCCTGTCAAGGTAAAAATAGTTTGGTTGTTGGACTCTGACAGTTTTGAGGGTTGTTCAACAAACTCTTAACTTTCTTGTTTTTCAGAAAAAAAATGCCAAAGCCAGAAAAACAAAAAACTTTCTCAGAGGGAGTGGAAGTCTTTAATACCTTTTTCTGTCTCTCAGCAGTGGCGATGATGATAGACAGAAAACAACCCATCACACCGCATTATTTAAATAGAGCGGGTGTTGTGATAGCTTTACTGTGACGGCCCGTACTACATCAGGCAGTCAGGGTACGTTTTCCATTAATAGAGACAACAGGGGCTCAGCTGCCGTAAAGCTTGCGGTCTGCCAATCTCTAACTGAGGTGAGCAGACTGAGGTTTTTGTGGATAATGTACACTGTCTGCCAGACTCTAAAACAATCCCTTCATCTTTGGAAATTAGAATTAAACATTGTGTCATGATATTCAGATCATCTTCAAGAAATAACCGAATATGGCTATGTGCAAAATCAATCTTTCTCTTTCAGTGAAGTGAACATTTTGTTTTATTGATGCATCAGCTTGTTCAATTGCCATCCAAATTTGGTTTTCCCAGTAAGATGAAATGGGTCAAAGTGAACAAACTAAAGGCAGCCTCAAATAAGATTGTTAACTGATGAGTGCTAGGGTTCAATTCCCTCGAATCTTATAAAATGTATAATGAATAAGCACATTAGTTACACTAGGATATGAATCAGAATGCCTTGGGTACCCCACAGGTGGATCTAAAACAGTTGACATTTGTACTGTTTGAAGAAAAGGATTTTGAATGGATTGTACTATCAATGAAACCTTGGGATAGTTTAAAGGAGTGGGTGTTCGAAGACATACGGAAATGGGATGTCATCTCAATAGGAGGCAAAGGAGAGGTAATAGGAAGGCAGGATAGGTATTTAGTTTAAAAAGTAGAAGGGATATTTCTACTGGATCTAGGATATAATAAAATCAAAAATAAATGTTAATTTTAGATAGTCTTTGTGGCTGACAAATATGTGAACACAAAGGAAATTGTGTGTTGGTCATAGGAAATTAATGGTTTGAAATTAAAGTGATTATTTATAGGGTCCTCTTCACGAAGGTAAAGGAAAGGTAAAGGTAAAGATAAGAGGAATGGATCACCTCCAGATTTGGTGGGGCTTTCTGTAAAGGGGTTTCTCCATGGGAAAACATATTTTCCCTATGAAGGACAAAAATTGTGCATTTGCACATGGGATCTTATCATGCCTATGCTGAATTCTGCACTATATAAAACTCCACACAGCAGGAAAAAGAATCCTTTTGCTAAAGCCCTGAATTTCTGAGGAATATGCATGTTAACTTGTTCCTGGCAGAGCTTTCCATACATATTTCTGGGAACGTTTGTGAATTTCCAAAAGCAGATAATCAACACTCACAGGCAAGTGTGAATCTGGGAGCCCAGATTTACTAGTTTGCTTGTGAATAATGCACCATGTATTTCATCATCTTAAACAATATTAGTAAAGTGTTCAAATGTTGCATGAGACACATGCTGCTATGAAGGAGGGTAGACTGTATTTGAATTAGTATTCTTGAAAGTGCATGTCCTGACTCAATGTTTGATATAAAATTCTATTAGAGATTTTTAAATTGAGAGAGAAGAGGACATGTGCTGGGCTAGTTTAAACCGCATGTGTGAGATATTACAGTGTTGCACGGTTGAGTGTTGTAAAAGTGGATCGGTTGACAGAACAGGTGACGTCAGGTAGAAAGATAACATCAATATTATAATGTTTAGAAGTGAAGGATATGGTCTATAATGATGATTTCATCATGTATTATAGTACAATTTATTAGGAAACATGAAAACATTGCCACTTAAATGTTTAATTATATTGCATTACTATTGAAATCGGGCTGATTATAAAGTAAATTTGAAAATAGCAGAAGTGAATGAAATATAACAGTGATCAGAAAGTTCTATCGATAAAAGTGATGTCTGATAGTTCATAATGATGGTTACAGCTAAGATGAATGATATGGTCAAATATACATTTGAGAATAATATAAAGACATCAGAAAAACCATGGAAAGCATTCAGGTGAGCATCAAAGAGTTTCTTGCTTTTGCTCTAGAAGGGGTTGGCTTTGCACAGCTTCAGGAGATATTGGTGGGCAACATAGCTAAAGATAATTCGAGTTTCCTGGTTAGCCATATCAAAATAAGGAAAATCAGGGTAGTGTATTGGCAATAGCTGGACCTTTTCATTTATAGGAATTTCGGTGTACATTTAGGAAACATAAATTATTCAAAAAACTTATATGTAGGGACTGCTATCTTGTATGGCTTAATTTGGCTAATACTCTGCAGATTTGACCCGTGGACTATTCTGATGAATGTGGGGCATTGATATTCGTTTTTATTTAACTGAGGCAAATAAGACTATACCTGCTCATGGATTTGGAACATCCACCACTACTCTGAGAGAGAATCTTGAATAGCAGGACAACTGCTCTTGTAATTTTAAAATATATTAAGCCAGAGCATTTTAAGTTTCTAATCAGAAAATACATTTGACTGGTAAAGGTGGTAGTTTCGAAGAACACCTGCTTTTGCTGTTCTTCAAGAAGAAGGTGGTTACAAGTCTCTTTGCTGGTGGTGTGAAGTCCCCTTGCTGGCATGAAGGCAGTGGGAGGAAGAATTATGACTCCCCTTAAATAAATAAAATTGGCTCAAGTCAAATACATGCTTTCTGAAGTCAGCTAAGAATATGACATAGTGCATCTGTGCTCTGAATTCCTTTTCACTCCATTGAAAACATCCAAAATATATGCATTAGTTAATACAAGAATTTTTAAATAAAACTTTGGGCCTGATTGAGTGTTTGCCGGGTACATTCCATTAGTCAGGGGGCAAAAGACATTGCGTCTGCCACCCTTACAGACTATTGACTGCCAAATGTAGAGATTATTGCAGGCCCAGCGGAGATATCTGTACCTTCAGAGAAACCACCATCATCGCAGTTCCTCCGAAGGTACAAAAGGTTTGGTGGACAGCCGCCATTGGTTTTGATGGCTAGCAATGAAACTTTATGTCTTTCAAAAACTAACTCCCAAAGTCTGTGATTGTATTTAAAAACAAGTGACTAAAGACACTCACGCCAAGGTTTTTCTTTGGGTGAGGGGTTGATTCGTTTTATTTTTCAGTTTGTCACCTCCAGGCTTTCTCTGGCAGTGAGGGACAGGAAAAAAGGATGTTAGACAGTCAACCCTAACTAGGGAGAGCAATCTGATGCCCTTACTTTGATGTCCAGTAATCCATTGGGCCATTGACAGAGCCAACTGGGGCATTGCTGATCCAAAGCTGACTGTCCACCCATTTGTAAATATGGCCAGTGGACTGACAGTTTGGCAGACAGGACGCTCCATCACATTGTGACAGAATACTGTGTCAGTCACACTCTAAATTGGGCCTTAAGTGACAGAATACCGTGTCAGTCACACTCTAAATTGGGCCTTTAAGTCCAGGCATGCTGACAAGCATTGACAACAATGCATACTTCATACTTAGTTTAATTTTAGTGTTATATTATACACGGATCAGATTCCAAACGTCTCCCACCCTCGAGCTGCACCTCCACACAATCCTAAGCAAAAATACATATATCTTAACAGTGCTTCATCAATTGTTACCATCACTACTGATTCCGTGCTGTTCTCATTGTTTACAGAGAAGTTATACAATGTCCTGGATGCACTATTCTGGCAATCCAGATTCACCAGAGGTGATGCTAGTATCCAAACTTCCGTGAATCCACTGACGACCCTACAAAAATATTTATGCTGATTGGTACTAGATTGTGGGGAATTTAATGGGATAAGATAAGAAACATAGACATTGTATATTTTCACTTCACCTGTAATTACTGATGGGCCCGACCTGCACTACAGAGACAATGATTTCCGCAACAAGAAATTGTTCTTTTGGTATTTGGTCAATGATTTATCTTGCTGATAAAGCCTGGGAAGCCAGATGACAACTGTAGGTCTTGCAGGCCTCTTTCTCTTACAAACTTTGATTGCAAGAGTCTGGCTAAGTTACTTTACAACAACCGATTCCCATTGCCACTCCCAATACTCCCATAACGGGCATGTTTTATTCTAAGCAGGTCCATCTAATTTTGCTTTGCATTGAAACTTCCTTAGGTGCAGATGGTGAGGGCTCAGACAATCCTTGCGGTGGTCAGTTGGGCAATGTACTAGTGTCCTGTACAGAAATAAATTGATCGTGTCTAGTTAGGTGTGCCTTGAAGGAGCGGGAAACCAAGCTTGGGTCCTGCTATTGTATTCACCTTTGTTGCCTTGCGTGAATATTCGTGATACTCTGGTTAATTTTGGTACTACCTGGATGCCACACAGGTAGTGGATTTTTCTTAGGGAAGGCAATTCATGACATTAGAGACTGTAATGGCAGAGAAGGCCATTATGTATCAAATACATTTCTATTTTATCAGCAAAACATGTGGCGTGTATTTTGGTTCACAGTTTCCATGTCATGCTGTTCATGTTTCTTAATTTAGAATAGGTGATTGTGATGAAAAGAGAGAGTAGGCTGCTCTCCACAGTATATAATACAGTAATAGGCTTGTTGGTTCCCAAGGAATGAATCACCCTCTATCCAGTGAATTCATGAACTATGATATTCTTATAGTGATGTCCTGGACCATATATTGGTGTCATGTGGGAAATGTAAGAGTGATTGGTTTATAGTAATGTGTCTGGTCTGAGACTAACAAATTAAGGCAAACCCATCTTTTGATGTATATTAACTGTGTTTAATACACATTGTTCTTGATCAATATTTGAGGCGGTCATGTATTCCGCAACACAGATATACGTAAATTTATTTACGTATTCCAAAATGCCTGTACTTCAGGTGATGCTACTTAGACAATACTGGGCAATTTAGTGGCTCAATATTTTTGGGAACCCCTAAGAATTTTTTTCATTAGTCTTTTAGGGCAAATAAAAAACTTCTTTCAAAAAGAGATGCTTTCGCTTCCCTAGATTAGAAGAATTGCACCCTGCGCTTTCACCCTCCTTCTAATGAGAAATTGTTTTGAAACAACCACTAATCTGGGCAAACATGAACATAATATTAAGAGTATACCATTTGACATCTTTCCTTTCAGAGAGGGTGGTAGGTCACAAATTATGCACATAAACTCTATGACTTTTGTTAAAAGTGCAAATGTATGCACCATTTAGGCATTGTCAGAAGCTCCTATGTGTAATGGCACTTATGTTCACATGCTGAAAAGGACACCTTTCAGGACATCTTGGATTGACTGTCATATAATCACAAATGACCAAATATTTGCGAGAGAAAAGGCAAAAGTGCCTTTTCAAGAACTGAAAGCAAAATATATTTTTCACCAGGGAGAATTATGGAATTAGATTATCAGTTTAATGGCAGTACGTTATTCACTGTGTTTTTCATCTTGATCCTACAAGCAATTTGTTCTTCCTGCATGAGCAATAACATTTGGGTGTTGACTAAGAAAATATCATGTGCAAACATAAATAAGCTCTTTACGGTAGACCATCTACATCTATTTACCAAGAATTTGTGATACTGGGAAAATGATTGTGCCTGCCAGGTTACAGAAAGAGTCTAGATAAGAAACTTGCAAAGAGTATATGTGAAAAAGTACCTCTTTCTGTGTGATTTCCTCAATTTTATGGACTTATGCTGCTGATTTTTCAACTCTGCACACAGGAGCAGTACTGTGAAAGCCCCAGTGGAGGTGCTATGACCACACAAAATTGACAGAACTGGTTAACTCTGAGAGAACTGGGGCCCTCTTAAACATGCCCACTAAACCAGATGATCTTTTTAGCAGCTTGAGAGGAAACAATCATAATTTAGATTTCACTACAGGTTAACCAATTGGTTCACAAAATAAACCACTCAACAACTAAATCTGAGATTAGTAGGATTTCTTTATAAATTTAGAATGGATCGATATAAATAAAGCTCAGCATTATCATATAGAAGTACAGAATGAACAAAATTGAACCCAAATCTCCTAAAGAGATTTTCGCTAAGTAACAAAAACCAGACAACTAGTTCTATAGTGACTATCCAAGTAATCCGGAAAAACAATTGAGCATTAAATTGCATCAAATGATTCTCAAAGGTAACCATGAGCATGCTATCTCTCCCTGCATTGCCTAAAAAGGGACATCCCTAACCTAAGAAGTGTTGAATACGTATGTAAATTTAAAAGTTGTCAGCTGTCAGAGTCTTCATTAGAAGGAACTCAATTCAAGGGGTGAGTAGCATGAAGCCACTGAAAGCAGAAATAGAGGTAGAGGTCTGTATCTCATTAAGTCCTAAGATGTCTCTCCGGCCCTCAGTACGCTACAGCATAACACATTAGTTGCACTCAAGGTAAGTCAAGTTTTCCTCCTGTAACTTTACACGATTCCAGCACAAATTGGCTACTGGCACCACCTTTCCCACATCGATCAGTTGCTACTTCATGCGTCTTTGGCCATTCTTTGCCTCATCCATGAGGAATCACCTCCTTGCTCGTTACCACGTTTCTCCTTGCCAAAATCTATCTTCTCATACCTTGCTATCTAACTAAAACAAAAATCCTTCTTTTATAGCTAATAAGGCTTTATCCGCACCTGCAGTGGAAACAAAAATACAAGCAAATACACTCTATGTTGAAGGTTAAATACGAATTACATGTTAGACTCTAAACGTGAGCTGTACTGAAACAGTTCTCGAGGCCCAAATTTATGTCAATTTAATTGTACACAAGATTACAATACATGTACATTTTTACACATATAGCAGATGCAACTTCTTAATGCATGAATACTGAAAATGTTTAGAATACACCAACACTAATACCATTTCATGTTACACGTATAAATGTTGAAACGCTAACCCACACATAAACATTCTGTCATTAGCTTCACAAAGAGACACGTCTAAATGTTAACTTCTCATAAAATATGGATATGTAAATGTTACAAAGACCTTTATTAGTCACCTATCTATGCACACAGTTATAAGTGTAATTAATTTTCAAGTGGAGTACTTTAAATATGCAATACCCCATCTTTTCTTAGTAACATTAATCACACAGAATATATTCAAGTGCTGACTAGGCATGATTATGATGCATTCTTACAGTATCATAGGATGGAATCAAAATTAAGCTGCTCCAACTCCTAGCTGATATATTTAACTTTCCAGTAAGATCATAGAATATGGTCTAGGAAAATGCATCAATGGTGTAACAAGTTCAATGTCGCCTCTGGACTGCAGCACATGTTGTGCCATCCACTAGGATTACAAATAGAAAATGGCTTCAGGCCTACCTGTGCAGCTGACTGCTGAACCTTTAAACCGGCAGGTGAGCCTGTTAAAATAACTCTTTTTGATGGAAAAGGCCTTACTTTTAAATGTTAAAAAGACACCCCTAAGTAGCCCTGTGGCTCACAAGGTAAGGTGTCTAGTTGTTAAAAACGGCACATGCAAACATTTTGTGTTTTTAGTTACGTACAGTGTCTAGCCCCGAAAATATATTTTCACTGTACAGAGCTGTAGCTATTTCTATAAAAAAACTAAAGATCTGAAAAAAATGCTTTTTTTGCTACCTAGGTTTTGGAATAAACTGTGGCTTGATTTAACCACTACTATTAATATGTATTAAAATTGAAAATCGCCGGTGAAGTTGGATTTAAAAAGAATATTTAGAAAAGAATCTTTTAAAGAGTTAGGGACTTATTTTTGAGAGGGTTGTGTAATGTTTGCGCCACGCAATGTTGTTCATGCTGGACACAAACCTCTAAGTCATATTTTTGAAGCCATGCAAAGTGCAAATCGCTGGGTTGCGTTTCTCTGCCCTGGGAATGCGTTCCATAGGTGTTGTGTGGGTGTTCTCATGCAGCTCCCATGGATTTTGACGCATCCCCAGATTTACAAGTACTTGTTAACCAGGGATGCGCCAAAATCTTACACTTTCCTAGAGGAGGAGAAACGAGGAGAAATAACTCTATGCCTCCTTGCTTCTTCCTCTTTTTATGTGTAATGCATTCTGCAGCACACATAGAAAGAGGTATATCCCTGACAAGATTGTTTTTGTGCAGGAAGGTGCCCCTTCCTTCAGATAAACAATCCTGAATGCAACACAGGCACCCTTGCACAATAGTGCTAGGCTGCCAAAAGTGCAGTAGGGCAAGGGAAAGGACAGGAATGCACCACTTTGCCTTAAATACAGTGCATTCCTGCCCTTTCCTTGTCACACAGTACATCTCAGCAAGACGACTTGTTGTGCTGCACTGCGTCACAAATAAGTCACTTAGACTCTGTCTGCTTAAACCTCCAGTAGGCTACATAGCACTATCCTGTCAGTTGCTAACCCTAACACTGCTTCCTCTTAATGAGATGTGAAAACTGTTCCTGGAGAAGAAACTATGTCTTAGGTCTTTTGGCAGGAAGCTCTGGATGTAATGTATGTGACACCTCTCAGCCCAGGAAGGCCAGCTGTGAGGGGTTCAGGAAATCCATTAGCTTTAAAGTGATAACTGCCCATTTATTGTCACGTGGAAACCCAGACCTGGTAAAGAGAGCCACCGGGGCCAACTGTAGCCAGCTTGGCACCTAGTGGGAAGGGTGCTGGTCCAGGAACCAGTTTTGTGGGTTTCAGGAGGAGGGGGCTGCTCATTTTCCTGAACACACCCATGGATGGGACACAGAAACCTCCAAGGGCAGAAGGGTGCTGCCATCTTGGATTTTACTACTAATAGTGCACTGTGGGATATGTAAGGCAAACAGGATGTGCTGCAAAAGTGGAAAGGACTGCCCCAGGAACTTTTTTCTCATTGGTTAGGGAGTACCCAGAAGATACCTTCAACCACTGACTAGTAAATCTTGCCCACAGCACATCAGAAAATATCTGGACCTGATGAAGAACACAAAAAGAGAGAGACTGCTGCGTCAGAGCTGTGTGGAGATCTGAAGGGCTGGACCTGCTCCAACTTGTACCCAAGACTGGGAAGTGGACTCCAAGGGTCAGCTTTGTCACCTTCTGTGTGGTTACAGGGACACAACAAGCTACAAGTGGCCTTTTTCCTGGAGTGTCCAGCTGGCCAATATCAACTGACCTGGGATAGACCCAGCTGGTGGCTTCTGCTACAGTGAGTCCTGGTCCGTAGGTGCTGTCCCTGAGATTCTCAAAGCCTTGGAAGAGACCAAGACAAACTGCTCCAGAAAGTCTGAAAAGTTGGGACAAAAATAAATGTTGTACTTCCAAGACCTAAAGAGTGTCAGTGAGACCTTGCTGCAAAGGTGTCCAATTTCAAGAGAACGTCATTGATTACAGTTTCATGCTTGCCCTACTGGAGAATGTGGAGTAGACAAAAAAGACTAAGTCCAAAGGTAGAAATGTTCATCAGGTGAAAGTGTCTGACTGAAAAAAGGACCTAGGCGGGCACAAAATTTAGACTGTGCCCACTCTGAGCTCTTCCCACCAAAACCAATCACTTCAGAGGGACTGTGTTCTCAAGAGTACTTCTTCAGATACAGTCTGTCGCTTTGCCTGCTGAAGGATTTTGGCTTTGACTTCAGGGACCAAGGGCCTGATTTATACTTCGGTGGATAGGGCACTCTGTCACAAATATGACGGATATCCCATCCGCTGTATTACAATTGCATTATATCCTATATAATTTGTAATACGGCGGATAGGATATCCGTCATAGAGTATTCAATCTGCCAAAATCTAAATCAGGCCTTAAGGTGGAAGGAAAAGTCATTGACCTGCATGACCCGCTTGAGCTATCCAGAGTCCACTCCATCGTAGTGAACTGAAACCACACTATGTCCTGGTCAACCTTGATTGATGGCTTCTGATAAATGCTTCACTTTCTCTTGGCACCTTTTGGACTAAAGCTATTAAGTTTGATGTGTCTTGTTCCCATTATCAAATTTTACTTGTTTTGGTGTCATTTTTCTTATATAATGTTTCACTGTTTTTAGAAATTGTTATTTTTTTTATTGTGCTGTGTTTTGACTTTCTAATTATTTTGGTGCTGCCAAATACTTCATACACTAAGCTAAGGGTATCTGCTTTGTTCTATAGCTACCTGAGTTTGAGCCCAGGTGTATTTATTTAACTAGTGTGTTAAGCCTGCGAAGATTTTGGACTTTTGAATTGGGATGGTCTCATATCCTTCCCAACTAATAATCCATGTTCTTACAGTGTTGAAAGTATCTACAATGAGCATTAACAAAATAATAGCCCAATACAGACAAAACAGATTGGTATGTTTGATCCAGGAAAATGCTAGCAAAGCATGACTTTTCTCACACCACTCACTTTCTCCTATGTTCATAGCCTGTCCAAAGGTGGCAGACTGGTAGAAAGAATTAAACATTAGTTCTAATAACATTTTAAACAGTTATAGTACACTCTCAGACAAAATCATATTTTTCAAGGTAACATAAATTGGAAATCTCGAGTCATAACCAAACACATATGGCTGCTCAGAGACATTATGGTGGTGTAGAGAATCGTACTCAAAAACTGGAATTGTAAATAGTACTGACAGTGGCGGCTGCTCTCGAACAGCACTAGTTGGGCGGGAAGAGGGGGGTTAAAAAAGATAGAAACAAAAATAAAAGTTCACTTACTTGCTGGCTGGCCGTCTGCCGCCTCTTCTTCGTCCTCTTCGTCCTCTGCTTTTGGCCAAACCATCATGCCTACTTAGAAAGTGCCCCAAACACTCCTTCCCCTGTTCTGTGAGCAGAGCAGCCCATTCCTGCCCCGCCTCACCCCACAGAACAGCCTCAGCACGGAAAAATACAATGATAATAAAAGTGTGCTATTATCATTTTATTTTTCCTTTTTTGCAGTGCTGAAAATCAGTGGGGCGACGCTTCTCCGCCTTAGTGGAGAAGCCTCCCCAATGTACTCAAATTGACTCACACTTCAAACACCGAAAAAGTAATTTCAGTAAGTTTGTATTAACTATGTACAAGGTTAGATACAAACTTAAGTTAGTTCCATAAATACAAAAAACCTCAAAAGTAAAACTAAGACTTCTGCTTGCCAACTATCCTAGGGGAAATTTCGGAGACAATAACCTACCAGAGGGTTTGATTAGATTTTCACCCCTAATACAGCTCAGCCTTTCTCTTGATGACCTCCCTTAATGACTCCAGGTGTAATACCCACACACTCAAAATACTCTACAGCACAGATTCCATCTCCAAGTCAGCCTAATTGTGCTTGCTGAATTCATACAGAAATGCTTCAAACCAAGATACAACATATCATAAATACTGACATACATTATGTATGTATGCTGTCCATACCCAACACTGTGTGGTGCATCTACCTCTGAGTAATATTGATGACGTATTAAGTAATGTCTGGGGGTGACAGAATGTTCCTTTCCCTGACTGGAAATGTCTACCATGTGAGCCACCATCAACAAGCAGACAAGGAGTTCATAATTACAAGAAATCGTCTTCATGAAAATAAGGACCTGTCTCCGCCCACCCAGACAAGATGGCATTTTGAAATTTATGATGTCAGTGCTTTGTGGACAAACACCATCCATATATAGACCGCATCTTGCTGGTCTAAAGGATAACAGTGTTTTCTTTTTTTTTAGGGGGGGGGGGGGGGGGACACCACAAAGTTTAGTATCACAATCTGGCAAGTGGCCGGTTCTGTAGGACGGCATCCATCTATGGCAGTGGTCTTCAAAGTTTAAAATGCCCCACCACCCCAGGGGGAAAAATAGATCATCGGGCACCCCGCAGAATTTTTCTCAATTATTCTATTAAATTGTATCTATTAAAAGTAGCCACAGTGTGTGGCTGGGAGCGTCAAAGAATATTTGGAGTTCTTCCCCTTTTGAAACATACTCCCAGCTAGGATATAAATGACAATAGATGTTAGTGAGTGCCCATTACAGAGCATAATGCTTCTTTTGGCCAGAGCCTGGTGGCACCCCTGGGATCACCTAAGGCCCCACTAGGGGGGCCCGCCCCCCAGTTTGAAGACCTCTGACCTATGGGATCTTGGCCCTAGGGGGACACCACACTGTCTCCTCATTGCCTAGCAGAGGCAGTTCTAGCTGATATTCCACCACTTCCCACCAAGCAGCTGCCGATTGGATAGGGGATTCTTTTTTTTTTTTAACAACCTCTCGACACCCAGGCATTACTGCTACCAGACTGAAAGATGTCCTTGTAATAAGCCAGCATACATTTGTAAGACATAAAACAATCAAACTGTTGTTGAAGGCGATTAGTGTGTCACACATAAGTAACACAGGAAAATTGCAATATTATGTTCGATCTCAGAGAAAAAAAGAGGCCTTTCTCAAACGGTACTAGAGAACGGCCTTTGAATCTTTGAAATGTCGCACGGCGAGGAAAAAGTAGAGAAAAATATCTTTTAGATTGTCCCAAATCATGCCCCTCCCTTAACTCAGCATGTTTTTACTGCCACAGATTTCCAAGTTATTTTCTGCAAACCAGTTTGTCTTTATTATTCATAGTGGTGCCTGGTACGCATTCATATATCAAGGATTTAAAGGAGAAACTGAGGACTTGTGTATTTTGAAAAATTCAACAAAAAATGCAAGATTGGGAGCAAATGAAATACTGAGTAAATAATTAAAACAGCATTAATAAAAATCAAGGGCGCACAAATAAGAACTGGAAAGAGCACAAAGAGACATTCCCTTGTTGACGCCAAGCACTATTGGCACCCTTGAATGACCACATTCCAATGGGAACAATGAAGGCAGACATTCATCGTGATTACTGAAAAAAGGCTTATGATTGAAACAATTAACAAAGGTAAAATGATTTAGTTAATGCTTGGTCCAAATGTCTTGAACAATGAGAGCATTTAGCATTTTCAATGTTGAGGCTTTATTTGTTTTTCAGCAGAGCACACACTGTTACAATCTCTTCTAGTGATGAATACATCTATTGGCCCAGGGGTACAGTGCACCATTTGTTGTTGGGGTCAGTTTCAAAGGTACGTTTTGTCAGCTCTGTTTTAAGGTGTTGGGCCTACATGAGAGAAACTCCTACCGCTCTGATAAATTTGCTTGCATATCTGTGTGTTATCTGTGTATCTGGCTGTTTGGTCTATCATATAGTTGGACTCCCACCTTCTTAGTATTGATTGATTGATGGCACTCTGCAAAGTGCTTGGTCACTGAGTGTACAGGGTCATTATGCTCAGTGGCTTTCAAATGCTCAAGTATCCACTTTGTTCAGAAAAGATAGTGCTACGCACAGCGCTATGCTAGTACAAAAACACAGTAGTCTGACGTGCATATTAAATGCGGCTTAATCTCTCTTAATCATTCCAATGGCATGGGGTACTGGAATCTTACTGTTTTTACAGGCTTTGTGTAACCCACAAACAAGGAAGGCCTATATTCGCTTCAACAACACTTCACTTTCCTGGCCTTTGTGATCTCTATGCACTAATACGTCCTTATGGGACCTTAATTTACGATAAGTGATGGAGGCATGTCCACCCAATGTCTCCCAACTATGATATTCCTTTTTAGAATCCTCCAGTGTTTAGCAAGGATTCTACAAACATCCCTTGATCTCTAGTTAAAGATCGTAATACATCTTACAGTGCCTGGGACTGGAATTATTTTTATGTTGTGTGTTTACAGAAGGGCCTCTCTGCGTATGGCCTCTGCCTTCATTCTAGCCTCCTCTACAGTTCTTCTGAGGTATCCTTTGTCTCTGATTTGTGCCCCAGTGTTTTCCTATTTGAAAGATACCTCTGTTGTATAATTCCTTCTAGGCCTAATGAGCTCTCCATAGGGTATGCTCTATTTCAACCCTTCTTGGTGGTCACTCCTGGCATAAAGGACTGAGTTACATGCCAATGATTTTTGGAACAGTTTTGTCTCTAGATTGTCTCCATTCACTCTTGCATAAACATCAAATAAGTTGATTTCCTTTTTGGTGACCTGGCTCATTACATTAGGATTACCTTCATGATCTCTCAGTGATCATATGAACTCCTCTGCCAGACATTTCTTTCTTTCCCAGATCACAAATAGATGATTGATATACGTGATCCACATTATCACATGATCTGTATGGGGCCGATTCACAGAACTAATCTGAGATAAAATTCTAAACTTACTCCTTTGGTATTCACAGAAGGCATATAGTAGTAGTAAAGTTAGGACTCCTAACTTTACTACTATTAAACTGAGATAAAATCCTAAACTTTCTACTTTTGGTATTCACAGAAGGCATTTAGTATTAGTAAAGTTAGAACTCCTAACTTTACTACCACGAAATGCCTTTTGTGAATACCGAAAGTGTTAAAGGTAGAATTTGTCTTAGTTTAGTAGTAGTAAAGTAAGTTTTATTTCAGATTAGTTCTGTGAATCGGCCCCTCAATTTTTCATTTCCTGATGACCAGACCACATGCTTCACCAACCAGCCCATGAACAAAGTGGCTCAGCTGGGAGATGGGACCTATTGCTGTTCCTGGGATCTGTCTGTAATATTGATTCTCAAATAAAAAGATGTTATTGTGGAGGCAGAAGTCAATCTTATCAAGAAGCATGTTTTCATGGTCATAATAATGCAGATATCATCTCTGGAAAAAATGTCTGCTCGCTTGAATGCATGACGGTGTGCTATGCTTGCCTACAATTATTTAACGCCTAGAGTGATTAGCAAAACTTTTGGTTCCCAGTGTATCCCACTTGAACATCAGCAACCACCAAGCCCTCATCACCATGAAGTTCAGATTCAGGCGCGACCACACTACAGAAACAGCACTCACCGCTGCTGCAGACAACATTCACATGATCCTTGAAAGACGAGACACAGCAGCCCTCATTCTCTTCAACCTCTCAGCATTTAACAAGGTCCCACACTCCATCCTCATCAGGTGCCTGCACAAGATTTGTATCCAAGGACCTCCTCTCCATTGGATCTGCTCCTTCTTAACAGATAGAACACAAGCTGCCAGCCTAACACCCAACTCCTCGGAGGCCTGCAAACTCATCTGTGAGTGCCTCAAAGTTCATCGCTCAGTCCCACCCTCTTCACTTCATACATGATCCCTCTGCCAACGCATCCACACACATGACATTAACCTCCTGACATACGCCGATGACACACAACTCATAATCTCCCTCTCGGACAAGAAACCTAACAGCAGAAACAAGTTCACTGCCTGCATGACCAAAGTCACTAACTGGATGAAAGCCAACTATAACAAAGCTCAACAACAACAAGACTCAATTAGTGATCTTCAACATGGGACTCCAACTGGTGACCGGCTAAACTCAGGCCGGTACCCAACACCCATGCCAGGAACCTCAAATAACCATCAACAGCTAACTGGACATGTCCATACAAGTCAGCGCTGTCACTGCATCCTGCTTTCACACCCTGAAGTTGCCGAGGAGCATCTTCAAATGGATTACAAGCAACACTAGTAAAACTATGAGCCCCAGTCACCAGCAAGTTGGACTACGGGAACACTCTATACATTGGGATCAACAAGTAACTCAGAAGACTACAAACCATCCAGAACTTGTAGCCAGACTCATCTTCATCCTCTCACACAGAGCCGACAGCGCTCCACTGGCTCCAGATACACAAATGTGCTCATTTCAAACTCCTCACACACAAATTCAAGGCACTACACACTTAGGCCCCACCTACCTGAATAGTTACATCTCCTTCCATCAACCACCCAGGCATATCTGTTCCCAGGATTTCTACTCGCAAATATACCATGCATACATAAAACCAGATCAGGAAGATGGGTATTCTCTTACATTGCTCCTAAAGCATGGAACAGCATCCCCTGCCACATCAGAGCCTCCTCCTCTCAACTTGAATTCCACAAGAAGGGGAAGACCTTGATTTTCAATTAACTGAGATACAATAGGCAAGGCTAGGTACACACACCTCCTCAGTGCCAGTATACCTTGTGGGTGATTGTGTGCTTTACAAATATAACCAAACAGAACAGAACAACATAACAACATAACATAACATCCCTGTATTTCTTCATAGAAAATCTAAGTTGTCATTACAATATGAAGAGAGGTTAAGAACAAAGGAAATTATAAAAAAATTAAATAGATTGCAGTGTTTTCAAGTTGGCTTCCAAGTGAAGACTCTGACGACCTGCCTGGTGTCTTCATCAAACCTTTGTGCACTTTGGGATGCAATTAGGAAACTTGGGTGGAAGGTTTTTTATTTCTTATAAAGCTTATGTAGTCAAAGTCCAATAGGTCTCGCTAGTCAATTATGGTTTTCCTGTAATCTCGTTTGTCAATCATTTGGTTGCAGCTAGTGCCACCTAGTTGATGATGTGCTTCTTCACGGTAGGCATCCAACCCCCAAAGAATGACATTCCGCCCTTTATCTGAGAGATTTAATTCTATTGTGTGATCATCTTGCCAGGATGCAATTTGTTTCCTTTCTCCATGTTTAAATGATATTGCCAGTTCAGTGGAGTCACCTCCCTTAGTTGCCTCAGTCCTTTCATGACCAAGTTGTGTATATCAATATATCAATATTGCATACGGAACATGGGGTTAGTTTTTTATTTTAACTTAAAACCTTTACTTTTGATTCTATAAATGTTAAGATCCATGTTTAACAGGGTACCCCTTACTGTGGTATACTATTTTTGCTTGTTCTCAAGGAAAATGAAAACTTCAAATAAACCTATAAAAAATTATTTAAGAGTGTGGACTCTATGAATACTGACTAGAAGCCTTGACGACACAGGAATATAGAATATTTCAAAACATAGGAATACATATAACTATGAGCACAAATGTGGATGATGGTCATCTAATGTGCTATGTGTTGATCCTACACGATCAATTGACCATGCACACGGTTGATCAATATAATTAAAATTAAATTTTATGTTTATCGCTGATATTCATTAGATGGTGACATTCGTTCCTATTAATTGAAGAAGCATGGATTAATCATCGAGATATAGGAGAACAAAGCCTAACACGCTATGGTCTGCCATCTGTATTCATCATAGTCCTTTTTAAATGTTACCTACTTTGCATTGTGTTGTTTGGTGTTGAAAACACATTGCCATTAATCTTATTTCACTTTCCTTGCAGTGTTTTCTGTGGATTTGTTGTCAATAAATCAGGTTTGGCACCTATTATCTGCACCAAAGCCTCTGGTAGCACAGTCATGTGGCCAGATGTTATGCAATATAAAACATGTGGCCCAATATCATAGAAAAATATTCTAGACAATTAAAAGCTATCATACATCCACAATAACATTTCACTTCACATTACTATTACATACATTCTTGCGTGTACAGTGACTGAAGTCTTTTTAAAGATTGGTTGTTAATGCTCTTGGCTGTTGAATAAAAAACATAGGCAAAATAATAAACTATATTTTTTTGTTCTATAATGATTATTAGCTTTAGACTTCAATGTTATAATGTAATCTATTGTTGTGAAACACATACATAACCTTCCTGATATTTACATAAACACCAGTTTGACACAAAAAAATAATTCCATATTCTTCAATCAAACAATACATTTTGGCAATATGCTACAACTACCTACTCGCCCTCCCACAAATATAGTATTCAGTCATTGCTGTAATTATATATGGCAATGTGTAGCCAATCAATCTCTAAACATAAATGATACAACATAAATTAAAAATTACTTTTAAACTCAGTGGTGGCCGGTAATTTCAGCAGAGAGGGGAACTGGGGGCCACATACACATGCATACACACTCATTCACACCCATGACTTTACACATGCACACACACATGCCCATTCACAACACTCACTCACAAATACACATACACACATACATTCATACATAGAAACATGCACGCACCAAACATAAAAAAAATCACAAAACTTACCTTCACTGCAGCTCTCCGGGAGGGGAGCCTCGGATGTCCCAGGAGGGTTGGGGCTGATGCCTTCCCTAATTGGCTGACTTTAGGTCAGACAATTAGAGAAGGCATCAGTCCCTCACTCATCAGAGAGTGGGATGGCGTCAGTGAGACTGCTGATCCCACCCCACTCTGTGATGAGGTATCACTGATTGACAGTCAGGCCTGGACACTTCAGTGTTTCAAAACTGAAGCGCCCAGATCCGAGGCAATCAGTGACGCTCCCCCTTGTCATAAAGGGGAGGGCCACGACGCACTTCTGCCAGGCTGAGGAGGTCATGTGCACAGGGCTGTGAAATCTTCAGCCTGGCAAAATTCAGCTCAGGCAGCCAGGCGCCTGCTCACTTAGCGCAAATCTAGTTCCTGGCTGCTTGACCTGAACAAGATGATGTCTGTCTGCCTGACCTTTGTTCAGCCTGACAGACACTCTCTGTTGGGGAAATAGGTGGGGGCATGGGCCCTCCACCTGTAAGGACTGGCTGATGCTGATTGGGACTGCTACCTTCCTTCAGATTTGATACATTTCACTGATTGTGGTGAAAAGCTCACCAATAACATCCACAGCTATTTACTGATGCTGTGCCGTTTTCGATGGAAGCAGCGCCAGTGTCATGAATCTTTCCCTGCACACTTGAGAAGTAGGAGCCCCAGCTGAAACTCTATGGGCCAGATGTATGACCGTTTTTAGCGTTCGCAAACGGGAAATGTTCATAATGACCTTTATAGACAATCATTCCGATACATGACTATAATTCACGTCACAGTTTTTTGGAATTTGCCTCAGACGGACCACTCAATCATCATCAATCAACATGTTATCTCTTAGTCAAATAATGTCTTGCATGTATAAATCTAAATTTAATTATCAATTTTAGAATACGAGGTGCTTTCAGTACACGCAACACAATACTACTACTACAATTTTAGGTAGTGCGGGTGATTGTCATTTATCAATGTACCTCTCACTGTTCTTTTGTTTGTAGGTGTTTCGACTACAATCAATCTATTCCGGCTTCATGGTTTAAAAAATACAACTAATATCCATATTATATGTCATATATTTTTTTAAAAATATGTTTCCTTATGTAATTATAATTTATAAATGTTTAGATGCATTATGAACAATAATATTTTTTTAAAAATGTGTGTTGGTTTTACCTCAACCGTTTTAAGTGAAAATGATTCATGTCAGTATATACAAATCAAAAAGCCTTAAGGCCTACTTACGAGTTTGGCTGTCCGACCGCCCAAACGCTGTGGCAGCCAGTAGACCACAGCACTGGCGGTCTTCAGACTGCCATATTATGAGTTTACCACGGTGCTGGCGGTGAGCTGCAGAGATCTTGTGTCGGTGGTGTTTATTTTTCCATATGTATCGATGCCTGTGTGAACATTTCAACTGCATATGTGTCGAATGCACGCATATGCATGATACATGTGGGAAAATACCATGTGCCCATTGCTGGAGTCTGGCACGTATGTTGGCAGTCCAGGCAATGGGTGCATGGCACAAAAAGGGCTCACCTGTATATTGCTGCAAACAGGTTTGCAATACTTGGGGTGAAGATGCTGCTGTGAAGGGGTACCTGAAGAAAGGAATCCATGTTGAACTATGATTGGAAGAACAGGAAAGGGGTGAGTGCACAGCCATATCCTTTGTTTTGATCCAACTTGAAGTTGGTGGTCCCACCACTGCGTTCAGCTCTTCTGAAAGCCAGCTCGTAATATGGATGGCAATTAAACTCCTCTGTACTGCCCAATGGCAGCTGCTTTTCCCTGACTGCGACCTTGGCAGCCTGCGGTGTGCTGGTGGTGTCAGTGGTTCAGCCACGGTCTTTGCACTAGCAATCCGCGCAATTCATAATACGGTGGTCAGACCACCGAGCTTGCGGTGGTCGGACCTCGGGTACAGCGGATCAGGGACCGCCAAACTCATAGTAAGGCCCACAGTAAAATAGACCCAGCACTATCCTCAATACCTCGAGCTCCTACTCCACCTTCAATACCTTCAATTTCGGATTGGTTGATACTTCTTACAGCATCCTCCCATGTGTGAGTTGAAGTATTGGAAGTAGGACTCTTTCAGAATCCATGCTTTCTCATCGATACTTGGAAATGAGTTCACACGTTCGAGATCCTGAAACTATCTCTTACAGTTCTCAGTTCTGCTTTGGGTGAGATGATACAGAATTAACTTGGATAATATTCTGCTAATTCTGTAGGCACACCATTGCACTAGTTTTAGAAATAAAGAATGTCCATCAGTCCGACTTTCCCCTTACCAACCTATTCCCCAAGAACTTGAAGCTCATTATCACTGAATTTGCATTTTCTATGTTTTTCAGTGACAATGTTGTATTTTTTTTACAATGAAGCCAGTGGCGGCTGGCACGGATCGGGGGTGGCAGAGTGGACGGGGGAGCGGATGGGGGAAGGGATGAAAGAAAAAAAAGAAAACTTACCTCCTCGCTGCATCTCTCAACATTGTCCTTCGTCCTCGTCCCTCTGCTCCGGCCCAAACATGAAGCACCCAGGCTCCCCTAAGCCAATCACAATGCTGCAATGCAGTGTTGCGATTGGTCTAACAATGTAGTTCGGCACTCAGTCAGGAAATGGGAGCCTGGGCATGTTCTTCACCTAGGCTGTAATGTAGCCTGGGTGGAGAATATGCAATGTGAGCATGACTATTTGGCTGGCCTGAGAAGGCTGGCCAAACATATGTGCTCTTTACAGAGTGCCCACCACTCCTCCCCCTGCTATGAGTGCAAAGCAGCCCTGCCCCGCCAAGCTACAGCAGCAGCTTTTTTATCCTTTATTTCCACTGCTGAAAGCAGTGAGGTGACGGAGGAGCCGCCACTGAATAAAACTGGATGGCTGTTTGTTGTCAATGGTAAATAGCGGGCAAATCTGGACATCTTTTATGATAAAGATGAGAAAGTTGTAGTTGCTGGCTCTGATTTGTGTGCACCTTCAAAATAATACATTGATGTGTGTCCTTCATAAAATCTTTTTCTAATAGTCATACTTGTCCGTTATTTTCCATTCTGTGCCTGTTTACACACGTTTTTCCTTTAGTGTGGTATTTCACAACCCAAATAACACAACTGGTATTCTCAAATTTCCAATATCGTTAACATTAATTAACATCAAAAACCTTGATCCTTTTTTTTTGTTCAAATAATTGCAGTCAATTTTTGGCAAACAAATATATAACAGCAGGTAGAAGTAAACATAGGAGGGAAAGAGAGTACATAAAACACACTAAATATTGTGCAAACATTTGTGAATCGAGAGTGTCAGGTATGCCATTGGTATTCTGGAGAAGAAACACAGAAAAAAGGAAGTAGAAGTGCTTGGCCACACTGTAATAACTGAACTTAAGACTACTTGTTGGAAACGAGTACACAGGGTGTGAATAGGTTATGTGAGTGTTTCCAGAAAGTTTATTTTAGTGAGATGAGGAAGCTGCATATAGTGAAAGTGTGATCAGGCTGGACTGGCTGTAGCGGGCACAGGGCGTTTTCCCAGTGGGCTGGAGGGTTGGGGGGCGGTTTTGTGGCCGTGGGGGACCAGTTTTGTCACTGGGTGCTGGTTTTGCCGCAGAGCTTCAATATCGACCCCCTGTAAAAAAAAGCGGGAGTGATGCTTTTTACTAGCACATCCCACCTCAAACCCTCCTACCGCTCGCAGGGCCAATCGAACAGCAATCTGACAGGGCTGGTTGCTGTTCCCAGTCTGGCCCTGAGTGTGATGATATTGAGTCATGGATGTTTGGAGTACAAATAGTAGTGATCTAATGTACCACACATTGAGTTACTGGGTTGTTTACCGGGGAATTGCTGCAATTAAATGTTGTCGGCACCTCTGATGAATGCAAGCCATTCTTTCCAGGGCGGTGAATGATGTGTTTTTTTGCATTTTTCCAATTGATGAGGACCACTTTACATCTTAGGGGCCGGTTACAATGTTGGTCGGAAAACATTCGGAACAAATCGGTTTCAGAATAGTTTCCGACCGACTCTGGTTGAGGGAGTCCAACCGACTGATTACAATGGTTCCCAACACCGTTCAGTCGCACTTCCATTGACTTCAATGGGAGCCTATGTTCCGACAGACAACACAGGCTCCCAATGAAAAAAGGGGTGGTTGCGGAAAACCTTGCA
Organism: Triturus cristatus; assembly: GCF_964204655.1. Lineage (NCBI taxonomy): Eukaryota > Metazoa > Chordata > Amphibia > Caudata > Salamandridae > Triturus > Triturus cristatus. The sequence goes on along the minus strand of NC_140590.1, from coordinate 1,427,272,530 downwards.
CCCTGTGGCTGGCACCCCATGGTGCCTGCCGCACTGTGCATGGTTGCAAAGAGGGGTCCCATGGATACACCCCTGGGGCCCATTACTATGCCTCCAGATGAAGGGGAACCTACTACAGGCCCCTAAAGTCAGATTCCGACAGCCAATCCATGTCAGAAAGACCGATTCATAATCGCTTAGTCGGAAACGCAGCTCGTATAAACGTATGAGTCGGCTCTGACCGACTCGGTGTCTCCGAATGCCATTCGGGTGCGACTCGGAACGAGTCGGCCAGTCCAAAGGGTTTCTGACCTTCGTAATCGGTCGGTCGGAAATGTTTCAGAGTCGGTCGGAAACAAGGATTCCCAATCGGATTTTGACAAACCTCGTAATTGACCCCTTTGTGTGAGTAATAGATAAAAGGTACTTATCTGTGTCGTTATCAATGTTAGGGTCTAAAGGGCCTCTTATAATGCATGCTAATTCCTCTATCAGATGTATTTCGAAATGTTCACTCAAAAACAGACAAGAAAGGTATTAGTTGAAGGGCAGTAGAACATGATATGAGGTAGATCACCTACAAAAGCATTGCAATTCCAGCAAAAGGTTTTGTCTGTAAATTACAGTTTGTATGAACGTTGGGGTATTCAATATGCTCTATATGGAAGCGTGAATTTTGTTAGAGAGATGTAATGGTGTACCTTTATGCTTGAATGAAGAGGACCGTATGAGCGGCCAATCAGTATGTAAGTCAACATCTGCAATGTCTGCTTCCCAATTAGATATTGTCTTACGTAGGGGATTTGCTGACTTAGGTTGTACAAATGTGTAGTTCTATGAGACCTAATGGCCAAACTTATTTAATAAATTTGTGAATTGACTCATAGATGTTTGTTATGCAAAATGAGTAGTTTATTTACAAATCATTTATATTTAAAGAATTGGTAAAATGCAAGATTATTGAGACTGCATTTTTCTTGTCGATTAGCAAATGTGTTGTGTATGGATACTTGTGTGACCCAAAATGTTTAACAAATAGCAGCCCTTTTGGAGGACCAGTCTGATCAATATAGGTATTTTCCTTCTATCTCAATTTTTTTGTTCCACCATAGGTATGTTAAGTTGGAATTCCTCATTTTTATTTTGGATAGAGTAGCTAATCGGTGCAAAGCTTTTTTAGTGTTAAGAATAATGTATTTGGAGTGAGAAATCAAGATTGTTTAATATGTTCATTTACAAAAATGATGTAGCACAGAAGCCAATAACTAGTGACTTTTCTATTTCTACCCATGGAAGGACACATTGGTCCGAGGGAAGTGGCCATTTACTACTTTGTTTGAATGAAAACACTGTTTGGAAGTTTTTAAAGTTTGTTAGATTCACCCCTCCTGATTCTTCCATTGGTCTGAGTTTTTGAGTCAGATTGCCAGGCATTTGTTTTGCCATAAAAAATGATTGAGGGTGCTAGCTCATTGGTGCTGGAAATTCCCAGATAGATTAAGTGGAATCATACTAATTAAGTAGTTAATCACAGGTGTAAGCCCCCTCTCAGTAAGTCTGGGAAGTTTTTGAGACTTGTGAGTTCATTGTGTTTAATTGTGTCAATAAAATTGTCTGCAAAATCAATGCCTAGGTATCTTAGATAGCTTGGTTGTCATGCTAGTTCAGAGTTCTCTATTAGGGATTTAGAACCTAAGTGATTTAAAATCTTGACTTCAGATGTGTCTGTCTTTAGTTTCTAAGTCTTTCACTGGCCAACCTTTTGGCCAGGTTGGTACTCTACCAGAGTGGCTTTCTGGTTGTACCAAAAATGGTAAAGTGTTGGACCTGACCCTTTCTGCAAGGTCACCCAAGATTTTTTGTCTTCCTTTGCTGAACGCACTTTTGTTGGATTTAGAACTCTGCACGCTGTACTCCTACTTGCTTGTGGTAAAGTGCTTGTGCTCTCCCTTGTAAAATTGGCATACACCTGATTGATAGATTAAATTGACTTATAAGCCCCTTCTATATGGTACTACATATACCCAGAACCTTTCAATTAAATGCTACAATTATGCTTCAGAACTCATTGTGCCACCCACTAAAGTAGCACTGTAAAACATGTCTCAGACAAGAATTTCAACATGCAGAAACACATCAGTGCCTCCACCAAAGCAGCAAACCACCAAATGAGTATTTTAAGAAAATTAAAACCTTTCTTTCCCCCCAACGATTTGAACATGCTGCACAAGCCTTAGTGATTCCCACGTTGGATTATGGTAGTACAACCCTATCTGGATTGCCCAGATCCAAACTTGCTCCTCTAAGGGCCTCGCTCAACTCTACCGCTAGACTCATCACTGGCTCAAAAAGATACAACCACGTCACCTCGGATCTCAAATCCCTCAACTGGCTGCCTTCTGAAACAAGAATCCAGCTAAAAATTCTCTGCATGGCGTATAAAGCCCTCCACTACAATACCCCTAACTATCTCGCCCAGAAACTCGAACCCTCGAGCGTCTTCAGAGCATCCAGAAGCTCCACCAACTTTTTTCTGAAACCTCAAAGATTCCACAGTAGACACTAATACATTATTTTTAAAATACTTCCCACCCTTATCCCCTATAAACCTAACATCCCAGTCCTAAAAAATATAATTATACTAAATAAAATTAAATTTGAAAAAAATATTCTTTAAAAAAATGACAAATAAAATTATAACAATTACTATTAGTAAAAATAATCTAAAAAAGGAAAAATACAATATATTAGACACTATTTACCACTAAAAAAAAGATATTATTAACAATGATATAAACTTCATTGATATCAAATACATCGATATTAAATACAACACCTAAAACGATATTTTTGACTAAGATAGTAAAGAAAACTATATTTATTTTTCTCGATAATCTTGACAATATTTATGTTACACAATATATTTTATTCAATATTTTGTCTAAATACCACCTCTAACACACACACAGCAGCTGTGTTCTTAATTTATTTTGCCTGGTCAGTTTTTACTCTCTCCATTTCTGCTAACTTGTCTCCGGTATTCGCAAAATGTCAGCTCTTCTTCCAAAACAAAGATTCTGTCTCATAACTGGCCATTCCTTGGTGTTGTTCTGGCAAGGTAAACAGTTTAACCTAACCAATACAAAACAGTTCAAATTACATAGAGGGCCTTATTGCGATGTTGACACCGATGTGGAAAGGAGCAGCTCGACCTCAGGTCGGAGGTTTTGACCGCAGCATTTTGATGCAGCTGCCCATAGTGCGGACGCAAAACCTCCATTTCTCAATGGAAGCTCCTTGAGCCCATCAGAACCCGTCAGAATTCCCTGCAGGTTTACATCCAACCACCATCATCCAAATATGGCGGTTGAACTGTAAACCTACCATTTCGGGCAGAAAGCCTCCGACCACAAGGTGTTTCTGATGGCGGTGTATATTTTTTCATATATGTTGATGCTTTTGTGTATATTTTGATTTGCAGCGTACACATATGCATGTCACATGTGAAGAAATACCTACTTCTGGTACTTTCTATTGCTGGAGCCTGGACCATATGTCCACAGTCCAGCTAATGGGTAAATAGTGCAAAATTGACTTACCTGGAGTTCTGCATCAAAATGGTCGATTTCTTTCAGGCTCTAGATACCGCTGGAGAAACGAATCCACATGGTAGACTGAAGGGAAGAAAAGGAAATAGGTGAGAATGCACCCCAAATCCTTTGATTCCACCGACTCTAAACAGGTATTTCCACCACCACGGTTGGCTCGTCGGAGAGCCAACTCGTAATTCAGACTGCAGTGAAACTTTTCTGTACGGTCCTATGACAACTGCTTTTCCCCGACCGCTGTCGAGGTGGTCTGCGAATGGCTGTCAGTATCGGTGGTGCTCCAGTGGTCTTTCGAAGAGCAAACTGACATTGTAATCCAGCCGGTGGACCGCCTAGTCAGCGGCAGTGATTCCGACACCAATGCAACATCGGAGGTGGGACCGCCCATCTTGTAATCATGCCCTAAATCTGAATACAGTAAGACAATATTATTTGTGAAAATATATTGTTCTTCTTGGTCAGTCTTGATGACTCTCTACTGGCTCTTTTCAGACTGTTGGAGACCTTCTTCGCAGCATCTGGATTTTTAATTACCTATATAAAGTTAGTGAGCCTAAATGTTAGGGAACAGGATCCTTCACAATTGTTCCAACACTTGTGTTTATTTCAGAATGATGAAACAAGACATTTTTTGGGCATTAATCTCCCTTAGTGAACCAAGTGCAAATATAACTCCAATTTTCCAAGTCTGCTCATCGTTCTCGTTTAAGACTTATGCAGATGAGAGGTTTCTTGGTTTGGCAGAATCGCATGTTTAAAAATAAACTCTCTCCCTAGAATACTTTATTTACTACAGTTACTCCCTCCCTTGGTCACAAGATCTACTCTAACATGTCCATATCAGAAGCTTGAATCTCGCTTAAGGTACAGAAAGATTCTAAGAGTTAAAAGTTTGACAATTTATCAATCATTTTGCAATGCTCTCCTGACCTTTCCTCACATTGAAAACAACATTGGAGAAGTATAAACCTACCCAGCCTATGAATGGCCTGCTTCTATCCCCAAAAATCTAATTGGTTACGACTGAGCAAGAGCATTATGACATCCCCCTTTGTTATGGTCTTTGCATTCCTCATTGGGATATAAAGCGATTGGGCAAGTCATTGCTTGTAGGGCTGCTGAAATTATGTGATTCTGCTTCCACAGCGTTTTCTGCATAGTTATGGATTTGAACCATTTGCCACATAATCCATCCCCTATTGCATAATCTGCAGATTATCATTAAAAAATTGTTTCTAGCTCAAACAGATCAAAAGTTACTAAAATCTCAGCAATCTGTCTTGCTACAAAGTGGAAGGCCCTATGGTACTAATGAGGTGAAACCTTTGCTAAGATAGTTGTAACATGTGGGTAAATGACCAAACTATGAAGCAATACTATCACAAAATGTGCCACATTAGGTCGCTTAATTTACATATTCTTGCCACACAATGTAGTCAAGCCTGCCACATAATTTGGTCCTGCCCTACTGTATAATTCCAGTGACCCTGCATATAATCATCACCTGTATTAAAACATTGTCACCCAATATCTCGAACAAAAAAAAAGCTGTTTATCTCCCAATCAGCTAACGCCTTTAGCATACTACCCATATTGTCCACCTGGCCTACAGGACAAAAAGGTTAGGCTTTGCAAAAGACAGACTCCGTTAGAGATTAGAGGAACAGGTAACATATGGAGATTTTAGTATGGAACTACTTTCCCCCCTAGCGACACTTATCATTCGCCTCACTTTAGACATTTTGCCTCACACTACTAAAAAAGTTGGTACAAGAGACTTATCTTTAGTAAAGAAACTTCTTGAACCAGTCCCTGTTTGAAGAGAGGTCTCGTTTTTATATAGAGGAATTCCATCACTGGTTTCTACTTGTACTTACACTTATATAGATAAAGGGAGAGGGAACAAGGGGTGCTCACCTCAGAAGATATTGGGACTATCTGTACAAAAGCAGTCAACATATCCATATTGAAGTCATCCAAGGGAAATGCCTACACATCTTTACTGTGCTAGTACATTACCCGTAAGCATTGAGAGTTATGCCTGGAAGCTCATATAGAGGCTCGATGGGGTGCAAGGCATACTAGCATGCATGTGGTGGTCCTATCTGCAAAATTAAACTTTTTTGAACAAAATAACAGAGTTCTTCGGTAATACAAGAAGTCTGGACGTTTTTATAAAATAAAATAATAGCATCCATTGGTGATATAAGAGGTCTGTCCATCGCCTTAGACTGTGGAATTTTGGGATTTTGGATACACAGATGATAAAGGAAAATATTCCCTTTTGTCATCTAGGAGCAGGTTAGCAACGTCTATGTTGTTTGAGGCATGGCTACTGACAGCACAGATGTGGTGGTCTACAGACAATCCTCTGTTGTCTTTGTAGGGGGGAACAACCTTTACAACGCCACTTTTACAACGCACTACCATTACAACGAAACTGTTACAACGCAAGTGGATTTACAACGCATGCCATTACAACGCAAGTCTTTACATCGACTTGCGCTAGATGGCCTGCTAACATTACAAATAGTGTAGTTTACTATCCCAACACCTTCCCTACTGTTAAGTGGACTGGAGTTGGAATAGTAAATTACACTTTTCTAATGTTAGCACGCCATCTAGCGCAAGTCGATGTAAAGACTTGCGTTGTAATGGCATGCGTTGTAAATCCACTTGCGTTGTAACAGTTTCGTTGTAACAGCATGCGTTGTAATAGCACGCGTCGTAACGTCATACATCCCTTTGTAGGTGACCAACCTGCATCTCACCACCATGATGCATGGATCCAGAAAAGAACTGATCAATATCGATGGGAAACAGTGAGATGATCAAAGATTCATACCTCAGATCCTCTCTAGGGACCACTAACTGTACCCCCTTAGTGCTTTACACTGCTTTCAATGCCACTTTACTATGTATTATTGGGTCCTCATAAATGCCTGCCGCTGGTTTATGCACCATGGCCAGTTTTTCAACAGTCTCGATTGTAAACTAATTTGTAGGCTTAACTGCTATATTGTGGTTAGATTGCATCACTTCTGCAATGTACTTTCCTGTTTCCCCTTTATGGGCCTTATTCGAAGTTTGGTCGACATGGCAGATGTCCCGTTGAGGGGTTAAAAGTGCTTTAAAGCCTACAGTACTTAGGTGGACAGGACATCCGTCATGTGTGACAATCTGGCTGCCAATCTCTAATGAAGGCCCTGTGTTTTTAATGTATTTCTTTGAAATGTCTTCATATATTTTTGCCATATATATCTCATATGCCTAAAAAAAGATAAATAAAGTCAATTCAAAAAGATGGTGTCAATGGTGATCATTCGTGAATGGAAAACTTCAAGTAAGGCTATTTGGCCAATATTACTACGCTGCACCAAAAGACAGTTCACCATCGTCAGTGAGTGATATAGTAGCGTACAGTAGCGGGACGGTGGCGGTCTCCATACTACAGCAGGAGCTTTGGGCTGGTACATGGCTTTCTGGAACTTGTAGTTTTTCCATTTACCCTTGAAGTAAGAGATTAAAACTACCAGCATGAAGGAATGAATGAATCAATGCATTTATTAATTCATTAATGAACACTGCTTTGTGGGCAGAGGGCTAGCTAATTGTGTTGCACATGCCAGAGGGACACTTTTCCGCTTTGAAAGTGTTTAGTGCAGAAATTCCACCCTATTGGTTGTCAGACCTACATATTCATTTTTTCCTCAAAATGATGGCGTGCTTTACTAGATGAGATAGGTATAGATAGTAATACCTTTATGTTCAGCAGAGGAAATCGTACCTCTCTAGCATAAAGGTTGCCAAAAAGGTGTATTACACTAAAGCTATCAACGATGCCCACCAGAAGCAAAAAAACGTCTTCTCTATAGTTAAATCCTTTACTCACCCCAAAGCTCTTCAGCCTGAAATCCCGCCCTCCGAAACTCTGTGCAACCAAATTGCAGATTTTTTCGGGGAAAAAATTGCAAATATTCAAAAGGATTTCTCGCCTCCTTTGATCTCCTCCACTCTAAGTTCCCAAAAACATGTAGTCGACAATCGCCATTCCCTTTGCAGCTTTCAACCTGTCTCCCTTCAACAGACCCGCAAGGCGATCTTGGCTTGCAAATCAGGAGCACCAACCGACTCCTGTCCCCCTCGCATTCTGCATCATCTAATTGAGTTAGTCAATCCTACCATCAACGTCATTATAAACGCATCCTTAGAATCAGGGATAGTGCCTAATGAATGGAAAAAGGCCATCGTGAAACCCCTGATGAAAAAGCAGAACAAATCTCCAACGGATCTGACGAACATGCGCCCCATTTCACTCCTGCCTGTTCTAGGAAAGATCACTGAACGGATAGTGCATTGGGAGCTAAAAGCATTTGTGGAGAACCATAACATCCTGCATCCCCAGCAATCTGGGTTTCGCCCTGGCCACTCCACTGAAACGGCCCTGATAGAACTCTCTGATTCCTTCAAGTTCCTGCAGGATGAGGGAAGGCAAACCGTCCTCATCCTGCTTGATCTAACAGCAGCTTTCGACACTATCTCTCACGTCATCTTGAGTGATAGGATGCGAGAGATTGGCATGACAGACACAGCCTTGGCATGGGTAAAATCCTTCTTGTCCAATAGGTCCCAATCTGTATCTTTGGGTCCCTACCTATCCAGTGAAAAAACCATTACATCGGGAGTACCGCAGGGGTCCATATTAAGTCCACTTCTTTTTAACATCTATATGGCACCCCTCCTCGCTGTGATAGAGTCTCATGGGATCCTCGTCACGTCATATGCTGACGACACCCAACTGGTCGTCTCTATCGACAAAAACCGCACGGATACAGAGCTGCGATTTCAGAATTGTCTCACGGAGGTATTTCAGTGGTTGAATAAAAAACACTTGAAGTGCAACAGTGGGAAAACTGAAATCATACCATTGGGCCAGGATTTACTCTTCTGCCCGAAGGACTGGTGGCCCAAAGACTCAGAGGCCCCACCTAGTGCTGTGTCTTCTGCGCGCAATCTGGGCGTGCAATTTGATGCAACCTTATCCTTTGACGATCACGTCAGGATCACGGCCGGTTGCTGTTTCAGACTCATTAAATCTCTAAAGAAATTTTTTGACTTCCTCCCCGTTGCTTCTAGGAAATCAGTCGTGGTAGCACTGATACTCTCCCGACTAGATTACTGCAATGGGTTGATGGCAGGAGTGAAAAAGTCCACTCTGAAGAAGTTGCAAAGTGTACAGCACGCGGCGGCAAGACTAGTGTTAAAACTTCCCAGGAAATCTTCAGCTTCAACTGCATTAAATTCTCTTCACTGGTTGCCACTGCATAAGAGAATCCTTTTCAAACTCTTACTTACAGTTTTCAAATCCTTGAAAAACATAGGTCCCAAATACCTCGTTAATCGTTTCATTCATTATGATCCCGTACGATGCCTGCGATCCTCAGGGGCCAACCTTGCTAAGATCCCGAGGTACAAATACAAAACTAGGGGTGGAAAAACCTTCACAGTCCTGGCAGCAAGGGCTTGGAACAAACTGCCCGTAGATCTTAGACTGACCGAGACCGAGTGTCTCTTTAGGAAACAACTGAAGACCTGGGTTTATCAGCAATCTGATACCTATGTGTTGGCAGCTATTTAGATCTTTCACCACTTCTTCCCTATACGCATGCTCAGCGCCAAGATGCTCCCTTCGGAGCGAAAGATTGCGCTTTACAAATATCCAAATACAAATACCAATTTCAGACTCCATGAGATTCCACTCATGGTGCGATACATTAACATTCCAGTGACTGAATCTCTACATTTAACAGTGATGCAAACCAATGACGTGGGCCTACCCTAGGAGGCCATGGGGCTTATTTACAAGCCCCTTGCGCCACCCGTAATTCACTATTCCCATGTTAAAAATGGCGCAAAAGTGGCGCAAGGCGCTTGTAAATAAGCCCCTATTATCAAAGAGGGCCAGGGAGCATGCGTTGCACCTATTGACTGAGTAAATTAAAGAAGCAATTGACCAGTTGGTTCAACGGCTGAGAACCGAAATCTCCGGAGAGCGTATGCACTGGGACATCAAGACATAGCCGAACTAGACTCTGGCAGCACTGACATCAATCCAGTGTACTAAAAAATCCCATTGCATCAGCAGGTGCTTGCTGAAACTGTGAAACTGCTGATTTCAGAAGCCCTGGCGCGTGCCTCAGACTGCCAAGCAGAGACCTGCAGCACACTGAGGGTGCCTTCTTCCTCCTTTAGGCGTCTTCCCAGGGGCCAAAGTTAGGCAAAAAGCCAGTGTTCAGCAGGTCACTTCCTCCAGACGTTTTTTTCTGAAACTCCGGATCGCCCTTGATGGGAAGGCACGCCTTGCATTTCCAGAAAGCGACGTCATCCACTGTTAAATATGCAACAGATTATTCTGACGTCAGGCTTGTGAGCTTGTCCGAGAGTAGTTCTCAGGCAGGGGATATTCCGGATGTTGCAATGCACAGTACAGCGCGCTGCGACGCGCACGCGTTGCAGATGCTCGTTTCTGTTATGTGAATATGGGGTTTCTCGATGATTATTGTTAACCACGCATTCATTCACATGGTACGCACGGGCTTTGTGTTTATTGCAGTTTGACAGTAACTACCTTCGAGGAACGCTTCTAAGTGCCCCCGCAGTGCCAGACATAGTCATTTAATATCACGCCCTTTTTTCTTTCTTTGTGCGCTACATTCACCAAGCCAACAGAAGGACGAGGCTGTTTAGTTTGTAGAAAGGGCTAAATTAACGTTCCTGTTCACACCTCCATGTGTACATTGTCAATGTGGCGCCAGGGTGTGTACGGAACCGCGAGCCAGCGTGTGTTGCTGCCTTTACACAACGGTGCACTTCTTCCTCCAAAGACGAGGAGGCCTGGTGGCAAGTATTGAAACGCACTCATTGCGCGCCACACCCCAGAAGTGACATCCCCTGAAGTGTGCTGGCCAGCAAAACTTCCCTGCTAGGCTACTGAGTTCCCTCCACCATGCGAGGTGGGCGATTGTGTTTGATGGAGCAGGGGGATGTAAAAGCCTCTGGCCGCCAGAATGAAGTGTTGGATGTGACATGGGCAGCTGCCTTTACCCAGCAAAGGCATGCTCACCAGGCCCGGTTCCAGGAATTTATATCTGGATGGGCCAAGGGTGATTTCGGGTGGGCAAATGTGTCCCCAATTTTTTTTATTCTGGAGGTAGCCTACAAGCACCAGATTTACATTATGTTTTCTTCCAAACAGTCATACAGCGGGGGCCTGGCTTAACAACATGGCCGCTTAGACGTGCTTTCACGCTGCTCCTGCCTCAACGGACGAAATTCTAGGACTATCCTGGCGGGATGGTGACGCCCGCTAGCCTGAAATGAAATCGCAACCCCCCCTGAGTTTGTAGATCCCGGCAGGGGCGAAAATAGCGGCCTGTGACGACGTGACGGGCGGCTGGAGACTTGCTGCAATCCGGGCTCCCAGCGCGCAGCGGCCGCCAGGTTGTGTTGGGAGGGAGGGGTGGAGGGGGGAAGCAGGCCACTGACAAGAATATTGTGTGTAAAAGGCCGCTTTATTGGAAACAGGTGCACATTACAAATTAAAATCCTTGGCCGAAACGCCTTCCAAAACTAGGCCTCACTAAATATAACATGCCTAGCCCCGCCCCCCGCCCCTCCCCTAAATACCTTCGAGCCCGCCCCCGCCCATACATTACCACATTACAACAATATAAAAACATTATAAAACATTATAAAACATTACACTCCTGTATAACCCCCCAACAATCTCTAAATCCAAACCTTCTGTTAACCAAAACTCCCCTACCTGCCCCTTTTCAGCTATCGGCCCCCAAACTGTGTAACCGAACTAAACTTACCAAACTAACCTTTTCCTGTCGATAACCCCAACTCAACCCCAATAACTCCACCAACTTCCGGTAAAACTGACCAGAATTCACCATAACCCCCGCACAGCACCTGCTCCAAGCGACAAAGTACAAACATAGCAAAACCCCTTGCACACCTGTTCCCACAAAACGCCTGAAAAAATTCGCAAAAGGGAAAAAACTGGAAAAAACCAACACTAAAAACCCAAACCCCGAAACGAAAAAAGGGGGGAACACAAAACCCAAAAACGTGTTTTTTGAGGGAGGGTAAGGGTGGGGACAAAAAACACGACACTATCCTAGCTCCCGGCCACCAGGTCACCAAACCTAAAATGGTGGCCGGGGGCGGGCGCCCAAGGTATTTATACCTGAGCAACATTCCGTTACTTTTGGGCTCTAATTGGGCTGCATTTGGGCTATATTTTTCCTACCAGCAAGCCCAAGTTCGAAACGACCGCGCAGGGCCAGCAAACCCCTCCCTCCACACGCCCCCTCCCAAACTGCCCGGGGGTGGGGACTCCCTGCGGTCGCCTTCCCCCCCCAAGCCCCCCTTGGGAGGGAGGGGTGGAGGGGGGAAGCAGGCCACTGACAAGAATATTGTGTGTAAAAGGCCGCTTTATTGGAAACAGGTGCACATTACAAATTAAAATCCTTGGCCGAAACGCCTTCCAAAACTAGGCCTCACTAAATATAACATGCCTAGCCCCGCCCCCCGCCCCCTCCCCTAAATACCTTCGAGCCCGCCCCCGCCCGTACATTACCACATTACAACAATATAAAAACATTATAAAACATTATAAAACATTACACTCCTGTATAACCCCCCAACAATCTCTAAATCCAAACCTTCTGTTAACCAAAACTCCCCTGCCTGCCCCTTTTCAGCTATCGGCCCCCAAACTGTGTAACCGAACTAAACTTACCAAACTAACCTTTTCCTGTCGATAACCCCAACTCAACCCCAATAACTCCACCAACTTCCGGTAAAACTGACCAGAATTCACCATAACCCCCGCCACCCAGAAAGAGGGGGGCGGTGCAACTACCCTCCCCTCTTTCTGCCCCCCAACAAAAAAGGCTTTAAACACAACGAGCCTGATTCTGCCCCCTCAAGCACCGAGACAAGACCTCCCTGAGCTCCAACAAGTAAAGATCCATGCCCAACCTCGACAAATGGACCCCATCTCCCCGAAAAAACTCTACCGCCTCAAAGCGGATATCTTTATGGGTGACTCTCCCGAAGCCCAAATCTCGACAAAAACGGGAGGTCTCCAAATTCACTTTCCTCCGAGACCTATCAACCGCCCTGGGCTTCAAAGCCCCTCTCCACACCCTCCGCGGGACCAATTCTGTCCAGAGAACATGACAACCCGACCACTGCTCTTTCAACAACGCCAAGTCTCTCTTCATGGCTCGCAACAATACCACCCCTTTCACACTACAAAGATCATTCTCCCCCAAGTGAATTAAGAGAATATCCGGGCATTGACCCTTCACCATGGCTTTATTCAGACAGGGGATCAGCTCCCTCCAAAGCATCCCCCCCTTTCCCTTCCATACCAGTCGAAAAAGGCTGCCATTGAAACCCAAACTTTCCCCAAAATAACTTTTGCACGCCTGAACGTGCGCCCACTTGACGAAGGAATGCCCCACAATCCACACCGTCAACTCCCTCGTGTGTGGCCCGGCCACCGAACCTGAAATGAAAAACAAATATGAGACTCACACCAAAACAATGGACGCAGGCGCCGAAGGAGGATCCTCCCGCACATATTTGTGAAAGCAGGAAGAAGACCAACGCCCCAAGCGCATTATATCGCCCTGCGACCAACCCCGGTTATGCGCCTCAGTCGCTGCCCCAATCCTGAAAGAATGTGTCCCAAACTGAGCTCCATCCAACCCCAACTGCTGCAACCCTTTACGCAGGACCATACGCAGCTGATAGTCAGAGACGCGCGCCCCGTCCATGTGCTGAAAAACTAACTCGCTCCCATCCCCCCCTGAGAGCGTCCTCCATTGCCTGGCCAAGCGCAGCGGACATGTGCAACTAGGGGATCCTGCTTCCAACCAAACCCCTTTTCCAACCCCCTTCTGATCTGTTTTGGAACTGGCCAACCAAACGTGTACACCTGTGTCCGATAGGAAAACATCCTGCCAACAAATACCCCGCTTCACCTTGGTCCCCAGGAGCTCCGAAACCCTGAAAGCTCCAAAAAACATGAAAACCATAAGGGTAGAAAACAATGCAACTTCAAACTCATCAGTGCAAACTGCAGGCAACACAGCCAGCAAACGAGCCAGCGTCTGCCAGGAAATCGGCAAACGGGACACCCCAGTACGGCCCCGTTCCCTCGCCCACCCCTCAAGCATCCTGCGACCTATTTCCCCAGCAGACGGGGCATAACCCCAAAAAAGCTTACCCATGAACGCAACCCCAGCCAGCTTCCCCGCAATAGTGACTCGTGACAGACCCTTCTCAATGAGGTCAAGGATAAAATGAACCACATCCTCCGAACTGCGCCCCGGCTCATCCATTCAGCTAGCACCTGAAGCCAAAAATTCCTTCCATGCCAATGTGTACGCCGTACGCGTGGAAACCGACAAGGAACCTACCACCAGTTGAAACACCCTGCGTTGCCGACCGACCAGAGGTGCTCCGGCATCGGGGTCGGTGTCCTGTCCGCCTCCTTGGCCAGCCCATGGAATCTCCCCCACTGTGAACGAGACAAAGCATCCGCAATGTCATTGTCCACGCCCGGTACGTGCAAAGCCCTGAATGAAATGTCATAGCGCAAACAGCCCAGCACAAACACCCTCATTAATTTCAAAATCTGCTCGTCCCTGGCCGATTGTCTATTGACTATTTGCACCACCGCCATGTTGTCCACACGGAAAAGCACCCTCTTGTGTTCCAGCTCTGTGCCCCAGATGGTCAACGCCACCACAAGTGGGAAAAGTTCCAAAAAGGCAATGCTCCGCCCACCATTCTTCCACTCCTGAGGCCACTGCTCTGCACACCAATGCCCCTGCCAGTAAATGCCAAAACCTTCACTGCCCGCTGCATCTGAAAACAGCTGCACATCCCACTGTACATCCTCGTCCCTGGCCAAGGGCACCCCGTTAAATGAGTGCAAGAAAAAGGACCACATCCGCAGATCCTCCTTCACCCCTGCCGACAGGCGCACATGATGATGAGGCAAGTGCCGGCCTGCTAAAGCCCGGCCCAGGCGCCGACAGAAAGTCCGCCCCGCCCGAACCACCCTACAAGCAAAGTTTAGATGGCCTAGCAACACCTGTATTTCCTTCACCGTCACCTTCGGTCGAGCCAACATCTCGTCTAGCAAAACCAACATTTTGGATTTCTTATCAGCGGGCAACCGAGCCTGCATCGCAACTGAGTCAAGTTCAATGCCCAGAAATGAAATGACAGTATCCGGCCCCATTGTTTTCTCCGGAGCTAAAGGCACCCCCAACTCCTCCATAAGCTCCTGAAACGACTCCAGCGCACGCCGGCACTCCGAAGAGCCCGAAGAGCCCACAAAAAAGAAATCATCCAAATAATGTGTGACCCAGCTGTGACCAGTGCGATGCGTGAAAAACCACTGCAAAAAAGTGCTGAAGAGCTCAAAAAGAGCACAGGACACCGAGCAGCCCATAGGTAGCGCCTTATCCACATACCACTCACCCTCAAATTGTATGCCCAACAAAGGCCAGTCGTCCGGATGAACCGGGAGTAGCCGGAAAGCCGACTTAATATCGCACTTTGCCATCCCTGCAGCTGCGCCCGCGGCCACAACCAGTGACATGGCGACGTCAACTGAGGAGTATGACACCGAAGCAGCGTCTTCATCGATAAAATCATTGACTGACGACCCTTCAGGCCATGACAAATGCTGAATCAGCCGAAACTGCCCCTCCTCTTTCTTGGGCACCACACCAATAGGGGAAATGATCAAATTAGGAACTGGCCACTCTCCAAACGGGCCTGCCATCCTCCCCTCACGCACTTCCTTACGCAATTTTTCCCTCACCACCAGCTTGTGTTCTGCTGCGGATTTCAAATTATCCGCCCACCTTCTCCGCCGGGGCCCGTGGTACCCCAAATGAAAACCCCACCTGAAACCATCCAAAAGAGTTCGCTTTGCCACCAAGTCCCCGTAGCCATCCAAGGCAGCCTGTAGCCGAGCCAATTTAATTGGAGTAGGAGCCCTTTGGCCCAGGACCTTGTGCGCCCCTACCCCCACGCCCACCCTGTGACTGCTGCGCGCTGCCAGACAACCCTGCACCTGCTTGCTGCCCTCCTGATGGCCTAACTCCCCAGCAGTTGACGAGGGGGTGCCGCTTGCCGCACTTAGAACACTCGTGTTTGTATTTACAATACTCTCGCGTGCACAGACCCTTGTTGAAATCCCAACAAGCCCCGGCCCCAGACTGTGATGCGGCTGAGCCTCCCACCCCACCCCGGGTGGGCTTCCCTGAAAGGGCCGATAAACTAACGGCAGACCACTAGCCGTAAAAATCGTCTTACCCCCTGGTGCGGCCCCCATGGTATGTTGCCACAGGTCATTATCCAACTAACCCCATTTGGCTTCAGCATCCCAAGCCATACGGGCTCGAAATTCCTCGTCATACTGGGCCCAAGCATAACCCGTACCCGTGATTTGAGCCTTTCGAATAACGTCCATATACTTAAATATGGCTACGCAGCGCTCGGGAAACTTTTCGCAGTAGACACTAGCATAAATTAAGAACGCCGCTGTCCAATTCTCGATCGTCAGCGGCACCTTAGGGCGTTTGGCCAACTCGTACTCCTCCTCTTTAGAACCCTCCTTAGACCTCACCTCCCTGTGTAACAGTTTCAGAATCTCAACATATTCACCCTTCGAAATACGCTCTTTTGTCGCCAGCATTAAATGTGCACCCAGGGGCTTAGTCACCCCCATATAGGGGAGCTTCTTGATCTTTAGTTCCTTGCTCTGCGGCTTTTCCTTACCATCGCCTGCCTCCGCCTTAGACCCACTCTCCACCTTGGCCCCCGACAATGCTCCCTCCGTCCCCGTACCAACCCCCGTGTCCTTCACATACTTGCCTCTATATAATCTCCCCTCGGACAGACCCCCACCCCCGTCCTCCCCAGACCCCACAGACACCATAATAGGTTTGGCCTGTGTTTTTGCGCTCTCACCTGGCTCTAACGAGGGTGTGCGGACCGACTCCGACCGCCTCATTCCCCGTGCAGAAGAATCCCTTGGAGGATGCGCCCTCGCTGACGGGCCGTGCTCTCCTGTAGGCTTCACCACCAAGGACTGTGCGATAGGTGCCACGCCCGGAACCTGCAACAGACTATGAGAAATATGAGAAATTCCCCCCCCCTCGGAGCCCCGAATCTCCCCTTCCTCGGGGCTGTCCTCATCATAATCCAGGAGTATCGGCTCATCCACCATCAACTCCTCTGGAGCAAAATCCACCACACGGGCCTTACCGGACCCTGAATGAGCACTACCGGCCTCTGCGGCCTTAAAACCATCCTGCGGGGGAGCCGACTGTACACGCCGGTCCTCCCCTCTACACCGCCTAACACAACTGTCCATCCTCTCAGAAAATTCCGTCCACCTTGACCGGCGTGACGTTGGGGCCAGCGAGGCCGCGCCGGACCTTCGTGAGCTGGCCGCGACGGGATCCCCCGCCGGTACGGAATGTGCCGCGCAAGGCCTCATCCTCCCTTCTCCTCGGCGATAATGGGCCGCACCTCGCCCTACCGAGTCTGCTGCTCTGCTACTTGACCTATCCTGGTAAGAAAAAGTTTGGACTGGTGTGCCAGGAGCAATAAAACCACTAGCTGCCCGCGATCCAAAACCACGCAAAAAACCCGCACTCGACACCCCACCAACCGACGCACTCACTCGTCCCACTCCCACACTCTGCGGCGCCACCCTCTCCTCCTCATCCTCACTCCATTCCAGCCTAGCGTGACCCAGCGCCGACGCCGCAACCTCGCCATAACCTCTCCCCCTAGACAGCGACCTAACCGGCCTAGAACGGGCACGACCGCTCGCCCCATACACCGCCCTCGACCCGCTGCCACCTCCCGTGACCGACCCCCGGGCACTTGACCACCCCCCCGCTCCCTCCCCACCAAGACCCCGTA
This sequence comes from Triturus cristatus, assembly GCF_964204655.1. Lineage (NCBI taxonomy): Eukaryota > Metazoa > Chordata > Amphibia > Caudata > Salamandridae > Triturus > Triturus cristatus. Next base: position 1,427,254,909 of record NC_140590.1, on the reverse strand, counting down.
CACCTTCTGCCCAGGAGGGAAAAATATCCAGGCCCTCGCTCGCCACACCCCCCCCAATTGCCTCCCCGACCCCAACAAACCAACCTTCCTCCCCACATTCCCCTTCCCCAGCCCCCCCAACAAACTCCTCACCTACGGCCTGCCAGCCCGCCCCTCCCTGGACCTCTAGCTGCTCTAAAATCCCCCGCTCCAAAAACCCCTGCTCCCCCTGCCACCTCAAGTCCTGCGCCGAACACCACCCCTCCACCTGCGCCCATTCCCCTTCCCCCAGCGAGCTCGCCCCCACCGAAAAACCCGCGCCCCCCGCCGAAGAAGCCGGGGAAAACAACAAGGGGCTATCAGGCCCTGACACCCCACTCGCCTGTTGCACCCTCCCCAGCCCGCACAACTCATGCGACTTCACCAACCCCAGCCCTCCCGACGCTGAATCCCTTGACAACCTCACCCCTGCCTCATAGCACCTCGCACTTCTACCCACCTCACAGCCCTTTCCCCCTTCACCCCCCGCTAGCTCCGCCTCAGGGAAACCCCCACGCTCCTCACCCGGGACAGGGAACAAAACCTCCGCCCCTCCGCACTCCGCGCGCGTCCCCCCTCCCTCGCGCTCAACACCTCGCCCTTCGGCGCAGACGACGCGCGTCTTTTCAGCCCGCGCCCGCCCCCGCGCTTAGCTCCCACCACGGGGGAGAGAGAAACGCTCGCCGGCACCACAGATAGGCCCGCCCCACCCGCCGACACACCCCCCACCGCACCCAACCCACATGGCGAAGCGACACGAGCGGGGGCCGCCTTACGTAGACGCGGGCGGCCCTGCTCACTCACCGTCATTTGCTTCACCCGCTTCGGCGATGAGCACGCCGCCACCGCAGCCGCCACTCCGGCAGAGGCCTGACGCGTAGGGCGCGACGGCCCCGCCACCTCACCCACGACCAAATCCATGCGGCCTGCTTCGGACAGCAACCGGAGGGCCTCAAGAACCCGGTAATCTTGCGACGCCATCAAAATTGACAACTGACAATACCGGCAGACAATACACCCTAACTGACAGTCCTCTAGCAATCAGACAAAAAACACGACACTATCCTAGCTCCCGGCCACCAGGTCACCAAACCTAAAATGGTGGCCGGGGGCGGGCGCCCAAGGTATTTATACCTGAGCAACATTCCGTTACTTTTGGGCTCTAATTGGGCTGCATTTGGGCTATATTTTTCCTACCAGCAAGCCCAAGTTCGAAACGACCGTGCAGGGCCAGCAAACCCCTCCCTCCACACGCCCCCTCCCAAACTGCCCGGGGGTGGGGACTCCCTGCGGTCGCCTTCCCCCCCCAAGCCCCCCATCTCGGAGGAGGACGGCGGCGGACGGCCCCCGAACCTGCTTGGGGGCGCTGGAGATGCCCGTGACCTCAGACGAGGCCCATAAACTGTGAGTTGTCGGAGGGGCGGCCTCGCGAGGAGGAGCCGGTGCTGAGGGACGGGCGCTGCACCGAGAGCGGGCTGCCGTGGCCAGACAGGGGGCGAGATGGGAGCGGTGAGGCCTGCTTGCCTCTGCCCGCAAGGTGCCGGTACTTCTGAAATACTGGTGCGGCGGCCCCAGGCGACAGAGGGGTACCGCCGCGAACTGCCTGAGGGCGCCCTGCTGCCTGGTGTGAGGTGACTGCTGCCTCTGTGACAGAAGTGCCTGAAGCAAACCGAAAGGGGCCCGGGGCCTGCAAGACGGGTCTGGGCATAGAGCTGCTGGCCTGTGATGGAGGCCCCAGCACTGAAGGTGCGGTGCCCCCCTTCCTCCCCCCTCCCGGGGTAAGGCCTGAAACACCCGCTCCTCTGGCCCACGTTGGGGACTTGAGCAGGGGTGGTGAGGAGACACCCACCCCCATAGCGCAAGAGATCTCTTAGTGCCTGAAGGACCACAAGGCACCCAGACAGGGCCTGGGTTATCTGCCCCGGCCGGTCTGGGACAGAAGCTCCTCGAAGACATCATAAGCAGGCTCCCCCAGTGCCGGAGGGGCTGGGGAGCACAAGAAAAGGCCCTACACACTTGCCTCGCGCATTGGCGGACCCTGGAGTTGCACGGAGTGGCGGTCCACGTGGAGAGGCCCGGTGGGGGCATACAACAATCCTAGCTGGAGCATGGTGCGACAGGGGACATAGCGTCACCACTGGAGACCAGGGCTCTGGTTTGACGGCGGTGACCTGCACCTGAGGGGGGATCCCGTGGAAATCCACACGAAGTAACTGACCTAACGGGACCCCCGGAAACGGCATACCGAGGTCGCGCCGGATATGGGCAAGACAGGCCCCTTCGAGGCGCCCAAACAAATAAAATAATGCAATACACGGTTCTGGGCCCGGCGGTGGCGGATCGTCATAGAACAGTCCCAGACCACGAAACTCCACAGGATGCAGCGGCCCGAGACAAGGCCGACATACTGGAAGCAATTTGTGACTCCAGAACGGTGCTGGAATCCAAAATGGACGGAATGACCATGGACATTAACCACCTGCGCCTAGATCTCAGGAAGGTGGCGGATAGGGTTACCACAACCGAGGGTGACCTGAATGCTTTGCAAACGGAGGTCCGTCAGCTACGGGAAACAGTGACGGCCCTTCGGGACCACACGGCTCGGCTGGAAGATAGGGCAGACGATGCAGAAGGCCGGTCGCGGAGAAATAACCTCAGTTTTTTGGGATTTCTGGAAAAAGTGGAAGGGCCGGCGGCGGACCTATTCCTTGAAGACTGGATCTGCACAACATTTCCAAACCTCCGCCTCTCCAAAATGTTTGCTGTCAAGAGGGCCCATAGGTCGCTTGGGCCGCCGCCACAACCTGGAGCCCCACCCAGAGCCATGATTGCTCGATTGTTCAACTTTCGAGACAGGGACGCGATCCTGCAACATATCCGCACTACTGGGCCACCCAGGTTTGAAAACCAGGATATCCATATCTTCCCGGACTACACGAAAAAGGTGCAGGACATGCATAATGGCTTCCTGGGTGTCAAACGTCGGATGCGAAACCTCAACTTGAAATATAGCTTACTGTTCCCGGCTCGGCTTCGAGTTCAGTATGACGGCAAGGTGCATTTCTTTGACAACCCCTCGGAGGTAATGGACTGGATGGACTCACTGGGCTTGGCCGGCCAAGACCAAAACCACGGTTGGCAGGAACGATGGAGGCGAAGTGGGCGACAGCGGACTGACACCGACGCAAGGTGGAACAACGGTCGGGAACCCAGGAGCGGACGGATGGAGGACGTATCATGGTGGGACCAGATGGCACACTCCTCACGGAACGGGAGGCGATTCCCACGCAGAACCAGTTCTCTCCGCTATGCCTGGTACAAGAAATACAATCGGACCTGGGGGGCGCCACTGGCCAGGTGGGGGAGGACTCTGACGCTGGGTGATTGGTGGACTGGGAGCTGTGATCGAAGGGGTCTGGGTCACGGACACTGTGAGTACATGCTCTGCACCAAAGGGCACTGGACTCAATTGAGGTACTTGAGTGGGGGGGCCAAGGGCCCTGGGACTCGATGGGGGGGGGAACGGGAGAAAAGTTTTTGAGGGGGGTCACGCTATCCCGCTACTGTACTTGCTTGGAAGGGCCGGCTGTAGTGTGCTGCGGTGACCCGGCTAGACCAGTGGTCGGGCGGGGTCACGCGGTGCCAGGCAGCCAGTTACATGTTGGTGGTTGGGAACGGGGTTTATTCTCTCATTAAAGTAGGTGCTTTGAGAATAGTTACTTCAAGTTGGGTGGGGTGAATTAGGGGGTGGGTGGTGTTTTTGGGGCGGGGTTCTGAGTCCTCAGACCAGGAGTGGGTTATGAGAATGAAGTGCTACTGCCTGTGGGTGGGAGGGGCTGGGGGTCTACATTTTGGTTCTGTTGGGGATGTTGTTGGGGATGTTGCCGGGTCTGGGCATTGTTGTACAGGTAGAGGTCAGAGACGATCATACTATGGGCGGTTATGCTGCAAAGCGATAGGGGGTCCTCTACAATATTATGGGGCGTGACGCCACGCACATCTGCGGACCCATGCCAAGTGACATACAGTGATATAAACTACTGACGTGGAATGTTCGGGGGCTCAATAACAGGGTCAAGCGGATCCGGGTGGCCACCTATCTGAGGCGCTATGGGATAAGTATAGCGCTGCTTCAGGAGACGCACTTATGGGGAGACTGTCTTAAATACGTTCAACGTAGATGGAGGGGCCAGTTTTTCGCTACCTCCTACTCGGGGTTTGCCAGGGGCGCGCTTATATGGGTGGCACCGGGGGTTCCCTTTAAGGCCTTGCATACCAAACAGGACCCTGAGGGGAGGTTTGTGATAGTGGAAGGGACGCTGGATGGGCGCAGAGTAAGTGTAGTGAATATCTATGCCTCGAATAGTGATGATGGGGGTTTTTTAAGTCGAGTCTTGGGGCAGTTGGATCTGGATCCAGACACTGAATTGATTATGGCGGGAGATTTTAATTGTGCCCTTGATGGGGAAATAGACAGACACCCTCCAAACTTAGGTGCCAAACCCAAAACCAGAGAAGCGATGGGCCAGATGCTTCATAACTATGGCTTATTGGATATATGGCGACACCGCAATCCCAATAGTCGGGTGTACTCGTGCCACACACCTGCTGCCAACACCTATAGTAGACTAGATTACTTCTTTGTCCAGAGGACGGCAGCGCACCGGATAGCAGAAACGTACTATCTGGCCCGCTACTTGTCTGACCACTCCCCACTACTAATAACGTATTCGCTAGGCCGACCGCGGTCCAAGATACCGCTGTGGAGGATCAACACTGAAGCTTTCGGGAACCCGACCTATAAGCACGCTATATCGACCGGGTTGGAAACCTATTTTGAGACTAACTGGGGCTCAGCAGGTACCAGGGCGATCGAATGGGATGCAATGAAGGTGGTGGTACGGGGGGTATGCCTGTCTACTGAGGTGGGGGTTAAGAAAGTGCTTGAACAAGACCTATGCCGGCATGAGGAGCACTTGGTGGTTCTGGAGAAGGAGCTTCCCACGAATAAGGAGAGGTCGGCTCAACGGGACGATACGCGACGGAAAATTGGGGACATTTGGGACTCACTGGGCAAATACAATAAAAACCTGAGCAGGCGTCGTTGGTATACAGAGGGGGAAAAGGCGAGTCGGTGGCTGGCGCACCTGATTCGGGCGGAGACGCAACCCCTCCCGATTTTGGCACTAAAAAATGACCGTGGCCGAGTGGTCAATACGCAGCACAAAATTAACAATGCATTCTGGACCCACTTATGTAGAATATACTCTGAGCCTGACGGCCCTGTGGCCCCCGGGTTGGTGGAGACTTTTCTGGCAGGGGTGGAACTGCCCTGTGTGGACCCGGAGAGTCAAGAGGCTCTAGGAGCCCCCTTTAGGGGGGAGGAGATACGGGCGGCGATCGCCCATCTGAAAACTGCTAAGTCCCCTGGGATGGATGGTATGGCGGCGGAACTGTATAAGGAATACGGGGATATCCTGATTCCTAAATTATTGGAAATCACGGAAGAGGCCGGTGAGTGCAGACAGCTCCCAAATTCCATGAGGGAGGCATTGGTAGTAATGATCCCCAAACCAGGGAAGGATCCCCTGCTCCCCAGTTCCTATAGGCCAATTTCAATGTTGAATGTAGACCTTAAAATTATAAGCCAGGTATTGGCCAATAGGCTCCTTCATATCTGCGGCGACTGGTTCATGAGGACCAGTCCGGTTTCATACCGGGCAGGAACACGCTACGGAACATTCGTCGCCTCGCCCATGTTATGCAAACATTGGAGGGACGGGCCCATCAGAGCACCTTACTGTTCCTAGATATCGAACAAGCGTTCAACTCGATCAGATGGGACTATCTCTGGCAGGTACTTCTGAAAATGGGCCTGGGCGAGGGTTTCGTCAGCTGGGTAAAATTGCTTTATACTCATCCGGTGGCGAGGGTTCGCACGGGACGGTATGTGTCGGACATAATACCCACAGCAAGGGGAACGCGGCAAGGGTGCCTGCTCTCCCCCTTGTGTTCGCCCTGACCATGGAGCCATTGGCCTGCCACCTCCGAAGGGTACTTGAGGGACAGGGCATACGGATTAGGGGTTCGGAGCACGTCGTGTCCCTGTATGTCGATGATGCGCTCATCTACCTGACTCGGCCGACCCAGTCCTTACCGACCATGATCGCTGCACTAGCGCGGTTTGCTGCCGCTCTGGGCTTTCCATCAACAAGATGAAGTCGCGACTCTATGCGATTGGATAGGAGAGTGACTGGGAGGTGACCCAGCGTCCGGTGATGGAACTCCCTTGGGCGACGGACACGCTCCGATATTTGGGGATATGGATTGGCAGGACTGAGGCAGTATTTTATCAACACAATATGGGAAGGATTATTAATGGGCTGTGGCGTAGTATTGCCTTTTGGAACACGCTTAACCTCTCCTTAATGGGGAAGATCGCCTTGATCAAGATGGTGGTCCTGCCTCACTGCCTCTATACGATGTATGAGCTCCCGCACAGAGTGTTCAAGGAATTGGATGCACTCCTGGTCCTCTTATTGTGGAATGGGAGGAGATGCCGGGTCAGCCTTGAGATCATGAAGTGCAGGTGGGGAAAAGGGGGTCTAGAGGTCCCGGATTTAGAGCTTTACTACTTCGCAGCACAATTACAACATGCTATAGCCTGGCTAGACACGGATCACTCCTGGGAGCGGTCGTTACTAGAGGGTACTTATGGGAATCGACAGCTAGGAGCGCTCCTCTGGCGACCGGGGGGACAGCGGGATCAGAGTCCTCCATTGGTGAGACTCGTAGCAGCACTGTGGCATCGAGTGACACGATGCCTGATTCAGGGTCGGCCGTTTGCCCCGGAGACGGACTTCTGGCTCATGCCACCCTTTGCTCACATAGATCAGGTGATGTCCACGGATAAATGGAAAGACGGGGGTTGCCTGATGTTGTTTGACCTTTACCCGGATAATAAATTCATTACTTATCAGGAGGTGGTGAGTAACTTTGAGCTGGGTTCTGGGCAGTTTCTGCAGTATGCTAAGATAGCGGCAACAGCGCGGCACCTGTGGCCCTCATTCCCGGAAGCCCCAGAGCACACTCACACCCTGGTCACTATGCTCACCATGGCTGGGGGGCGAAGATTTGTCACTCACCTCTATAGGGCATTACGAGAGGATAAGAAAAATAGGCCCCTAAAAATAGAGGATTCTTGGCAGCGGGTGGGTCCGCAAGAGATTACGACTCAAGACTGGGAAAAGATACACGAAGGGGTCCGGAATGTGTCAGTATGCAATCGCTTTAAACAAATTCAATATAATATAATACATATGACTTATCTCTCACCCAAACGGCTCCAGGCCATTGATAATTCCAGAGACCCACATTGCCCCAGGTGTCGTGGTGCTCCGGCGAATTTCCCGCACGTGGTGTGGTCATGCCCAACGATCCAGACATATTGGCGAATGGTCCTAGAGGACCTGACCAGGATAACGGGTTGGGTACTTGATCTGGACCCGCGCGCTTGCCTATTGGGCCTGATTCCACGAGATCCTAAGCGCAAGACGAGTAGGCGGTTCCTAGTTCTGGGCCTCGTGATCGCCAAAAGGCGTATCGCGATCCATTGGCTAACCCTGCAGGGGCCACTAGTGGCGAAGTAGAGGACTGATTTGAGGGAGTGGGCACTAGCAGAAGAAGTGCTTATGCGTAACACCAGGAGAGATAACAAACTACCAGAAGTGCTGCTGGTGTGGGGAGTTATGATTCACGAGATAGCCACACAATCCACACAGGCAGGTTCAGAGCCGCCACATTCTGCGGGGGGGACGGCCCCAGATTCTAGGGAACAGACGCAATGGGACCCAGTATAGGCGATACGACACATGGACCTCGAGTTACCCAGACCCGGCAGGATGGGGGGGGGGGGGAGAGGGGAGGGAAGGGATGGGAAGCGACGGGAAGGGGTTCAGGGAGGGTTAGTTGGGGAGGGGGGAGATAAGTTGCAGTTAAGTTTTGATGATGTTTACAACACTGAATAAGAACAATGACGAAAAGTGACCGAGAGGACTCCTCCACTGATAAGACTGGTGGTCTAATTCCTGATTTGTATTATCACAAAAACGGCAGAGGCGGAAACGATTGCTGTTGATTGATGTACACTGTTTGCTGTGCTGGAGGAACACCTAATAAAGAAATTATTTTAAAAAAAACATTTAATTTATGACTCATTTTTAGCTACCCCAGTCCCTCATGATGGCAGATTAAATTGAATTATACATTAAAGTTTCTTAAAGGAAGTACACAGCAAACACAACCAAAAACTCAGTATTTACTGGCATTCCACCAGCCAAATATTACCAAAAGAAAGCGAGAACGTAAATTCACCTTCCTATGTGCATTAATACTTGCTTAGATACTATAGAAATGCAAATGCCCACATGTGCCATAACGTGTGCTGTTACATTTTGCTTATCAAGTGCCATTTGTTTTTGTGTCCGTTTGAAGACCACTAAGGCCGTAGTATTGTTGCATGCTCACATGCATTTTAAATGAGCCTCCATCATGTTATCCTGTGTTGCACACTGCACATTTCTGCTGGACCGTTCCCTATGTATAGACTTGTTCAGAAGTTGGCACCTAGAAACTAGGATATTAGAAAATAGCAGAGTCATCTATTGCTGTTGATAATTGTATCTCCTCCATCATGCATTCGTCCCATTACAGCCTGGCACCTGTTCACTAATGCCTATCTATAGGTTATGATTTTTTATCCCATGTTCTCTCTTCCTTTGACTTGCATTTAGAAAAGTGTATAAAGTGGCACCGAAATGTATGGCTATTTGCATTATATGCTCCAACTGATCAAGGGCAAAGTTCTGGTCTGTTGATTTTGCAATTGCCTTGCTTATTTTGAGCTCTCACTAGCTATTTTTGCATTAAACATGTTAGACTACAAAAAAACCCACAAAAAAACCAGTCATACAGAGCATGTGAAGAGTTATTTGAGAATAAAAGCTGATGCCTGTATGCGTTGGGCCCAACCCTCGTAATTTCCCGCAGCCCAGACTTCAATAAAAGCATGTGAATAAATAAGTAGTTCAAGTTTAAGGAGGGCCCTGTGACCACACCCATGCCTTTGCATCTTTGCACTAGGAAGACTGGCTAGTTACTCCTTGCAATTAGCCCAATATCTATTTCTTTGCACTCTATGATCTTATAAACTGTTTATTTTCATGTCATTCTTTTGCTTTAATTGGTAAAAAAAGTTTAACACATTTGGAACCAAAGAAAGCAGCATTCTTGATACCTGAGAGCAGTTTTCATGCCTGGCAATTGTAAAACTGGTAATTGCATTCAAAGAGGTAACCTTCTGGGCCACATCACACGGAAGCCCCAGGGGTGCGATGGCCCACGTTGTGCACCTCGGGGCACTATGGTTTTGTGCAGCCCCTTTTGTAATACTGATAGCGCTGGTGCACATGTAGAACCAGCGCTATCTTTAGAGCGCGGTACCTCATTTTCATGGGAGCATGGTCCCATGCAAATGAGGAAATTACTTTGCCTCTGCGCCCACACCCATAGCATGGATGAGGGCGCAGGGGCAAAAAGATCCTCAGGATGCACAATGACATAATGCCATAAAATGGTAGTGCACAGTCTGTGTGCCTCCTTAAGCCAGCCTTCTGGAGGGTATCACGGGGCTACCATGGATCCCCCAGAAAACGCCCTGCAGTGAGGTGCAGTCACTAATGGCACCTGCCTGCAAGGGTATCTTGCTCCCCTCTTAAAATTGCAGGCAGCATGCCGACTGCACTGTGAAACACATGGTTTCTCTAATAATAAACAGCAGATCAGTATTTTACTGAAAGTGCTGCCCCCAGAGAAGGCGCAGGTTTCCGGCTGTCTTGAGCGCAGTGCATTAATTGTAACAGAGTACACTGCCCTGTTTAAAGGGTGCAGTCAGTGACGATCCCAAGGTTCTTGGCATGGGTGCTGTGGGTGGTGCAAGTAGTTTCTAGCTCTGTTGGCCACCAGTGTAGTAGCACGGAGAAGAGATCTCCCCAAAGATCACAACTTCATTTTTCTCAGTGTTTAAATACAGGCAGTAGGGCTAAATTAATCATTTTTGGTCATTGTGTTATATATATTCTAGGCAGGTTCAGCTTGGGGCATAGAAACACTGAGAGCTTGGGGGCCTTGTAGTGTTTGAGGCCCTGTTTGTGAATAGTGAAAGTTTGTGCTAGTATAATTCTAGTATATGGGAACTATATATGACCAAAATATGTGGCAACATTGACTAGATTATGCAGTAAGGAAAGACAAATAATGTGGTGTAATTCGGCACATTTTGTGATAGGATTACTTCATTACTTTGTCATTGTTTTTTACACGTTATCACTATTTGGGCATAGGTTGCACCTCAGTAGTACAAGCTTACAATCGAAGTATAGCAATAAGCAACAGAAAAGTGCCCCGTCGGCCTTTGCGAAGGGCCACCAACTGTGCGGCAACACGTGTTGCAGTATTTGTAGCCTTTTTTGATCCATTTGAGCTAGAAATATAAAAAAAAAAAATAATCTGCAGTTGATGCATCAGATAATGGATTATGTGGCAAATGCGGCAAGTCCATAATTATGCGGAAAACACCATAGCTGCAAAAGTGCATAATTCCAGTGTCCCGACTATAACCGGGGAATGTGCAATGTACTGTGACAAGATAGAAGAATATGATATGCGCCCATTTGTAACCCTGCCACACTGTTGAGAATAAATCCAGCCCAGCACAATCTCCTACTTGGGATAAAACTATTATTTACTTTACCACACCATCTGGCAGAGAACAGACAGACGCACATATTCTAGTAGGCATTGTAATTCCACATTATGGCTACTCATGCAATGAGGCATGAACTGCCACTATCTGAATAGTACAATGCATTTCCCATTCTACAGTGTGCATCCTATACAGACTAAACTACATAGCACTCTCGGAACCCTCACACTGAAACAGCCATAATTGAGGTGCAGAAGGCCATTCATAGCCCTGGGCCCTGGTGTCACTGTACCTGCTGCATCATTGGCAGTTAAACCCATGTCCCCTCTTTCTCCAATACAAACCTCCCCATTGCAGCTTGCCTCAGATATTTTCCTTTTTACCAGCATGGCCAG